>NC_064619.1:204490698-205740698 GCF_023898315.1 Schistocerca nitens
GAGAGATCGGACAGGTGTGCGCGACCTTGTTGCCATGATGACAGACGCCTCGACCAGCGACACGCCGTGCTTTAGCTCATTGCCACATCTCCGTAGAAGTTCCGCAAGTGTCTATGAATACCTGTAATGCTTCCGATTTTCTGTAAAAAGAAACTTGGGGCGCACCGCCGTTACACACGCCATTCTGAAGGCTGCGTATCGAGCCGCCACCTGTCGGAACCTCGAGATACTATACGGGCTGAAGCTCGAAAACTCCACGACGTCCGACAATAATTTCTATAAATACGGAATTTTTTCAACCGTAACGTGTTGCGTTGCTTACTCAACGCCTCTCGTACAACAGGTTTTATAAATATGTAGGCCAAATAAGTGGGAGAAAAGCGAGTTTACAATTCTGAATCTCAAACGTGGCCCTCTGGCGAACGTAGGTGTGCGTGGTAAAGGCGCCCTCTGCGTATATCCACAGCACCGGTTCTGAGAGGCGGCGTATTCAGCGGCGCGTGCTAACTCCGCCGGAGGGCTGGCGGCAGGTACTCAGAACAGATTACTGCGAGGAAGGCAGCCTGCAGCCCCTGCAGCCGACGTTCGCACAACACGCCGGCGCCGTCGGCCGCTCACGCACCTACCCGTACCGCTGCCGCGTGCCCGCCCGCGACGGGGCGCCGCCTTATGACTTCGCTGGTCCTATTACCGTGCCTCGCTACGTTGTTATTAGCGTCGTTCTTTAGCGATTACTGTCTCGTCCACCAGTCCGTCCCACAGTATTAGGGTACTTCCGGCTTCCGAGTTTTCTCGATGAAACTGGTTTTCTCGTAATTCTAAGGTTTGAAAGCTAGCACAAGGTTCCATTCACCACCACATTCCTGCAACTTCTCTAGTAATTTTTAAAGTGTGCCGAGCTTATATCTCACTAGGTTATCGCTGATTTAAGCAAACTGGCCAGAACGTAAGTCACCCTAAGGAGAAATCATGCTAATCAGCAAAACACAGTGAAAGTAGGCTGTTTAGGTTTTTATGTTGGTAACGCAACGTAGCGCTCTGTATGGAAGTCACTGACTGTGCTGTGTGCAGTCTGTGGCTGATTTGCATTGTTGGAATTTTTGCTATTTTAGTGTTGGACAGTTGGATGTGAACAGCGCGTAGCGTTGCGCAGTTGGAGGTGAGCCGCCAGCAGTGGTGGATGTGGGCAGAGAGATGGCAGAATCTTGAGAGCGGACGGTCTGGACGTGTGTCCATCAGAAAGAGTAAATTTGTAATACTGGATATCATGAACTGATATATATATGATGACTTCTGGACATCTCAAGGTAAATACATTGTTTGTTCTCCATCAAAATCTTTCATTTGCTAACTATGCCTATCAGTATTTAGTGCCTTCAGTAGTTAGAATCTTTCATTTAGCTGGCAGTATTGGCGCTCGCTGTATTGCAGTAGCTCGAGTTTGTGAGGTAAGCGATTCATGAAAGGTATAGGTTATTGTTAGTCACGGCCATTCTTTTGTAGGGATTATTGAAAGTCAGATTGCGTTGCGCTAAAAATCTTGTTTGTCAGTTTAGTGTTAATCAGAATAAGTAGAGAGAGAAATGTCTGAGTACGTTCAGTTCTGCTCAGCTGTTTGAAAATCAAATAATGTAAGAGGTTTCTCAGCACAGTAATTGATTAAATTTTCTAAGGGAATGTTTCAACAGATTCTGTACCTGAGATCCTCAGTTGGACAAGGAAAAAGTCCACAAATATGTCACATACTTAGCTGAGATCGATGAGCTATCATATTTCTGAGATATTCACTGCTACGTTTCATCCATTGTTCCAAATACAATGAGGTGACAAATCTCAAAGGATTCCTTCTAATATCGTGTCGGACGTCCTTTTGCCTGGCACCTTCGCATGGACTCAACAAGTCGTTGCAGGTCTCTGCAAAAAATACTGAGCCATGCTGCCTCTACAGCCTTAGATGCTTGCGAAAGTGTCGACGGTGCAGGACTTTGTGCACCAACTGCCTTCTTGACTCTGTGCTATACATCTTCGATGGAATTCGTGTCGGACGATCTCGGTGGCCAAATCATTCGGGAAAATTGTCTAGAAAGTTCTTCATACCGAGCACGAACAATTATGAGTCGGTGATAAGGAGCATTATCATACGTAAAAATTCCATCGTTTGTTTAGGACCATAAATCCACGAATAGTTACAAGCGGTCTCCAAATTGCCGAACATAACCATATCCAGTCAAAGATCGGCTCAGTTGGACCAAAGGTTCAAATGGCTCTGAGCACTATGGGACTTAACATCTGAGGTCATCAGTCCCCTAGAACTTAGAACTACTTAAACCTAACTAACCTAAGGACATCACACATCCATGCCCGAGGCAGGATTCGAACCTGCGACCGTAGCGGTCGCGCGGTTCCAGACTGAAGCGCCTAGAACCGCTCGGCCACTCCGGCCGGCTTGGACCAAAGGACCGGGTCCATTCCATACGCCCATTCCATACACCCCCCACCATGAAGCATACCACGAGCTTTCACAATGCCTTGTTCAGAACTTGTTGCTTCGTAGGTCTGCGCCACTCTCGAACACTGCTATCAGTTCTTACCAACTGAAACAGAAGAGAAGGTCAGCGTTGGCGGTAATATTGATGGTTTATTGACAGCAATAGGGACTCATGTGACCAGGCCACGGTTTTACAGTCGTCTAGGGTCCAACCAATATGAACGCGAGCCCAGAAGACGCTCTGCAGGCGATGTCCTGTTGTTAGCAAACGTACGTCGGTCGCCTGATGCCATAGCTCATTAGCTCCAAATTTCGCAGCACTGTCCTAACAGATACGTTCGTCGTACGTCCTACATTGATATCTACGGTTATTTCACGCAGTATCGCTTGCCTGTTAGCACTGACAACTCTACTCAAACGCCGCTGCTCTCGGTCGTTAAGTGAAGACCGGTGGCACCGCCTTGTCCGTGCTGAGATGCAGTATCTGGAGTTTGGTATTCGTGGAACACTCTTGACAGTGTGAATCCGAAATGGAATGGACCATGCGTCTAGCTCCAACTACTATTCCGCGCTGAAAGTCTGTTAATTCACATTTTGCGGCGGTAATCACGTTGCGAAAAAAAAAAATGGTTCAAATGGCTCTGAGCAATATGGGACTTAACTTCTGAGGTCATCAGTCCCCTAGATCTTAGAACTACTTAAACCTTACTAACCTAAGGACATCACAGACATCCATGCCAGAGGCAGGATTCGAACCTGCGACCGTAGCGGTCGCGCGGTTCCAGACTGTAGCGCCTAGAACCGCTCGTCCACCTCGGCTGGCTATCGTCGGAAATCTTTTCACATTAATCACTCGAGCACAAATGACAGCTCCGCCAACGCACTGCCCCTTTATACCTTATATACGGTATACTACTGCCATTGTATACGTGCGAATCGCTATCCCAGGACTTTTGTCACCTATGTGTAGTCCATGATATTTTCTGTAAGATCAAGGTCTATTGATTTACCAGGTCAGGTGCCACAGTGTGCGTCAGTATTCGCCGAACGAGGAACTTACGCGTGCATCTCTAAAGACATAACGATTGTCATCTTCGAAGTGTCCACGGCACACTCATCATGAACATGTAAAAGGAAGAGCAACATTTTATGATCGAGAATGTTGAAATGAAATTCCCGACTCAAGTTCACGGTGACCTCTACGAAGGGGGCCCAATCGTGGGACGATGGACACCGCAAAAACATCAGAAATCCACATCTTTCCTAAACTGCGCCCTCTATCCACACACTAACTCACTGGACAGTCTGTGCACTCCACGCCTTGCATCAGTAGGAAAGAAGCAAAACGGCGACTCGTCGGACCATACTAAACGCCTTCAGCCTGCTGCTGTGAAGTTTCTGTGACGTTTGGCTTATCGAAAACGTACAGCTTTGTGTCCCTGAGCGTAATGGGCATTAACGAGGTAACCGACTACAAATTGCTATTGAAAGTAGTTTGCTTCACAATATCCCCACGGAAACTGTTTGAGACAGATCTGCATTTACTAATAGAAGCAGTCCCTCAATTCCTGTTGAGTTCGAAACGGACAGTCATTAATAAGGCGTAACACTTGTCTCCAATCTCTGTGTCCTTACACAGAGCACGTTGCTGCGAGTGGTATACCGTTGCTTTTAGAGACGTTAAACCGGACTCGTTGATACACCAACAAATCAGCAACTTTATTCACTGTGTAGTGTGTGGTCATGGGTAACCCCAATCGCGGTAACTTCTTCCTGTGATTCTGTAGTTTCTCTAAGTCGACCCATCTTATTCTCTTTTTCTTGTCGTGTGGCACCACGGCTTGGTGCAAGTCTTTCAAATGGACGCCATTCGACG
Source organism: Schistocerca nitens (assembly GCF_023898315.1). Taxonomy (NCBI): domain Eukaryota; kingdom Metazoa; phylum Arthropoda; class Insecta; order Orthoptera; family Acrididae; genus Schistocerca; species Schistocerca nitens. The sequence goes on from NC_064619.1 coordinate 204,495,063, forward strand.
ATTTGGGTGTCCTTAAAAACAACGGCACCCCGGTTTCTAGGAGCGGTCACCCGTCCAAGTACTATCCGGCTTGCTTAACTAAGGTTATCAGGTGTGAATCTGTGCTATCAATTTGGCGAACCGTCGACGTCTTACCGTTTGAATTCTGTACTACAGACTGACACATACACACCCTCTACTAGCATGAACGGTATCAGCGATGAATTACTGTACGACAGCCTGGAACCATCTACATGGCTGCAAAGCGACCAGTGCATTCTTGAACGGTGGTGACTAAAGTCCTGCAGTCATATTCATACTCCAGAAATCACCTTGCGTTGTGTGGCAGTGGGTACGTCCGGTACTCCTTTTCCTGTTCAAACAGTGCAAGGTGCGCAGGTAGAATGACTATTGGCTTCCCGCGAGATGTTTGATGTCGTTTTTGAAATTTCGTGTCATCCTTGAGAATATGCATTGTATAATAGTTTTATGACGCTGATCTTGAATTATACACTGGACTCGCATTCGGGAGGACGACGGTTCAATCCCGCGTCCGACCATCCTGATTTAGGTTTTCCGTGATTTTCCTAAATCGCTCCAGGCAAATGCCGGGATGGTTCCTTTGAAAGGGCACGGCCGACTTCCTTCCCCATCCTTCCCCAATCCGATGAGACCGATGACCTCGCTTTTTTGGTCTCTTCCCCCCAAACAATCCAATCCTATCTTGAATTATGCTGTATAATACAAGTCCTCCCATAGTTTCTCAACACGAAAAGGGACGTCACCATGTCGGCAACAGAGAGACTACGCATCATAACACAACATAATTCAATGGGACTGTCTGCATCAAATAAATATGAAAGTGTAACAACAGAATGTACACACTACGTGATCTGTCATCCACAACAACTAAACAATGTAAGTGTACACGATTTTTATTTAATTACTGACCACAGAAATAAATTTCAATCCACTAAAAAGCCAGATGGATATAAGACCACGAAGAGCATCAACTCCGAATATTACTTATAACAGTTTTTTTCTCAGGCGCTGACGACGATTTTCCTGGCAGTGATGCCCAAATCGCTAAGGATTGAAAGGACGCGTCACTTCTTCCCATTTGTACACCAGTGCATCCATTTCTGTCGACGTCACGGATAGCAGAGTAGACATTCACAATTTGATTGACCTCGACTACAGACAAACATAGAGAGACCAAGGGAGCTGGGGAGGTGGGCGCAGGAAGGGCTTAATTTCCTTAATAATGCCGGTTAGTCATTTAATCGTTTGGTGCGTAAGTTCGTAGAGTTTCTCCGTAAGTTTAATAAACAGAACAGACACATAAGAGACCTTAGTCACAAATAATATACTCTCCTTCACTATTTACAAAAGTCTGCCAACGCTGGGGAAACTTTTCGATTCCACGACTGAAGACATCATGTTTTCTTGTCATTATCTGTCCAAAGGCATTATCCCCATACAAGGTACACAAGTTTCTGGTTGCCTCCGTTGCTATAACTCCTCTACTGAATTTAAATAGAAGAATATGTCTGAAATGTTCTGATTTCTGCACTTCGCACTCCATTTCCAGCGTCCACTGGCTATATGGAAACAACAAAATGACAATACGTAAACTCAACCAGCGACTATGAATTACAAATAAAAAATGAAAATCGATAAATAAACCTATAGCAACCAGAACGCCAACAAGCAAAACAAAAAGGCTACGAACATCTGAACGAACCTAATACTATTTTCGAAGACTCATTTTTCCAAAACAAAATCAAAATTGAGTTGTATGTCGCATCAGGTTGTATCTAATAGCTCTCGGACAAAATGGCCTCCGATTTCAAGTTGTTACCCACTAAATGGCAGACAACAGTCTACAAACGATCTTCGCTGAAACACATGACGAGTTTCGATGAACCTCGTTTCCGCTCGGCGTTTCGACTTCTGATGGTGGAAAAAATGTCATTATAAGCTTTTGGCAACAAGATTTCTCACAGTTCCTATTCAAACACCCAAGTTCACCGCCTACGGGAAGAGGAAAATAATTAAAAATAAACAAAGTCGTTGTGTCGTCGCTGCTGATACGGAAGTGAAGCATCTATTTCGCGGTAACCAGATACTTTGTAGGATAGAACGATGGGGAACGCAGTCTGACCATTAGTGGGGTTGTTACTGCCACGAAGATACGAATTCCAGTTGATTTTGGTCCAGCTGCACTCGACTTCATTGGTTGCATATGCGGGCGTAACATGGTTAATAAGTTGTACTGTTTCCATTTGAGACTCCGACGGTCTTTGTCATTGTGGTTCGTACGTTGGTTGCATATCACACCCTAGACTTGAAGATTACACATTTTGGCGTCGAAACTAGTAGCATGTTCTGCGTAAACGACGCTGGATTACAATACAGCTGTTGGTTCCAATTACCAACAACTGACGTACACTGATCAGTCAGAACATTCTGACCACCTGCTTAATAGCCGGTATTTCCACCTTAGACACGGATAACAGCGGTGACGCGTCGTGGTATGGGAGTAATGACGTTTCGGTAGGTCGCTGGAGGGAGCTGATACCACACCTACACACACAAGTCAACAAATTGCTGCAAATTCCGGGTAGGGACGCGATGAACTCTGACGCCACTTTCAATAACATCCCAGGCGTGTTCGATCGGGTTCAGATCTGTCTATTTGGGGGGGCCAGCATATCAATTGGTGGTCGCCACTGTGTTTCTGGAACCACTCCATCACCCTCCCGGCTTTGTGACATGACGCATTTTCTTGCTGAAAAATGTCACTGCCATCGGTAAATACACTCCTGGAAATGGAAAAAAGAACACATTGACACCGGTGTGTCAGACCCACCATACTTGCTCCGGACACTGCGAGAGGGCTGTACAAGCAATGATCACACGCACGGCACAGCGGACACACCAGGAACCGCGGTGTTGGCCGTCGAATGGCGCTTGCTGCGCAGCATTTGTGCACCGCCGCCGTCAGTGTCAGCCAGTTTGCCGTGGCATACGGAGCTCCATCGCAGTCTTTAACACTGGTAGCATGCCGCGACAGCGTGGACGTGAACCGTATGTGCAGTTGACGGACTTTGAGCGAGGGCGTATAGTGGGCATGCGGGAGGCCGGGTGGACGTACCGCCGAATTGCTCAACACGTGGGGCGTGAGGTCTCCACAGTACATCGATGTTGTCGCCAGTGGTCGGCGGAAGGTGCACGTGCCCGTCGACCTGGGACCGGACCGCAGCGACACACGGATGCACGCCAAGACCGTAGGATCCTACGCAGTGCCGTAGGGGACCGCACCGCCACTTCCCAGCAAATTAGGGACACTGTTGCTCCTGGGGTATCGGCGAGGACCATTCGCAACCGTCTCCATGAAGCTGGGCTACGGTCCCGCACACCGTTAGGCCGTCTTCCGCTCACACCCTAACATCGTGCAGCCCGCCTCCAGTGGTGTCGCGACAGGCGTGAATGGAGGGACGAATGGAGACGTGTCGTCTTCAGCGATGAGAGTCGCTTCTGCCTTGGTGCCAATGATGGTCGTATGCGTGTTTGGCGCCGTGCAGGTGAGCGCCACAATCAGGACTGCATACGACCGAGGCACACAGGGCCAACACCCGGCATCATGGTGTGGGGAGCGATCTCCTACACTGGCCGTACACCACTGGTGATCGTCGAGGGGACACTGAATAGTGCACGGTACATCCAAACCGTCATTGAACCCATCGTTCTACCATTCCTAGACCGGCAAGGGAACTTGCGGTTCCAACAGGACAGTGCACGTCCGCATGTATCCCGTGCCACCCAACGTGCTCTAGAAGGTGTAAGTCAACTACCCTGGCCAGCAAGATATCCGGATCTGTCCCCCATTGCGTATGTTTGGGACTGGATGAAGCGTCGTCTCACGCGGTCTGCACGTCCAGCACGAACGCTGGTCCAACTGAGGTGCCAGGTGGAAATGGCATGGCAAGCCGTTCCACAGGACTACATCCAGCATCTCTACGATCGTCTCCATGGGAGAATAGCAGCCTGCATTGCTGCGAAAGGTGGATATACACTGTACTAGTGCCGACATTGTGCATGCTCTGTTGCCTGTGTCTATGTGCCTGTGGTTCTGTCAGTGTGATCATGTGATGTATCTGACCCCAGGAATGTGTCAATAAAGTTTCCCCTTCCTGGGACAATGAATTCACGGTGTTCTTATTTCAATTTCCAGGAGTGTATGATCGTCATGATAAGGTGTGCGTCTGCAATCAGTCTACGATAGTCCTTGTACGGGCTTCGCTGGACCCATGGACGCCCACGTGATCATTCCCTGGAGCATAAAAGAACCGCCGCAAGCTAGTCGCCATCCCGCAGTATACGAGGTGCGGCTAGAAAAAAACCGGACTGATGCTGGAAAAAACATTTATTTACAATTATTTACAATTTCATGTTATCTCCTTCAATGTACTCTCCTCCTCGGTCTCTACACCGCTCCATACGAATTTTCCACTGTTCATAGCAATGCTGCAGATCATTTTCGGTAATTCCATTCATTACTTCCGTCGCTTTTTCTTTTACTGCTTCAACAGTCTCAAATCTAGTTCCTTTCAAAGCTGACTTGACTTTAAGGAAAAGAAAAAAGTCACAGGGGGCCAAATCAGGTGAGTAGGGTGGATGATCTAAGATGGGAATGTTGTGTTTTGCCAAAAACGTCTTCACTGACAACGCACTGTGAGCTGGGGCATTGTCTTGGTGAAGGATTCATGACTTTTTTCTCCACAAATCGTTCCGTTTTCTCCGTACTCGCTCACGTAGGGTAGCCAGGACGCTAATGTAGTAATGCTGATTCACTGTTTGTCCCTCTGGTACCCAATCAATGTGCACAATCCCTTTGATGTCAAAAAAAAACAATCATCATTGCCTTGAATTTCGATTTTGACATTCGTGCTTTTTTTTTGTCGTGGAGAACCAGGAGTTTTCCAATGCATCGATTGGCGTTTAGTTTCGGGATCGTAAGTAAAAAACCACGATTCATCGCAAGTAATAACATTTTGTAAGAAGGTGGGATCACTTTCAATGTTTTCCAGGATGCTAGAACAAATCATTCTTCGGCGTTCCTTCTGTTCAATTGTGAGACACTTTGGAACCATTTTTGAACACACTTTGTTCATGTTGAAACTTTCATGAAGAATCTGCCTAACACTTTCCTTGTCAACTCCTGTTAACTCAGACACTGCTCTGATTGTTAAACGGCGATCTTGTCGAACAAGTTTACCGATTTTTTCAATGTTTGCATCAGTTTTTGCTGACAACGGTCTGCCAGTGCGAGTGTCATCACTGGTGTCTTCGCGGCCATCTTTAAATCGTTTAAACCACTCAAACACTTGTGTTCGCGATAAACAATCATCGCCGTACACTTGTTGTAACATTACAAACGTTTCACTTGCAGATTTTCCTAGTTTGAAACAAAATTTGATGTTAACACGCTGTTCTTTCTGTACACTCAACATTTTCCGACGCACAGACAAAACGTCAACTACTTGAAACAGACGCCACGGGCAGACTGAGTACAGGAGGCAGATGAAACTCGAGCAGTAGGCGGAGCGAGAGTCACGTGACAGGCCACGCGACTTTCAGCCTTATTGCATTCGTTTTATTGTTTCACCAGTACTAGTCCGGTTTTTTTCTAGCCACACCTCGTAGGTGTCAAGGAGCTGTTCCTCTGTATGACGACAAATTCGCGCCCTCCTATCGGCATGGTGAAGAAGGTATTGATCAAACCATGCCTCTCTCTGCCACTGCGCCAGCGTCCAGTGTCGATGGTCACGTGCCCATTTCAGTCGTAGTTGCCGATATCGTGGTGTCAAATTGGCGTCGGCTGCGGAGGCCCTTCATTAGGAGTATTTGGTGCATTGTGTGTTCAGAAACACTTGTACTCTTCCCAGCATTAATGTGTGATGTTAATTCTGCTGCAGTCCACTGTCCTGTTTTGGCAGTCTGCCTAGTCGACAAGTCAAATATCTCTATTAACGGGTGCCCTCCCATTCCCACGACATCTGGACGCGGTTTCACTTTGGTTTCGCCAGTGCTGAAGACACTCACCAGAGCACTCCTCGAACACCCGACAAGTTTCCACTATGTTTGAGCCGAGTCTCTGGGCCATCACAATCAGCCCTCGCTCAAACTCAGACAGATCGAAAATCTTTCCCCTTCTGCACGCCGACAGCACACTCACTGACAAGGGAACCTCCGCATCGCACCCCCCTCAGATTTAGTTACAAGTTGGCATAGTGGATAGGCCTTGAAAAACGGAACACAGATCAGTCGAGAAAACAGGAAGAAGTTGTGTGGAACTATGAAAAAAATAAGCAAAATATACAAATTGAGTAGTCCATGCGCAAGATAGCCAACATCAAGGAGAGTATGTGCCAAGGAGCGCCGTGGTCCTGTGATTAGCGTGAGTGGCTGCGGAACGAGAGGTCCCTGGATCAAGTCCTTCCTCTAGGGAAAAGTTTACTTTTTTTATCTTCGCAAAGTTATGATCTGTCCGTTCGTTCATTGACGTCTCTATTTACTGTAATAAGTTTAGTGTCTGTGTTTTGCGACCGCAACGCAAAACCGTGTGATTAGCAGGCGAAAGGACGTGCCTCTCCAATGGGAACTGAAAACATATGATCGCAAGGTCATAGGTCAACCGATTCCTCCACAAGAAAACACGTCTGATATATTCTATACGACAATGGTGACGGCATGTGCGTCACATGACAGGAATATGTTGTCGACCCACCCAACTTGTACACTTGGCGAATGGGTAAAAAGATTCTTCTACCTTGCCCGATTTACGTTTTCTTGTGGATGTGATAATCACTCAATAAAAGTGATGAAAACATAACGGACGGACAGATAATAATTGTCTGAAAATAAAAAATTAAAATTTCTGCTCGACTGAAGACTTGAACCAAGGACCTCTCACTCCGCAGCCGCTTACGCTAACCATGGGACCACGAAGTTCCTTACCTCACATTGTCCTTAATGTTGCATATCTTCCACATGGACTTCTCAGTTTGTATATTTTGCTTATTTTTTTCATAGTTCCACACAACTTCTTCCTGTTTTCTCGATTGATCTGTGTTCCGTTTTTCAAGGCCTATCCACTGTGCCAACTTATAACTAAATCTGAGGGGGGTGCGATGGGGAGGTTCCCTTGTGAGACTGCATGCACTGTGCGTATGTGTGACTAGCAGTCTTTCCTCGGCAGGTGTCGTTGCTATCGCCTGGACACGTTTATATCGACAATAGGTCGGTGGCCATAATTTTCTGGTTAATCACTGGGTGTTCCAAAGGTCGGCAGAAGCAAATAGCTTATAGGCTCCACTAAGATCATTCCAAAGGAACGGAATGTGATGTTTACATTGACACCACGGTCGATAATGAGCACCACAATTTGCTTGTATCTGTGAAAACAATGCGTAGTTGTACTTGCTACACGCACCATACTATCTTTGTTGTTTTCAAAAATGACAAATTTCTGTACGTTTTACGGTTCTCAATCTGATATTAGCTAACTGCTAAATCAAAGACTAAAATTATATCGTTTCTTCACTAATTACTCACACTTAATTTCGGTATTCTACTTTTTTTATTTTATCCGTAATGGATATGAGGACGACATCGATATTATATACTTTACGTCACCATAGAGAGAGAGAGACCTTCATTTTCCTAATACAAAAAAATGGTTCAAATGGCTCTGAGCGCTATGGGGCTTAACTTCTGAGGTCATCAGTCCCCTAGAACTCAGAACTACGTAAACCTAACTAACCTACGGACATCACACACATCCATGCCCGAGGGAGGATTCGAACCTGCGATCGTAGCGGTCACGCGGTTCCAGACTGAAGAGCCTAGAACCGCTCGGCCACACCGGCCGGCTTCCTAATACAGATTACCGCTGTGCCCACTAGTGCTACATTTTAGTATTCGGTCCGAACGGGCGTTAAATTCGCAGCCGCCGCCACAGTTCAAAATAAAAGAGGCACTCGGGCCCTGCGGTCGAAAATAAACGGAAAACTAGATTAGTTAGCAAGAGATTTGGCCGTGATTATCTTCAATTACGCTGAGTTTACCCAAATGGCTTTTGTTTCGCAAGCGAATTTGTGCGTAACACAGAACCGTTCTGTGGTTTGCCACAGGCCCGTGCATAGCTGCGTGCGCCTAAGCCAGCATTTATGTAGTTCATTTTCCGGCCTGAAGCAATCACGGTGCGAATTAACCTTTGCACAACTCTCATGTTGTTTGTTAATAGTTAACAAAAGCATTCATTTAAACGCTGCAATTTGTGCGAGTCCCAAACAGCACGCTGACGGCAGTGTGTCGTTTTGTGTTTTATTGTGTAGCGGTCATCGTTAAAGGAAACAAAAGACTGTGGTTTTCACGATACTGCAGAGGATTAGTTAACCAAAATCCTAACATTCACAGAACATTGTAACGCAACAAAGTTAACTAAACTGTAGAAAACCACAGGACTTCCCTATTTCTTCCCCAACGCCACGTGCAGCCTTGGAAAAATAAACGAAGCGAAGAATATGGTTGCATATATGCAACAATCCATCGAATTCAAATGTGTAGCTTCGTATTCCTTAATGGCACAAATCTTTCAGTATGAAAGTGATGAGTAGGAATGAAATAACAGATATTTCAATAGTTTCAATAAGCTATCTGAGCTAGCGGATGATATAAGCTGTTGGAAAATATTAAAAATAAGATTATGAATCCCATTCAACAAAACGCCAGTACATACACTTACACAGAAAATAACATTGACTTTAACGGAGAAGCATGGAAGTATTTAATCATCATAGTGAAAACTCAAGCAAACAAAATTGTAGAAGAGCTCAAACTAAAAATGGAACAAGGTTAAATCATGAATTTAAGTAATAAATTTCTGAATGAATGTAAGATTTTCGAGAAAACAACTTGTGGCGAATAAAATTAAGTGAAAGTTAATTCATATTTGCGATAACGCTTTTTTGCAAGGATATTTTCTCGACAGAAAGTCAATGACATTCGTTCTCCGTATCTTCCATGAACGTAGAAGTTGACATATAATATGTATCGCAGAAGTGAAAATGTTGTAGTCTCCATTTGAAGACGGTTTAATGCGGTTCTCCACGCTGCTCTATCCCGTGCAAGCCTCCTCGTCTCCGAAAACCTGCTGTAGCCTAGATCCGTTTGAACATGCTTACTGTATTCATCCCTTGGTCTCCCTCTACAACTCTTACCTCACACACTTCCCATCAATACTAAACTGATTATTCCTCGAAGTCTCAGAATGTGCTCTGTCAACAGGTCCCTTTTTCTAGTTAATGCAATAAATTTCTTATATCCCCAGTTCTATTCAGTACTTCCTCATTAGTAAAGCGATGTACCCATATTTTCACAGTTCTTCAGCATCACCGCGCTTCAAAAGCTTCTGTTCTCTTGTGGTTCGAACTGCTTATCGTCCACGTTTCACTTCCGTACGAGGCTACACTCCAGACTTATTAATGCTAGATGTGAACAAATTCTTCTTCAGAAACGGTTTTTTTGCCATTATCGTTCTACATTTTATATTCTCTCTATTCCAGCATTCACCAGTTATTTTACTGCCAAATAACGCAACTCATCTACCGTTTTAGTGTCTCGTTTTCTAATCTAATTCCCTCTTCGTCTATTGGTTTAATTTAGGTACATTTCATTACCTTTGTTTTGCTTGTGTTGATGCTGACCTTATATCCTACTTTCAAGACACTGTCCTTTCCGTTCAGTTCCTCCTCAAAAACCTTTGCTGTCTTTGACAGATTTGCAATATCCTCAGCAAACTTCAAAGATATTATTTCTTTTCCCTGAATTTTAATTCCTTTTCCACATTTTTATTTAGTTTCCTTTGCTGATTGCTTAAAATACGGACAACATCGGGAATAGGCTGTCTAACTTCCTTCTCAACCACTGCTTCCCTTTCATGTCCTAACTGTCGGCCTGTTTCTGTGCATGTGATATAAAACCTTTCGCCTCCTCTGTTCTAAACCTGATACCTTCAGAATATCAATGAATGTATTCCAATCAACACCGTCAAAAGCTTGTGCTAAGTCTACAGAAGCCAAAAATCTGTAAATAATTCACCGAGTAATTTGCAACCATGAATTATTACACTGGTGATTCGGTGAAGAAGAATGAAAATCTCATTCCAGGTGGAATAATTTTGTCATGGCTGGCTTCCCAAAGGATATCAGCAGTTCTGAGGGAATGTCGTCTATTCCAGGGGCCTGATTTCTACTTAAATCTTTCACTTCACTGTCGAATTCTTTTCGCAGTGTCATATATCCCATCTCATCTTAATCTACTTCCTCCTTCCTTTCTTTTATATGACCCTTATTTCCCTTCTGTAGCCCTTTGTGTATTTTTTCCACGTTCCACCATTCCCTTCTTTGCTAAGTACTGGTTTTCTGTCTGAACCCTTGCTATTTGTACAGGTGCTTCTCGTTTCTCCAAAGGCCTCTTTAATTACCCTGTAAGCGATATCTATTTGCCGTATGCCTCCATAGACCTGTCCTCTAGCCATTCCTGATAACCGATAATTAATTGAAACCGCCAGCTGCCGACAGGTGTTGTTGATATACCTCGATGGGGACAGCTGAAAATGTGTGTCCCGACCGGGACTCGAACCCGTGATCTCCTGTTTACATGACAGATGCTCTATCCATCTGAGCCACCGAGGCTTAGATAGATAGAGCATCTGCCATCCAAGCAGGAGATCACGGGTTCGAGTTCCAATCGGTACACACATTTTCAGCTGTCCCCAAAGACGTATATCAACAACACCTGTCGCCAGATGAGGGTTTCAATTAATTATCACTTATTCTAGAGAATCTGCACGGTCATCAATGGTATCTGTTCTTTCGAGAACAGTTACTATCTTCATATTACTGATAACCGTTTTTCGCTTTCTGTCAGTCTAATGTTTTAGACGGGTGAATTCCCTTTTACCTGCTTCATTTGCTGCATTTTTATATTTCCTCCTTTCATTAGTTAAATTCAGTATCCCATGTGATATCTAAGGACTTCTATTACCTATTTGATCTTCCAGTGCCTTCAGTATTTAATCTCTCAGAGCTACCCATTCATCTGCCACCGTATTTCTTTCCACTCGTTCTAGTCAATAGTTGCCTAACGTTCCCTTTGGCGCTAGCAACAACCCCTGGTTCTTTCAACTTATCCAGATTCCATCTCTTTAATTTGATACCTTTTTGCAATTTCTTCAATTTTAATCTACAGTTCATAACCAATTAATTATGATTAAGGACCACATCTGCCACTGGAAATTTCTCACAGTTTAAAATCTGTTTTTGAAATCTGTATCTTACCATTATATAATCAAATTGAAACTTTCCAGTGTCTCCAGATCCGTTCCAGATATACAACCCCCTTTCCTGGTTTTTGAATCAGTGTTAGCGATGCTTAAATTATGCTGTGTATAAAATATTGTCAGGTGGCTTCCCCTCTCGTTCCTTTCTCCCTAGTCCATAGTCACCTAAAACTTTTTTTTGTGGAGGTTACCATCTTCAGACCTAATACCATGATGGTAGCGGTGGCGGTGAACAGAGTGGGAGTTGCGACTCCACGAACGTTAAGCTACTGTCGTGAATGTTGGGTTCGTGCCTGTCTTGGCTACGACAATGCGTTCGCTTTGCTGTTCATAGTACCTTATCCGCTTTCCTATTTTACACTGATGATCCAATGAACTGGTACACCGGCCTAACACCGGTTTAGGGCCCTTGCGAGTGCGCAGAAGTGCCAGAACACGACTCGGCATGGATTCGTCTTGTGTCTGAAGTAATGCTGGAGGGAATTGATGCCATGAATCCTGCATGGCGGTCCATAAATCCATAAGAGTACGAGGGAGTGGAGACCCCTTCTGAACAGCACGTTCAAGGCATCCCAGATACGCTCAACAATGTTCATGTCTGGGGAATTTGGTGGCTAGCGGAAGTGTTTAACTCAGAAGAGCCACTCTGTAGCAATTCAGGACGTGTGGGGTGTCGCATTGTCCTGCTGGAATTGCCCAAGTCCGTCGGAATGCGCAATGAATATGAATGGATGCAGGTGTTCAGACAGGGTACTTACCTACGTGTTACCTGTCAGAGTCTTATCGTATCAGGAGTCCCATAACACTCCAACTGCACAGGCCCCACGCCGTTACAGGGGTTCCACCAGCTTGAACAGTCCCCTGCTGATATGCAGGGTCCATGGATTCATGAGAGTGTAAAGCTTTGTGTCGTGCAGTCACCAAGGGTCTTCGGTTCCGAAAGCCCATATCGATGATGTTTTGTTGAATGGTTTGCACGCTGACACTTGTTGATGGCTCAGCACTGAAATCTCCAACAGTTTGCGGAAGGGTCGCACTTCTGTCACGTTGAAGGATTATCTTCATTCGTCGTTGGTCCGTTCTTGCAGGATTTTTTTCCGGCCACAGTTCTGTTGGAGATTTGATGTTTTACCCGATTCCTGATATTCACGGTACACTCGTGAAATGTCGTACGGGAAAACCCCACTTCATCGCTGCCTCAGAGATGCTGTGTCCCATCACCCGTACGCCAACTATAACACCACGTTCAAACTCACATAAATCTTTATAATCTGCCATTGTCGCAGCAGTAACCGATCTAACTACACCAGACACTTGTTCTCTTATATAGGCGTTGACGACTGCAGCGCCGTTTCGGCCTGTTTACAAACCTCTGTATTTCAATACGCATGCCTCTACAGTTTCTTTGGCGCTTTAGTGTATTACTCATTTTTAAATCCATTCTTGTATTACCCCTATTTGAGTTTTTGTTGATAACTCTGTATGTACCCGACTAAAAGTGCTGTTCCTCCTGCCACCGAACTTCACTAATTCCTCCTATCTAGATTCAACCTGTCAATTTTCCTATTTAATTTTACTAACTTACCTGGTCGATTGAGGGATCTAAAATTCCACGCTCCTTTCCGTAGAATGCCAGTTTCGTTTTTCCTGATGACGACATCCTTCCGGAGATCCGATAGAGGAACTAATCCCCTAAAGAACATTTTATCCAAGAGGATATCACCATCTAACCAGACATTAGTGCAGCATGGTTTCAGCCGTTCACAGTAGCAACACAGAAAGGCCATGTTGACTAATGCTATAGGACCAGGTCAGTCAATGATCCATATTAATGCTCCTGGACATGCTGAACAGGCTGCTGCTTCCTTCAGGAATCACATGTTTGACTGGACTCTCCAGAGGTACCCTCTGTTGTGATTGAAATGACTGTGTGGCTTTCTATATCTTTCAGACATACAAGCAAGCAAGCACCACGGCAAGGTCCATGCTTCTTGAGGCGGAATTGGATATAAAAGTATTTGTACGGTATACTAAATACTACATTTTACCAATGGAATGCGCCATTGTCTTTTGGTCTTTGTGAGTTCATCTTTGATCAGATGATTGAGGACATACGGATGTTTAATATAAAAAGTGAAATTAAAAATGGTTCAAATGGCTCTGAGCACTATGGGACTCAACTGCTGAGGTCATAAGTCCCCTAGAACTTAGAACTACTTAAACCTAACTAACCTAAGGACATCACACACATCCATGCCCGAGGCAGGATTCGAACCCGCGACCGTAGCGGTCGCGCGGTTCCGGACTGTAGCGCCTAGAACCGCTTGGCCACTCCGGCCGGCTGAAATTAAAAAAACGCCTTCAGATGTCTATATTTTGAATGTGATGTCAAACATCCGCCATAGTTGAAATAATAATCATTTCCTTGTGGCGAGTAATTTCTGACCGTCACGTCCATTTTCACACTATAGCCTTAAACGTAAGTGTAATCATACAGTCCATCAATGTACATATGAGTAACAAATGATCACATTCGTGTTAGAATTCATTACGTGAATACAATAATTAAACTTAAGAGGGGTATACATGGTGTTCGGAAACACGCGTTACACGCTGGTAGAGGTAACTGAGTACAAAATATTTTAAATATGAATCCATGAGCAGTAACATATCGTTTCCATTTCACGGAATTTTCAATTCAGTTGTGTAACTCATCCGCTTCTGCTTGAGGAGCTGAATTAGGCGTGACACAGTACAGTTATTATCTTAAAGTTCGAAAAGGAACCTAACGATTCATCCATTTATCACTTAAGCACATTTGTTTGTATTAACACGTAAACATTACGAGTTTACATTATTCCAAAACAAAAAAGAACTTAGCATACTGTAAGCACAGAACAGTACCTCTGTCTCTATCGGAGTCTCGTAAATTAAAATCTGTTTACGACCTCACAAGCAGTAGTCTATAAGAGTTCGGTGATCGTGGCGGTCACGTGGTTGTGGCACCTCGACCTGTCCGTCTTCCACCGCATCGTCTGTTGAGATGTCTATGAACCGCACATGACAAGTCAGGTGGTGCACTATCTTGCTGAAACCACATTTCCTGAAGGACATTCAGTGGCACAGCTTCCAAGAACGGGTCCAATACGATTTGTAGGAAGATCAAGTGTGCCGACCAGTTAGCCTGAGTGGAAGGATGTATGGTCCAATCACGTAACCGTCCACAATACCAGCCCACACATGAATGCCAAACCGGTGCTGAAATCCCTGAACACGCGTGGTACTAGGGTTTCGTCTGCCCAGAAATGACTGATTCTCGATTTCAGGACTCATTCCCTAGTGAACTTACATTCACTTCATTCACCTGTGAGCAGAACTCGACACAGAAACAGCGGTGCAACGATTTGTGGAAAATCAGCTGGACACATAGCGAGTACCCGTTGCAAGTGGTACGGATGTAATCGCTGTTACCGCAGAACGTCGCAGGCGGTAGTGTTGCTAACACCCATTGCACTCGCAGTTCTTCGAGTACCCGCTGACGGGTTCTCGTCAACGCGATGCAGATTGCCGTGCATCACCACAGTGATCGCGGGTGAAGGTACCTGTTTCTCAGAGCCGCTTCGTAACTCGGGCAAAAAGTTTGTGGCATGACGTGCTACGCAGCGGAAAACGTTAGTGATACAGCCGACTAGCAGCTCTTCCGTTACCTCGAGCTTCACCAAACACAAGGAGAATGTCTGTCTATTCAGACAAGTGTACCGAACCATGTTTACTGTACCGGAGACGCACAGACATTGAATAGGACTCGTCCTATCTAGAATAATGCATACCAGGAAAACCAACTTTTCTCTTTGTGTCAGCAGACGTGGGCGCGATATTCATCTGAAATGAAACCGTCGTAAAACGGAAACGGTGAGTTTTCAAAACTGGGTTCCTATTCAAGATATTATGTACTCACTGCAGGTACTCTCTACAGACCCTGTCAGCTTGTAACGGGACGTTCAGCGTATCCTGTATAATATGGTACCCTTGTAATCGAACTGAGAAAACTATATGATTGCACTTAAGTTTAAGGCTGTCATTTGGAAATGGACGTGATGCTCCGAAATGACTAATATTGCAACTGTGACATATACTGAAGAAAATAAAAATATTTCATACGCAAGTTGCTGGTGCTATCCACCATTATGTTGGAACTTCATAAATATAGAAGACCTTCTTTCTTGAAGAAATGGTTCAAATACCTCTGAGCACTACGGGACTTAACTTCTGAGGTCATCAGTCCCCTAGAACTTAGAACTACTTAAACCTAACTAACCTAAGGACATCACACACATCCATGCCCGAGGCATGATTCGAACCTGCGACCGTAACGGTGGCGTGGTTCCAGACTGTAGCGCCTAGAACCGCTCGACTGGCTTTCTTGAAGATAACCAAAACATTTTTTCCATATGACATTACTGAAATAAAATGCGCAAAATATGTAAACTTACTGATTTGTCTCTCCCCAAGATTTGCAATGATTGTTAAGTGCAAATGTGGCTAAACCAAGTTGTTTTAGGAGTTCCATTGTTTTACTCAGTTAAAATTGTCATAAATGTGGTCACCTAAATGTTCATAAATTTTCATTCCAGTTATTATTTCCTAACAGTAAGTTACACTCATCATTGGTGCAGCACCTTGTAAGACCGAAAACGCACGATGCACGGCACCTGCTGCCGATATATAATTTTTTTTAATTGTATGTAAATATTTGTAACTTAACTACTTTCGTTTGATAAGTAAAGGCATTGTTTCACTCTATGTGTAAATTTAGGTAGAAGTCTGTTGACGTTCCATTGTATTTATCTGTGTCTTACTGTGAAACTTATAAGCTCTGGGAAAAAGCCAAAGAAATTGTTATTTACATCGACCAGCAACGATAATAGGAGTGCTTGTGCGTTGTAAAATCTTTGGGTAGGGAGTTGTTGCGCGGAGCGCGCGTAGAGAAAGGGAGACGGGTTCCAGCGCTTGTAATCTGCGGAAGTGTGGTGGTAACGCTCTCGCAGTAGAGAGTACCATTTTCAGCGGCATCATGTACGCGCGCCGGCCAGATGTCTAGAGCAGGAGTACGGATAGTGGAGGTGAGGAAGATGCTGTAATTATCCGTGGCTCCAGAATATGCTACCGTCTTCTACAACAGCAGCTGTTCCAGCAACACAGTTTCGTCGTCGGCTCCGAGTTTCGTCGTATGCACGGCACTGAAGTAAGACTGTTCATTGGTAGAAAATGTTAACGGCTAACCAAGCAGCACAATTGAATGTGATTTGATTGATAAAATTTATTTAAATAATAATCAGTTAATTTATGGCGATTGTTTCCTCATTGCCCCCAGACATTGTTACCAAGCTGGATCCTTGTTCGTTTTTTTCCTTGTATGCTGTCATAAGAAACAAATTGAAAAGTTACACCCAGATTATTAATGAATAATCTCACTTTTAAAAACTTTAGCCAAAGTCTACTTTCAATTAACTGTTGTACAACAGAGGTTTCAGTATATGACTAAAGTAAAGTAATTTCATTTTTCAAGTGTGAAAATCAATCACTGGAAAAAATCGAAATCTAAAGAAATGTACAAATTAAGAGTGCGGAAGTTTTATTTATTTTACATGTAGGTCGGAGCACATGGCTGTTTGATTTGGTACGTATTCTAGCGTAAAATTTTGTTCATGTCAGTAAAAAAAGGCTCAGTTGTTCACACAATAATATGAAATCCAATTTGCAAAATAAGTAACGGCAAAGTAAAAAGTGCTTGCTTTTTTTCTAAGTTTCTTTGATGATGTTATGTTGAGGCGACTGAAAGTCATTGTTCACGTAACGAAGTTCAATACTAACATACAGTTTAATTACATATTTTCAAATCATTACTCGATTGCCTTTTTCAAAATTTAATGCCAAACATAATGTAAGAGTTACTTCTCAGTTTTCTTTATCATTACATACTCACTTAAAGTTAGTGTCAAAAAACGTGACAACCTTCAGTTGCCACGTCAGTGTTTAATAATACATGTTTTTCTTTCCCCCTAGTGGGCTGGTGACCATTAATTATTTCCTTTTCGTTCATTAGTGTAACTTTTGGATTCATGATCAGTGGTACCACTTTTCTGTCCAGTGTTGTTCGCGAGTGAATGCAGAAAAGAACTTTTATTTTCCAAATTATAGCCCGTTTGGTTTAATTACGTTTTATTTTTAGTAGACTTTCCATCAGAAGGATCGATTGTACATTTTCCTCCCACTTATCGGTATCAATTCTTCGGGTTAATGGTTCAAATGGCTCTGAGCACTATGGGACTTACCATCTGTGGTCATCAGTCCCTAGAACTTAGAACTACTTAAACCTAACTAACCTAAGGACATCACACACATCCATGCCCGAGGCAGGATTCGAACCTGCGACCGTAGCGGTCACGCGGTTCCAGACTGAAGCGCCTAGAACCGTACGGCCACACCAGCCGGCTAAATTCTTCGGGAAAGATAGCCTTATCCAATCAGAAAAAATCCATTAGGCATACGTGCGATCCACGGTCATATTTTATAGGGGCAAGCAGGATAGGCCAATTAGTAAGAGGAAGGTTACAACTTCTAGATCTGTCGATCTGAATAAGTTGCGTCTTTTTAAAATTGACACTGAAACCATGCGCAGAAAACCACTCAGTGATACATTTAAGAACATTATTTACATTTCTCCTGCCGCTATAGATATGCCTGGACTGATTACAATATCGAGATCATCTGCATCGTTTACATGTATACATCCACTCCCTAACCCACTTCCACACCCACTCTAGATATCTCATAAATTATGACAATGAACTCCCGCTAATTTTGTGTTCTTTCATTACAGTTCCTTCTTTTAGCTAAACCCTTTTGGTGAAAAAATACTGCAGAATGCTGTGTCTCTGACAACATCATTAGTGCTAGAAATTGTTTAATTTCAGCCCCTGTCCAAAAGCAGTCAAAAAACTTGAATATTATCAAGGCGTTATTATGCCTTCACAATAACTCTTCGAGACATTCACTTGTCATCTCACCAGCTGGTGTTTAACTGTGAAATCTAGGAAGTCATCCGATATTGATATGAAGTTAAAAATCTAGAAATAAGTAAAAAATTGTTTACCATCTACAGACCGGTGTACATATATTTGACTAATTATAACAAGGCGGACTATGCAGATGATAAGAATCTGCAGGCACTCCGAAATTCAATGCACTGAGATCAGAGATCTACATTCAGGTAGTACAGAGATCACTGGATCGATGGTCTTCACGAGGAAAAACACAGTACGACACCAGCTAAATTTCTCCCCGAAAAGCCGGCCGTTGTGGCCGAGCGGTTCTAGGTGCTTCAGTCGGAAACCGCGCTACTGCTACGATCCGAGGTTCGAATCCTGCCTCGGGCATGGATGTGTGTGCTGTCCTTAGGTTACTTAGGTTTAAGTAGTTGTAAGTCTAGGGGACTGATGATCTCAGATGTTAAGCCCCATAGTGCTCAGAGCCATTTGTACCATTTTTCCAGAAAATAAGCAAGATGTTGAAAAACATAAGGTTAAAGTGGTCTTTCGTCCACCATCACAAATCTCGGCCCTTTTGGGACCTGTCAAATACGTCTCAAGACTGTGTGGGGCAAGTGTTTATGTGATATCGTTCGTGGGGGCAAAACTGTTATGGCACAAATGATGCACACTGTTCAGGGTCGTATCGTGGAAGACCAGCAGCATCAAAAATGGTTCAAATGGCTCTGAGCACTATGGGACTCAACTGCTGAGGTCATTAGTCCCCTAGAACTTAGAACTAGTTAAACCTAACTAACCTAAGGACATCACAAACATCCATGCCCGAGGCAGGATTCGAACCTGCGACCGTAGCGGTCTTGCGGTTCCTGACTGCAGCGCCTTTAACCGCACGGCCACTTCGGCCGGCACCAGCAGCATCCTCGTCTCTTTCAAGACAGCAAGTGCACTATCGAGAAACACTGTATTTCTTGCATATTCGATGAAAAAATGATAGAAAAGCGGTAGCCCTTACGTCATCAATCAGTCAGTGGAAATACAACTGTTTGATACCCTCATCAGTAGTGACAATCGGGCGCTTCCAGTTAGATTCTGCTTGGAATTTTGTCGTCGAAAAACTTCTTTCTCTACGCTACCGGTGTCGTTCTCCGATGCTATCAATTTGAAGAAAATCAATCTGATATCGATGGAGCGAGATTTCACCACGGAGGACACGCGGCGCAGCTCACTGATTTGCAGCAAAAGCGAGTGAGCTCAAGCATCACACGCGCAGTGAGGACTTGCTACACCACGGACGTACGGGTATAAAATAGACGAGCTCAGTTTTTTTTTTCCACCAGTGTTCACCTGAGGATGGCCAGAAGATTCTGCGTCGAATTATCGTGGCAGTAAGTCGGAGACATCCAGCACTTCGTCCGAAATTGCATGGAACAACCTAAGCGCAGAGAGAGTGTTAAATTTCAGTTGATGGAAAAAAATGCGAGCTGCGACGGACGCTCCCTTGGGCAGCAGTTCGTAATGCACAACTCTTTTTTGTGTCACCAGATGCAAAATATTATGTATTCACACTGCGTAAGGTTACCATAGTCTGAAACCCCAAAATGAGGACATCTTCACTGGATTTGATAAACACGCCTTTAGTACGTTTCTAGTAGGTTACAAACAGGGTCACGCATAGCTATTAGTGGCAGTGACGATGGACGTGATTTTTTCATGGTGATTTGGAGTTTAAAGTGATTTTATTAAATGGGAATAGTAATATTTGATTTAAGATTTGAAATATCGGCTAGTGATTTTATTAAATGGGAACAGTAATATTTGATTTAAGATTTGAAATATCGGCTAGTTTTACATATAAAACGATAATTACGAGAACAAATTCCTTCCTGCACTGCAACAAAAACGTCCGGTAAGGGCTGCGCGTGTGCTGTTTCACCAAGACAACGCACCCGCACATCAAGCTAACGTTACGCAACAGTTTCTTCGTGATAACAACTTTGAAGTGATTCCTCATGCTCCCTACTCACCTGACCTGGCTCCTAGTGACTTTTGGCTTTTTTCCAACAATGAAAGACACTCTCCGTGGCCTCACATTCACCAGCCGTGCTGCTATTGCCTCAGCGATTTTCTAGTGGTCAAAACAGACTCCTAAAGAAGCCTTCGCCGCTGCCATGGGATCATGGCGTCAGCGTTGTGAAAAATGTGTACGACTGCAGGTCGATTACGTCGAGAGGTAACGCCAGTTTCATCTATTTCGGGTGAGTAGTTAATTAGAAAAAAGTCGGAGGCCTTAGAACTTGAATGCACCTCGTATTGAAGGGTATGGCTATTTCAAAGAAGGTCAAATAAGCAAGTACGTTTTTACGTCTAGTAGGGATTAACTGAGACTGAAGGTGGGATATAGCAACATACAATGTTAGATACAAATTGGTGGGGTCGTTCCGAGAAATGAGAGGAGAGGGAACTCATTCAACGACTTGTAAATCAATGATCTACGTTTTGTGTATGGTTTTTTTGTCTTACGAAAGCAACAATGACACTTATACACTGTGGTGTATGTACTTTTGCCAATAAATACCTAAAAGTTAAAATATATGTTTGTTATTTTCAAATCCAGATTTCCGCACATCTTGCCTATAGCGTAGTCCAAGTAATTGTCAAACAGTGACTGTCATGTTGTTCCTATCGAGTAGCGGACTAATCCTTTTAGGACACCTAAATGGAACATTATTAGTTTAATTTTATGTGACGAAAATGCTGTACTACATTTGAAAATACGGAAATATTACACACATCATACATACCTACATTCCTTTAGAGCCCATGTCCCATGTGTACCGAGCGAGGTGGCGCAGTGGTTAGACACTGGACTCGCATTCGGGAGGACGACGGTTCAATCCCGCGTCCGGCCATCCTGATTTAGGTTTTCCGTGATTTTCCTAAATCACGCCAGGCAAATGCCGGGATGGTTCCTCTGAAAGGGCACGGCCGACTTGCTTCCCTAAACCGTTGAGACCGATGACCACGCTGTCTGGTCTCCTTCCCCAAACAACCAACCAACCAACCATGTGTATTGTTCACTAAAACGTATCTTGTTGTACGTTGCTTCTGTTAAACTAAATAAAATTTTACACAATTTATATTTTATCATTTGCAATCTCTTTTATAGATTCAACTGTTAGTCTGTTTCTCTCCATTGTCCAATTTTAGCTCATTCACTAAATTTTTCTTCACTGCTGTACTACTCAAAGTACTTCTTCTGGGCTGGTTCAGATCTTCCGTCCTAAGTGGCTATGAATTTTTCTAAATTTGAAAAGTGATCAAAACACTCTTCATCGTCAACTTCAATATTTTTATCCAGCAAAAATTTAACAGGTGCTTCCATATAAGTCCATCATGATGTAATTCAGTAACCTACGACACAAGATGAAAACAAACATGAAAAGATGTTAATTCTCAAAACAAAAAACTGCGGACATTAACAGAAATCGTAAAAACGTTTGCGAACGCTACATTAAACTTCGAAAATGCAGAGGCGTCCTCTTAAACGCTGACGTATGGTCTATTCACACTGCCCTTGGCTCAAAAATATGTATTTTTAAAGGATTAGGCATTAATTGCTTCTTAAGAACCTAAAATAGAGGCATCATAATCCCCACCGTAACAATATTCCGTAGGCATACTCAGTGGGTGAATGGGTTACTTTCAAGCAAAAATGCAATAATAGTCACCTCATTGAATTTTGTTGCTTTGAATTCGAGCATGCTGTACTCCTGCACCCGCCTTCTGAACCATGCCTATTTCAATGCAAATGTCGCACGGATGTTACGTGGCCGCAGTTCATCACATACGTCAATTTTCAAACCTTTCTGACTTTGAAAAATCGTTAATGGTAGAACCATCTTTCTTGAAGTGCGGAAATAGTTTTCAGACGTCATCTATCTCTCGCCCCACAAGCAATACTAATGTTTCGCACTACCTCTGCAGCCATAAACACTTTACTAAAAGCAAAGAAAACAATATATCGCAAATAACAGACCATTTCCTACTTGGGACTCCGTTATACTCGTATAACACTCCCACAACATTCATTAGATTGAAGCATGCAAAACTCATTACGTCGCTGCAAGAAAAAAGGTTAGAACTCAAAATTAAAAAAAGGCAGTTTTGTTGTGTTACTGCACTTTGTTCGCTCGGTTTATCGACATCATTTCTTACGGAAAATCAAACTACAATAACAAACACTTTTATTCTTGCCAATGAAAGTGCAGAAACATGCCAAGTTGTGCCGGTGGCTAGTGCTATATGGTCTCTGTATGGCACGGACATTCTCAAGCATGACCTGTTCTGATTTTGACGCAGCTACAAGCTCTTTCGTGGTAACGTTTCTAATTTTTTTTAATTACGCATTGGTTGGAAAGGTAAGAAAATTGTCTTTAAGTTTCCGTCAGACTGGCACTTCTCGCAAACACCCGGGATGCGATTTAAAAAGTATTGGAAGAAGTGGACTCCAACCCGCGACTTTTCACTTATAATGTGCGGCGTTTTTTGCTAAACTATGAGAAAATACAGCATTACAACAACTCGAACGCAAGGCTTCACATCCTACAAAAACTTTCGATTCCTACACTGTTGTCAGATCGTGCAGATGGCCAGACTTAGAATTCTGACGGGTGGCCGTTTCTATTGAAGCCTTAATTGCAACGTATTATTCGATGTTGAGTAACCTTTATTATTATTATTACACATGAAAAACTTTAAGTGTTTGCTGTTCTCATTTACAGCCTGAAATGGCATATGGTAATCTTCAAAATGGCGCCAGTACAGCATCTAAATTCTGCTTTCCATTATACTCCTCTACAATCCTGTCCTAATTTTCAATATCTGTTAATTTACGAACTGTATGTCTGATACTTTGTTTGATAAACTCTCGACAGACCTGTCTTTTCATATAAAAAAGCGTCAGTTTCTAGGATCGTAGATCTAACATTGCTGTAGAGAAATCAAAGTTGGTGGTGAACATTGTAAAAAACTACCAACCACTAAAATCATTTATTCATGTAGATGATTGCTTTAGGCATTTCTCTATCGCCTTCTTCGGACCTATGTTTACATCATTACATTTACATCATTACACAGTCTTGTTCTTCAGTACAGTCAGTGATGCTATAAACGTATGTCTATGACCATGTTGGTGTCGTGAGATGTAAATTGTGTACCAGCACTTACTCCACTGAAAGAGAAGACTATGTAATGATGTAAACATAGATCCGAAGATGGCAACAGAGAACTGCTGAAACCAGTCATAGATATGAACAAATGATTTTAGTGATATTGGCAGCTCGAAAAAATAATTCAGTGTTCATAATACTAGAAATCGCCCTCACGCGCTGACGATGTCAGAAGTGTACGTAGTCGATGGTACGGCGCCTTATATTCAGATTCATGTTGAAAGCCTGTTTAAACCTTTTTTCAGTAATTCAACTGGTGCCTATGTGCAATATCGTACAGTGAACAGGTGAAGTGAGTTTTCCCATAGCTGTGGCTGTATTGTGTAGCCTTGGCATCCATAGACCGAATGCATACCGCTTGGCCATTGCTCACGTTTGTATTTTCTTCTGCACTGCTTATTAAATTACTCCGTCGCTCCCCTACCACATAGAGAAGGGGGAGAAGTAGGCGGACTGGTTTCAGCCATACCTCTCAAGCCAAATATTCTTAAAAATACTACCAGCTCCACAATTTAAAAAATTAAATATAAATTATTTCTTTCAATGATACGCTACAGAAACACAGATGACGATAGTGTTTCTGGCATGATGGTCCCAATGCCAATGATGATAGATAGATATCCAGCGATCACAGGCCGTGCAGACCACGCGCCGCTTCCACAAACTGCCTTCATTCCTTCCTATTTTGTGCCCGCTTCCTCCAGGTGTCTTCAATCCCCAAGGCTGCTAGGTCCTTCGCCAGGTCGTCCACCCGGCGCTTCCTTGATTGTTCAATGGGGCGTTTGTCTAGAGCCATCTTCGCCTGTCTTCCATCTGGCATACGAGCTACATGGCCCACCCATTGTATTATTTTGATCTTTATCTTCTGTAGGATAGTTGGTTGTCGCATCATAAGGTGGATTTCCTCGTTTTTCCACCTCCTCTATTCCCCGCTATCTAAAACTGGTCCCCATGTCTTCCTCATTTCTCTTCCTTCAAATATTAATAGTTTCTACTTTTCTCGCTTAGTCATGCTTCATTACTCTGAACCGTACATTACTGCTGGGCATATCACTGTGTTGTAGATTTTCATCTTATTGTTCACTGAGATCGGTTTTAGAGCTGAGCGTCTCTCTCAGGGAATGCCTGCATTTCATTCCCACTGCTATTCTTTCCTTCTTGTCCATTTTTATGTTGTTGTCCGTGGTAAACCAAGATCCCAAGCATTTTAACTGGTGTACTCTCTTGAACCTCTTGTCATTTATCTCAAGAAATTCTTCCTGCTCTTGTCTTCTTCCTAATTGCATTAACTCTGTTTTGTCTTGATTCACTTTGAGCCCTACCTTCTGTGCATAATTGTCCATTTTCTGGTACATTACATTCAACTCTTGCTTTGATTCACTTAGTACTACTATGTCATCTACATATGCAAGACAACTGAAGTTACCTCCATCTGTACTCCAGCCCACTCCTGTTGCCTACACTATTACTTTCTCTATGACGACTATGAACAGCACACATGAGAGAGCATCCCATTGTCTGAAACCTGTCTCAATCTCGAATATTTCTGATGTGGCTCCTCCTTTGACCCATCCATGCGAGCTTGCGCCATTCGCACTAGCTTCTCAAGGATTCTGAAGTCACGCATTGCATTGTATAGGCTATTACTGTGGATACTGTCATCTCCACGGCGAAAATCGACAAACATGCTGTAGATATCTTTATCATATACCCAGTGTTTTTCAAACAATTGTCTTAGTGTGAAAATGTGATCTATTGTCGATCGGTTTGGTCGAAAGCCAGCTTGTGACTCCTTTATGTTGTTCTCTGTGAGTGGTTGCAATTTTCTGAGTACAATGATGGACAGTACCTGATACTTTACATTCAACAAGCTGATTCCTCTGTAGTTTCCGCATTCCATTTTGCTTTCCTTCTTGTATATTGGGCATATTATAGCCAATTTCCATTCTTCTGGCAGCGTCTCCTTCTCCCATATCAACTGGACCAGTTTGTATATCTCTAAGCTCTCACCTCCCTCTTGATTAATTCTGATGTTATTCTGTCCTCCCCTGGGGCTTTGTTGTTTCTGAGTACTTTCATTGTGATCTTCACGTCTTCTTCACTAATTTACCATTTTTCTTCATCAGTCAAGGTGTGTATGATAACCACGGGAGTGTTCCTGCTGTCATAAGAAATTCTTCCCCCTCCCCCCAATCAGGAGTAGGTTTAGTTTGCCTAGGACGCAGGCAGGTTAGTTCCAGTATTGTACTCATTCCAACCAACACACGACCGTCACTGGCACCGAGGCAAAACCAACTCTCGTGAGATAAAACAACATACCTGTACTCTGCCATCCAATGAGCTCTCGCTTGACAACACCGAAGCCGCAAATGATTGTGGTTTAGAGTCAGTGGAATGCACGTTACAGGGCGTCTGGCTCGGAGCTGTCCTTGATGTAACCGATTTATAACAGTTTGTTGTGCCACAGAGGTGTCAACTAGTGCTCGAATTTCTGCTGGAGATGCACTACAATTCGATAGAGCCATACGCTGGTCTTACTGGTCTTCCTCCTCGGTAATACCAAGTGTCCGTTAGGGAAACGGTCTTCTTCCGGACGTAGATTCTCGTAAAGATTGCTGCCAGCAATCATGTGGAGTGGCAACATTCCTGCGAAGTCTTTCTGCAATGACGCAGAAGGAATATCCAGCTTTTCATAGCCCGATTACACGACCTCCTTGTAACTAAGTAAGGTGTTGTCCCCTAAATGCATTGTTGACTGACACCAACTCACCATGACCCATCTCAAAGGTCGCGACCATTAAAGCTTGAATTTAAATCAAACCTGATTTGCATCCTCATATTGAAGCTACTAGGACCAGCATTCTTAATTAACACCAACGCACCACGTCGCATCTCAAAGGTAACTTATGTTCACGACTATTAATGCGTGTATTTTAATCAAACTTGATTTGTATCCCCATATTGTTGCTACTAGGGCCTATCTTAAGCAACTGGCCCGAAATTGGAATAGATATCATTTTTCAGATGTAGTAAACACCTAACGACTATTATTTACGTCGCACAACTCCTTTTTGGTGTTGCGATTTTCTTTCCGTCAGTTTATTTGGGGGAGGATCAGAGGTCTGAAGGTGGATCGTGTCTGTTGGTGTCCTTTGGAGATTGTGGGGAGGATGAGGAGGTGATCTCTTCCACTCAGATTGAAGACATACGCAGTGAAGCGTCGATGGAGCTTGAGTGAGGCGAAGATGACGTTACAGATGGAGTTACTTTCAGGCAGAATGTGTTGGGTGTAGCCACCCGATCAGCTAGTACAGAGGTACTAAACCTACCATATGACTTTTATGGAATGCCTGCTGGTTGTTACCACTTTAGTAACCAGAACTGTAATTTCTTTCGTAAAAATACGTGGGTTGTCCAGAATGTAAGTTCCGATCGGTCGCGAGATGGAAACCACAGTGAAAACCAGAAACGTTTTATTTGCAACAGTTAGGTACACCTTCCAGCTAGTTCTTCACATAGTCGCTGCTCCAACTTCGTGTTTTGTCGTAGTGTTGTATCAACTTTCCAATATCCTCGTCATAGAAAGCAGCCGCCTGTGCTTTCGGCCAGTTATCAGCACTGGTCTGCAGCTCGTTGTCCGTGGAAAAAATTTCTCTTCATAGCCAGCGGTTCTTGTGAGCAGATATGAGACTCGGGGGGGGGGGGGGGGGGGAGCCAATAACGGACTGTATTGTGGGTAATCAAACACATTTCATCGGAAACGCTGCAGGAGCGTCTTCATTGCCCCTGCACTGTGAGGCCGAGAATTGGCACGAGGAAGGAACTGCTCGACAGTTCTGTTATGTGGGCTTCATGACATAGGCGAAACCTCTAACCAGGCCCTCGTACTTGGCGGGAAGCGCTATTCCCTACGTGCTCACTGTTCACTCAAAACTGAAAATACCGACGCGACACAACGACGGACATACTAGAGACACTGCCCAACACATCTCTACAGGCTCTGAGCACTATGGGACTCAACATCTTAGGTCATAAGTCCCCTAGAACTTAGAACTACTTAAACCTAAATAACCTAAGGACATCACACACACCCATGCCCAGGGCAGCATTCGAACCTGCGACCGTAGCAGCCCCGCGGTTCCTGACTGCAGCGCCAGAACCGCACGGCCACCGTGGCCGGCACATCTCTACAAAGCTTTACCGTATTGTACCAGTGGTTTCCATTTCGCGACCGATCGGAACTTACTTTCTGTACAACCCTCATAATTCTCTGTCAAATATTTTTCTAAGTGTTAACTGATGTCAAGTGATAGCCGACTGATGTGGCAGTTTAAATTTTTTTCTAGAACTAGTTGCAAGTGTAAGAGTGCAGCATATTTTTCCCCATTTCATAGGTTTGGCATGTGCGTTTTTCCACAGGCGATGTATTGGGGGTAACACATTCAGTGGCAATATAAGTGGAACGTTAGACGTATTTTTTGCACAAATGAATTTGGAAAGCTATGAAATTGTGTACGAATATTATTCTTGCCATTGAGTGATCTTGAAGTTATTAAGTAGCAGTAACTTCAGTGATCGTCATATCCAGATTCACTTTTTTACATCTTTCCCTTATTTTTTTTTAGCGAAGAAACTAATGTCGTTGATAAGCTGGCAGTTATAAATCACAAATTCAAAGAAAAGGCATTCATATACACGTAGCACACAGAGTCTAAAATTACTTCATTAATCATCATTCAGATCATTTTGTGTTTTTCGTTTGGCTACAATGTTACGAGGACAGCTAGCAGTGTAAAACCGGAAACGCCGCCGCGCCCCTCTTCTCTTCCGCAGTCGTAAACAAGATTCCCTCCTCTGCTCTCCCGTTCCCTTCCCTTTCCGCTCCTTCCCTGTCCTCCTCAGAGTTCCGAACCACAACAGAAACTTCTATCCTTACGTCATTTGCTCGCGGCCGCTGCCAACTTGCCGCCTTTACTAACTCAGCCAGCTAATTGCAAACGGAGTAACATCCTGAGGGAGCGTATTGTGAAGCAATTGCTTATTCTAAATTGGCTAAATGGAGAGAAATGGCGCTAACTGCTGAGAGGCGAGGCGGCCCTCTTAATTAAAGTGGCGCTGCTGCGCGTCCGCTGAGCTCAGCTTTCCTCCACGCACGCTGTTCGTTCCTCGCCTCCCATACGCACACGTCGTCGGCGGAGACACAACAACCAGTTACACACACACACACACACACACACACACACAACACGCATTCCTCCTTATCTTTCACTGGAAATCAAAGTATAGCCAAAAGTATCTAACCTGAAAATGATTAACACGAGAAATTGGTTAAAGTGAAACAATACTGCTGCCTGACAAAACACTGTGCAATTACTTACATTTTCACGTGAAACAAAAATTGATCAACAAGCGAAGATTCAGCTTACCTGGCGAACAAATGTACCTGTTTTCTTAAAAATTATTCCTTTTAGTGATTAACACAGATGACCATGGTGTGGATGGTGTGACGATGCCGACGCCGATTATGATGATGATGATGATGATGATGACAGGATGTCCGAAAAGTCTTTCCCTGATTACATAAATTGATAACTCAGGCTATGAGTAAGATACAAATATGAAACTGGTGTCTAATTGTTTAAAAACTATAAAAGTTTTTTTCACACTTCAGTTAACTTCCACATGAGCACCCTTCGTAGAACGTATCACAGCTAGGCGATATTCAATTTCCGTCCACACATTAGCCAACATCACTGGAGGGATCGATTCAAAGAATGTGGTTATCCGTTGCCGCAGGGTTTCAAGATCTGATACACGAGTTCGGTGGACCTCGTCCTTGACATAAACCAATAAAAAGAAGTCTAATGGGGTTATGTCAGGAGAGCATGGAGGCCAAACCGATGGCCCATCACGACCAATCCATCGCCCAGGAAAGATCATATCGAGATAGGCACGGACGTCCAAACCCCAATGAGGCGGTGCACCGTCTTGCTGAAACAAGACATCGGGGTGATACTGAAGCAGCTGAGGAACAGCATACAGTTTCAACAGGTCCAGATACACTGCAGATGTGATGGTAGCCTCAGCGAAGAAGAATGGCCCGATAATTTGATCGTGCAATAGCGCGCACCAAACATTCACCATGACCTCGCCAGGGGGTTGTGAACCCAAAATGCGCACATTATGGCGATTAACTACTCCACTGACAAAAAAGGTCGCTTCGTCGGAAAAGGCAATTCGTCTGAGATAACCATCATCGTCCTCAATACGTGATAGCATTTCGACCGCAAAGTCGTATCGACGTGTACTGTCATTGGGCAACAAGGCCTGTACGATTTGCACTTTGTATGCACGAAACAATAAACGTTTGTGTAAAATGTCATGGAGAGAGGTTTTTGGCATCTGTAATTCACGTGAGGCCCTGCGCTCCGATTTCTTCGGACTTCGCAGAAAAGACTGCCTTACTGCTTTCACCCTGTCTGCTGAGGTTCTTGGTCGACCAGACCTCGGAAGGTCAGCTACCGATCCTGTGTTCTTGAACTTCTCATACCAGGCTTTAATGCTCTTGACAACAGGTGGATTCCTTCCAAATGTTGTCTGGAAGTGTCTCTGCACTGTGGTTGGTGATCGTGTCTCATGGTACCACAGGACACACTGTGCCTTCTCGTGATTGGTTAACATGGCTTCTTGGGCATTGCACCTCATCCATTACTTAGGTACTGCGAACCTAAAACAGAAAAAAAAACTTTGAAAGTTGTAAACAATTCGACACAAGTTTCATATTTGTATCTTACTTCTAACCTGAGTTATCAATTTATGTAATCAGCAAAAGTCTTTGCGGACACCCTGTACAATTCTGGCAAGTGGGAAAGTCAAATTCTAGAAAATTCTGTATGGATAGATAGGAATGATAGAGGACTGAGAGGCCGTAGGATAGAAGTGTCGCTACATAAGAGAGCAGTGGGCTGGAAAGTGGAATATATGAGTAGAGACAGGAACACGATGGAGCAAGGATTGGTCCGAAGGTGGGGAGAGACATTGGATCATTCTTCTTAGGCAATGATAAGAGGTCAAGGGCTATAGCTGGCATGTTGGGTGGATGTCTACATCTACATCTACATTCATACTCCGCAAGCCACCCAACGGTGTGTGGCGGAGGGCACTTTACGTGCCACTGTCATTACCTCCCTTTCCTGTTCCAGTCGCGTATGGTTCGCGGGAAGAACGACTGTCTGAAAGCCTCCATGCGCGCTCTAATCTCTCTAATTTTACATTCGTGATCTCCTCGGGAGGTATAAGTAGGGGGAAGCAATATACTCGATACCTCATCCAGAAACGCACCCTCTCGAAACCTGGCGAGCAAGCTATACCGCGATGCAGAGCGCCTCTCTTGCAGAGTCTGCCACTTGGGTTTATTAAACATCTCCGTAACGCTATCACGGTTACCAAATAACCCTGTGACGAAACGCGCCGCTCTTCTTTGGATCTTCTCTATCTCCTCCGTCAACCCGATCTGGTACGGATCCCACACTGATGAGCAATACTCAAGTATAGGTCGAACGAGTGTTTTGTACGCCACCTCCTGTGTTGATGGACTACATTTTCTAAGCACTCTCCCAATGAATCTCAACCTGGTACCCGCCTTACCAACAATTAATTTTATATGATCATTCCACTTCAAATCGTTCCGCACGCATACTCCCAGATATTTTACAGAAGTAACTGCTACCAGTGTTTGTTCCGCTATCATATAATCATACAATAAAGGATCCTTCTTTCTATGTATTCGCAATACATTACATTTGTCTATGTTAAGGGACAGTTGCCACTCCCTGCACCAAGTGCCTATCCGCTGCAGATCTTCCTGCATTTCGCTACAATTTTCTAATGCTGCAACTTCTCTGTATACTACAGCATCATCCGCGAAAAGCCGCATGGAACTTCCGACACTATCTACTAGGTCATTTATATATATTGTGAAAAGCAATGGTCCCATAACACTCCCCTGTGGCACGCCAGAGGTTACCTTAACGTCTGTAGACGTCTCTCCATTGATAACAACATGCTGTGTTCTGTTTGCTAAAAAATCTTCAATCCAGCCACACAGCTGGTCTGATATTCCGTAGGCTCTTACTTTGTTTATCAGGCGACAGTGCGGAACTGTATCGAACGCCTTCCGGAAGTCAAGAAAAATAGCATCTACCTGGGAGCCTGTATCTAATATTTTCTGGGTCTCATGAACAAATAACGCGAGTTGGGTCTCACACGATCGCTGTTTCCGGAATCCATGTTGATTCCTACATAGTAGATTCTGGGTTTCCAGAAACGACATGATACTCGAGCAAAAAACATGTTCTAAAATTCTACAACAGATCGACGTCAGAGATATAGGTCTATAGTTTTGCGCATCTGCTCGACGACCCTTCTTGAAGACTGGGACTACCTGTGCTCTTTTCCAATCACTTGGAACCCTCCGTTCCTCTAGAGACTTGCGGTACACGGCTGTTAGAAGGGGGGCAAGTTCTTTCGCGTACTCTGTGTAGAATCGAATTGGTATCCCGTCAGGTCCAGTGGACTTTCCTCTGTTGAGTGATTCCAGTTGCTTTTCTATTCCTTGGACACTTATTTCGATGTCAGCCATTTTTTCGTTTGTGCGAGGATTTAGAGAAGGAACTGCAGTGCGGTCTTCCTCTGTGAAACAGCTTTGGAAAAAGGTGTTTAGTATTTCAGCTTTACGCGTGTCATCCTCTGATTTAACGTAAGACCAGAACTTCCTAGGATTTTCTGTCAGGTCTGTACATAGAATTTTACTTTCGAATTCACTGAACGCTTCTCGCATAGCCCTCCTTACGCTAACTTTGACATCGCTTAGCTTCTGTTTGTCTGAGAGGTTTTGGCTGCGTTTAAACTTGGAGTGAAGCTCTCTTTGCTTTCGCAGTAGTTTCCTAACTTTGTTGTTGTACCACGGTGGGTTTTTCCCGTCCCTCATAGTTTTACTCGGCACGTACCTGTCTAAAACGCATTTTACGATTGCCTTTAACTTTTTCCATAAACACTCAATATTGTCAGTGTCGGAACAGAAATTTTCGTTTTGATCTGTTAGGTGGTCTGAAATCTGCCATCTATTACTCTTGCTAAACAGATAAACCTTCCTCCCTTTTTTTATATTCCTATTAACTTCCATATTCAGGGATGCTACACCGGCCTTATGATCACTGATTCCCTGTTCTGCACTTACAGAGTCGAAAAGTTCGGGTCTGTTTGTTATCAGTAGGTCCAAGATGTTATCTCCATGAGTCGGTTGTCTGTTTAATTGCTCGAGGTAATTTTCGGATAGTGCACTCAGTCAGGATGAGGAGAAGAGGGTATCACTAGAGGCTACCATGGAACAGGTGTAGAGAGTATGGAAGTGGAGGGAGGGTAAGACGTATTTGTATAGGCATGGGAGCAGCCCAGGAATGTATAGGATTGGAGAAGCAATGTGGTTTTCATCTTCGAATTTGTGAAGATGGTCAAGGAATTTAAAAAGTGTGGAATGGGGGAGGGAGGGATTCTATCAACTGCTACACTGTCTGTGTAAGTTACGGCTTATGGATCTGAACGACTAGCCAGAGTTCTGTATGTCTTTCTAATGATTTTAATTAAAATTTTGGATGTTCGGATATTGTCAGAGGTAAGGTTCGATCGGTTGCGGCTTTTGTACGTATTGGAGGTAGAACGAGGATGCATTTCACTTCATGACCTCTTAGTAGCACCATTAATTTTAGCCTATTGTAGACTTTTGTTCAATGATTATTAGATGGGACACCAAGATAGTTTGCTGATGAGAGTTAGTACCAGGTATGTTGGTGTGTTCATAAGACGGATGGAGGGACGCAACAAAAATTTTGGTGTTCGGAGAAGAAAGTTGGTGAAAGAAATTTCTTGAAAAGATTTTGCCGCAATGAAAGACGCCGTTGTTTCAATGAACGCCGCTCGAACTCGCATATGATATCCATGACTCTCTCTCTCCTATTTCGTCATAACATAAACCTAATTTCCTTTCTTTGAAATTTTCCGGTGTCCTCCGTCACTCATACCTCGTAAAGATTCCAAATCGTTCAACAACAGTCCAGTACAGGATAGGGAAGCCTAGTACAGGCAGTCCATTCAGCACACTTGTTACACCTTCTAAGCACTAATAGAACCCGTTCATTCTCTGTGGTGATTCCAATTTAAGTTGTAATCCTTAGGTAATGTTACTTGTAACCCGTCTTGATTGCAAAATTGTTTATTCATATGACCGGTTTCGGTTCATTCAGAACCATCTTCAGATCTGTAACAATAATGATTCTAATTTACTATGTCACGGAAGCAAATCTTTTTCATCCTATCTAATCAACATCAAATGTACCAGAACGTACCTGGTACATTTGATGTTGATTAGATAGGATGAAAAAGATTTGCCGTGAAATAGTAAATTAGTATCATTATTGTTACAGATCTTAAGATGGTTCTGAATTAACCGAAACCGGTCATATGAATAAACAATTTTGCAATCAAGACGGGTTATAAGTAACATTATACAAACACTGATTGCTGCTATCCCATTAGACATTATGTCTGTTTTTGTAATCCTTAGGTGTTGAGCTGAATCGACAATCTTTTAATTTGTGTGATATATCTTGTAACCAAAATTTAACGGAACTTTCTAGCATTCATGTGTAAGACATCATACTTCGTATTATTATGGGTCAACTGTTGCTTTTCGCACCGTGCTGCTACCTTATCTAATCGATATTTTAATTCGTTTTGATCTTCTGATGACTTCATTAAGTGATAAATAAAGGCTTCATTTGCAAACAATCTAAGAGAGAGGATCAGTTAGCCTTCAAAATTATAAACAAAGCAATTTGCGGTCGCAGCTGCTACTGTGTTACTACTTGTCTGTGGGTATCGCCGATGTAAGACACTTCAGTCAGTTTTCGAAAGCGGTAAGGAGTATGTAGAAGACAGTGAATTGTTAACCTAAATGAGTGAATTACACTGACCAGCCAGAACATTATGAGCACCGATCTACTATCAACATACACTCCTGGAAATGGAAAAAAGAACACATTGACACCGGTGTGTCAGACCCACCATAGTTGCTCCGGACACTGCGAGAGGGCTGTACAAGCAATGATCACACGCACGGCACAGCGGACACACCAGGAACCGCGGTGTTGGCCGTCGAATGGCGCTAGCTGCGCAGCATTTGTGCACCGCCGCCGTCAGTGTCAGCCAGTTTGCCGTGGCATACGGAGCTCCATCGCAGTCTTTAACACTGGTAGCATGCCGCGACAGCGTGGACGTGAACCGTATGTGCAGTTGACGGACTTTGAGCGAGGGCGTATAGTGGGCATGCGGGAGGCCGGGTGGACGTACCGCCGAATTGCTTAACACGTGGGGCGTGAGGTCTCCACAGTACATCGATGTTGTCGCCAGTGGTCGGCGGAAGGTGCACATGCCCGTCGACCTGGGACCGGACCGCAGCGACGCACGGATGCACGCCAAGACCGTAGGATCCTACGTAGTGCCGTAGGGGACCGCACCGCCACTTCCCAGCAAATTAGGGACACTGTTGCTCCTGGGGTATCGGCGAGGACCATTCGCAACCGTCTCCATGAAGCTGGGCTACGGTCCCGCACACCGTTAGGCCGTCTTCCGCTCACGCCCCAACATCGTGCAGCCCGCCTCCAGTGGTGTCGCGACAGGCGTGAATGGAGGGACGAATGGAGACGTGTCGTCTTCAGCGATGAGAGTCGCTTCTGCCTTGGTGCCAATGATGGTCGTATGCGTGTTTGGCGCCGTGCAGGTGAGCGCCGCAATCAGGACTGCATACGACCGAGGCACACAGGGCCAACACCCGGCATCATGGTGTGGGGAGCGATCTCCTACACTGGCCGTACACCACTGGTGATCGTCGAGGGGACACTGAATAGTGCACGGTACATCCAAACCGTCATCGAACCCATCGTTCTACCATTCCTAGACCGGCAAGGGAACGTGCTGTTCCAACAGGACATTGCACGTCCGCATGTATCCCGTGCCACCCAACGTGCTCTAGAAGGTGTAAGTCAACTACCCTGGCCAGCAAGATCTCCGGATCTGTCCCCCATTCAGCATGTTTGGGACTGGATGAAGCGTCGTCTCACGCGGTCTGCACGTCCAGCACGAACGCTGGTCCAACTGAGGCGCCAGGTGGAAATGGCATGGCAAGCCGTTCCACAGGACTACATCCAGCATCTCTACGATCGTCTCCATGGGAGAATAGCAGCCTGCATTGCTGCGAAAGGTGGATATACACTGTACTAGTGCCGACATTGTGCATGCTCTGTTGCCTGTGTCTATGTGCCTGTGGTTCTGTCAGTGTGATCATGTGATGTATCTGACCCCAGGAATGTGTCAATAAAGTTTCCCCTTCCTGGGACAATGAATTCACGGTGTTCTTATTTCAATTTCCAGGATTGTATATCCATCCAGGCGGTACCAGCATCAGCTGGCGAGGAACGCCTTCTAGTGAGAAACACTCACGGCGTACATAGTGTCAGTGAGTGAGCTGTCCGTGTGTAAAATGGGGAAGGCTCGCGATCTATCTGAGTTTGACCGAGGGCAGATTGTGCTGGCTCAGAAGCTCACCACAATCATTTCGAATACTTCAAGACTTGGGTGTTCGATGAGTGCTGTGTGAGCGTCTTCAAAACTGGCGAAACGAAGGTGGAATCACGTCCAGACGTCGTCGGTTTGAATGGCCACCCCTCATTACAGATATCGGACGTCGTAGGCTGAGCGGACTGGTAAAACAGGACAGGCGGCGAACTGTGACGTAATTAACGTCAGACTTTAATGCTGGGCCAAGTACAAGTGTGTCTGAACACACAGTGCACAGAACACAACTAACGATAGGCCTCCATAGCTGACGACCCATTCATGTGCCAATGTTAACACCACGACATCGGCAACTATGACTAAATGGTCACGTGACCATCGGAACTGGAATTAGGCGCAGTACTAGAACGTAACATTATCTGATGAATCCCGATGCTCTTCATGGGAGGGCGCGAACCTGTCGTCTGCCGGAGGAACAGCTTCTTGACTCATGTACTGTGGGACGAAGACAAGCTGGCAGCGGCTCCATGATGCTCTGCGTGAGCATCCATTGGTCCAATGGAGCTCGTGCAAGGCACCATAACGGCCAAGGAGTACCGAACACTGGTTGCAGACCATGTACACCTCTTAATGACGACTATGTTTCCCGACAGCAGAGCCATTTTTCAACAAGAGAGTGCAACATGTCACAAGACTAGGAGTGTGACGGAGTAATTATAGGAGCGTAGTAGCAAGCTCCAATTGATGTGCTGGCCCCAGCTCGTCAGATCAGAACCCCTTCGAACTCATCTGAGATGTGATTGAGCGTGGCGTCAGATCTTATCGCCCCTTTACCCGAATTTAATGTAATTAGCTACCTTGTGTGTGCAGATGTGGTGCCTACACCCTCCAGCGATCCACGAAGGCCTAATTGTTTCCATGCCACAATGCGCCTCAGCCGTTATCCATACCAAAGGTTGACATACCGGCTATTATGTAGGTGGTGGTTCAAATGGCTCTGAGCACTATGGGACTCAACTGCTGAGGTCATCAGTCCCCTAGAACTTAGAACTAGTTAAACCTAACTAACCTAAGGACATCACAAACATCCATGCCCGAGGCAGGATTCGAACCTGCGACCGTAGCGGTCTTGCGGTTCCAGACTGCAGCGCCTTTAACCGCACGGCCACTTCGGCCGGCATGTAGGTGGTAATAATGTTTTGGCTGATCAGTGTGTATGTCCTTTTAAGCAGTAAAGTGCCTATTTACACTTTCCTTAGTGCCCATTTACACTTTCCTTAAGACT
This sequence comes from Schistocerca nitens, assembly GCF_023898315.1. Classification (NCBI taxonomy): domain Eukaryota; kingdom Metazoa; phylum Arthropoda; class Insecta; order Orthoptera; family Acrididae; genus Schistocerca; species Schistocerca nitens. The sequence continues at coordinate 204,532,647 of NC_064619.1, forward strand.
TGCAACAATGCATGCTAAAGCAAGCAGGAAAATTCATTCATTCATTCGTACATTCATTGTAGGAAGTTTATTTCAGTCCACACGCATATGTGCACACCATATTACTCACACATACGTGCCAGTGTGCTGCTTAGCAAGAGCACATTTCTTTTATTGTAGGAAATTTGATATGAAATGTGGATAGATGGACAAATTATGTGGCTAATATGGGATGAATTTGAAAGGTTTCCGTAACAACTTTCTGAAACACTATTAGACTGCCGTAATCTAAAGAGAGTGTCCAGTACATTTCTGGAATGGGCATTAGTGCTAACCAGACTGCGGCATCATGAGAGGGTTCTGCCAGTACCGGTCGAAGAGAATGAGATTTATTGATGAGAGCGTGGGTATAGAATTGTTCCACACAGGTATAGAATGTGTGCTGCCACTCTATTGTGGAGAGAGTTGGTTGCAGAGCCTTGTGAGAATTGGGAAAATTATGTCCAATTCCAAGAAAGAGTAAAACAACCACATGGTCACTATAGTGGCCAGCAGAACGGATAGCCTTGGCAAGGTGGCGTTAGGCCAGTGCATTCTATGAGTGGTCAGGACCGTGCAAGTGCAGCAGGCAACAGAGTGGAGACAATGTGGAATACGTTAATTAGCACATTTCACATGCTCCGTTAAACTAAGCAGTGTTAGTGTGGCATCAGCCAGAGCTCACGAATTCCAAGGTCCCAAACTTAAGTGGAACTTGGCAAATAAAAGTCATGGTTTGGGCATAAACGAAATGCAGAATGAAGACGCCACAGATGATCTTGGTGATGTGTGGCAGCGGAATGTCGGTGCCACGGGTCCACCAGCCAGCCTGCTGGAGCAGTTTCCAGGGCGTTTTGGTGACTTTTGTTGCGGTGAAGAGACCATTAGCCTTGAAGAGTGGTCACTTCCACAGTGCAGTGCATGACAGTCTCACCAGTAATTTCAGCCAGAATGACATTCTAGACTGACTTTGCATCAATGATATGTTTGGAACTGCAAGGCTGTTCAATGAACAGGAAGTGACTGTAGTAGGAATATTAAAGGATAGCAGTTTTGGGATCTGACACAGAATATTAAAGATTGTGAACTAAAAGTGGGAGAACTTGAACAAGCAAGTAAAGTAGAAAGTGCAAAACTGCCTTTGGAGGACAAGGCCGATATCTATAAATTCGTATTTGATGGAGATTCCAACATGAACTGCCCTGAAGTCTGAATTAGGAGAATGCAACGCTTTTAGACTCACAGGCTGAATGATGGGAATCACAATGTCTATCTCAACAACTGATTTATGAGAGGATTCTTAGAGAGTTTAAATGTTTGCCTATAGGAAGAATAAAAGCGGATAATTCACGAGATAAGTTTGAGTTCGAGAAAAAGTAGCAATTAAAAACTTGTTCTACGAAGATGAACCAGTGCCCACGGCAGCTGAAATGAAGTTTATCGTAACTATACAGGGTTATTACAAATGATTGAAACGATTTCACAGCTCTACAATAACTTTATTATTTGAGATATTTTCACAATGCTTTGCACACACATACAAAAACTCAAAAAGTTATTTTAGGCATTCACAAATGTTCGATATGTGCCCCTTTAGTGATTCGGCAGACATCAAGCCGATAATCAAGTTCCTCCCACACTCGGCGCTCACTGCAGGCCGACCCGTTGATTTCCCCTTACAGAGGCATCCGGAAGCTTTAAACTGCGCATACAATCGCCGAATAGAGTTAGCAGTTGGTGGATCTTTGTTGAACTTCGTCCTGAAGTGTCGTTGCACTGTTATGACTGACTGATGTGAGTGCATTTCAAGCACGACATACGCTTTCTCGGCTCCTGTCGCCATTTTGTCTCACTGCGCTCTCGAGCGCTCTGGCGGCAGAAACCTCAAGTGCGGCTTCAGCCGAACAAAACTTTATGAGTTTTTCTATGTATCTGTAGTGTGTCGTGACCATATGTCAATGAATGGAGCTACAGTGAATTTATGAAATCGCTTCAATCATTTGTAATAGCCCTGTATTAGTAGGTTGCATGAAGAGTGTGTTATCATTTTACTGTTGTTTCAAGATTTTCGCATTTTCTCAAGAATACTTTATAGCCTCTCCAAGCAAAATGGAGATAGCCATCTGACAGCATCTAATGTTAAAATCTTCAGTACTACAGGAAGTTATCCAAAGCAATCCAATCAGTTTAAGGAAGTAGCCATAGAGCAATTGTACTTCATCATTCCAAAGCCAACCTTCAAAAGGATTATAGTGGTAGACTTTTTGGAATTGTATGGCTCGGATTCAAATTTTAATTTGGGATATATAAAGGTGTATCTAAAGGAAAAGGTGATAGTGGTACAGGTTCTGAGTAAATGGCTGAGAATAGAAGAACGTAGAAAGATCAATATTTAGAAGCATGAGATGAAGAACTATGACTTAGATTAATTCCAATAAGGAGATTCAGGTGAGGGAATTTGGAACAGAATCTCCATCCTAGAGATAAAAGCTGACTGGTGTAAAATGACTGATAGTCAAGGATACGACTACATTATCAGATACCCAGAAAGAAATAATGAATGAGATATTGCTAAGGAATAATGATGTGTTTTCCGATCACCGTGGGGTTGGAATAAGTGCTGTCTTATGAGATTCCCCTGGGGTTGTGAATGAATTTGAAAAGCCTCATGAGAAGCTTGAGGCCAAGACATACCCTTGCCTTTTGTACAAAGAGAAGAAGCGCAGACTGAAGTCAATTCTATGTTAGTGTGGGTTATTATTAAAAAGGTCAGAAGAGAATATATTAATACATTATTAATGGTCCTGGGAACGTGCAACATGTTTTATAAGTCCAGAAATTAATGGGATCGTGGAGAGAGACACTGGTAGACCCATGTCTATCTAAATGTCGCTTCAGCGGTTTCATGGCCGAAATTTTTGTCATCTATTGATGCAATGTGCGAACACTGGAGGCTCAGGTTAGCACTGTGATCCGGAAAGTACATCACATTTGTACACGGCAACTTGCGTTACCAGTTCTGTGTGTTGCTGTTCAGCCTAAATCTCTAGGGGCTGTGCATTTGTGCAGGTATGCATAAACACCTGGGACTGGAACTGATGTAACAACTGATTGTCCACGTCAGTGAGGTAATGTAGCCACACCCATCTGTGAAGAGAGTTGTAAATTGTGGGGGCACATAGTGATCATCATGCTCGCAGAAATATAACGCCCAAATTTAGAAAACCGAATTGATTAAAAGAAAGGTAAAATTCTTATGGTATGTCATTAATGTGGAAGGTGCACGACCAAAGGAAAAAGAGCTCAAAGCAGTAGCAGAATTTCCTCGTCCGAAACAGAAGAAGCATTTGGGGACCATGTTCTGCCTCTTTGGCTTTTATAGGCGATTTGTCTTCTCCAGGTGTTTTAACAGTTCACCTCTGAACCAAATGCTCAAAACGAATGCAGCATGTGCCTGGGTAGAAAACTGTGAAGCAGCATTCGAAGAATGCAGAAAACCAAACTTTTATACCATCTGGACCTTGAAATCTTTCCTTATGTGATCGGATGCATATGTACAGGGTGATCAAAAAGTCAGCATAAATTTGAAAACTGAATAAATCACGGAATAATGTAGATAGAGAGGTACTAATTGACACACATGCTTGGAATGACATGGGGTTTTATTAGAATAAAAAAATTACAAAAGTTCAAAGAACGTCCGACAGATGGCGCTTCATCTGATCAGAATAGCAATAATTAGCATAACAAAGTAAGACAGAGCAAAGATGATGTTCTTTACAGGAAAAGCTCAATATGTCCACCATCATTCCTCAACAATAGCTGTGGTCGAGGAATAATGTTGCGAACAGCACTGTAAAGCATATCCGGAGTTATAGTGAGGCATGGCATCGGACGTTGTCTTTCAGCATCCCTAGTGATGTCGGTCGATCACGATACACTTGCGACTTCAGGTAATCCCAAAGCCAATAACCGCACGGACTGAGGTCTGGGAACCTGGGAGGCCAAGCATGACGAAAGTGGCGGCTGAGCACACGATCATCACTAAATGACGCGCGCAAAAGATCTTTCACGCGTCTAGCAATATTTGTTTTCTTTTGTTCTAATAAAACCCCATGTCATTCCAAGCATGTGTGTCAATTTTTACCTCTCTATCTACATTATTCCGTGGTTTATTAAGTTTTCAAATTAATACTGACTTTTTGATCACCCGGTATATGTAATTGTAGAGGTGTTCCAAATGGAAAGATATAAGGGTGATGTTAAAGACCACACGATGCTATTTGCAAATAGAATGTTAACAACGACGGAGCGCAGTTACTGTGTAGCTGAGCAAGAGTCATTGGCCGTGGTGTACGGGTTTCGAAAGTTCCAAAGTTACGTATTGGGAAACCGTAAAATAGTTTTGACAGATGGTGAGGCATTTACTAATATGAAAAAGAGCAGCTCTGGACAAGAAGAATTACCACAGTGGGCCACGTACACAAAGAAATTTGACATGGAGGTCAGGTACACCGAAGGCAGTCATAACATCACAGCAGATGTGCTATCTTGTTTACCAGAAGATGGAGAAAGGGCTGAGCAGGGCAAAGTTCAAAAGGACAAGTCCTGTTCAAGACAAGTCTTGTCTTGAAGCTGCAATTCGACGAACCTGTCGTGAAATTAATACATAACAGTATTAGGATGCCCACTTGAGGCATGTCAAACAGATTCTGGGTTCACGTGAACATCCTAGGGTGAATTATATTATAAGACACATCAAGGGGTACTCTTTCGATGAAGACCAAATGATTAGCAAGCCTAGAAACTGTGTCCTCCGAGTAAACATGTACATTCTCTGACTGGCCTGATATGTGAAAGCTATGGTCATTATCGTGTATGCAAGTATGTAGCTAAATTACAAGAGATCATGATTTTGTAGAACACGTGGCAGTGGCTACAAAAGAGACCACTGTATGTGATCAGTGTCAAAAATGTGAGCCCCTTTTATACCATATCAGGGCCTTCCTCGAAGCATTCGAGTGGGAGCACTTTGGCAGTTAATCGTCACGGATCTCTTCGGTCCACTGCCCGAGCCAAGATGAGGGTGCACTTACAAGTCAGCGAGCTTAGATATGTTCTCCAGGAATAATTCTGCATATGAAACATCCACGGCTGGGACAGGAAAATGAGGAAGTGACAGTGACACAGAAGTACCATAAGCCACGCACCCTAAAGTATACTGCAGGGTATAGATGCAGATGTAGCAAGGGGATATGTTTCCTCTGCAAGTGTTCGACCGCGGTTGCATATAGGGCAACGATAGTGGACAGTACTTGTAACGCCGGAAATGCATATCCTCCTATTTCCATCTATTGTACTGTAAATTTTTTCCTTATTTTGTTACCTGAATATATGACATTTCTGTGCCTTTATATATTGTAATTGTTTTACTATTTGTATATATATATTAATGCATTTATGTCGATGTATAATTGATTTGTTGTGTAAAGATTATTTGTATTTATACGCTGGGTCTGGCCTAGGGAAAACTATACTATCGAACGAATACATCGATAGGTCGTGTGGAGAACGAAAGTGTTTAGGATCTTTGGTAGTGTTAACTCTGTCGCGTGGAGCGCGGGCAGAGCAGGAGAGTCTGGCTGGAGTAGCGAGTGGAGCAGGTGTGTTGTGTGAAGCTCCCGCGAGTTGCCGCGCTTTCAGGGTTTGGCAGCATGTAATTGCGCTCGACTTGCGATGATAGTTTCTGACATGGTGTCGCGGACGGGAAGCATTAGCTGGCACATCAAGAGCCCGTTTCGTCTGGTGACCGAGTCGAGAAGAAGGCGCGCCAACATCCAGCTTCAGCAACAGCGACGGCCGACAATGAGTGACTGTCGCCACCTCCTCGATCGACGGCTTCAAACCTTGAATCAGTCAACAAGGAAGACTGGAAGCACGTAAAGTTTTAGAACTGTATGGCAGACCTCAGCTTTTCAAACTGTTCCATTTGCCTCGTAAAATTACAGCAACTTAGCATGAACCATTGTTGCTCATTGTCCCAATTGTATTACCAAGCAGGGTCCCTTCCTTTTCCGAAATGAACCCGAGTGTCGTTGAAATTCAGACGCCAGCATTAAAGTACAATCATTCCATTTCACTGCTTTAATTTCTAAGTTCAGTTTAAGTATTCATATCTGGCTACAATATTTAGATTACACAAGCACAAATTAAGAGTGCGAGTTTTGTTACCGTATTTTAGCTTACCTGTGACTGCAGCTCAGCTTGGTACGTACTAAATTTTACTATTGTTAATTGTTTAGAATCATTTAACTCAAGTTCAAAGTTAAATCTCTTATTTCTAAATTGCGTAGACTCAACTAGCTTTTGAAATGATTGTTGAGGTAGTCGAAGACTAACCGTATTTTACTGAATTTCGATGTGCTTCAGAAAGAAAGCTCACTATTAACTTCAGTCACTAAATTAACTTTCGATTTTCCGGTTTTATTAATTCTTTTGCTAAATTAAGTCAGAGTGTAGCGAAATTTATTACTTCTGACAAACTTTTAGTTTTCACACTACACGTGTCAACCTTCAGTTGCCACGCTTCTAGTGCTAATCATATGTGTAATAACCTTTCTTTTTCAGTTATTATAGTAATTGTCCATAGGACTGGCGACCGTAATTTTCCCCAAATCTCAAGTATCTAATTACCGCTAGTTAATTGTTAACGTAACGGCCGTACATTTACTTTCTTTATTAACTTAACCCCTTTTCAAAATTAATTTCCACCAGTTTCATTTGCATTTTTCCTTTCATTTAGATGTAACCCTTTCCTCCCTCTTTACCGACAGATTAACTTCGGTGACGATTGCTTTTCCCAAATTTCCATTAGGTACACGCGGTTTAATTTTTTCACTGTCATTAAGGTCGATAAGTGAGGGGGAGGTTACATACTGACAGACTCAGCACTTTATGCTGTATGGCACAGTTGGCTGACCATTAACCATGATTATTCTGGCAAGATGGAAGAATTTGTTGCACATTGCAAATTTCCAAATACATTTTAGCAGACAACTATAATAGATCCAGACGAATTGTTTCAATAAATAAATAGATGTTATAGTCCCTTGTTTTACAGATGTCTATAATGGCGCATACGTTACAGTAATCACTTAGGTTATCGATTATCCAATGCCCGGGCACCACACACGTTCGGTACTCTCCTATTATGTTTTTTTTTACTTCTTTTGTGTACATTAATCCTGCGTTTACTATTCTAGTTAGAATTTTGTAGTCGGTGAATCAAGGTTATCGGACTAAGAGATTCATTGTTTATTGGCGTGTATCTCTTGGGTATTAATACTTCAGTCTCTCATGGAAGCTTGTAGGAAGCTGTTAGGCGTTTCAAATGTCGATGAACGTGCTAATTAGCTCTTCTTTAAGTATATCCCAATAACTGAGGTACAATTCAGCTGGTGTTAATGCTTCAGTCCCTCATGGAAGCTTGTAGGAAGCTGTTGGGCGTTCCAAACGTCGATGGAGGAACTAATTATCTCTTCTTTCAGTATATCCCAATTCAGCTGGTACGCCGTCTATTCCTAGAATCTTTCTGTTCGCATCCCTAGGCCACAGATTTTGACATAAATTCTGTGTACCTATCTGACAGTAAATCCTAAGAAATTGTGATCTTACGTTAAATGGGTAAACGGATCGACGCCATCTGTTGATGAACTACATAATGGCGTCGATATGGGGTATGATAGAGAAAAGGCTGAAATACCAATCTCCTCTTCCCAGATGTGTTTCATTGAGGGAGATGTACAGCGGTTCCTCGTATACAACGTCTCATGAATGTCAAAAATGTCGCAATGACAGATATCAAAACAAATAAGAGCGGGCTAGAAAACCAAGTAAAATCGTTCAACAGAGGAAAGGTCACTGGTTCTGATTGGATACCGAAAGGAGGCTGTTCGAGGAGTGAAACGTTCTTAGTGGCTGGAAGGAAAAACAGGTCATACCCGTTTCCGAGGAGATTCACCGAAAAGACGAACAAAACTATAACTCTACATCGCTAAGGTCGGTTGCACAAATTTTGAACATGTTGTACGCTTGTATACAACGACATTTCTGGAATCCAAAAAATCGCCTCCATGGGAATCAACATGCATTCCGAAAGCAACGACCAAGTGAAACCCAGTTCTCTGCGTTCGTCTGCGAGACCCAGAAAGCATTAGACACCGGCGCCGTTCCGCATTGCCGTGCAACGAATAATATACGAGTGTACGTAACATGAGACCAGCTGTGTGGTTGGACTGAAGAGTTCTAGAAAACAGAAGACGAAGCGTCATTCCTAACGTAGAGAAATCTACAGACGTAAAAGTAACATTTAGTGTACCACAGCGGAGTTCTATATGACCATTAATTTTCATTATATATATATATATATATATATATATATATATATATATATGGTGTGTAACGTCTCATGCACCATGACGCTTTCCACGAATGATGCGCCTGTAGTGTGTATATCGCAATACTTGAATATTACAGCGAAATGTGGGAAGATCTGTAGAGAGGCGACGTAAGATACAGGGATTGACAGTTGATCCTAAACATGAACAAATACGAGTATTGCGAATACATAGACAAAAAGACCCATTATTACACTACTGGCCATTAAAATTGCTACACCAAGAATCCAGATGATAAACGGGTATTCATTGGACTAATATACTAGAACTGACATGTGATTACATTTTCACGCAATTTGGGTGCATAGATCCTGAGAAATCAGTACCCAGAACAACCACCTCTGGCTATAATAACGGCCTTGATACGCCTGGGCATTGACACAAACAGAGCTTGGATGGCGTGTGTACAGGTACAGCTGCGCATGCATCTTCAACACGATACCACAGGTCATCAAGAGTAGTGATTGTCGTATTGTGACGAGCCAGTTGCTCAGCCACCATTGACAGACGTTTTCAATTGGTGAGAGGTCTAGGGAATGTGCTGGCCAGGGCAGCAGTCGAACATTTTCTGTATCCAGAAAGGTCCGTACAGGACCTGTAACATGCGGTTGTGCATTATCCTGCTGAAATGTAGGGTTCCGCAGTGATCGAATGAAGGGTAGAGCCACGGGTCGTAACACATGTGAAATGTAACGTCCACTGTTCACAGTGCCGTCAGTGCGAACAAGAGGTGACTGAGACGTGTAACCAATGGCACCCCATACCTTCACGCCGTGTGATACGCCAGTATGGCAATGACGAATACACGCTTCCAATGTGCGTTCACCGCGATGTCGCCAAACACGGATGCGACCATCATGATGTTGTAAACAGAACCTGGATTCATTAGAAAAAATGACGTTTTGACATTCGTGCACTCAGGTTCGTCGTTGAGTACACCATCGCAGGCGCTCCTGTCTGTGATGCAGCGTCATGGGTAACCGCAGCCATGGTCTCCGAGCTGATAATCCATGCTGCTGCAAACGTCGTCGAACTGTTCATGCAGATGGTTGTTGTCTTGCAAACGTGACTCAGGGATCGAGACGTGGCTGCAAGATCCGTTACAGCCATGCGGATAAGATGCCTGTCATCTCGACTGCTAGTGATACGAGGCCGTTGAGATCTAGCACGGCGTTCCGTATTACCCTCCTGAACCCACCGATTCCATATTCTGCTAACAGTCATTGAATATCGACTAATGCGAGCAGCAATGTCGCGATACGATAAACCGCAATCGCGATAGGCGACAATCCGACCTTTATCAAAGTCTGAAACTTGATGGCACGCATTTCTAATCCTTACACGAGGCATCACAACAACGTTTCACCAGGCAACGCCGGTCAACTGCTGTTTGTGTATGAGAACTCGGTTGGACACTTTCCTAATGTCAGCACGTTGTAGGTGTCGCCACCGACGCCAACCTTGTGTGAATGCTCTGAAAAGCTAATCATTAGCATATCACAGCATCTTCTTCCTGTCGGTTAAATTTCGCGTCTGTAGCACGTCATCTCCGTGGTTTAACTCGTAACAGGCATACGGAGCGAATTAAGGGGACTCAGGTAAGACGGACATCAGACGGATTCATTGGAAGCTTTCTCAGGAAGTTTAGTTCCTACAAAGGAGGTGGCTTACAAAAAGTCTTTTGATCAATATTTGAATATTACAAACCAGTCTGGGATCCGAACCACATAGGTTCGACAGAGAAAACAGAGAACATCTAAACAAGAGCAACGTGTTTTGTGGCAAGTTCATTCAGTAAGAGTGAAAACACCACGGAGATTCTAAACCTACTCGAGTGGCAGACGCTGCGAGAGAGGCGTTTTATATCACTGTGTGGTCTACAGTTAAAATTCTGAGAGCTTACATTCCTAGAAGAGGTAACCAATATATGACTTCCACTCACGTGTACCTCGCGAAAAGGCTATCAAGGTTAAATGGGGGAAAGCAGAGCTCACACCGAGGCTTTTCAGCAGTCGTGCTTCCCAAGCATCAAAAATGGCTCTGAGCACTATGGGACTTTAAACTTCTGAGTTCATCAGTCCCCTATAACTTAGAACTACTTAAACCTACCTAACCTAAGGACATCACACACATCCATGCCCGAGGCAGGATTCGAACCTGCGACCGTAGCGGTCGCGCGGTTCCAGACTGTAGGGCCTAGAACCGCTCGGACACTCTGGCCGGCTTCCCAAGCATCACTCACGACATGAACACTATTTTATTACCTCCGAACCACATTGTTTAAGCTCGGAACTGTTATAAATTCACTGACATCGATAAAAAAAAGTCTCTCGTTAATTTTCAGATATGAGCTCTCTCTCTCTCTCTCTCTCATACACACACACACACACACACACACACACACACAGATACAAAAACACACTTAACCCTACAAATGACACCCAGACCAGTCTCATCCTTTAGTTTTTTGTTTGTTACTGTGCATGCGCCATCGCCCGTATACACCTCTCTGCCGGCAATATAAATTCAGCATTGAATGAGACGCAGTAGAGGACAGGTGTTAGAAGCTGTAAGACAGTGTTGTTACTTTGACAGAAATATTTTTTGAAGGGCCACTGTGATCCTAGAGTACACATTGTTAGAAGAACTCAGCCGTTAAAGTGACGTTCCTGATGAAAATGATTCTGAAGCTGATGCTTCTGCTGCAGTTATGGACATGCTGAAAATGATCAGTTTGCTGAATCTCGAGACAGCGGTGAAGAAACAGCCATTCACGACAAGAATGATTTTTGTTGGAACACAGCTATCCCTGACGGAAGAGACAGGCCAGTTGTGAATAACAAAGTAGTTCCTATACATGGAGCATGTAAACAAAGAAACAAATGTATTTATGAATAATTGAGAACATTTCAAAAGATTTCTGTAATATGTGCATTACATTAAGTACATAGAATGTTAATATAATTAAAGAGCATATAAAATATTTACACCTGGATAGCTTTCAAGCTTCATCACTTACATGCTTCCATGAAAGTTTTACCTTTGCCTCTAATTTTAGATGCATTTATATCAGTATTGATCGAAAAGGTGCATGACGGAGGTGAAACGAAATACGTTTAGTATAGGAGAGTCCAATTCCAGTATAAAATATTCTGTATTTAAGCAACTTCCCCAACAAACAGTTCAGGGTCCCTGTGACACTGCTGTACAGTTCGTGTGGCAATGTCGGAGGTGTACACTACTCCGAGTTAAAAGTTATGAAGTGCGAACGAGGGCACAGGAAAATAGAATGAGAGGAAGCTGTATGGAGTTAGGCGGTAAGCCACAGAACGTCCAAAACCACGTTGCGACAAGCCAAAATGAGTTTAGTTGCACGTCGCCATGCAGCAAGCACAACGCCTCGTACACTGTGTTTCGTATTCTTGCCGGACCGCGTGCGTCCCCTGGCCAGACGTCGCACTCTCTAGCCCGGTTGTCAGCGCCAAACCCTGACAGCGCGAGGAATAAGCGCGAAATTTTACATTCTGAACAGTCACGCTCTGCGCTGCGTGCCGCCCGCTTTCGCCCGCCCGTCTCTTTATTTTGTTACGTTATGTATTCACACTGCTGTTGAAAAGCGAGCAATTCCTCTGCGCTGTGTATTTGGTATTCCGAGGGGCGTCCCACTCCGGCGAAGTGTGTTCTGCCGCTGGCCGCAGCGTGTGCGGCCAGCAACCGCACGCCGTGTCAGCAGGAAATTGCTGACGACGACCGGCGCCACCGGTTACTTTATCCTTCCATCTCCGACTCTTTCAGTGCGAGGGTTGTTGCACGTCTTCCACTGCATCCTCTAAATTCGTCAGGGAATCTGAGAGCGGAGTCAAGCCTCATCCTTGATGAAAACCTTCTAGCTGCGTGTCCTGCAGGAACTGTAAAATTGTCATGAGCACTGTATAGCATACGTTTCTGACGTCAGTGATGATGTTCAGAAATCTTTACCTAAACTAGATTTCGAGCTGCACCTGCCTGAGCTCGGCGATTGAAGGTCCTCATATTTGCTGTGTAAGTAGGCTGTTTAGGTTTTTATGTTGGTAACGCCATGTAGCGCTCTATACGAAAATCACTGACTGTGCTGTGTGCAGTCTGTGGCTGGTTTGCATTGTTGGAATTTGCTATTGTAGTGTTGCGCAGTTGGCTGTTAACAGCGCGTAGCGTTGCGCAGTTGGACGTGAGCCGCCAGCAGTGGTGGATGTGGGGAGTGAGATGGCGGAGTTTTGAGAGCGGACGATCTGGACGTGTGTGCATCAGAGACAGTAAATTTGTAAGACTGGATGTCATGAACTGATATATATATATATATATATATATATATATATATATATATATATATATATATATATATATATTTTATGACTTTTGAACACTATCAAGGTAAATACATTGTTTGCTCTCTATCAAAATCTTTCATTTGCTAACTATGCCTATCAGTAGTTAGTGCCTTCAGTAGTTATAATCTTTTATTTAGCTGGCAGTATTGACGCTCGCTATATTGCAGTAGTTCGAGTAACGAAGATTTTTGTCAGGTAAGTGATTCATGAGAGATAGGTTATTGTTAGTCAGGGCCATTATTTTGTAGCGATTATTAAAAGTCAGATTGCGTTGCGCTAAAAATATTGTGTGTCAGTTTAGTGACGATCAGAATAAGTAAAGAGAGAAATGTCTGAGTACGTTCAGTTTTGCTCAGCTGTTTCAAAATCAAATAACCTAAGGGGTTTACCAGCACAATCATTCATAAATTTTTCTAAGGGGACGTTTCAGCTGGCCGTCATGTTGTAGTTACGCTAGAAACAGCATGTCACTAGAATGCAAAGTAAAATGCAGGGTGTTTCAAAATGAATATACGGGTTTTAACGCTTTGTAGCACTTAATAACTGGCAACCAATGCTGTACAATCGCAATAAAGTCACGGTATGTTCAATTGACTCTTTTATTAGAACATGTTACGCGTTTCGGGGTTACACCCATCTTCAGACATCTGTTACAAAAAAGTACAAAACATAAGTGAACAGCACACTCAACACACCTCAAAGTTACAGAAAATGAGATCGGGTCATATGAGTCACATATCACAAACTTCAACTCCTTCCTAACCAACCAGGCGTACAGCCTTGACAACTCACAGAAAGTGTCCAATAACATATGACTATAACTGCAACACAAGCAGTCTTCGGCCGCGGTGGTCTCGCGGTTCTAGGCGCGCAGTCCGGAACCGTGCGACTGCTGCGGTCGCAGGTTCGAATCCTGCCTCGGGCATGGATGTGTGTGATGTCCTTAGGTTAGTTAGGTTTAAGTAGTTCTAAGTTCTAGGGGACTGATGACCACAGCAGTTGAGTCCCATAGTGCTCAGAGCCATTTGAACCATTTGAACCAAGCAGTCTTGAAGCAGAGCGTATACTGACGCTAAACAAGTCAATTAGGAGCGAAGCCCCCTCGGCAGGGGGCGCTGCATGGTCATGTGCTCCATGCTTTCACATGTAATTTTACAATAATATACTCGGCTTATAACATCTAACAGGGTGTAATTAGGACTATCAACCGGAATGCTACTTCCGTACACGTTAACACTAAAGGATTTTTTAAATTTTTTAACTCCAAAATTTTACATTGCCGCACTATACCAATAGGCAGTAGTGGCACTAAGCAAAACTCAAACCATATGTCAATATAAAATAAATAATAGGGGGGGGGGGGGAGTTCCTTCATGAATAAACATTTCAACCTACCAATTCGGTAAAAGAATATCACCAAATTAAATATAACCAACATTATCCATCATAAACTAAAACCATGTGATCAGCTCGCATACGCAAACGTCTTAGGCGCCATCTGTTAAAGCCAATGGCAACCACGTCGGCGGCAGCCATCCCCCTATCGAATTACAGCCAAGTGATATTCATGGGCCATGATCCCCCAAATAGAAGTTTTCAAAAACAACTTACACCTCTCTACCAACTGGAAAAAAGTTTCATGGTGAGAGGAAGAACATTTTCATAAAATCACAAAACACACACGTGGGTTATACCTCATACATTCCTTATAGAAACTAGTGGCACGACAACTGCCCGAGTCCTATCTATGTTATCCGGATACTGGAGAGCTCTAGATTTTAAAAAAACAAAAAACAAAACATTAAAAGTGTTAAAACTTTAAAGTCTAAAATCAATAAAATAAACCATCGTGTCACCAAAGACCACCCAAAGGGTACGGTGGTGAACAAATCCGTATATGCCAACCTATCTACCCATCTAACTTTCCCCATATGACGATCAACAAGCCAACCACTCAGAAACAACCTGGCCTATCATAACGGTACGTGCACAGGACACCACCAGTTCCTATAAAATACGCTATCATAACTTCTTATGAGGGGCTAACAGACACCAAATTCAAAATAGTATCCGTTCAAACAAACGAAAAAACCAGTTGTACACAGGAAGTCTGTTCATTAAAGACTGGCTGGGCAGCGTGCTGTATACGCGCATAGATCTCCAGATCTTGAACGTTATCTAAAATCTTCCCTTTTGGTTCTAAATGCAGAATCCTTAGGCTATCTTCTATCGGGGCCAGCTTATGACCAGTCTCTCTCATACGGCACCCCAGCCCACTATTATTACTATAGTTATGTTCTCTAAACCTTGTAGCAAAATCCCTACCCGTCTGGCCAATGTATGTCCCAGCACATCCTCCACACTTAATTTCGTATACACCGGATTACTTAAACTTATCTTTTTTCCCTTCTTCCTTATGTTGTAGTAATATCCCCCCCCCCTACTACTTCCTTGTATGGAAGCCTACTCGAACGCCAGCCTTCCTGAAGGCTCCATCTCGTGGTCGTGCGGTAGCGTTCTCGCTTCCCACGCCCGGGTTCCCGGGTTCGATTCCCGGCGGGGTCAGGGATTTTCTCTGCCTCGTGATGTCTGGGTGTTGTGTGCTGTCCTTAGGCACTACGTGGCACTACATGGAACCCCTGATGTCGCTGCGTCTTCCGGCAGTGAGCATCTTACCGGTCAGCCATCACTCCAGGGTGAATGGCGGACAGTGGTGGGCTCGCGCGTGCCTGGCCGAAAGGCGAAGGTGGGATCTGGCCGCGTGGCGGCTGCCTTACCCCTTTCCAACAGGTACGGGGTGCTTCCTAGTGGTGATGACATCGTTTCCGAGCCACCACAGGATGCCTCGCCTGTTGGGCCAGTGGCCGATTCTCCGGCAAGGTCCCGACAGTCACAGAGGGCGGGCCTATTAGTTATAGGGAGCTCCAACGTTAGGCGGGTTATGGAGCCCCTCAGGAAAATAGCGGGTAGGTCGGGGAAGAATGCCAGTGTGCACTCGGTGTGCTTGCCGGGGGGTCTCGTCCGTAATGTGGAGGAGGCCCTTCCGGCAGCTATTGAACGCACTGGGTGTGACCGGCTGCAGATAGTAGCACATGTCGGAACGAATGACGCCTGCCGCTTGGGTTCTGAGGCCATCCTTGGTTCCTTCCGGCGGCTGGCTGATTTGGTGAAGACAACCAGCATCGCACGCGGAGTGCAAGCTGAGCTTAATATCTGCAGCATAGTGCCCAGAGTCGATCGCGGTCCTCTGGTTTGGAGCCGTGTGGAGGGTCTAAACCAGAGGCTCAGACGACTCTGCGACTATAATGGTTGCAAATTCATCGACCTCCGTTATTGGGTGGAGAACTGTAGGGCCCCCCTAGACAGGTCAGGCGTGCACTACACACCGGAAGCAGCTACTAGGGTAGCAGAGTACGTGTGGCGTGCACACGGGGGTTTTTTAGGTTAGAGGGACCCCCCCTTGGGCGAAACGATAAAATACCTGACGGCTTACCAGAGAGAACATTATCATCGTTGATAAAGAACGTCCGTCCTCAGAGACCAAAAACAGGAAAAGTTAACGTAATATTGGTAAACTGCAGGAGTATCCAGGGCAAGGTTCCTGAATTAGTATCTCTTATTGAAGGAAATAGTGCGCATATAGTATTAGGAACGGAAAGTTGGTTAAAACCGGAAGTGAACAGTAACGAAATCCTAGACACAGAATGGAATATATACCGCAAGGATAGGATAAACGCCAATGGTGGAGGAGTATTTATAGCAGTAAAGAATTCAATAATATCCAGTGAAGTTATTAGCGAATGCGAATGTGAAATAATCTGGGTTAAGTTAAGTATCAAAGGTGGGTCAGATATGATAGTCGGATGCTTCTATAGGCCACCTGCATCAGCAACCGTAGTAGTTGAGCGCCTCAGAGAGAACCTGCAGAACGTCGTGAAGAAGTTTCGTGATCATACTATTGTAATAGGGGGAGACTTCAATCTACCAGGTATAGAATGGGATAGTCACACAATCAGAACTGGAGCCAGGGACAAAGACTCTTGTGACATTATCCTGACTGCCTTGTCCGAGAATTACTTCGAGCAGATAGTTAGAGAACCAACTCGTGAAGCTAACGTTTTAGACCTCATAGCAACAAATAGACCGGAACTTTTCGACTCCGTGAATGTAGAAGAGGGTATCAGTGATCATAAGTCAGTGGTTGCATCAATGACTACAAGTGTAATAAGAAATGCCAAGAAAGGAAGGAAAATCTATTTGCTTAACAAGAGTGATAGGGCACAAATCGCAGAATATCTGAGTGACCACCATCAAACGTTCATTTCTGAGGAAGAGGATGTGGAACAAAAATGGAAAAAATTCAGAAACATCGTCCAGTACGCCTTAGATAAGTTCGTACCGACTAAGGTCCAAAGCGAGGGGAAAGATCCACCGTGGTATAACAATCATGTACGAAAGGTACTACGGAAACAAAGAAAGCTTCACCATAGGTTTAAGAGTAGTCGAATCATAGCTGATAAGGAAAAGCTGAACGAAGCGAAAAAGAGCGTAAAGAGAGCAATGAGAGAAGCATTCAACGAATTCGAACATAAAACATTGGCAAACAATCTAAACAAGAACCCTAAAAAGTTTTGGTCATATGTAAAATCGGTAAGCGGATCTAAATCCCCTATTCAGTCACTCGTTGACCACGATGGCACCGAAACAGAGGACGACCGAAGAAAGGCAGAAATACTGAATTCAGTGTTCCGAAACTGTTTCACTGCGGAAAATCGTAACACGGTCCCTGACTTCAGCCGTCGCACGGACGCCAAAATGGAAAATATTGAAATAAACGATATCGGAATTGAAAAACAACTGCTATCACTTAGTAGCGGAAAAGCATCCGGACCAGACGAGATACCCTTAAGATTCTACAGTGATTATGCTAAAGAACTTGCCCCCTTTCTATCAGCAATTTATCGTAGATCTCTGGAAGAACGTAAAGTACCTAGCGACTGGAAGAAAGCACAGGTCGTTCCCATTTTCAAGAAGGGTCATAAATCAGATGCGAATAATTATAGGCCTATTTCACTTACGTCAATCTGTTGTAGAATAATGGAACATGTTTTGTGTTCTCGTATTATGACGTTCTTAGATAATACAAATCTCCTTCATCATAACCAACATGGATTCCGCAAACAGAGATCATGTGAAACCCAGCTCGCCCTATTTGCCCAAGAAATTCACAGTGCCGTAGACACTGGCGAGCAGATTGATGCCGTATTCCTGGACTTCAGGAAGGCATTTGATACGGTTCCGCACTTACGTTTAGTGAAAAAAATACGTGCTTACGGAATATCGGACCAGGTTTGTGATTGGATTCAGGATTTCCTAGAAGAAAGAACACAACATGTCATTCTTAACGGTTCAAAATCTGCAGATGTAGAGGTAATTTCGGGAGTACCGCAAGGAAGCGTGATAGGACCTTTATTGTTTACAATATACATAAATGACTTAGTTGACAACATCGGTAGCTCCGTGAGGCTATTTGCAGATGACACGGTTGTCTACAAGAAAGTAGCAACATCAGAAGACTCGTACGTACTCCAGGAAGACCTGCAGAGGATTAATGAATGGTGCGACAGCTGGCAGCTTTCCCTAAACGTAGATAAATGTAATATAATGCGCATACATAGGGGCAGAAATCCATTCCAGTACGATTATGCCATAGGTGGTAAATCATTGGAAGCGGTAACGACCGTAAAATACTTAGGAGTTACTATCCGGAGCGATCTGAAGTGGAATGATCACATAAAACAAATAGTGGGAAAAGCAGGCGCCAGGTTGAGATTCATAGGAAGAATTCTAAGAAAATGTGACTCATCGACGAAAGAAGTAGCTTACAAAACGCTTGTTCGTCCGATTCTTGAGTATTGCTCATCAGTATGGGACCCTTACCAGGTTGGATTAATAGAAGAGATAGACATGATCCAGCGAAAAGCAGCGCGATTCGTCATGGGGACATTTAGTCAGCGCGAGAGCGTTACGGAGATGCTGAACAAGCTCCAGTGGCGGACACTTCAAGAAAGGCGTTACGCAATACGGAGAGGTTTATTATCGAAATTACGAGAGAGCACATTCCGGGAAGAGATGGGCAACATATTACTACCGCCCACATATATCTCGCGTAATGATCACAACGAAAAGATCCGAGAAATTAGAGCAAATACGGAGACTTACAAGCAGTCGTTCTTCCCACGCACAATTCGTGAATGGAACAGGGAAGGGGGGATCAGATAGTGGTACAATAAGTACCCTCCGCCACACACCGTAAGGTGGCTCGCGGAGTATAGATGTAGATGTAGATGTAGATGTAGTTAGGTTTAAGTAGTTCTAAGTTCTAGAGGACTGATGACCATAGATGTTAAGTCCCATAGTGCTCAGAGCCATTTGAACCATTTGAAGGCTCCAGTTATTTTTTGGCAACATGGTCCAACATATTCCATTGACACAAACTTACTATTTAACTTTTGGCGGCCCGGCTGCCACGTCTTACTAAAAATTTTAGCTCCAAAGTCTTATATACATTTTTCCGAGTACCCGTTAGCCCGTCCTATCTTTATAATCATTTCAGTCTCTCTATCAGAAGCTTCTTTGCTCAAGTTAAATCTGTATAACCTGTTAAACACTGACGAAAAGAACGCCCTTTCATGAGTGAGGGGGTGGGGGGACATGAAACAGCCGCAATTATTATGTATGTTGTCGTTAGCTTCCGAAATACGCCTATTTCCATCCCATTCCTATTGTAGCACTTATTACATTCGCCTTACAATAATAAATCATGCACAGAATGAAAGAGAAACACAAACAGTTTTTCTTACAATTATTGTGTGAACATCGATCACACATCAAGTCGATAGGCGACTTGTTCCGAAACTTTGATCAATGTGTCAGGAGTAACTGTTGCAATAGCGCTGTTTCTAGAGGCAGATAGATCAGCTGGTATCGGAGGCACTTACACATGATCGCGTCACATCGTGTGTGAACATGGAGGTCATGCATGAAATGATGTGTCAACTTGCGCCCAATCCACCGGTCGGATACGTCGTTTTTAACCAGTCGCGTACTGAGTTATGCCAGCGAGGTGGTGCACCATCCTGCTCCCAAATAAAGATGTGTTGTTTAGCTTCTTCCCATTGAGGCACGGGCCATAGCTGTAGCACATCAAGATAAGAGACATCAGTTACAGCTGATTGGCCGAAACAGAAAGGCCCATAAACTTCCCGCGGGGATATTTCTTGGCGAGGCGTGAAAGACTCGCACTCGTTCAACACGCATTTCAGTCATTCTGTGTCATTCCATACTCTTCCCAATGCACACAGGTATACAAACAAAACTGTTTGAGTTGCTCTTTCATTTGCTGTATTATTTACAATTGTGAGCTGAACGTAATAAATGCTACAACGCCTTGAAACCGGTATGTTCATTTTGAAACAACCTGTACTTTCCTGTTCAGCACCCACGTGAATGGTTCTGAGCACTATGGGACTTAACATCTGAGGTCATCAGTCCCCTAGAGCTTAGAACTACTTAAACCTAACTTACCTAAGGACATCACAAATATCCGTGCCCGAGGCAGGATTCGAACCTGTGACCGTAGCAGTCGCGTGGTTCCAGACTGCAGCGCCTAGAACCGCTCGGCCACGCTGCCGGCCACACGTGAATCAAATAGTTCAAATGGATCTATGGGACTTAACTTCTGAGGTCATCAGTCCCCTAGAACTTAGAACTACTTAAACCTAACTAATCTAAGGACATCACACACACACACCCATGCCCGAGGCAGGATTCGAACCTGCGACCGTAGCCGTTCAGACTATAGCACCTAGAACCGCTCGGCCACCCCGGCCGGCCCACGTGAATCTATTATAACGGATGTTAAAGACTTCCAGAAAAGAACAAAATGAGTAGTTTCAAAACTAGTGTAAAATGACGACTTTCTGCTGTACAGTTTCAAAATTCGAATGTGATTCGAACGTTGACAGGCTGAGCATAAAATTTGTTTTGCTCTATTTCCAGTTGTGCTGGACTCATTCGTTCATTCTGCGTGTAAAACATCCTCCTGAGATGCAGTACACTTCGTTAAGCACGTTTAATTCATAATATCAAGGATCACAAACAATGCAACCTCCACGAACATGCAAAGAAAATGGTACAGTCCTTAATTTTGCCTCTCGTAGTTCATTCTGACATCTAACAATTATTTCCAAAAGCCCTTACGGGTTTTTATTATTTTCGATGTTGGTGGGGGCACGTGCATTGATGAGTGTAGATTTTTTATTGGGGCTCTGAATTCCTATGGCCGTAAGTCGATTAATGGGTGTGATTTCTCCGACAGAGTTGATGATGAATTTGTGTACGAGAAATGTCATGCCGAACATTGGTGCGCCTTACGCTACCTTTTGTTGTGTTTTGCTCTTGTCAGTTACTCAGGTTTCTCGAAGAGCAAAGATGAGAACTTTTTGTTGGTCTATTTATTTTGTGAGATTCTTTAATTTTCCTGTTTGGATCAACGTATTGATATTTAGTGTTCCAATCACTGTTTTCTGCTTTTAGGGAAGTTTACCAGATATCTCCGATATTCGCTGCCGTGCTAGTCTGTAGTCCCCAGAATTCGAAAGTTCAGTTGCCATCGGTCGACGGGCGGGTTGTGTATCGCCAGGGGTAACGTAAAATTTACTTGCACAGTTCATGTTTGCCTGTGTTTCATTGGTTTGGCCTAGATGATACCAGGACCGGATAGGGCTAGAGGCTGTTGAAGCCTTTGGAACCAAATATTTTCAGCCGAGCTCATTAACATAACAGACTGTGACCAGATTTCCGGTGATTTTCACTCAGACGTGTCTGGATTTTGGGTTCGACGGATTGAAGAGCAATTGAGTATTGTGTTAGTATTTGGTCTACCCGATATCACCCATATCTGGGAGGCTTCTCCTATCCGCCACCTGGTGAGGCGCCCGATGGAGGATCTAACAACTTCAAACGGGATTATAATAATAATAATAATAATAATAATTATTATTATTATTATTATTATTATTATTATTATTATTATTATATCATCAGTAAATCCGATACGGTGTATCTTCCCACCACTGTAATAGATGAGTATTGTTCCATTCAGTATTTGCATCACATAAATATAGGTTATAATTATGATACATTTGTGCTAGTAGAGATATTTCTCACTTTTTCTTAGACAGTTGCTACCTGTTACTCCATCAAAGGAATTTATGTGCGCAGCATTGTTGCAATACAGACGTTCAAATTATCCGATTTCTGTAATTTCTGTTCGATACCACATCTTTGTAATCGAATTCAGCCAGTCAGTCTTAATGTAGATTTCCGACTACGACTCTCATCATGTTATAGACTCGACAAACCATATTCCTAATCGGACTGTTGAATCTAGATCACTTATCTATGACACGGTCTGAATTCTTAAACACTATGGAAAATATTAATAATTTGGGCTTATTATAAATACGTTATTTAAACATAAATATATGAAGTAACGAGATAATAATTTATTTACAGGAGCACAGCCCCATCCATCAGATCAGAGCGGTGGAAGATTGGTTTCGGGGCCAAGAGAGGATAAAACGATCACCGGACCTCAGACCTGTAAAGAATGTCTCGACAGAGGTAATGAGATCACTGCTATGCGGATCTACAAATGCAAGTGATTTCTGGACGAATATAGAAAACGTATGGTGGGAAGTAAACCATCACGCTACATTATCGAGGACCATACGGGAATCAATGCCCCGACGCCTTCGAGAAATCTTACGTAATGATGGTGGATGGGTTGGTTACTAAAAGTACACTCGTCCACAAAACCCAGGAGGACAGTTTTCTGATAATCGGTCAAGCTTTGTTTTGTATCAGATCTTTAACATACAAGTCCCTTTACTTTCAGTCTCCTCCCCACAATTCTTGCAATGCAAAGTAACTAGAAAATCACATCCACTCGACGCCAACTGAGGAACTGATTGGCGCTCTCGTCACTCTCACTAGAATCAATGACTATGTGTGTGTGTGTGTGTGTGTGTGTGTGTGTGTGTGTGTGTGTGTTTTCGTGCTCACGCACAATCTAAATCAATACTATTAACATTAGAGAGACAACCAACAATAAATATCGCATCAAATATGACTGAAAAGTATTTTAATTCGATGGGAAGTTACAAACTGAATTTTTACCCAACCCACGTCCTGCACATCACGTTAAGTAAGTAAGATGTATTAACTCCATAGTATCGTTAGCAGAGACAGTGTGCTCTTGTTGTCGCGGCTCGCGACATTTGCAGCGATTAGCAGTGCCCAATGCCGCCGCGATTTGTTTATCTTAGCTGACCGTGGAACTGCAGCAGACGCTTCGCCATAAACAGAAAGAAATCACCTTGGCTCTGACTGTAGTGAGCGGACATCACTGCCTGCGTGTTCTTATAGTAACCAACGTGAGACTCTACTCACAGGTGCCATGGAGCAATTGGAAAGGGTATCATGTCATTAGAATATTAACCAGTGACCAAAAGTTCACTCTGAGTCCCAAGAAAATAGGAACCTTCACACAAAGTAAAGTGAGGTGATATCAAAATTTAATCAACATACAAATATCAATTGCAGAGCTTTCATGCATGCAGTAGTAACACGCAAGGAAGTATTATGTCTTGGAAGCGTATATTTCATTTCCTCCTCTCATATCAACGCCCTAACTAAAGTTTCTCAGTAGCATGTAAGTCATTTCCTCTTCTCATATCATATCTTCTCATATCAAAGATTTTTAGTATGAAGTGAAAAAACAAACAATTTAGGGTTCTGAAGCATAATATGACACCAGATTCAACTAAGCAGTTCAACTGCGCTCCGTACCCTCATGCTGTGCTTACCATTGGATACCTCCGTCCCTCCCCTATTGCCATTAGCAGCCAATACTGTGACTGCATGGTGCACAATATGTGAGGCGCGCCGGCCGCGGTGGTCTCGCGGTTCTGGCGCTGCAGTCCGGAACCGCGGGACTGCTACGGTCGCAGGTTCGAATCCTGCCTCGGGCATGGGTGTGTGTGATGTCCTTAGGTTAGTTAGGTTTAAGTAGTTCTAAGTTCTAGGGGACTTATGACCTAAGATGTTGAGTCCCATAGTGCTCAGAGCTATTTGAACCATATGTGAGGCGTCGAATGTCGTAAACGTCATTGGCCTTTTGCGGCGTTGCACTCAAGTGGTTCATTCTAAGAAGGCACCTTTCAGCTACTGGTCAATCCAAGGATGGGAATGCAGAAAAGCACATTCCCTATCATTGTGGAGAAACCTCTGTGCCCCGTTCACACCATCTCGAGTTGGCAGAACTACTACACCACGCTGCAGGGTCCACTTGCCCGCTAAATTTTGTAACCAAACTCACTCACACAGTCAAACGTGACTGTTTTCATCTACAGAAAGAGACAGAGCTACTCTCCCTTTCAGGAGCTCATTACCAAGACATAAAGATAACTTGTAACGTCAGTTTATGTATGGAAAGATTCTGATTCTCCCGTTTCAGCGCCTTTGTGAGACAAGTTAGCGACGCTCCAACGTGGAGTTACGTTACTGCATCCTGATGAGAACTGTCCGAAGCCGTTTTCTAAACTCTTTGGTTATCAGAGCTGCATATACGTCCATACCGCCGTAATAGAATCTCTAGACTCCTGTGGTGTAGGCACCATCTGGTCACATTTTGGAACAATTAGCCTGCAAAATCATGATTTTAGTGGAATTTTCGAATAAAAAGTCTATAATGCAGTGTTTATCAGAAGTCCTGTGTTGTAAGTACTCGGCTATGAAATTAATGTATATCTCAGTTCAAAAATAGTAACTAATGGGTTATCTCAGGAAACACTGATAACTCTGTCTTTCTTATCACTGTGTTCATATATCAACTGTTACCGAAAGTATTAGGCAGGTACTACCTGCCTTCTTTCCTCTCGCTTCTTCTCTTTTCTGTATTTCCTTTCATTTTATAGTGATGATATTTTATTTTGTGTTAAAAATATTATGCGATATTTAAGATAACTGTAACGAGTGTAATATACATAGAATACATGGTCTAATACCATCACATGACGACTGATCGTGGTAAATGAATGTCTAGAGTATAAAATATAAGGTGTGTGGTCCAATTTAAGAGATGTTGCAAGTCCTTTATACGGCCAGGGTGAGAAACGTACGAAATAAAGAAAGTTTGATGATAATACTGGGCCAAATATTATTTTTTATTGATCACAGCCGGCTGGGGTGGCCGAGCGGTTCTAGGTGCTACAGACTGGAACCGCGCGACCGTTACGGTCGCAGGTTCGAATCCTGTCTCGGGCGGCATGGATGTGTGTGATGTCCTTAGGTTAGTTAGGTTTAAGAAGTTCTAAGTTCGCCGGCCGCGGTGGTCTCGCGGTTCTAGGCGCGCAGTCCGGAACCGTGCGACTGCTACGGTCGCAGGTTCGAATCCTGCCTCGGGCATGGATGTGTGTGATGTCCTTAGGTTAGTTAGGTTTAAGTAGTTCTAAGTTCTAGGGGACTGATGACCACAGCAGTTGAGTCCCATAG
This sequence comes from Schistocerca nitens, assembly GCF_023898315.1. Taxonomy (NCBI): domain Eukaryota; kingdom Metazoa; phylum Arthropoda; class Insecta; order Orthoptera; family Acrididae; genus Schistocerca; species Schistocerca nitens. The sequence goes on from NC_064619.1 coordinate 204,558,106, forward strand.
TGCTCAGAGCCATTTGAACCATTCTAAGTTCTAGGGTACTGATGGCCTCAGAAGTTAAGTCCCATAGTGCTCAGAGCCATTTGAACCATTTTGAATTGATCACACTGAAACGCCCATTTATTTAAAAATAAAGTAAGTTTTTTTTTCTTTTGTATTTGTCACTCTTTCATTCTAAAACAACTGTGACATTCAACTGTTTAGGTCAAGTGCAGATTTGCTCTAGCGGTCGCTTTCCCACCTACACGTTCACTGAGTCATCTCACAGTTTTACATTTCGTATCCCTCCAAGTGACGGTCCCACGTCTTCCATTCTCACCACGTCGATTGTACTCATGCTGTCTTCTGCAGCCGCCGACGCCCCTTTTCTGTGACTTATGGCGCTACAGCGAACCGCAGTTAGTTCAAACTTTTGTAAGGCCTCGGCTTTCAGAGTAAAGTCCAAACGACGAGATATATAGCCCGAGCTCCCGTTGACTACCAGGATCAGACGTGCATTTGCCGCCGCATAAAGTACCCTTGAAGAGATCGGCAAACTCCGTGGCATTTTCAGGGAGAATAGAAGTCGTAGCAGGGCGTGGGAACATATGACCTGTGCTGCATAATGTCAATGATCGCCTTTGAAGGCGAGATATCGGTGCCTTGAGGGGGGGGGGGGGGAGGGAGAAGGGAGGGAAAAGTGGAACAACGTGGAATGAAAGGAGCATTGATCGATGTGACACGGTGACACGGCAGTCCATGCAAAGCCAAGGACGACCTTTCACTGACAAGTATTTGCGCCGCAATGCGATTACCTGGGAGACGGTGGGATTTCTCAGTATTTAATGGCGTTTCTTCAGAGACAGTTGTCGTTTACTTCATTCAGAGCCGCAGCAGAATCTATAGACCACTAGGCTGAACCCGTGGTGCAGGCACCGTCTCGTCAGATTTTGTGATAATTAATCCACAAAATAGTCTTTTTAAGAAGTTTTCGAATCAAACGTCTGTATTTAAAGCTGATTATTGAAATGCATAAGAACTGAATATACAATTTGTCGTTTAATGAATTTCTAAAAATTTTTAAAATTTAAAAGCATTTGACTCCTTCTATTTTCTATGGTAGTTAGGTTGTGTTTCTTGTTTTGGATCCTTTCGAAGTGACATTCTTGAATGAAATCTTCTCGATTTTCAAGCTGTGTTACTTCGAGCAAACTACTCGAGCTTTCTGCAGTTGTCATTGCCAGCGTCATCAAGAGTAAATAATAAATGTCTGCGGGGCTGACGTGGTGCTCCACCTGGCGTTCCACCTAAGTGGAACACCATGTCGGTCCCGGTAGTCGTTGATGATGTATTCTTGATCACAATTGCAGATACCACTGTTGAAAGCTCGAGCGTAATATTTGAAGTGATAGGATTTGAAAATCAAGATTATCGCATTCATTTTGTGTTCATTGCACTCCATTGCGCTCCATAATTCGAACATTATGTGAAAAATATAAAAGAGCTCTCGTTACAGTGATAACTTCACTTTTCTGTTACACAGTTGTTATTCACCTACAACGTCCGCCCCGATAGCTGAGTGATAATTTAATAAATAAATAAATAAATTTAATATTGAGAATAATAAAAAACAAGAGTTATAAAAAAAGTGGTCAGCGTGACGGATTGCCGTCCTAAGGGCCCGGGTTCGATTCCCGGCTGGGTCAAGGATTTTCTCCGCTGAGGGACTGGGTGTTGTGTTGTCTTCATCATCATTTCATCCCCATCCAGCTCGTAGGTCGCCCAGGCGTCGACTGTAATAAGCCCTGCACCAAGGCGGCCGGACCTGCCCCGCAAGGGGCCTCCAGGTCAATGACGCCAAACGCTCATTCCTTTCTATTCGCCTAGAATGTCTGGACAGCCCTCATAATGTTGATAAAAATTTGGAGTTGTTTCCAGCTGGTTGAAGTGTAACTACTACAGTTAGAAGTACTTTACGAGATACACTTATTGTATGTATTTAGGCCTTCCCGGCAGTCTGTTGAACCATCTTGAGGTGTCGGGTATTCTGCTAGATATCAGCGTCATCCATGTGGACATATATTTAAACAATGTGACTCGTTGACTTCATCAGATTCTGCCAGAGTCTGTTAGTACAATGGAACGGGTCCAGTATTGAAACTTCCTGCCGGCACACAGTTTTAATCTGCCATGAAGTTTCATATCAGCGCACACTCCGCTGTAGAGTGAAAATTTCATTCTGGGTCCAGTATTTATAGCCACTGCCTTCCTTCTCCACGGTCTGTTCTAGGCGCTCCATCTGCAGTCCAGTTCCACTTGCATCGCCCTGTTCCGTCTTCGCTCCAGTGCGAGTGGCCGCGAGATGGCACTCCGTTTTCGTTCTGGTGTTCCGCTTACTGTTTATAAATTCATTTCCCTCTTTAACTTATATATTTCCAGCTACAACTTCCGTGATGGTCACGTGAAATAGCTATGACGTCATGAGTCAGGCCGTCTGCGGCTGGTTTCGATGAAATGATTTACGGAACAAATCCTATTTCCACGAAATCTGACTCACTTCAAACTGACAAAAATTCCGTTAACCGTTCTTTTAAAAGTCTAAGCGTTTTTGCAAAATAAATGTGTCACGGCTTTGGCTGGCTGAGACAGGGAACTTGACAAGTGGAAATGCTGAGTCTGAGAGATGAATTAAAACCTAATTTGTATCACCCTTCCACTGAAATATTCATCTCAATAAGAGAATATTAAATACATCTACATGTACGTCATTACTCTGCTATTCACAATAAAGTGCCTGGCAGAGGGTTCAATGAACCGCTTTCAAGCTGTCTCTCTACCTTTCCACTCCCGAACGGCACGCAGGAAAAACGAGCACTTAAATTTTTCTGTGGAAGCCCTAATTTCTCTTATTTTATCGTGATGATCATTTCTCCCTATGTAGGTGGGTGCCAACAGAATGCTTTCGTAGTCGGAGGAGAAAAATGGTGATTGAAATTACACGAGAAGTTCCCGTCGCAACGAAAAACTCCTTTTTTTTTAATGATTGCCACTCCAATTCACGTATCATGTCTATGACACTATCTCCCCTATTTCGCGATAATACAAAACGAGCTGCCCTTCTTTGTACTTTTTCGATGTCATCCGTCAGTCCCACCTGATGCGGATCCCACACCGCACAGCAAAACTCCAGAATAGGGCGGACGAGCTTGGTGTAAGCAGTCTCTTTAGTAGACCTGTTGCACCTTCTAAGTGTTCTGCCAATGAATCGCAGCCTTTGGTTTGCTCTACCCACAATATTATCTATGTGATCGTTCCAATTTAGGTTATTTGTAATTGTAATCATTAAGTATTTAGTTGAATTTACAGTTCTCAGATTTGTGTCACTTATCGCGTAATCGAAATTTAGCTGATTTCTTTTAGTACTCATCTGAATAACTTCACATTTTTCTCTATTCAGGGTCAATTGCCACTTTTCGCACCATACAGATATCTTATCTAAATCATTTTGCTTGTCGTTTTGATCATCTGACGACTCTACAAGACGGTAAATGACAACAAAAATGGTTCAAATGGCTCTGAGCACTATGGGACTCAACTTCTCAGGTCATTAGTCCCCTATAACTTAGAACTAGTTAAACCTAAGTAACCTAAGGACATCACACACATCCATGCCCGAGGCAGGATTCGAACCTGCGACCGTAGCGGTCTCGCGGTTCCAGACTGCAGCGCCTAGAACCGCACGGCCACTTCGGCCGGCTAAATGACAACAATATCTGCAAACAATCTAAGATGGCTACTCAGATTTTCTCCTAGGTCGTTAATTTAGATCAGGAACAGTAGAGGGCCTATAACACTTCCTTGGAGAACGCCGGATATTACTTCTGTTTTACTTGATGACTTTCCGTCTATTACTACGAACTGTGACCTTTCTGACAGGAAATCGCGAATCCAGTCGCACAACTGAGGCGATACTCCGTAGGCACGCAGCTTGGTTAGAAGACGCTTGTGAGGAACGGTGTCGAAAGCCTTCTGGATATCTAAAAACATGAAATCAATTTAACATCCCCTGACGATAGCACTTATTACTTCTTGAGTATAACGAGCTAGTTGTGTTTCAAAAGAACGATATTTTCTGAATCCGTGCTGACTATGTGTCAATAAATCGTTTTCTATGAGGTACTTCATAATGTTCGAATACATTATATGTTCCAAAACCCTACTGCAAATCGACGTTAGTGATGTAGCCCAGTAATTCAGCGGATTACTCCTATTTCCCTTCTAGGGTATTGGTGCGACTTGAGCAATTTTCCAGTCTTTAGGTGCGGATCTTTCTGTGAGCGAGTGGTTGTATATAATTGCTAAATATGGAGCTATTTTATTAGCATACTCTGAGAGGAACCTGACTCATATACTATCTGGACCGGAGACCTTGCCTTTATTAAGTGATTTAAGCTGCTCAGTTACACCGAGGATATCTACTTCTATGTTTCTCATCTTGGCAGTTGTTCTTGATTGGAATTCAGGGCCGGCCAGAGTGGCCGAGCGGTTCTAGGCGCTACAGTCTGGAACCGCGCGGCCGCTACGGTCGCAGGTTCGAATCCTGCCTCGGGCATGGGTGTCTGTGATGTCCTTAGGTTACTTAGGTTTAAGTAGTTCTAAGTTCTAGGGGACTGATGACCTTAGAAGTTAAGTCCCATAGTGCTCAGAGCCATTTGAACCATTTTGGAATTCAGGCATATTTACTTCGTCTTCTTTGGTAACGGAGTTTCGGAAAACCGTGTTTAATAACTCTGCTTTAGTGGCACTGTAATCAGTGACTTCATTGTTGTTATCGCTCAGTGAAGGTATTGATTGCGTCTTGCCAATGGTGTGCTTTATGTATGACCAGAATCTCTTTGGGTTTTCTGCCAGATTTCGAGACAGAATTTCGTTGTGGAAATTATTAAAAGCATTTCGCGCTATATTTCGAACTTCTGTAAAACTTTGCCAATCTTGGGGATTTTGCGTTCTTCAAAAATTTGGCATGCTTTTTTCTTTCCTTCTGCAACAACGATCTGACCCGTTTTGTGTACCATGTGGGATCAGTACCATCACTTATTAATTTATGTGGTGTATATCTCTCAATTACTGTCGATACTATCTCTCTGATAACATTTCACATCTTTTCTACACTTATATGATCAGATCGGAAGGAGTGAAGACTGTCCCTTGAAAAGGCGTTAAGAGTATTTTTATCACGTTCTTTAAATATATATACTTTGCGTTTGGTTGTAGGTGTAACGGTATTCAGCCTAGCAGCAACTGCCTTGTGGTCGCTAATCCCTGTATTCGTCACAATACTCACGATTTGTTCAGGATTATTTGTTGCTAAAAGGTCAAGTTTTCTTTCGCAACCATTTACGCTTCGAGTGGGCTCATGAACTAATTGTTCAAAATAATTTTCTGAGAAAGCATTCAGTACAATTTCGGATGACTTTTATGCCTGCTGCCGGCTTTAAACGTATAATTTTTCGAGCATATCGAGGGTAGATTGAAGTCACCACCGACTATAATTGTATGAGCGGGGTACTTATTTGAAATGAGACTCAAGTTTTCTTTGAACTGCTCAGCAACTATATCTTCTGAATCGGGGGGTCGGTAAAACGATTCAATTAATAGTTTACTCCGATTGTCAGGTGTAACCTCTACCTATACTGTTTCACACGAACTATCTACTTCAATTTCGTTCAACGGCAAACTGCCTCTGACAACAATAAATACTCGACCACCAACTGTATTTAATTTATCCTTTCTGAACACTGTTAGATCGTTTGAAAAAATTTCGGCTGAACTTATTTCCGGCTTTAGCCAGCTCTCTGTAACTACAAGTATTTGAGCTTCAGTGCTTTCTATTAGGGCTTGGAACTCTGGTTCTTTCCCAACACAGCTAAGACAATTTACAACTACAATACTAATCGTTTCTACAATTACCTTGCTGTGTTTTACCTGTCCACTTTTAGACGGACGCCCGTTCGGTGGTTCCCTGAGACCCTCTAACCTAAAAAACCGCCCAGTTATAATTACGTTTACAAATATTAAGATTACAAGAGGGCCCATACCACAGCCTTCAAAGAAAGTTATTGTCTTACTCAACTTACTCAGTGCTGAGTTTAGGTTTAATAAATGACAAGTTTGTGTTGAGGGTCATTGTATTTTTATGGGACAAAATAATACTGTATTGCTGAATTTTAACAGTAGGCATTACTTGCCAAAGTTTTCAGGCGTATTCAAAGTAAATGATGTTTATGTTAGCGAAACTAAAATATATGTATTATTCAGAAAACTCGTTGCCAAAGATTTAAAAATTATGAAAACAATTCTTGAATTAGAGGTCGTTGCCGAATCTTAACCCAGTGCTACATGCAAAAAGTAATTTCGCTGTATTGTTGTGATGAAATAAACAATCAACAATCACTTATTCACTGGTCTAGAGCATATTAGCTTATTAAAGCGAATGACATTAATAATGACATTAATAACAATACTGATAGTGGTAGATATCATAAAAAATTTACAGATGTACAAAATACCCGTTTTTTTTTTTTTTTAAATATTGAGTACTGGCGAAAGGAAACTTAGGTAGACTGCACGGAAATAAGTGTGTCCAAGGGTAACGAGTGCGTTCAGGGAAAATGACAGTGATTATTGTTACTTTAGTAGATACGTAAGAACATAGTTCATGACATATCTATTAATGACATATCTACTAAAACCACAATAAAGATTACCGTTGACCCTGCACGCACTCGTTTCCTTTGGACATCCTTCATTCACACCAGATCTTCCTCATTTTCCAGTGTTCTTAGCTGGTGTAAACTCTTTAAATTTCGTTTCCCGGGAACGTGCTATATCACAAAACATCTTTTTTGTACATCTATTAATTCTTGTTATATCTGCTGCTATCATTACTGTTATTTTTGTCATTATTATTATTATTATTATTATCATCGTTATTGGTATCATCAGTATCAATGGCAGCAGCGGCAGTAATAAAAGTACTGCCAGTATTAAACTTTTTGGTTCATATTCAGTATTATTTACTCACATTGTCACTACATACAATCAATTTTAATACTATTTATCATATTACAGTCGTTGTCAAATGTACTTTGTATGTGAAACCCTGGACTGATGTAAGAGAAGGCCTGATGGCCCCAATCAGCTCAGGTTACATGAGTAAAAAAAAGGAATAAATATTACAAATACATTCTAGTTAAAAATTACAGAAAACAAACAAAAATTAACTTTTTTCTCTAAGACATGTTGACTCCACTTCAACCAGATGCCGCCACTTGCTGGGAATATGCATAAACGGAAACAAGTTATGCATTGAATGCACGTGGAGTAAAGCAGGGCCGGCTGCGGCGTGCCAGACTTCAAACGGGCCGAGTATGCGGGCAATGGGCGGGCCACGACTCCGCTTCTATTGCAAATGGTTCAAATGGCTCTGAGCACTATGGGACTTAACTTCTGAGGTCATCAGTCCCCTAGAACTTAGAACTACTTAAACCTAAATAACCTAAGGACATCACACACATCCATGCCCGAGGCAGGATTCGAACCTGCGACCGTAGCGATCGCTCGGTTCCAGACTGAAGCGCCTAGAACCGCTCGCCACGCCGGCCGGCGCTTCTATTGCCTTTGCTCGTTCCTTCTCGGAAGTACTCATTGCAGCGTGATATTTCACTTAGTACTCTTGTGTGGCATTTTTCGGTCGGCACAACTCTCTTCATTCCTGTAGATTCGTTGTGTCAACGCTGTTTACCCTTCGCTACTTGTTCTAGGTATGAAGGACGTTCACAGGCCCAGTGGATGTTTGCACAAAAGAGGTAGTCTTGAGGTCTAACGTCACAAACCTTTCAAAATTAATGGGAATGACAGAAGAGAGGGATGAGATTTCTCCATATACATTATGCCGTCGCATAAGTGACGGGTACTGCTGATTTGCTAGGAAAGGATATTGCAATACCATGAAGAATTAATTTAGAGATTTAATTGACAATTAAAGAGCAAAGAATTACAACGATCGACAAATGGAGTTCATTATTCAGTACATAAAGAAGCACTTTGTGCTAAATTTGCAGGCATACAGCACATGAAGATATATGTGATATGGATAGTAAAATTTCTGAAATCACACGTATTATTTCACTGACAGTTGCAACAGTTTTAGATGGAACTGAGCATGAAGACTTTATCTATTGCTACAAAGTACGTAGTTTACGTGAAGAGGCAAGCCAGGAACGATTTGTTGATTTAAAACTGTCTGTTGTTGACTTTATGAAGGAAAAAGGAGTGCAGGAACGAAATTTACAACATTCGTAATGGATTGCAGACCTCGCATTTTAAGTGGGCTGGACTGCACAATGCCCACAGTAAGACACTGCAAGGTGAGAAACCACTTATTTCTCATTTGATGGGGATGATTTAAAAAAGAATATCTCATTATAGAAGGAACACATTCCACTTCCCTAAGCTCACTGTCAGTGAAGAAGACGTAAGCTTTGAAGAATTTCTTTGTGGGCTTGAAATATCTACAAAGATAGTTTCCTGAACGTTTTGAGGACGCTGTCGATCTTAAACCACTTTTCGAACTGTTTACATACCGTTTGCTGTTTCAGTTGAAATCGCTCCTGTGTATATGATCTGAAAGGGAATTCCCGATTTGATAACAAATCCTTTTACGTTAAAACTGTCCAGGTAGAGTTTCCACGTATCCATAATGAGGCTGCAAAAGCGCTACAATATTTTGATCTACATACTTGCATCAAAGATCTTTTTTTCGATTATGAAACTAAATAAGTCATCATTACGTGGCTACCTGAGTGCGAAAATATGTAAAATTGTCTGCGTCTGTCCGTATGCCGACAGTTTGTACCAGACAAAACTTACGTCTTCAGTGTGCGAAACGTAGTTAAAGGATACGGAAAATCCAAATTCGCGTGCGGCTGTCCAGATTTAAGGTCTTCGTGCGTTCTTAAACTCGCTTATGACGACTTTCGCGACTCTTCCTTTGAAACGGCTTGAACGATTTCTTGCTTCAGTCCGAACTTGGGCCACCCTTAGTTTACTGCCAGGTGGCTCAACTCTGAAACTAAATCTTCTACCTTTACTTCCACGTTTAACATGTTGTAGCAGGATCACTGACAACGTGCAGCGTACCAACGACGAGCTATAAAGTATTTTGCATTTAATTTTAGTGGTCAGATACCCGCCCAAACGCAGTTGTACTCATTTGTCCAAAGGCAGGAGAGTTGTGCGTGCCATCAGCATGTGAATCGTCTGAAGTCGTTTTGCGCATAATAGATTCGGAAGCTAGCACATAGGATGTTATATCATCAGAAAAAAATCGGTTCTACAGTGAATAATACGCACAAAATAAAAGTAAAAATGGAACAGTTATAAGAATAAAGTAACAAAAATGGAACAGTTATAAGAATAAAGTAACAAAAATGACAAAACATAGTCTTCCCTGATGAAGCTGTTATTTCTAAATATCGCAGCTTACATAAGCTAGCGCCAATCCAAATGTAGTCACGTAATCAACATTAAGAAACGAGTGCCTCTGTCACACTCTGGCTACGTTTTGTTTCTTTATGGCGAAATTAAAATTAATCGCGATCACAATGTGTTTATTATTCCTTATGAGGCGTTTTGGCCATAGCCATCATCATACAAAATAATCCGTGAAGCCTACATATTATGCCTCACGTCAGCAACTGTAGTGTATATTACAGTGATATGTACCAGGCTCACTGTAACGTGAAGTACATATGTACCTGCGCTTCACATTCTTTTTTTAAATTCCTGACTATGATCGAAACACGTAATACGGAATGAAAAAAAAATATTGTCATCTAAGTGCTAAGAATGAACGCCAACTTCTGTAAGGATTTAATGTCATATATAGTAAGGTTGATATTGTTTTCAACCTGTGTTCGGATACCGGCTTCTAAACAACGGTTGTCTCTCTGTAAGAAAGCTCATCCAGTATAATGGTGCCACACTCATTAGTAATACCTCAGCGATAGTGACAATTAAGAGTGCCTGACAATCTTGACGGCCATGGATATGTGACAATCTGGAGAATCGACAGCTCTTAAAATAAGAAATAAGAGTAAATTTTGTTTGAAATTAAGTAGCCGCCGACGACAACCTATGCTAGCCCATCCGCGAAGTTTCTGGTTTGAGTCCTGGTGGTGATCAAATCGTCCCTTCAGATCTCAGAATCGTAATTGGCTCTCTTCATTTTTTTCCTCTTATTATGTTGAAGACCAAGAGCTTGTAGCAGTCTCCCTTCATTGCTGTGAAATTTGCATTTGAAGAGTCTCGACAGTTTATTTCACTTTTCGGTAGAGCTTTAAACGGCCGCTTACAGTATTCTCCCCCTTTTGTTGTTATGTAGGTCTTTCATTTGCCTTGTTCAGACTAAGCCCGTTTATTTTGTGCCACTACTTACAATGGATGGTTATTACGTCTCTAATACCTCTGATAGTGTCACGCCTTACATATAATTGGTTGTCATTGTCTTCATTCAAAATACTGGTTTGCTGTCAGTCTCCGTAGAGCAGCGGTAGCGTTAGCACCTGCCACGCAAAGGGGACCTGGTTCGATTCCCACAGGGGACTGGCTGTCGTGTGTCTTTTATCATCATTGACACGCAAATCGCCGAAGTGGCATCAACTAAACAGGACTTACAACACGGCATCCGAACCCCGGAGGGATATCCCGGCCAATAAATGCCATACGATCATTTAATTTTTCACTGTTTTGATGCAGCTTCCCATACTCCTCTATTCTGTACAAGCCTCTACATCTCAGAATAACTACTGTAAGCTACATCCTTTTGAATCTGCTTACTACATCCATTTCTTGGTCTTCTTCTACAGCTTTCGTCCTTTATCAGACTGATGTCTGCTTGATGTCTCAAGGTGTGTTATGTCAACTGATCCCTTCTTTTAGTGAAGTTGTACCATAAATTTCTCTCTTCCCCAAATCGTTCCAGCACCTCCTTTTTACCTATGCGATCTAACCATCAAGTTCTCAGCATTCTTCTGTAGCACAGAATTTCAAAAGCTTCTGTTCTCTTCTTGTCTGAACTGCTTATTGTCAACGTTTCACTTCTGCACGAGGCTACACTCCAGATGAATACATTTAAAAAATCTCCAAGGACTTAAATTTATATTAATTTCTAACAAATTCATATCTTTCCTTGCTACAGCCAGTCTGCATTTTATATTCTCTCCGTTTCAGCCATCATCAGTTATTTTACTACATAAACAGCAGGTGTCATTTACTACTTTCAGTGTCTTATCCCTTAATCTGATTCATTGAGTGTCGCCCGATTTAATTCGACTACTTTCCTTTACCCTTGATTTAGTTTCGTTGATGATCATTTTATAACCTGTTTTCAAGACTTTATCAGTTCCGTTCAGCTGATCTTCCAAGTCCTTAGAAGTCTACCGAATTAAAATATCATCGGCAAACCTCAGAGATTTTATTTCTTCTCCCTGAATTATAATTCAATTGCCACGTTTTTCCTAGGTTTGATTTACTGCTTGCTCAGTGTACAGATTGAATATCATCTGGTGCAGACTACCAATATGTCCCACACCCTTCTCAACCACTGCTTTCCTTTCATGACCTTCGACTCTTATTATTACTGTCTGGTTTCTCTGCAAATTGTAAACAACTTTTCGACCCCTGTATCTTATCCCTCCTGCCTTTATGATTTCAAAGACTGTACTCCAGTTATACAGTCTAAAGCTTTAACTACGTCTACAACTGTTGCAAGCGTATGTTTCCCTTTCGTTAACGTTTTTTCTACGGTAGGTAGTATTCACATGTAGCACAACTTTATTCTTTGAAATTGAAATTATTTTATTATTACTGAAGTCTGAGGGTATTTCATCTGTGTCATTCGTCGTGCATACAAGGTAGAGCAGTTTGTTAAGGCTGCCTTTCCCAAGGATTTCAGTAATGCACAGGGAATGACGTCTACCACCGGAACCTAGTTATGATTTAGGTCTTTCAGTGCTATTCCCAAATCTTTTGGCAGTATCGCATAGCTCATTTCGTCTTCATCTACTTCTTCTTCTGTTCCTACAATACTGCCTTCCCTTGTACATCACTTTTATATGTCCCTTCCGTCTTCCAGCTTTCCCTTCCTTGCTTAGAACTGACTTACCATCTAAGCTTTTAATGTTCATGCAGATGCTTCTTATTCTTCAAAAGTCTCTTCAATGGGTTATACATGCTTCTACAGCCTTGCATTTGTCCTACAGCCACTCCTGCTTAGCCATTTTGTACTTTCTCTTACTCTCATTTTTTTAGACACTTATATTGTCTTCGGATGCTTCCTTTGCTTCTTTTTATATTTTTTCCTTTTGTCTATTTAACTCGGTATCTTCTGTGTTATCCGAGGACATTTACTAGGCCTTGTCTTTTTACCTTTTTGATATCCTGCTGTCTTTACTATTTCATTTGTCAAAGCTAACCATCCCCTTTCTTCTTTGTTTCGTTCCCTTGTTTTAGTCAATCGTTGCCCGATGCTCACTCTGAAATTCTCAGCAGCCTCGTTGTGAACAACCCCTTTGTTCTGATGTTTAGTTTTTTTCCTCATTAATAAGAAAAGAACAAAGTATTTCGTCGTTCACATGGATTTATTTCCATCCCCTAAAATGTGTTGTTTAAATATTAATTCGGGGTCAGAAGTTACTACTACATGTTTTCTGTCACAGTTTCCTCTTGGTCCATCTGTCTGTTATCTGGTTTCCTATGTTCATATCTTAGTTGTGAAGTATACTGCCACTGTCTTTCGTGCATTTTTCTTAACTTTTCGTGACTGTAAGCTGTAAGAGTCACTGTACGGCCCCATCTAGTTGTAACAAAAGTAGTGTCTTCCGCAAATTCCGCTAAGATCACACTGCCATTCGAGGCAATATCTTATGTACAGATTTCACTGTTATGGTTTGCAAGTTGAGTTCAGTACCGTTAATTTCGCTATTATTCCTTGGAGGAAGGTAGCTAACAACTTCAAATAACGGTCTGCAATTAGTTGTAGCTTGCGCTCATGAGTTGCGTCCAGGTTTTATAGTTGGCCGTCTGTGCTTCTAGAAACACTGTCGTATTGGACATAGTGCCTTAAAGTTTTTAGTATGTCCTATGTTTCTCACTGAATCTCTGCAGATAGTATTCTTTGAAACCCAAGTTGTTGAAGGCAAATTGTGTGATCTTCACTAATTGTTATTTTAGGTGATTCTCACAAATACTTAGCCAAATGTTCTAAGAAGGCTATTGTTAACCCTGCTCTGGATAGAACTTGAGCTAATCTCGATATCTCGGAGTAGTAGATGAGACGTGGCGCGATTGAATCGATAGACTGTTTGTCTGGAGCCACTGGCTCAGGTGCAGTGTCGACTATCCCCCTTGCGGCCCCATTGCCAATGAGGAAGAGTTGGTATCTGTGGGTTGTGTCCTTAGAAGGTCTTTGCTTGCATATACGGGGTTCGCTGACCCGGGAGACGATCTCCGGCAGTACCTCGAAAGAGTGCCGCCCTTCGACAGTGGCATAGCCACTTATCGAAGTGTTAGGTTTTCCAGGGCCAGCCCGCCAGACAGCCAGCCAGCGATACAGCCAGCAGCAGCAGCGGTCCAGCCAGTAGCAGCAGCAGCAGCAGCGGTCCAGCCAGCAGCAGCGGTGCAACCAGCAGCCAGCAGCCCAGCAGCCAGCAGCCCAGCAGCCCAGCAGCCCTGCAGACCAGCAGCCTCTGTGGTCGCCTCCCTTCGGCGGCAGCGGAGTGGGGCTTCGGCCCCAGTCAGCGTTTCGTCCGTCTTCATCCGTCTTCGTCTGTCTTCGTCTGTCTTCGCCCGTCTTCGTGAGTTTCTAGCTTTCTTCTTTCGTATTGTCCAGTCTTGTCCTGTTCTTTTCCTTGTTTTCCCATTGTAATCATGACTACCCCCACCACCACATCCACCACCACTGCCGTCATCTATACATCACCGTCCGCTGCCGCCACCACGATTACATGGTGTGCCCAGTCACCACCCCCTCATTCCATCCCTCCGCTTCTCACCCTCCCTTCTCCTGCACTCTTCGTCGCCCCACGCTCCTCGAAGCCCAGAACCTCGCCCTGCTCTTCCGCCAGCACTTTCCCGGAGCCCCCATCTTCCTCCTCACTCCCGACCGAGACTCTGTTCTCATCACCCCCCCACAGCCCCACTCTTCATACAGACATCCTCTCCAGAATCCCCATTACCCGCTTTAGCCCCAATGCCCCCCTCTCCCCTGCTCCTTCCCCGTCCCCCTCCCACCAACCCCAACTCCTGTGTCGCCTGCTGACCCTCACTGCCGTGATCACTCAGCTTAGTCCGACGATCACGGAGGAGGAGGTGTTGGCGGAGCCAAAGGTGCACCCATACTTAGAAATACAGACAGTATGCAGGATTTTCAACCTGCTGGCCCCACCCGCCTTATGCGGGTGTTCTCTGAACACTCCCCATCCATCGACGGTCTCCTGAAGGAGGGTGCCCTCCTATTCCATCGACGGTACAATAAGTCGACCCCTCCCACTCCCCTCCTCATTCCATCTGCTGCGAGAGGTGCCTTCGCTACAATGCGCACCCAACATCTGAGTGCCGCGAGGCCCCTGTCTGCCTGCACTGTAAACAGGCGCAATTCCTCCGGCAGTGCCCCAACCTCCAATCCCCTCCTTCCTGCAACACCTGCAATCCTGCAATCTTCCACACCTTACCTACACGCAGAAGTGCAAGGTTAACCCCCCCCCCCCCCCCCCGCTCCTGAACTCACTGTCCCTGTCCGCCCTCTGGATGCCCCTCCCTTCCCTTTGTGATGACCAACCCTTCCCTGACAACCTTAGTAAGGCCAATCACTTTGCCTCCTACCTCTCTGATCTCTTTGCCCTCCCTGACGATCCCCAGTCGATTACTCCCTCTTCCCGGATGTCTGCGATGGAACTGACACCTCTGTCCCTCCCCTCGCCCTGGCTTCCATTACTTGGACAACGTTACACACAACAAACTCAATTTCACCGTCACTACTCAGGATATCATCATTACACTCTGTATGAAACGCAACACTGCTCCCAGTCACGACCGTGTTACCTATCACCACCTTCGTGAAGCTCCTGCCTCCTTCCTCTCCACCCTGGCCAGGCTATATAATATGGTCTTGTCCACCAGCTACTACCCCGTCCTGTGGAAACCCTCCTGTATCCTGATGTTCCTTAAACCCGACAAAACGCCATCTGCTGTCTCCTCCTACTGTCCCATCAGCCTTACCTCAGACTGCAGCAAGGTCTTGCAATCCATCCTCACCCAATGCATCCACCTGCATCTCCGCCAGCACTGCCTCCTTCCCACTACCCAATGTGGCTTTCGACCATCCTTCTCTGCCAATGACCTGCTCCGTCACCTCACCCATCTCCTTTCCGAAAAGCTCAACTCCCGTCGCTCAGCCAACTTCATCTCTCTCAATCTTGAGCGTGTTTATGACTGTGTATGGAATTCTGGTCTCCTCTTCAAGCTCCAAACCGTCGCCCTTCCTATCAACTACTGTAAGTAGGCTGTTTAGGTTTTTTTATTGGTAACGCCACGTAGCGCTCTGTATGAAAATCACTGGCTGTGCTGTGTGCAGTCTGTGGCTAGTTTGCATTGTTGTCTGCCATTGTAGCGTTGGGCAGTTGGCTGTTAACAGCGCGTAGCGTTGGCAGTTGGAGGTCAGCCGCCAGCAGTGGTGGATGTGGGGAAGTGAGATGGCGGATTTTTGAGAGCGGATGATCTGGACGTGTGTCCATCAGAAACAGTACATTTGTAAGAATGGATGTCATGAACTGCTGTATATATATTATGACTTTTGAACAATATTAAGGTGAATACACTGTTTGTTCTCAATCAAAATCTTTCGTTTGTAGACTATGCCTATCAGTAGTTAGTGCCTTCAGTAGTTTGAATCTTTTATTTAGCTGGCAGTAGTGGCGCTCGCTGTGTTGCAGTAGTTAGAGTAACGAAGATTTTTGTGAGGTAAGTGATTTGCGAATCGTATGACACGGGTTCCTACACCTTCTACCCCTCCGCCGGTGTGCCCCAAGGTTCTGTCCTCTCCCCTCTTCTCTACCTTCTGTATACGGCGGACATGCCGCCGCCTTCAACCCTCATTCACCTTCTCCAGTATGCCAATGACACCGCCTTCCTTGCCCTTGCCCCCACCCTGCAACGCTCTCAGCACCTTCTCCAATCCCATCTTGACCGGTTCACCACTTGGTGCAACCAGTCGTGGATGAAGGTCAATCCTTCTAAGACCCAGGCGATCATTGCAGATAAAACCACCCGTTCCTTCTGTCTCCTCGATTTCTATATCACTATTTATGGCTGTCCTGTCGCCCTCACCCCCACCCTTAAGTACCTTGGCGTCACCCTTGACCGTCGCTTCTCCTGGACCCCCCATCTCCGGACAATCCAAGAGAGGGCATGGTCTCTCTCCTCAAAATCTTTATGGCCGCACATGGGGTCTGGACCCCTCCACCATCCTCCAGACTTATAAATCCCTCATCTGTCCTATCCTCTGCTACGCCCACCCTGCCTGGATCTCCACCTCTCCTACCTTTTACAAATCCCTTCCAATCCTAGAACACCACGCTCTCTGCCTCGCCTATCGCATCCGTCTCTCCTCCCCCATGCAGATCCTGTATGACCCTATTCCATTCCCACAACTCCTCCTTTTCCTCGAACGGATACAGATCCTCTACACCTCCCGTAAACTTGATCCCCCTCACCCGCTTGTCTCTCTCGTCCTCTCCCACCCCCATCCTTTGCCGCACCTGTATTCCCACGTCCCACCTGCTCTCCATCTCTCCACTCTCCATACCCTCTCCCAAGGTGGCTTCCACCAACTGCCCCTCCCTGATGATGCCCTCATCCCCTCCATCTACCCCTCCCATCAACTTTGATCCTCCCTCTCCCGTCCCTGTGGTTCCTTATGGCACCCTCTCTCCGTTCTCTCCCTCCTCCCTTCCTCCCTCCCTCCTCCCCCCGGGCTTCCCCTACCCCCGTACCTTCTTTTCTCCCCCTCCCATCTCGACTGCCACTGGCATCTACACCCTCCACTCTCCCTCCTACCCCACCTTTCCCCCTTTTGGCAGGTCCCTGGACTCGCACACGTCAAGTGAACATTCGCGCGCCGGAGATCATCGCTATCGGTTCTGTGTGAGTGCTGTCGTGTTAGTGCTTCAGCTTTTCACCGAACCACGCTCCATAATTCACGTGTATTCTCTCAATCGTCAGTGTTGGTGTACAGTGCTGACCGTTTTCCATCTTTTACTCCACCTGTGAACGGCTCTGTGTTTTTTAATTAATGTGTCTACTGTTTTTTGTCCACCGTTATGTTATGGTTTTTTGTGTCTTCATTGTTTCTCTTTGTACTGACTGTGGCTGAAGAGCGGCGTAATATTGCCGCTGCGAGCCCACTTGTATTTTTGTCAAAATCACAATAAAGAAAAAAAGCCCGTGAGAGATGCACGAAGTTCGGGGATTGGCGGTAGCGTCGCAACAAGAGGTGGACACGAGGTCCGAGAGGCCGAAGCCACGAGCTGTGCAACGAGGGCCTGCGCAGGGTGAAGATACCGACGTACTTCACCGGGGTCAGCATCGACTACAAGCAGCAGGCCGACATCCCGTCACTTGGTTGGCAACATTCGCGTCGGACGACCGCTCGTGGCCTGGCTGCCCTCTTCTACATGGATTTCATCGGCATCGCTCAGTAACCGCTGCGACGCACCTTTGATCGTTGGAACTGCTTGCTGATAAACTGCAGTAACATTCTGTAATCCTCGTGGTGATTTGTTTCATTGTGTATCTGCCCTCCTTATTATTTTCTCGTTAGTACCCAACCCTCACAGTTGTACTCGGTCGGCTGTTTGGTAGTAAATATAAGCAGTAGTATTGTATTAAGACACTAGTTGTCGTTCGAAATTTTGTCCCGCTATTATCTTCCCTTTCCTTTTTGGTTGTACCCGATCATTAATGTTATAATTAATCAGCTCTTGGTCCTAAATACAGCCGGAACAATTGTACTAAGGCACAGTTGCCTTTAAACAAAAAGAGGGACCTTGTGGTTAGATTTAGCAGTTAACTGGTTCAATACTTTGACTGTAATTGTATTTAGCAGTCATTATTTATAATCTGAACAACCTGTTGTACTAAGCTGTTCGTTTCTATGTTCGAAATACCGGGTCATTATCGGTGTATTTTAGCGGGATCTTGTGGTTCTGCCGACTGAGTTCTCCCGTAATAAGTGATCACAAGTAATGTTTTAAGATGTTCTTTGAGAGCGATCTTAATAACTGACAATCAGTTAAACTTTGAAAATATTAACAGCCAGCTGTCACCAGGGCTTTAGTCAAAATAAAATTGTCAGAAGGGACGGGCTGGGATCCAGTCGCACCTTTGTTGTGGATTGAAATTAAGGGATTGGTACCTTGGAAGTAAACCGTATCACCGTCATATTGTTTGCTAATCTTTTTAATCTTCAAGCACAGGTGTGCATCTTAACCCCGAACCTTTCGATATACAGCATTCAAACTTTAATTAATGTCGTCTATTTTGAGTAACTTAATCACTCAGGGCATTTAATAAGACGGACTGTGTCCAGCGCTGCTGCATCCGATAACGGGCGGGCTGCAGATCCAGGCGTCTCGTAATCATTGTCATATTGTTTGCTGTTTTGCAATACAGCGCTTCAGGTTTCTTTTAAGGTTTAGGGTCAAAACAATTTTGCAGATTTTTCATTTTGTTAGAGAAAATTTTGTGGTTAAATGCTTCGATTACCTGTAAAACACAGTTTATATATTGTTAAATAAACAGGTTGTGTGAGAAGAAAGTTATATTGGCGGTTCCTGCCTTCCAAGTTTTCCTTAATTCTAGTAAGTACCATGAATCAGTGGACTTTTTGAAGATAGCGATTATAGAACCTGGTAAGTTCATCAGGAGGTGTGATATTTTACCAGCTATAGATGCGGTATCATATCTTTTCTTCTAATATTTTAACATCCCAGCAGTAATTACTTCGATTATCGTTGTTTGACCTCGTAAAATTCTGTCTTCTAGGGTTCTTTCTTCTTCAGTTTGCTGTGCTTTATGGTGTCCGTTTTGTACGGAGTTTTGTTCTTCGTGGACCGTGATGAATTTCTCATACTTCAGTGAGTGGTTCATAAATCAGATGCTCAGTAATATAATGAAGATACGTTTTGTGTTTTTTCATCGTGATGCCCTTAACACATTTTCACCCCGCCCCTCAAATCCTTTCTTTTTGACGCATTCATCGTATATGACTGGGATGTCGAAGGGATTGCTATTTTTTCGTGGATCTTTTGTTTATGTTTCAGCCTTCCTGTTCACCAGCACTTAGTCGTAAAATCTGAAGTCCCCGTCATTAGCGCCTCTACCCTCGTCCTCACACTAGGTTACAGAGAAAAATTCTAATTTCTACTTATGAAGTGATACAATAAATCCAAATATATCATAGGATGCACGCTTTCACTGCAATAAAATGACGTCTTGAACTTTGCTCTATCTCTCTACAGTTTTGTAGTAACAGGCTGGTCAATGTTATTCCTGCCTTTCGCAGTTAGTACCACACAGTCAAAAACATTTAGGAATAAAATATCGAAGTATATTGGCATATCAGTCTTGTCGGATTATATGTGGGCTTCCACTTGGTGTTGTCACAGTTATAGCATATACCACCGGTTATTGGATACCAACTTAATTAACTTAAAACCTATTACCATAGAAGAAACTAGTAGCTATACGTATCTTTTACAGTATTTTATTATAATATACGTCCGAAACAGTACACGTCCCAAATGTTACTGTGGGTGAAACTAGTTAATGAGTTCTAGATATATGTTATCGACGGCAGCTGTCGGCTGTGTAAATGTCTGCAAACGCTGAAAGTCTGTATCATCATAACTTTAATTGTAGTATTGTTATAATACTTAATATAATGTAATGTTACTATCTGTCAGCATGTGTTGAGATAGAAAGGCGAGTTCCTATGCTGTAATAGTGGTTGACCTTCAGTCATTCTTTGTTGATAAATTCATGTTCTCTTGTGTAACCAGGCTGCAGTGCTATTCATGTGGAATACGTGACTTGGCGTTATATCAGAAGTGCGAAGGCTGGCTACTGTAGTTTGCCATAGGTTGAACTGGCTTCGTAGGAAGTGCGTTATTGCGTACTTAAGTTCGATAATACATTCTGTTTGCCTCTTTCCGGTCAGGCTCTGTTAGTAGCGGCAAGAGGATCTTCAATGTGTGACCGTTGTTCGTTGATGCAACTCGGTACAATAAGTACATTTAAATAAGCACATCGGGATATGCTCTAAAACTGTTTGCTACTGTGCTTCTGTGTCACTTCATGTATAACATCGTACAATAGCTCGGGCTGAATGTATGTTACTCCGATCGTTTATGTGCTTTAAATGAAAGCAGACAGACAGGAGTCGGTTGCTTCACATCATTTCCTCCGTAGTCATTATGCTTGTTCTACCGCCATATCAAGATCTAGGAATAGAGTATTATGTAGAATCTGATTATCTGTAATAGCAAATACCACCTCCGATTTTATCACTTTCGGATCAAGAGATTTTTATGATATCCGTTTTACTTACCAGTTTCTTTTCTAGCGAGATTGGATGTATACTATCGATACTCCTCTCCGTACCGTCAGCAAACACAACAAAAACGCCGCTTTGATGCGATGGATAAAACTTGCCTTCAATTGTCTCCTCAGAGTTAGCTGTACTGTTATTAGCTGATGTTTCTAGTATTGCCCTATGCAGAGTTTCCATCATTAATGGCTCAAATGGCTCTGAGCACTATGGGACTTAACATCTATGGTCATCAGTCCCCTAGAACTAAAAACTACTTAAACCTAACTAACCTAAGGACATCACACAACACCCAGTCATCACGAGGCAGAGAAAATACCTGACCCCGCAGGGAATCGAACCGGGTAACCCGGGCTTGGGAAGCGAGAACGCTACCGTACGACCACGAGCTGCGGACTTCCATGATTACTTTGTAGGTGTTATTGCATGTTTCTTCGATTGTACCCTTCCGTGCAGTACCTCACTTTAGTTCACTAGATACTGTTGGAGTGAGTCCATGTTACAGGAATCTTGTACGGTATCACAAATTAGTTACATAGAGTAGTGAGTCAGCTAAAGCCATCCATAACATACTAATGAGCCAAATCATTCTGACCATCTGCTTAATAACGTGTTCTACGTTCTCCGTTCTACGTGGAATGGTCTCGACACGCTTTTGGTTGGTCACTGGTTGTATGTAGAACGAGATTCTTAGACACAGGTAACGCAGTTACAGTTAATTATTGGCTTGTGATATGGCCCCTCAGGGGCTCAGCATTCGTTTGCAGAGTACGGGCTTGGCGACCCCGGGGTTCCTGAGCTGGGCACTGGTAAGCGCCACCAGCCCTCTGTCACCGTAAGCTCTGCTCATACTTCGACGATCACCGTGCGGCGCAGCGGTGGAATGTTGCGTGTTTCGGAGGTTGGGGGTACTGGCTTCACCGACTGGACTGCGAGGATGGTTGTTGTTGTTGTGGTCTTCAGTCCTGAGACTGGTTTGATGCAGCTCTCCATACTACCCTATCCTGTGCAAGTTTCTTCATCTCCCAGTACCTACTGCAACCTACATCCTTCTGAATCTGCTTGGTGTATTCATCTCTTGGTCTCCCTCTACGGTTTTTACCCTCCACGCTGCCCCCTCTGACAGAATTACAATGTCATCGGCGAACCTCAAAGTTTTTATTTCTTCTCCATGGATTTTAATACCTACTCCGAAATTTTCTTTTGTTTCCTTCACTGCTTGCTCAATATACAGATTGAATAACATTGGAGATAGGGTACAACCCTGTCTCACTCCCTTCCCAACCACTGCTTCCCTTTCATGTCCCTCGACTCTTATAACTGCAATTTGGTTTCTGTACAAATTGTAAATAGCCTTTCGCTCCCTGTATTTTACTCCTGCCACCTTTAGAATTTGGGAGAGAATATTCCAGTCAAAATTATCAAAAGCTTTCTCTAAGTCTACAAATGCTAGAAACGTAGGTTTACCTTTCCTTAATCTTTCTTCTAAGATAAGTCGTAAGGTCAGTATTGCCTCACGTGTTCCAATACTTCCACGGAATCCAAACTGATCTTCCCCGAGGTTGGCTTCTACCAGTTTTTCCATTCGTATGTAAAGAATTCGTGTTAGTATTTTGCAGCTGTGACTCATTAAACTGATAGTTCGGTAATTTTCACATCTGTCAACACCTGCTTTCTTTGGGATTGGAATTATTATATTCTTCTTGAAGTCTGAGGGTACTTCCCTGTCTGATACATCTTGCTCACCAGATGGTAGAGTTTTGTCAGGACAGGCTCTCCCAAAGCCGACAGTAGTTCTAATGGAATGTTGTCTACTCCCGGGGCCTTGTTTCGACTCAGGTCTTTCAGTGCTCTGTCAAACTCTTCACGCAGTATCGTTTCTCCCATTTCATCTTCATCTACATTCTCTTCCATTTCTATAATATTGTCCTCAAGTACATCGCCCTTGTATAGACCTTCTATATACTCCTTCCATCTTTCTGCTTTCCCTTCTTTGGTTAGAACTGGGTTTCCATCTGAGCTCTTGATATTCATACAAGTGGTTCCCTTTTCTCCAAAGGTCTCTTTAATTTTCCTGTAGGCAGTATCTATCTTACTCCTAGTGAGATAAGCCTCTACATCCTTACATTTGTCCTCTAGCCATCCCTGCTTAGCCATTTTGCACTTCCTGTCGATCTCATTTTTGAGACGTTTGTATTCCTTTTTGCCTGCTTCATTTACTGCATTTTTATATTTTCTCCTTTCATCAATTAAATTCAATATTTCTTCTGTTATCCAAGGATTTCTACTACCCCTCGTCTTTTTACCTACTTGATCCTCTGCTGCCTTCACTACTTCATCCTTCATCCCTGAGAGCTACCCATTCTTCTTCTACTGTACTTCTTTTCCCCATTGCTACCAGTTGTTCCCTTATGCTCTCCCTGGAACTCTGTACAACCTCTGGTTTAGTCAGTTTATCCAGGTCCCATCTCCTTAAATTCCCACCTTTTTGCAGGTTCTTCAATTTTAATCTGCAGTGCATAACCAATAGATTGTGGTCAGAATCCACATCTGCCCCTGGAAATGTCTTACAATTTAAAACCTGGTTCCTATATCTCTGTCTTACCATTATATAATCTATCTGATACCTTATAGTATCTCCGGGATTCTTCCATGTATACAACCTTCTTTTATGATTCTTGAACCAGGTGTTAGCTATGATTAAGTTATGCTCTGTGCAAAATTCTACCAGACGGCTTCCTCTTTAATTTCTTAGCCCCAATCCATATTCACCTACTATGTTTCCTTCTCTCCCTTTTCCTACACTCGAATTCCAGTCACCCATGACTATTAAATTTTCGTCTCCCTTCACTATCTGAATAATTTCTTTTATCTCATCATACATTTCATCAATTTCTTCATCATCTGCAGAGCTAGTTGACATATAAACTTGTACTACTGTATTAGGCGTGGGCTTCGAGTCTATCTTGGCCACAATAATGCGTTCACTATGCTGTTTGTAGTAGCTTACCCGTACTCCAATTTTTTTATTCACTATTAAACCTACTCCTGCATTACCCCTATTTGATTTTGTATTTATAACCCTGTATTCACCTGACCAGAAGTCTTGTTCCTCCTACCACGAAACTTCACTAATTCCCACTATATCTAACTTTAACCTATCCATTTCCCTTTTTAAATTTTCTAACCTACCTGCCCGATTAAGGGATCTGACATTTCACGCTCCGATCCGTAGAACGCCAGTTTTCTTTCTCCTGATAACAACGTCCTCTTGAGTAGTCCCCGGCCTGAGATCCGAATGGGGGACTATTTGACCTCCGGAATATTTTACCCAAGAGGACGCCATCATCATTTAACCATACAGTAAAGCTGCATGCCCTCGGGAAAAATTACGTCTGTAGTTTCCCCTTGCTTTCAGCCGTTCGCAGTAGCAGAACAGCAAGGCCGTTTTGGTTATTGTTACAAGGCCAGATCAGGTGGATGGTAGCTACCTCTATAAAGAAACCGTCAACCTCAAGGTGTGCTACGTGCTGAGGAGGTGAATGGCTGTTGAGGCGAAACAGTCTTTAGCGAGCAACCTCTGGGGCATCTGTCGCACCCCAGTTGAATCAGGCTTGCTCAGGCATGCAGGGCTCTGCCTGGGTCGACGGTTGTTTCCCTAGCGTCTCGTGGGATCCTTATGGAACTGTCTCATGAAACTACTACTCTTGACGGGCCAGGTGTATACCGTCAGGCAGCACCTACACCCACTACTCAAAGAGAGCTCGGTTGGTCAGTCCTCCCGAAAAGAATTCTCCGAGTAATAGTAACAGGGCATTAGTGTCCCATAACACTTTGATTGTAGGCAAGCGACACGGGGGAAGCTTTGAGAAGTTATCCCCTTTCTATATTGACAAGGAAGAGGAAGGTATTGCTGGGTCTCTGAAAAGTGTCAAACTACGTAATGGAACGCTTTTGGTTACAATTGTTAATCCCACCCAATTATCTAAGCTTCTGCAATGTAAGGCCTTAGGTGACTACACCATCGAGGCGTGGTTACCTGCTCCGATATAATGGACCCCGCGGAGTTGGGTGAAGAGTGGAATAATGTGGGCGTCACGGCGGTGCAGAACTGTATGAGGATAGTCAATGGCAAATTGGAAAAATCGGCCACGTTTACTCTAACGTTTAGTACTCCCGAATTACCGCAACATACCCTTGCAAGCTATATCCGCCTTATGGTTCGCCCGTTTGTTTCTAACCCCATGCGATGCTATAAATGTCGAAGATTTGGCCATACCATTATGGTATGTAACGGGAAGGCTACGTGTGGCAATTGTGGAGGCTCCGCTCACGAGTCAGGGACTCCTTGTACTCTTCCTCCGAAATGTGTTAACTGCTTTGGGGATCACTCAGTGTTGGGTTTATAACGAGGAAAGTACAGAGACGCATACCCTATGGTGAAGCTAAGAAGGCATACAAGGCCATGCAACCACCGGTTTTTGCAACTTCTTTGGCATCAGCCTTTAGAACACCAATAGCGAAGCGTGATGCCTTAACACAAACTCAGACCACAGATTCAAGTACGAGCACATGCACTTGTCGCTGTACCTGTGGGGGAAACGCTCCACTTGCAACTGATGTCGCTCGGAAGCCGTCAGCAGTAGACTTACCACCTAAGCCACATACCACTCCCAACTTCAGAAGCAAGCCACCTAAGCCATCCCAGCAACCCCGGCAGCCTCCCCCTCCTGTCAGTAAAGAAAAACGTCCTTCTAAAAGTAGTTCTAAGTCCAAGAAAGCGGTAGGTAAGCCTTCGGATTGGCGAGCGATCTCCCTTTCTGATGGCGACTATGCTCTTGAAGATATGGACTTCCAATCGGAGGAACTAGAGAACGCGGAACCGGCTAACGTTCCTCCTGATCTCCCCGGTAAATCACCGCCTCCGAGGGAGAAAGGAAATAACCACCATCGCTAACCAATGGCTTCCATAGGGACTTCTGTGTTGCAGTGGAATTTGAATGGGTATCGCTCACATTTGGAAGAACTGCAGCTGCTGATCCAGGATAAAACTTTCTGCATCTGCTTACATGAAACATATTTCAAAGTCACAGACACAGCTACTTTACGGGGCTACCACATATACAGGACATACGATACTACTGTAGGCAGGGCTAAAGGTGGAGTGGCTATTTTTCTTGATGACAGATACCACTCCTCTCCTGACCGTCTTACCACGACCATCCAAGCAATTGCTGTGAAACTTCTGTCAATGTTTACTATCACAGTGTGTTCTCTGTTCCTGCCCCCACCCCCACCCCCTATGACGCTTTGGATGCGGACGCACTGGCAGACCTCTTCCAGGCACTCCCGCGCCCATTCCTTCTTGTGTGGGACTTCAGTGTGCTGTGGGGCTCGGCTACTACTTGCTCCAGGGGTCGGCTGATCGAGCGACTCGTCCAATCTGAGGATATCTGCCTTCTGAACGCGGGTCAGATGACTCACTTTTCCACAGCTACAGGGTCTTTTTCAGCTATTGGCCACAATAATGCGTTCACTATGCTGTTTGTAGTAGCTTACCCGCACGCCTATTTTTTTATTCATTATTAAACCTACTCCTGCATTACCTCTATGCTTTTGTTCCTCAGCTATTGCAGATTCAGTTTGAAACGTCCCCTTAGAAAAATTAATGAATTACTGTGCTGATAAACCCCTTACGTTATTTGATTTTCAAACAGCTCAGCGGAACTGAACGTACTCAGACATTTCGCTCTTTACTTATTCTGCTCAACACTAAACTGACACACAATATTTTTAGCGCAACACAATATGACTTTCAAAAATCCCTACAAAAGAATGGCCGTGACTAACAATAACCTATACCTTACACCACAAAAGTTACTACTAAAACATGTTTTCCTTTCCAGAAGAATTCAGAAAAACTGTGCAGAGATAAAACAGATACACCGCAAAAGCAACAATGTAAATTGTGTCACACATTAGTAGCGTCGTGATATAATCGTGCAGCTGTCAAATAAACTAACCACTGTGTCATCAGAAAGTACTTTAAATCCAGAGTGTTGCATTAAAATCTCATTAACAGTACCGGTATATATTCTAAGTATGTAAGCCGTATATTCGTTGACTAACAATAACCTATACCTTACATGAATCACTTACCTCACAAAAATCTTCGTTACTCGAACTACTGCAATACAGCGAGCGCCACTACTGCCAGCTAAATAAAACATTCTAACTACTGAAGGGACTAACTACTGATAGGCATAGTTAGCAAATGAAAGATTTTGATGAAGAACAAACAATGTATTTACCTTAATAGTGTTCAAAAGTCATTATACATGCATATATATATATATATATATATATATATATATATATATATATATATATATATATATATATATCAGTTCATGACATCCAGTCTTACAAATTTACTGTCTCTGATGGACACACGTCCAGATCATCCGCTCTCAAAACTTCGCCATCTCTCTCCCCACATACACCACTGCTGGCGGCTCACCTCCAACTGCGCAACGCTACGCGCTGTTAACAGCCAACTGCCAAACACTTCAATAGCAAATTCCAACAATGCCACCCAGCCACAGACTGCACATAGCACAGCCAGTGATTTTTCTACTGAGCGCTACTTGGCGGTGGCGTTACCAATATAAGAACCTAAATAGCCTACTTACAAGTTCAGTGGGAAGTGGCTCCAGGTTTACATTCTAATGACCACTTCCCAGTGTGGATTCGTCTGCCGCCTAGGACAGGAGGATACCACGCAGGTGGATGATACAAAGGGCAAATCGATTACAGTACAGTCGACAGGCTATATTTGAACGAAAGGATTGTGCACAAGAGGCGGTGGCCCATATCACTTATGAGATCCAAAGGGCTGCCGCAGAATCCATCCCCAGGTCTAGTAGCCATCTCGGACGGCGGTCTGTACCTTGATGGAATGACGACTGTCAATTGGCAATCAGGGCCAGATGGGCAGCTCTTCGGAACTTCAAACGGTGTCCAACTACAGACAATCTTCTTGTCTTCAGGTCTGGGAGAGCACATGCAAGGCGAGTAATCAAAGAACGGAAGAGAGCTTCCTGGAGGGAATTCACGACTTCCATTAATCGGTCCACTTCCGCTAAGCACGTTTGGGAATCAATAAGACAGATTTCAGGCAAGGGTAGTCCACATCCCCTTACGGCCTTGTCAAATAATGGGTCTTGGTGGACACGCCAGAAGAGATGGCTCACGTTTTAGCTAAACACATATTTACTATCACTAAGTCATCTAGACAAGCTCCTGCTATTCAGGTATTCTGGCGGATTGCAGAGATGAGGAAGCTCAGTTTTTTCTCACGTAATGAAGAAGTCTACAACCTTTCATTCTCCATGTGGGAACTGGAATCAGCTTTATCTGCAACCAGAGACACTGCTCCAGGACCTGATGAGATCCATTATACCATGCTTCGTCATCTGTGCCCTGAAGCGAAAGGTCAGCTCCTCTCTTGTTTCAATCAGATTTGGTTTGACGGACAGTACCCCACGACTTGGAAGGAGGCAATCTTAATTCCATTCTGGAAACCAGGTGAGGACGGGAGCGCCCCAAACAGTTATCGGAGTGTCGCCCTTACTAGTTGTATGGGTAAGACTGAACGCATGGTCAACAGCCGCCTCGTCTGGCTGCTCGAGTCCCGAGGTTACCTGAGCCGCTCCCAGTCTGGTTTCAGGCGCTACCGTTCCACTATTGACAACCTAATTCTACTGGTGACGGCGATACAGGAGTCCTTCTTACGCCGAAACCATTTAGTTCGTGTATTTTTTGACCTCGATAAACATATGACACTACTTGGAGGTGCAACATACTTCGCCAACTACATGATTGGGAAATACATGGACGCCTGCCGCTTCTGATCCAATCCTTTCTCGAGGACAGGCGTTTTCCTTATCGCATTGGCGATGCCGTGTCTGATTGCTACGTTCAGGAGGATTGTGTGCCCCAGGGCAGTGTCCTCAGTGTCACATTGTTTCCACCGCTATCAATGGCAAATCCTCTGCAGTCAGAAGCCCTGTCAAATGCTCTTTGTTTGTGGACGACTTTGCAATCTTCTACTCTTCCTCTGATCTTACGACGACAACGACGACGACGATTACGAGGCAGCTACAACTGACCATTGGGAGGCTGGAAACCTGGGCCCAGACAACTGGTTTTCAGTTCTCACCTGAGAAGACTGTGTGTGTCAATTTTAATCGTGCTCGTCGGAGTTTTACCCAACCAGAGCTTACAATGGAGGATTGTATTTTACCTTTTCACGACACAGTGCGCATTTTGGGTTATTATTTGACTCGATATTAACATGGCTCCCACACCTGAAAGACCTACGAACAAAGGGCTTCTGGTTGTTGAACATTTTTAAATGCCTTGGCGGAAAAACATGGGGAGCTGACAGGTCCCGCCTCCTACAGTTTTATAGGGCATTTGTTCTATCACGCTTAGACTATGGCAGCGTGGTCTATGGTTCGGCCCGTTCTTCCTACATCCGGATGTTAGATGCTGTCCACAATGCGGGCATTCGGGTATCGACTGAAGCCTTTCGAACCAGCACAGTTCAGGATCTGTGTGCAGAGGCTGTTGAACCACCACTCTGGATTCGGCGACGTATCCTTTTGGCTCGACAGGTGCTGAACATCTCAGCGTCACCCCAGTCATTGGCATTTAGTTCAGTGATCCAACCCGCCTTCGAACGACTGTTCAGGAATCGGCCCCAAGCCACCCAGCCATTTGGTAGACGTGCTACGGCCTGCCTCAAGGATTTGGATCTCTCGGGCATGAAAATACACACCCAGGGATGGAACGCACTGACGCCTTGGTGTCTTCGGAGAACCAAAGTGATTTTAAACTTGACGCAGTACCCTAAAAATTGTACTCCGGATATGGTTTTTACAACTTTGTTTTCGTCTGTTTTAAGTATGTACCATAGTTTTATCGTTATTTACACAGATGGATCCAAGCAGGGGAATGCTCTCGGTTGTTCTGTGGTTTTCCCTGATAGGGTTTTTAAAGTGCATCACCAGTACAATTTACAAATTATGTTGCGGTGTTGTATGGCATTCTAAAGGTACTGAAGAGGGTTCACAGACATCACCGTACGAGTTTTCTTCTCCATTCCGACTCCCTTAGTGCACTGCAAGCGCTTCACCAAATGTATCCTGTAGACCCGCTGATTCAGCTCGTCCATGACTGCTTACAGCGGCTCCAACGTCGTGGCAAGGAGGTGATCTTTTGCTGGGAGCCGGCGAAGTGGCCGTGCGGTTAAAGGCGCTGCAGTCTGGAACCGCAAGACCGCTACGGTCGCAGGTTCGAATCCTGCCTCGGGCATGGATGTTTGTGATGTCCTTAGGTTAGTTAGGTTTAACTAGTTCTAAGTTCTAGGGGACTAATAACCTCAGCAGTTGAGTCCCATAGTGCTCAGAGCCATTTCTTGCTGGGTACCTGGAAACGTTGGGATAGAGAGTAACGACATGGCTGATAAAGCTGCCAAGGAAGAATGTTGAGATGGTGCTGTCCATCAATGTCCCATCCCGTTGCAGGCCATTATCTCATTTTCTGACAGATGTATCTCGGTGGGAGACTGAATGGTTGCAGGTGTCGGACAACAAACTGCGGTCGCTCAAACCGACCACAAAAGCTGGAAGGAGGTTTTGCTTACCAGACTGCGCTTCGGGCATAGCCCTTTCACACATGGCTTCCTCCTCTGGGGGGGGGGGGGGGGGGGAGGGGGGGGACGATCCGCCTTTCTGTGAAGTTTGTGGAGTGCCGCTTTCAGTTCAGCATATTGTTGCTACGTGTGTCCTGTATACTGATAATAGGGTAGCCCTTGGTCTCGTTGTTGATCTGCCCACCGTCCTCGCAGATACCGATACCAGTGTTAAGAGAGTGGTGAAATTTTGTGAACTATCAGGTTTCATCCCTAAACTGGTGGGGAAGGGCGGCAGACTTTAGTATGTTATAAAATGCTCAGCATGTGGGGACAGCCTTCGTCCCCACCCATGAGATTTCATGTTGATTTTTTTTCAGGGCGCTGATGACCGTGATGTCGAGCGCCCCCTCAACTCAACTCACCATCATCATTGTGATACGGTTACTCTGCTGGAAGTCGCCATGGCTACAGCGGAAGATATCAGACATGAAAATGTATTCGACAGATGTCATGGTGCCTTAGATTACTATCCCAGGTCCCGTGGAAGCCTAGGTGAGTGTCCCTCATAACACAATATTGTTCGCACCGAGCTGCCACCGGGCGCGGCTCAGGGGCTTCGGGCAGCTGTTCGTCTGGGTGACTGTGATCCGTACATGACTTTCGGCCTAGTGGGAAAAGAAACTTCTTTCATCCGACCACGCTACACGTTTCAGTTAATGCATAATCCAATCTCGATCACCTCGTGATCACTACAGTCGTGATTCACTTCGTCGTTGGGTCAACATGGGACATATTGCGTTTCTTTTTTTTTTTTTTACTTTTTTGGTTTTAGGGACGTATCCATTCATCCATCTCAACAGTGAAATGTCAGTGACGACGATACGAACGTAAGGACACCAAAATACCCAGTCCCACAGCGGAGAAAATCTCCGACCTGGCCAGGAATAGAGCCCTGGCCCGTCCGCTTGGCAATCCGACGTGCTGACCGCCCTGCTACCGAGGCTGACAAAAGCATATAGGGTTCGTTTGCTGCAGAGCCACACGCTGAACGATGTACGCTGACTGTGTGCTCTGAAACACAGGACGCACCAACACAGCACTCTGTCGTTAGAGCTGCCACGGATCGTGCCTGTACTGCGTTACAGAACGGGCAAAGACTCCGACCTCCACATTCTGTTATGAGGTGCGGACGTCGTGTACTCGTGATTCCACCTCCTTCAACCATTCTCCACACATTCTCACGGCAGTAGCATGGCTCTGAGCACTACGAGACTTAACATCTGAGGTCCTCAGTCCCCTAGAGCTACTTAAACCTAACTAAGCTAAGGACATCACACACAGCCAAGCCCGAGGCAGGATTCGAACCTGCGACCGTAGCAGCAGCGCGGTTCCGCACTGAAGCGCCTAGAACCACTCGGCCACAGCGGCCAGACAGTAACATGTGAACAGCCGACCAGCTTCACCGCTTCTAAGACCCTTGTTCCAGGTACTGGCGCCGGCCGCGGTGGTCTAGCGGTTCTAGGCGCTCAGTCCGGAACCGCGCGACTGCTACGGTCGCAGGCTCGAATCCTGCCTCGGGCATGGATGTGTGTGATGTCCTTAGGTTAGTTAGGTTTAAGTAGTTCTAAGTTCTAGGGGACTGATGACCACAGATGTTAAGTCCCATAGTGCTCAGAGCCATTTGAACCAGGTACTGGCCCAGATACACCTGCCTTTTGTCAAAGTTGCTTATGTCAGTGGATTTACCCTTTTGCCGCCATATGGAGGCTAGAATGATAACCATTCGTCACTGCTCCGCTTACACACTTTCCGTACCGCGTCACGAGTTCACAACGCTGCTTAGCTGCATTTAGTCTTCGGTTGCGCTGTGGTCACAATCTTTTAGCTCATCAGTGTGTACCCAGATAGAGTAAATATAGGGTATCTTTTAAGTTAATAATAAATTAGATAATTTGCTTCAAAATTTCTGGTATTATTATGTCAATATGAAACGCAAGAACTGCAATGAAACATGAACGAAAACGTCCTCCACGGCTTCGTCTGCGCACATCCATTCTATGAACAAAATTTTCGACTACTCTATAGCAGAGTTCCAAGTTGAGGGACGGTACGTGGATTGTTCGCATAAACACAAGATTTGAGGTACCCCCACAAAACAAGTCAGGTAGTGTCAGATCACACGACCTCGGTGGCCAGTTTTGATCGTCATTCTGAGGGATGAGACGAGAAGAGAATCATTCTCTCGGCAACCTGGTTGTTTCAACGGCAGTGTGGCAGGTTGTCGCATCCTGTTGTAAGCACAAGTGTTCCACGTTCAGTTTTTGCAATTGCGGTCATAAAAGCTGTGTGATCATGTGACAACGATCACCAGTCACTGTCACAGACGTTCCAGTCTCGTCTTCAAAAAAGTATGGTCCAATTATTACGCCAGCCCACAATGCCTCGCACTGGGTAAAGACACTTCTCAGGGACCATGCGAGGATTCTATGTGCCCAAAATCCGACAATTATTTTATTCGCATAACCATTAAGCTGGAAGTGTGCCTCGTCACTGAAGAAAATGAAATGAAAATCATTATCGAATTCTTGTTTTGTGAATACCCACTGGGTAAATGTTCGACGCTTGGTGGTACATAGACTTCAGCTGGATCGTAAAAGGATGCAAATGCAGATCTTTTGTTAAAATTTGATGCAAACTGCTTTGCGGAATGCTAACTGTTGGGAAAGGCGGCGAATCGACTTAATTGGACCTTAGTGACACTCTGATTGACTTAACCGACATTCTCCACCGAGCCAGGTATCGCTTTGTTTTATCTGATAAAAATATGCGCAAATGCCAACCGACAACAACAGTCGGTAGTCGCAATACCATCTACAGTCGCTTAACTTTCTGGTCCGGCCACCTTACAAATTGAAAGGGGCGCTCAATTTAAAAATTGAGTTCTTTATGGACACTCTTCATGTTTTTTGCTAAGTTGTAGCATATAATGCTGCGAACTGCTGATGCAAGCAAATAATTCTTTGACATTTAAAGTTTAAAAACAGTCTTGATAGCAACTTTTTATTTTTATTGGAGTGACCGGTTTCGATTCAATTTAAGAACCATCTTCAGACTCCAGAACGGTGTGTGGACTCCGAGGAGCAAGTTACGCCGACCTTCGACGCTGGAATAACAGAGTCTGAAGATGGTTCTTAAATTGAATCGAAACCGGTCACTCCAATAAAAATAAAAAGTTGCGATCAAGACTGTTTTTAATCTTTACATTTAATTTTAAAAACTCGCTGATAATGTTTTCAAAAATTTTTAATTCCTTAACGTTTATAGATGTCGTGTTATGCCAGAATTTCTTCTCTATACGTTGTACGGCATTTCGTGTGTCCGGGAGTCGTCGGTAATTCCTTGCAGACCTAATGCTTCAAGTTTTTACTGATAAAAGTCCAGATGTATTAGCTCTGGTGATCGTGCAGAGTATTCTGTGTTTCCGTTCTAGGCCCTTCAGTCTGGAATCGCACGACCGCTACGGTCGCAGGTTCGAATCCTGCCTCGGGCATGGATGTGTGTAATGTCCTTAGGTTAGTTATGTTTAAGTTCTAGGGGACTTATGACCTCAGCTGTTGAGTCCCATAGTGCTCAGAGCCATTTGAACCATTTTTTGAACGGATGAACTTGGTGTTACACCTGGAAAAGGAGGGGCATCCTGGTGCAGTGTCTAGAGAATTGTCCATCCCATAGTCAACAGTGCGAAACGTTTTGCAGTCTATGTTGCACTGGTACCATTACAAGATACAGACGGTGCAGCAATTGAAGTTTCATTATCCGCGACAGCGTGCTGAATATGCTCTTCGGTTTCTGACACGGGTCGAAGTTAGTGACTCGTGGAGTGACGAGGCACATTTTACACTACAGGGTGCAGTGAATAAACAGAACTGACAATTTTGGGTACCGTTAAACCGCGTTGTTAACAAAGAGCCACTGCACACTCAACATATGTGACTATGAGGTGTGGATACACAAGCACATTTATTCTCGGTCCGTTCTTCTTTGAAGAAAATACACCCATAGGGCCTGTGAGCTGTACCGTGATGACTGCTCCTCATCGAGATCTCCTTGTATAGATGTGATTCCTGTGTTGGAAGAGCGCAAATGAGTGTAAACCACTGATTTCATGCCACATGAGACAACATGCAAGATGGGTCAACACCTCATGTTGCTCGCTCAGTGATGGATTTGCTTAAAGCAACCTTCCACGGACGTGTTATCTCCACACGTTTTCCACATGCATGGCCAGAAAGATCGCCTGTTCTGAATCCATGTGACTTTTGGCTCTACGGTAATGTAAAAGAACACATTTAGTAGGAACACAGTCGGTTTCTACCTAATCTGAAGACAATTCTACAGGAAGACGTTGCTCAGGTTCCATCGGAACTGCTGAGAGCAACTATTGATCACATCGTTTTAAGCATGCAGCATCTCGACGAGCTCTCCGGTCCTCGTACTGAACGAATTGCGTAAGAGATGGTTAATAGCAAAATCAACATTACGCCTTTCTCACTTGTTTGACATGTTCTGCCCAAGTCCCGTTCCTAATCCAATGCTTATAGAAACATTTCTACACGTCTTTCTTGCATTCACAGCACCAGATTTGCACCTGGTGGCAAAAATTGGAACTATATATTTTTTCAGCGTAAATCAGTTTCCCATGAACATGTTAGAATATCTACCAAGGTTCGTTGCCATACTATAATTACAGCCCACATTCGACGTCTGTGAGTAGCTGCACATTAGTTATAACAGCTAGATACTCTCGGCTACTTAGGGACCCATCAATAAAACAGGGACCAGTTGTGCGATTCTAACAAAGCACGCACCACACGTTTGAGAACTAAGGTCGTTGTTTATCCTCTTCTCTCCACCAGCCGACCAGCAGTGCATATTGTAGACATTAATTTGCTCACAGCTGGTCAAAGATCCATAAGTGAAATATTAAATACAAATGATACATCGCTTTGCAGTTTTCGTAGACACTGTTCGGCAAACTGTACCGGATTCTGGAAGTCATCGCCGCGAATCTGTTGAAGTATCTAAATGTAGAAATGATGAAATGTATTGGAGTGTGACATTCTCAGGATACGCCTATCCCTGATCCCATTCGCACATTGGGCGAGGTGACGCAGTGGTTAGCACACTGGACTCGCATTCGGGAGGACGAAATTTCAATCCCGCGACCGTCCATCCTGATTTAGATTTTCCGTGATTTCCCTAAATCGCTCCAGGCAAATGCCGAGATGGTTCCTTTGAAAGGGCACGGCCGACTTCCTTCCCCATCCTTCCCTAATCCGATGAGACCGATGATCTCGCTGTTTGGTCTCTTCCCCCACACAACCCAACCCAACCCAACCCCACTCGCACATTGAAGCTGCCTCGCAATGGTGTGTGGATTGTGTGCTACCGTTGCTAAACTGAACGCTTAGCTGCATTTCTCTTGTCAGTTACTGTTCTTTCTCTATTTTATTATTCACACATCCGGTTTCTTGAACTTTGTTTCTGTAATGTTTATGAAGACCGTAGGGACTTTACTCTATTAGTATACTTCTCAGCACACAACCACACTGCTCCTACAAATGTTTGGCAACATTTTTTCTTTGAAAAAATTGACGTATTATCTTCTTCGAGAAAAAAATAACAAATTTATGTTCATCATATTTAACTGTCCATTTAGATTGCATTCACTTTAAAACTGAAGATTAAGGTCCGAAGATGGTTAACGTGGAACGGAAACCGATTACAATTTTAAAAATGAATGGACTTTTTTTTTTTAATCTAGTATCCCTTCTTGGACTTCGAATGTGATATCTCGGTGTTTCTTCGACTAAAACTAGGTCGATTTCGTGCTAGCAATAGTGGTAGCAATGATTCCTTGTCCTTTTCAATTTCCACATGCTCGTATGATACGAGCACCGTCAAAGCGACATCGCTGTTTAAGTGTAGACTACATGTGACTTAAAATCAAAGGAATAGTATTGATAGCAGCAGAGAGATTCAAACCAAGGAAATTAATGATAGACGCAGCTGACCTTCCTACTACACAAAACAGGTCAGGTCACTGTTGCGGGATCAAGGAAAAAGGCATTCCATATTTAAGAGAACGCAAAATCTCCAAGATGTTTACAGCTCAGTGCTCTCTCATGTATTCATTCAGACATCCTGCTTTCATACACACACACAAATATACAAATATATAGACATTTAGACATATTTACAATACACACACAAGAAAAATATAAGAATGGACCTAAAACTAATGAAATAACCTAACACAACTGTAAATACTTTTGCTTCGTGATCTTCATTTTACGATGAACAGTCTTATTCATTCCTTTGACACAAAGAGTTTCAAGTCTTTGTGCGAGTGGAGGCCACGCACCTTTTGTGTCTTAGAATTTGCGAAAACATGACGTTCCTCATGTGGTATGTTAATACACCGATGTGGACCTGTATAAAACACTTGCCACTTTTTGTTAACCTTTTTTATACTTGAGGCTTTTGGTTGTGTTCTCAGTAACACTAAATCTCCCATGTGGTACTTGTGTACCTTGTTGAACCGTTTGTATTTCCGCCATCTTAGGTCAGCTTTTTTTTTTTTTTTTTTTTTTTTTTCTCCTCCAAGAGTCACCCAGACTTTCCTCCTGCGACACATGTCTTCGTATTTTAGGGAGTGGTTTTACCCATTCATCTGGCATAACTGTTGATGTCATGACTTCGGCCGCTGTATACCCAGTCGATTCATATGTTAGGTTATTATAAATATTTACAAAAGGTGGTACTAGATCTACCCATTTTGTATGCTGATGTGAGGCACATGTTCTTATGAACCGATTGAGATCACGAAAACATAGTTGCACGGGACTGATACTCGAACTAAAACGGAACACTAATACGTGTTTGATGTCCACCTCCCGCAGAAGCTGTTTCCATTCCTTACATTCAAAATAGACCGTGTTATCCGAGAGCCAAGTCACAGGTTTTCCCACAAGTCCAACATAGTCGGTGGCCAGTTTCATTACTATGGTGGGCGATGTCTTGTTGTATATATGTTTACAGTCACAGACGGCTGTGACGTACCTGGCTCCCCCTTTGCCCACCCGTAAGGGTCCTGTGACGTCGACTGATGTTATTAAGAGTGGTTTTGTTGGAATTATCGAGTGTAATTCGTTACGAGTGTTCGTATTTATAGGCTTTGCCTTCTGACAAAGTACATATGAGCGTAACAGTTTTCTGACACGTCGGCTCAAGTTTGGGAAGTAGCAATATGTTGCAATTTTTTGCAATCATTTTCTAATCCCAAAATGACCCCAACAGTGGTGCGTGTATAAAATTACATAGTCGACTGTATCTGCAGGAATACATACACACCGTTGTTCCAATCCCTCTTGGTTTCTCGGAAGCAAGAGTACATCATGTACATTAAAATTTTTGTCTAAGCTCCCAGTTGGGTTTTCTTCAAGTGAAGTCTTAATTTTGTGCAAGCCTGCTACTTTCTTCAATAATATGGACTTAAATAAAAATGGCAAAGGTAATATTAATCAGAACACAGAGAGGAGCTGTCGTCTAAATATAATAGATTTATTAATTCTTAACGTCACAAGACAAAAAAAGTCTAAATAAACGCCACACAAACATTTTTTATTTGACAAAAGCTTTCACTAATATGGGGTCGATGGTGGACAAAGTGATCAGCTGGGGATGGACACACGACACTAACCAGAACACTAATCGCTTTCTATGACTTCATACACATGAATC
The DNA here is from genome assembly GCF_023898315.1 of Schistocerca nitens. NCBI lineage: Eukaryota > Metazoa > Arthropoda > Insecta > Orthoptera > Acrididae > Schistocerca > Schistocerca nitens. Next base: position 204,596,310 of record NC_064619.1, read on the forward strand.
TGGGGTACGGCACAAACACTATGCCACCATCAAGCATCTGTACTCTACTGTTCCAAAAAGAAAAATTTGGTTCGAAAGAACAGGGTGCTGAGAAACATAAATTGGAGCCCTAGCCGTTGCAGTTAATACTTTACCCTTCTGCTGGTCAGGGCGGGATACCACGATGCGTTAGGCGACTGAAGTCATGGACGGCAGCAATCTGTTATTAATGGCGTGCCCATGAAAAATGCAGGTACGCGGTCTCGCGTTCGGCCAATTCGGAACGCAGGTACCTGGTGGACTGCAGTGTGCAGGTAGACCCTTTTGCTGGTCTGCCAAACCAATTTGACACTGTCCCACGACTATGCGTGACAGAATATGTAAAATGTTTAGAAGGCGGACTCAAGACAAATAAGTACACCCACGCATCACTCGTGTGCGTGATGATGGAAGCAGTACCTCTGACGGTTCAGAAGGTGACTGGCACAGGCTCTAAGAGGCACACTAGCAAAGGACACCAGTCTCACCGTTTAGGTAGAGACCTGCAGTTCTTTACTGGCGAAGCACCAGTACAAGAGTGATCTCTTCTCTTTCTGTCCACTTTCCTCACCAGCTCGGTAGAAAAATGGCTCTGAGCACTATGGGACTTAACATCTATGGTCATCAGTCCCCTAGAACTTAGAACTACTTAAACCTAACTAACCTAAGGACATCACACAACACCCAGCCATCACGAGGCAGAGAAAATCCCTGACCCCGCCGGGAATCGAACCAGCTCGGTAGCAAAGCACATTTACGTCTTAGACTACTTCCACTTTAGCACAAGCTAATCACGAACTGGAGCGCTGCATTCGAAGGTGGGAGACTGCTCTTTGCTCTACATACACCGATTTGACCAACCAGAGACTTTAAAATCAATTTCGAGAAAAGAAAAAACAGATTCAGGTTTGTGGTCTCTTTCCCATGCGTATACGCTGTGTCTTTTGCTAACAACATGACCAGGATAAAACCACAGCCCTCCATATAAAGATTGTCTACCCTGTTGCTTCCATTTTGAAGGTTCCAAAAAACGGCGATAAACTCGCTAAAAGCCTTGTGCCTTCACAAATATGTTTCTGTAACAGTGTGGACATCCGAGCGTCTGGGCGCCAGTGACCTGTCGCACGCAGAACGCTCATAGTCGTCTCATCGACTTACTGCCTAACAAGGGCCCATCTTCTGCTTTATTGCCAGTCTAAGATCATCTTCCTTAAGAACATTAAGTGGCATGACACTGAATCACAGGTGAGAGTGCCCTGCAATCTCTCATCTGTTCCATACAGGGTCTGTCCGCTGTTGGATTTGCATATTATTGCACATGTGGAAGAAAGCCTGTCTGCCACTTGCGTCTTTTATCAGCAAAATCATATACTTTATTGATCGTTCCAAGAATTCTGTGAACTCCAGCAAACCTTCTGGTAACTGGAGTAATGCATCCACTATTACGTTGTCACTACCTTTGACAAGCCTAGTCTGGAAATCGTTATCTTGTAATGGAAGCACACCCTAGTTAAACGCGTGTGTTGTAACCGGCATGTAAGTAGGTAACTTAGAGCCTGGTGGTCGCAGAAGATAATCATCCTCTTTCCATAAACGCAGAAGTGATGCGTCTTTAATGCCAACACTACAGCCAGAGCTTCTAATTCAGTGGCCAAGTATGCATGCTCACACGCAGTTAGTACGCAGGTCGTGAAACCAGTTAACCTCACTTCAGGTTGTTCCTCATTTTCTCCTAGTTGGAATAAGCAAGCTCCAATCATCTGTTGCCAGATAGAAATCCGTTGACATATTTGGGTGGTGAAGGATTTCTGATTGCAACAGTGCATTTCATATGTTGTCAATGGCCTTTCAACATTCCTCCGTGAATACACACGGCCTGTTCTTACGTAGTAGCTGTAGCAGTGCCACATTATTAAGCAGCTGAGCGCGGTCTAATTGCCTAAAGAACGAGGCCATATCCAAACAAGCCTTCAATTGTTTTTTTGTAGTGGGGTACGGCAAATGTTGGATAGCTTCCAATTACCTGGGTCAGGCATTATACCTATTGGTGACACTATATGTCATAAAAACTTTATCTCAGAGCAGCCAAATTTTTATTTCTTTAAGTTGGCGGTTAGACCCGTTTCTGCGTACCTAGGTAACACCCGGTCTAATAATTCTAGATGTTCTTCCCACGTTTTTTGTAGCGATTAATATATCAACATACAAGGTTACCTTTTCTAGTAAGTTCGGTCCGAGTACGGTGTCAAGTGCCTCAATAAAGACTCCAGCACTTACGTTAAGCCCACAGAGTAGCACTCGGAACTGGTAACTATGACTGGCAGCTATAAAGGCTGGCCGGCCGGAATGGCCGTGCGGTTCTAGGTGCTGCAGTCTGGAACCGAGCGACCGCTACGGTCGCAGGTTCGAATCCAGCCTCGGGCATGGATGTGTGTTATGTCCTTAGGTTAGTTAGGTTTAATTAGTTCTAAGTTCTAGGTGACTGATGACCTCAGAAGTTAAGTCGCCTAGTGCTCAGAGCCATTTGAACCATTTTTATAAAGGCTGTATTTTTTCACGAGGCCTCTGTTAGCAACACTTGCCAGTATTACGACTAGTAAGGAATGTAACTCCTTGGAACTTTTGAATCTGTTCTTCGAGGTTTCCAGGTCGGGTTCTTACAGTTATAACGATTTTTAACGTCTCAGACATCCAACACTAACCGCATACTTCTATTATTTGCCATTTGAGCATTTATTGAATCGCTTTAGATACAGCTTGCTTTTTAGCCCATGACATGGAATACGAGCTGCGGCAAAATGTTTCATGCGGTTTAATTTACATGTCATAAGTGGATCCCTTTATTGTACCAGGTTTCTGGGAAAATACCTGACTATACTTGTGTAGCAGGTGAGTCAGTTCATTCTTTTAGTTACAGTCGAGGTAACTCGATTCTGACACTTTTACTTCAATACCTTGTCTTATTTCTTTTGTTTCAGCTTCGGTATCATGGTCTACCTTATTGTAAGTCCTCCTATAATAGTCATTTTCTATATGCCATACCTTTGGGTCACAGACATCCACCTGAACCTGCCTGCAGTAATTATTATATGTGGCAGCACTCTTTATCAGTGCTGCTTCCTTGACCTCATTGTGGTTTTTCTAGGTGCATGTCGCATGACAGAAGTCTGTCCTTGCGTTACTTTCACAGAACATATCCAAACCCAGGGACAGGATATCCCTAAGTACCTAACGAGCAAGAATGAGCATTTCATCGCTTCTTTTTTTGTACCTGGGACAGCATGTACCTGATTTTTTATGACCTGCACCCAGCCACATACGGCCCCCAAAATTTTACAGTTTTGCACTGGTAAAACTGGCAGTCTCTTAACCTGGTCTACTCATTTATAAAATTCATGACCCATAACTGAAGTACTTGCTCCTGTATCAATAATAACAGTTATGGATACCCTATTTATCTGAGCCTTAAAAGCAGCTTGTACTAACTCAACCATTTGTTGCTGTCTCTGTCCCGGTTCAGCAATTAATTCCTCCCTGAGTATTTCACTTTCATTATATTTCAACATGAATGCTTGCACGCTTTGCCTGTCTTTGCCCTGTGTCATATCGACCCTCCGTGGAAGGCTTACATAGGCCGGTTGGAGTTTACTGCCCCCGAACATCCGGGTTGCGGCTCTTCAACCACTTCCACAATGCGTACTGTTTCATTTTGTTTCTGGTCTTGCTGTTTTGGCACGTATTGCGGTTGTGGTGTTCAGTGCTGCTGCGTAGGTGGCGTCGGCATTGGTATAACGTTTATGTTATTCACTGGCACATTCAGGTCGGCGAAAGTGTGCTGTATCTGCCAATTTGCAGGTCCACTGCTCATTTACAGTTCGCATATTTTTGTTAGCAAAGGAAGGGTTAAATACTTTCTTCGTTCCTCCGTGTCCTATTAAAATTTCCGTTCCAATTTTTATTCGGAGATGGGTGACTACATCCATTGTATTGGTAGCCAGCCGAACCACTGTGACTATTTTGTTTGTTTCTACTGCAGTCGGCTGATTTGGAAATCACTTTCTCTATTCTGTCCACCTTTCCTGGGACGGTTTCCATTCGGATTTCTTTGCCTCTTGTTACTACTGTTCGATCTTGACCCACCACTGCCAAATTAGTTTTGCTTGGCGTCTTCTTGTATTAAATCCAATGAATCTATGGTGGCCATAAATTGTTAGAGGTCTGTATCGGACACATGAACAAGCTTTTCCTTAATTGAAATTGGTAACTTGCCTTTTAATACATGCAATACTTCTACCGGAAGCATGGGCTCATCCCAGTATCGTGTCTTGTTTAAATATCGAAGTATTTTCGAAGACTGTCTTTCAAGGGGATTGAAAGGCTCGGGGTTATACACCTGCTTTCTGAGTCGTTCTTGTGCACATGACGACCAGAAACGAGTTAAAAACATCTGCTCAAAGTGTGAGTATACCTGGCAATTCTCTGCAGCCTCCATTGCCCAGAAAGCTGCTTCTCCACTGATAAAAGAAATCACAAATTGTATTTTATGCTTCTCTGTCCACAAAAGAGGTAGAACATTTCTAAACCTCTTGATAAATATCACTCTGTGGATTGACTTTCGTTCCTCAGTTAATATTTGGAACCGCATGTGCTTAATAAACGACTCCTTATGTTTGCCCTGTGCGACAATGGGCACTATTACCCACATCTGTCGCACCGACAATACTCCCATAACTGCACGGGCTACACTGCTTGGCATTATCGCGAGCCAACCGCTCACCGTTAGACATATTCACAGGTACGTTTCTGCACCGGTTAGTAACGTGTGGTGGGCTGTCATGTTCCCTACGACCTCTTTCCCCTTCTAAATCGGAAGTGCGGTGCTACGTCTCACTTAGTTCAGGGTTTACGTGCGTGTTCGAGTCCTGGCTCTCACACTCAACACCTATATTTAATCTCTGCAAAGCATTCATTACTTCTTGTTCTATTTTTGTTTCTACACTGTCAGCTATTTGATCAAGATTTTTAGCTAGCGATTTCATCTGACCCTTCAGTGCTTGTTGCGCTCTGTCGAGTTCGGTTACCTTCTCGTCAAGTTTCTCGCCTTTGGTAGGAATACCTCTGCTTTGTACTACCACTCGGGAAACTTGATCCCGCAGACCATTTATTTCTACCTTAAGATGTGAGACGATGACTTTATCTCGTTCATCTAAAGTCTGGTTTAGTCGACCGACTAAACGTTCATCACGTTCGACTTCTTTCCTTTTTTCCTTCCAAGCGTTCTGCTGTTACTATCGTTTTAACTTGATTAACTATCGATTTTTCATTTTCCGCATGCTTTACTTCTAATATACTCGCCACTTGAGCTATTAGAACCTTTGCTCTTTCGAGACGCTCCTCTTTCCCGTTCTCTCAACTCGAGATTTGTCAGCAACACGGCTAGAAAGTCATTCGTCGGTGCTGGCTGTGGTAGCACAACAGCTATCTCTACAACAGATGTTGCTTTGTTTGAGTCGTCAGCTTAGCTGACGCCTGTTTGCTGTTCCAGCTGTTGACCGCTAACAGCAGACGATATTTCCTCTACATTGCTCTGTTCAGATTCCAAATTGTGGATTGCTGAAAAAGATTCGTCAACAATCTCTGTTGTGTCGTCCATGCTTAGTTTTCTCTCTTTGCGGATCTTAACTTTACTTGTATTAACACTGTTACGTCAAAAGACTTCCCCCATGAACCATGGACCTTGCCGTTGGTGGGGAGGTTTGCGTGCCTCAGCGATACAGATGGCCGTACCGTAGGTGCAACCACAATGGAGGGGTATCTGTTGAGAGGCCAGACAAACATGTGGTTCCTGAAGAGGGGCAGCAGCCATTTCAGTAGTTGCAGGGGCAACAGTCTGGATGATTGACTGATCTGGCCTTGTAACATTAACCAAAACGGCCTTGCTGTGCTGGTACTGCGAACGGCTGAAAGCAAGGGGAAACTACAGCCGTAATTTTTCCAGAGGACATGCAGCTTTACTGTATGATTAAATGATGGGCGTCCTCTTGAGTAAAATATTCCGGAGGTAAAATAGTCCCCCATTCGGATCTCCGGGCGGGGACTACTCAGGAGGACGTCGTTATCAGGAGAAATAAAACTGGCATTCTACGGATCGGAGCGTGGAATGTCAGATCCCTTAATCGAGCAGGTAGGTTAGAAAATTTAAAAAGGGAAATGGATAGGTTAAAGTTAGATATAGTGGGAATTAGGGAAGTTCGGTGGCAGGAGGAACAAGACTTTTGGTCAGGTGATTACAGGGCTATAAATACAAAATCAAATAGGAGTAATGCAGGAGTAGGTTTAATAATGAATAAAAAAATAGGAGTGCGGGTTAGCTACTACAAACAGCATAGTGAACGCATTATTGTGGCCAAGATAGACACAAAGCCCATGCCTACTACAGTAGTACAAGTTTATATGCCAACTAGCTCTGCAGATGATGAGGAAATTGATGAAATGTATGACGAGATAAATGAAATTATTCAGGTAGTGAAGGGAGACGAAAATTTAATAGTCATGGGTGACTGGAATTCGTCAGTAGGAAAAGGGAGAGAAGGAAACATAGTAGGTGAATATGGATTGGGGGGAAGAAATGAAAGAGGAAGCTGCCTTGTAGAATTTTGCACAGAGCATAACTTAATCATAGCTAACACTTGGTTCAAGAATCATAAAAGAAGGTTGTATACCTGGAAGAACCCTGGAGATACTAAAAGGTATCGGATAGATTATATAATGGAGAGAGGGAGACTTAGGAACCAGGTTTTAAATTGTAAGACATTTCCAGGAGCAGATGTGGATTCTGACCACAATCTATTGGTTATGAACTGCAGATTGAAACTGAAGAAACTGCAAAAAGGTGGGATTTTAAGGAGATGGGACCTGGATGCCGCGACAGCGTGGACGTGAACCGTATGTGCAGTTGACGGACTTTGAGCGAGGGCGTATAGTGGGTATGCAGGAGGCCGGGTGGACGTACCGCCGAATTGCTCAACACGTGGGGCGTGAGGTCTCCACAGTACATCGATGTTGTCGCCAGTGGTCGGCGGAAGGTGCACGTGCCCGTCGACCTGGGACCGGACCGCAGCGACGCACCGATGCACGCCAAGACCGTAGGATCCTACGCAGTGCCGTAGGGGACCGCACCGCCACTTCCCAGCAAATTAGGGACACTGTTGCTCCTGGGGTATCGGCGAGGACCATTCGCAACCGTCTCCATGAAGCTGGGCTACGGTCCCGCACACCGTTAGGCCGTCTTCCGCTCACGCCCCAACATCGTGCAGCCCGCCTCCAGTGGTGTCGCGACAGGCGTGAATGGAGGGACGAATGGAGACGTGTCGTCTTCAGCGATGAGAGTCGCTTCTGCCTTGGTGCCAATGATGGTCATATGCGTGTTTGGCGCCGTGCATGTGAGCGCCACAATCAGGACTGCATACTACCGAGGCACACAGGGCCAACACCCGGCATCATGGTGTGGGGAGCGATCTCCTACACTGGCCGTACACCACTGGTGATCGTCGAGGGGACACTGAATAGTGCACGGTACATCCAAACCGTCATCGAACCCATCGTTCTACCATTCCTAGACCGGCAAGGGAACTTGCTGTTCCAACAGGACAATGCACGTCCGCATGTATCCTGTGCCACCCAACGTGCTCTAGAAGGTGTAAGTCAACTACCCTGGCCAGCAAGATATCCGGATCTGTCCCCCATTGAGCATGTTTGGGACTGGATGAAGCGTCGTCTCACGCGGTCTGCACGTCCAGCACGAACGCTGGTCCAACTGAGGCGCCAGGTGGAAATGGCATGGCAAGCCGTTCCACAGGACTACATCCAGCATCTCTACGATCGTCTCCATGGGAGAATAGCAGCCTGCATTGCTGCGAAAGGTGGATATACACTGTACTAGTGCCGACATTGTGCATGCTCTGTTGCCTGTGTCTATGTGCCTGTGGTTCTGTCAGTGTGATCATGTGATGTATCTGACCCCAGGAATGTGTCAATAAAGTTTCCCCTTCCTGGGACAATGAATTCACGGTGTTCTTATTTCAATTTCCAGGAGTGTATAAAAATGCAGTAAATGAAGCAGGCTAAAAGGAATACAAACGTCTCAAAAAGGAGATGGACAGGAAGTGCAAAATGGCTAAGCAGGGATGGCTAGAGGACAAATGTAAGGATGTAGAGGCTTGTCTCACTAGGGGTAAGATAGATACTGCCTACAGGAAAATTAAAGAGACCTTTGGAGAGAAGAGAACCACTTGTATGAATATCAAGAGCTCAGATGGAAACCCAGTTCTAAGCAAAGAAGGGAAGGCAGGAAGGTGGAATGAGTATATAGAGGGTTTATACAAGGGCGATGTACTTGAGGACAATATTATGGAAATGGAAGAGGGTGTAGATGAAGATGAAATGGGAGATAAGATACTGCGTGAAGAGTTTGACAGAGCACTGAAAGACCTGAGTCGAAACAAGGCCCCGGGAGTAGAACACATTGCATTAGAACTACTGATGGCCTTGGGAGAGCCAGTCATGACAAAACTCTACCATCTGGTGAGCAAGATGTATGAGACAGGCGAAATACCCACAGACTTCAAGAAGAATATAATAATTCCAATCCCAAAGAAAGCAGGTGTTGACAGATGTGAAAATTACCGAACTATCAGTTTAATAAGTCACAGCTGCAAAATACTAACGCGAATTCTTTACAGACGAATGGAAAAACTGGTAGAAGCGGACCGCTGGGAAGATCTGTTTGGATTCCGTAGAAATGTTGGAACACGTGAGGCAATACTAACCCTACGACTTATCTTAGAAGCTAGATTAAGGAAGGGCAAACCTACGTTTCTAGAATTTGTAGACTTAGAGAAAGCTTTTGACAACGTTAACTGGAATACTCTCTTTCAAATTCTGAAGGTGGCAGGGGTAAAATACAGGGAGCGAAAGGCTATTTACAATTTGTACAGAAACCAGATGGCAGTTATAAGAGTCGAGGGGCATGAAAGGGAAGCAGTGGTTGGGAAAGGGGTGAGACAGGGTTGTAGCCTCTCCCCGATGTTATTCAATCTGTATATTGAGCAAGCAGTAAAGGAAACAAAAGAAAAATTCGGAGTACTTATTAAAATTCATGGAGAAGAAGTAAAAACTTTGAGGTTCGCCGATGACATTGTAATTCTGTCAGAGACAGCAAAGGACTTGGAAGAGCAGTTGAACGGAATGGACAGTGCCTTGAAAGGAGGATATAAGATGAACATCAACAAAAGCAAAACGAGGATAATGGAATGTAGTCAAATTAAATCGGGTGATGCTGAGGGGATTAGATTAGGAAATGAGACACTTAAAGTAGTAAAGGAGTTTTGCTATTTAGGGAGTAAAATAACTGATGATGGTCGAAGTAGAGAGGATATAAAATGTAGACTGGCAATGGCATGGAAATCGTTTCTGAAGAAGAGAAATTTGTTAACATCGAGTATAGATTTAAGTGTCAGGAAGTCGTTTCTGGAAGTATTTGTATGGAGTGTAGCCATGTATGGAAGTGAAACATGGACGATAACCAGTTTGGACAAGAAGAGAATAGAAGCTTTCGAAATGTGGTGCTACAGAAGAATGATGAAGATTAGATGGGTAGATCACATAATTAATATGGAGGTACTGAATAGGATTGGGGAGAAGAGGAGTTTTGGCCGGCCGAAGTGGCCGTGCGGTTAAAGGCGCTGCAGTCTGGAACCGCAAGACCGCTACGGTCGCAGGTTCGAATCCTGCCTCGGGCATGGATGTTTGTGATGTCCTTAGGTTAGTTAGGTTTATCTAGTTCTAAGTTCTAGGGGACTAATGACCTCAGCAGTTGAGTCCCATAGTGCTCAGAGCCATTTGAACCAAGAAGAGGAGTTTGTGGCACAACTTGACTAGAAGAAGGGATCGGTTGGTAGGACATGTTTTGAGGCATCAAGGGATCACAAATTTAGCATTGGAGGGCAGCGTGGAGGGTAAAAATCGTAGAGGGAGACCAAGAGATCAATACACTAAGCATATTCAGAAGGATGTAGGTTGCAGTAGGTACTGGGAGATGAAGAAGCTTGCACAGGATAGAGTAGCATGGAGAGCTGCATCAAACCAGTCTCAGGACTGAAGACCACAACAACAACAACGTCAAAAGACACAAAAAACACAAAAATACACCACTTAATCTAACACAAACAAATACACGGTACACTAAATAATACACAATCTCCTAAACAACTCACACTTAAAATCCAGTCGTAGCACCTTGGCAACAAAACTTAATATTACTCTTGAACGTAACTTTTAAACGATCTATAGCCACACAGCTGATTGTGCAGCTTATCACACAAAGTATCTATATCAATTGCAAGAATGTTGCTACACTTCAACTTTAGAATGCAATAAAACACCTTTTTCAAACATGTAGCCGGTTGTACTAATGAAAGTACTGAATGTCACGCTTTATTTAATCAGTTATCACTGTGTATGGCCCCCATTTACCTAATGATTCTAATACTGAACTTCGGAGCTCATGCTGTCGCATTCTTTCCTAGGTAAGCAATCTGTTACTCGTCTCTCCACATCAAGGTTGCGACGTCTATTTTGTAAAATAATGTTATGGCAGCTGCAGTCTATCCCAGTCGAACAGCTCGGGTTATTTCCCGCGCTCAGTAATGGATTGTAGTTGTTACAAGTACATGGAACATAACATTTATAGAATTACTCACTACAGCAACATTGCTGATCTGTAAGTTGGATACCGAAAAGCATTATTTGTTTAGTTCAGGCCCCACACGTTGGGCGCCATTTGTACCGCTACTGCCCAGGTCCAACATCTCGAGTATGGTATAGTATTACGGTGTCCTAAGGAATGTGATGAAAAGAATGAAAGAAAATCTTAACGCCTAACTTTATTGATATTTACACATGGCAGGAGCATGAACAGAGCACTTATTTGGCGAAGTGAACACAAGAAATAATTATGATAATATGGGGGACCGGAATTGATATTTTTGTAAAATAGTTATCTGAGCTTTGATTATTTAACAGCACGTCACTCACAGCTTTGTTAATACAAGATTGCGTGAGGCGCTTTCAAAATCTGTTAAAATTGATGTCTGCGTGGAGCTTTCATACATACAAAAACGTAAACGTATTCTCGGGGATTATATCTCGTGTTATCACATTAAAATATTACTGCAGGATATCTTTACTGGAGCGAAACTTTATTAAAAGAAACCTTTGAACTGAAGAAAGTATTTTCTTTTTTAAACGGAATATTCATTTTTTTGCCGAGAAAGGGCCAATGTCTGTACTGAACTGAAAGTTTTTAGTTTCTCCTTTAATACGAAATAAATTAATTTAGGAACTTTCTTTTCTTTACTAATTATGATGCGAGTCTTTTAACCCTTTGTTGCCTGACGGTACTTAAAAGTACCAGTAAGTTTTGACTCTCATTATTTTCTCGTGGTGCAGTTTCGTGATCTGAGAGCCTGTCGGTACGTAACAGTAACTCTGCTCTACTGTTTCATAGATATTATTGTGCAATACGTAGACCTCTCCGGCGGTCAGAGCTTGAAATTGTTTTTCGCGCGCTGCTGTGAAAACAGAAGATTGGATGTGCTTGTTTCCATGGTGTTGCCTGAATTTGTATGCAATTTATTGAAACTTCCGTTGAGTTTTCCATTGTACGTACTTACCTTCTATGTTTTTTTAAAATAGTTTGAAGCATTACGTCACAAGTGAATGAGATAAAGTGGAAAATATAAGGCGGACTTATTAGTACCGTCAGGTTGTGCGAACACTTTATTGTAGCAACAATGCGTTACCTCTCACTAGTTGTTCTGTCCACTTTTTCTCACACAGAAATCCGTAAATACATTTGCCTGTGGAACAATTAGAACAAACAGGAAAGGTTTGCCAGGGAATTTAGCTAAAGAAAAATGTCTAAAGCGTGGGGAATCAAATCACAGAGAGTCATCTTTAGACCTAACAGTATTTCAATGGAGGGAAAATAAAGTAGTGTATTTTGCGTCAAACTTCCATGGCACTGAACAGAGCGTAGTGACAAGAAAACAGAAAGATGGAACTAGTATGACTATACCATGACCAGTTACTGTATGTGATTATAATAAAAACATGGGTGGTGTGGATCATGCAGAGAGATTACGTTCAACTTATGGTCTTGACAGGCGATCAAAGAAATGGTGGCACCGTCTCTTCTGGGGAGCAATAGAAATTGCTTTTGTCAATGCTTACGTAATTTTCAGTGATCTACATGGGGCACTGCCACTGCTGGAATTCAGGAGTGCTGTGGCACTAGGGCTAATGAATGAACAGCAAGTGCCAAATCTCAAAAAGAGAAACTCTGGTAAAGATGAAATAACTCCCCCAAAGAGAAGAAAGGATAACTTTTCTGTTCCGAAGGATGTACGTCTTGGCAACCGAGGAAACCATTTAGTAGTGTTCAGTTGTAAAAGAGGACGATGCGAAATGTGTGCGAAAAATAAAATTCAGTCGAGACCACATTCACAATGTAGTACATGTAAAGTGTATTTGTGCTGCAATGAGAAAAAGAACTGTTTCCGACAATTTCATGAGGTATCACTAAATATGTGATATGTATATACTGTCAAAGATGTATAGCTGTTACTATGTATTGTGAAGTTGCTCTAGAATAAATTTATGCAAAATTTAAAAAAAAAATTGAGAAATACCATACTTCTGTTAATTAATTTTCTAATGTAAAAATATTTAATATTTATGTGGTATAAAGGACAAGTTATAAAAATTGGAGCATTTTTCTGCGCATATTGTGATTCTGTCCATGGAGTCTGACGGTACTTCTGAGTACCAGGAGAGAAAAAAGTTGTGAAAAACAAAATAAAATTTTACAAAAAATCCTACCGTCATTTGAGGCCACAATAGCATAAATTCTGCAAAGAAAATGCTAAAAAGTAAATTTTTTCTTATGTCAGGAAACAAAGGGTTAAGCTTCCGTTGATGACTGAACGCAATGAAATTATAATAAAATTATTTCTACGCAAGATGTCTGCAAAGACTGGTCGGTTGTTCAGTCGTTCTTGTTGTTTGTCTAGAGTACTGAAAACAATCCGAAATGGCCGCCGTAGCGTGCGTTTCCTTCAAGGCTAGAACTGAATGTATGTAACAACACTGGTCTTTTTTGGTTTCTTGCACCAGCGAGTTGAAGAACAATTACATTGCTACATATATTATCTTATATACCTTTTTTGTTATTTCTTTTCAGTACAAATTACCGATCTGACAGTTAATTACGCTCGCATTTTCAGAGTCCGCGCGTGATATTTTCAATAATTTGAAGTTTTACAATCTCCATTTTACTCGGTTTTGTGTCCGACTTAACGTCGCACCGCCAGCCGATGTGGTCGAGCGGTTCTAGGCGCTTCAGTTTGGAACCGCGCGACTGCTATGGTCGCAGGTTCGAATCCTGCCCAGGGCATGGATGTGTGTGATGTCCTTAGGTTAGTTAGGTTTAAGTAGTTCTAAGTTCTAGAGGACTGATGACATCAGATGTTAAGTCCCATAGTGCTCAGAGCCATTTGAACCATTTGAACGTCGCACTATTTAATATTTGTACCGTGTATCGGTACAAGGGCCCCCTGGTATGAATGGGCCAAAACCACCAGTGGTTTGCGAACAGTCATACTACCTTTATTATAACACATGTTGCTTGTATCTTTTGGTTTTTACACATACGTGTACATGAATCAGTTTACAATGCTTCGTAATTTACGTTCATTTTGGTTATAAATTACATTTTCTTTTTTTACAAGGTTTCAACTATTTCTGCTGTGGGCATTGCTCTGTTTTTCGCCATTACACTACACGACGAGAGAAAACAGCTTTGTATGATTAAATAATTCGGGTAAACAATAGCTTTACTTCCCTATTTAGGTTACGGGCGACGGGAAAATACCGAGTTAAAAAAGAAGCCTCCCGGAGTCTTCAAATTGTTCACACTCCCGCTACTATCAAGTATTTATTGTGAATGATGTTACCATGTTATTACATTGATCTGCAGACCATCATTTTTACAGTAAACAGTTTTACATAATATTTACAGGTTACTATTGAAATCATTTTATTGGGCATACAATATGAAAATACGCAATTGATTGTTAATTTTACTAAGTTCGTTCACATTTCTAGTGAACAGCTTTCAGTGTAGGTCCACTTTACATATGTAACATAGTTTTTATGGGATACATATAGCATAAAAACTTTCTCATTCAAGTCTCTCGCAGTCAATGCTGCAGAAAAAACAATTTGTAGTTATGGATTTTTACATAATTTTATAACAAATTAATACGATGCTCATCGTCGGTGGACTTCGTTGTTCGATGCCACTGGAATGGTGGGCAGACGGTCGGGAATTCGCTTCAGGCTGGCGGTCGTTGAACGCTGGACAACTGCGCATCGTTGTAGGAGCGGGTCCCACCCACCGCGTACTGACCAGCTGTTGGACGGCAGGCCGCCTCCGTCGTGGAGCGAACCCGTTGTGTACCGATATGCGATACAAAATATTAAATCATGCGACGACAAGTCGTACACAAAACCAAGTAAAATGGAGATTGTAAAACTTTAAATTATTGAAACTATCACGCGGGGTCTCTGAAAATGCCCGTGAAATTAACTGCCAAATCGTAATTTGTACTGAAAATAAAAAATAAAAAAGGCAAATGACCATATAAGATAACTGTATAGAATCTATGTAGCAATGTAATAGTTCTTACACTCCGTAGTACAAAAAAACTAACAAGACCAGCATTATTACATACACTCCCTGTTTTAGCCTTGAAGAAAACGCACGCTACAGCGGCCATTTCGCATTGTAAGTTGTGAATTTTAAGTAGGCCTAATACATTGTAATTTATGCTAATAGTGCTCTTTCTTTCATGTATAGAGTGACCTTCATGCAGAAGTAGAAATAGTGTTTATTTTCAAGGTTTTCATTATGTTGGATAAACAACCAGAACGGCCGAACAATCGACCATTCTTGGCAGACATCTTGCGCAGGAATAATTTCATTATAATTCCATTGCGTTCCGTCATCATCGGTAATTTAAAAGACTCGCATCATAATTAGTAAAGAAAAGGAAGCTCATAAACTAATTTATTTCGTAAGAAAGTAAAAACTAAAAACTTTCAGTTCAGTACAGACAAGGGCCGCTTCTCGGCAAAACAATGATAATTCTGTTTAAAAAAGGAAATAAAAATGGTTCAAATGGCTCTGAGCACTATGGGACTCAACTGCTGTGGTCATTAGTCCCCTAGAACTTAGAACTAGTTAAACCTAACTAACCTAAGGACATCACAAACATCCATGCCCTAGGCAGGATTCGAACCTGCGACCGTAGCGGTCTGGCGGTTCCAGACTGCAGCGCCTTTAACCGCACGGCCACTTCGGCCGGCAAAAGGAAATACTTTCCTTAATTCAAAGATTTCTTTTAATCAAATTTCGCTAAGGTAATAATATCCTACAGCAATATTTTTATGTGATAACACGAAATAGGCCTATAATCCTTAGATTAAGTTTACGTTTTTGTCTCTATGAACGCTTACGTAGACATCAGTTTCCACAGATTCTAAAAGCGCCCCACGCAATCCTATATTAACAAGGTGGTGAGTGGCGTGCTGTTAAGTAATCAGAGCTCAGAGAACTATTTCACGAAAGTATAGATTTCGGTCCCCCATATCTACATCTACATAATACTCTGCAAGCTGCCTAATGGTGTGTGGGGGGGAGGGTATTTTCGGTACCACTACCTGATCCCTCCAAACCTGTCCCACTCGCGAATACTGCATGGGAAGAATGACTGTCGGTAAGCCTCTATTGGCTGTAATTTCTGGAATTTTCTCTTTGCGGTCAATACGCGAGATGTATGTGGGGGGAAGTAATATGTTGTCTGACTGCTGAAAAGTGCTGTCCCGAAATATCAATAGTAAATCTCTCCGTGATGCACAACGTCTCTCTTGTGACGTCTGCCAGTGGAGTTTGTTTAGCATATCTACAACGCTCTCTCGCCAGCTAAACGATCCTGGGACGAAACGCGCCGCTCTTCGTTGGACCCTATCTGCTCTATCAGTCCTACCTGATAGCGATCCCAGATAGATGAACAATACTCAAGAATCGGGTGAACAAGCGCCTGATAAGCCACTTCTTTCGGGAATGAGTTACATTTCCTTAAGATTCTTCCGATGAATCTGAGTCTTGTCTGCTTTTCCCGCTATTTGGTTTATATGGCCATTCCACTTAAGGTCGCTCTGGATAGTTACGCCTAGATATTTTACGGCAGAAGGTGTCTCCAGCTGTTTGTCATCAACAGTGTAGTTGTACAGTAGTGAAGCTGTCTCCAGCTGTTTGTCATCAACAGTGTAGTTGTACAGTAGTGTATTTCTTTTTCTATGTATGCACGATATGCTACATTTGTTTTACGTTCAGGGTCAACTGCCAGAGTCTGCACCATTCATTAATTCTGTGTAGGTCGTTCTGCAAATTCTTACTATCTTCTGGGGTTGCTACTTTGGTATAAACAACTGCATCGTCTGCGAATAGCCTTAAAGACCATCCGACGCTTTCTACCAGATCATTTACATATATTGTGAACAGCAACGGTCCTGTCACACTTCCCTGTGGTACCCCGGATATTACCTTTACATCTGTCGATTTAGTTCCGTTAAGAGCGACGTGTTGAGTTCTATCTGCAAGAAAGTCTTGAATCCAATCGTACGTCTACTCCGATACTCCGTAAGCTCGTATTTTTTTCATTAAACGGCAATGCGGAACGGCGTCAAATGCCTTACTGAAGTCAAGGAAGACGGCATCAGCCTGAGCGCCGTTGTCCACTGTGCGCGCTGTGGATCTCGTGGAGGAACAGAGCGAGCTGAGTTTCGCAGGATCTCTGTTTGCGGGATCCATGTTGATTTTTACAGAGGAGCTGTTCATTTTCCAAAAACATCATAATTCTTGAGCATAAAACATGTTCCATAATTCTACAACAGATTGACGTCAACAATATAGGTCTACAATGTGTGCATCTGTCTTAAAGGCCTTTCTTAAAAACGGGAATGACCTACGCTTTTTTCCAGTCATTCGGTACCTTTCGTTGGTAAGCGAACTACGATAAATTACTGCTAGAAAGGGAGCAAGTTCTTTCGCATAATATTCATAGAATCTTATAGGTATCTCATCTGGTCCTGAAGCCTTTCCACTACTATTATCATCATTTTTTCTTGTGTCCGCTCCGCCAAACAAATGCTCTATTCACGCTCTTGCGGGGATTAAATATCAATAAAGTTAGGCGTTAAGATTTTCTTCCATTCTTTTCGTCACATTCGTTGAGGACACCGTAAGTATACCTGAGACGGTGTCCGGACCTGGGCGGTAGCTTTACAACGTGTCATACTGTAAACTTTCCTGCATGAGGATAATCTGTGGTTTTGTAAAAATACTGGTTGCTCAAATATACGCTCCAGCAAATTTTGTGGTTTATGCCACAGAGAGAAAAGGAAAAGAGAAAGATGAGTCATTGCTCAAAAGTTATGTACTTACGCGGGAAGAGAAGGATTTGAATACCGATGGGCAATGCTGTCGCAGATTGTACACAGATGATGTCACGAGGAATGTCGGAATTATTTCTTCAATATCGACGTGATTCACTAAGCGCCTGCCCTTTTCCGAGCATAATTGGGGACGTATCAGTAACTGCTGCACTTCCAAGGTATTTAGTGTTTTGTCAAAAGATGAGACATACTCGTTATCTAAGGTTTATCTCATTTTTTAGAAACATTTACTGTATACAGTGATGTGTTAACTGTCTTTTCTATCTGTGTAATTACAACTGTGTGTTTTTACAGTGAGCTGCTCAGGTAGAGTAGGTTTTTAAAAGTGCCTACAAAAAAATTGTGGTAATTAAATCAGGGAAATTCACAGAATGTCCTAGACGTGGCACTCTCATTTACACACGCATTTTTGTCCTCGGTGCAGCCTGTAATGCACTTATGTTTTCTGTGAAAATATGTACGTGCCGGCTGGGATAATACCAAACAC
Source organism: Schistocerca nitens (assembly GCF_023898315.1). Classification (NCBI taxonomy): domain Eukaryota; kingdom Metazoa; phylum Arthropoda; class Insecta; order Orthoptera; family Acrididae; genus Schistocerca; species Schistocerca nitens. Next base: position 204,614,452 of record NC_064619.1, read on the forward strand.
CGTTTATCAGTATAAAACTCGTCGCTGTTTGGGGACCGTTGTTATTAATGGACCTGCAAATGTAACAACAAAAACCGCTACTTTGCTAGTGAATTATTGTAATCCAGCTGCCAAATGCGCGGTAGCAGATAATGTCTACATTTTAAAATACAGCGGAAAGTAAAAAAAAAGTAAAGGGGAAAATAAACGCAACGATTTATGGGTAATGTGAAGCACGTTAAGCGGTGTGTTTCCTCCTGTTCCTGCACAAGTACACCGACTAGTGACGGGGGAATACCATCGCATACAGTTATGGCTGGGCCTGGGAGGGATAGAGGGGGGGCGGGGGGGGGGCAGAAATTTCCGACTGTTAACAGATGGAAATGTTTATTCAGACATTCCGAAATCAGGTGTACACTTCTAACTCTGATAAGTATTTCTGCACCGACATACAATCTCAGCAAGCCACTCAACACACGAATTGCTCAGTATTTTGTAACGTCATTTCATATTCTCTCGTGCTTCATTCAGGAATAACGCTATGGAAGGATAACAGAAATAGGGATGAAAAAAGAAAATTTCTAGGCCTGGTAGCGATAGGCTGTATTTTCTACGGAAAAATAAAATGGTTTTAGACCACAGCATTGTCTCCAACTTCTTTTTCTAGTGAACAAGGACAGTGAAGTCTCAGTTTCTAAGTTAATCTACATTTTCATCTACATTTACGTCTACCACTGTAGCTATCTGCGTAGCAGGAGATGAAAATTTTATCCGTTGTCAGTAATTCAGTTCAGTTTCCGACCTTTCCGAATCTCCACGCGCGAAGATTCTGAAACATGATCCATGTGTAATACCGAATAAAGGAGCCTAGAATAAGTTCGCTGAGAATGCGCAATGATTAATAGTTAGTAAGGCTCTGCTGGAAATGTTTTTATATGCTTGGTGTTTCAATTTAAGAAAATTGTTTCGGCTCACAATTGATGGAAGTCGTACTCACACGGAGATGCTAGTGTTTCCAAGGAGTTACCAACTAGTACTTCTCGGAAATTATTTTTTCATTCTGAATTAAACTCCTCAAAGCGAGACTGAATAAATACCCTCTGCAAAAGGCAAACACTTTGATAACATCAAACTACAAATCAAAACAGAACAAATGCGCCACGAATCTTCGAATATTCTAAAAACATTGTTTAGATGTACTGCGCCGTAACACTCTCTCACTAACTTCAATCAAGTTCAGGTATATTCAGCATTAAGTATAGTCTTGGCTTGTTGCGTCAACCGTTTCAGAATACGAGGGTTGTTTTATAAGTCTAGTAAATTTCCACGAATGAATGGAACATTTTTGTTGCGCCTTTATGGTTGGTAACCTTGGTTATTCCAAGACCATCGAATAAAAATTCGTGACATTGTCGAGATTGAAGGCATGTCAGCTGAGCGAGCGTATGAAGCGTGGAGAGTTGGCTGTGAAGAAGCTGTGTGCGAAGTGGGTTCTCACAGTCGAACAAAAGAGCATCCCGCACAACATTTCAACACAATGTCTGACGGTGTTTAATTGCAATCCGCAACATTTTTCGCCGAGTTTTGTAACTGTTGATAAAAACTTAATCCATCATTACACACAAGAATCAAAACAATGGACAAATACCAATGAAACTGCACTAAAGAAGGTAAAGAGCACCGGGATAATACACGTCCCACACATCAGCGATAAAAATGTCGAAACTGCTTAAAGTGGACTTTAAATTGGTTCCTTATCCACCCTAGTCACAAGACCTAACCCCATGTGAACTCCTCCTGTCCCCCAACTTGAAACTTTTGCATGCTCTGAAGAAATTTTTATCAAATAAGGGGGTGATAGTTGGAGTCAACGCGTATTTTTCAGAGTTTGACAGAATCTACACTCCTGGAAATTGAAATAAGAACACCGTGAATTCATTGTCCCAGGAAGGGGAAACTTTATTGACACATTCCTGGGGTCAGATACATCACATGATCACACTGACAGAACCACAGGCACATAGACACAGGCAACAGAGCATGCACAATGTCGGCACTAGTACAGTGTATACCCACCTTTCGCAGCAATGCAGGCTGCTATTCTCCCATGGAGACGATCGTAGAGATGCTGGATGTAGTCCTGTGGAACGGCTTGCCATGCCATTTCCACCTGGCGCCTCAGTTGGACCAGCGTTCGTGCTGGACGTGCAGACCGCGTGAGACGACGCTTCATCCAGTCCCAAACATGCTCAATGGGGGACAGATCCGGAGATCTTGCTGGCCAGGGTAGTTGACTTACACCTTCTAGTGCACGTTGGGTGGCACGGGATACATGCGGACGTGCATTGTCCTGTTGGAACAGCAAGTTCCCTTGCCGGTCTAGGAATGGTAGAACGATGGGTTCGATGACGGTTTGGATGTACCGTGCACTATTCAGTGTCCCCTCGACGATCACCAGTGGTGTACGGCCAGTGTAGGAGATCGCTCCCCACACCATGATGCCGGGTGTTGGCCCTGTGTGCCTCGGTCTTATGCAGTCCTGATTGTGGCGCTCACCTGCACGGCGCCAAACACGCATACGACCATCATTGGCACCAAGGCAGAAGCGAATCTCATCGCTGAAGACGACACGTCTCCATTCGTCCCTCCATTCACGCCTGTCGCGACACCACTGGAGGCGGGCTGCACGATGTTGGGCGTGAGCGGAAGACGGCCTAACGGTGTGCGGGACCGTAGCCCAGCTTCATGGAGACGGTTGCGAATGGTCCTCGCCGATACCCCAGGAGCAACAGTGTTCCTAATTTGCTGGGAAGTGGCGGTGCGGTCCCCTACGGCACTGCGTAGGATCCTACGGTCTTGGCGTGCATCCGTGCGTCGCTGCGGTCCGGTCCCAGGTCGACGGGCACGTGCACCTTCCGCCGACCACTGGCGACAACATCGATGTACTGTGGAGACCTCACGCCCAACGTGTTGAGCAATTCGGCGGTACGTCCACCCGGCCTCCCGCATGCCCACTATACGCCCTCGCTCAAAGTCCGTCAACTGCACATACGGTTCACGTCCACGCTGTCGCGGCATGCTACCAGTGTTAAAGACTGCGATGGAGCTCCGTATGCCACGGCAAACTGGCTGACACTGACGGCGGCGGTGCACAAATGCTGCGCAGCTAGCGCCATTCGACGGCCAACACCGCGGTTCCTGGTGTGCCCGCTGTGCCGTGCGTGTGATCATTGCTTGTACAGCCCTCTCGCAGTGTCCGGAGCAAGTATGGGGGGGTCTGACACACCGGTGTCAATGTGTTCTTTTTTCCATTTCCAGGAGTGTATTTTTCCGATGGGATGAAGAGGCTGGGTGATCGCTGGTCCAAGTGTATATCCATCAAAGGAGACCATATCGAGAAGTGAAACTTACCAAACCACCCTCGTACAATCCAAACAAGTACTGAACATGCATACAAATCAAAATGTATTTCACCTGAGGCGTCGCCGCACTCTGTGGCTGCCAGCTGATCGTTACCAGGCTGTATCGGCACACGCTCTTGGGGGCCAGCTACTATTGTCTCTACCATCAGCATAGATAGTTGCGTACAAGTACGGAACTGTTGTAGCATTAGCATTCCAACTATCAGCACAAGTAAATACCTGTCTTGCAGAAAGCTTGTCCGCTCGGCGGTGGTGATGAACGGAAACCTACTATACTCTTGCAGTTTGCGCGAGGATTACAAAAATCAATACTGGCTGTCGAACTAAGCGATCCGGCACACCGCAGCGTCTTCAGAGAACTCAAAATGTATCTCAGCAAAATATCTTTTGACGTTGGGACAGTTGTGACTCGGAGAATGTCAATACTTGTGAACAGAGTAGCTTTTACAACAATACTCCTGCTTTAAATCGTTGTTTCCTACTGCGTAAGCACCTCCGTGACCAGGTGCATTAAAATGTTTAATTTGTCACGTTGATCCAAAACACACGAAGGAAAAGGGGAGCCATCGAACCTAGCACGGCAGTTATATCTCGACTGTAAGATTTTGTTAAATATTATTCTACATGAACTCGAACTGCTAGTACAACGTCGATGAGGAAGGCATTATTGTTGATAAGAGAATTTCTTGGCTTGTTTCATGTTTGACTATTTCCTGAAAAATAAATTTATAGGCAATGAAATGCGCATTTCTGTTTTATTGTATTTTGTATTTTCATTTAAATGAAAACACCGTTCTGAACATTTTGAAAAGTTAAATGTTATGCTCAACAGAATTAGTTTCTTCACGTTTTTTGGCTATCTGAACCAAAACATAATGCTTAAATTCACTGACTGGCCCTCGTTTTTCATATGATTATTAATGCATTTATCTTACGAAAAAGATGAATAATTGTCTTATAACTTAAGAACGTCTACTGTAGGATTCTCTGTGTTTCCTCGTTGCAGATGTATCAGTTTCAGCCATTATATTTTAAAATAATTATTTAAAATAATAGAGCTCGCCAGCCGTAGTGGCCGAGTGGTTCTAGGCGCTACAGTCTGGAACCGCGCGCCGCTACGGTCGCAGGTTCGAATCCTGCCTCGGGCATGGATGTGTGTGATGTCCTTAGGTTAGTTAGGTTTAAGTAGTTCTAAGATCTAGGGGACTGATGACCTAAGAAGTTAAGTCCCATAGTGCTCAGAGCCATTTGAACCATTAATATAGCTCCTTGCCCGTTTGTATTGCTCTGTCAACGAAATATCTTGGTGAAACCGGTCACCAACTCCACCACCACAATTTGGCGGTAATGTATCCGGCTGATACTGCAAAAAGCGCATTTGTAGTGACATACGACTTAGCAACTGCTCATACCAGCACATCACACTAGCCATAAGTTCTTTGAAGTTTACTGCTTTGAAGTTCTCCGGAAAACATTTACAAACATTCTTAAAGAATAGTCGCAATGTTTTCTCCTTGTGCACTGAGAGTCTTTAAAAAGTTGTCTGGTCTTTGGATCGACACCTCAATAATGAAAAAAGTGTTGATCGCAGAATAGAAGATAATTTTCAGTGGTGACAGGTTTCAATCGAACCAGATCATCTACAAACCGTAAGGCACCTCAGAGAAAAAACATTTTGCTACAGGAGTATTTTTTTATTTTAAAAAATGCCCTATCGCTTCAACGAGTTCTGCTTAACTGTGACCGTGTAAGATTAAGTTTTCACTGTATTTGTGTTACTTGGGAAGGACTGAAGGCCACAGGTCCGTGCGTCTCACCTCCGTGTGTTTATTTATTTAACTGTAGTGCCTCATTTCTAATTTCCTATTCAACTAATGCCTTGAGGACTTTTTATCGCTGTGAGGTTTCTGCTCTGATGATACCTACTTCTTGGATGTGGTGTGTCACATGTGTGTGCTGGTCTGTCTCATGATTTTTTTGTGAATCTTAGTTTGATCATTTCTACAGTAGGTTAGAAATCGAGATCCTCATGCATTGTCTGGATTCACGTTCACCTTCAAGCCCTAAGTATCTAACGAAGAATTTTATTTTGTAATACCTAGATCTGCTGTATTTGTGTCTTGCTAGCGAGCCCCCGAGAAATGTCCACATAAAGGGTTTTTGCTATTACAGTTGCCTTGTAGAGTAACTTTTGTAGAGATGTTGAGCTTCCTAGTAGCGCCAGTTCACTCGCCCTGCCAGAGAGATTCAGTCAGAAATTTTGCACATGTTTATGGGGGAAAAATGTCGGTGCAGTGTCCTTCCTAGTACTTGTCAGTTGAGCTCCATGGTACCTCTTTTCCTTCCACAGTGAGGTTTCTGTCTAGTTATGGACACTTGTTTGAAATACATTGTTTTGGCCAGGTTAATTTTAATCTTGTTGTGTCTGTACAACTCTGTGGTAAGATCCAGTTGTGTCTGTAGACTTCTGATGTCGGTGTAACGTTGGCGTTCACTCGTAACTGTGCCAGTTGAACATTTGCAGTCGTCGGCATATCGTTGATGTAGACCGTTAACGAGAGTGACGATAAAACCGACCCGGAATTCCAGCCTCTTCGAGCTTGATCTCTGGCCTGATGCCTTCAGCCTGTATCTACATTTTTCTGTTGGAGAGAGGACTTGTAATGAGTTTAATGTATTGTGTTTGATGGAACTCCGCCGAAATCTTCCATTAGAACCCAAATTGCTATGCTCACATAGGCTCGTCTTCAGTTAAATTGCCTTGCAGCCTGTCCTTAATGACCCTTTCGAACCTTTTTCCAAGACTGATTAGTAAGCCGATACGTCTGTCATTGACAGATTGAGTTAAAATGATGAAAAAGGCTTTAAAATAGGTGGTTGGTCGCAAAATAATGATCACATCTTTCTGAACGCAGTACAGTACCTGCTTATCAGTTAAGTAAAGATAAATTTGCTGCTGCAGTGCTTAACCTAACCGACACAGCATTCTCCCGTGATGCCATAAAAAATTCTTAATAGACGACGAAACTTTAATCTTCCGTCTAAAAGCAGTCATCAAAAAAGTGATAAATGAAGTAAAAACTGGTGCTGAAATATCTTAAATTTTAAAATTCGCACAAGCTAATACAGCGGTGAAAACTTGTTGTACTTTCACATTTTACGAACGTAATATACAATCATAATAAAAAAAATGCTCACTGATGTAAAGAATCTATGCTTGAAGTTGCATGAGATAAAAATTTCAGTTATTAAGACAAATAAAGAGTAATTCTCTTGTACTGCTTAGTGACAGGGGTTATATCTCCAAGACTCTGCTTTTCTTCCCAGATAATTTCCACTTTCGCCAGTGACATCAAAGCTTGTGTGAATAGCTCTAATGTTCTGCTAGTTTCAAAAAGGAGCAAAAATCGTTTAATAATGATGCATCCCAAAATGCCGAAGCTGCATTCGTAGATTAAGCTTCGTACTGAATATTTGCCAATTCGTCCAGTCATTAATGCATGTCAAAACCCATACTACTTGGTTAATAGTCTTTGTTAAGCGACAATTAAAGAACTCTTTACACTTCAGCACTCGTATAGTGTCAAAAATAATTACGAAATGGTTCAACTACTGAAATACTTTGAAATGCCAGACAATGTTGTTTTAGCCTCACTTGACATTAAGAACCTCTATACAAATGTACCTGTGAACGAGACGTTAGGAATTATTTTGAAAAATCTTTCATTTGGGAAGCTAGACAACATACACACATTAGAACTTATTGAACAAACAGAGCATTCTCCGTCTCCTATTTTACATTTAATCAAAACCTTAGCAAAAAAAAAAAAAAAAAAAAAAAAAGGCTTGCAGTGTGATCCAGTCTTTCAGGTATTTTATCCGAATTCTTACAAATAAGAAAACAGCAACAAGCCACTATTGTTGTCTAATTTGTAAAAATTAACCTCTACACAGCCACGGTCTCACCATGTCAGTTTTAGACAAAATAGCATTTTATCCAAAGTTTTCGTAAAGGATTTAGAGAAAAGATTTTTCAAAGCTTATGACTACCTTTGGAAAAAAATTACTTTCTATCGTAAGTACGTCGATGATGATGAAATTCAAGAACTAGCGCAGGTTCTTGAGACTGAACATAAAAAAATGCAATTCACTAGCGAAGTTGAAACTGATGGTTCCCTCAGTTTTTGGATCTGCAAATGACGAAAACGGGTTCGAAAGTAAACACTGATATTTTCCGTAAACCCACTGCAACGGACTTCAGTATTTCGTCATCCGGCTGCACATAAACGAGCTTACTTTGATTCAGTGTTTTATCGAATCGCAAAACTTGGTATAGATTGTGACACGGCTGATACGGAAATGGACACAATAGTTTAAGTTGGTATGGCAAATGGCTTTATCGAAAAAGCAATTCGGAAATGGGAGGTAAAAATTTTCAGAAAGTTGGACAATCAGACAACCAGTACTAAAAATGCAGTTGTCTATGTTTCTGCTTCCTAAGTCGGCTCATGCTCCGAAACAATTGCCAATGTTTCCAAACAAATCTAATACACAAGTAGGTTTCCTAACAAATGACAAACTAGGACTATTTTTGCGCCATTGTCTGGATGAGGTTGCAGATAAATACAGCACCACAGGTGTTTATAAAATGAAGTGCGAGTCTTGTTATAGCTTCTATATTAGCAAGACGGATAGAGCATTTAAGATAACATGTAAGGCGCACACATATGCCAGCAACAACAGCGCTCTTGTTTGTCACCTGAGAGAACTAATTCAGTGTTTAGAGACAATGGAAAACAACGAAAGTATCTTACATTTGGAACAAAAAGTAAAATATTAAATATCCTGGAAGAAGTCGAAATGTACGCTAACCGCCTTTCAACCCAAATATTGTAATTACTAAACAGATCACCAGCAACAGAGAATGGTTGGTTGGTTGGTTGGTTTGAGGATTAAAGGGACCAAACTGCAGAGGTCATCGGTCCCTTCTTTCATAAACACACAGAACACAGGGAAACCACCCATTAGACCAGCAACAGAGAATGGTTCTTTAGCATTTTTGACGAGTTGCTGAACAAGTAGATGGTAAAATACACGGACAAAAGTCTACGTTTTCATACTTCATTAGGTTAGGTTGTGTTCTCCTGCATATTTTATAGTTTATTTAGCAGTTTTTACCTCTTGAAATAGGCTCCTAGTTTTCTCCTTTTATTGTATGTTCTCTACACAACATTTTTTATTGCAAAACCCTGTATGTACCTGAAACCTGTCTTTGCCTCGTGTTGGCATTAATGTTCTGTTCATATAGCAAGAAAAAATCTGTGTACCTTTTATGCGAAATACTGTAATTTGTTTGAAATTACGACTTGTAAATACAGGCAGGTCATATACGGTAGCGTCATAGAACTTGCGCCATCCAGCGTCAATAAGCTCTCTTACACATAATTAAAATACTAAAAGGTGTACAACTTTGCTTCCGCCGTTAGTCGATAGGTGAAGACAATGGTAAGTAGCGGTCGAAAGAAACAGATCGCAGACGTCAGGCAGTTAGCTTGGCCCTCGGCCAACATAACTTCATTCAAACATTTGTCGATTTGTGTCTGCTTCATAAAGTTTTCCTTGTTTGAAAATGTCAGCTTACGAGCCTAATTCTCGTCATTTGCGGGAGGTGTTACTGTTTTGTTTCAATATGAAGAAAGCAGCCTCTGACTCTCATCGAATGCTCTCAAGTATATATGATAAGGACGCTATTAGTGAAAGAACGTGTCGTGAATGGTTTCAACGCTTCAAGAACGGTGATTTTAACGTCGTAGACCGGCATAGTGGTGGAAGAGGTACTGTTTTCGAAGATGCAGAATTGGAGACATTGCTGAGTGAAGACTCGCGTCAAACTCAAGAAGAATTGGCTCGATTGGAGGGAGTGACACAGCAAGCCATTTCAAAACGTCTCAAGGCTATGGGCATGAGTCAGAAAGACGGAACATTGGTTGCCCGTGTGTGCTGAAACCAAGAGACGTTGAACGGCGTTTGTGTGTTTCTGACCAGTTGCTTAAGAGGCAAAAACGGAAGGGATTTCTACATCACATTGTGACCGGGGACGAAAAATGGGTTCATTACGATAACCCTAAAGGCAAAAAGTCATGGGGATATCCCGGCCATGCTTCCACGGCGACGGCCAAACCGAATATTCACGGCTCCAAGATCATGCTCTGCATTTGATGGGACCATCTCGGCGTCGTGTACTATGAGGTGTTAAAACCAAGTGAACCAATCACGGGTGCTCGTTATCGAACGCAATTAATGCGTTTGAGCAGAGCATTAAAAGAAAAACGGCCACAATACAACTAGAGGCACGATAAAGTGATTTTGTAGCACGACAACGCTCGACCCTACGTTGTAAAAGAGATCAAATATACTTGCTAACGTTAAAATGGGAAGTCCTACCCCACCCGCCGTATTATCCAGACGTTGCTCCCTCTATCACCTGTTTAGATCGATGGCGCATGGCTTGGCTGACCAACACTTCCGATCTCATGAAGTAGTCTCAAATTGGATCGATTCGTGGAACGCTTCAAAAGATGAACAATTTTTTCGACGCGAGATTCGTACACTGACCGAAAGATGGGAGAAAGTAGTGGCCAGCGATGGAAAATACTTTGAATGATACATGTGTGACCAATTTGTTTCATTAAAGCCTCAAATGTTGGGGAAAAACGGCGGAAACAAAGTTGTACCCCTTGTATATGTCTTTTAAATTTTTCTTTGCCATAGATTGGCATTAACTTTCATTTACAGTGTCAGAAAAATCTGTATAAATTTTATTATAGATTATGTTATTACCCCTTGCAATCATGTATCGGCCATTTACAGCAACGCCACAGCACTTACGCCATCTGCCATCGACAAGTTCTCTTACTGGGGACTATCTTCCAGCCACATCGCTCGCTGAAAGCAGCCACACGTTAGCTCATGAAGTTATTTGCTGAGTCGACTGGTTTGCAACCCGAGATTATTTCAGTAATGGATATCGCCGCGAGAGTGTGCATTTGTTATGTTTTATGTAGGTTGCGTCGCAGTGGATGACCAGTGGCGGTACCCACTGTTTCTTCTTAGCGCTGTCTTCCGGCTCTGCGGCCTTTTGTGCGCTTGGCTCGTGTGATGTTGATCACTGCCAATATGCCGAAGCCACCCCCAACTGTACACCTCCCCAAATATGCTGATGAGACTGCCTTCCTGGCTCTCTATCCTATCCTTCAACGATCCCAACGCACTGTCAAACCCATCTTGACCAGTTCACCATTGGTGCAACCAGTGGTTCCTACATATCAACCCCTCAAAGACCCAGGCAATCACCATAGGCTCCAATATGCACTCCTTCCGTCTCCATGATTTCTACCTAACCATTTATGGTCGTCCCATCCAACTCACCTCTCACCCTGAGATACCTTAGTCTCACCCTCGACCTCGACGTCACCTCACCTGGACGCCTCATCTCCTGACCATCCAGCAGAAAGCCCATAGCTGCCTCCACCTCCTGAAACTCCTGTCCAGCTGCACATGGGGATGGCATCTTTCTATCATCCTCCACTTACAAATCCCTTATCCATCCTATCCTCTGTTATGCCAGCGTGCCTGGATCTCTGCCCCTCCCCCCTCCCCCCCCCCACTTTTATAAGGCCCTCCAAATCCTAGAACACCATGTGCTCTGCCTTGCCTTCTGTACCCACCTTCCATCCCTCACACAGCTCCTGTACGACCACATCCCCTTCCCCCACTTCCACCTTTTCCTCCTACATAACTGCATCCTTTATATGGCCCACAGACTTGATCTCCCCACCCCCTGGTGTCCTCCTCCCTCTCCAACCCCCGCCGATTTCCGCACCTCTAGCTCTATCTCTCCACCACCATACCCTCCATCTCATGCATCAGCACTGGTTCCACCTCTTACTCCTCCCGAATGGTGAACTTCACCATGTCTACCCTTCCTACCAACTGTAGCCTGGCCTTGTTCCTGCCCTCCTCCCAGGTCCCCCCTTTTCCTCTCCCCTCCTTCCCCCAGAGCACTTTTTCCTACTTCTCCTCCCTTCCCCCCCCCCCCCCCCCCGAGTCTCTGGACACCCTCCTTGACTGTATCCCTCTCCTGTCCTACCCTCACCCGCCACCTTCGGCGCGCCCCCAGCCACATCTCCCATTCTCCATACCCCTCTAGCAACGCCCTATCCCCCCTTCATCCCTTCCCCCTCGTATCCATATCCCTGGCAGATCCTCCCAGTTCGTTCTTCGTCAGTGTTGTGTCCGGTGCTGTTCCATAATGATGTCAAGTGCTGGGATTTTAGTCATGTGCTGGAATTGCACATAGTGCTGCTGTTTGCGATAGTTCTGTGCTATGCCACCCTTCGCAACTTTTATGCTCCAGCCAAGTTCTTGGCCTTGTATTCTTTTAATCGTCACAGTATGTGGTTTTTTGTGTACACTACCATTTTAGATTTTTAACTCCCTTTTTACAGTCACCCTCTTTTGTATGCCATATTCCATAATGTACCCCTGTTTTACATCTGTTTCGCCATATTTTCTCCTTTATATTGTCGTAAATGTGTCCCTGTTATGTACTTACTGTTTCTCAACTGAAGAGCAGCACCTGCCCTCCCCGGGTGGGGAACTGAAATTCAGTAAAGAAAAAAAAATTGATGTTGATGCCTTGCGTAACTTGTTATTTGTTTTGATGCTCATCTTCCTTCTTTTCTGTTCACATGCCATTTATTTTCTGACGTATGATTCTCTAAGGAGTGACTTTCATGTTTTTGTCTTCGTCATCGCCTTCTGTGTTGTCTTGATTGGCATCTATTTCCACTTTCATTTTCTCATGTGACTGTTACTCGTCGCTCGACTGTAACGGCGCGCTCCTCTGAACTGCTTGCTTCCTATTAAAAGTCTTGTTTGGTCCACCTGATTTCCTCTTATCCCATTTTCCTTCATTGTCTTCGCGCCTGGTGTCCCTCGTTTTTTCCTTGATGTAGGTGGATCTACATTGTCTTTCGCCTGGTCCATTTTGCTGATAGGTCCCTCCACTGCACTTATTGGTGAATGTGCTGGTGGTGGTGGTGGGTTGTTGTTCCAACTCCCGTGTCTATTGGCACTTGACATAGCTTCGCTGTCAGGCCGCAGGCTGCTTCCGCCGCATCAGGGACCCTGGACCATAGTTTTTCCTGTACCTGAGTCCATAATTCCCAGCTAGTCTGGAAATATTTCTCGCCTGTCACGCCCTAACATCTCAGACAAGTTGTAAGACTGAAGTCACGACAGCTAACTGTGAGTGAATAGCATGAAATCCGCTACGAGCTATAAAGGTGAAGCTCTGCCCACCGTCTACTGTGTGATATCAGAAACCCCCAAAGTGAAGAAAATACGATGGCAATTTATACAATTATAATGAGAAATGAGTTGAGTGAAAAGTTGAAAAACCTAAATAAAGAAGATGAAACATATCAATATTAATCGTCAAACGTATTAAACAAATTTAAATAATATAATGTAACTAATAAATAGAATAACGAGCAGAAAACAGTTACAATAGCCGGCAGTATCACCTGTGGTTAATACGTAAAGATAATAGACCAATAGACCATAGAGTCATTGTCAGATATTGAAGGTATCTATAAATCAGTGCAAAGATGTATCCAAACAACGCCGCTAGTCATCATGGAGACGAGCAGCGTCGAATCCACAGATGAAACGTGTCCGCGGCAGGTCAGACGCCCATCCAAAGATACACCGGCAAGTGACACGGTCAATCACCATGGAAACGAAAGCATCGATGCATGCCGAAATAGCCTCCGTTGTCACGAAGACAGCCGACCCGAATCTCAACGATAAAGATACATCTGTTGCTTTGTAGTAGTCCACTCGAAGTTATTTCGTCACAAGACCCCACTGGTCACCGTGGTGACGAAAGATGTCAATTATTGACATGGCGTACTAACAAAGGTCCATTTGTCGTAAAATACCGTACGGTCAGTTATGAGCTGGTAACATTTTGCATATATATATATATATATATATATATATATATATATATATATATATATATATATATATATATATATATAAATATATAAATTCATGGAAAAGGTAAGTAAAATTTAGCAAAGAGTACAATAAAAACGAGACTGACAAGAATTGTTTACGCTCATAGCATTAAAGAAGACATGATCTAAAATATAAAAATAAAACGATGTAGAATGTAAGTGTTTTGTGGTAGCATCATATTGTCAGCTACACTACTGGCCATTAAAATTGATACACCAAGAAGAAATGCAGAAGATAAACCGGTATTCATTGGATAAATATATTATACTAGAACTGACATGTGATTACATTTCCACGCAATTTGGGTGCAAACATCCTGAGATGATCTCATTATCAAGTATTGCATGAATATAGTCTGAGTTTTTGGGTGCGGTGAGTTACATTGTCTCAAGATATTTACAAGGTTTCTACAGTAATACTTCTCTTCTTGTGTTAAATTTTTAACACAAGTTTATGTCTCTTAATGAGTAGATTGTGAAAGCATTTAATTTTTTTAATTCCGTCAATAACTATGCGAAGTATTGAAAACCAAATTTTTGTTGCCATGGAACTGGGTGACCGTGCCCAGGGCTATTCATTTTGTGATCGAGATACCACCCGTTTCGTTTTCTTCGTGTCCATACTCTTTATGAGGGTAGTTTGGTTGGTAAACCGCTTCCAAATTTTTGGCAGTCTAAATGTCATACATGTCTCTTCCACTCACACACGTGTTAGGGTTGACCGGACACGAAGTATAGATTATGTTGGATGTTCTTTTCTTATCTTGTTCCCTGTCACACAAACAAGATACAAGAAATATTTCTATGGAAGGTGTAATCGAAGGAAATTTTGACTTCTCCGCAAATATACCAGACGTTATCAGCATTATTAACAATTTGTGAAACGTCGTTGTAAGTGCCTGTTAATAGTAGATTCCCAGCTCTAAGTGTATCAGAACAGTTGTCATCAAAGCACTTCGAGAATCTCCATCAAAACCAGTTTATTATATCAGTTCCTTGAACCGGAGGTCATTATTTGAACATAACGTTAATGTTCACACATTTAGTGAAACACCTGTAATTGCAGATAATAGTTGCAATTAGAAAACCATGGCTGATGTGATACTTCTGACATCAGTTTCACATTTAGTGACAGTACATTAATAAAGCTTGCACTGAGATGCCAAAAGTCATCGCATAGCGATTATTGGCAACAATATCGAGTACACGAGGTATACAAGGTCAGTGCATTGCGGAGTTTTCATTTGTACTCTGGTTATTCACGTGAAATGGTTTCAATCATTATGGCCGCCCGAATGTTAGTTGGAGCAAGACACATGAGACACCATTTCGGAAAGCGTTTGGGAAGTCTGTATTCCGCGATCCACAATGTCAATAGTGTGCCAAGGCATTACCTCTCACCAGCGACTGCCGACGGCTTTCACTTAACGACCAAGAGCAGCGACATTTGCGTAGTTCTCAGTACTAACAGGCAAGTAAGACTGCGTGAAATAATCGCAAAAATCAATGTGGGGCGAACGTATCCGTTAGATTAGTGCGGCGAAATCTGGCGTTACTGAGCTACGGCAGAACACGACCAACACAAGTGTATTGTTGAGAGGACGACATCGGCTGCAGCGCTTCTCCTGGGCTCGTGACCATATCGGTTCGGCGCTAGACTGGAGAACTGTGGCCTGGTCAGGTGAGTCCCGACTTCCGTTGGCAAGACCTGTTAGTAGCGTTAGAATGTGGCGCAGACCACACGAACCCCTGGACACAAGTTGTCAACAAGGCACTGTGCAAGCTGGCTACGACTCCATAATGGTGTGGGCTGTACTTACATAGAATGGACTGGGTCCTCTCATCCAACTGACTCGATCATTCACTGAAAATGGTTATGGTGGGCTTCAATTAGCCAATTTGCAGCCATTCATGGACTTAACGTTCCCAAATAACGATGGAATTTTTATGGATGACAACGTGACATGTCATGGGTCGCAACTGTTCGCTATTGTTCTGAAGAACATTCTGGGCAATTCGAGCGAATTGTTTGGCCACCTAGATCACCCGATATGAATGCCATCGAATATTTATGGGACATAATCGAGAGGTCAGTTCGTGGACAAAATCCGGCACCGTCAACAATTTCGCAATTAAGGACGACTATAGAGGCAGTATGGCTCAGTATGTCGTGCAGGGAACTTCGAACGATTTGTTGAGTCCACACCACGACGAGTTGCTGATCTATGCCGGGCAAATAGAGGTCCGACACAATATTATGAGGCATTCCATGCCTCTTGTAACCTCATTGCAGTTCAC
Organism: Schistocerca nitens; assembly: GCF_023898315.1. Taxonomy (NCBI): domain Eukaryota; kingdom Metazoa; phylum Arthropoda; class Insecta; order Orthoptera; family Acrididae; genus Schistocerca; species Schistocerca nitens. The sequence continues at coordinate 204,630,236 of NC_064619.1, forward strand.
TTCAATGCCATAACATCATGTATATTCAACAAAGTAATAAGTGTGTCCCATTTGCCAATAATACCTTTCCCAGTATGTAGTGTTTAGCTTGTTAGTTCTTTTCGCTCTCCATTTGATCTTAACTGGTTTGTTCGTGCTCTGGTGTGTTCGGAGTAATGCTACTTATATACAGGTTATTTACAGGTTTAGTTCTATTCTTTTTTCCTCTACGTCTAATCTCAAACAACTATGAGTCACAAAACAAAGGAATTGAAATCTATTTTCCGTCATCAGTTAAGTTGTAAGGTGGCCATGTAATTTTGGTTTTCGTAAGTTATCGATATGCACGTCAGAGAGATAGAGCAACTTTTGTTACTGTTAAACAAACTTTGGTGTTGTCGTAGGAGTTTTTGCCTCTGCGCAGTCTGATATATTCTTCTTTGAAGTGTGGTAAGTGATGAACGTATTCAGGAGTGCTGTATTAACTTGTGACTGCATCTGTTCGATGAAGGAAGATTTTTTTGTAAAGGACAGCAAGCATGAATATGATGTATTCATTTATTAAAAGGTGAAAAAAAAATTTCTTTAGAATATCATTTCATAGGAGTAGTTATTCTCCCCATTCCACTGTTTAAAGATTTATTATTACGCATTAACACATTGCACCGTATGGTATACAACAGTCTGAATATTTTTTGGAAATTTTATTAAGAAACAGGTATCTACTTAGCCACTGCCTACTTTCTATTTGCTGTTATACTTTCGAGAACTCTGCAACAATATTTTCATGATGCGAGGTAAGTTGAAATTTTGATTAGAGGCAGATAATTATTTTGCTTCGGTTGCACATTTAAGATAAAGACGATTTATATTCAGACCAGTTACAGTCCAATTCAGTTTGTGTTCTGTTTAGCCAAAGGTTAGCATGCGAGTTTAAGGTGAATAACAGTTTGTTGGTTCATAGTTTTGGTAATACGTAGACCTTTTGTAGAATGGGAGGTAAAGTTGGGCTAAATTTCATACAGAAACACGTAGTGGCAAATTTACATATGTCGACCTTTACTGCCAGGATAGTTCGTCGGTTCTTCTGATAGTACATAGTTAGACAGTGTCTGATTTCTCTAAAGGAAAAAAAATACCGCTCCATTCATTTTACTAATGCTGTACTACTTTTTCAGGCCATACATTTAAAATGTTGTGTTCAATTTGTGAAATTTTATATCGTGTGACGATTATCTATTGTTTTATTACCAAACAGTTGGCATAATAGTACAAGTTCTGTGTGGATTTCATTCACTGTACGGCAGTACACTTTTTTGTTTGGTGACTGTAGCAATTTTTTTTCTGGAAACAGTATTTCATCATGTCTGGCATTACTGTCCGTCGTAGCACAAGACAGCAGAGGGTGTTACAAATAACGAGTCGGCACAGGATGAGACAAACCATATTCAAAAATTATCAACTACCAGTAGTTCACATGAGACTGCAGGAAACTGCTCAGATCGACAGTTATTAACCAGTTTAGCGAACTACACTTAAGCAAACAAACGATGAATTATGAACACGAAAATTCGGAAGTTGAGTCGACAGGCACGCAGTCTAGCGAAAGCTTACGAAAGTTGCCACAGTATTGCGAAATCTTACAACTGGTAACAGACACATCAGAATCAGATTTTGCGTCAATTTATTTTGAACAAACACAGCCCACAGACGTTCAGCGAACAATTATATAGAATCACACTGCGCGAAACGGACAAATTTTCTAGAATCAATTGGTCACATGCTTATTGAAACACAAGATGGAGTGAGTAATAAAATCGACAAATCACAGGAAGAAAATAGTAAATCACTTAGGGAAGAAATTAAAAAATCGCGAAATATGAACAGAAAATCACAATAAGACAACAGAAAATCACAGGAAGGAATTAAATTGAAAATAAGAAATTTATCAGTTGAGATTAGGGAACAAACTAAAAAGACCTTCAACCAATAATTATCAATTTTGCAAATGGATTACGTAACCTTGAAACAGTCTTGCGAAATCTTACAACTGGTAACAGACACATCAGAATCAGATTTTGCGTCAATTTATTGTGAACAAACACAGCCCACAGACGTTCAGCGAACACGAAAACATGAAAACAAACCAGCGTAATGACAAGGGCGAATTCTTTGTTATAATCAATACTGTAGTTCCGATTGTCATAGCTACACTGATAAAACAGCAGAAAGAACAGCTTAATATAACGGGAAAAGAAATTAGCGAACAAGTGCAAACTTTAACATTAAACTCTGATCAACAAAAGGAACAGTTAAGCACAATTAAAGAAAAAGCTGATGACTTGACAATGAAAATGGCAACCAGTGCAGATAGAGATTCAAATGACACAATGCCAGTACAGTTTTCAGACACAGCAGCATATGTCGTTAATAAATTTTAAAGACAACCAAGGGAAAATTAATAGGGAGAATTAGCTTTATAGGAACACTATTAATGAGAAAGTCGAGCGTCTTGAAAGAAAGCTTAACCCCGAAGACGAAAAGGAGAAATTGGCCGTTTACATTCATAGTCAAAAAAACTTTGGTGACAATACGAATTGATGATGTTCGGGTGATTTTGCACGAGAACAATACCACGCATCCTGATACGACTATGAATTACAGAGGTGGTGCAATACAGAACAATCTGGTTCAAACAAAAATGGTAACTTTGATTACAAACACTTTTTGACTGTACGAAAATTCATAGTTTTCAGGACTTACAGAGACGAAATTCACCCCCAAGCTTGGACTGATCAGTTCCCGTATTCATTACCAACAAATTGGCCACTTGAAAACAAATTAGAATTCCTCTGTGGCCATTTGGAAATTGAAACTCCAGCAAGAATGCGCTTCATTTGTAAGGCGTCGGATAGAATTAATTGTTATATAAAAGTTTGAATGTTGAAACACTTCCCGGCCGATGCACCATATGTGGGGTGGCGGGTGGAATTATGTTAATTTTGGTATATATGTTTGAATGTTGAAACACTGCATTTCCCGGCCGATTAAATATATGTGCGGCGGCGGGTGGAATTATTGTTGTTAAATGTTCCTATTACTTATGCTGTCTTTCGCCGTTCTCAACACTGGCTCTCTAACTACAATATTGGCTACCAGAAAGTGATTAGCAAAACGTGAAGCCTGTAATTAGAATTCCTAGTGCCCCCTTCATCTGAGAATACACTTATGGTTACAGCTTAGAGCTCTGAGGAATTAGGAGATTGTCCGGGATTTATAATCAAAAACGGTCGTGAAAAAAAAAAAAACTTTCTCTATTCTGAAAGTCACAGATGAAAACAAAAGAATCCACACAATCTAACTAACAGAGCAGTTCAGAGTCTAATGCGCTGATGCCACTATACTGTCCAAATTAAATTTTTAAATGAATGCTCGCCATAATTTGATGATTAGGTTCATCAAACGCCACGCTAAATAATGGTAGAATGTTTGTCCCGCGGCGGCACGTGAAAATACAATACGCAAACTGAAGATCGATAATTAAAGTCATCCCAGAATTAACACTTCACTCGAAAATGATTTCATGGTTACGCGTATCCCGAGTAACTTATTACGGCATCCAAGGCTGTTTGTAGCAATGATACCGACGCGACGCGACTCCCGACACAGATGACGTGTTATTCAGCATCTGCAGAGAATGGGGCCTTTCTTCCTCGCGCAGCGTTGTTATATATAAAGCCGCGGTGCGGACGGCTAAGGGAACGCCTGATCAAATCGGCTCTCCCGACTAGCCGCTGGGCTAGTAATGCACCACTTTAAGTTACCTAATAAATCATAGCTTCTCTTGCTGATGGCCGATATAGCTCTTAATTTAAATGTGCATTCAGCACGCAGGTAAGTATTGATAATAATATTTTGACGTGGCTAAGTTAAATATTTTGGGTGAGAGAATTAATTTAATTACACTGCACGCAGTAGACGAGCTCTGAACTGGCCCTTTGGAGATACGCTATCGCTATAGTTTTATACGTATTCAAATGAAACTTCTCACATCTTCATAGTTATAGCGGATCTCCAACCTACTTAAATGTAAACATTCTAGCCTTATTTATTAGCCTACTTAATCTATCTTGCTTCCTTAAGTTTTAAGACAAAAACCAGAAAATCATGAATTTCAACTAAAATCTTAAATTGTGAGATCCAGAAGACTGTTTCTATTAAATATTTATGAAAAAGGATTCTGATTATAAATTTTGAAGTCTCTAGCTCTTTTCTGTTGCGCCAATGATTTTTACAGAAAAACGTCCAAATTTCGAAAGGGGCTAAAGTTATCGAACTGATATTCAACATATACTAATTTAGTATTACTCCTGACATGCTAGAACCGTTTTAGGTTATTTACTTAATTTTTAAAGTATTGCGCAACATTTATGACGTCAGAGCTAGTTACAGCGGGCTGGCTGGCACACAATGGAAAGACTGATGTGAATTTACTATGGCGTGAGTAGGCTGCTTCCCTACATCACCCTCTACTTAAATTTTTTTGTTTATGAATGTTAATGAATGAAAAAAAAATTTAATTACAAAAAGGGAAGCAAGAGTACAGCTTAACTTCCTATGAAAATTTAAAATTGAAATGTAAACATGTAGAAACATTAAAAGAAAACTGATTACCTACATTAATTATTTAAATTGCGGGCATGTTCACTGCCTCTTAAGCAACATTATTACTCAAAATTTAAGCAAAGTCAATGAAACACTTTGGCATACATATTGCTTTAGACAATCAAACACACAAAAATATGTAAAATTATGAAAATCTTAAATACATTAAATACATTTTTACATACACAAATTCAAAGAAAATAACATGATACATAAACAGATGATTATCTCTTAGCAGTCTTTTCTAAACCTGAAAGAAAATTTCACAAATCATTTTTACACACGTGGTTGTAGCCGCTTTGTCTGGCGTTCTACACTTCCATTCACAAGGGTAGAGGAGGGGAAGTTGCTATGGTGTGCGTCCTTCACGTTCACTCTAAATTACATGTGGAAAGGGGAGGGGTCACTGTGAGTTGTGTCCAAGTCACTCCACGCTTTCACGCAGCTACCAGGCTGCCATTATCTGATTTGTCCTGTAGAACAATCAAAAAGAGTGCCTCAGACTCTGTTCACTTAACATCTAAGGGTGGGTCACAATGAAATGGGGGTATAGATTTTATCTTCCAATATGTTACTGGAACAAAGTTAACAGAACCTTTTTTAATTTTACTCTCATAGTTACTTAATTGTCATAAAATCGATAACAAATGGCTCAAAACGCCGTTAGTCACGTACTAGAGAAAATTAATGCTCAAGGCATACAATCATAAATCTCAATTTATTATTTCTGGGCCGGAACACTGAATCAATGCTAGGTACATTCTTGACAAATCTATATTTTATTCACTTAGCTAACTCATCTCTGATTACCTTATTCTTAGAGATAGTATGAGTATATTTGATTAGTAGTTTTCTCAGCTTCTTTGTACATGTGAGTAACTTTTGGTAACAGTACAGTTGTGAGTGTTCAAAAACATACTACGTTTAGTTGACTAAATCCACTTATTGGTCCTCTGCTGTTGTGTCATTTCCACATCTGCAATTATGTATTTACTCCATCGAAGTGTATTTATGCTGAGCTATCAATAATGTTTCACGTCTGTCATTATGTTACTTATTTATTTTGCTAGTGTATGAACTTAAGTAATACTCACTCTATTAACATTTAAAGCATAGGATAGCACATTTATAGTATACCTATAGTGTATTGCAGCTGATCAGTTTGCTCACGTGGCAATCCATTTCCACTCGATCGGACGCTGAAACCACAGGTAGTCTCTCTCGATCTACCACTAAAGTGCATCAAGTAATTATGCACGAGCGTAATGCTAAATTCCTTAAACCTATAGGACACCATGAGCTGCTCTGTCTCATCTAACATAAGGGTACCTATGGTCGCATTCACGCCTCCAACTCATAACCTCAATACGTGTAGGTGTGTCCTGTCACACACTACACAAAAATAATGGCCAGCTCCAACCTTATAAATACTTCAGGGACGTGTCCTTCACGTCTCAACCACAAACACTGCTCAATTCTATTACACTACCTTTCGTTGCTACACCAGGTGAGTTTATTCTTACAACTTATTTGCATTTTTTTCATAACACTAAGCAATCTCTTTTACTATTATTTAGTTAGCTCTAATGCGTACACTAGGTTTCACTACCACTTCAGATCCTGCTTGTACACGAATTTGTATATCTTTTTAAAATATTATTGTGGGACCATTTCCAATAAAACAACACTTTGTACTTACTATATTACCAGGATTCTATACATAATTGTTACTCAAATACATTTGTATCTTAATTACGTCATAATTCTCTATTGTTTATGTCACTGTTAGGTTTGTCACATCAGGTATTTTTCTTCACTAATCGGTGGATAGAATGGTTACAGAACTCATGGCGTGATAGCCATGACGGAAAGTTTTTGTATTGCAAAGTAGGAGTCAAAATTTTTGTGGACAGGAAAGAGGAAGAATGAGTGAGACCTGAAATGGAAAGAAGATCTCACACAGCTGGGACTGCACAGCTGCCACACTGTGTAGAGGTTACAGAACAACCTCCTCCCTACAGCATTCATTAGTTTCAGAAAATTTTCATGTGTTTGAGAGTAAGAGCCGAAATTTTGATGGATAGGAAAGATGAAGAATGAGTGAGACCTGAAATGGAAAGAAGATCTCACACAGCTGGGACTGCACAGCTGCCACACTGTGTAGAGTTTACAGAACAACCTCCTCCCTACAGCATTCATTCACAACCTTTGACCACGCCACGTCGATCTGAAAATACTTTATGATGGCTTTTTAGAACCTGTCTCAGTTCTTCCTTCTGATTAGCGGAAATTTTATCGATTTCCTGCAATTTAGCTTTTATTTTGTCCAAAATAATTGCTTCTTCTTCTGTGTTTAGCTTACTGTTACTAAGATTAACACTTTCGTCCCAATATATCCTATTTTTCAGAACTCGTATAGGCAGCTCCCAAGTTTCATCATTAGTTACTACATGTTTATCACTAAAAGGTACTGTAATTACTCCGGTTATTGGCAAGACCATTTTTAACTGGCTTCTTTCAAAGTCAACAACACTCTGATATTTTGACAAGAAATCTATGCCAATTAAAACTTCAGTACTGAGATTATTTACAATTAAGCATGGATGTTCAATTAAATTACCATTAATATCAAAGGGCAGCAAAGCTTCTTGCTTTATCGTTTTTGACACCTTGCCAGTAGCACCAATTATTCTTAGTCCTGATACCCTCATTACTGTAAGCTTGTCTTTACCAGGTGATGCATCAAAGAAGGACTGAGATGTCGCACTCACTTCACTTCCACTGTCTAAGAACAACGTACATTGATACCCAACATATTCACTATTATTATAGGGTGGCTTATTCTAGGTTGTACAGGTGGTTCCTCAAACTCATCCAATAGTTCCTTTTTGATTTGTCTCCAACTAAAGTGATCGACATCTGTCTTCATTACATTTAGGTCACAGTGTGTAGGGGTTTCCTGAATTACATTTTCAGCTGCCTTTTCCAGTCGGTCTATTAATTTCAAATCGAAACACCGCACGACTTCATTACATTTAGTTTGCTGAACATGACCCAAATTACTGTAGTCTGAGCGATTCTGCGCTTCCAGACCGGGCATAACACTAGTTACAGCTAAACCACTTTCACCATTATCGTTGGGTTCCTTCTCAAGTGACAACTGGTCACAGCTACTGGGTTCATCGACCCCCAACAGGCTACCCTCTACATTCTCACTTACCCCCTGTCCTAAATCTATTAGTACAGTATCAACAAAAAAAAATGGCTCTGAGCACTATGGGACTTAACTTCTAAGGTCATCAGTCCCCTAGAACTTAGAACTACTTAAACCTAACTAACCTAAGGACATCACACACATCCATGCCCGAGGCAGGATTCGAACCTGCGACCGTAGCGGCCACGCGGTTCCAGACTGTAGCGCCTTTAACCGCTTGGCCACACCGGCCGGCTACAGTATCAACATCCTGCACAGGCACTTTAGATAAGAGCACATCATCCTCAGCGTAAATATTAGCATGAATTTCTTCTGCTTCTTCACCTGACAATTCAGTATTTGGTAGCTCCTCCCTATCGTTACACTGCTGCGCCTTCTCTTTCTCTTCCCACTTAGAAAGCGTCTCTAACACTGTATCTATCAAATACTGTGAGTGATCTAATATTTATGTTGTATTCTTAGGTGCTACCGACACTTCATCCACATGTTCAGTTTGAGTATTCTGATCTGTCTTACCAATTACTGTAACTACTGGCTTAGGAAAAGTAACCGCCTGGTGAGCGCCAGTATCCTCATAGACAGGAACTAGTTTTCCTGCCTCTGCCTACTACTGTTTGCTTTAGTTCCATGATAATTAACTGGCACAGCCTTGGTTTGGGCGCTGTTGTTTACCTGCATAATTTTGTTCGGAACAAAATTACTATCATTTGGATGCCATTGTTGGTTCTGATAATTATTTCTCCAGTTCCTACCTCTCTTAGGATGGCGAACACCTACTGTTCTGATGTTTACATTGCCATTCTGCTCGTTCTTAAAATTACTACTATTGTTATTAGCATTTCTGTTATTACGTGCTTGTTCCTCATTGGCAGCAACACGTTCTACACGTTCCAAATATTCAATGAAACGATCCAGATTGTCTCTAGGGGCAGATATAATTCTAGTTTGCCAATACCATGGCAGTTTGGCTTCAAGACCTAGTGTAATCATTTCCGGATTTAGCTTTCCCGCGAAATGTGACAAACGTGAAATCCATGACCTAGCAAATTCTTTAATAGATTCCTTGCCTGCATTGAAGCGTTTTCCACTCCAAAATTCTCTCAACACTTCATTCTGCTTATTGCTAGACCAATACTCATTAATGAAAGCTATTTTAAACTCCGCTAATGTTTTACACTTCAACATAACATCAGCTGACCAACGCATGGCGTCACCTGCCAAATGGCTTCTAATAAATGAGATTTTCTCTCGTTCAGACCAAGTTGGTGGAATTACATCTTCAAAATCGTTCCAGAAATCTAGCGGGTGGATATTTTTATCTGGATCGAACAGGAAGAATTGCCGACACCCGATAAAAGCGGCGTTTGCAGCTACAACTTGTTGTATACAACCATTACCAGAAGTTACTGAAGCTACTTTATTCTCAATGTTAGCAATGTTAGTACTAATATTTTCCACTCTCATTTCAACATTATCTACTCTTTGCACAATATGAGTAGTATCAGTTTTGATAGCGTCTACTTCTGCTTGACATAGGTTTACTTTTATATTAACATCTTTAAATCTATCTGAGCACAGTTCAGATTTCGCCTCGATCTTTTCTGTTAACTTGTGCTCCAGCTTCGCATCTTCCATTTGGAAGTCTTTGCGAACCTCAGCAGCTTCGGATTTTACTGTTTTATACATTTCAGAAAATTGTTGAGCAACCTTTTTCTTAATATCCTCATGATTGTAATCAATTTTATAATTCAAACTGTCCAGATCCTCTTTCAACTTATTGCAACAAGCCTTGAAGGTATCGTCCATTACCTCCAATCGTTTATTAAAATTAGTTTGGCTGGCCACAATCTCATACTTTAATTCAGCATTATTGGATTTTAATTTATTGTCCATTGCCTCGAACCGTTTATTAAAATTTGTTTGGCTGGCCACAATTTCAGACTTTAATTCAGCTGTCATTCTAGCATTACTGGCTGACATTTTTGCATTACTGGCAGCTATTGCTTGTAATATAACATTTAAATCAATAGCCCCAGTGTCTTTGGGTTGCTCACTAGCTGGCTTTTTATCATACTCAGGTGACGAAAAACTAGCTCCAACAACAGAATCATCAAAACTAAATGATACCTCTAATTGATTAGTCATATCTAACTTATCCTTTTCAAACTCTACCACCTCTGATGGCTGTTTTGTTTTTAATTCATCAGATAAACTATCATCCAATAAATTAACAATTTCTGAATTCTGCTTTACTACAGGGGTCTCTATTATGGAATCATTGCCCCTTTTTACACTACTGTCAGGAGACAATACTTCATATTTCACTTTAATATTACTACTCTCATGCATATTTACACTTGAACCGTTGTCTGGATTTACAGTTCCCTCAACAGACATAGGTTCTGATTTAAGTTTAACCTCAGTTTCTTTTGGCGGTTCCATCGCCGACAGTCTTTTAGTACAGGTTAGTAAAATTTTTAACAGCTTTTCACTTAACTTAGTTCCTTCTGCACGACGTATGGCGTTGTCTACGCGGCGTACCGGGATTACTGATGTGACGCAGCGCGCTGAACTGCCGACGGCATGCCGACTGCTGTTGTGTGTTTGCGTGGCCCGCAACTGCAGGTGCGGCTCCGGCTGCTCCGTCAGACGACTGCGGTGAGGCGAAACTGGCTTCTCTCGATGCCGGCAGCGCCGCTAGACTCAGTGCCAGCTCCGTCAATCCAGATGCGTTGTTAATCCAATTACATCGTCCACATGCACACGTCACTTTCACTGTTCTATTACTCAGTTGCGTGTCGCATTTCACTTGCGAATCCCAATATTTAAAAATCACTTTCACTTTACTCAGTTTATTTCCCGGCCGATGCACCATATGTGGGGCGGCGGATAGAATTAATTGTTATATAAATGTTTGTATGTTGAAACACTTCCCGGCCGATGCACCATATGTGGGGTGGCGGGTGGAATTATGTTAATTTTGGTATATATGGTTGAATGTTGAAACACTGCATTTCCCGGCCGATGCACCATATGTGGGGCGGCGGCTGGAATTAATGTTAATTTTGTATATGTTTGTAGAATGTAGAAACACTGCATCCTTGCCGTTTTAACCATATGTGCAGCGGCGGGTGGAATTATTGTTGTTAGAAATGTTCCTATTATCTAGAATGTTATTTATGCTGTCTTTCGCCGTTCTCAACACTGGCTCTCTAACTACAATATTGGCAACCAGAAAGTGATTAGCAAAACGTGAAGCCTGTAATTAGAACTCCTAGTGCCCACTTCATCTGAGAATACACTTATAGTTACAGCTTACAGCTCTGAGGAATTAGAAGATTATCCGGGATTTATAATCAAAAACGATTTTCTAAAAAAAACGTTCTGTATTCTGAAAGTCACAGATGAAAACAGAAGAATCCACACAATCTAACTAACAGAGCAGTTCAGAGTCTAATGCGCTGATGCAACTATAAATGTCCAAATTAAATGTTTAAATAGATGCTCGCCATAATTTGATGATTAGGTTCATCAAACGCCACGCTAAATAATGGTAGAATGTTTGTCCCGCGGCGGCACGTGAAAATACAATACGCAAACTGAAGATCGATAGTTAAAGTCATCCCAGAATTAACACTTCACTCGAAAATGATTTCATGGTTACGCGTATCCCGAGTAACTTATTACGGCATCCAAGGCTGTTTGTAGCAATGATACCGACGCGACGCGACTCCCGACACAGATGACGTGTTATTCAGCATCTGCAGAGAATGGGGCCTTTCTTCCTCGCGCAGCGTTGTTATATATAAAGCCGCGGTGCGGACGGCTAAGGGAACGCCTGATCAAATCGGCTCTCCCGACTAGCCGCTGGGCTAGTAATGCACCACTTTAAGTTACCTAATAAATCATAGCTTCTCTTGCTGATGGCCGATATAGCTCTTAATTTAAATGTGCATTCAGCACGCAGGTAAGTATTGATAATAATATTTTGACGTGGCTAAGTTAAATATTTTGGGTGAGAGAATTAATTTAATTACACTGCACGCAGTAGACGAGCTCTGAACTGGCCCTTTGGAGATACGCTATCGCTATAGTTTTATACGTATTCAAATGAAACTTCTCACATCTTCATAGTTATAGAGGATCTCCAACCTACGTAAATATAAACATCCTAGCCTTATTTATTAGCCTACTTAATCTATCTTGCTTCCTTAAGTTTTAAGACAAAAACCAGAAAATCATGAATTTCAACTAAAATCTTAAATTGTGAGATCCAGAAGACTGTTTCTATTAAATATTTATGAAGAAGGATTCTGATTATAAATTTTGAAGTCTCTAGCTCTTTTCTGTTGCGCCAATGATTTTTACAGGAAAACGTCCAAATTTCGAAAAGGGCTAAAGTTATCGAACTGATATTCAACACATATTAATTTAGTATTACTCCTGCCATGCTAGAAACATTTTAGGTTATTTATTTGATTTTTAAAGTATTGCGCAACATTTATGACGTCAGAGCTAGTTACAGCGGACTGGCTGGCACACAATGGAAAGACTGATGTGAATTTACTACGGCATGAGTAGGCTGCTTCCCTACACATTGTAAAACATTGCCAAAGCGTAAATCATTTCCAACGAGCATTTTGTCAGCTTACTGGTCGCAGGTCACAGAAGTCGGGTAAAATACAGCATTATAATGTTACTAAACTCTGAGCAAATTGATCTCTCTAACCTCACAGTCAGTCAGAGCTAATTCGCATTTGTTTAACGAAGTTTCCTACACACTTGAGACGCTTTATTTTGGTTGGCAGAGGTAAAGATGATTTAGAAGCATTGCAAACATTATTTCAGGAATTGTAATTGGACAGTGACAATAGCTTAATGAAAAGACACAATAACAATCAGAAACTATGACGCACAAGATCTTTTTGTACCGCATGAAAACAAACTATGGGTACTCACATAACAAACACAACGGACACGTCACAGTAATCAACATCTAGTTCACAGTGGCAAAATTCTGGAAGGCCATCCCAGCGCGACAGATACAAATAACTGAAGTCAGATCATTAAGTCCACTAGATCATCAGCGACGAGGAAGCAATAATCAAGCATCTTAGTCACAAATTCTTTCTTGTATATAAGGGACTTTATCAAATTTGTAGAATTGTACACGACAATGTTGTGGAAACTAAAACTATTTGGACACGCAAGAGCAAGGGACATAATCATATTTCGCATATCAAACCATATATAAAATAATTCTATTTACTAAAATAGTGCCCTGATGCTAGAAGTACATGTCATCTATTTCTAAAAATACTTCTTGCATTACAGCACACAATAATAGTTAGCGATAAACAATGCTATTGCACCACATGCCAGTCCGACTCCTGTCGCGCTTCAGGCAACTTTTGACGAGAATCGGGTGACTTTCTTCGCGCAGCTAACTTCATTTCACATGCAACAAATCCAGTGATTTGCTGCCACGACGTGTACAACAAATTGCTACGAGCCTCGAAATTTCATCTACAATCCGGATAAGAACAAGCAGTTTCTAATAAAATGAACATTGTCAGTATTTTTTAAACCAGTTCTGAGAGGATACACAGGTTATCAGCAATGTGTAGTTCACTTGACAAATATTTTTTGGCCATACGCAGTGATGATAATGCAGAGACATTTAATATTTTCTACCACTTTTGATGAGATACATAGACTGTTAGAATGATAACTGGTTTGTCAGGAAAGAAGAGTAATAAGTGTTTCGCTGTGAGAAGTTTTTCAGGATCTGTTTCGAGGCAGTGAAGCTGTATTTACTGAATTGAAATACTTACAATCATAAGGAATTATTATTTAACGTGTACACTGTGACTAACAGAGCGCACATGATTAAAGTTATAATAGGATAATCAGACTCGTGTTGGTTAGGTTCACGAGAGATTTTTGATGCATACTGTAAAAAAGTTAGGCAATGATTCTGATGATTACTGTAGAGAAAGAGTAAGTCGGTAATGATTAGAGCATAGGGACTCTGCTTCTTGTTATAGTCAAATTTTATGCTATATGGTTGCATTACATGTTTATAAGCGAAAAAGGTAAATTCTTGAAAAGGTGTGGCTAAGTGACAATAGCAAACGAAGGTACATGACTTAAGACAATAGAGGTATTTCTTTGACGTGGAGTGTATACTTCTCTTATGCAAATTGTTCAATCTTTTTCATCAGAACAACACAACATGTAACAGTTGCGCAAATTTTACAGTACTTCTAGAATTGTGCAATTTTGTCTCCATTTGTGCGTGAAAACTGTTTTTCTAAGATTTGGCTCAGCATTTATTTCTACTCTATCCTGTGACACACTCATGTAGCACATGAAACCTCATTGAACGTTTTGTGACTCTACTTTCTGGTTGTGTCTGTTTTAATGTTTGTAGTGATGAATGGCATTTTTTCTGATTTTTCTTTTATGTAGCTACATGCTCGCAAATTTAACCTCTCCTCAATTCTGTAGAACTAATCTGCCTTGTCTTTGTCTAACAGATAAACTTTATGTATGTATGCAATTTGTCATGAGTATCGTCCATCAGCCTTACGTGTAAGGGAAACTTTGGAAATCGAGATAAAATTCATGACTTCTGGCGTATGACATGGATAGATAAAATACTTAGAACAAGAGAAAAAGCAATAAGAAAAATGAGGTGCAAGAAGTATGTGGAATACTAATGATGTCTTTTTTATTTACTTTCCAGCTACTTTCTACATCTACATCTACATGATTACTCTGCAATTCACATTTAAGTGCTTGGCGGAGGGTTCATCGAACCACATTCATACTACCTCTCTACCATTCCACTCCCGAACAGCGCGCGGGAAAAACGAACACCTAAACCTTTCTGTTGTTCGAGCTCTGATTTCTCTTATTTTATTTTGATGATCATTCCTACCTATGTAGGTTGGGCTCAACAAAATATTTTCGCATACGGAAGAGAAAGTTGGTGACTGAAATTTCGTAAATAGATCTCGCCGCGACGAAAAAAGTCTTTGCTTTAATGACTTCCATCCCAACTCGCGTATCATATCTGCCACACTCTCTCCCCTATTACGTGATAATACAAAACGAGCTGCCCTTTTTTGCACCCTTTCGATGTCCTCCGTCAATCCCACCCGGTAAGGATCCCACACCGCGCAGCAATATTCTAACAGAGGACGAACGAGTGTAGGGTAAGCTGTCTCTTTAGTGGACTTGTTGCATCTTCTAAGTGTCCTGCCAATGAAACGCAACCTTTGGCTCGCCTTCCCCACAATATTATCTATGTGGTCTTTCCAACTGAATTTGTTCGTAATTATAACACCCAAGTACTTAGTTGAATTGACAGCCTTGAGAATTGTACTATTTATCGAGTAATCGAATTCCAACGGATTTCTTTTGGAACTCATGTGGATCACCTCACACTTTTCGTTATTTAGCGTCAACTGCCACCTGCCACACCATACAACAATCTTTTCTAAATCGCTTTGCAACGGATACTGGTCTTCGGATGACCTTACTAGACGGTAAATTACAGCATCGTCTGCGAACAACCTAAGAGAACTGCTCAGATTGTCATCCAGGTCATTTATATAGATCAGGGACAGTAGAGGTCCCAGGACGCTTCCCTGGGGAACACCTGATATCACTTCAGTTTTACTCGATGATTTGCCGTCTATTACTACGAACTGCGACCTTCCTGACAGGAAATCACGAATCCAGTCGCACAACTGAGACGATACCCCATAGGCCCGCAGCTTGATTAGAAGTCGCTTGTGAGGAACGGTGTCAAAAGCTTTCCGGAAATCTAGAAATACGGAATCAACTTGAGATCCCCTGTCGATAGCGGCCATTACTTCGTGCGAATAAAGAGCTAGCTGCGTTGCACAAGAACGATGTTTTCTGAAACCATGCTGATTACGTATCAATAGATCGTTCCCTTCGAGGTGATTCATAATGTTTGAATACAGTATATGCTCCAAAACCCTACTGCATACCGATGTCAATGATATAGGTCTGTAGTTCGATGGATTACTCCTACTACCCTTCTTAAACACTGGTGCGACCTGCGCAATTTTCCAATCAGTAGGTACAGATCTATCGGTGAGGGGGCGGTTGTATATGATTGCTAAGTAGGGAGCTATTGTATCAGCGTAATCTGAAAGGAACCTAATCGGTATACAATCTGGACCTGAAGACTTGCCCGTATCAAGCGATTTGAGTTGCTTCGCAATCCCTAAGGTATCTACTTCTAAGAAACTCATGCTAGCAGCAGTTCGTGTTTCAAATTCTGGAATATTCCATTCGTCTTCCCAGGTGAAGGAATTTCGGAAAACTGCGTTCAATAACTCCGCTTTAGCGGCACAGTCGTCGGTAACAGTACCATCGGCACTGCGCAGCGAAGGTATTGACTGTGTCTTGCCGCTTGTGTACTTTACATAAGACCAGAATTTCTTCAGATTTTCTACCAAATTTCGATACAGTGTTTCGTTGTGGAACCTATTAAAGGCATCTCGCGTTGAAGTCCGTGCCAAATTTCGAGCGTCTGTAAATTTTAGCCAATGTTCGGGATTTCGCGTTCTTCAGAACTTCGCATGCTTTTTCCGTTGCCTCTGCAGCAGCGTTCGGATTTTGCCATCTCATAGGATAAAATAGATTCTTTTATATATATTTTTCTACCAACATGTATGACATTATATGCTAACTGTCTTCTAGTATTTACATATTATGTAACGTAACATTCAATGGTTCAGCTTACTGAATTTTCAGGTTGAATTTGCCTCTTACACTAATATTATTTGTTAAGTGTCTTTATAATCCATATTCTCTGTATAAATTGTTACTATAGGATGTAGCACCACTAGTATAATAATTAGGCTATGTTAAGTGTAATAATACTGTAGTGAGCTATCATAAGTCGTGAAAGGTGTGTAAGAAATCATGAAAGATGTGTAAGAAGGAACCAAAGAGAAAAAGGTAAGAAAGGAATTTGTACAACATTCACATGAGCAAAGAAATCATTACGAAGATGAATTTGAGATGAAATGATTAGGAAGGGTGAATATCAGGTGAAATATGATTAGGTAGGGCAAATATGAGAAATGGTTAGGTAGGGCAAAAATTACATATGCTTAGGAAGGGCAATGGAGCTAAATGATATGAACCTACATAAATGTATGAAAAATATGCTAGATATAAGCAAAGAGATAAAGTAAACATTTTTTTGTTGGAAGTCTCATGATGGGTAAAATGACAGGATGAAAATAATAATATATTATGTAATATATATTATATATAATTGTTATATTACAATTATTTACATACATAAAATGAAATATAACTAGAGAGAATGCTAGTTACTGACCATATAAGGTATAATAATAGACTTACATTAACTGACTGCATGAAGTACTCTTTGATGTGAATCTTGGTTACCCCCTATTCCATGATTTTCCTACCTATATATTTGTGTTCTCCTTATCTATGTGTGTGAGACTATCCTCATGTGTTTATTTCTTGTGTGTGATCACTATTCATCTGTCTGTCTTTCTACCTTATTCCTTATACTATTGTGTGTTTTACTGATGAACACAAATACATGTTTATCTGAATAGATTTAGAACTTTATGTAGGTCATTGTGGACACATATAATGTACTGACACATTCCATGACCTTGGAGATTTGCTCTTCAATTTGGTCCTGCGGAACTTGATGTGTAAGTAAATAAAATAAATAATTGTTTCTTAGCATGCCTCTTACAGTAGACTGATTCACACGATTTGCTTGTCTGATGTTTCTGTAATTCGTTATTGTAAAACAGTGGTGCCATGTCGCCTCTTGCTTTTTTGTAGACATCGAAATCTATTGTTGACATTACACTACATGTTTAGTCCATATGTACAACTATGTAAAATCTTATTATTCCTGAGTTAATACAGTTAACTGTATACTGCAGATGTAATAAATAGCATTTGATTGACCATTCACCACAAATGATGATTGAGACATGCCAGGGCAGAAAAAATATGCCTACTAGTATATACTGAAATAATGCCTGCCAAATGTTGTCATACTTTTCAAATACAAGCTGCTATTGACTTTTACAAGGAACTCTTCTATGCTACAAAATGGTTTTAAAGTTACCAAAGGAGCTGTGGTCAGCTTCAGGCTGATACTATTACATATTTTACTGTTTGTGCGTGTGTGTGGTTGTAAGCTAAGAACTGTGCTTAGTATCATTGAGCCTGCTTACACATAACTTCTCACAAGAGTGACGACTTCGGTTGTTTGTAACAAGGACACTTCTCTACTTACATTCATTGTGAAAATACTACTGTCGTACGTGACTATGCTTCAGAAATGAAAGCCTTGTTTGATATAGACACTATGACCTACATACTGTGTGCTACAGAAACAGAGTACATCACCAGTACTGCTTACTACAATACAAAATGTGATATATAAACTTTCAAAATAGTCCTGTCCAGAATGTCCTCATAGATATCACAAAGCATGATAAGCCACCTGTGATGAATTCAGTTGATTTACTTCATTCACATATTTTTGAGTTTTTTTGTGTACAGTTCTTTAACTTATATTCTTGATATTTTTTTCTTTGTATTTCAAACATGCTTGGTATGTTTCTATCCATAATGCTTAGAATTTTGTCCTCGTCCCATTCCTATATGAAATGACCCTCCTACAAAATTCTACTCAGGGAAGGTGGAGGATATGTAAGGTTGGCGTGAAATTTTATTTTTAAGTTATGGATTTCATGCCAGAGAGAGCAAGTTATGTGTAGTAGTAGTAGTAGCTTTATTCATCTGTAGATCTCTTTTTACCAGGATATAGGACACGTGAAAGTATTTACAAATTTAGTTCAATTTAAAATAAGCTAATTCGTATACACATATATTTACATACTTCTGGTTAGACATAGGTGACACACACACACACACACACACACACACACACACACACACACACACACACTGGTGATCTCTGGGCCATTTTATGTACCGAAACTTCCCATTTGCTATCCTGAAAAAGTCAGCATCCCTCCATAATGAGAGAGATGATGAGCTCAGAAAGAGGAAAAGGTGTTAGTATTGTGCGATGCATAGATTGGGGGTAAGTATTTCTAGAAAAGAAAAAAAGAAGGGAAAACATAAAGTGAAGGTGGAATGATGGATATTTTATAATCATTATTATTATTATTATTTATTTGTATAACTTTTTGTATCAAACGCCTACTGTTTTAGCTAAGTAATCCTTCAATGTATAAAATGTATTGCATAACAGGTACTTCTTAGCTGCCTTTTGAAATAAGTGTATTTTTGCTATTACTTTAATCTCTTTTGGTAATATATTGTTCAGTTTATTCCATGGTAGAAAATGCTGTTTTGAGTTCTATGTTTATTTTTTCTTGGTAAATGTAAGTTGAGTCTATCTATTGTTGCATGGTCATGGACAGAGCTTGTTGTGCAGTAATTACCAATGTTATTTTTGATGTGTATGACTGACTGGTAAAAGTATTCACATGGAGCAGCTAAAATCCCCAGTGTTTTGAACATATCTTTACAATGAGCTCGACTAGAGTTTTTGGCTATTATTCTTATGGCTCTTTTCTGGAGTTTGAAAATTGTGTCCACATTTTGTGCATTTGTTCCCCCTAAAAAGAATGACATACCTAAGAACTGAGTGTATGTATGAATAATATATAACTGAAAGACACTGCATGTTACATGTTGATGATAGGATTCTAAGGGCATAACATGCTGATGACATTCTGTTGGCAAGTACCTTTATGTGGTCACACCACTTCAACTGAGAATCAATATTCATTCCTAGAAATTTTGCATTTGTTACACAGTCTATAGAGGTGCCATCTACATTTAATTTAACATTGTCATTTTTTCTCTTCAAACTGAAATTCATGGCATTAGTTTTCTTTATGCCATATGTCACTTTATTGCTTATTGACCAATCATAAGCTTCGTTGAGAGTTTCATTTGCTTTCTTAGCAAGAAGTTCTCTTGTTTCCTCAGTGACTATAATATTGCTGCTATCAGCGAAGAGAATTTTTTCACCATGAGTAACACTTCCAGGAAAGTCGTGGATGTATCTCAGGAACAGTATTGGCTTTAATATGCTACCTTGCAGAATCCCTATATTAATGTATTTTCGTTTTAATAAGTGTTTTAGCAAATGTCTGGATCTATTTAAAGTGTGTACTCTTTGTACGCTATCTCTTAGGTATGATCGAAACCAGTCATTAGCTACCGGTCTTATTCCTAAGGCTTCCAATTTATTTAAGAAAATCTTGTGGCCGACTGTTTCAAACGTCTTAGAAAGATCCAAAACCATAACTCATCTGTATCAAGAGCATCAAGTACAACTTTTGTGAATTCTACTATGGCTGAATCCGTACTTTTGCCACTTCAGAAACCAAACTGTGATTCACTTAAAAGATTGTATTTATTCATGTAATTCATTAATCTGTCTTTTATAATTGCTTCTATTATTTTTGAGAATGGTGAGAGCAGGGAAATGCACCAGTAATTTTCTATGTCGTCTGCACTACCTTTCTTAAGCAAAGGTACAGCTCTTGCCTGATTCAACTGCTCTGGAAATGTCCCTGATGTGAAGAATTCATTTATTATATTTGTTAAGGGGCCTTGTATAATCCCCATGCATTGTTTCAGTACACACATTGGTACCTCATCTACGCTTAATGACTTTTTATTTGTTTCGTTTTTGAACAGTTTTACTGACTTCATTCTCTGTGGTTGGAAGTAACATCATTGTAGTGCAACATTATTTATAGGTGCTATATTATTTGGGTGGAATTTTTGCTGTAACTTCTCTCCAATACTTGAAAAATGCTCTTTTACATAGTTTTCTAAGTGTTGTGGATCATTTATTACCTTATCCTTCTCCCTTAGCAGTATGCTATTCTACATTTGTTTGCCTCTCCCCGTTTCCTTTTTTACAACATCCCAGACTGCTTTGCTTTTTATTCTTTGTATTATATAGTATTTTGTCATTAAATGACTTGTTTGCAGCAATCAGCATCTTTTGGTAGATCTTTTTTATCTCTTATAGAAAGTAAAGGAATCTGGATAATTGTGAATGTTTTTCATGGAACTGAGGTGTTTATGTGTTTGGGAGGACTTCTTAATACCTGCTGTTATCGATTTGTTTTTGTGAGATGTCGATACAGACATGCATACTTTTGGAAATGCCTTTTCAACGTTCAATTTAAACAATGTGGAGAATTTAGAGAATTTCATATTCACATTGGTTTCCTTATACACTTCATCTCATCCTTGTTTTTCTAGCTCTTATGAACATCTTTTATTTTGATTTCTGATAGATGTCGTTTACAGGCTTGTAGTTTAGGGAATGATTCGATGCCTGATTTTGCTGTTGCTATTTGACAGAGATGGTCTGATAGACCAAAATTTTTTACAGCTGCATCACATTTTCCATGTCCATATTTGTGGCCACATGGTCAATTACTGATGAAGTCATTGTAGTAACCCTCGTTGCACTATTGACCAATAGGGACATGCCAAAAATTTGAAGAATGTTTATGAAGGTCCTGCTGGATTCATTTTTGATATTATGTTGACCTATGTACTTGAAACTTTATCTAGAACTTCTGTTAACTTATTGAAAAAAGTGTCCACACTACCACTGGGAGATCTATACACACACAAAACGATTAATTTCTTGGTGATATCAAGCCCTGTTATTTCAATAGCTGATATTTCAAAGTGTTTGTCTTCACTTACTGTATTTAGGTCATGTCTTGATTTTTACTGTGTTCCTTTTCTGGTATAAATGCATGGTCCTTCACCCCTTGAAGTAGTTCTGCAGTAAGAGTTTGCCTTTTCATATGATGATAATACTAAATGTTGGATTTCTGTGTCCCTACACCAGTGATAAGTAATACAAACTACAGTGCACTTCAAAGATTGGAGCTCGACTTCTAATAGTTGTATTTTATTTTCTATTGATTGCATGTTTTGGTGGAGGATTTTTAAGTCTGTGAAATGCTCCATGTTACTCTTTGGAATGGTTGGCTTTTCTGTGACTTCTGGTATATGTGATATTGAGGTGTTAAAATCTGTCTTGTGAGTGATTGTTTCAGTATTTTTTTTAAGTGCTGGAGATACTCTTTAGGCACGGCAATCTGTTGTCTGGATTTATCCTAAAAAAGACATACTTTTCCTACTTTTGAAAACAGGTATTTGGCCATGTGTGGCCTGAGATCCATGCAATATACTTTCAAGAATCAGGTGTACCAAACTTCCCTTACCAGTCCTGTTTAGGTGTAGGCCATGCATAGTGAAACCTCATCTGTTGATAGTTCTGATGGGCACCAGAGAAACATGAGCGAAGTTGGCTGTCCTCAGAGCCATCCCTAACACCACATTGATTGGTCTCAGAGCTCCATCAACGTGTGGTCGATCATGACGTCAGAACAGCTCAACAAAGTGTTCGATGGTGCTATCAGTCAGGGAAGCTACCTTGTCCAGATCACCACCTATGTCATATGCCCAATCCCTGTCCAAACTGTTTCCTGCCCCATCCACTGTCACTACATGGTTCTCTTATGTTAAGTCCTTACATAAAGATCCTAGGTCCTATATCACACGACTTAGCCCTGCGTTTGTCTTGATGATGCTGGTGGCCTGGAAATTTTATTAAAAATGTAAATCTACCTTTGATATGCCTGGCAAGGTTTTTATTTTTAATCTAAAGTTATTGTTAAAGACGCTTTCGGTCATGATAAAAAATTATTATCTCACCCCATTTCTCTGGACCTAATTAATGATGTGTAGAGGCTAACGAGCTGGAGTGGAATTCTTTGGGGTTTCGGACAGAAAAGTTTATTTTAAGATTTTTGGTATGTCTTTCGATTGTGATACTAGCTTTAGTTCTCAAAGTCACTACATGCCTGTGTAATATCATGCGACATCGTCTCGTAATCATCACAGAAATCCTGAATATGTCAGAGTCAAAGAAATTGTAATCTAATTTTCTGCGCAAATACGTCAGATCTTATTTTTGTGTGTCATCGGTCTTCTGGCTGGTTTGATGCAGGCCACCAAGAACTCCTCCTCTTTGCCAACCTCTTCATCTCGTAGTATCACTTGCAACTTACTTCCTCAATTATTTGCAGGATGCATGCCAGTCTATGTCTTCCTCTAACGTTTTTGCCCTTTACAGCTCTCTCTAGTACCATGGCAGTCGTTTCCTGACGTTTTAACAGATGTCTCATCATCCTATCCTTTCTTGTCCCTGTTTTCACACATATTCCTTTACTCTATGATTCTGCGCAGAACCACGTCATTCCCTACAATGCTGTGCTCCAAACGTACATTCTCAGACATTACTTCCTCAAATTAAGGCCTATGTTTGATACTAGTAGACTTCTCTTGCCCAGGAATGCCCTTTTGCATGTGCTAGTTTGCTTTTGTCGTCACCTTTTCTCTGTCCATCATTGCTACTAGGTAGCAGAATTCCTTAACTTCAAGTACTTCGTGACCATCAATACGACGCTAAGCTTCTCACTGTTCTCATTTCTACTACTTCTACTTAAATTTCGCCTTTCTCCAATTTATTGGCTCTGAGCACTATGGGACTTAACAGCTATCGTCATCAGTCCCCTAGAACTTAGAACTACTTAAACCTAAGTAACCTAAGGACATCACACAACACCCAGTCATCACGAGGCAAAGAAAATCCCTGACCCCGCCGGGAATCGAACCCGGGAACTCGGGCGCGGGAAGCGAGAACGCTACCGCACGACCACGAGCTGCGGACTCCAATTTATTCTCAATCCATATTCTGTATTTATATAGACTGCTCATTGCATTCAGCAGATCATCTAATACTTCTTCACTTTCACTCAGGGTAGCAAAGTCGTCAGCGAATCGTATCACTGATATCCTTTCACCTTGAATTCTAATTCCACTCCTGAACATCTTTATATTTCCGTCGTTGCTTCTCCGATGTACGGATTGAACAGTGGGGCGAAAGACTACATTCCGTCTTTAATCCGAACATTTCGTTCTTTGGTCGTCCACTCTGATTATTCCCATTTAGCTCTTGTACATACCGTATATTACCCGTCTCTTCCTATAACTTACCCCTGTGTTTCTCAGAATTTCGAACATCCTGCATCATTTTACATTGTTGAACGCTTTTTTTAGGTCCACAAACGTGTCTTGATTTTTCGTGACTGCCCCTAACATTATTTACGTAACGGACAATCGCCGGGAGTCGACAGTGAGTCATGGATGGGAAAAACCAATCGGTCAAAAAATTATACTAGTATTGTTGCGAATAACTGATATTTTTCGGTATGTATTTGGTATTTGTTACAAAAAGTATTTTTATTTTTTACTGACAACCCCGTATAAAACCGATATTACAGTTTGCCGTAGCACTGATGCTAAAATTTTTGGTTTTAAATAAAACGTTTTTAAAAATGAGAGTTGCTTCTGAAATACGGCTAACGTTTTTGAATAATATTGATAAAAGGAGTCAGCTTACAGATCAACACATTATTCTAATGAGTATTTATGAACAGCTTGGAGCAAAAATACTGGCCAGTGGAATAACTCATTACCGGAATTTTAACTCTTGTCATGTAATTGTTCTTGGTAAATGCAATATTTTGTCTATTATCTAAATTGTTCATTTGAATTAATGGAGCAGCTTTTTACGTTTTCTCAATAAAAAATCAATTATACCCAAATTCCCATTAAGAATAATACACATATATTTTACTAAGTATAGCGTTTTCATTCGAAATAATTAAATAAAAAGAACGCTACAAGTTTTAGACTAAATATTATTTTTGTGTCTGACGAATTTATATCGACTGTAATAAAAACTTCAAAGTTCATTCATAATTTACCATAAAAACGGGAAATAGCTTACCTGCGGCCTTCATCGCCTTGTAACCGGCGGAAACGGCATACTTTTCAGGAAACTTATTTTTCCAGCCTCACAGAAATGATACAGGATTTGGGCTGGACATCATTAAAAGAAAGGCGTTTTTCGTTGCGACGGAATCTACTCACGAAATTCCAATCTCCAACTTTCCCCTCCAAATGCGAAAATATTTTGTTGACATCTACCTACATAGGGAGGAACGATCACGAAGATAAGGGAAATCAGAGCTCGTCCGGAAAGATATAGGTGTTCGTTCTTTCCGCATGCTATACAGATTGGAATTATAGAGAATTGTGAAGGTGGTTTGATGAACCCTCTGTCAGGCACTTAAATGTGATTTGAAGAGTATCCATGTAGATGCAGATACAGAAAAATTGTCAGAGCATGTGCTTCGATAAGTGCCGAAGTGATAAAGAATACTGCCCAGTCCATGATAAGAAGATTGCAGCACTGCATTGATACCAGTGGTCATCACTTCGAACGCTTTCTGTAAATGAACGTTCAAACCACAAAGCCTTCGTTGACTTTCAGAGACCTTACTGTTACACATCGTTGTATTCGTCTTGGTAGCTGCTATCAGAAAATAAGTACCCAACTATAGCACCCTATTTTAAAAAACGAAGTTCACCATATCTCTGTCGCGACCCCACCTAGAAACAAAAATCCAACGTCATATTATGGCCCGCGTTGTCCCATGCAACTTTTGTCCCACAAACTTTTCAGTTCCTATCATACTTTCGGAATTATTCTAGGTGGCAATAGTTAGTGACTCACCAGTATATCTGAGGAGCTTTGAGAAATCGTGTAAAGAAACTTGGTAGAGAAACTATTTAGCACCACGTAGTAATCAATTAAAATATGTATTCACAAAGAAGCTAGAAACTTTATCGTCTATGTGCAATTAAAAATGTGGATACGCTTAAATTTGTTTTTGTGCACTTTCAATAATTTTGCCGCCTGATTTAACACACTCATGATACCAATCAGATTTCATTGATTCTGTATTTTTTCCTGATGCTAATTAATGAACCAAGCGCAGCTTACTGCCACTGTTGGTGCGTTTGAACTTTTTCAGAGTTTTCCTTGAGAAGAAAGAAGCCTGTTAGTTCCAAAGCAGGCACATATGAATGCTCTTGCCGTTTCGCATGTCGCTTGGAGTGGTTTCGGTTACTTAAATAATGTTTTAGAAACAAAGCTTGCAATGTGTCTGAAGCAAAACTTGTACAGTCAGTGTGTTTTACCAGTTTTGCCTCATGGCAATGAGATACGGACATTTAACCCATTCAGACCCTGTGGCTACAATTGGACACATTAACATTTACTGCGCCTTCGCTGCAATGGAAGTATTTGTCCCTGTGGAAATCTGAGTTACACTTCTGTGACAGTTCAGCCTTTTCATTATGGGCGAGTGCTGCCAACTTTTTTTCACCACTATGAAAACATCAGCAAGTCAGTGTAGCAGTGCGCTGGTGCTCGTGGCCACCAGTATAAACGGATGTGGTTGGTTCGCTGTATTTCACTGTATAATTAAATGTTGATATTGTTATTTTGTATGGCAATTGTTGAATGATCATTTTACAATGTATTACAATAGATAATATTTTTAATTAGTTATTCTAGTCCATAAAATGAAGATAATTGTACAAAGTATGTTTCGAAAAATGGTACATATCTTTTTATAAACCTGGCATCCAAAATCATTAAAAAATCGCCTAAGAGCATTTACCACAGAAAGAAAAATTCAGGTCAGGAAAGATAAAGGCGAAAGCCATTCAAAGACTGAGAGTTCCTTGGTTATCAATGGAAAGATGAATGTTTGGAATTAAAGAAAGACACAGGGACATAGATAAATTTATGTAGGAACAAAGAATAGAATATGTAGAAACGACAGAAACTAAAACTAAACGGAAGGACAGAGGATTAAGGTTTAAAGACTCTTTAATGACGTATTTATTAGACACTCAGCAGAGACTTAGATTTGCAAAGAATATCTACGGTACCTTTGCAAAGGAACCATCCCGACACTTCTGTTATGTGATTCAAGGAAATCACGGAATATGTAAATCTGGGCCTAATGGTCGCCAAATATAGTCTTCTTGGATGTAGCCTCAAGGCTAAAGCTAATTCTTCTCCTGTAGTTTGTTCTTCCGGAAGCACTTTTCTCCTTGAAGTAGTTAGTTAAAAACTCAAAACGAAACAAGCAATCTTCTGTTGAGATAAATGTAAAGGAGAAAAAATAGAAAACTTAGCTTTTATTCGTGAGGAATTTTCTGGGAAGTGTGTTTAAAGTTATACACCTTTCATTAAGTTTGCGTGTGTTGTTGTATCAAATATTTTCAACTTGTTTTAAGAGCGTCACTTGTACTCTCAACAGCCGGAGTAGGCTGAAACACACGTGTGTTCACTATTCACATTCATATTTCGTGTGTAACTTGAACAACCAATCTATGAGCTGGTTATTACACTCTGAACGTCCCTGATTGTAGCTCTCAGCCTGATTCTGATACACGTGAACAGTGTTACGCAGGGTTGCACTTCATTTGGTCTTAATATCGGAAGGATCACTCTTTTCCAGCAACAGGTCACCAATCGTCCAAACGTTCGACAGGGGAGAGTTAACCGGATAACCCAACATCAACTTAGCTGGTGTTAGTCTACGTGTTTCATGAAGAGCTGTATAAAAGGCTGACCCCAACCTTCTCACTCACCTATCCCAGCAAGGCTACCTCTTTGCATGATATACAATTAAGGTTGATTTTGCTTTTAAATTCCGGTTAACATACTTGGCAAACGACGACTGTATGCAATAGGGAATAGTCGTAACATGTTTGTGGTGTATTTAGAACAGAACTTCCTGAAAGTGCTGAAAGAAAAGCGGCTGCATTATCGGCGACAAGGCTCTTGTATCGACCAAAACTGGAAAAAATACTGAAAAGATGGTTAATGGTAGTGAGAGAACTGACCAAGCTACTAGTAATAAGCCATACAAAACGGCTAAACGAATCAACGACCACAAAAATGTATCGATAAGGCTGCTTGGTGCGAGGAAACGGACCGACATAAGCGATTAAAAAAATAAAAAAAATCTCTGCCATGGGACTGTCTTCATGGGAGGAACATAGTAGCCGCTGTCGAGTTTTCAGGTTGCGTTTGGCTGTCTTGCGTTGTGCCACAATCAATTTAACATATTTCACTAAACCATTCCATGTCACATGTTTAATCCTGTGAAGAGTTTAGGCTAAGCCCAAGTGCTCCCCTCCCCCCTATACTAGAATGCATGAAAATAACTGAAAATCTCCGGAACTAGAGACTCTTAGAAATACAAATCTTTAACTTCTGGTCATAACGGGTTTGGAAGCAAGCAGCCCTGGAGATACTGAGAAGCGTTCCACCACTTCACCCCAATCATTCCTTTCCCTGACCTAGGCTGTTTCGGGATCCTGACCCTGCCCTTCCTTCAAATTACCAAAAGTGAGGGGACCTCATGGCAAACGTTCTGCTGAATTCCACCAGTTGACTGGCGTCGCCCACTACACAGCCAGAAAACTCGACAACGCATCTTCGTCGGAAGAGGCAGACATTGGCTTGTACTTCTGAACCTTCATTGTATGCATGAAGTTTTTCATTTTTAATTTAGAAGCACCACTGCGAAGACAGAAGCCCTGAAACTCCTGCAACACAAAATGCTGACCAATATTGGACAAGAGGATCCTGGAAGATCCCTCAATGTTACAAGTGACCAACAACGAGCGGACAGCGTCAGTCGACGGGGAAGACAGCTTGGCTACGTGTAGGATGTCTGACAATGAATAGACCACCAACAATCACATACTGCTGAAAAACGGACCCTCGAAATCGATGTGCTCTCTGCCTCAAGGATCTTCTCGAATGGGCCAAGAGGAAATCTGGCACTTTGGTGTAGCCTGGTTCTGCATACAGGTTCCGCAAGCTGGCACCAGATGTTCGATGTTGTGATCGATTATTGATCAATAGACATGATGTCACCCCAATTCCTTCATACGAGTCAGATCCCAGTGAAACACATACATCAGCCGGAATATGGAAAAAATGGAAATTTGTGGTAAGTTCCTATAGGAACAAACTGCCGAGGTCATCGGTCCCTAGGCGTACACACTGCTTAATCTAACTGAAACTAACTTACGCTAAGGACAACACACACACACCCATGCCAGAGGGAGGACTCGAACCGCCTACTGGAGAAGCCGCGCGAACCGTGGCAAGGTGCCTGCGACCGCGCGCCTACCCCACGAGGTGTCGGAATAGGCAAGGACGCAACGCTGAGCAAACTGCTATCTGACATTCGCTCCTCTGTGACAAGTGGCAGGTGAGAGGTCTCCCTGGACAACGTTGAATCGCTAACGGAGGAGAAAAACATACGCCACGCTGAATCTACACCCTGAGAAACACGTTCCAGCCAACCCACCGGGATGGCCAAAACTAATTTCTGGAAAAACGGATTGTCGGCTGTCAACGGAATTTCCAACAAAGTTTGCCGCAGGGTATCGCCGATGGGAACACGAGACACTCCTGCTGACTCAACTCCGGATCAGCCCCCACATGCATCCATGTTCATGCTTATGTTTTTGTATTCTTTGTGGTGGAGAGTCAACGAATGTCACGGCAATAAATACTGAGGAGGAGGCCCCTAGTATGCAAAATGTTGGTAGTAGACTTGGCAAAATACGAAATTTTGCCCAAAAGCGACTGGATTGCTTCATGTTCTTGGGTGCTGCAGTTGACGATGGATTTGATGTAATCGTCTATAAGAACCAGGCCAATTATGTGAACCACATCTCCCAAAAAATTTACCTTTAGGAAGCAAAAACACGCCTTTTCCAACTTGTAACAAAAGCCATTCTCCAGAAGACGTTGGAAAACCATCTTAGATTTCGGAAATCCTCATCTCGTGTAGAGCCTATAAAACAGATGTCATCAAGGTAGTTCACATAATAGGGAACGTACTGCAGCAAGTGCTATAAATGTCACTGATAAATTCTCGATGTACACAAGAGCCCAAAAGGCAAGCGATTACACCGGTAAAGCCCACAGAGGGTGTTGACTACCAAGGAAGTCAAGAAGCTGCATCCAACAGCAACTACAGGTGACCGCGATGTGTGAAAAATAGTGATTCCCGAACAACCTCACCAATAACTCCTCAAAGAGAAACATGTCTCTCGAAATTTTCTAACCCTTTCCAAGGTTTTCTCAACCAGCTGGTTATATGGCTGTGGTAAGGAGGCCAGATCTTGTAAGGGAACTGAGTGATATTCTAAATAGACTTATGGACTTTATCAACTATCTGTAAGCTAAAAACAGAAAGAACATTTAACTCAAAGATATTTTGAGCCAATGGGAAACAGACCAAACAATGTAAATTCCGTTTCACATTCTTATAATTTGTAGCGATGAAAAATTGCCCTCTCAAAGAAATTGAGTGTTTACTATAAGTCACAACTAGACGCAACAGCCGTTGCAAAGCCGAGCAGCCCAAAAGCCAGTACGTATGTAAGTTAATGAGGCTGACCGTTAATGAGGCTGACCGTCGCCCCCATGTTTATTTGAAATTCAACCGGTCGCCCATACACTTCCAACGTGAGCAAAATACGCCGGGGCGACACGTGTGATGCATTGGATGTAGCCCAGAGTCCACAGGAATTTCCGGACCCATGGCTGTCAAAAACAGTTAATAAGTGACCTACCTTTCGGCGGACCTCATAGATGGCCTCCACGTGTGAGCAATCTCGTCGATCACGCAGGAAAAGGCAATAAGAGTACGACCACTATGTCGCCCGACGAGTAAAAGGTGAGACTCATGCTGAGGACCCAAAAAACACTACAGGCAGGTACAAGCGGTGTTGCAATCGATTTGAAACCACCTAGCTCAACATAGTCGCTGACAGATACCGCCGCAATGCCTCTGCACCGGAATCATCAATAGCAAATCGTCGAATCGTTGTAAGAGCGCTTGGGTAACCTGTGGGTCAACGGGGGCTGTTTTCCATGGATAGCTAATTGCGCTACCCGCCAGTTGTCGGAAAGGACGATCCACGCCGCTGCCGAATGCGATTTCACAGTCTGGGCAACGTTAGCTAAAGAAAGATCGAACGAGGTCAACCCACGTTTAGACCTGTGGATCATAAGCTAACAGGAAGAACACGTCCTGAATTAGTGAACCTGTATAGGAGGTAGTGCAGATGGGACACACAAAACGGCACTTGCGTGAGGGACCAGCAAATCGCCGATCCAGGCTGTAAAGAACTACCTGGGGCACTTGCGGTGCTGGTAAAACTGCGATTGCACCGTCACCACATGAGTCTGATGTCCGAAATACTGCGTAAGCAACCGACGAAGTTTGTCAAAGGCTAGCTTCTTGGGCTCATCGGAGTGCATCAGAAGTTTGCACAACTTCAAACAACCGCGCTCTGGACAATAATAAGGCATATTTACAGAGTGGATTGACGATACTCCTTACCTGGCAGCGCAGCTAGAGCTGACGCAAGTACTTTTCCCGTCTTTACACAAACTCATCGAAAGTGGAAAACGGCGTCGAGGGCTGTGTGGCGTGGGTGGGGGGAGGGGGGGGGGAGGGGCAGGGAAGAAAATTGCACAGTTGGCGCCTGGCTTTTCACCTGTATGGTATGGACGCGAAGCCACTTCGCATTCTGGTTGAACAGTCTTTGTTTAGGAGCGCTGTTGCTGCTGTACCTTCTATAGGTGCAACTGTTCGTGCCAACACTGTAGGAATGCTAGTTGCATGGTAGCCCAAAATTACCATTATGAAAAGGGAAGACAAAAAAATTTAAGTGGCACGTGCTTGAAAACGTCCTTCGTCGTCACTTTGGTATCAGCACAGGCGTGGCAAAGCCGCTGAAGAACACTGTCGGCAGAAGGTAATCTACGGGCCACCGGTGGCTTGACAAGAAGCCGGGGGACAGGACCCTACAGGAGCAAGTAAAACTCGATTGAATTTTCTCATTATGAGACTACTGAAGGGTGATCTGTTTTAATGTTTGAAAACCATTCAAAAGCCAAGATCCCACAAAATATTTTTTATTCAAGACAACCGGTTTCAAAAGTCTTATCTGTCATTTTCAGGTCTTAAACATTTTTTGTAGTAAAAAATGTTCATTAAAAAGCTGACCTCAAATGTTTATATATAGCCAGCCGCTGTGACCGAGCGATTCTTGGCGCTTCAGTCCAGAACCGCGATGCTGCTACGGTCGCAGGTTCTAATCCTGCCTCGGGCATGGATGTGTGTAATGTCCTTAGGTTAGGTGGTTTAGTAGTTCTAAGTCTATGGGACTGGTGACCTCAGATGTTAAGTCCCATAGTGCTTAGAGCCATCTGAACCATTTTCAAATGTTTATAATGTGCTAAGTTTTATCCATTTCAGATCTTGTGCTTGAGGTCAGTGTAAAATGAACGTGTTTTACTACAAAAACATTGTTAAGACCTGAAGATGACAACTAAGGCTGTTGAAACCGGTTGTCTTGAATAATAAATATTTTGCGCGATCTTGGCTTTTGAATAGTTTTTAGAAATGAAACTCGCCACGCTAGTCAGTGTACAGTGAACAAGAAAACCCGAAACCGCATTGTGACTTACATGGGGATAAATACACCACACGGCAGGCGTAGGCGGCTGACGGCAGAGGTTGTCGCCCGCAGATAAACACTTCTGTCAGCGCGTCTGTCCATACAGTGCGTTGTATGCGTCCCCAAAGGCAGATATCCGCTCTTCCCACAGCAGATCATTTACCTCCATAGCGATGTCTGCTGGGGGTATACTAAAAGGATCATTTTTTTATTATGGTTCTTTTTCAAAGTCCGCTCTGATGTTGGGGCCGGTTTCTGCACCCCCTCCGAAGTGTTTTTTTTATTTTTCTTTTATTACTATGCAGGGAACTTTCGCAATACGTAATTGTTGTCCACAGCTACATTCTGCCGCCCTCTCCCCAATTTTCACATTCCACATATGCCTATAATTTTGCTACTAATAATAAATACAGTAAATAAAAAATTTAAAATAGTGATAATAAATTAATAATTTCATTATGTCACTCCTTATTTAGCATAACTTAAGAAGACTGCAAATCCAGAGACATATTACTGGAAAATTGAGTAATATACGAGGGCAGTTCAATAAATAATGCAACACATTTTTTTTTCTGAAACAGGGGTTGTTTTATTCAGCATTGAAATACACCAGGTTATTCCCCAATCTTTTAGCTACACAACACTATTTTTCAACGTAATCTCCATTCAATGCTACGGCCTTACGCCACCTTGAAATGAGGGCCTGTATGCCTGCACGGTACCATTCCACTGGTCGATGTCGGAGCCAACGTCGTACTGCATCAATAACTTCTTCATCATCCGCGTAGTGCCTCCCACGGATTGCGTCCTTCATTGGGTCAAACATATGGAAATCCGACGGTGCGAGATCGGGGCTGTAGGGTGCATGAGGAAGAACAGTCCACTGAAGTTTTGTGAGCTCCTCTCGGGTGCGAAGACTTGTGTGAGGTCTTGCGTTGTCATGAAGAAGGAGAAGTTCGTTCAGATTTTTGTGCCTACGAACACGCTGAAGTCGTTTCTTCAATTTCTGAAGAGTAGCACAATACACTTAAGAGTTGATCGTTTGACCATGGGGAAGGACATCGAACAGAATAACCCCTTCAACGTCCCAGAAGACTGTAACCATGACTTTACCGGCTGAGGGTATGGCTTTAAACTTTTTCTTGGTAGGGGAGTGGGTGTGGCGCCACTCCATTGATTGCCGTTTTGTTTCAGGTTCGAAGTGATGAACCCATGTTTCATCGCCTGTAACAATCTTTGACAAGAAATTGTCACCCTCAGCCACATGACGAGCAAGCAATTCCGCACAGATGGTTCTCCTTTGCTCTTTATGGTGTTCGGTTAGACAACGAGGGACCCAGCGGGAACAAACCTTTGAATATCCCAACTGGTGAACAATTGTGACAGCACTACCAACAGAGATGTCAAGTTGAGCACTGAGTTGTTTGATGGTGATCCGTCGATCATCTCGAACGAGTGTGTTCGCACGCTCCGCCATTGCAGGAGTCACAGCTGTGCACGGCCGGCCCGCACGCGGGAGATCAGACAGTCTTGCTTGACCTTGCGGCGATGATGACACACGCTTTGCCCAACGACTCACCGTGCTTTTGTCCACTGACAGATCACCGTAGACATTCTGCAAGCGCCTATGAATATCTGAGATGCCCTGGTTTTCCGCCAAAAGAAACTCGATCACTGCCCGTTGTTTGCAACGCACATCCGTTACAGACGCCATTTTAACAGCTCCGTACAGCGCTGCCACCTGTCGGAAGTCAATGAAACTATACGAGACGAAGCGGGAATGTTTGAAAATATTCCACAAGAAATTTCCGGTTTTTTAAACCAAAATTGGCCGAGAAAAAAAAATGTGTTGCATTACTTATTGAACTGCCTTCGTATGTGTCTGCGATTGATTTAACAAGCTTAATAGCAACGAACTTCCACAATCTTGACAACGTCATAATATACATGACCCAAAACTGGAGTGCGCACTACGATTATTAGTATTTCTCTTAGCAGTAAGTCTATGAACACAAGTCTGCATGGCTTTGGAAACATGTAAATGGGGGAATACTGCTTGTTTCGGTAGTTTCTGCCTACGTTTGGCAGCAGCCATGTATCTGTTTCTTCTTCTTCTTCTTGTTACTATAGGGTCTATCTCTTTCTGTCTGTTCTTACTCAACTGCCGGCCGGTGTGGCCGTGCGGTTAAAGGCGCTTCAGTCTGGAACCGCGTGACCGCTACGGTCGCAGGTTCGAATCCTGCCTCGGGCATGGATGTGTGTGATGTCCTTAGGTTAGTTAGATTTAATTAGTTCTAAGTTCTAGGCGACTGATGACCTCAGAAGTTAAGTCGCATAGTGCTCAGAGCCATTTGAACCATTTCTTACTCAACTTTCTTGGTGTCACGAACACGTCAGACATGTTCTTGGCAGCAGGTGTGGTCAGCCTATAAATGGGCTTGAACATTCTCCGAAGCCAGTCAGGCTGAAAGCCCATCCACCTGGTCTTGCTTCCAGTGAAATAGATAAAAAGAAGTGTTGCAGCACTACAGTCTGGCCCGGTCGTGGTGGCCGAGCGGTTCTAGGCACTTCAGTCCGGAGCCGCGCGACTGCTACGGTCGCAGGTTAGAATCCTGCCTCGGGCATGGATGTGTGTGATGTCCTTAGGTTATTTAAGTTTAAGTAGTTCTAAGTCCTAGGGGACTGATGACCTCAGAAGTTAAGTCCCATAGTACTCAGAGCCATTTGAGCCATTTTGAACTACCATCTGGCAGGCCACCTACTTCAACCAAGGGGTATGTAGATCAGCTACAAATATAATTCTGAATCTGAGCGAACAAATAAGGCTTGCGTAGCATTCTGCAATGCGGCATCCTAAAATCAGTGATGGACTAGACTGCTACATGCTGACGTGCAACGCTGCATTTCTGCCTTGGCTACGCGATGATAGCCTACCTCTCGTCATAACGACCAGGGTTGGAGCAAGTACAACCCCACATCAGCAGTTAGCAGCATTACGTCTGTCCCCTGTATTTGTCCAGCACAGTCTCCGCATCAGACATCGGTCAAATGTGTGGGCTAGCAGCTACAGTCTCATCGAACAATCTCATCGAATAGGTGAAGATACTGGTCTACGAACCATCAAACCATCAGCTAGCCCTTACACTTTCATGCTTCGAACTTGGCTCCGCCGAGGCGAGATCACCCATTGAGTCTCATCACCTGGCATCGTAACCAGTCTCCGACTGCGTCTGATTCAGGACTTCTGCACACCCCAAACAGCCCACCAAGCAGAAAGTGAGCACGCTGGGGCAGCGGGATGCTGTGCCAGCATTATAGAAGCTGGCAGCGGCAGTGGCCTTGTTGACGTTAAGTCGTGCGACAGCTCAGCAGGCAGGTGATGTAAGACGGCTGGCCGGCGTACACTGCCCATGGTCCCAGCCAGCCCACTTGGCCCATGGGCAGCGTACGCCAGCCAGCCGTCTTACATCACCTGCCTGCTGAGCTGTCACACGACTTAACGTCAACAAGGCCACTGCCGCTGCCAGCTTCTATAATGCTGGCACAGCATCCAGATGCCCCAGCGTGCTCACTCGCTGCCTGCTAGCCGCAAACGACTTCTGGACCGCAGTCATTGACCTGCTATGTAGGAGCATCGATTTATGAAGAATGATGTCACTGAATAAAAATTCTTGACTACACCCTCACCACGGTACTTGATCACATCCCACAGCTCTCTACACACTTCACTTTGAAGACCTAAGTGGCCATCCTGTAACACTGGTGTCAGGGTAGCGGTCAACACCAATACAGTAGAGTTCCTTGACATTTTCAAGCCTCTTAGTTTTCGAGCTGCATCATTCTCTGTAAGGCGACCAGAAATATGGAAACTAATGTAAGTAAAAATATAAAAGATTTTAGTACATTTTTCTTTGGAGGGGTTCATGGCTCATATGACCCTGCCATTGGATACGCGCCTGCTGCCAGACTATCACGACCAGTTTAAATTTAACACTTTCACGGTATTAAATTATTGGTGTCAAATGAGATATTATGTCGAAATCGTGCTGGGGCTCGGCAGTTGTGAGTACTGTCTTCCTGCCACGCTTACGACTTCACGATTGAAATGCTAGAGGACAGAGTACAATGCTCGTTATACTTTAATTTAAATAACTAAATCAAAATCTCCAAAGCATGGGCACATGTCTTGCAACGGAAATACCGTCACAGTGAGACGACAAATTAGATATGCAGAAAACTAGCTAGTTTATTATGTAAGGGTCGAATAGTTGGGATTAAATGTAGAACCATCGGGTTTATAATTGAAAAGCAAGAGTGCATTGAACAATTTCCATTTATTGTGAACAAACTTCTACATGAACCAGATAATGACTAATAATCAGTTTGTATTGTGAGAATAATTAGTTCTCTGAACATTAATGGCCAACAGTGGCTCAGTAGAAGCT
Source organism: Schistocerca nitens (assembly GCF_023898315.1). Lineage (NCBI taxonomy): Eukaryota > Metazoa > Arthropoda > Insecta > Orthoptera > Acrididae > Schistocerca > Schistocerca nitens. The sequence continues at coordinate 204,667,154 of NC_064619.1, forward strand.
TAATAACATCTGAATGCACCCTAACGCTGTGGAGGAAACGTCAAATGTAACTGGAACACTACTTGCGAGCCGGCCGGAGTGGCCGAGCCGTTCTAGGCGCTACAGTCTGGAACCGCGCAACCGTTACGGTCGCAGGTTCGAATCCTGCTTCGGGCATGGATGTGTGTGATGTCCTTAGGTTAGTTCCCAACCAACCAACCAACCTTAGGTTAGTTAGGTTTAAGTAGTTCTAAGTTCTAGGGGACTGATGACCTTAGAAGTTAAGTCCCCTAGTGCTCAGAGCCATTTGAACTACTTGCGAAGCGCAGTAAACTTTCCTTATCTGCACAGCTCGCAAATGCAAAGTACTCCAGTGCAATACACGCGAAATAAGACAAGTGATCAACCAATACAAGTTGCACTGAAAATCCTGCAAAATGTGAGCTGCTCAGATAATTAACAGCACTAATTACGTAATGAGGAAGTAACTTAAAACTCAGCGAACATGTGCCCCAACGCGCAAGTTAGCACCGAAAGCAAAATGGCTGAGATGATAGCAGAGAATATTTACCACAGACATCAGGACAGATCCAGACGTCAATTCCATGGCAAATTCCGCAACAGAAGATTCATCTCCACCTAACTCTCTACCTCTCGAAAAAGTCAATCTGGAGGAGAGCATCCCCAAGCACTGCCATACTGACCGTCGAAAAGTTCGATTTCTTTTCCAGAATATAGGAGAACCCTCCGTAAATTTCTTATTCTTGGCATACTGAATGCATTTTAGTGTGTAGAAAGTTGGTATTGACTCCTAGCCATGTTCCACTCAGTGGTCGAGTCCTTCGCGCCCAAGTACAGTGTCGGATGAGGCACACATGACTGGATAACCAGAGTTAGTAGGGAAAACAACGAGTTTTCCCACAGTAGTCTAGCAGTGCAATATCGTTCTCTCCTGCGTTCTGTGTTCTGGAAGGTGAATTCGTCACACAAGGCATTCCTCTGGGGACTTTCTAAGGAGACAACCGCACTTGTAGCCGAAACTGGAATCCAGAGACTCACTACAGACGCTTGCGCGTAAGCTGCACCGTCGATGCCGACCTCCTCCCACCAGTGCCTTCGGGATAGATCTCCTTAGATCAAGCCGGAACTACTATGCAGCCACTCAGCCCGCTCGCTTACCACTAAGACAATCTGAAATCTTCCTCCGTAGCTAACCAGCCTTGCGTTTTTCTAAAACCTAACCAAAAAATGATCAAATGAAAAGATAAACACCGCATCGCGAAATGTGACTGCGATGTCATACAGCTAAGATAACATTAAGATCCTGCTCTAGATGTGTCTAGTGCAGCGGCAGAAGCCGAAACGCTATCCCTGTGCAACACACATTAACAGGGCGCTCCTTAAGTTTCCCCGCTGGCCGCCCCCTCGTACGCCCTCGACCTGACACCTACAGGGAACACGAGAAGCTGCTTTTACACCGTACCGCCGTTGAGCCGCCCACTTTGCGTGTCTCCCTGAGTGGTTTCTGGTGTTGGTTTTGCAAATGCGCTGTAAATGCGGCACCGGGAAAAAGCTTCCGCATCCCTTAATTGCACCACAGCTCTGCCAGCGTTCCAGAAATGCGGGACCTGCTGATTACATTAGCGTGGTTAAGCAAATCATTTTCCGCCGGAAAGAGTGCACTGAAAATCCACTTGACAAATATTTTGCAAAGACCTCGAGGTTATTTTTCTTTTCTTTTTTTCAGATAGGCACGTCTCCGAGTGTGCCCCCTTTAACGGTTGTAGCTGAGTATTATTCTCTCAACAGTTCTCTTCGTAGTTTAAAAGTCTTCGTTTGAGCCCTGTTCTGTTTCTGTGCATGCGAGACGTCTGTATATACTCACAAAACTGTTAATACAAATTATTAACGTATATACTCACAAAACTGTTAATACAAATTATTAACTTTATACAGGGTGTTTATCTTTAAACAGGGAGAGCGCAGAATGTGTCTCACCGATAATTCTTCACAAAAAATATTTGATGCAACTTTAACCAAGACTATAGTACCGAGATTGGCAACGGCCTTGCCGCAGTGGATACACTGGTTCCCGTGAGATCACCGAAGTTAAGCGCTGTGGGGCGTGGCCGGCACTTGGATGGGTGACCATCCAGCCGCCATGCGCTATTGCCATTTTTCTGGGTGCACTGAGCCTCGTGATGCCAATTGAGGAGCTACTCGACCGATTAGTAGCGGCTCCGGTCAAAGAAAACCATCATAACGACCGGGAGAGCGGTGTGCTGACCACACGCCCCTCCTATCCGCATCCTCAATGAGGATGACACGGCGGTCGGATGGTCCTGATGGGCCACTTGTGGCCTGAAGACGGAGTGCATTATAGTACTGAGATTCAGTACAAATTTGAGAGCGAAGGAACTTTGCCAAGCATTTATTCAAGAATGTCGGCGCGAAAGACTGCGATGTCGTAAAATAGTGTGTACTTACTGAGCGTTTTCATACGCGAGTGCAGTATTGGAACGTTCTTCACTTACATAATCTTCAAGTGAAATACTGCACGAATGAATTCAACCGCACACTTCTTGTTTAATTATAAACCTGCATGAAGTTTGACTGCGTTTCCGTTAGTAATAACACAACCAACAGGCAATTTTGTACAGGATTTGACCGTTCAAATGGCTCTGAGCACTATGGGACTTAACATCTGAGGTCATCAGTCCCCCAGAACTTAGAACTACTTAAACCTAACTAAACTAAGGGCATCACACACATCCATGCCCGAGGCAGGATTCGAACCTGCGACCGTAGCGGCGCGCGGTTCCAGACTGAAGCGCCTAGAACCGCTTGGCCACACCGGCCGGCGATTTGTGTCTAATGGATAAGTAAATCAGACTATTCAATTCTTTTCCTAAGATTTTATCTTGTGGTTAAACGGAAACGCAGTATGAATAATATTATACTGAGGCTAGGACAGTTCATTTAGTGGTTCAAAACATGTACTAATGGTCGCCAGCCTGTCCAGGCACTGAAACAGTGAAATGTTGGAAAAGCAGAAGTATGATGTTTTGCCTACTTTCTTCCTACTATTTAATTTGGTTCTTCAGATTAATATTACTCCAAGTAAACAATGTTAGTGCAGACACAGGAATTTCTTTTTGACTATTCCAACCTTGTAAATTACGTTTTAAAAAGAGAAAAAGCCCAGTAGATAACTTCAGAGAAACTAAAAGGAATTGGTCAGGGGGGACATATAGAGAATCATTTTCTATAATAAACAATCTTTCTTACTGGAATTTACTTTCAAAAGCTATTATTCTTTGAACTAACACTATGTAGTCATTTACCAGATTCAAGTAACTTGGCTACACTCTGACTGAATTTTACGTAAACGAACTTTTACTATAACACTTTTCAATTGTTAAGAAAACACAAAAACAACCTAAATGGTTCCTCTTTATATTAACTTGGCACTTCATAAATCTGTAAAACAGGACATTCGGATTCATGAAACACCAGGAAGGAACCCTATATAGTTGTATGGTGAGGATGAAATAACACTATGAACCACCTTCTCTAATGTTCAAGAATATTTATTAAAACACATTTTAAATCATATGTCCACACTGTACAAAAGTAAATTTACTATAAAAAAGTCTCATCTGGTGGCTGTTGGCTTGAGTATGGATGGGCTTAATTTATCTTCTTGGCGTCGTTCAACAACTCGCAACTTTGCCGTAAGCCGTTTGCAGTCTCCATTCGAGGCACTTTGTGCGAATTTGCAGACAAAGCTTCTCCTATTCCACAAACGTGTTGTCTCAATCACTGCTGCCTACAGACTGTGTGAATTGCTTCTCGCGTTTGGTCCAGGTAGAGCGCCAGTTGGCCCTTGCCACCTTTTCCAGTCCCCAGAGCCACTTTAGTTTTAAACAAAAGCACACTGGCTTTACAAAACACCCATTTCTTATATTGTTACTAAGCGTGACCATTTCTTAAATCGTCAAATTTACATCAACATGAACAATTTATACACACAAAATATTTTTAAATACGAAAAGTCATCAGAAAATTATTTAACGTAATAAACAATTTACATAGTATTATGTATACATTACTCATATATAATGCAAAGAACTTCAACCTCCACTATAATACACTTTACTTTACATATACAGACAATTTAGTACCAATATGCGAAAATTTTAAAGCAAAAGAAAAAAGTTATAAAAAGTTTAAATGAACGATAAAAAAATATTCTTATAATACCTGCTACTCAACACTGCTCAACTGAGAATGTGTGTAACTTTGCTAGCAGATGCAGTGCAGCAACCCAAAGATATTGTAGCAATAGTCAGAGATTACTGAGCTCTCTGCGTGAGCTGTGCATGAAACAGAATTTACAGAGTGACCAAAAGAATATGCGTACCTCACAACCCTCTTTGCTAAAGTGCCATATTACGTGACAATAACTCGAAACACCTTGCTTATAGAGATGACTAATGAAATAAGAAACTGAAGGACCTTAATACGCAATTCTGAAAATAATTACAGGAGAACTTTTGAACTCGAGTATTTGGAAGACACACAGTGCAGTAATAAAATTTATTGATTCTAATAACTGAAACTGTGGTACTTTTACAGCTATATGACAGAAATGTTTAGTAAGTATGACGTGTCGCAGTGAAATTATAGCCATTCAAATGCCATTAAATTTTCACGAAACGTAACCGCTGTGTTAAAGTAACATGTGTCACCTATCCTTTCAAAAACACACGAACATCCTTCGTGTTTCGTCGAAGCGATCACGCGGACCAAATGAATACCTAGCCGCGCTTACATCTCCATAGGGGAAGGAGCGTGGCGTAAGTGATGGAGAGGAGATTACGACCTGAAAATTTTATGAGGAGGGGGACAGCAGTAATTGCTGCCTGGGGCCGTCAGTTACAGCGCACCCTTCTACTCTTCCAACATCGAAAATCGTTACATCTGGCACTGAGCAAACTTAAGGAAGCCTTACTTCCCATCCCCTAAAAGGAACGTGTGGATAAACGGCATGTGTCTCTAATACTCAAGTTATTACGCTTTTGTATTGATTCCTAGACAAAACTTTTGAAACACGTTTAAAAAAGCTAACCATACAATGATAAAATCTTAGCAAGAGCTGTGATAATAATGTTTGCCAAATTTGCTGAGGCAGGTGACTTCATTCCTCAGCATAGTGTGTAATAGTGTATCTGTGGTGCTGGCAAATCACAACCTTAGAAACACTTATATAAGTCGATTTTGAGATTTTTATTCCATGAAGGAATGCACTTGTGAGTTTGCACACAAAATCAGTGTCATTTATCTAACTGTTCATTACACTTCTAGATGTTCTGCTATAGTAGATGTCAGCCAAAAAAAAAAAAAAAAAAAAAAATACATGCTCCACATGTGCACGTCTTGGTCTCACCACGGACTTCTAGTACTCAGCCACACACAGTTGATTTCATCAAAGTGTACGGGCCTGAAGATGCGTTGACGCAACTTCGAAACTAGTAGCCAAATAAATATAAAATCTTAAGTACAGCTGGAGGAGTTTCACTGTTAATAAAAAAATTATACCGGCTGTGTCCAATTTCAATATGGATGTACGAAGATTTTATTATTTGTTCCTGGTGACGACAAGGCGCCCGTCTTCCCATCTTTACCGTTCCTTTCAGCTTTCATTCAAACTCGGTCTGAGTTGTAGTTGCCGCGTACCTCTGATATGCCATTACTTCTTACTGAGATTCTGTAATACCTGAAAGATGCCTATTACCTTCTTGTGTGAGAGAAATTGTGAGTTGTTTCTGCTTTACGTCTTAAAAGGTGTCCTGCTTCTGTTATTCTTGTTCGTATGGTTCTCAAGATTTATGTCAAGAGGGTTTTAGAATAATTTATTCTTTGGGGTGGACTTTGACGCCCGTAGACATTGTGTCTGTTTTTATTCTGGGGTCTTGTTAAATAAAATCTGTCTGAATTTACAAGCCAGAGTTTGTGTTTAATTGGTAATTATTGCTTTGTCTTTATTGAGTTGAAGTATCCTTGAGAGTGTGTTCAACGTCTCAATAGTAGACTCCAAATTATGTAGCTGGATCAGAGGGAAGCACGTAGAATATTGGATTAAAACCCAAAAACGAGAAACGTGGCAAACTAATGATTCAGAAGCAACGTTTAAAGATAAGTTCTGTAATCCTGGGCTTGAACAGAAGGCATATTGAATTAATGGTAGGTCTAATGACTGGCTATATTAACTTCAGGGAATACCTGCGCACGATCATAATAGAGAAAGAAGCCCCTATGTGCAGTCTATGTGGTACGAGGGAGTTAACTGCACTAATTTAATCTTTCAATGCGTGGAGCAGTGCAGGCAAAACACACAAAACACTTCGGTCATTGATTTCAGAAAGAACTGCTGTCAATAGATCCAGTAAAGGGACTCCTACTATAATGGTATTGGTTGATTTTTCTAGAATGACAGGGAAAGATATCGCACAGTAAACTCAGTTTTTGGGAGTTAGGATCATTGTTGGTTTGTCTCCCTGGTTAAATGAAATCATAGGTCCACGGGTGAATTTGATGAAGTCCATGCTTTTTCTTTATTATAGAAGTAAAAATCAAGACACCAAAAGATTAAACGTTGTTATATGGTTGTAACAAAGTGCTATCACTGCAAATAACTCATTTTAGTACAAAAAGCAAAATAAGTATAAAATGAGGTACGAAAATTCCAGTTAAATTGCTGGCGAAATGAAACTTCCTGGTAAATTAAGTCTGTGTGCTAGACTGAGAGCTGAACACGGGACCTGGAAACATCCCCAGGCTGTGGCCAAGCCATCTCTCCGCAATATTCTTTCTGCCAGGGCCGCGCGGGGTAGATCCCCCCCACCGTCGGAGGTTCGAGTCCTCCGTGAGGCACGGGTGGGTGTGTGTTGTCCTTAGCGTAAGTTAGTTTAAATTAGATTACGTGGTGTGTAAGCTGAGGGACCGATGACCTCAGCAGTTTCGTCCCATAAGACCTTACAACAAATTGCCAATTTTTTCCTTTGCCGGCCGTTGTGGCAGAGCGGTTCTAGGCGCTTCAGTTCGGAACCGTGCTGCTGCTACGGTCGCAGGTTCGAATCCTGCTGAACCATTTTTTTCCCTTTCATCCAGGAGTGCTAGTTCTACAAGGTTCGCAGAAGAGCTTCTGTGAAATGTGGAAGGTAGGAGACAAGGTACTGGCAGAACCGAAGCTGTGAGGACGTGTCCTGATTCGTGCTTGGGTGGCTCAGTCGGTTGAGCGCTTGGGCGCGAAAGGCAAAGGTCTCTACTCTCGGTCAGGCACGTAGTTTTAATCTGCCAAGAAGTTTCTTACAAGCGCACACTCCGCTGCAGAGTGAAAATATCATTTTGGTAGCGAAATGTTAATTTCTCACATTACAACTCATCCTCACATTCAGGAAATATTAAAGGTTCTGCATCTTCAGAAAACAAAGCAGACCAAGGGCAATGTAGGCTACGATGCACCTATTCTGATGCAATTTTTTTTAGAAGACTTGTTGTACCACGTCTCCAGTATACAGTACCTTTACAATGTCACTTCAATATGTACGTGTTAGGTATGCTTGCTTACACTGGATGCAAAGATAGTTGATGGATACAATTAATGGAGCGTGATTATTCGTTATCCTCCAGGCACAGTTTCATTATCTTATGAAATAGTTATATACATAAATGTTTTTCTTTTCTTTTAAAAGTATGAATGAGCTGCAACAGAATATGGACATGTGCACAGAGTGTCCATAATTAAAGTTCCAATTTCAAAACACTGTCGAGAGAGAACCACTGTTCAGATAACATCATATTTGAATAGCATGTTAATGACTCAGAGAAGAACGTCATGCAACAAAAAAGAAAAATTAATGATAATTTTACCAATAGACGACGCTGTAAGCCTGTGAACGTAAATAGGGTCGGCTGCAAATGGCAGATGAATCGCAATACGACGGCTATGGTTTAATTTGCAGAGTACACCATCCGTAGTGTTCAACGTGCATTCGGCAGTCAACAGTCGTGACACTGTTTGTTAGGTAAACCCATCCACCACGCCAAGGTCGTGGGAAAAATCGGTTTTGCTGTTCACCGTTTTCTGCCACAAGTTGAAATCGAGAAACATCATGTTCCACAACACATCGGAGTGTCTTTGGGATCACGTTCAGAATGCGTCGCGCAATACGTGCCTTCAGTTCAGCAACGCTCGTAATTCGGGCACTGAAAAAACATCTTTCAGATATCCGCACAGTCACAAGTTACAGGGATTGAGGGATTTGGACGGCAAAGCTGCAGGGGAAGGACGGCTGAGAGACGGCTGATAGTTCTAGCATTTCCGAAATGCCGCAGAAGCAGCCACTTTACTGGCTGTGCAACGTGCGGAATAGCGCCATCTTGCATAAAAATGGTCCTACCCACACGTCCACGCTGTAGAAGGGTTGGAGTGACATTGGTGCGCGAAAGAGTGTTATAGCGTTTACCAGTGACTGTACAGGTGACGGCACCCACACGACTCATCTCCTCGAAAAAATACAGCCCTAGGATAAATGATACCGTCAGCCCGCTCCATACAGTCACGTTTGTGGAATCAGGTGGTACCGATTGCCTATATTCTACAGTTCTGCGTACTGACATGTCTTTGAGGATGAAAATGTCAGAACATTTCCAAGATGCTACTCCAGGCGGGTGTAAAATGAATGTGCGCAACGGAGAATAATAAACGCTAATATGAAGATTTGGGCCTGTCTGACTACCCCGTGAAGCAGATCTTAGGATCTCTTAATTCTGTAAATTACAATCTAGACACAAATGAATGATGAAGGCAACTAATCCTACTAAATGATAAATGTTGTTCCTGCTTATATATTTCTTGTAGATTAAAAAAAAACCTTTATATTACAAAGTTTACATTTCCTAAGTAAAATTACTAATCAATTGCCCAACTCTGCCCCTTATTATGACTGCGCGGTATAATATCAATAACGCGAAATTACTGACATCATCTACGTACCAAACACTAGAAGACAATACTTTCAAAGATGATCTACGGTGGTGCGAAACCTCAATGGAAATAAACTAACGCGATCACAGCTGTTTAGCTTTTATAGCCCTAATAAGCCGAAGCAATTTGCGATATCACCGTATGTACTGCGTCCGGTGTGTCGAAGTGCTGGTTCTCGTACTCGTCTGCGACGATGGAAGAACTCCAGCCACAAATAAACTCTTTCAAACACTAGGACGGCAGAAGGCGGTCCTCTGACTAATGTACTCTAATACTGTCTTCTCTCTGTGTTCTAGAGACGAGACCTCATAGCCACAAGGGCGGAGTTAAGATAACGTCTCTATGTAAGTATAGGCGGAGGAAGTGCTCTCAATTACTGATTGCAGCGTACTCAACGACGACTTCCAAACCGGAGGTGAAGTTCAGAATCGTATAGGTTCGCAACAGTACAGTGCCTAAATGTTCTAACTATAAACTCTAAGCCGGCCGAAGTGGCCGTGCGGTTAAAGGCGCTGCAGTCTGGAACCGCAAGACCGCTACGGTCGCAGGTTCGAATCCTGCCTCGGGCATGGATGTTTGTGATGTCCTTAGGTTAGTTAGGTTTAACTAGTTCTAAGTTCTAGGGGACTAATGACCTCAGCAGTTGAGTCCCATAGTGCTCAGAGCCATTTCTTTTATAAACTCTAATGAGGACAAAAACAGCAAGTCCGTCTGTACCAACAAAGCTGATATCGAGCGACCGTCACACATGGGCGCTCACAACGGAAGACCTCGTCTCTCCACCGATGGCCTCCCAGCCATGCTCGGCTCCCCACCATCGTATTTCCCAAAACGAATCATATTCCCGAAACCACTGAATATCTCTCTCTCTACAGATTTTTCCGAACGCCGACCAACAATATTTTAGTCTTTTGTCGTCTAACGCGGAAAGTTTGCGAGGAAAAACCTATACTCGTACAATGGTACGCTTCTGAGTAAAAATTCTTGGAAATAACCCAACCTGCGTGGTTTCAGAGGTGCCGCTTCTTCGTTCCTCGCATCTGCGTCAAAAATTTGCCGAGTTCGGAACTATTACCCGGTTATCCTTCTGGCCCTACTACAATAGCGGCCGATAGCGACCGGTCGCCCCTGCATTGTCTTCGCGCTCAGGTGTCACGACGTCCGTCTAGCTACTTCCTGTGTTTAAGCAGGACCAACACACCTGTGTGGGCCTTCCATCCAGGGCTCGAGTTCCACCTGCCGTTTCATCTACACTGGCGTTCTAACCTCTACTAGCATAGGCAATAAGTCATTACGCCGTTCTGATAATAAAGACACTCCGTCACCTTTCATGCAATTAGCGTTAACAGTTATTTACAAGGCGTACGTGACAATGTCAGTCTCCTTTATGTATTCATATATACGATGTACAACCTATCAAATGATACCTAATTGTGTTTGTAGATCACGGCAAAGAGTGCGGATGGGTGCTTGTAAGGTGCGAAATCATAGTCACCTTCCACGTTCGATGGCCACATATTGTCCACCTCCATACGAGCGAGAAATTCCAGAGCGAACGTTTCTTACTGGCAGGTCAGCAGGAAGCAACTCCGTAACGTGGATGTTCTTTTGTAGATAGCAATCCAGGATGTTTCGTAAGTTTATACACCATGCACAGAGGCGTGTCCAACGTTCGGGCAATTCACTGTGGACTACATGTTTGCAAACCACCGTTGGACACTCCCTGCAGTGGTGTGGTCACATTTCGACAGACTTCCGATCAACTGCTTTGCTCCCCCTGTCATACTGCACTTCGACAGGACCTGTCTTTTCGGATTTTGTGAGCATTTTCTCCGGACCCTTAGCAGTCATCGGACCAATGTTCTGCAGCGCTACTGGTGCACAGCCACTGTTCTTGTGAAGGAGCGTTACCACCATCCTTCATCGAGACAGCCATCTTGGGCATCTCGGATGCAAACTGTGGAACAGCCGTGTGCCGCCCATATGTGGGTGTGTATAGTCTAACGCTTACAGCGTCATCTCTTGCTCAAATGTTCGTTACACTTTTTTTTGTTCAATGACGTTTTCCCCAGCATCAATAACATGAAGTTCAAACTTGACATCATTCTGAGTAGTGATTCTCTTTCTATTGCGTTTTGAAACTGAGCCTTTAATTATGAACACCTGTTTTCGGTGATTATATACAGATAAATAAGATTTTCTTGTATTTTGAAAATATGAATGTGCTGCAACAGAATATGGACTTGAGCACAGTTCATCTTATATATAAAAAAGATTACAGCAGACCATAGATAGGCCTACATACATTACAGATTGAACTTATTGGAAAAGAAAAGCACATGTTTAAAAAAATTTCTGTGCATTGAATTGGTAAACTATGAGAATGCTTTGGTACTTTGTCAGAGCTTATCCAGAAGTTGGTCGAGCCTGTTTCATTGTCGATGAGCAGATTTTCACTAAGTTGGACTCTCATTAACTGGATTCGAATTGTCTTCAGCGATGAGTCCCGCTACGAACTGAGCCCGATGCCCAACGAAGAAATGCCTGGACACGACCTGGACAGCGGTGGGGTACCAACTTGATGCTCACCTGCCATACGCCGCCACAACCAGGAATAATAGTCTGGGATGCCATTTCATTTCATAGGATGATCCCTTACGGCACATTTGTACATCGACGGTATGCTACGCCCAGTTTTATAGTCCTTCATGGCAAACCATCCTAGTCTTATTTCAAAAAGATAATGCCCGCCAGCACACGGGTAGAGTTTCTACTGCTTGTCTTCGTGCATGCCAAACCCTACCTCGGTCAGAAAGGTCGCCAGGGTGTCTTCCCAATTGAGAAGGTTTGGAGCATTATGGGCATGGCCTTCCAATCAGTTCAGGATTTTGACAGCCTACCGCGCCCAATATAGGACAACAGCCTTTAAAAGAACGTGGAGCACCTCTCTCAGTCGATGCAAAGCTGATAACAGCTTGCATAAGGGCCAGAGATGGGCCAACGCTTTGCTGCCCGCTCAGTTTGTGAAGCACTTTCGGCTGAATAAATCATCCAGATCTTTCTGAAATTGTAATCAGTTTGTCTGTAAATGTACATCTCTTCTAACGATTCCCATCCCTTGAGGATGATTTCTTCACGTTGCACCTTTTTTTGTCTTAGAGCATTAATAAAATTTTATTAGTCCTCGTAGTTCTTTTTGAACCGTGGTACTACTCAATTCTTTAGAAAATCAAAATTACAATCTCACCACAGTTATCTGAAGAAAATAGGAAGCCTGGGATCGCTGCTGATGGACAAGCTTGTGATTGTTTTACAATTTTAATTTGACTCAAAACAGGCTTTATTATAAACTTCAGTTCGGACATTTGCCCTCTTACTGATGCAATATACAAATTTTCGCTTTAATTGAATTACATAAACACGAATAAGAATCATATTTTGCATCCGCGGCCAAAAACAGATACTAGGCACAGTGAATAATCAATCATAAACAATCGCTCTTGTTTAACCATATCTCAAAAGGCTAGTAACACTATACACTTCCAACCCAAAGTTACCCAGCCACATAATAGCACAACTTCATTAAAAAAACAAAGATCTTAAAGCTTAATAAAACTGAGCTGCTCACATAGAGGTCCACAATGAAACACGCTTACACTAAAAATGCAAAGTGGGCCAACCAAGGTCGGAAAACTGTCACACAGGAAAAATAACAAGTCACACATTCATTAAAGATACACAAACGATTAACATAAGTGTTGAATAAGAATGGCTAGTAATAACCAGTAAAGTAACTTACAAAAACGTTAATATTAACAAAGTGGCCTCACTTAACTTTAGAGAACAGCGTTAAGGCCCACGGCAGCGTTTGGAAGCAATAACGCTACGGCTAGCATGCAATACGAGCGTTCACTCCCCACGGCTTGTGTACAGGCTCACAAGCAGTCGGTATATATTTATATATAGTCCGACAGGCCTCACAATGCGCGGTACTCACAAGAATCCATAACCACACCGACGCTTGGAAACGAGCAGACTTAACAAATGGCCTCCAGCACAAATAGATTGCAATGAAAACAAGGTCAAATCACAGCCACACTGGAAAATATAATAAGCATACCCCCAAATTCTTATGGAGCAATACTCTAACAGTACCCGTCTCCCAGTAAATTAGCAGGAAACTTAGAGATCACTTGTAGTTGCCCTAAGGCACTTACACATTAAATAAACATACCAAATCCTGCCGTGACAAATGATTAAACCATTAACTCTACGGCTGCCGGGCGCATACACAACGGCAACCAGTCCCCAAGCGGTGAATATGTCCTAAAACAAGTTAAAACTTGCATGAAAACCACTTAAAACACACACTCCACAAATGATGAGAAACGAAATGAGGAACATCGACCTCCTTAAAATAGCCACTGTGGAAACAAGTTCAGAACAGCTCTGGCAGCTACCCATGGCACAATAAGTTTAAACTATCTTCTTAGTTAAACACAGAGTAACATGGATCTTGCAAATTACGAGTTTGGAAGCTGTCCAGCGTGAGACGACGAACCCACCAAAATTTTGCATGTCAAGGTGCTCAATGATCGGCACTGTACATCCGACGCGACAAAAGACAAGGGCGGCGAGCACGGCGAGGCCCATGCACCACGGTTAGAGACGCAGGCTTGTTTCAACACAAGTTGATTCGATGAACGCCAACCGGAGACTCTTCCGTCACACGTTCACCCGGAAAAACCGCCGGGGGCGAGCAGTCAAAGATAGCAAGACAGCCGAATATCGATATCAGCGTTGCAAGTAGAACACCCTAGCGCCAGCCGCCACGGCTCAGTTTTATAATAAGCTCTCACTGGCAATAACATAGACTACCTCGTGTACTGAAAGAAAATGATCATTGAAAACCGTTTTCATTTTTTGTATCTCAGGAACTGTTGTTAATGGATACACAAGGCTGGATTTATGAAGGGGTCGCCAACTATTGAACAAACCCTTATTTAAAGCTTACATTTCCCTGTTAATGCACACTGTCGAAAGAGTGGCAGCCGCTATGTTGTCAAGTTTTGTTTCGGTAGTAGTCATGAGCATCCCAGACGGAAAGGAGAGCGAGGTCAATGAACTGCTCAGAACCGCCGTCTGGGCGATGGTAATATGCCGTCGTCCACGTGCTGCTGACGGCCCAGCGTCACGCAGTGAGATCGGGGAAAACACTTGGCGCCTTCGAGAATTCCGTGGACTTGTCGGCATGTTCTCTCAACTATTTCCAGCTCCTTAGAAAATACACAGCAATTTCGCTGCCGCCAGCCCAAGGAGGGTGCGGGAAGAGGCGGGAGAAGGAACAGAGAGACAGAGAGAGAAAGAGAGAGAAGGAAAGAAGCAGGAGGGCTAGAGAAGAAACTCGGCTGACTCTTCAGAGACGCGGCAGCAGTCGTGTTTTTCTTCCAGGGGAGCGGCGTCCGTCCCGTGGGCGAGCAGCAGCAGCGGCGGCAAGCGACGCGTCCCCTGGGAGGTAGCAGGAGTGAGGTGGGTGGGGCGGCGCGCGCATCTAGCTCGGCTGCGCTCCGGATCACTGGAGGGAAGGCCCGCGGCGCGGCTGCAATCCGGGCAGGCTTCACTCGCTGATAACCCAGCACGGCGAGCGACGCCGGCACGGGGAGGTATGACACCACACTTCTGATCCAACAGTACGGCACTACAGGCTGCGTCACAGGGGTCACACAAATACATCGATGTATTAAAAAACGCTAGATCTATGGCATCTATTCATAAAATCGAACCGATATATACTGACGTCACAAAAGTCTTGAGGTACCTCCTAGCTGTCAGCTGTGGCCGAGCGGTTCTAGGCGCTTCAGTCCGGAACCTGTAAAGAAACTGGTTCTCTACTTACAAAAAAAAACCTTTTAAATAATAAACCACGACCTATACCAGGAATCTGACTACCCCTGTTAGTCATGGACGAAAATAAAATTTGGCACAGTCTTTGTTAGAACGTGCAGAATCTTACGTGGGGCCAATAAGACGTCAATTTTAATCTAAATATTGTATGCCAATGTTTACGTAATAGAAAAATATATAAGAATATACAGCCTACAGTTGCAGGTTAACTTTATCGTTTGTCTAGGTTTCAACGTTAGTAATAACGTCTTCTTCAGAACCTGCAACAAGTTAATAATATAATGCGCTAGTAAATTATATTAAATATGGTCATCCTACAGGATGCAACGTATAGTACTTACATAAATTATTATTTAAATGTTTGCCTAAAACAGGCCATGTCCTAAGTCAACTTCATAAAACTTGATGCATAACCATAAGGTTTTGTCGCTTCTATTAAACCAACTGTAGAAATTCACTTTAAGCCCGTTGTATGGGCCTCGTCGTGTGACTAGAGACTGCGGAACGCGAGGGCTTCGCGGTCTGCCTCACAGAGGGCGGCGCGCATGCGCGAGACGTATAGAGTCACTCTTATTACGCACGCGTCAGATAACCTTTTTGCTGTGATTTAATTATATATTTTACTATTTTAAGTTAATTACAGTATCCAGCATTACTACGTTTTACATTCAACTACAGAGCTTTCTAAACTGACCAACAAATCTCGTATGAACATCTGTAGGAGAGGATCTATTATTACAGAAACTGTGAGGTCACGTGCATCTAGAGGGTTGGATCCCCTCCTTCGAAAGCGTCAGATTGCACAGCCTGGGATACTCTGAGGGTGGAATCTCCGTCTTCGAAGATTGTGTTTGTCTGTCTGTCTGTCTGTTTGTGTGCCTGCCGCTTGCTGCTGTCGCTGTTCGTTTCGTTCGTCCGTCCGTCCGTCCGTCCGCCTGCCTGCTCGCTGTCCATCGCCGTCGTCGTAACCGCCGCCGCCGCCGCCACCGCCGCCGCCTGCTGTTCGTCCGTCTGTTCGCCGACGCCGACGCCGACGCAGCCGCCGCCGCTGCCTGCTGCACGTCCGTCTGTCCGTCGCCGTTCGTCTGCAATGAGTACTCCCACCTCCACCGTCATCTACACCTCCCCCTCTCCCACAGTCACTTCCTGGAGTGCCGCTCCTGGCCTCCCTACTAACGCCTCCCCTTCCCTTCTCCCACTTAACCATCCCCCTCTCTCCTACCCTGCTGTATACCCCCACCTCTACACCCTTCCTCCAGCCTCCACACCCTCAACAGCTCCCACTCCTACCCCCGCCCTCACGTACGCCTCTGTTGCCGCCTCTGCTGCCGCCCCTCAGGTGGTTGGCTTCCCCTCTCTCACCGACCCCGTCGCTTCGTCTTCTGCATCTCCCGCACGCATCACGTCGCGCCGGGCCACCATCGCCACCACTGAACCTGCTGCTTCTCCCGGTGCATCCACTACGCCACAGGGATCTGCCTCCCGCCACCTCCCTCTCCTCCCCGTCCCTCTCCCCTCCTCCCAGCCTCCAGTCTCCAAAAAACCCCAAAAGTGCGTCCTTACCGACTCTGCTCCCGCCACTTCCCACAAAAAATCAACACCACCTCCCCCTCCCCCTGCCGTCACCATGGACACCACCCCTCCTCCTGCCACCCATACCTTGGCCCCCACCCTCCACACCTTTGTCCTGTCAACTCCCGATCCTCAGTTCCTCGACGCTCGTACCCTCACCAAGGAAATACGAAAGTACTTACCTGGTGCTCCCATTTCCCAACTCATTCCACGCAGGGACTCAGTCCTTATCAAGTCCCCGTCCCCATCCTTTCACACTGACCCCCTACGAAAACTCCCACGCGTTATGTTTGGCCCCCACGCCTCTCTGACACCCTTCCTTTCCGCTTCCACTCCTCGTCAGCCCCAGCCTCCCCATCGCCCCCCCACCTACACCGCTGTGATCACCAAGCTCAGCCCAGTGATCACAGAGGATGAAGTGTTGGTAGAACTGAACTCCCACCCGGACTTGGAAATCCGCTCTGCCCACCGTATCCACAATGCCTCTGGTCCCACCTACCTCATGCGGGTATTCTCTGAATCCGCCCCATCCATAGACCATCTCCTCACCCAGGATGCCCTGATATACCACCGTCGCCACCCTGTTGAATCCTCCAAATCCCCTCCCCAATCCTACCGCTGCCAGCGGTGCCTGATGTACAATGACCACCTGACTCCCAACTGCAAAAATCCCCCCACGTGTCCCCATTGCAAGGCCTCCCACTTTCTTAGGAACTGCCCCAACCTCGCTGCTCCTCCTTCCTGTAATACCTGCAATGGCCCCCATCCCACATACTCCCACAAGTGTAAAGCTAAACCCCCTCCAGCCACCCCTGAACTTACAGTCCCAGTTCGTCCCGTCGATCCCCCTGTCCACCCCAACAATTCCCTCCGTCCACCCCACGGCCGAGGACATCATCTGGTTCATTACCGTTGTACTCCAAAACATTCACCCTTTTCAGCGCCCCCACACCTTCCAACAAATATCCCTTGCTGCTCGCTCTGTTTTCCACCTGAACGCCTTCGCCACTTACTCCCACAACCAAACCCACTTCACCTTCACCCGCCTCGACACCCTAGTTTAAGTCTCTTCCCTTCCCTCTCTTCCCCCCCTCCTTCCCATCATGGCGCGGCACGAGTCTCGCATCCTCTTCCAGAACATTTGCTCCTTCCGCTCCAACAAATACCTCCTCATGCACACCCTCTCCCACCACCAGGTCGACACCTTCCTATTGAACGAAACCTTTCTCCAGCCCCACCATTCTATCCGCACCTCCCCCTATATCCTCCACCGCACTGACGCTCCTGGTCCTCGTGCGCAGGGTGGAGTCGCGATTGGCCACCTTAAGCATATCCCTGTCCGGCCACAACCTCTCCTCAATGACCTCACTGAACACCTTATCCTTAGCGTCTTCTTCCCCTCCCTCACCATTACCTGTGCCACCATCTATGTCCACTCCACTGCTCCTCTTCCTTATGACTTCATCTCCCACATTGACCACACCTTCTCCACCTATGTGATTGCCGCCTACCTCAATATCCATAGCCGCACTCCTGCTGCCCTTCGGCAGTGGCATCAGTTCCTCTCCACACTCCAAGGTGACCTTGTTCCTCTTCCCCAGCACACCCGACCTGAAAGTAACACCACCCCCGATGTTGTCATTGCCTCCGCCAACCTCCTTGGGCGTATCACTGTCGCCGTCCTTGACCCCACAGGTAGCGATCACCTCCCTGTCCTTCTCACCATAACGTCTGCAAACCGCCCCCCTCCGGCTCCGCACCCTGCACCCCCTCCCAATGTCGTCCATGACTATCGCCGTGCCAACTGGGATGCCTACCGGGACTCCATCTCCACCCAGGTCGAAAGACACCCTCTTACCTATCACCATCCTGACGACATCAACCACGCCTCGTCCTTCCTTCAGCAGGTAATTACTGACGCCGTGGAGGCCCATGTTCCTACTACAACCATCCACTCACACCGTCCAACTCTCCCTCCGCGGGCTGTCCTCCTCCTCCGTGAATCCCGCCGCCTCTATCGCTCCTTCCTGCGCACTCGTGACAGCGATACACTCCAACGCCACCGGCAAATACAGCGACACGTACGGAACCTTATTACAGCAACGAAACGCCGAGACTGGCGCCAGACCTGCACACGACTCAACGCCACCCTCCCTATCAACTCCTCCAAGTACTGGTCTGCCTTCCATCGTCTTACTGGTTCCCTTTCTGCTCCCCACTACCCCCTTCTCCATAACGATCGCCCCCTTCCTGACAACCTCAGTAAGGCCAACCACTTCGCTTCCCATCTTTCCGAGGTCTTCTCCATCCCTGATGATCCCCACTTTGATTATTCTCTTTTCCCCACGGTCATGGAATGTGCCGATACCTCAGTCGCTCCACTTGCTCCTAGTCTCCAGTACTTGGGGCAGTTGCCCCCCTCCAACGTAAACACTCCCATCACAGCACAAGACATTAAACTTATCCTCCGGTCCAAACGCAACACGGCCCCTGGTCACGACTGTGTCACCTACCATCACCTTCGCGAAAGCCCCTATTCCTTCCTGACTGTCCTCGCCCATTTCTATAATGTCGTCCTCTCTACTGGCTTCTATCCTGACCTGTCGAAGACCTCCCGCGTCCTCTTATTCCTCAAACCCAACAAACCCCCTTCTGCCGCCTCTTCCTATCGTCCCATCTGCCTCACCTCCGTCTTCAGTAAGGTCTTTGAATCCATCCTCTCCCGCCGTATCCATCAGCACCTTGCTCAACACCACCTCCTCCCCCTTACCCAGTGTGGCTTCCGACCCTCCTTCTCTGCTGACGACCAACTCCTCAACCTTGTTCACCTTCTGTCCCTCCAGCTCAACTCCCGTCGCTCCGCCATTTTTGTTTCCCTTGACCTCCAAAATGCCTATGACCGTGTATGGCATGCCGGTCTCCTCTTTAAACTCCAAACCTACGCCCTGCCTATCAATTTTGTCCGTCTGGTCGCTTCCTTCCTCTCGCACCGTCCTTCCTATGTCACCCTCCACAACACCAACTCCCGTATCTTTTATCCCACGGCTGGCGTCCCCCAGGGTTCTGTCCTCTCCCCTCTCCTTTATCTCTTGTATACAGCTGATATGCCCAAGCCACCCCCACCAGTCCACCTTCTCCAGTATGCTGATGACACCGCCTTCCTGGCTCTCTATCCTACCCTTCAACGGTCTCAACGTACCCTCCAAACCCACCTTAACCAGTTCACCACTTGGTGTAACCAGTGGATCCTCCATCTCAACCCCTCCAAAACCCAGGCAATCATCATAGGCCGCACCACTCGCTCCTTTCGCCTCCATGATTTCTACCTCACCCTTTATGGTCGTCCTATCCAACTCACCCCCACCCTGAAATACCTTGGCCTCACCCTTGACTGACACCTCACCTGGACCCCTCATCTCCTGACCATCCAGCAGAAAGCCCATTCCCGCCTCCACCTTCTGAAACTCCTGTCTGGCCGGACATGGGGATTGCATCCTTCTACCATCCTCCACACCTACAAATCCCTCATCTGTCCTATCCTCTGTTATGCCAGCGTTGCCTGGATCTCTGCCCCCACCCGCTTTTACAAGGCCCTCCAAATCCTTGAACGCCATGCGCTCCGCCTTGCCTTCCGTATCCGCCTTCCTTCCCCCACGCGGCTCCTGTATGAACTGATCCCCTTCCCCCACCTCCCCCTGTTCCTCCAACATCTCCGCATCCTTTACATTGTTCACAGGCTTGATCCCCCCCCCCACCCTCTGGTTTCCTCCTTCCTCTCCACCTCCCGCCCGTTGCCGCGCCTCTATCGCTGTATCCCTCCCTCTCTCCACCTCCACACCCTACATCTCCTTCATCAGAGCAATTTCCAACGCCTCCCCCTCCCGGATGACGAACTTCGCCGTGACATCTACCCTTCCTTCCAACTATAACCTGGCCTTGTTCCCCCCCCCTCCCCAGGGCCCCCTTTTCCTCTTTCCTCCTTCTCCCAGAGCGGATTTTCCTCCGTCCCCCCTCCCCTGAGACCCTGCACCCCATACTTGCCTCTCTCCTTCCCACATCCCTCCCTACCTGGCCCTCTTCCGCGCGCCCCCCACTCACCTCCCCCATCTCTTCCCCTCCCTCCCTTCTTCAGGTCTCCCTCATCTCCTAGCGCCTGGCAGATCCTCTGTATTGCTCTTCATCAGTGTGCCACATCAGTGTTGTTTCGTGCTGTTTCTCGTGTGCGTCAAGGGGTGTGATTTTAATTGTGTCCTGCCTTGAGGTTCGCCGTCAGTGTTACGTTATGTGCTATGCCGTCCGTCGCTACCTTTATGCTCCAGTCATACTGTGCCTTGTGTTCTTTTAACCGTCGCAGTGTGTGGCTTTTTGTGTGTGCTACTTTTAAGACAGTTTTTTATCTCCATTTTACAGTCACCCCGTTTTTTGTCTATTGCCTTCCATGATGTTCCCCCTTTTTTATATCTATGTTCACCTTATTCTCTCCTTTGCTGTTTTTAAATGTCTTCTCTTGTTTTGTTCTATGTCTTTCGGCTGAAGAGCAGCGCCTATGCTGCTGCCAGCCCGCCCCGATGGGGAATTGAAATACAATAAAGGAAAAAAAGTCACGTGCATTATTAATTATTGTAAATAATAATTTATGTAAGTACTATACGTTGCATCCTGTAGGATGACCATATCTAATATAATTTACTAGCGCATTATAATATTAACTTGTTGCAGGTTCTGAAGAAGACGTTATTACTAACTTTGAAACCTAGGTAAACGATAAAGTTAACCTGCAACTGTAGGCTGTATATTCTTACATAAACAATATCAGCTGCTGTCGCTGCATAAAAATGTTAAAAATTATAATAAAAAATATTAGGTAATTAAGTACAATTATTATATAGATGCCATAAATCACTTTTACGGGGGTCCAATGAACAATTAAAGTCAATATAATTCCAGTAAACCTGCAAAAGCAAATATATATATTTTGTAGGGCACTACATAGACATCGCGCATCTGCTAGATGCATACGAAATACGTAATTTTGTTTTGAAGCTGACAGCTAATGAGGAAATAGGTGCAAATTTACTATTGGTCAGATTTCAAGCAGTAATGGCGGACAGCATCGGTAATATACGTAATTTTATGGCAGCTAGTTTTACTGCACAAAAAATAAAATATGTACTCCCTCCAAAAGAACTTACACACAAACATTAAAATAAAATCATGATGAGCAGCAAAATATCTGGGAAGAATTTTGAAAGAAAATTATTAATTGAACTTTAATTTGGCGGGTTTTCATCGCTGTCAACAAGACGAAATAATGGAAAGAATATTTATTGGAACTAAACAAAATTGAACCCTTATATTGTGCCAGTATTTTTAAAATGGATAATTTAACTGCAATTGTCTTTAATTTTGAAATGAGAGAGAGCGTAATAATTTTCTTTTAATGTCTTAACTGTTGCTACAGGCAGTGCGATGACGTCAGCGGTGGTCCGCGCGGACGATGTGTGAAGTTAATCCTGGTTCGTGGCGTGAAGATAATGATGGATCCTCCTGTTTCATTAATATTCCAGTTACGGCTGCGGTCTACGTCTCCGTTGTAGTCGAATCAGCTGGCAGCACTGGCGCGATAATAATAGTGCCAGTGTGTGCGTTGTCGTTACGCGCGCCACGTTTTATTATTAAGAGTTTATTAACCACGCGGTGCGGGTAGGTCGGAATTATGCAATGTCTTTAGTATTTACGATATATAGCCGGTTAATGCCAATACTTCGCAAAGTTCTTTCACCGTGTTGCCACAGGAAAACAGTCACATGTGTTTATCACTGTAACAGTCCGTTAAACATCAGTTGAATTCACATCGTCGTCTTTAAGACAGTTTGGGTGATATAATCAATGTTTCTTGGTCAAATCACAGCACTGTTCTTTTACTTAACATTTTGGTTTGTTCCACTTTCACGCAATCCTAACAGTTAGTATCTCCACACGACAATGTTGTCTGGTTCACAGCTAATTGTCACAAGTTCACACAGTATGTAAAATCGTCACCGCAAACACTCGATATACTTTTCAGGTTTTACTGTTCACTTAATAATGCACGATCTCCTATTAACACAGCGGACGCACTGTAATTAATTATTCATCCGCGTATCACCGTCTTTCACTCCAAACTTTGCAACGTTTCGCCACCCGCGAACCGGCCACGATACCACCACAACTCACACGCTGTATCGATAGTCGTTCACTCTCTCTCTGACACAGTACTTCTCCTAGCCTAAACACAGATTTACAAAGCACATAAAACCAGAACATTCATATTCGTACAATATAAAATAATATTCGTACAATATAAAATATAAAACAGTAGCAAAATGAATGAAGAAACAATGTGACGTACACTCCTGGAAATTGAAATAAGAACACCGTGAATTCATTGTCCCAGGAAGGGGAAACTTTATTGACACATTCCTGGGGTCAGATACATCACATGATCACACTGACAGAACCACAGGCACATAGACACAGGCAACAGAGCATGTACAATGTCGGCACTAGTACAGTGTATATCCACCTTTCGCAGCAATGCAGGCTGCTATTCTCCCATGGAGACGATCGTAGAGATGCTGGATGTAGTCCTTTGGAACGGCTTGCCATGCCATTTCCACCTGGCGCCTCAGTTGGACCAGCGTTCGTGCTGGACGTGCAGACCGCGTGAGACGACGCTTCATCCAGTCCCAAACATGCTCAATGGGGGACAGATCCGGAGATCTTGCTGGCCAGGGTAGTTGACTTACACCTTCTAGAGCACGTTGGGTGGCACGGGATACATGCGGACGTGCATTGTCCTGTTGGAACAGCAAGTTCCCTTGCCGGTCTAGGAATGGTAGAACGATGGGTTCGATGACGGTTTGGATGTACCGTGCACTATTCAGTGTCCCCTCGACGATCACCAGTGGTGTACGGCCAGTGTAGGAGATCGCTCCCCACACCATGATGCCGGGTGTTGGCCCTGTGTGCCTCGGTCGTATGCAGTCCTGATTGTGGCGCTCACCTGCACGGCGCCAAACACGCATACGACCATCATTGGCACCGAGGCAGAAGCGACTCTCATCGCTGAAGACGACACGTCTCCATTCGTCCCTCCATTCACGCCTGTCGCGACACCACTGGAGGCGGGCTGCACGATGTTGGGGCGTGAGCGGAAGACGGCCTAATGGTGTGCGGGACCGTAGCCCAGCTTCATGGAGACGGTTGCGAATGGTCCTCGCCGATACCCCAGGAGCAACAGTGTCCCTAATTTGCTGGGAAGTGGCGGTGCGGTCCCCTACGGCACTGCGTAGGATCCTACGGTCTTGGCGTGCATCCGTGCGTCGCTGCGGTCCGGTCCCAGGTCGACGGGCACGTGCACCTTCCGCCGACCACTGGCGACAACATCGATGTACTGTGGAGACCTCACGCTCCACGTGTTGAGCAATTCGGCGGTACGTCCACCCGGCCTCCCGCATGCCCACTATACGCCCTCGCTCAAAGTCCGTCAACTGCACATACGGTTCACGTCCACGCTGTCGCGGCATGCTACCAGTGTTAAAGACTGCGATGGAGCTCCGTATGCCACGGCAAACTGGCTGACACTGACGGCGGCGGTGCACAAATGCTGCGCAGCTAGCGCCATTCGACGGCCAACACCGCGGTTCCTGGTGTGTCCGCTGTGCCGTGCGTGTGATCATTGCTTGTACAGCCCTCTCGCAGTGTCCGGAGCAAGTATGGTGGGTCTGACACACCGGTGTCAATGTGTTCTTTTTTCCATTTCCAGGAGTGTATTAACAAATAAAGAATAGTTGAAATAAATGATACATACGTACTAGGACAAGGTAATGCACAAAAGAAAAAAAAATATTATCGACTTTCGGGGAAATCAATGTCTTTACAAACTTCTCTGCTGCTACGGTCGCAGGTTCGATTCACGCCTCGGGCATGGATGTGTGTGATGTCCTCAGGTTAGTTAGGTTTAAGTTGTTCTAAGGCTAGGGGACTGATGACCTCAGATGTGAAGTCCCATAGTGCTTAGAGCCATTTGAACCATTTGAACCTCCTAATTCCGTATCGAACCTCCTTTTTCCCGGTAAAGTGCAGGAACTCGACGTAACATGGACTCAACAAGTCGCTGGAGGCCCCTGCAGAAATATTGAGCAAGGTTGCTCTAAAGCCGATAACTGCCGGTGCAAAATTTGTGTACGAGCTGACTTCTCCTTTACATCCAATAAATAATCATGTCTGGCAATCTCAGTGACCATATCTTTCTTTCCAATTTTGCAGATTGTTCTTCAAACCAATCGCGAACAGCTACAGTCCTAGTGACATGGCACAATGTCAGTCACAACAATTCCATCTTTGTTTGGGAATATCAAGTTCATGAATAGCTGCAAATGGTCTTGAAGTAGCCAACATACTTAAAGATCGGTTCAGTTGCACCAGAGGACACGGTTCATTTCATGTAAACACACCATGCACTGTTATGGAGCCACCACCAGCTTGCACAGTGCCTTGTTGACTACTTGGCTCCATGGCTTCGTGGGGTCTGCGCCACAGCCGAACCCTATAACTAGCTCTTACAAACTGAAACCTGGACCCATCTCACAATTTCAATGTTTCGCATTCGTCTAAGGTTCAAATGGTTCATATGGCTCTGAGCACTATGGGGCTTAACCGCTGAGGTCATCAGTCCCCTAGAACTTAGAACTACTTAAACCTAACTAACCTAAGGACATCACACACATCCATGCCCGAGGCAGGATTCGAACCTGCGACCGTAGCGGTCGCGCGGTTCCAGACTGTAGCGCCTAGAACCGCTTGGCCACCACGGCCGGCATTCGCCTAAGGTCCAACCGATGTGGTCACGAGCCAAGGAGAGGCACTGCGGGAGATATCGTACTGTTATCAAAGTCACCAGCGTCGGTCGTCTGCTACCATAGCCCATTAACGCCAAATTTCGCCACACTGCCAAATGGCTCTGAGCACTATGGGACTCAACATCTTAGGTCATAAGTCCCCTAGAACTTAGAACTACTTAAACCTAACTAACCTAAGGACATCACACACATCCATGCCCGAGGCAGGATTCGAACCTGCGATTGTAGCGGTCGTGCGGTTCCAGACTGTAGCGCCTAGAACCGCTTGGCCACCACGGCCGGCATTCGCTTAAGGTCCAACCGATGTGGTCACGAGCCAAGGAGAGGCACTGCGGGAGATATCGTACTGTTATCAAAGTCACCAGCGTCGGTCGTCTGCTGCCATAGCCCATTAACGCCAAATTTCGCCACACTGCCAAATGGCTCTGAGCACTATGGGACTCAACATCTTAGGTCATAAGTCCCCTAGAACTTAGAACTACTTAAACCTAACTAACCTAAGGACATCACACACATCCATGCCCGAGGCAGGATTCGAACCTGCGATTGTAGCGGTCGTGCGGTTCCAGACTGTAGCGCCTAGAACCGCTTGGCCACCACGGCCGGCATTCGCTTAAGGTCCAACCGATGTGGTCACGAGCCAAGGAGAGGCACTGCGGGAGATATCGTACTGTTATCAAAGTCACCAGCGTCGGTCGTCTGCTGCCATAGCCCATTAACGCCAAATTTCGCCACACTGCCAAATGGCTCTGAGCACTATGGGACTCAACATCTTAGGTCATAAGTCCCCTAGAACTTAGAACTACTTAAACCTAACTAACCTAAGGACATCACACACATCCATGCCCGAGGCAGGATTCGAACCTGCGATTGTAGCGGTCGTGCGGTTCCAGACTGTAGCGCCTAGAACCGCTTGGCCACCACGGCCGGCATTCGCTTAAGGTCCAACCGATGTGGTCACGAGCCAAGGAGAGGCACTGCGGGAGATATCGTACTGTTATCAAAGTCACCAGCGTCGGTCGTCTGCTGCCATAGCCCATTAACGCCAAATTTCGCCACACTGCCAAATGGCTCTGAGCACTATGGGACTGAACATCTTAGGTCATAAGTCCCCTAGAACTTAGAACTACTTAAACCTAACCAACCTAAGGACATCACACACACCCATGCCCGAGACAGGATTCGAACCTGCAACCGCAGCAGTCCCGCGGTTCCGGACTGCAGCGCCAGAACCGCTAGACCACCGCGGCCGGCCCGCCACACTGCCCTAACGGATAGGTTCCTCGTTAGTCCAGTGTTGATTTCTGTGATTATTTCATACAATGTTGCTTGTCTATAAGCACTGACAACTCTAAGCAAACGCCGCTTCTCTCGGGCCTTAAATGGAGTCCGTCAGCCACTACGTTGTTCGTGGTGGGAGGTAATGCCTGAAATTTGGTACTCTCGGCACACACTTGAAATGGTGGCTCTCGGAATATTGAATTTTATTTTCCTATTTTCAGTCTAGTTCCGTAGCACAAAATTCAGGAGCAAATCTCGAAGGTCGTGGAACGTGTCAGTACATTACTTTACAATATAAAAGTAATAACAGATAAACTAAATGTTTATGAAGCCAAAAAATGCAACCCATAAATTTATGTAAACGCAATCAACAGTAGACACATGAATCAGCTGAATTTTTCAAGGAACTTCACGACAGAATAGGAGTGACCCATGAGGAAACTCTTCAGTTTCGATTTGAAAGCGCGTGGATTACTGCCCAGATTTTTGAATACTTGTGGTAGCTTATTGAAAACTTATGCAGCAGTATACTGCAAACGTTTCTCCACAAGCATCAAGGAAGTGCGATCCAAATGTAGATTGGATTTCTGCCTAGTATTAACTAAGTAAAAGCCGCTAATTCTTGGGAATAAGCTGATATTGTCGGAATACCCAGACTAGTGAACAGTGGTCGACATGAAGTTCGGAAACTTACGCCACTTATTGCCGGAACGGTCCGTTTCTGAGTCAAAAATATCCTTTGATAATGTGAAGTTACTCAAGATATAATACCATAAGACAGGGCTTCCCAACGTGTGGTCCGCTCTTTCTAGGGGATCCGCGGCCACCTTTTGCCAAATCGTGTAAAATAATGAGTAAAATTATTGAATAAAAATGTGAAAATCAAATTCATCACTATTTTTTTTTTCTTGTGAAAAACATGTGTACTTTTACTTCAGGTCGTATTCCCAAGCAGCCTTTGCGGTTCCTAAGTGAGAACGCATACACACTTCAGTGCCGGAGAATACGGCTTCTCTGATCGACTGTTTCGCAACAATACGGGGGTCGCTTGTGCGCCGGCTCACGGCGGTAGATGCGCTGATACCTTTTAAGCATGCGCGGAGCGAGCTTTGTCGACCACTCACAGGGCTCAATGGCACGTATGCGGCCCGAGGCATCATTAATTGTTAAACTTGCTTTGTCAGTGCACTACCTATTTCATAAGTCGATTTTAGGCCTTCAAATTGTTTTCATTCATCTCTAAACCAATGACTATTGATGCTTTGGGGGGGGGGGGTCATTGGGAACATGGAACTTGCATTAAGAAGCTTTCAGTTCCCATGGGTCTCTGAAATTTAAAGTTACTGTGCTCTTGACTGACTAGGACATGAATTTTCGACTGAAGAAGGGGTCCACGAGCTGAAAAGGTTGGGATGCCCTGCCATAAGACATCAGCGAATGAAAATAAGTAAAGTAGACTCTTTCCGTGTCGAACTATCACTTCTTTCAGATACCGTTCAAATAGTAAAAATGGCACCAATAAGTCTTGAACGTGGGCTTTCCACGACACTTTACTATCTATCTGAACACATAGAAATTATAGCTGTTGAGTTTCACTAAACAGACGCCCATTCTGTGAAATTAGAACGTGAGGTTTTGCTTAATTGTGCATTAGAAACTATAAAAACTGATAAATACTTGTTTTGCAAATCAAACTGCCTTTTCCTGCTGCTATTTTTTTAATTTAATCCATACGCGTTTCGCCTTCTACTGCTTTAAGGCATTATCAGTGGGATCTATAATGATACAGTTTTGCTAGTTATAGATTATCAAACAGTTCACTTCGCGATTTTTTGTAAAAAATGTAGCCGGCCGGAGTGACCGAGCGGTTCTAGGCGCTACAGTCTGGAACCGCGCGACCGCTACGATCGCAAGTTCGAATCCTGCCTCGGGCATGGATGTATGTGATGTCCTTAGGTTAGTTAGGTTTAAGTAATTCTAAGTTCTAGGGGACTGAAGACCTTAGCAGTTAAGTCCCATAGTGCTCAGAGCCATTTTTTTAAAAAATGTAATTACTTACGATTTGCTGATTTGCGTTTCCTCACATCTGGTCTGGAGGTCGCACTTCCACTTTTATCACTGTTCTATATTCACCTCTTCGTGTTTTCGCCATCCACACACTGTTCAGTATGTTTGTCACTCTTTTTTGTGGTGGACTACCGTTCTCCTGTCACTCGATACTACTATTTCGTCGTACACTTCTTTTCACTCCATTATGTGTTTCATCGTCTTTGGAATGTTTACCTATGTGTCGCCAACCTAACGAAGTATATGTTCGTTACTAACCTCTGTTTATGCTGTTTATACCGTCTGTGTGCGTGAGTGAGAGAGAGAGGGAGGGATAGAGCAGATTTTTTTTTTTTGTGTGTATGTGTGGGGAGGGGGGGCGGGGGGGGGGGGGAGGCGGTTGTGCTAGCTGTTAGCGAGTGGCTCAAACTTTGGTGACAGCTGTTTTGACTTTCCGTTTCAATATTCTGGGGAGGGGTCATGGATGAGTGAGTGTAAAGATGTTGGGTTCTATTATTATTAGACTGAACACTGTTTTTATATTTATCCTTTTTACGAACAGTGATAAAAGTGGTAGTGCGACCTCCAGACCAGATGTGAGGAAACGCAAATCAGCAAATCGTAAGTAATTATATTTTTTACAAAATATCGCGAAGTGAACTGTTCGATCATCTATATCTAACAAAACTGTATCATTATAGATCCCACTGATTGTGCCTTAACACAGTAGAAGGCGAAACGCGTATGGATTAAATAAAATACACAGCAGCAGGAAAGGGCAGTTTGATTTGCAAAACAAGTATTTGTATGCTTGGTGCGGAAGATGGCCACACAAACAAACGTGTTATAAAAACTGAGTCTTACTATGATGCTGCGTTAGTTTCTTTTTTGCAACCCATGAACTTATGTCTCGAACTGCACTATTTGAAACAGAGAGAGTGTTGCACACAACATCCTTCACTACCAAACTAGCGTCATCGTCAAACATTAATATTTTAGAATCACCTGTAATACTAGAGGGCATATCATTTACGTAAATAAGGAACAGGCGTGGCCCCAGCACTGATCCCTGTGGCACCCGCTACTTGACCGTGCCCCACTCTGATCCCGCACCATACCCATTCTCAGCACTATGAATAATGACCTCCTGCTGTCTGTTGTTAAAGTAAGAGGTGAACCAATTGTGAGCTACTCCCCGTATTCCATAAAGGACCAGCATATGAAGTAATATTTTGTGACCAAACAGTCAAACGCCTTGTGTAAATCAAAAAAGATCCGTAGCGTTCGAATCCTTCTGTTTAATCCGTCCATTTCCTCACAGTGAAAACAGAATATTTTCAGTTGTTAACCCCTTTTAAAGCCGAACTGTACATTTGATATCAAACTATGTGAAATAAAGTGATCAATTATCCTTACATACACAGCCTTTTCAATAACTTTAGCGAACACTGATGGCATAGAAATAGGACTAAAATTGTCTACATTATCTATTACTCCCTTTTCATAAAGCGGCTTTACTACTGAGTACTTTAATGGTTCAGGAAACTGACCATCCTTAAAGGAAAAATTACAACTATGGCTAAGTACATGGCTAACGTGTGTAGCAGAGTACTTTAATATTCTGATAGGCACTCCATCATATCCATGAAAATCCTTAGTCTTCAGTGATTTAATTATTGACTCAATCTCTCTCTTTTCAATATCACAGAGCAGTAGTTCAGATATCAGTCTCGGAAAGGCATTTTCCAAGGGAGTTATATGACTCCCTGTGGAAGCTAAGTATTAACTTAATTCACCAGCAATGCTCAGAAAATGATTGTTTAATACTGTACGTACATCTAACGTATCAGTAACACAAATATTTTTACTACCAACTGACTTCATATCGCCGACCGTGTGCTGCTGACCAGACATTTCCTTCTCGATTGACCATATTCTAAAAATTCTAATAATTGGCGAAATGGAATGTCCCATACATTTAGTTCCGACTACTATTGCGCGTTCAAATTTTGTTAATTCCCTTCGTGCATCCATAACCAATTCGGACACTTTTTCATATCACTGACCGTTTATACCCTGTGTAGAACCATCTGTATATGTGCATATCACTAACCCATGACCTTTGTCATATCAGAGAATTGTTAAATCAGGAAAAGATACTGCAACGTTAAACCTAAAAACCGAGCAACACCAGATAAAACGTTGTAAACAATTATGGTGCAATGAGGAAGTTAATAAAACAAAAATAAATGACTGCTACGGGAATAGTTGCAGAAGTAGACTCTACAACATTACAAGAACTAGATAAAGTATTAAGATCTGCAGATATTAAGAAGGTACCTAAATTAGATGGAATGAATATGGAACTTCTAATGGTATAGCACGCAAATTGAGAATTTTACATCTGTTCTATAATTGCTGGAAAAGTTTCCAAATATCTCTCTCTCTTTCTCAACAGCTCCAGTAAAAAATCTTTTCAAAGGAGGAGATCGCAAAAGTTGTGAAAATTGTAGAGAACTTAGTCTCATAAAAACAGGATATAAAATTTAACGTAAATTAATAATAAACAGACTAAGAATTAGTCGCAGATGAATCTTCCGGGCTGCATGGCCACCGTCGAAGAGACCTTTCGGTTTCTGACGTTTCTTCCACAGTTGCGCTAGACATCTTCGGAGGTGCTCTAGATGACTGACAAGTTGGACGTAGTAAAGCGTGTAAGGCGGTCGTGGTCGAGTTTACATGTGACGAGCATCGATAATATTTTTCAAGAAATTCAGTTTGCCATGGGATGGAAGAAGCCAACGCAGTATCCTTCTCGGACGTTTTAGTTATGAGAAAGGCTGATGGAAAGCTGAAACATAATTTTTGTCGGGAAGTCACACATGCAGATAGATACTTGCGTAAGAACTCCATCATCCACAACAAAAGAAAGGGGCCATTAAAAGTCTTGTTGACAAAGCCAAAAGAATTCGCACGCCGAACACCTGGACGCCGAATTAAAAAAAAACTGAAGGAGGCTTTCGAGAAGAAAGGCTATTCAGGCAAAGACGTAAATAGTGTTCTGCCACCTAATAACAATATTAAAAAGAACAACGATAAAACACAGCTATGGAAGAACACTGTTTCTCTCCATTTTGTCAAAAAAGTAACTGAGCAGGTCGACAAGATTTTACAGAAACATGACATCAGACTGTTTCTTAGACCTACCGAGAAAATATATCAAACACTCCGATGTATGAAGGAGAAACGATCTTCTCTGTCAGCAAATGGAGTCTATAAGATTCCGAGTTCTTGTGGAGAGGTCTGCTTTGAACCCACCAATAGAAGCTTGAATATAAAACTGAAAGTCTTTGCCGACTTGGGAACACAGAAACATCAGGTGCAGCAGAACATGCTCTTCACACAGGAAATTGTGTTCTCCGAAACTAAAATTTTATCTACTATTAGAAACTATTATCCACGACTATGTAGAGAAGCCATCGAGAAACATAAATATGGTGATAATTTTAATAGAAAATAAGACATGAAATTAATTGACATATGGATAGTTGCTGTGCAGAATCGATAGATAAGTTCTTAATACAATCGATAGCTAAGTTTTATCTCTGAAAAGAATTACTTCTACTGATCACGTGTAAACTCTACCACACCCTCTTTACACAATATTTATGTGCTCTCTGACGTTCGACTCGTCAATCGGCAAGATTCAGCGTCGCCAGGAGCACCTCCGAAGATGTCCAGCGCAGCCCTGGACAAAACGTCAGGATCCGAAAAGTTTCCTCGACCACCGCCACACAGCTGGAAAGATTTATCAGCAACTATGACTTCCGGTCGCGAAAGCCTTCATTGTACAATCAGATTAAGAATTACTTCCGATCATCTACAAGGAGAAGAGAAAAGCGGAGTTTGGAAAGGAAACACCCAAAAACATACGTTTTTGATATTAGTTGCATTGTGCTGCCACCTACGGCCAGGTACTCCATACCAGCGACCTCAGTAGCTATAGGACATAGTGAGAGAGCAGAATGGGGCGACCCGCGGAACTCACGGACTTCGAAAGTGGTCAGGTGATTGGGTGTCACTTGTGTCATACGTCTGTACGCGAGATTTTCACACCCCTAAACATCCCTAGGTCCACTGTTCCCAATGTGATAGTGACGTGGAAACGTGAAGGGACACGTACAGCACAAAATCATAGAGGCATTCCTCGTCTGTTGACTGACAGAGAACGCCGACAGTTGAACGGGGTTGTAATATGTAATAGGCAGAAGTCTATCCACACCATCATACAGGAATTTCCAAGCTGCATCAGAATCCACTGCAAGTACTATGACAGTTAGGCAGGAGGTGAGAAAACTTCGGTTTCATGGTCGAGCGGCTGCTCATAAGCCACACATCACGCCGGTAAATGCCAAACGTCGCTTGGAGTAAGGAGCGTAAACATTGGACGACTGAACAGTGGAAAAACGTTGTATGGAGTGACGAATCACGGTACACAATGTGGCAATCCGATGGCAGAGTGAGGGTATGGCGAATGCCTGGTGAACGTCATCTGCCAGGGTGTGTAGTGCCAACAGTAAAACTCGAAGGCGGTGGTGGACGTGTTTTTCATCGAGGGGGTTTGCACCCATTTTGTTTTCCGTGGCACTATGATAGCACGGGCCTACATTGATGATTTAAGCACCTTCTTGCTTCCCATTGTTGAAGAGCAATTTGGGGATGCCGATTGTATCATTCAACACGATCGAGCACCTGTTTATACTGCACGGCCTGTGGCGGAGTGGTTACACGACAATAACATCCCCGTATGGACTGGCCTGCATAGAGTCCTGACCTGAATCTACAGAACACCTTTTTGATGTTTTTGAACGCCGACTTGGTCCCAAATCTCACCGAGCGACATCGATACCTCTCCTCAGTGCAGTATTCCGTGAAAAATGGGCTGCCATTCCCCAAGAAAACTCCAGCACCCTGATTGAACGTACGCCTGCGAGAGTGGAAGCTGTCATCAAGGCTAAGGGTGGGCCAACACCATATTGAATTCCAGCATTACCGATGGAGGGCGCCATGAACTTGTAAGTGTCGGGATACTTTTGATCACATAATGTACATGGGTAATTTTTTTCACCAATAGACAAATAACAAGACAATTATAGGCCTTGATAAAGCGTATGACGGGATAGATCTAATGAAATACCGAAAAATTATGACTATCCACCACACTTAATTTCGGAGATGAGAAGCCTGTAGCAAAAAAAACAGTTTTTGATAGAGCACCTGTTCATACTGCACGGACTGTGGCGGAGTGGTTACACGACAATAACATTCCTGTGTGGACTGGCCTGCATAGAGTCCTGACCTGAATCTACAGAACACCTTTGTGATGTTTTGGAACGCCGACTTGGTCCCAAATCTCACCGAGCGATATCGATACCTCTCCTCAGTGCAGCAGTCCGTGAAGAATGGGCTGCCAATTAAAACAAGGGAACAGAGTGTAGCAAACATAGGACTTGAACAGGGGTGTAGCTTATCACGCACACATCTTAATGTCAATACTGACGACATTTTAAGAAGATGAAATCTAGGACTTAAGGTATCAAACAGCGTCTGTTCGAATACTTTTCTATTTGCATGCTATCAAATAATGATTAAAGAAAATAGGACACAATGGCATAAATCCATGCATCTTTTAAATATTTTTTTAAAAACCTCGTAATTTTAAAAACTCAGCTAATAAAACGATAATTACGGTTTGTGGAGGAAAGAATCCAGTCATATCAAAGATTGTGCTGTAACCTCCCCACTAAAATTAGAAAGAAAATATTTAAATGTGAATGGACATCGTGCTAAGTGTAACCTCCCCATAATTATTATTAAATGATATGAACTGAATGAAAATGCAATTAGACCCAAATGTTAGCTCCCCGTAATTATTTTTAAATGAAAAAAGAAACAGAATAAGAATTGCAAACAGTGCCAAATGTTAGCTTCCAACAGTAATAAAACTCAATGATAGCAAAAATGTGAAAAAATGTTAAGTCCCCACAAAATTAACCTTAAAATCAACCTGATAAATTTATTCTGGGAGGAAAAGCAAAGGAAATATTGTTTCAATTGTAATGATTATTTTCTTAAAAAAATTGCTTTCAGAACAAATTATTATTGGGGCAATTCTTGAACAAATTAATTACAGTTAATATACATTACATTATCACATGTGCGCAATGCTGCTTCATTACTTTATTTAAAAATATACCTTGTCCCGAATCTTGACCAGAGACCCATGTCGACGCCCGCCGACTCCTCACACACAACTCCGACTGTCTCTCGCGCGCTACTACCACAGACGAACTACATGCTCTCGCGACTCGCTACGTACAACAACAACTACCGACTCCCTACATGCAACAGAACACTCGCGCGGTCAAGCGCAGACTAGCAACGATAAATAACTCTCTGGTCAGAGATTCTGTCATGCTTCGCCATCGCTGCTACTGAATACACGTGTTTCAGTGCTAAAAAGTAACAATTTTGAACAGGTGTCCAACTTTAAATACATTGCCTGTGACGTAAGTTTTTATAATAGGACGTCGAGCAAAAAGTTACTAAATTTCAAGCTGTATATTGGACTATTAAAAGAACTTCTAAAAATAAAGTTAAATTAAAACTAAAATCAAATTTTATAAAGTAATGGCTTTACCGGCACTGCTTTATGGAAACGGAGACTGGATGCCATCTGAAAAACAACTAAGTAAAAGACAATCAGTAGAAAAGATTTTTAAGGAATGTTAGACGATATACGAGTATAAATAGAGTACGAAATGAAGGCATGAGGAGAGAATTAAATATAAAATCAATATATAACAAAGTGTTAAATGCTAGAATTGCACTGATCACTCACGATTATCAGACACAAGTCAGATGGGTAACTATGCCTAACGCATAAAGTATAGAAGAAGAACAAGAAGAAGAAGTACACTGAAGTGCCAAAGAAACTGGTATAGGCATACGTATTCAAATACAGCAATACGTAAACAGGCAGAATACGGCCCTGTGGTCGGCAACGCTTATGTAAGACAAAAAGTATCTGGCGCAGTTGTTAAATCGGTTACATCTGCTACAATGCCGAGTTATCAAGATTTAAGTGAGTTTGAACGTGGTGTTATAGTCGGCGCACGAGCGATGGGACACAGCGTCTCCGAGGTAGCGACGAAGTGGGAATTTTCCCGTACCACCATTTCACGACTGTACCGTGAATATCAGGAATCCTGTAAAACATCAAATCTCCGATATCGCTGCGACCGGGAAAAAAAACCCTGTAAGAACGGGACAACGATGACTGTAGATTATCGTTCAACGTGACAGAAGTACAACCCTCCCGCAAATTGATGCAGATTTCAATACTGAGCCATCAACAAGTGTCAGTGTGCGAACAATTCAACGAAAGATCACATCATCAATATGTGCTTTCAGAGCCGAAGGCCCACTCGTTTTTGCTCGATGCCTGCACGACACAAAGCTTTACGTCTCGCCTTGTCCATCAGCACCGACATTGGGCTGTTGATCACTGGAAACATATTGCCTGGTCCGACTAGTCTCATTTCAAATTGTATGGAGCGGACGGACGTGTACGGGTATGGAGACAACCTCATGAATCCGTGGACCCAGCATGTCAGTAGGGAACTGTTCAAGCTGGTGGAGTATCTGTAATGGTGTGGGGCGTGTGGAGTTGGAGTGATATGGCAATCCTGATACATCTACATACGACTCTGGCAGGTGACACGTACGTGAGCATCCTGTCTGATCACCTGCATCCATTCATTTATATGGATATGGTGTCTGTTCTTTCGGACATGTCCGAAAGAACAGACACCATAAGAATATAGTTCTGGCAATACCGGCCATGACCTTCTTCTGTGCTGATGCACACATATTACCCGAACTCTTACGGGACTTGGTAAGACTGTCTTCCACGAGTAATGAGTGTGTTGGGTAGGGACAGTACGAATATAGTGTGTGGACATATAAGGTGAGAATGTGGGTCTCGCTGGAGGCGTGCGCGAGATAGTCCCTGCAATCGCACTATCCTCTGTGCACTCGGTGGCTCAGGCGGAGAGAGCGTCTGCCATATAAGCAGGAGATCCCGGATTCGAGTCCCGGTCGGGGCACGCATTTTCACCTGTCCCCGTTGATATACATCAACGCCCGTAAGCAGCTGAAGGTATTAATATATAATTCTAATAGCATCCATTCATGTCCATTGTGCACTCCGACGGCCTTGGGAAATTCCAGGAGGACATCACGACACCCTACACGTCCCAGATTGCCACAGAGTGGCTCCAGGAACACTCTTCTGAGTTTCAATATTTCCACTGGCCACCAAACTCCTCAGACATGAACATTATTGAGCATTTCTGAGATGCCTTGGGATGCGCTGTTCATAAGAGATCTCCACCCCCTCGTACTCTTACGGATTTACGTGCAGCCCTGTCGGATTCATGGCGTCAGTTCCCTACAACACTATTTCAGACATAAGTCGAGTCCATGCCACGTCGTGTTGCGGCACTTCTGTGTGTTCGCGGGAGCCTTACACGATATTAGGGGGTTTCATTGGCTCTTCAGTGTAGTACAGTTAACGGTGTAATATATTCTAAGAATCGATGCTTTTATATTCCATGCATCGACTGGATTATTTTTTTAAGTGAAATATGTGTCTGTTAAGATAATCTTATAGGGATTGCAAGGGACCATTGGGTTGTCTAGCCTGAATGCATTTAAACTGGGCCTATTATGACATGAGTCAATTGGTCACCTTCCGAAATGATGATTAAGGATTCAATGGTTATTGCTTCAAACAAGAATAACGATTAGTTTGCTTCATTACGTTAAAGTGACTCATAAATAAACTGACAAACAATAATAATTCTAATGTGAAACCTTGACACATCCGACAAAAGATTTTGGGGTAAGATTTTAGGAATCATGCACAAAAACGAGAAATAATTGCAGTCCCAAAATTTTACTATAGTTGTCATGATGTTAGTACAGGGTGTTTCAAAAACGACCGGTATATTTGAAACGGCAATAAAAACTAAACGAGCAGCGATAGAAATACACCGTTTGTTGCAATATGCTTGGGACAACAGTACATTTTGAGGCAGACAAACTTTCGAAATTACAGTAGTTACAATTTTCAACAACAGATGGCGCTGCAAGTGATGTGAAAGATATAGAAGACAACGCAGTCTGTGGGTGCGCCATTCTGTACGTCGTCTTCCTGCTGTAAGCGTGTGCTGTTTACAACGTGCAAGTGTGCTGTAGACAACATGGTTTATTCCTTAGAACAGAGGATTTTTCTGGTGTTGGAATTCACCGCCTAGAACACAGTGTTGTTGCAACAAGACGAAGTTTTCAACGGAGGTTTAATGTAACCAAAGGACCGAAAAGCGATACAATAAAGGATCTGTTTGAAAAATTTCAACGGACTGGGAACGTGACAGATGAACGTGCTGGAAAGGTAGGGCGACCGCGTACGGCAACCACAGAGGGCAACGCGCAGCTAGTGCAGCAGGTGATCCAACAGCGGCCTCGGGTTTCCGTTCGCCGTGTTGCAGTTGCGGTCCAAATGACGCCAACGTCCACGTATCGTCTCATGCGCCAGAGTTTACACCTTTATCCATACAAAATTCAAACGCGGCAACCCCTCAGCGCCGCTACCATTGCTGCACGAGAGACAATCGCTAACGATATAGTGCACAGGATTGATGACGGCGATATGCATGTGGGCAGCATTTGGTTTACTGACGAAGCTTATTTTTACCTGGACGGCTTCGTCAATAAACAGAACTGGCGCATATGGGGAACCGAAAAGCCCCATGTTGCAGTCCCATCGTCCCTGCATCCTCAAAAAGTACTGGTCTGGGCCGCCATTTCTTCCAAAGGAATCATTGGCCCATTTTTCAGATTCGAAACGATTACTGCATCACGCTATCTGGACATTCTTCGTGAATTTGTGGCGGTACAAACTACCTTAGACGACACTGCGAACACCTCGTGGTTTATGCAAGATGGTGCCCGGCCACATTGCACGGCCGACGTCTTTAATTTCCTGAATGAATATTTCGATGATCGTGTGATTGCTTTGGGCTATCCGAAACATACAGGAGGCGGCGTGGATTGGCCTCCCTATTCGCCAGACATGAACCCCTGTGACTTCTTTCTGTGGGGACACTTGAAAGACCAGGTGTACCGCCAGAATCCAGAAACAATTGAACAGCTGAAGCAGTACATCTCATCTGCATGTGAAGCCATTCCGCCAGACACGTTGTCAAAGGTTTCGGGTAATTTCATTCAGAGACTACGCCATATTATTGCTACGCATGGTGGATATGTGGAAAATATCGCACTATAGAGTTTCCCAGACCGCAGCGCCATCTGTTGTTGAAAATTGTAACTACTGTAATTTCGAAAGTTTGTCTGCCTGAAAATGTACTGTTGTCCCAAGCATATTGCAACAAACGGTGTATTTCTATCGCTGCTCGTTTAGTTTTTATTGCCGTTTCAAATATACCGGTCATTTTTGAAACACCCTGTATGAAACACAGCTAGCACCAGAGAAAAGACTATGTTGCATCTGGGCCGGACCTGGAAGCAAATAGGTCATTCGAATACATATCAACTCACTATTGTGGCTCATTCTCAGCATATCAGTCTGTAGGTGAAGGCAAGGGGTCTGTACAGTAAGTCATTATCGGTACATCAGTCAGCCCGAAATCTAAGTCCTTCAGCTCATTTGCTCAAATGTGGACATTGGTGGCATCGTAGTGCAAGAGGCGACTGTCGGGAGGGAGTAAGTAGAGGTCCTCTCCCAGTTCGCCCTTTGCCAGTTTTCCTCGGAAGGATTGTAGGCGCCGAGAAACAAGATTCAGAATTAACTATTTATTTCCATAAACATAAAGGCTGCGTCTTGGCTCGTGGTTAGCATCGTCTGACAACGTCCGCTGAGGAATTGTCGTTAGCTGCCTTCAACCTGCTCGAGGCAGCCGACACGGCACACTTCGTTGCGGCCGGCTACTGCATTGACGGTGCGCCGTTTGCGGTGGCCCCGGGCCCGGCTCGGGCTGTACCGCGATGCCGTGGCAGTGAGTGACGGCGGCACGTGAACTGAACTCACACACACGTCGACTTGGGAGGTGCTCTGTGTCCCCCCACCCCCACCCCACCCCACCCCGCTCCCTCACCACCCTTCGTTCTTCTCCGTCCGTCGTACTCCGATGACGGGTTGGCATGTAGCCGTCAAGTTCGACGCTATTGGCCTGCCATCCAGGTAGGTCCTATTCAGCTCAATGGAATGTCAGGAACGCTCGGGTCCTGATCCTGGTGGTGGTGGTAGTTAGTGTTTAACGTCCCGTCGACAACGAGGTCATTAGAGACGGAGCGCAAGCTCGGGTTAGGGAAGGATTGGGAAGGAAATCGGCCGTGCCCTTTCAAAGGAACGATCCAGGCATTTGCCTGAAACGATTTAGGGAAATCACGGAAAACCTAAATCAGGATGGCTGGAGACGGGATTGAACCGTCGTCCTCCCGAATGCGAGTCCAGTGTGCTAACCACTGCGTCACCTCGCTCGGTGATCCTGGTGGGAAGACCTCCAGGTCCTCCCATAAGCGACAGAGGCAGACTGTGGTGTTGAATTCTGCGACTGGTGATTATGACGAGGTAGCCATCTCGCCCAGTAGCGGCTGTTGTTGTCCATAGCATGCAGGAAATATTTAACGACTTGTGCCAGACGTCACTTCGCTGCAATCAGGGAATCGAGTGCAAGCGTCATTCACACCATCGATCCGCCTGACCCACTGCCTCACGAGCTAAACTGCTAGGGTATTATGGAACGAAATATTGACAAATGTTTACCAGACGTCATTCGTCATGACCGCGTAGAACTTGCTGTTACGAAGGTATCAGTAGTTTCCCTTTTACCGTGCTTGCTTAACGAGTTTGTTATAGTATAGAACTGATTCGTAAAAGCTCTAGGTACCGTTTGTTGCATTCGCCTTAGCCTTTCTTTCGTTACATAACGAAGGTGACGTGAGCAGCCTGCTTAGCTGCTCTGACCCACTACATTCTACTGAAGTCAGCTGCCTGGCTCGCCAGAAAAGCCGTTGTTTTGTGTTGCCCTGACCCAGTCTCGGTAGCGTTTTTTTTTTTTTTTTTTTTTTTTTTTTTTTTTTTTTTTTTTTTTGCCGCCTCATGTCGACATTGCCATAATGTAGTGAGATAGCTTCAACCTGGGACTTTGAAAATTTTAACCGTTTTAATGCCCTATAAGAATTTGGCATGCAACAACAGGCAGTCAGAGGGGCAGTCCAAAGGTGAAGGCTAAATGCCACTTCTAATTAATCCGCTAAGCCATCACATATTCATTGTTCTATTCTGCAGGGATACATTTAACTTGTTCTTCTTCAAACATAACAGGTTTGTACCGGTACCAACTTACACTCACCCATACTTCTTTAAAACTGGCATTACAAATCATCTTCTGTAACACACATTCACATTAAGATACTTTACAAACCGCGTAATATTACTCTACTTGCTCAATCATACATCAGCGGTTTGAACACATTCATCCATTCCATCTTTCAGACACCGACTGATTCTCACTCTTACTCCGAAAAGTTTTTGATATTGACCTCATTCACACTCTCTGGTAGCGTTGAACATTTCCACAAGTAGATCCTCCACAAAAGACCGTGATTATATAATAAAGTAAGTTAACAATTCAAGATACACGCACTCGAAATAA
Source organism: Schistocerca nitens (assembly GCF_023898315.1). Lineage (NCBI taxonomy): Eukaryota > Metazoa > Arthropoda > Insecta > Orthoptera > Acrididae > Schistocerca > Schistocerca nitens. The sequence continues at coordinate 204,708,694 of NC_064619.1, forward strand.
GCATCAAACGAAAAAACTACAAAGAACGAAACTCGTCTAGCTTGAAGGAGGAAACCAGATGGCGCTATGGTTGGCCCCGTTAGATGGCGCTGCCATAGCTCGAACGGATATCAACTGCGTTTTTTTAAAATAGAAACCCCCATTCTTTATTACATATTCGTGTAGTACGTAAAGAAATATGAATGTTTTAATTGGACCACTTTTTTCGCTTTGTGATAGATGGCGCTGTAATAATCACAAATGTATAAGTACGTGGCATCTGGACTCGCATTCGGGAGGACGACGGTTCAATCCCGCGTCCGGCCATCCTGATTTAGGTTTTCCGTGATTTCCCTAAATCACTCCAGGCAAATGCCGGGATGGTTCCTCTGAAAGGGCACGGCCGACTTCTTTCCCTAATCTGATGAGACCGATGACCTCGCTGTTTGGTCTCTTCCCCCAAGAACCAAGTACGTGGCATCACGTGACATTCCGCCAGTGCAGAAGCTATTTGCTTCGTGATACATTACCCGTGTTAAAATGGACCGTTTACCAATTGCGGAAAAGGTCTATATCGTGTTGATGTGTGGCTATTGTGATCAAAATGTCCAATGGACGTGTGCTATGTATGCTGCTCGGTATCCTGGACGTCATCATCCAAGTGTCCGGACCGTTCACCGGATAGTTACTTTATTTAAGGAAACAGAAAGTGTTCAGCCACATGTGAAACGTCAGCCACGACCTGCAGCAAATGATGATGGCCAAGTAGGTGTTTTAGCTGCTGTCGCGGCTAACCCGCACATGAGTAGCAGACAAATTGCGCGAGAATCGGGAATCTCAAAAACGTCGGTGTTGAGAATGCTACATCAACATCGATTGCACCCGTACCATCCTTCTATGCACCAGGAATTGCATGGCGATGACTTTGAACGTCGTTCACAGTTCTGCCACTGGGCACAAGAGAAATTACGGTACGATGACAGATTTTTTGCGCGCGTTCTATTTAGCGAGGAAGCGTCATTCGCCAACAGCGGTAACGTAAATCGGCATAATATGCACTATTGGGCAACGGAAAATCCACGATGGCTGCGACAAGTGGAACATCAGCGACCTTGGCGGGTTAATGTATGGTGCGGCATTATGGGAGGAGGGATAATTGGTCCCCATTTAATCGATGGCAATCTAAATGGTTCAATGTATGCTGATTTCCTACGTAATGTTCTACCGACGTTACTACAAGATGTTTCACTGCATGACAGAATGGCGATGTACTTCCAACATGATGGATGTCCGGCACACAGCTCGCGTGCGGTTGAAGCGGTATTGAGTAGCATATTTCATGACAGGTGGATTGGTCGTCGAAACCCGCACGTTCACCGGATTTGACGCCCTCGGATTTCTTTCTGTGGGGAAAGTTGAAGAATATTTGCTATCGCGATCCACCGACAACGCCTGGCAACATGCGTCAGCGCATCGTCAAGGCATGTGCGAACATTACGGAAGGCAAACTGCCCGCTGTTGAGAGGAATGTCGTTACACGTATTGCCAAATGCATTGAGGTTGACGGACATCATTTTGAGCATTTCTTGCATTAATGTGTTATTTACAGGTAATCACGCTGTAACAGCATGCGTTCTCAGAAATGATAAGTTCACAAAGGTACATGTATCACATTGGAACAATCGAAATAAAATGTTCAAACGTACCTACGTTCTGTATTTTAATTTAAAAAACCTAGTTGTTACCAACTGTTCGTCTAAAATTGTGAGCCATATGTTTGTGAGTATTACAGAGCCATCTATCACAAAGCGAAAAAAGTGGTGTAACTAAAACATTCATATGTCTTTACGTACTACACGAATATGTAATAAAAATGGGGGTTCCTATTTAAAAAAACGCAGTTGATATCCGTTTGGCCTATGGCAGCTCCTTCTAGCGGTCCAACCATTGCGCCATCTGGTTTCCCCCTTCAAGCTTGATAAGTTTCGTTCTTTGTAGTTTTTTCATTTGACTCTTATTTCGTGGGATATTTGGCCCGGTCACGATCAATGGTTGGTTGTTTTGGGGAAGGAGACCAGACAGCGAGGTCATCGGTCTCATCGGATTAGGGAAGGACGGGGAAGGAAGTCGGCCGTGCCCTTTGAAAGGAACCATCCCGGCATTTGCCTGGAGCGATTTAGGGAAATCACGGAAAACCTAAATCAGTATGGCCGGACGCGGGATTGAACCGTCGTCCTCCCGAATACGAGTCCACTGCGCCACCTCGCTCGGTCACGATCAATGGGCCACAGTTAATATCGACAACCACTTTTTACGGAAATACGTTTATTCCACTGTAGCGGAATGAACCTTAAATGGAAAACTGGCTGCCATGGAAGATCGTCCGCAGCGTAATACTTTTCCTTAATATCTCTGACACACACACACACACACACACACACACACACAGAATTTGAACTTCAATTGTTCACATCACTGATGACATTCATTTGCCTATCGAATTCCAAGATCAGATTACAGCTGTGAACATTAATTTAAAAAAAAAATAAAGTATTGGAATAAATTGAAATAGTGTATCTTAACATGCATGCTCTGCCTGTATGGTTGATAGCTATTCTGTCATGGTTCAACGTCCATCCATTCTTTTGTTCCACCTCCCCTCCGCATTTTTCTCATACTGCCTTCCCTCATGTAATTGTTGTGATCTATAACAAGTTTACAAGACATGCACTAACAATACAATTCACATAAATACAAATACATCTGCACAATCCTTTTCAGTAGATTTTACTACGAATTTACATAAATATATGACTATTACTTTTTAATCAATTCACTCAAATATTAATTTAATCTTGCGTCAAGTTACGCCACTCTTACTACTGAGGCCACATAACAGTCATCCAATTTTCCTAGTCATTCCTAGTATTTCAGTTCATTATTTTGTCTCTGGGGCATCTTCCATCCATCCATCATATCAACAAGTTAGCTACGTATATAGTGGGTTCTATAAAATTATAAATCGCAAATGTGAACGAGAAAAAGCATAATTGGGCTTCCAACACCTAGAAAATTTACTTTACGTCCACTCACTTCATTTCGTAAGTTCTTGAACTACTGTGGTTCTTTACCTTAACCCTTTTCACTCCTTCATGTTATCTTATCCATATTTTACCACGATTCGTGGTCTGTCCCTCTATTTAGTGATAGATACAAAAATTTTAGATATTATTTCCTTCAACATGGACCGCAATCTCTTTCATTCTCTCTACTTATTTTACCTTCGACGTGGTTACTCTCAATAAGTCAGCTGTCTGTCCTGTCAGCACTTCATGCCTATACATAAAATCATTCATCGCAGTCTCATCAACTCGCAAAGTATTCACCTAAATCAGCGTAACAAAACTCTCATGCATTTTGTCTGTTAAACCCTAGCTGTGCAACGTTCCTTCACATCTACTAAACTAACTGTGCAGCAGTCCTTCAAATGTACTTTACTCAGTGAGATATTACGTCTGGTGTACCCACAAAAATTAAACTTCAATTAATATACATTTCTTCATCAGGGCAAATACAGCGAATGATCTGTTTAAAGTTCCGCTTCCCGGTATCTCCTGCATCATCTTCCTAAGGTTCTTCTGACGATAATTGCATTTAATCTATGCAAAACTCCCTTATCCAATATATATATCTTATATTTTATAGGATCACCTCATGTTATTATCACTGCACCATTTCACGAGTAACTGAAGAGTGGATATTGCATCTGTCTTCCTATCTTCATTTTTTCCAATACTTCTCATTCCATGAATGCTTTAATGAGCGAATAGTGGTGGTTTCTGATAGACTTACGACTTCGTAGAGTTTCCAGTTCCATGACGTTGTGATGCACAATTCATTTTCGGTGAGACCCACAACATATAAAATTTATTGTTTAAATATTGACTCCTCTTTGACTTTTTTCTCGATCTTAGCAAAAATATATCTCCCACTGTGACTGTAAATTAGTGGCCCTTTCCGGTCTTCTTTCGTCTTCTCTACTTTTGCAATAATCTTCTTCAAGGCTAGTACCGTGAATTGCTGGTGACGTTTGATTCGACAACTCTCTCATCTGCTCTTGAGGTAGCTGATTCGTCAGAACTAATCCAGGAGCCACTCCTGTAGCTTCAAGTGGTAAATCATTTAGGACATTCTTTAAGTCTTGCAAATATAGTGTTTCAATCTTCTTTTGCCTCACGAAATTCTTCCACACCTTAGACCTGTACTGTGGAATGTTGTCTCATAATATCCTTTTCACCTTTCCTACTGTGTGAAGAAAATGATTATTAAATACTCTTGGTACTGACCAGCCTGTGGCGTTCTTTAATGAAGTATATGTAACAAGTTTAGAAGTCAGCCCGACATTTCCTAATATGTATCGATATATAACGTGAGAGATCAGAAAGGATCACAAAAGGTCCGTGGCTACAATGTCTCTCAATCCTTTAGGCATTTTCAGAAACATAGGGGCTCAATTGCAACGCTACTACCCACATCTGCGCACGGAATACACTCTTTTTTTTTGTCAACAGATAGTCAGAAATTAATTGATTTAGGCGGGAAATGCTGTTTTCCTACTGTTAACTTTACTCATCATTGTAAGTGATGTTGGGTTATATACAACTGAAAATAGTCATTTGCGGATTTTACTATACAGCATTTATTTCGTCACACACATGAGCACTGATATTAACAGACACAATTAAAGGACACTTTAAACTAACTGCATGCCATTACACAATAACCGTATGCATGACTATTAGCTCTGCCTGTACATTATTGCATTCAGTGGGCCACTATCAGCTCTCCCTGAACGCTACTGCCAAGCTCAGTCGCTCCACAACAGTTACAACTGTTCTCTCTGTCGTCTGTGGGCAATCGATCCAAGAATAGTATTTAAAGGGTACTGTACTCTTACACATTCCCATCAAAACAAGTCTAAAATATTTACAAATGAAATGAATTTTAACAGTTAAGTCAAAAGAGAGTAAAAAGAATGATAAATATTACATATCTTACGAAAAGTTAACTAGCTGTACGAATAGACACAGTCAGTTCACGAAGATACTCCTTGCCGTCGTTGGATAAGCAGTTACCAGCAGCAAGTCGTATACTCTTAGCTCACTTATTTGTTAAATACAGTAGAGCGTCGGTTATCCGAACGTCGGTCAACCGAACGGCCGCTTAACCGAACTGTGTACTCGCTCGCACCTGTTTCTCTCCCACCCTACCGTCCCTCATCCCCCTCACTCCCAAACCAAGTTTCCCACAGTAGTCGCCGCACTGGGCCACCGCTGGCGGAACATTGCTTCTAATGGGGCCACGAATGTGATGAAGAAGACGTTCATGAATGGATGAATATCGATGATGCAGATCCAGGACACCAAATCATGCAGAACAGCGAGATTGTAAACGTCGTCGCTGATAAAGATGACGCCGCCAGCATCTCATCAATCAGTGCTCCAGAAAGTGAAGATGAAAGTATGCCAACAGCTTCGGAGGCTTTCACTTGTTTAGATACTGCCTTGCGATGGTTCAAGATGAAAGTGACCAGTTTGAGATATCTGTAATTAAAAAAGTACGTGTTTTAGCTGCTCGTAAGCGTGTAGGCTTGCTTAGGCAGACCAAAATAAAGGATTTTTTTAAACGTTAATTTTGTATACTGTGTGTATTGTTCATGCAAAATGCGTATGTAATATGTATATATTTTTGCTTAATAAACTGTGCCACATACTATATATTGCTACTGAAGTTGCCTTTGTATGTTACTTTGTAATACTAAAAGAGATGTCTGTTTTTATGAATAAATTTACTGTACAGTACTTCTTTTTGGCAAATAAACATGTACAGTTCGATTATCCGAACAAACCAGTTTTCCGAACACCCATGTCCCCCAATTACTTCAGATAATCGACGCTCTACTGTAGTTTAATTCTTAATTTCTTTGCGTGTTTTTGGTTACTTGCATTGTTAAACTCATAAATTTCTGCCGTATTATAGTATTTGAGAGTTGTAGCATCGCGTTTTAGTACCTGAATAGTGTAAATTCGCGTAGTCGTCTGTCTTCTGTTTTTGTTTTGAACGGCCAGTGTCGGTTGGTCACAGCCAGTATGCTCCCTGCCGCCGTTGGATAAGCAGCTGCCAGCAGCAAGTCCTATACTCTTAGCTCACTCATTTGTTACATAGTTTAATTCTTAATTTCTTTGCGTGTTTCTGGGTACTTGCATTGTTTAATTCATAAATTTCGGGCGTATTATAGTATTTGAGAGTTGTAGCATCGCGTTGTAGAACCTGAATAGTGTAAAATCGCGTAGTCTCCTTATGCCGCCAAGCAGTGTGTCAGCAGTGCGCTAGTAGCAGCATTGCTGCATTTACTAGGCAGTCTTGTATTTCAATAACCGTTTAAATTTTGTGTCGAATTGTTTGTGCTCTCTGTAGATTAGTTCAGACGTTCTTTGCACAACAGTAATTACCATGGATAGGGACTGCGACTGTTGTGTTCGGATGCAGGCTGAGTTGGCATCCCTTCGCTCCCAGCTTCAGGTAGTGTTGGCTTCGGTCACACAGCTTGAGGCTGTTGCCAATGGGCATCACTGTGTCGGTCTGGATGGGGGTTTGTCGGGGACGGCCAGCTCGTCCCATGCATCCCCTGATCGGACTACAGCTGTGGCTGCCCAGGATACTGCCCACATTGAGTCTGACCCCTCACCCGTGGTAGAGTGGGAGGTCGGCTCGAGGTGTGGCATGGGGTGAAAGACATTCTGGAGGGCTGAATGGAAGGCCTCTCCAGTTTGTCTGACGAACCGGTTTCAGGCTGTGTCTCTGGCTGATAGTGTCTTTGGCCGGATATGGCTGCTTGTCCTTTTCCAGAGGTTGTCCCTCAGTCTGCAAGATCCGGCTGGTCGCAGAGGGTGGGCTCACTGGTAGTTGGGAGCTCCAACGTCAGGTGCGTGATGGGGTCCCTTAGGGATACGACAGCAAGAGAGGGGAAGAAAACCAATGTGCACTCCGTGTGCATACCGGGGGGAGTCATTCCAGATGTGGAAAGGGTCCTTCCGGATGCCATGAAGGGTACAGGGTGCACCCATCTTCAGGTGGCTGCTCATGTCGGCACCAATGATGTGTGTCGCTATGGATCGGAGGAAATTCTCTCTGGCTTCCGGCGGCTATCTGATTTGGTGAAGACTGTCAGTCTCGCTAGCGGGATGAAAGCAGAGCTCACCATCTGCAGCATCGTCGACAGGACTGACTGCGGACTTTTGGTACAGAGCCAAGTGGAGGGTCTGAAACAGATGCTGAGACGGTTCTGCGACCGTGTGGGCTGCAGATTCTTCGACTTGCGCCATAGGGTGGTGGGGTTTCGGGTTCCAGTGGATAGGTCAGGAGTTCACTACACCCAGCAGTCGGCTATACGGGTAGCAGGGGTTGTGTGGCGTGGACTGGCCAGTTTTTTAGGTTAGATGGCCTCTGGCAAGTACAGAAAGGGCAACAGCCTCAAAGGGTGCGGGGCAAAGTCAGGACATGCGGGGATCAAGCAGCAATAGGTATTGTAATTGTAAGCTGTCGAAGCTGCATTGGTAAAGTACCGGAACTTCAAGTGCTGATAGAAAGCACCAGAGCTGAAAGCCAGAGATAAATTCTGCCGAAATTTTTACAAAGGCACAGACGGTGTTTAGAAAGGAAAAATTGCGTGCAACTGGTGGTGGCGTGTTTGTCGCTTTTAGTAGTAGTTTATCTTGTAGTGAAATAGAAGTGGATGCTTCCTGTGAATTATTATGGGTGGAGGTTATACTCAACAACCGAGCTAGGTTAATAGTTGGCTCCTTTTACCGACCTCCCTACTCAGCAGTATTAGTGGCAGAACAACTGAGAGAAAATCTGGAATACATTTCACATAAATTTCCTCAGCCTGTTATAGTATTAGGTAGAGATTTCAATTTACCAGATGTAGACTGGGACACTCAGATGTTTAGGACGGGTGGTAGGGACAGAGCATCGAGTGACATTATACTGCGTGCACTATCCGAAAATTACCTCGAGCAATTAAACAGGGAACCGACTCGTGGAGATAACATCTTGGACCTACTGATAACAAACAGACCCGAACTTTTCGACTCTTTAAGCGCAGAACAGGGACTCAGTGATCATAAGCAGCATCCCTGAATATGGAAGTAAATAGGAATATAAAAAAAGGAAGGAAGGTTTATCTGCTTAGCAGGAGTAATAGGAGGCAGATTTCAGACTACCTAACAGATCAAAACGAAAATTTTTGTTCCGACACTGACAATGTTGAGTGTTTATGGAAAAAGTTCAAAGCAATCGTAAAATGCGTTTTAGACAGGTACGTGCCGAGTAAAACTGTGAGGGACGTCAAAAACCCACCGTGGTTCCACAACAAAGTTAGGAAACTACTGCGAAAGCAAAGAGAGCTTCACTGCAAGTTTAAACGCAGCCAAAACCTCTCAGACAAACAGAAGTTAAACGATGTCAAAGTTAGCGTAAGGAGGGCTATGCGTGAAGCGGTCAGTGAATTCGAAAGTAAAATTCTCTGTACCGACTTGACAGAAAATCCTAGGAAGTTCTGGTCTTACTGGTCTTACGTTACATCAGTAAGTGGATCGAAACAGCGTATCCAGACACTCTGGTATGATGATGGCATTGAAACAGAGGATGACACGCGTAAAACTGAAATACTAAACCCCATTTTGCAAAGCTGTTGCACAGAGGAAGACCGCACTGCAGTTCCTTCTCTAAATCCTCGCACGAACAAAAAAATAGCTGACTTTGAATTAAGTGTCCAAGGAATAGAAAAGCAACTGAAATCACTCAACCGAGGAAAGTCCACTGGACCTGACGGGATACCAATTCGATTCTACACAGAGTACGCGAAAGAACTTGCCCCCCTTCTAACAGCCGTGTACCGCAAGTCTCTAGAGGAACGGAAGGTTCCAAATGATTGGAAAAAGAGCACAGGTAGTTCCAGTTTTCAAGAAGGGTCGTCTAGAAGATGCGCAAAACTATAGGCCTATATCTGTGACATCGATCTGTTGTAGAATTTTAGAACATGATTTTTGCTCGCGTATCATGCAAGGGGAAACTAGAGCCGTAATTTTTCCCGAGGACATGCAGCTTTACTGTATGATTAAATGATGGTGGCGTCCTCTTGGGTAAAAAATATTCCGGAGGTAAAATAGTCCCCCATTCGGATCTCCGGGCGGAGGCTACTCAGGAGGACGTTGTTATCAGGAGAGAGAAAACTGGCGTTCTACGGATCGGAGCGTGGAATGTCAGATCCCTTAATCGGGCAGGTAGGTTAGAAAATTTAAAAAGGGAAATGGATAGGTTAACGTTATAGTGGAAATTAGTGAAGTTCGGTCGCAGGAGGAACAAGACATTTGGTCAGGTGAACACAGGGTTATAAATACAAAATCAAATAGGGGTAATGCAAGAGTAGGTTTAATAGTGAATAAAAAAATTGGAGTACGGGTAAGCTACTACAAACAGCATAGTGAACGCATTATTGTGGCCAAGATAGACACGAAGCCCACGCCTACTACAGTAGTGCAAGTTTATGTGTCAACTAGCTCTGCAGATGACGCAGAAATTCATGAAATGTATTATGAGATAAAATAAATTATTCAGGTAGTGAAGAGAGACGAAAATTTAATAGTCATGGGTGACTGGCATTCACGAGTAGGAAAAGGGAGAGGAGGAAACATAGTAGGTGAATATGGATTGGGGCTAAGAAATGAAAGAGGAAGCCGCCTGTTAGAATTTTGTGAAGAGCATAACTTAATCATAGCTAACACTTGGTTCAAGAATTATGATAGAAGGTTGTATGCATGGAAGAACCCTAGAGATACTAAAAGGTTTCAGATAGATTATATAATGGTAAGACAGGGATTTAGGAACCAGATTTTAAATTAAGACAGTTCAAGGGGCAGATGTGGACTCTGACCACAATCTATTGGTTATGAACTGTAGAGTAAAACTGAAGAAACTGCAAAAAGGTGGGAATTTAAGGAGATGGGACCTGGATAAACTGACTAAACCAGAGGTTGTACAGAGTTTCAGGGAGAGCATAAGGGAACAATTGACAGGAATGGGGGAAAGAAATACAGTAGAAGAAGAATGGGTAGCTCTGAGGAATTAAATAGTGAAGGCAGCAGAGGATCAGATAGGTAAAAAGACGAGGGCTACTAGAAATCCTTGGGTAACAGAAGACATACTCAATTTAATTGATGAAAGGAGAAAATACAAAAACGCAGCAAGTAAAGCAGGCAAAAAGGAATACAAACGTCTCAAAACTGAGATCGACAGGAAGTGCAAAATGGCTAAGCAGCGGTGGCTAGAGGACAAATGTAAGGATGTAGAGGCTTATCTCACTAGGGGTAAGATAGATACCGCCTAAAGGAAAATTAAAGAGACCCTAGGAAAAGGAGAACCACTTGCATGAATATCAAGAGCTTTGATGGAAACCCAGTTCTAAGCAAAGAAGGGAAAGCAGAAAGGTGGAATAATTGATCCAAACATGGTATGTAAAGGGTTGGTTGGTTCTGAGCACTATGGGACTTCACATCCGAGGTCATCAGTCCCCTAGAATTTACAACTACTTAAACCTAATTAACCTAAGGACATCACACACATCCATGCCAGAGGCAGGATTGAAACCTGCGACCGTAGCGGTCGCGCGGTTCCCGACTGAAACGCCTAGACCTGCTCGGCCACTCCGGCCGGCGGTATATAAAATGAGTAACAGTCGGGGGTTTGCTTTCTGACAAGGTGCACATGTGTCTAGTACCTTTCTTATTTGGCTGTACATGTTACTGAGTTGTACCGATTCTCTCACTTTAGTACAACATTTTCAGGGACCAAAGTGAGCGTGACTAAGGTGCCCAAATCAAATCGGCGTGTTCTTAGAATCCTCCCGGATACACACTAGGGAGTTCATTGCGCTGGTACACCTGATCAAGCTGTACTGTCTAATACTTGCGAAAGATCTGTCTTTCGATTATTCTTTTACTGCCCCTAAGATTGTGTCTCCGTCTCGTTCATTTCCAATGTTGGTAAGCATTGTCCGAATAAAATTTTCGAATGTCACTTTCTTCATGTAAAGTATTTTAAAGTCTGCTTCCTCAACTTCGTTATCACTCTTTCCTGTCAGTCCCTGGGTGCTCATGACAGTACATCTGCTATGATGTTATCTTCACTCGGGAAGTGAAACACATAAAGTTTAGACTCTTGCAGATAATTTTCCCACCGGAAGAGTCCTCCATAACGCAGTTATTTAAAATTCTAAGGCTTTATGTTCAACGTACACTTTTATCATTGGTTTTGTCAAAAAGTATCTGAATTTACTAAATCACTAAACAACAGGTTGAGCTTCTGATTCTGTCAAGGAGTAATTTTTCTCTGCTTTGATTAGAATGCGACTTCGAAAGGCGACAGTTTTCTTTACTGTCTCTCCAACACCTTCATTTTTCTTAATTATATGCAGGACATGATCTTGAGGCATCAGTGCACATACAGAATTTCGTGCCCAGGTCGCGATGAAACTAAAGTGGCAACCTTAGTAATGCTCTCTTCAAATCGTCAAATTCTCTTTGCTCTACGTCAGCCCAGCCTACTTCCACGTGGCACTCTTTCCATTCTACAGGCACACACTGGACATAATTATGGTTTCCTTTCTGAACTGCCTGTAGAAATTAGCCAGTCCTAAACATGCATCACTTGGAACTTTGTCCTAGGTAATGAGTACTGTTGTACGACAAAGTCGTAAGTAAGCGGGAGAGTAATGTGGGAACAGGCGGCGTTATTCATTCGCACGGAAGTAACAACAGCCGCTAGCTGAGATGCATAAACGTTTCAACATTGTTAACTCGGTCAGTAAGACAACAATGTCGACGCTCTTGCGTGCCACTGGGAGAGAGCTCAGCGGAAAATGGTTATAAGGGCAAGGACCGAAAAGCCCTCTTGACTTTCATAACGTTTTGTAAGAGACACTGGGTTCAGTCATCATGAATGAAGTCGTAGGGTGGAGTCTCTCCTAGATGTCATAAATATCCTACCGTTACTAGCTTAGAGCACACACTTGACCTCCTTGCAACAAATAATCCTGATCTAATAACGAGCATCTAACGCATACGGGGACTAATGAACACAGAGTTCTAGTAGTGAGGGTGATTATTGTAACCCCCAAATCCTCCAAAAATAAACAAAAAATATACGTGTTCAAAAAAGCAGAGAGACGTCTTCCTGAGGGTCAATCTCCACTCCATCCTAATTAACAGTGTAAGTGTAGGCCAGACTTGGCTTAAATTAAAAAAAAATAGTACCGACAGCAATTGCGAGATTTATACCAAATAAATTAACAAACGACGGAGTTGATCCCCGGTACGCAAAACGTTTCAGCATGCCAAATTTAAAAGAACACTAGATTGGCGATCTTTTACAAAAGCTCTAAATTTAATGCAGACATCAGTGAAAGAAGCTTATAATTTTATCCACAACGAAATTTTGTCTCGAAACCTGATAGAAAATCCAAAGACATTCTGGTAGTAGGGGAAGTATGCTAGCGGCAAAAGACAGTCAATGCATTCTCTGCGTGATAGTAGTGAAAATACTATCGACGACTGTGCTCCGAAAGCAGATTTACTAAACACAGCCTTTCGAAATGCCTTCATCAAGGAAGGCGAAGTAAATATTCCAGAATTCGAGCCAAGAACAGCTGGCAACATGAGTAGCTTAGAAGTAGAGATCCTCGGAGTAGCGAAGCAACTTAATAAAAGCAAGTCTTCTGGTCTACACTGTACACCAGTTCGGTTCCATTCAGAGTATGATGATACAAAAATGGCTCTGAGCACTATGGGACTCAACTGCTGAGGTCATTAGTCCCCTAGAACTTAGAACTAGTTAAACCTAACTAACCTAAGGACATCACAAACATCCATGCCCGAGGCAGGATTCGAACCTGCGACCGTAGCGGTCTTGCGGTTCCAGACTGCAGCGCCTTTAACCGCACGGCCACTTCGGCCGGCTATGCTGATACAGCAGCTCCACACTTAACAATAGTACACAACCGCTCGTTCGACGAAAGATTTGTACCCAAAGACTGGAAAGTTACTCAGGTCACACCAATATTCAAGAAAGGTAGTAAGAGTAGTCCACTACATTGCAGGCCCATATCATTAACGTCAATATACAGCAGGATTTTGGAACACATATTGTGTTCCAACATTATGAATTACCTCGAAGATAACGGTCTTTTGACACACAGTCGGCGTAGATTTAGAAAACATCGTTCGTGTGGAACGCAACTAGCTCTTTACACACACCAAGTGTTGAGTGCTATTGACAAGGGATTTCAAATGGCTCTGAGCACTATGCGACTTAGCTTCTGAGGTCATCAGTCGCCTAGAACTTAGAACTAATTAAACCTAACTAACCTAAAGACATCACACACATCCATGCCCGAGGCGGGATTCGAACCTGCGACCGTAGCGGCCGCTCGGTTCCAGACTGTAGCACCTAGAACCGCACGGCCACTCCGGCCGGCAAGGGATTTCAAATTGATTGCGTATTTTTATATTTCCAAAAGGTTTTTCACACTGTACCATACAAGCGGTTCCTAGTGAAATTGCGTGCTTGTGGTATATCGCCTCAATTACGAGGGCTATTCCGAAAGTAAGGTCCGATCGGTCACGAAATGGAAACGACTATGAAAATCCGATAAAGCTTTGCACAGATGTGTTGGGTAGTGTCTCTAGTATAACCCCAGTTAGCATCACGTCGCTCTTCTCATTTCTGAGCTCGCAGTGAGTGCGTAAAGATGTCTAGAAAATAGTGTCTGCCGCCAAGTACGGGGGCCTGGTGAGAAATTTCCCCTGAAGCTATGCAGCTAACATTACATAACTGTCGTGCTGTTTCGTCTTCAAGACAATTCTCAGCCGCATTCTGCAGGGGCAATGAAGATGCTCCTGCATCGTTTTCAAATGGAAATGTGCGATTACCCACAATACAGCCCGTAATTGTCTCCCTCTGAGTTTCAGCTCAGGTCACATGAACCGCTGGTTATGAAGACAACATTTCGGCACAAGACAACGAGCCGTAGGCCAGCGTAGAGAATTGGCGGAGAGCACTGGCGGCTGCCTTCTATAGCGAGGGTATGGGAAAGTTGGTACAACGCTACGATACACGTCTAAGTCGGGTCGGCGACTATGGAGATAAGTAGCTGCAAGGTGTATCTAACTGTTGCAAATAAAGCATTTTTGATTTTTACCGTGGTTTCCATTTCGCGACCTATCGGACCTTACTTTCGGAATAGCCCTCGTACATGACTGGGTCCGTAATTTCCTGTCAGAGTGGTCACTGACGGAAAGTCATCTAATAAAACAGAACTGATCTCTGGCGTTCCACAAGATAGTGTTATAGGTCCTCTGCTGTTCCTTGTCTATATAAACGATTCAGGAGATAATCTGTGAAACGCCCTGCTAAACACGCACGACAGGACAGGCAGTTGGAATTGTGCAAAGGGGCCAAAATGAGCGGCTGTTAGTTACACTCAAACACACATAACTTTATTTATTTGACCAAACATTACAGTACAAATTCTTGAACGTAGTTATCGGCTGAATACACCACATTGTCTTATGTATTAAGGGCACAACCACCTTAATTTTTAAAAAAGCTGAAAACCAGTAACTCAAAACTCTGTACGCCAAAAGAATATTTAGAAGGCAGAAGTCCTCATGTTAAGTAAAATCTATAATTTGGCTCAAGGCCCAAAACTCGAACACTTGAAAAGCAAAAGCCTTCATTTAAAAACGGCTGAAGACCCCATGACTTAAAACTCAAGGTAAAATAAATTTAAACAACAAAGCCTTATCTTAAATTAGGCCCCAAACAATTTAACACTTGACAAGCAAGTAATTTTAATTATAATCGGCTGAAGGCCCATGACTTAAAACACAACTAAAATAATTTGTAGGAGACAGAAGGCCCAAGGCTTTATCTTTAAACAATATATTAATCAGGCTGAAGGTCCAAACAATCTAACACTTGACAAGCAAGTAATTTTAATTTTAAAGCGGCTGAAGGCCCACCACTAAAAACAATTGAACTTTAATTCAAAGCCATCGGCTATGAGCCATACAAATACACACAACAGAAAATAAGAAAAGGCAGTGCAGCTAACGGCACTCAGAAGTTTCGTGGGTCGGCCAGCACTTGAAATACTAACGTTCACTTAGGTGAGACAGGCAGGCGGCCCAATCATTCTCGATTAGACGACAACCCAACCAACAGACAGTCAGCGGACCCACCGACAAGGTAACTTGCGCTCCACTCGACCAGCACTCAACCGGGAGTTCAATGCAAATGTAGAACGCGTGGATGCCCACAACCAAGCATACATAAAGCTGTCGTACTACACACCGTGCTGGACAGCGACAACATGGTGAGGAGAGGACACTGCCTAAATTTACGTCAACGGCCAGGGCAGGTAACCGGAACGTTAACGGCCACAAGGCAGAAACTTCCGCTGGTGCACTTCAATTGCAAATAACGAAATACAGTTAGACTCCACCGGAGGGTGGCTAAACCTTCACCAACTCGGACACAAACGTTGTTGTTCGCGGGAATGTCCCAACAGCCGACAATGAGAACCAGACGACACAATGTGAACAGTCTTGACTTGCTGATAAGTTAAATCCAAACTCAACTTTCCCGTCCAGGTTCGGTGAGGCACAGTTCTCGCAGCAATGGGAACAGCCCCACACACTCCGACACGGTGTAGAGATCGCCAGCAGGCCCGGTCAAACCACGCCCTGCGGAGATTTTCTCACTGCTCCACGACAACAGACCGACTCCCATACATCAGCATGGAGACAGCACTAAAATAACTGAGCAGTCAACATCACAAGCTACACACAGTTTCATGAACACTTGCTCGAAGGACGAGACAATACTAACAGCAGTGACTGTGCAATAACAAGGACGAATCACAAGTTGGCACAAGCAGGCAACCCATAAGCGATCGCCGGCCAACATACACGTTGTCCGACAAAATGACTGACCGACGACCAACCAAGGTGGTCCACACTGAAGCGATACATATCGGTAACCGTCTAACGAATCATGGCTGTCTGGACCTCACTGCAGCCGCGCCCCGACTGAACTTCTGCCGCAACGCTGCCGGGTCCAAACTGCACAGCTAGCGCCTCCCAACTCAATGGAAGATCCGAACTAACTCCAAAAACACGACAACTGGGAAATAATAGCAGTGAGCAAAGATAATATGCCACGGTTTGTATCAATAACCGCCGCTGCTGACCTCACGGGCAGGCAAGGTGGCAACTCAGAGACACCAGTAATTGAAATTAACATAACGAGATGTAGTACAGTAAAAACAGGATGTCAAATGAGATGTGGCATGAACACGAGCCACGCATGGCTCAATCTGAGCAGCCATCTTAGGTTGTTTGCAACAATGAAAAATATTTAGAAAAGGTATCTGAATTGTGCGAAAATTGGGAATTGATTCTAAATAATGAAAAGTGTGAGGTCATCCACATGAGTGCTAAAAGGAATCCATTAAACTTCGGTTACACCATAAATCTAGTAAGTCTAATGTAAAGTACGCAAATTCAATTGAATGCCTAGGAATTACATCTATGAACAATTTAAATTATAAACAACACAGAAAACGTTGTGTGGAAGGCAAACCAAAGACTGATTTTATTGTCAGGACACTACTAAGGAGACTGCGTGCGCTACTCTTGTCTGTCCTGTTTTGGAGTACTGCTGTGCAGTGTGGGAACCTTACTAGATAGGACTGCTGCGGATCTTCTCACGAAATTTCAGTCACGAACTTTCTTCTCTGAATTGTTGAAGCAAACTTTTTTTTATTTTTGGGTCATCATTCATCCGACTGGTTTGATGCGGCCCACCACGAATTCCTCTCCTGTGCCAACCTCTTCATTTCCTCGTAGCGCTTGCAGCCTACATCCTCAATTATTTGCTGGGTGTATTCCAATCTCCGCCTTTATCTACAGCTCCCTCTAGTGCCATGTAACTCATTCCCTGATATCTTAACAGATGCCCTATTATCCTATCCCTTCTGCTTGTCAGTCTCCCACAATTCCTCTCCTCTCAGATTCTGCGCAGAACCTCCTCGTTCCTTATCTTATCAGTCCACCTAATTTTGAACATTCGTCTGTACCATCCCATTTCAAATGTTTCGATTCACTTCTGTTCCGCTTTTCCCATAGTCTATGTTTCACTACAGCACAGTGCTGTGCTCCCAAACGTAAATTATCAAGAATTTCTTCCCCAATTTAAGCCCATGGTTGATACTAGTAGACTTCTCTTGGCCTGGAATGCCTTTTCTGCCACTGCTAGTCTGCTTTTGATGTCCTCCTTGCTCCGTCTGTCATTGGTTATTTCGCTGCCTAGGTAACAGAATTCCTTAACTTCATCTACTACATGACCATCAAACCTGAGGTTAAGTTCTCGTTGTTCTCATTTCTCCTACTTCTCATTACTTTCGTCTTACTTCGATTTAATCTCAATCCATATTCTGTACTCACTAGATTGTTCATCCGATTAAGCAGATTATGTAATTCTCCTTCAATTTCACTGAGGATAGCAATGTCATCAGCGAATCGTATCACTGTTATCCTTTCAGCTTGAATTTTATTTCTATTTCTGAACCTTTCTTTTATTTCCATCATTCCTTCTTCGATGTACAGAGTGAACAGTAGAGGCAAAAGACTACATCCTTGTCTTACACCCTTTTTAATCCGAGCACTTCGTAGTTGGTCGTCCACTCTAATTATTTCCCTTTTCCTCTTGAACATATTGTGTATTACCCGTCTCTCCCTATAGCTTACGCCTATTTTTCTCAGAATTACGAATATTTTTCACCATTTTACATTGTCGAATGCTTTTTCCAGGTTGAAAAAATCCTGTGAACGTGTCTTGATTTTTCTTTAGTCTTGATCCATTACGAACCAGTATGTCAGAATTGCCTTTTCTAAAGCTCAACTGAGCGTTATCCAGCACATCCTCAATTCTCTGTTCTATTCTTTTGTATATTATTCTTGTCAGCAACTTGGATGCATTAGCTGTTACACTGATTGTGCAACAATTCTCGCACTTGTCAGCTCTTGCAGTCTTCGAAATTGTGTGGATGATACTTTTCCGAGAGTCAGATGGTATGTCGCCAGGCTCATACAATCTAGACGCCAACGTCGATAGTCATTCTGTGGCCACTTCCCACAACGATTTTAGAAATTCTGATGGAATCTTATCTATCCCTTCTGTGTTATTTGATCTTAAGTCCTCCAAAGCTCTTTTAAATTCTGATTCTAATACTGGATCCCCTACCTCTTCTAAATCGACTCCTGTTTCTTCTTCTGACACATCACACAAATATTCCCTGTCACAGAGGCTTTCAATGTATTCTTTCTACCCGTCCGCTCTCTCCTCTGCATTTAATTGTGGAATTACGTTGCACTCTTAATGGTACCACCCTTGCTTTTAATGTCACCGAAGATTGTTTTGGCTTTCCTGTATGCTGAGTCTGTCCTTCCGACATTCTTTCCTTTTTCGATTCTTTCACATTTTTCGTGCAGCCATTTCGTCTTAACTTCGCTGCACTTCCTATTTATTTCATTTCTCAGCGACTTGAATATCTCCATTCCTGAGTTTCCTAGAAGATTTTTGTTTCTTTCATCGATTAACTGAAGTATATCTTCTGTTATCCATAGTTTCTTCGCAGTTACCTTCTTTGTACCTACGTTTTTCTTACCAACATCTGTGATGGCCCTTTTTTGAGATATCCATCGCTCTTCAACTGCACAGCCTACTGAGCTGTGCCTTATTGCTGTATCTATAGCTTTAGAGAACTTCAAGCGTATTTCGTCATTCCTTAGTACTTCCGTATCCCACTTCTTTGCGTATTGATTCTTCGTCACTAATGTCTTAAACTTCAGTCGACTCTTCATCACTACTACATTGTGATCTGAGTCTATATCTGCTCCTGAGTACGCCTTACAATCCAGTATCTGGTTTCAGAATCTTTGTCTGACCGTGATGTAATCTAACTGAAATCTTCCCGCATCACCCGGCTTTTTCAAAGTATGCCTGCTCCTCCTGTGATTTCTGAACAGAGATACTCGCTATTATTAGCTGAAATTTATTACAGAGCTCAATTAGTCTTTCTCCTCTCTCATCCCTTGTCCCAAGCCCATGTTCTCCTGCAACCTTTTCTTCTACTCCTTCCCCTATAACTGCATTCCAGTTCCCCCTGACTATTACATTTTCATCTCCCTTTTCGTACTTTATTACCCCTTCAATATCCTCATATACCTTCTCTATATCCTCACCTTCAGCTTACGAGGTTATCCTGTATACCTGATCTATCGTTGTCGGTGATGGTTTGCTGTCGAGCAACCCTATCACTGAATTGTTCATAGTAACACACTCTTTTCCCTACCTTCCAATTCACAGCGAGTCCTATTCCCTGTATACCATTTTCTGCTGCTGCTGATATTACCCTATACTCATCTGACCAGAAATACTTTTCTTCTTTCCATTTCACTCCACTGGCCCCTACCGTATCTAGACTGAGCATCTGCATTTCCATTTCCAGATATTTTAGTTTCCTTACCACGTTCAAGCTTCTGAAATTCTACGCTCCGACTCGTAGAACGTTATTTTTCGTTGATTATTGAATCTTTTATTCATGGTCACCTCCCCTTTGGCAGTGCCCTCCCAGAGATCCGAAAGGGGGACTATTCCGGAATCTTTTGTCAATGGAGAGATCATCATGACACTTTTTCAATTGTAGGTCACATGTCCTGTGGATACACGTCACGCGTCTTTAATGCAGTGGTTTCCATTGTCTTCTGCATCCTCATGCCGTTGATCATTATTCGGCCTTTAAGGGCAGTTTCCCACACCTAGGAGAAGAGAGTGTCCTGAACCTCTGTCCGCTCCCCCACCCTCTTTGACGAGGCTGTTGGCAGAATGAGGGTGACTTCTTATGGAGGAAGTCTTCGGCCGCCAATGTTGATTATTAATCAAAATTTAAGCAGTGGTGGTTTCAAATCCGGGACCAGGGACGTTTTGATTACTAATCAAAGACGCTACGCCGACCTTCATACCGAGAAACGATTACAATAATAAAATAATGGGAAACAGAGCTCATACGGAAAGGTGTAGGTGTTCGTTTTCTCCCGCGCTCTGATCGAGAGTGGAATAATACAGAATTATTATGAAGGTGGTTCGATGTAACCTGTGCCAGGCACTCAAGTGTGATTTGCAGAGTATCCGTGTAGATGTAGATCACTATGATCGATGGACTCCATGTAGTTCACTCTCGATTCTCTGGTTATGGTATGGTTAAATCTTCAGTGTGGGTTACTCCTGGTGTTGGTCTCACACTTGCCATCTCACAAATGTCAACGATCTGTAGCCATGGATGATGATGTCCAACGTACAGTACTGAACTCAGCACATCATCAAGCACTGATGGCTAGTCCAGAGGTCTGCCAACACGGCTCCTGTTCAGGGCAGAAGCTATTCTAAAACCCCAGCTTCGCACGAGTCTGACGGCCTACCGCACTGGCTAGAGATGCCGTTAAAATATCGATACATCGTTTTTTCCAAACAATTTCGGTATATATCGGCACGTTCTTTCCACAGATAAATCGATGTATCGATATTAAAGTAGCAATGTCGGGTGCCGATTTTTTTTTTATATATTATATTTTTCACAATTTTTGATAAATATTTGAAGTTCCTCTTTTGAAGCTGTAGTAGAACAAATTTTACTTTGGCCATGTAAGGGAGTCTTACTTCTTTTTGAGCTTTCACCACGTCCAATCTTTCTCTTTTGACAATGTGATGCAATTCTTCAAAAACAGTTGCCGAAAATAATGAACAAAAATCTAAATGACAAGACTGGTCTTTGCGGTGGGTGGCGTAATCGGCGCTCAGCGCTTACCAACAGAAATTGTAGCGTTTAGATTCAGTACACAATTTTGTCACTACAACTGCTAAGTCGCTGGCGTTGGTACAAGTGAAAAAACAGGTAAGTCGTTATGAAGTGTTCCGGACAAATCCGATATGTGACGAAACCTAACGACGGACCCATGAGACACCTTTTATCACGTCACTTACATGCAGTTACCATTGTTAGCAAAATGGTTATCACCAAGCGTAAAAGTACATTGTTTTCCGTTCAGTTCTTGCTCTAAGGGGGATAGGCAGGATGCTAGCTTGTTGATCTGAATATCTAATAATAAATCAATACTTAAACATTCAGCTCTAAAACTGGCAGTATATTTACAACGTACAGCCAATATTTTTATAGGCAGGTACGTCCATATTTTATATATCGGTACTATTTTTCGTTATGTGGACAGCTGACAATGATATTTTTTAAATATCCATATATCTGTTTTCCAACAATTTCAAAAATATCAGCAGTCCTAGAATACGGTAAATGGGCTAAGTACAAAATTCAGCACATCATGGGTTCAGAAGTCGTGATCCACCTGATGGAACAACATGGGTACCGCTCTCCCCTTAACGGCGTGTGCATCGAACACTTACGTCGCAGTCAACCAACATCTACAGGCAGTGCGTGCCTAACTCGCCAGCTGGTGGCAGACTGCCGCAATAAGGTGTCATCGACTTCAACTTCAAGTTGATGTACTGTTCTCGGCAGCCTTGAGTTCGCTGTTGGATTCAGAGGATTCCTCTCTGGATAACGTAGCCACCAGTTGTCGCAAAATGAACGGCAATTACTCTTATTCTGAATAATAAATGGAATAATCTTGAACACTGTTTTATTGCGTCTAATGATGCTGCACAGTCCTCAGTCTGCATCCTGACAAAACAGTAGGGGTTTCCAACCCGACAATTGGTGACACCTGCAAATTGGAAGTCAGAAGTGTTCTAGTCCAGGGCAATTAAGAGTTGGAAGGCAACGATCCGACACGACGTCAGCAACAGTCACTGAGGGTGAGTTATTTGTTCTAAAAGGAAAATTGTATTCTTTGCTACTTCCGTTCACTACCTTTAAAAACTTATTTTACCTCATACAGACCGAGAGAACCAACAGATTTATCGCAGTTCGAGAGTATTATTCGGCAAGGATATGTTCTTCCGACACTGGGGTTAGGTTAGGTTAACTTGTAATTTTACATGACATGGTCCACGAGGTGATATATTTGTATCAGCGATACGTACTACTTTTAGAAGATACGGTTACATGGCAGACGATTGTTAAGAATGCCGTTGGTTAACGATCAGGAGCAGGAATTAAATGTAATTGTTTTATATTTGCAACTGTGGCTGTTAACGTTGGCTAGCCTGAATCGTCTGAAAGAGGAAAGGTAAACCACACATGCTTGGCACAAACACAGGCAGCTCGTACTAACGAGGCGATAGGTACTTTCACGGAGCAAGTCTCTAAATTTTTGGAGGATAATGAACAGCAGAATAAATTTAACGAACAGCTAACGCAACAAGTACAATCGTTATTTGCACAACAGCCTCAATCGGGTTTGTGTGAGATTAAAACAGTAGTAAGTGTCACCTCGCCATTTATTGACCCTTCAGCTGCAAATCTAGTAATTCCCTTCTCCAGGAAAACAACGGAGGGCGTTACTGTATTTACGGACGAAATATTAGCCCCGGCCAAGTTACGTAGCTGGTCAGATGAATCATGCTTACGGATGGCTAAGTTACGTATCGTGAGGCAAAAACCTGTATCTCATATCATGAAGTGCTTAATGAGGTATCCATATTCAGTGACGTTTTGCATCAGAGTTGTAGAAAAAAGAACAGTACGAGTAGTACATGGTGTTTTATGGAGAACTTCAATAGTTATAACACAGAAGGCGAATGAAACAGTGGAATCATTTGCTGACAGATCAGTGCACAAATTTATGAGCTTATGCACATGCCAGAAGCTAGAAGAGTGTTCCTCGAAGAGGCGGAAATTAGAGCTTTGGACGCGTTTCTTAGAGAGGGATCCACCAGAATTTAATGTAAAACTCCGAGAATTTAGACAGAGCACTTCGCATTGTTAAGCATTTACAAGAAGTGCATAATGCAACTAGGGTGTCCTGAATGGAAGATATTCAGATCTAGTAAAGAATATTACTGTTGTGGTCAGCAGGGTCACTTATAAAGGCACAGTGTCACCAATGACAATGCTATAATGGCCAACATTTCAGGCATAAGGCTTGGGATTATGAATTTGAAAAACAGGGCAAATAGAACACGAAAAATAAACAGTTAAACGCCAGTGGAAATGTTCCTTCCATTGTGAAGCATTCCCAGTAAATCACATATTGTAAAAATCTATGCAGAGATGGATTGTTGCTTAATAGCTTGAATAAATATAAATAAAAGTAAGAGTAAGTTTTTAGAAAATACTGGGACACGTTTATTAGTTGTCAGTCTGGACCTCATGGACAAGAGGAGACAGAAAACACCAGGCTATAGATTGTGTACAACAGGAGTAAAGAAGAATGTTCAATGGGACAACACAAGTTCATGGTAGGAAGTACATAGGTTCAGGAGCAAGTGAAAGTGTTACCATCTGTGGAGCAGCGATGCTCACCAATCCTTGGGTTAGATTTTCTGGTTAGGCATCATGCTAAAATTGACCTTTGGCAACAAACAGTTGAAGGAATTTGTTTTCGATGAGTACAATAGTTCCAAATGTTCCTGTGAAACAAGGTACACCCATTACTAAGATAGAACCAATTAAACTATTTACAAGTAATTAAAAGTTGTTTTGCATGACAGAGTACCAGCAGGTAATGGAATGTTAATTTGGATTATGAAAGATGTCAATGTTCCACAATAAGCTTTGTGTTTAATAGAACCTCTGTCGAGTAATGACATGTTGGATCAACAGCATTGTTTTATACATGGAAATATGGCACATGAAGGGGAAATAAATGGTCAGGTTATGTTACCAGAAAACCTGGATGGTTTCGGAATGAGTCTTCCAAAGGGATTGAGATAGTAGCTCCATTACTGTTACTCAGTTAATGACACACCAATGAGTCAGAAATAAAGTACAATGTCAAGCAAACTATCAGCATATCTGTGTTGCTTAACAACTTTAGTTACTTAAAGAGTAGTGATTGATCAGTCATGTAGTCACTGTTAATTCTGTACAGAGATTTCTTTACCAGCCACACCCATAAAACAGCGTCATATTTCAACATGTAGTCATGCACTGGTGCACTGTAAGCAGTGTAGGTTAACAAAACATCTCCATCAGTTAATAGAAAAGCATGTAGATCAACAGCATTGAGAAGATATAATAGAGAACAGCAATAGACCTTAGTCAACAAATAAAGTAATCATGCTGGAGATGTCACCTAATGGAACAAGGAAATGTAAATTCTGTCGTGATAATAAGTTTTTAAATGAATGTACAGTAACCAATGCATATCTGATTCCTAAAACAAGTGACATTTTGGATAACGTGGGACAGTATAAACTCTTTTCTAAGCTAGATATAAGGAGTGGATATCACCATATTGAAATATGTCCAGAAGATAGGCTGAAAACATCATTCAGTCACTCCCAGTATTGCAGCATCCTTCAAAGTTAAAAAAATACATCTACAACAATTCAGTGCTTGTTAGATGCAGACATTCGAGGGTTAAAACAAAAACAAATGCATTGTTTATGTGGGTGATTTTTTTTTTTTTTCAAAAGATGTAGTTGAACAGCCAGAATGACTGATTGAACGATTTGATAGTTTGGGAACAACTCTTCTCACACTGAAACACAGATAATAGTTACTTTTCCCAGTCAATAGTTACTTACTGGATCATATTATTAGCCAAGATGGAGTGAGGATGGGTCCTCATCTCATTTCAGCTGTACATAATTTTTCAATTCCACAAACAATTAAGGAATTACAATCATTTCTTGGATCGGCAAATTATTGCTGAAAATTTGTCAAAGTGTTCACATTGAGTCAATTATTGAAAAACGGATTGTTTTTCAGTGGATACCAGAATGTCAATCAACATTTCAAAATTTGAAAGAGATGTGATCTCATATCATGTATTAATTTTTCCAGAGTTTACTAAAGAATTTATATTATGATGTGATCCAAGCAATATAGCTTTGTGTGTAATTTTAAGTTAATTGGTAGGCTGACAATAAAATCCAGTAGCTTATGCATCTTGCCAATCAAATAAAGCTGAGAACAACTATTCTGCTACAGGAAAGAAAATGTTAGCTTTGATGTATGGTATTTTATATTTCTGTTGCTACCTATATGACTGTACATTTCAAATCAGTCCTAGCTATGGCTATGGCTATTAGAACTAAAAGAGCCTTAAAGTTGATGAAAAAGATGGGCACTGAAACCAAGTGAATTTCAATATCAAGTAGTTCACAAGCCTGATGTCAAGCACATGAATGGGGATATATTCAGTATGAAAATTGCAGTGTTGCAAGTATTGGGATTTGAATCTGTAGGTTTGAAAAAAGCGTAATCAGTGGATACAGTATGTCAAGTGTACATTACACAACCACAGTTTATTATGTAACAAGGTGTACTGTGTATGTCAACTAAATGAGGACAACTTAATGTCACTCCTACAGCACTGTGAACCAAAGCGTTATGACAAACACATGACCATGTACTATTACGACGTGAAGGTAGGAGAGCTACTGACAGCAAGTTGCAGAAAGATTCTGATGGAGCACAGAATGTGGTGATGTGGAGCAATATATAAAAAATTGCATTCCATATGTTTAAAGAATGGATTCGAGTCACCAAAACATACAACTTCAGAGATTACTAGAATCAGAAAAACCTTTTCAAATGTTAGGAACTGACATATTGAGACCATTGAATAGAAGCTTCGTGGGTAAGAAGTATGTAACAACAATAATAATTAATCATTTTCAAGATACCTTGTAATGATAGCAATACCAGAGTTTATAAATTGATGATGTATCCAATTTTGTAGAAAAAATTTAAGCAGCAAAAGTGTGTAGTAAAAGTTCAGAATCTAACAACAGTTGTAATAAAATCTGCAATGTAAAGGCCAATAGTCTGTATCTCAGATGTTAATTATTCCATATTGTAGTTTTACCCTCCCACATATCATCACTAAATTTCTCTGTCTCTAGAAGTTTTGAAAGCTTCAAGAGGAATAAGATATAAAAAAAAGAAAACCTTTTTACTTATATTCATTTTCATTTCTTGTTGTTGGCTTCAGATTTGCATCTAGCTGTTCATTCTTGAGGCTATAATTTTGAATTACTGGATTCCAGATGACTAAATAACTGATGAAATACTATCTGTTGCCATGATTTTCTTTTATTTTATCCCATTCTTTTACATCACACTGGCTTCACATTCTCCATTTTCATACAATGATCAGTTACATGGTTGTAGACAAAATTAAAAAACATGTGCATTTGATTCAGAGGCATACCCACAACAACTTACATCCTGTGGTACTCACAATATACCAAAGAGTTAACAAAACAAGAGTTTACAAACTTTCTTGATGAAAGTATAGTCTTCACCAAGTTATATCATTATTTTATAAATGAATCCAGAGATAAATTTAATAATCAGCATCAGATTGTGAATTAATAATACGAATTTTAAATATAACAGACATTTCTTAGTTTCATATATTTTTAAAAGAAGAATAATTTTAACTTTACACAGAGAGTGTAACAAATTAATTTCCTTTCATACATTTTAGTCTGAAATTTAATACATACATACAAAATCAAATGAAATTCTTTCAGTGAAGCAGCCGAGCATGTTCACCTACACCAGATTCAGGATTAATCCCGGTATCAACTTCTTCTATAAAAAAAAGGATATGTTAGAAATGGGTGCCCCATTACAATATGTTAATTAATTTAATGTGATTCAAAGCACTTTAAATGAGAATGCACTTGTCAGGCTTTCTGTTGGTGTGGGTCACCTATCTTGAATATACTGATTAGCTCATAAATCTGCATGTTTCTGACAGTAATATTGATATCAATTAATTATGTTTTCAGATTATGAGTAACCTAATGAAAACTAATTACAATAATTGAAACAGAACAACCAAAATGATAACCTAACCAAGAAATTCAAGATAAATTAAGGCTAAACAAGATCCTGGTAATTTTATGTAAGTGTTACATGCCATTAGATAAATGTATTGAAAATTAGCAAAAAGATTGGTTATTTATGGGACCAGAAAAAAACTAATGGGAGGAATATGCTTTGTAATACAATGTAAAACATTCGCCACCACTCTAAAAAAGTTTCTGATATGAGAAAAAATTTATAGTGTAGCTGACTACATTAGCAAACAGTGGTCAAAAGTTCATCCTGTGAGTGATAAGTCTCACGCATCATAAAAAGAACTAGCAACAGAAATCAGTGTTAAAGAAGTTTACTATAATTAGTAACCACTGATGTATAATGTAAGCTAATTATATCTCACAAAATTATAATTTTTTTGTATGTATCATAAGTCATTTTATACCACGTAATATTATGAATATACTGCAGCATAAGTCATTGTGTACGATGTAATATTGTATAGATACTACGAAAGCTCCTATGTATATTTAATGTGTAAGCTATTTTATATACTTTTATATTTCATATTATCTAGATTCTAAGCATAATGACCTGCCCTATGTTACAAGTACATATCTGTACAAAGGTAATTGATGGGACCAATAAAATTCACAAATTACAATGTCCAGATTGTTAGCTACAAATCTTTGAACATATATCATGAAAGATGTAAAATTTTAATAAACTACAAATTCACACTATTGCATACACAAAAGCAATACATGCTAAAAGTGGTCACTGACATAAATTATAAGAATATACATATTTCAGACATTACTTTTGAGTGAGTAAATGCGCTACATACTTCAGACGAGAAACAAAATCTTTCACTAATATGTACAATAATATTCTTTTCAAACTTTTTCCTTGAGAAAAGTTTGAATCACAGGTATACACTTCCACTCACAGCCTACCACTGTCCATCTGATGATTTTCATTTCAGTTCATGGGCATTGTCGTGCTGGAAATTTGGAATGCCTACTACTGTACAGTCCAGTACCACAATTCTAGGTTCAGTAAGGGAAATGATCACCTAGTTTCCAATAGACAAGACAATTATAGCATCAGAACCTGTAATCTCTAATTTGTGCTCAATTTAATACGTAAATGATTACAAAATACCAACATATCAAACCTATGAAACTTGGTCAATTGGTAGGAACATCTGAAATTTCCCGATTGTATGCATGGGAGGCCCTCAGTCCAAAGACTGTTCTGACACTGCAGTGCTGTCTTGAAAGAGTAATGCCACCATTCTACAAGTTCGTTTCTTTGGGGGTGGTAGGCAGTCGTTCGACATTTGGTGGTACCATACAGCTGGCAGAGTTGGGTGAAGAGTGCTGATAAAACTGCTGGCCTGGTCAGTGGTGACAGTAGTGGGTCAACCGAAGTGGGAAATCCAGGAAGAAACCAAAGCCTTAGCCACAGTTTTGGTTATTATGTTGGTGAGAGGTGTGGCCTCTACCCACCGAGATAAACAGTCGATGCAAGAAAGAACGTAACGGAAGCCCTCTGAGGGGGCTGATGAGGTCCAGGTGTACTTGGCAAAAGCGGCCAGATGGAATGCCGAGTTTGTGGACAGGTGGGACAGTGTGCCTGGTGACTTTGTTGCACTGGCAGGTAACGCAGTTCGGGGCTCTGGTCTGACAATCACACTTCATGTCTCACCACCTGAATTGTTCGGACATGAGATGTGTTGATGACTTATTTCCCAGGTGTGCTAGAGAATGTAGTGTGTCAAACACTGAATGGCAGAGGGAGATGGGGATGAGGGGGCAGAGGGTGCCGGTGGAGGAGCCACACCAGATCTTCTCTCAGATGCTGGCGAATTTTGCGTTGGTGAAAGACAGTAAAGTGGAGGTGCTGTTGGCAAGTTACTGTGTATCCTCTACCTGATTCTGTAGGGGCGCATGGTCAGAAAGGTCGACGACTGTTGAAATGGTGCTAATGCAATGATATTGTCGGTGCCTTTGATATGGCAGACGTCAGTAGAGAACTGAGAGATGAAATTGAAATGCCGAAAGTGGCAGAAGCGGGTGGGGGGTGAGTTCGAGAGGGGGATTTCATATGGCATCTGCTACTGGTTTATGGTCTGTCATGTTGTGGGAAGGTTTGTCCTCAACTTTGGGGCAGAAGTGTTTCACTGCCTCATAAAATGCTAAAAGTTCACTGTCAAAAGCTGAGTATTTTTGTTGGGTGTGTGAAAGGTTTTTTGAAGAGAAATAAAGTGACATGACCATGTTGTTGTGGCATAGTTGTAAGACTGCACCTACTGCAGAGTCACTGGCATCAATGGTGATGAAGAGTTTAGCATCTGAGATTGGATGAGTGACAGTGACGGCTTGTGTGAGAGAGTCTTTCAGGTCCTGGAAGGCTGTGCGCATTAGTTCCATCCACAGAATGGGTCATGTACCTGTTTGTTTCTGGCGAGGGCATTAGTGAGGGTGGCCTGGATGTTGACTGCTGCAGGCAAATGATAATGGGAGTAGTTTATAGTTCCCAGGAACCAAAGGGGCTCTTTATATGTAGTAGGGCGTGGCATGGATAAGATTGATTGCCTCTTCAATTCAAGGGGCGTATACTGGCGGCCGAGACTGTATACCCCAAGAATTGGACAGATTGTTGGCGTAGTTGCAGTCGGAGTTAATCTTGACTCCATTAGATGAGAGAGTGTCCTTTACTATCATGATGTGGCGTTCGTGATCTAACATGGATCTGCTGAAGATCAGGATATTATCAAGATACGTGAAACAGATGTTGAACTGAAGCAAGAGAGAGTCAATAAAGCGTTTCCACATCTGAGAGGCATTTTTTAACCAGCGTGGCATGAAATGGCACTCATACAACCCAACAGGGGTGATAATCATCGTTTTTGGAATGTCCTGAGGTGCGACTGTGATTTTGTGATAAGCACATTTGCAATCCAGTTCACTGATTTTTGCTGGCAAGCTGAGTGTAACTTCAGTGGGTTAAGGTAATGAGCCTTGTGGTGAATAGATGAGCTCTCAGATGTGACAATATGGTAAACAGTTCCACTCATGATGGTGGAAACTGAATGCCCGATGACTGCTTGCGGGCAGGCACAGTGTTGGTTGATTTTTTAGTGGGAGGAGCATGGCTTGGAAGCAGCGTAGTTGTCTGCTCAAGAGGGGAATGGCAGGGAAAAAGTCACATGTTTGTTATGTTTATGCCAGCGCAGATGCATGATAGAGGCGCACATGGAGATCTCGTGTGAGCCGTGTGTGGAGGCTTAAGGGGGGGGGGGGGGGGAAATGTTCATCTACACATTGGGCAGGCATGCACGTCGCGGTGAGGGGCGTGGTCAGAGCCCAGATGGCTGAATTGTCATGAGGCGTGCAAGTGTCAGTTTATGAAACAGGTAAGGGAGACATTGAGCGGAACTCGCTTGTGGGGGTGGAGGAGGTGGGGGTAACACTATGTGGTTGAGACTGGAGTCACACGGGATAGGTGTGGTGTTGCTTATCTGTGTGCTGTTGTCAGCGAAGTTGTCAGGTGTGGTGGAAGAACGCTCGGGTGTTGGCGCTGTCGAGCAGTGTGAATTGATGCAGGAAGTGATTGTGGCAAGCTGGCCATCAGCACATGCAATACAATGTTTCAAAATGGCATTCTCACAGTGGAGGGCACATGTCTTGACACTTTCAGCCAGGATGCGATCAATGGTTGCATTAGTCCTGCTCATAAAGGCCATGCACTGATGCACTAAACAGTTAATGGTGTTTACACTCAGAGAAGGTGGTGGAGCACGTTCAAATGGGGTGAGAGAGGTAGAAGTGTGGTGAAACAGAAAACCTCGAACAACATTTGGAGACAGGTGGTGGTGTGACAAGAAGTTAATTCCCAGGATTGATTCTGCAATGACCGCCACATGCAAGACCCAGAGGGACAAAAGGCTGTTAGGGAGGTGGAGTTGAAGCTTGATGGAGCTGCAGGTGTAGAGTGTAGATGAGTCCAGGGCTTGCAGGAGAGAGCGTGTGCATGTGAAGGGGTGTGTGACCATCACTTTAAGTACGATTGATACATCAGCATCGGTGTCCATCAGGAAGTGGAGACTCGAAGAATAACTTTCGACATAGAGGCAGCCATTCGATGAGTGGAGGCATGGACGGAATGTAGTGTGGGTTGGCACTTATCAGATGATTCGCTTTTTGGATGCTTGCACAGAGGGTGACATTGTTTTGAGACATTGCCAAATATGGTGTGGTAACAACAGTGAGGGTATGTTGGGAGAGGAGGCAGCCGATCATCCTCAACGTGTTTGCATTCATATGCTGGAGCAGATAATGCAGGTGCAATATGCAGCGGCTCGTTGGGTGCAGATTGATTGTGCTGGGTGCCAGGTGACGCAGCAGTCCGAGGAACAGAGTGCGGCCTGCCCCTGCCAGTGGACTGGTGAACAATCAGTGCAGGAGTGCTAACCTTTTGCATGAGCTCCTGTTGGTGGCACTGGTGTGTGAGCAAAAAGACCTGGTCAGACATCTGTGCATGTGACATGCGAACCGATGGATTTCAGGGTGTGGGTGAGGAGAAAAACCTGGAGATTTGTAGGCAGTTTTAATAACCACACTGACCACAGGATTTTGCCCAGCATCATCTGGTCACTGACCAGGAGGCATAGCCTCCACCTAAGCTGGAATGGGGTGCGGTCGCTGAGATGTTCCTCGTACAGTATTTGCAGAATAACCTCTTTTGGGGAATGCGAAAAGTGCTCGATGATAGTCTGTTTTGCAAAATCATACTTCAAAGTTAGCACTGGCATCAGAAGTAGGTCACAGATCAGGTCAATGTGCCTTTGCATATGAGTCATGAGACACAGGAATTTTTAATTGTCATCAGTTCAAAAAAGTTCTCCACCAGTGCCAACCATGTTGCTCGGTGGTCTTTGGATAGCAGGAGCATGGTTGGTAAGCAGCCTGGTGGTGCAACGAAGGTACAGCTAGTTCTGTATCTGTGTCCCTCATATCACTCATATGATGTTGATGCTGGACTAGCTTGGTTGACACAGACGGCACTGTGCAGGATGCGAGTGATGTGATAGTACACAAAAGTGTTAACCATGAAGCTCATAATGGAAAAATATAAAGCAAAGTTGTAGTAAGTACCACACGTTTCTTGAAAATATTAAGGCACAACATTCTTGGGAAATTGCTCATTAGTGAGACAGCTTTTTCTGCAGAAAGAAAATTTTCTTTGGTGTGGATGATTTGCCACAGTAAATAATTCCATAGGACATAAAAGGATGGAAGTATCCAAAATAAGTCTTCTTTGTGACATTCAGGTTTCCAATATTTGACTCTTCACTAATCATAGAATGAGACATGGACAACATTTTCATGGTCTGGATCAGATGATGTTCCCTGTTATCTCTGTGGAGGTCTAAGAATTTGACGCAGTGTACCCTTGACATTTGCTAAGTGTCATGTACAGTAAGCATCCCCTTTTTGAATCTGTGATAAGAGGAACGTGGATGTTCAGGTTTAATGGTTCAAATGGCTCTGAGCACTATGGGAACTTAGAACTACTTAAACCTAACTAACCTAAGGACATCACACACATCCATGCCCGAGGCAGGATTCGAACCTGCGACCGTAGCAGTCGCGCGGTTCCAGACTGTAGCGCCTTTAACCGCTTGGCCACCACGGCCGGCTCAGGTTTAATGAGAGAAAGTTTATTTTGAACCAGATTATTGGTTCTGAAAATAGTTTCTTGCTATCAGCCTCTAGATCAATGGGCTGTTTTTTGTTTATCAGAGTGCTGATATCATCAGCAAACAGTGAACTTGCATGTTTGGTATGGCAAAAAATAAGTTATTTATATAAGTGAGGAGCAGTAACAGGGAAAGTAGAAATCTCTCTGATAACTCCATGTAGTACAGCACACAAGTCAGTTTCTACCCCCTCCCTTGTTTGCTGCTTTCAGCCAAGACCAGCTTCTATTACCCATCTTGGATGTAGTATTTTGGCCAGTTTCCCACTGCACTTGTGATGTCATAGTGGCATGCAGTGTTGATAAGTATTTTGTGATCCATACACTCAAATGACTCAGAAAGACCACAAAATTACAAACTGCTTTCTTTTTGTATCCTAGAGGTTCCAGTACATTTTATGTGAAATGAAATACAGGTTCAGTTGCAGACATATCATTTCAGATACCAAACAATCTTTGCTGATGATGTCCAAGTTTCTGAGGTGTCCCACAATTCTAGAATACAGTATATTCTTAAGGAAATTTGAGAATGTGGTAAATAAAGAAATTGGAAAATAATTTGTAACTTGTCTCATTTATTGTTAAGAAGCTTCACTATAGCATACCTTATTCTTTCTGGGAAGACATAATCACAGAATCATTAGATATATGGACCAAAACTTTGTATAACTGGTATGATCTGGCTTTTAGAAATTAACTGATCAACCACCAGCATAGCTGTGTCTATTAGCATGCCACTTTCTAGATTTGAGGAGGCACACCAGCTCCTCATCAAATCTGTTTGGTAGGTTAACGATGTTGTTTTTAGGTGGTTTTTCAAAACTGATTAGGACAACACCAGTTATTTGATTAGCAAACTTTTAAAAACATTCATGCACTTTCACGCGTTATAAGGTATAATACTAGACAAAGACACATACAAAAATGAGCTCCTCATCCACATCATGAATGTCCAAGAGATGCCTACTGGCTACTATACCATCCTTTGCCTGGCAGTGCCATACAGATGCAGTATGGAGGGGTGGGGTATGTGGTCAGCACTCCGCTCTCCCAGCCATACTGCAGGCTTTGCAGACTGTGGATCTGCTACGTTTCACTCAACTAGCTCCTCAGTTAGCATCACAAGGATGAGTTCATTCCATACCAGTCCCCCCCCCCCCCCCCCCCCACTCAAGGTAAAATACATGGCTGTGGCAGGAATTGATATCAGGTCTTCTGCATGGTGTCCATCCACATGGTCCACTTTTTTTAATTCTTTTATTTTTTTTTTAAATCTGAGCAGCCATCTTAGAGTAGGTTGTTTTCAGATGATGATGTCATTTATCATGTAATAAAGTCACCAGAACATCAAAACAAATCACAGAATAATTTAGAAAAGATATCTGTTTGGTGGAAAAATTGACAATTGACCTTAAATAATGGAAAGAGTGAGCTCATCTAAATTAATTAAGTGTATCTACAATTGAAATAATGGCAGGCATCAGCTGTAGAATGGAATGACGACAATGAAAATTTGTGCCGGAATGGGACTCAAATCTGGATTTCATGCTTGTTGCAAGCAGTCGCCTTACCACTTTTTTTTTTTTTTTTAAATCAGAATGACTTGGTACCATCATGACACTTCAATAGACCATAGTCAAATCATCATCTAATATAAGCTGCAAATGGGAGAAAAATTTAATTGTTATAACAGAATAATGAATAAAATGAGGAAAAAAACTGAAAACATAGTCAACAAACCACCACCAAGCTCACATGATACGTATAAATAATTATTTTACATGCGTTTTTTGAGTAATTTTTTAATTTTGTGTTTTTTATTTATTTCTATTGTTTGTAATAGAATCTACAACCCAATTTGATCACAGGCATTGTCGACACTCATGTGTATCTATACTTCATATATACACATTTTACAATAGAACTGGAGTGATGCTGAGTCAACATGCAAAACAAAATGAACAGGGAAACCAGGAGAGGACAAGCTGAGGCAAATCAGATGGGAACATACACAACAAAGAAAAACACATATCAGAAAAATTAAATTAGCCAACACCTTCAACATATTGGTGAAGAGGTCTCAATATCAAGGCATTCACAAGCATGTCCAATATGCAGTGAAGTTCATGTGGTCTTCCCCCTCGCCTTCTACAACATAATGAATAAAGAGTCCCAGCAACCACATAACAGTATGGGTTTTTGACCATGGAAAGAAAGAAGAATCTGTGCACAGTATGATGTCTGTAGTGTATGCAATCTCAGAAGATTGAATAAGGAAGGCCAATATACAATTGATCCAAGACCAGTTTGCCATATGACCTCCACAAGTAAAGCAATGTCGTATCATATCTGGAGACATACGACGACCACATAAATCCATGTTACTAAGCCCAATACGGAAAAGACACTCATACAGAAGAATCAAGTTATTTACTACCTTATACCACGAGGATGCTACACATATTGGCAAAATCAGACAACTGATATTGAACCAAACTGTCATCCAGGTAGTATGTGGTGACTGTCTTTCACAAGGTTCAGGCAAGGGGCTGTTTCCCATCAAGTCTTTAGGAATTTCATGGTGAGGACAGGTCTCCATAAGATGTCAGCCTTTAAATTTCTCACTGCAAGGTAGAAGTTACATATATGTTTTAACTTATAATTGATGCAACCAACATCAATAGGGGGTTCAAGACTAGCAGGATGCACACAGAGAAATAAATGAGATGTGAATGTATGATTTTCTTGAGTCATCGCCAAAACAGTATATTGCCCATATAGCATCTGCATCTCCCTTTGTATGTCAGTCAGTCCCAACCCCCCAAAGGAACAAGACTTCATGATCACCTCATACCATAAGCAAAATAAATATCTCTTCCATAAGAAACGACCAGACAATTGTTGTAGTTTCTTTGCCATCATCAAGGGAAGTGGATGAACTGGGCCATGTAATAAGCTTTGCATAAGACATATGTATCCAGTATTTGTACTTTCTGGAGTAGAGTAAGAGAATGCCTTTCATGCTCTAGTATTGCTCCCTGAGTTTTTTCTGTAATGGACTTCTGGTTGAGCGTCGCCATTTTGAATGGACAACGATCAATGATGATAATGAGAGACGTATGCTGATGCACTGCAGTAGCCAATGGAATAACCACATCATCAAAACCTTGCAAGGGAAGAAGCTTGCATTTACCTTCACTAAGTTTTGCACCTGAACTTCAACAAAAATCATTGATTACAGCCTTCAGTTGAGTTATCTCAGCAGGATACACACAAACACCTATAGTACTGCCAGAAAGTATCCAACCTGTAAGCTGGGTCTGAAGTAGGGGCTCCAGAGAAACAAAAACAAAGTCATTGACAGTGAGCTCCCTTGAGGCACTCCCCTATGGATATTTATTGGGGGTGTCATTGGCCATTAACAACCACCGATGCTGAAGTACCAGTAAACAGATTTGAGAGCACTTGCTGAGTGTCAACAGTGAAACCAATTGCCTCCAGAATCCAAAGCAGAAAGTCGTGATAAACACAATCAAATACCTTGTCAAAGTCTTGAAAAGCAAGGGCACAAGGAACGGACATTACAGCAGCAACCGAAACTACGTCACAACACTTGACTATAGGGGTAAGAATGGTACAACGAGGCACACAGCTTTGACAATTGTCTCCATCAGAGATGACATCCTACTGTTAACTGCCCTTGCCATAGTCTTATAATCAAAGTTTAACAAAATAAGTGGGCAAAAGCTATCAGTGGCAGCTGGTCCAAGGCGTTTTGGGATTAAGACAATTGTTCCCACTTTGAATGAGGTTGGCACTACTTAACCCTGTAACACTTCATTCAAAAGGGAGGTAAAGGTAGCACTCGACAATGGACAAAAGAGCATGTAAAATTCCTTGGGAAGACCATCTAGACCCTGAGACTTTTGAGAAGTCAATTCTACAATAAGTCCGTAAACTTCCTCAGGCTGAAAGGCAGCTAAGTGCGATGCATTATGTTCAGGTGTAGTTGTAGTATACAAGATGCTGACAAGTGGGTCATAAAAGAATTTACTGGACTCATCAGTGTCATAGAGATCTACATAGTACTGGCGTAAGATACGCACTATATCAGCTTGCGTCATTACAATACGTCCATCATTTGTCATGAGAAAATGAATACAAGCATGTCGGCAACATGTCTGATGCTGAAGCAAATGATATAAGGAAGTCAGTTCTTCCATCACCAATGAATATGGCTTCAACTGGATTTTCAAACCTTGCATTTGTATTCTCTTCGAGGTCAACAATTTTGCTTATACACACCTAACATCCGCAATTCACAGAGGGGTGTGATCTGAAGCAGCATAAAGTTCATGCAGGATGGAATAGTAATATTCATAAGTTCTCAAAAAGTCTCACACTTTGGCAGCACAGAAAAGTATCAAAGTTTGCCTGAGCCTTGGTTTTGCTAGCAGTGTCCACCAGTCAAGGGTGGAAGAATATTTCCCAGTGGACTGTAGAGTATGCTCCCACATGACTCACATCATGTCATTGAGAGAGGGGCAGCTAGGTGAGTGAAGTTTAACATTCACGGAGGGTGAAACAATTTGACTGGTTGCCATTCAAGAGTGAGAGTTGTGGCCACAGTGCAGTGATCTGTAAATGAAGCAAGGATGACTTCAACTTTAAGAATACTATCGCTCAGGCAGTCATAAGTAAAACCCATCTAACCTGCTACTAGAAGTTGCTGTAAAATGGGTAAATTTTACTAATGTCGGGTATTTACACATCCAGATGTCTTTTAGGCACAAGGAGTAGACCAATTCATGTAATTCATGAGAGAAATTAAAATTAGGAGACTGATCTGCAGTACACAGTTAAAATCACCACCCAATGGAATACCCAGAGGACTCTTACACAACAGAAAAACAATTATCTCTTTGTAACAATATGGACGATCCGCTGCATGACCAGTGCCAGAAGGGGCATATAATAGAACCAAGGTAAGATTAAAAAATTGACAACCTATGCCCCTGCCAGAATCCAACATTTCCACCTTAGCAATAGGGATGCCTTCGCGAAATAATAAGATGGTACCTGTAGAATATTTGGGTGCTACATTAAAGATCATATGAAAACCAGATAAGGAGAAATTACTAAATAACACATCCTGCATGAAGACTATGTCTGCACATTTATCATAAATGAACTGATGCAGTAAAGCCAATCGCAGTTCTGATTCCACATGCTTAACATTTAAAGAAAGGAATGTGCAGTCTTGGGTCATTGATCACTGCTGGATATGGATGTATGGAACTCTGAGTAGAATTAGGTAGACAGCTTAGAGTCCAGGTACATTGTGGAATCCACAGAGGAATGAGACATTGGTGGATCAGAACCCCCATCATCACAATCTTTTTTTCTTATATTTCTTACATGCCACCATGGGCTGCGGATTGGAGCCATCAGGCGGGGAAGCCGCCGGTGGTGGAGCATGCACCAGCGGGTAAACACAGGACGAGTCGGACGACAGACCAACGACAACTGATAACAACCAACCACGACCAACTTTGAGACACAACAAAGAAGAGATAAACATTGGAGGCTTGTGGAAACCACAACACCAAACTCCAAACGTAAATCCACTCAGAACCAGAGCCAGGCAAATGTCAACAACGAGCAATGACCAGAACGCAGTACCACTGAGATAGAAACGAAATCCAGAGCGAGTATCAGACTGGCTGGACTAGGGCAGAACGGGTCACTATATACAAAACTGAAGGGAGCGGCTATTGGCCGCTGTCTGCACGTGGCTTAGCGGTGGCACCCTCACTGCACGAGAGCCGCTGCGCAGAATAGCCGCCGCGGAGGCAGAGCCCTCTATGGGCTGACCACATCCATTTGTTCTGCCACGTGTTCGACTTCCGCGGCGGAAGGTACTAGATCATGGATGGGTGGTATGGTAGGATAAAGATGAGCAGGGGACACAATCGATGTGGAGGAGGCTGGCACAGAAGACATAGCCAAATCCACACCATCACCATCCTGAGTGTGATGTCAGTTGTTTGTCACCATTATAGGTTCTATCCTGCGGCCAATAGGTTCCTACCCCAAATTTTTCTTTGGTTCCCTTTACTGATTTTTCAATGTACAGATCAGGGAAAGACTACAACCCTTTCTCACTCCTTCCTCAGCAACTGCTTCCCTTTCATGTCCCTCAATTAATATAACTGCCATGTGGTTCCTGTATAAGTTGTAAATAGTTTTTCATTTCCTGTATTGTATGAATGCTATGTTCAGAACTTCAAAGCACATATTCCAGTCAACATTGTCAAAAGCTTTCTCTAAGTCTGCAAGTGCTATAAACATGGGTTTGTATTTCCTTAACCTATGTCCTAAGATAAATTGGATAAATAGTAGGGTGAATATTGCCTTGCGTGTTCCTACATTTCTCCAGAATCCAAACTATTCTTCCTGAAGGTTGGCTTCTACCAGTTCTTCCATTCTTCTATAAAGAATTCATGTTAGTATTTTGCAACCATGACTTATTAAACTGATAGTTTGGTATTTTTCACATCTGTCAGCAACTACTTTTTTTTGGAATTGGAATTATTGCATTCCTCCTAAAGATTGAGGATATTTCGCCTGTTTCATACATCTTGCACACCAGATACAAGAGTTTTGTCATGGCAGGCTCTCCCAAGGCTGTAATAAATCTGACAGAATATTGTCTACTTCTGTAGCCTTGTTCAACTTTGATCTTTCAGAGCACTGCCAAATTCTTCTTGCAGTATCATATCTTCCATCTCATCTTCATCTATGTGCATTTTATTTTCTAGAATATTGCCTTCAAGTTGATCTCCCTTGTACAGACCCTCTACATACTCCTTCCACCCTCTAGCTATCCCTTCTTTGCTTAGGACTGTCTTTCCACCTGAGCTTACTTCTCTTTCCTCCAAAGGCCTCTTCAGTTTTCCTGTAGGTGGTATCTATCATTCCCCTAGTGAAATATGTTAGTAAAACCTTACATTTGTCCTCTAACCATTCCTGCTTAGCCATTTTTGAACTTCCTGTCAATCTGATTTTTTTTTAAACATTTGTATTCCCTTTTGCCTACTTTACTTGCTGCATTTTTGTAATTTCTCCTTTCCTCAGTTTAACTCAATATCTATTCTGTTATCCAAGGATGTTTTCTAGGCCTTTGAAATGTAACAGTCCAGTTAGACTCACTTAAAACATTGATTCTCCAGATGAATTCGGAATTACACATGCATACAAAAATATGTAAATCATCTAGAAGAAATTATAACTGCAAAAATAATTGTTTGATTTCATTTACTTCAGAGGGTAGAAGCTCTGTATATGAAGGGAACAATTTCCATGAACGGAGCCTCAAGTAAATAACGAGATATATAAATACATTATTTTATGTATGTGTTCTAGAAATTATACTCAAATAGTACCATAAATATGACCCAACATAGAATTGCACTTGTTGTCCTGGAGTAAACATATGTTTATATATGTATTTTCAGTTTCAATATGTTAATTTTCATTGTTAGTTAATCAAAAAATGATCCTAATCAATGCTGAGGATTGTTTGGGATTGTTTGGAATATACATGTATAGGGGTAGCCATATTGGCATAGGGGGTCAGTACCTTGTGTGTATTTGGACAGAAAGCATGTAGCTTGTTGAGCAAGATTCATTTCATTATTGTAAGTATGTTACTACTTATTTCAGATTTGTCAAGATGCTTTTATTTACTTTGAGATCATAATAAATATTCATCTGAAACACTATACTGGATTAAATATTCATTTAACTTTATAGTTAAATCCTGCAGTCACTGTTATCCAGGACTTCTGCTGTGACAGATCGTCTGCAACAATGAGTTCACAAACCCCAATATAAAAGTCAAACTTATTCGTAGTAATATTTTACCTTATCTTTTTACCTATTTGATCCTCTGCTCCCTTCACTATTTTATCTCTTAAAGATACACATTCATCTACTGTATTTGTTTCCCCTGTTTTAGTCAACTGTTGCCCAATGCTCCCTCTGAAACCCTCATGAACTTGTGGTTCTTTCATCTTATCCAGGTCAAATCACCTTAATTTCCTACATTTTCCCAGTTTACTCAGTTTTAATGTGTAGTTCATAACCAATAAATTGTGATCAGAGTCCATCCCTTGGAAATACCTTACAATTTAAAATCTAGTTCCAAAATCTCTGTCTTACCATTGTATAATCAGTCTGGAATCTTCTGGTGTCTCCAGGTCCCTTCCACATATGCAGCCTTCTTTTATGATTCTTAACACAGGTGTTAGTGATGATTAAATTGTGACCTGTGCAAAACTACCAAGTAGCTTCCTCTTTCATTCTTTTTCTCCAGTCCATATTTACCTACTATTTTTTCTTCTCTTTCTTTTCCTATTTTCGAATTCCATTCCCCCATCACTGTTAATGTTTTGTACCTCTTAACTATCTGAATAATTTCTTTTATCTTGTCATAAATCTGTGGAGATAGTTGGCATATAAACGTGTACTACTGTGATGGGCGTGGACTTCATGTCTATCTTGGCTACAGATGTTCATTTCATAGTAGCTTAACCACATTCATATTTTCTTATTCATTATTAAACCTATTGCTGCACTATCCCTATTTGTTTTTGTGTTTATAACCCTGAGTTCATCTGACCAGAAGTCATGTTCATCCTGCCACCAAAATTCACTAATTCCCACTATATCTTATAACCAGTCCATCCCCTTTTTAAATTTTCTAACCTACCTACCTGATTAAGGTACCTAACATTCCACCCTATGATCTAGAATGCCAGTTTTATTTCTCCTGATGATGACATCCTTCTGAGTAAGCCCTGCCTGGAGATCTGAATGGGGGACTATTTTACATCTGGACTATTTTACCGAAGATCATGTCATCATCATTTAGCCGTACAGATGAGCTGCATTCCCTCAGGAACAGTTGTGGCTGTAATTTCCCTTTGCTTCCAGCCATTCATAGTACCAGCACGGCAAGGCCTTTTTCGTTGATGATACAAGGCCAGATAAGTCACTCATCCAGACTGTTGCCCCTGTAGCTATGGAAAAGTCTGCTGCCCCTCTTCAGGAACCACATGTTTGTCTGCCTCACATCAGATACCCCTCTGTTGTGGTTGTACCTACAGTACATCCATCTGTATCACTGAGACATGCAAGCCACCCCACAGATGACAAAGTTCATGGTTCATAGGGCAGTTATTATCTTTGTCAAAAATGTTTGAGATGTTGTCTGTAGGTAAAACACTTTTGTTTTTCTGTTATTTTCACATAAAAATTTTTATCCATGACTTTGAAGTAAAATACATATTTCTTTTGAGTTGGTATCATATCATCATCAACTGAAAAATAATTAATTACATTTCCAGGTTTTGTGGCTTCCAAAACTTAACCATCTGCAATCTGTAAATTTACAGGCTCTTTTCAAGTTACAAAGTCAGAAAAATAATTTTTGTTATTAATAATGTGAGCCATGCAGTCACTTTCCGATAACTGATCAGTCTGCCTAGTATTATTCCATGCCATCATGGGTTGTACACCTGCCACAGAGCTGCTCACGCCTGTTCTGTTCTATTGATAGCCCTGGCCTCTTCAAAGCTGACCATCTCTTGCACTATACTGCTTATTTCAACCATGTGGGCAGTTGTTGTTACCACTACACTGACTATATGGCAAATGTTAACTGCCACATTGATTGAAATTTCCTCAATGGTCTCCTTGATGATGTTTCCCACATGTACTTCAAACACTACTTGTTCCCGATTGATGTAAGTTCCTATTTAGAAGCCCCAGTTTGCTACATCCATAACACAATTGCTTCTGGTACCTAATACTGTTTTTCGTTTCAGAGGAAAATGCTTTGGATATTAGACCTTCACTTCCATTGTTTCCTTTCAGAGTCATCATTTGAATTTTACTTTTAACAAATATTCAATTGTCTGATCTACTTCTTTTAAAACACTGACTGTGTCCCTAATGGTTCTCAATATGTAGTTTAGCTCCTCCTTATGCGTCCCATTTGTGACTGCTAGTTGTAATTTGTTCATGGTCTTTTCAAAAATACTGAAGAATGTTGCCATTTCACTAATCTTTTAACCTCAGTATGTTCAACTTGTTCTACAAAAATTCGCAGTAATGTCAATTTCGTGGAGTATAATTCAGCAAAATTTTTCATTGTCTCTACTGCAGTTTCCCTACTACTTGTTTAAAATTGCTCCACAAATGTAAGTCACTGTGATCAGATTTTCTTTGTGCCAAGTATCCATGTTGTCTATGATCATTTTTGCTATTGAAGCCACTGTGGCATTCCTTCATTT
This sequence comes from Schistocerca nitens, assembly GCF_023898315.1. Classification (NCBI taxonomy): domain Eukaryota; kingdom Metazoa; phylum Arthropoda; class Insecta; order Orthoptera; family Acrididae; genus Schistocerca; species Schistocerca nitens. Next base: position 204,751,948 of record NC_064619.1, read on the forward strand.
TCAGATAAATTTCCATTCATCTTTTCCAGTTCCCACAGCCAACTTCATCAAACTCTGGTATTTTAATGTTAGCTATGGCCAATTTCATAAATCACTGTTCATTGAATAAAAATATTCTTTTGCGTTAACAACCATAGATTGCTATCATGTTAAGAATATTTATTAACAACAAGGTAAATACTTTGATCTGCACACAGTTAACATGCTCATGGAGAGGAACTAGCTTGACTGTTCTGCCATATGCACATATACAATCAACAAGCAGCACAACAGGGATGAAAATTCTGCAACACTGACAGTTAAGAACATTCAAAATATTGTCAATATTCTCAGCACAAACACTCTGAATAATGTCAGAATCCTCCAACAAAAGCTTGCACATTTTTAGGGGTTTCTTTATGTTACCAAGTATGTCTTCTTTCGTATTCTCCCACTAATTTCCTTTGGTCCCTGACTTATTTGTTGTTGGCATCTTAGGGCTGCCACCCTATATATGACACATTTTAGGAAAATGCTCTTGAATTCCACAAGTTTCAGAAACGGAATCCTTTCCTGACCACTGAGACTTAATAATGCCATTGTGCCCCACAACAATAACAGCATGAGTTAACAGACTGCAAATTTACTTAATGCACTATGCTTGAAGAAGCCAAATTATATCCAGTGCCAACCAGTGCTGCATCAGTGTCCATAGTCACTGCAGTTTCTTGACATTTCTTGAATTTCAGTTTACATTCTCCAAATTTTTTCTTTCAGACTGTTTAATTATTTTAAAACCAAACAGTAATCTACATCATAGTACTTCATACAAATTATATTTAAACTCAAGGCAATGAGACAAAGATTTGAACTAATATACTTACTGGGAAATAGATTACTCCAGCACTTATTTTCTCATGTGAAACTACCAATGTTCCTGAATTGCAAAAGGTGTTATCTGTAGTAATATCTCACTAGTTTCACTATTTTGTCAAAAGTCATATCCTCTAGCTTCTGATAGACTGCTAGATCGAGCATGAGAGCTACATAATCAGATCCCAAAAGACTCAGCAGGTAGTTGATTTGCAGGTTGTCTGGAATCTTGTCCACGAGAAGCTACTTCATAATGGAGATTAACACACTCCACCTTGTTTTGTGAACTCAGGCATTGAGATGGCATTGGGGTTATCCACAGACACATGGCTCTTCACTGCTGCTTCCCAGTCCACATTATAATTTTCATTTCTTACATGATACAGTCAATGTTAATTTGTATGAATGTTAAATTTCTTCTCAGAGACATACAGAGTTTTTATTTGATTCCTTATTGCAAGTTATTGGGTTTTATACTCGATTACACACTTTATTTTGCCATTACACACTCACAAACAGAGACAAAGACTATGGTGCAGGTGACAACAACCTAGCAAAGAACATAAGAAGGGCACTAAAGTACCACTGCCAACTTAGCTCAAAGATATAATAGTCTATACTCACCTGAGCTATGGGCTTGGATTGTTGTTTTCATTGCTGTGGTTTGGTTTAATGTAGGTTTCCAAGCTAGTTTATCCTTTGCAGATCTCTCAATCTCTGAATAACTACCGCTAGGTAGTAGCAGTAAAGGAAACAAAAGAAAAATTCGGAGTAGGTATTAAAATTCATGGAGAAGAAGTAAAAACTTTGAAGTTCGCCGATGACATTGTAATTCTGTCAGAGACAGCAAAGGACTTGGAAGAGCAGTTGAACGGAATAGACAGTGTCTTGAAAGGAGGATATAAGATGAACATCAACAAAAGCAAAACGAGGATAATGGAATGTAGTCAAATTAAATCGGGTGATGCTGAGGGGATTAGATTAGGAAATGAGACACTTAAAGTAGTAAAGGAGTTTTGCTATTTAGGGAGTAAAATAACTGATGATGGTCGAAGTAGAGAGGATATAAAATGTAGACTGGCAATGGCAAGGAAATCGTTTCTGAAGAAGAGAAATTTGTTAACATCGAGTATAGATTTAAGTGTCAGGAAGTCGTTTCTGAAAGTATTTGTATGGAGTGTAGCCATGTATGGAAGTGAAACATGGACGATAAATAGTTTGGACAAGAAGAGAATAGAAGCTTTCGAAATGTGGTGCTACAGAAGAATGCTGAATATAAGGTGGGTAGATCACGTAACTAATGAGGAGGTATTGAATAGGATTGGGGAGAAGAGAAGTTTGTGGCACAACTTGACTAGAAGAAGGGATCGGTTGGTAGGACATGTTTTGAGGCATCAAGGGATCACAAATTTAGCATTGGAGGGCAGTGTGGAGGATAAAAATCGTAGAGGGAGACCAAGAGATCAATACACTAAGCAGATTCAGAAGGATGTAGGTTGCAGTAGGTACTGGGAGATGAAGAGGCTTACACAGGATAGAGTGGCATGGAGAGCTGCATCAAACCAGTCTCAGGACTGAAGACCACAACAACAACAGGTCTCCTTCTAGAATTTTTACCTCCTACACTGCCCACCATCACCAAATACACTATTCCTTGGTGCCTCAGAATGTGTCATGTCAACTGATTACTTCTTTTGTCAAGTTGTGTCATAGAAGTCTTTCTTCCTCAGTAACTCTAATGAAGAGTTACTTGATATTGCCATCTGATCTACAGCATTAACAATATAGGAAAAGACAGATTGCTACTTACCATAAAGAGGGCACATAAAGTTGCAGACAGGCATGATTAAAACACACTTACATATAGCTTTTGGCCGCAACTACTTCTCATTTGAAGGGAAGGTATGTTAACAAATCCATAGAACAGCCATGAGCATCCTCATGGCAAGCTCCTATGCTAACCTTTTTATGGGTCATCTAGAGGAGACCTTCCTAGCCTTCAAAAGACCAAATCCCTAGTCTGGTTCAGGTTCATTAATATCTTCATGATCTGGACCCAGGGCCAAGACACCCTATCTTTGTTCCTTCACAACCTCAACACCCTCCCTCCCATCCACGTCATGTGGACCTCCTCATCCCAGCTTGCCACCTTCCTAGATGTTGACCTTCTCTCTGATTCTTCCATCTTTGCCACTGTCTACATTAAACTCACCAACCACCAACACTACCTGCTTTTGACAGCTGTCATTCTTTTCACACAAAAAACTCCCTCTCATATAGTCTGGCTACCTAGGAACAGAGTATCTGCAGTGACAGAAACTAACTTGTTCAATATGCTGAGGGTCTCACTAAGGCCTTCACAGACAGACACTATCCCCCAGACCTAGTATGGAAACAGACCTCCTGTGCCATTTCCCCTCACAACCTCTATACTCCCACCACTCCCAAAAAAACAGCCACAAAGGAGTATCCCCTTCATCACCCAGTACCACCCCTGACTGGAACAACTGAACCAGATCCTTTGCCAGGGCTTTGATTATTACTTTATTACTATATCTTCGTCGTTTACCAGCCATGGCTGGACAGACTGTGTCACAAATACAATGTTTATCAACTAACATTTATACAACACCATATACAAATTTTATATTACAAATAAAAGAAAATATTTATGCAGTGCACAAAACACATAGAACATAGAGGGAATGAAATATAACTAAACAGGAAAGTGTATCTAAAAACAAAGATGATGTGACTTACCAAAGGAAAGTGCTGGCAGGTCAATAGACACATAAACAAACACAAACATACACACAAAATTCAAGCTTTTGCAACAAATGGTTGCTTCATCAGGAAAGAGGGAAGGAGAGGGAAAGACGAAAGGATGTGGGTTTTAAGGGAGAGGGTAAGGAGTCATTCCAATCCCGGGAGCGGAAAGACTTACCTTAGGGGGAAAAAAGGACAGGTATACACTCGCACACACACACATATCCATCTGCACATACCCAGACACAAACAGACCAAAGTAAAACTTCATAGCAGCAAATGAAAATACCATAAAACAAAATGTTTACAAGTCCATGCAGATCACACACACAAAGTTTCATTTTGGCAAAATATGTACTTTAAGTAAAACACAAAATTAAATGTGCAGTTAACATAAAAAGAAGATTAAATTTAGGCAAAATTATATATAAAACATAACAATATTTATTATTTTGTCCATTCACTAGAACTGCTGTTGAAAAACTCTTCCAAGGAATATAGTGGATGTTGTTTCAAGTCCTGAGCAATTTTTTTCCCAAATAATTCAGGTGGCAGGGATTTCACTTCTGGAGGCAGTTGATTGTACATTTTTAGGGCGACTTTTGGAAAGCTGTCTTGTGTACTTGATAGACGACACCTTGGCACTTCAATGTTCCTCTTACAGCGAGTGTCATGATTATGTATTTCTTGTCTTATGCTAAAATTCCTTTGATTTTCCTTTATATAAATGAAGCAGAAAAACACATACTGGCAAAAAACAGTCATTATGCCTAGCCTGGTGAAAATAGACTTACAGTGGTCCAGTCTTTTGCTAGAGGATATGATCCTGATGGCTTTTTTTTGCAATAGCAACACATCTTTGCTGCCTGAGGAGTGTCCCCACAACAACAGTCCATAGCTAATGTGGCTGTGGAAGAGTGCATGGTAACCTATTGTGAGAAACTGGTCAGTTATACCCTCTTCAGCTTCCTCAGGAGGTATATCACACGAGAAAGTTTGGTGCATACATATGCAGTGTGATCATTCATGGAGAGTTTGCTGTCAATCTTGAAGCCCAGTAGTCTGACAGTCTCCATGTTTTCTCGGTCTTCAATGTTGGTTAGACTGCATATAAAATGTTGGGTTTTTTCTTCATTGATCTTCATTTTGTTTATTACGAACCATTCTTTTATTTCTTCAAACATCAAATTTGATGCACCAAGAGCTTCTGCGACTGTATGTCCTTTGGCAATAAGGGTAGTGTTATCTGCAAACTGCAACATTTGACTATTACAGCTCATATCATTGACATATATGAGGAATAGGAGAGGTCCTAAGACTGATCCTTGGGGCACTCCATGTTCCAGTTTGTGTTCAAGAGAAGTTGCTCCATGCACTGATACTACCTGCTTTCGGTTTTCCTAATAAGATTGGAGTGTTGATAGAACAACACCTCCTACACCATAGCATCTTAACTTGGCTATTAGCGTTGTGTGTGAGATGCAGTCAAAGGCTTTGCTGAGGTCACAGAGTGTCAGTGCCACACTCTCTCTCTTCAAAACTCTGTCGAATTGTTTTTAATAAGTCCAGTGTGGCAGTCACTGTTGATCTCCCTTTGCGGAATCCGTGCTGTGTGTTTTGGAATAAGTTGTTTTCCTCAAAGTAATTCAGTACCTGGCAGTGCATCACAGACTCAGTAACTTTGGCTAGTACTGGTACCACTGAGATTGGTCTGAAGCTGGACACCTCACATGGATCCCCCTTCTTATATATTGGTACTGTGCGTGCCAGTTTAAGGAAGTCTGGGAAGACACCAGGAGATAGACATTTGTTTATTGCTATGGCTAGTGGCTGAGCTAATTCTGCAATAATTTTCTTTATCAGTGTGCAGGACATGCCATAGATGTCTACACTTTCTGAGTGTTTGTAGGAGTTCACAATTTTTATCATGTCTTCAGGGTGTACTTCCTTCCAGTACTGAATACTACAACTCTCTGCATTTCTTATGTTTGCAGTCGGATCTAGGTCAGAGTGTGGAATTTCACTCACTGTCTTTTCCACTATTCTGACAAAATATTCACTGAAGTCATCAGGGCTACATGAATTTAAGCAGGAGGTAGTCTTCTTTCTGTTCTCATTTACAAGATTCCAGGCAGCTTTACAAGGATTTTGGGCCTCTTTAATGTATGTATCATTATATTTCTTTTTTGCTTCCTCTACTGCCTTCCTATAAGCTTTTTTGGCTTTTAGGTAGTTGCAGTGATGTAATTCTTTAGCTGGAATGTCTAAAGCTGATTTCATTTGGTCCTTGCACATTGTTACAATACACTTCAATTTATTGAGCTCGGCGGTGTACCATTGTTTCACATTGATAACTTTCTGCCTGCCTTGTGATTTGTCCACAGGATTCTTCGCTGGTCTTACTGGAAACATGTCATCAAATATTGCTTTTAAGGTTTGGAACAGACATAAGAAAGAATCACTGCCTACTAACTCTGCAATTTTCTGCTGCCAGTTTACACAAGATAGAGCTGCTTTGGAATCATTTAGTCTCTCTTCTTTAACAAATCTTCTTTTGAATGTGTAGTTTGAATGCCATGTGCTGCGGTTTGCTCCTCATACTGGTTTCCATTGCTAGTGCACAGTGATTTGCTATCATAGGTTCAACTACACTGAGTTTATAATCCCAGATGTTGAGGTTGGTGATTATGGTGTCCAGGCATGCACCACCCCTTGTTGGGAGCTTATTTGCAATAAACAACCCATAACTGGTAATTAATCTCATAAAGACCCTCTCTCTGGGATCTCCATCACCTATGTGTTTGTTAAAATCTCCACACAGTGCAATTTTTGACTTTAGGCGTGTTAGGTAACACAAACAGTTCTCCATATGTCCAATAATATTTTCAAAGTCGCCATCTGGTGAATGGCACACAGAAACAACAACTAAATCAGTATTTGTTAATAACAGTGCAGCTAATTCAAGATCAAAATCCACACAAAATCTGCTTAAATCAATTTCCTTGATGCTATGATCTCTGTTGGCATACACAGAGACCCCACCGTGGGTTGCAATTCTTCGAAACCAAGCACTGGCAATGTCTAAGTATTCAACAGATTTATAGAAATCACCTTCTGCTTCAGCTAGCCAATGTTCACAAATACATAAAACATCTGGTTTGATTTCTTCTATAAAAAATGATAGGAGATCCGTTTTGGTTCTTATACACTGTACATTTATACTTGCAATGATTATAGGCATATTGTTTTCAGTACTAGAATCATTCTTGTGCAGTGATCCTTGATCCTTGCTTTTAACTTCATAATCTATTTTATTGGCATAATGGTTGGTTTCTGGAACAAAACCCGCTTAATTACAACATTTTTGGGCCATACAGCAGTGTCCATTAGCTTGTCTTTTAGATGAAAGTCTACACCAATCTTAAAACTACTATTTACACGCTTAGATTCCAATTTTTCTACGTGAAAGTTGCGATGACCTGGTAGGATTTTCTTCAAAAAGTTAATTACGTTTTTTGCTGTCGTTCCACTTTTCACTTTTCCCATCATCATGCCCTGAAATGAGGGACATTCTACTCAACATACTTCCCACCCATCCTAACCTGGTCTTCTATCATGCACCCAACCTTCACAACATCCTAGTCCACCGCTATGCCACTCTCAGTCCCAACCCCTTGCCACAAGGATCGTACCCCGTGGAAGACCCATCCACCCAGCATTTCCTATTCCAGTCCTGTCACACGTTTATCCTACCCCATCAGGGGCCAGGTCACTGGTGAAAGCAGCCATGTCATTTACCAGCCCTGTTGCAATTACAGTACAGCTTTTTATATTGGTATGACTACCAACTAGCTGTACACTGTAACGAAATCGGCCGTACGTAATGTCGAATTCGTTACAAGAATGATAATAACAAATTTTTATCCTTTTTTGCTTTTAAGTTAAGTTTACATCGTGCGAACTTTGTTGTAGAACCACTCTCTTATTTTCGTGTGGTAATAAGAAATTTTACTTTCTTAATAATTACGTACATTTAAAGAAAAAATTATTTACGTGATTTCATATGAACTGGTTAAGAATATTAGATTGAGAATTGAGTCCATTAAATCATTCGGCCTTGGCATACACTTTCCAGATGCAGTGGATTTTTTTTGTTAAATAATTTTTACTGAATTTTATCCCGGCAATAGCCATAGAACACAAGATTATCTCTATCAGCAGAAAATGTTTTAATTATTGCCAAGCCGACATTTATCACTGACCAAACCTACTTCAATATGCATTTGAGTTATTTTAAAGAACCAAACTGTTTAAATCTCAATGTTAACTAACATTAACTATCCGCCTACGAATGCACAAACGTATAATTAATTCAATTCTTCTCAGCCTCAGGATCACTGAAAAGAAAGAACAATTTCTTAATTCACTATTGATTTCTATGCATCTGTTCCCGATTTACGGGTTTGATAATTTTTTTAAATGTGCCGCCTCTTCAGATCTGCGATTGTTGGTCGCAGCACAGCCCAGCAACACAGCTAAAAAATGCTGAAAAATTCTTAAAGAAATTCTATAGATGACGTGGGCAAGCTAATTTACATAAATAAATCACACTTCTGATAAATACTGATATATTTAGCTCAAACAACAATTCAACTCACATTAATTCGTAGCTCGTCGTCTAATGGCGGCTACGTCCAGACAGAGACAAAAGAATACTACCCATTCGTTACAAGCTTCTTCACAGCGTCCTACCTCTATCGCGTCTCATCCGACAAGACCAAAGAATACATAATGTTTAGTCCTTATATAGCATTTCCCGACTATTAACATTTCTTTGTAAATTGATTTCTGGCAAAATGCGATATCTCTGATACAGCAAATACTGACACATTTTACATTCATAAAATAAATACAGAAAAATTCCTATCCTAAATACAGAGAAATATTACAATAAAAATATAAGGAGAATAATTAATACCACATTAAGTAATATTTTGTTCAATAATTACAATATATACAATTTGCCCAGAGCGGCGTATATGGTACAAATAAACTGTGAAAATGCCAGGGAACGTTACATTGCCCCCTGGCAGCATTTGGCAAAGAGTTTTTACACTTTGACACAATGGTGCCAGTAACGTTCTTTACACTTCTGTATGTTTTACGGAATGGCTCTATTATTTAGTCCCAGGGTTATATAAGTTCATGGCTCCCCCATTTGGGCGTAGGCAAACAGGAAACCTGGGCAAAACTGTGCCGGAGCCCAGCCATCCCAGTTTGTTCATAGTCAATGTAGTCTTTTTAACAGTTATTCATTCGAATTAAATCAGCAGTTTGTCACAAACGGGTTACACAATTACACAATATCACAGTCACATATAGTTCAATGGAAGGTTTTTTGTGTGTGATACTATTATTCTTGTGATACACTACAAGGTCACTTGTCCTAGGATATATCACTCACGGACATACATAGTAAAGGCTCAATGTTCATCGAAATGAAGTCATTAACATGTTATTCAGTTTATGTGAACATTTCAAAAAGTCGATAATGTTGTATTTGGTGAGCGGTGCGGAGTGATTGTTGTGCGGCGCTCGGCGCGGCGCGGTTGAGTGGCGCTCGGCGCGGCGCGCTGACTCCGTGTAGATCACCGCCCCCGGCGTTGACAGCTACGGCGCGGAGGGGCGTGGCTGTCTGTCTGCTACGGGCTGCTGCGACCGCTGCATAGCTGATGTAGCCGGATGCGCGTTGGATATCAGCTCGCTCGTGCGACGTCTTCTTGTGGTGCTCCAGGAAACATGCAACAAGTTCAAAAACAGTGTACTATCCTTATAGGCATTTTTCCTGCTGTGGGAAAGAACGCACACAGTTAGTGGTAGTTATTACTCAGTAGGCCTTCACTAGTCTGGTTTGCACAATGTTTCGTTGTCACAGTAACACTTTTATGGGCACACAATATTCTTCACCATGTCATGACTTGTCATTAGTCACACGCAAGTTTTCACCTTAGGACAAAATCAAAATGTATTTCTGTAGTCAATGCGCTTTCCTAGCGTCCCTTGACACACAAAGAGTTAAAGTTTGACACTAACTTGATCACCGTCCGTTATCGGTTCACTGTTCGTGTTGTGCTAGTCCCTTGTCCACTTGCACACACGGCGATGATACAGTTTTCTGTTATTTATACATAACTACTCCGTGACGTATTGCTGCAGGTTTAACAGTCACTGTCTGTCTCTGCCGCACAATACTGCACTTTTGTTAAAGTTCCTTTATTTCTATTTACAATGTCCGCTGCTCAATTTTGTTTGTAACAGCACATTCGTAACTCTTTACCAAGGTGTGAGACTTGCGTACATGGGTACAATTACTCAAAATTCGTATTAGTTTGCCCATAGTCATCTATATTCGTGTTCGATTAGATTTTATTTGTGCATTCCAGCCGGATTCAGGCATATTGTTCAATAACTCCTTTGTACTCATGTCACACTTTACTATTAACGTCCTACGTAACTACAGTGTAGTCTCTGTAGGCAAAAATTTACTTGGACTGTATCTGGCTAGCTCTTTTTTATTGATTAAATCTGCACATGCTTCAATTGAAGCTTCTTTGTGCGTAACTTTGCGTTACATAAATTTACAACAAGGTTGCCTCCCGTGGTGCCCTCGGGTCACTACTGGGTGCATTATTTTCTCTGATAACATTGGTGAGATAATAAAGTTCTCAGGGCATCATATTACTGATATTATTCTGGGTTCGAGTCTGTCAATCTGACAGCTACACATATATACATACATACACATAATAGAAAAGATTGTGCCACGAAATATTTCAAATTTGACACACATATTAGAAATTATGTAGTACACTAACTAATCCTTACTAAAATGTTCTTCTTGACTGAACTTTGTCACAGCTTAAAACTACAAATAATTGCACTAATCAGATTATCTGTGCAAACATTTAGAGCATGGTTTAGATAACACAAATTAAAAGAGTACATAACATAAATATCCATACACATGAGAAAGTCAATCATATTCTTATAACTAAACACTTCTACACTAGTACATACACTATTAATGTTCATTATTTACAAAAGAACGGTGTCCACATAGGACTATTAGTCTTTTATTGTAGGAATGCTTTTACATCCTTACGCGGATACAGTCCCCGTACTCTCCCTGAGTGGGGATCTGCTAAGAGATAGCTACACTCATGTGGCACACTTACTACTCTAAAAGGTCCATTGTACACCAATTGCCACTTGCTATTCTGTTTCAAGGATGCCGAGGACTTAGGATGATTGCGTAAGAGTACCAAGTCCCCAACACTAAATTTTTGGTTATTCGTCACATGTCGGTTATATTTTTCTTTCCTTTTCTGAGCGCACCTGGTAAGGTTGCACCCTGCTTTTCTTATCTTCCATCTCGTGTGTTTATATGCAATGTATAACCTGAAAAATGTATTTAACTCTCCAAATGTTCTCTGTACTATTTCCTATTCGGACCAAGGAATGGAGTATGAGGCTCGACAGTAAGTTTTGTGAGGCTTTACCTCGATATTGTACTGATATCCCTTAACAAATCTGTATAATTAAATAATAACTGGTACCAAATCCTGCTGTTGTATAGAGTTCAAATTTTCGGACTGTGATACTTTGTTCACTAATGCGTCCATATTCGCTTTTGATTGATCACCTTGTACGTCAGGATAATAGAGATTCTGTCCTAGACAATGATTGTCTAAATGTAGTATCGACTGATTCCTACATTTTATATTAATAGCATTACATTTAGGTACAGGTACCTCTCCGGATCTGAGCATGGACAATTCTATTCTCCTACCAGCATTCATCAAACTTAATTTTCCCCGAGAAAGGTCGATTATTGCGTCCCTTTCTCTTAAAAAATCTACCCCCAAAATGCAGGCTACCTTTAAACCCTTTACTACCAGGAATGAGCTCGCTATGGCTTCTTCCCCTATATACATCTCTACCTGCACTTGGAGTTTAATTATTTGTCGCTGTGCACTTATGGCTCCAGTGACTTTACAATTATTCACGGGAAAAGTCAGCATACGCCTTTCCTTCCCCAGTACTTTGAATAAGTCCATACTCATAACACTGACAGTAGCACCTGTATCTATGACTGCTTGCACATCAATATTGTTAATTTTAATCTCTATTATCGCTTGTACTTTGTCTTTGTGTTCCTTTATGCACGTGGATGGTTCAGTTATTAGTTCGTCTCCCATCTGTACCCCGTCATTGTACCTAAGGATACAGATTTTGTTCGGTGATTTGTTCTGTGTCGGGCTGCTCTCACTCCAAACCTCAGCCGACGATGGAGAGCGTATCTCGGCTGCATCTAGTTTGTTGAATTATTGCTAGTGGATGGGCGTGGCTGCTCTGTGTCACTGACCTCCACTATGTGCACGTTGTGTTGCGTCGGCCGCCACGGTTGCGCAATTGGCGCATTTTGTGGTGGCGGTCGGTTATTGTCGTATCTGTCACTCTTTTGCCGGTCCGGACTGGGCCTCTGGTTCTGTGGCCAAGTTCGGTTTGCATCATTATAAGTATTAGTGTTGTACGGCCCCCTGGCATTTTTCCATCTATGATTGCTTGGTGGGCCTGTTTCATACCGGTCATCGAACCTCCTCTTTCGGTCATTATTCACCGGCGGACTATTGCCATTCCGGTCTCTACCTCTATTTGCGTTTTGTGCATACTCTTGTCTCCTATTATTACCTCCGCCGTTTCCATTACTTGGTGGAGGTGTGTTATTTCTACCATTTCTATAACCGTTTCCGTTATTTCTAGCCTGTTCAGAGGCTGCCTTAACGTCCTCCTGAATCAGGTCAATCGAGTCCAGAACAGACAAGAAATGTTCCATATCATTTTCAGGCACGTGTATAAGCTTTTCCTTTACATGTATCGGCAAGTGTGATTTCAAAAGCCTGATCAAATCCCGAGATGAAATCTGTTCGTCCCAGTAACGGGTCTTATTAATGTACTTCTCAAAATATTTTCGCAAATTTCCTAGTCGTGGAGAATACGGCTCTGGATTATATACCTCCTTCCGTAATCTCTCTTGAATACATGTTGACCAATATTTGGCCAAGAATGCCTTTTCGAATTGCTCATATGTATCACAACTGTCGGCTGCTTCGGTTGCCCATAATGCAGCATCTCCTTGTATGTATGACATAACAAACTGTATTTTCTGGGTATGACTCCAAACGCTAGGCAAAATATTTCTAAATCCCTTGATAAACACTACAGGGTGAACAGATTTCTTCTCCGTTGTAAAGATCTGAAACTGTCGGTTCCTAATCAGACTTTCTTCAATTACTACTTTGGAATGACATTTATTTGTTCCATTTACATTGGTTGCCTGTTCTGTCTCGCAGTCGCAATTTTTTACTGCAGCATTTATATGCCTATCATTGTTGGACCTGGCTGGCGTGACATACGCCTGTGCCTCGTCCTGCCGCAAGCTAAGTTCCATTTCGGCAAGGCGCCGGTCCACACTCCGCTGCCACAGCGGAATGTCTTTTTGCACAATCTTTTTTAGATTTTGCACATCCGCATTTGAGCCTACATCTCTGGCCTCAATTGCGGCGTGCACTTTCTCATCTATTTCCTTCGTGAATTTACGTTCTACATTGTGCACTTGTTCGGTCACTTTGTCCTCAATTAATTGAGTTGTGTCAAGTTCTAGTTGTTCGACCCTATTAGTCAAGACACTGATCTCCTCTACGATATTGGCATTAGCCACTTGAATAGTGTCTACTCTTTCGCTTAATTCTTGTACTGTTTTGGGTATAGTTTCATATTTTTGTTTCAAACTAACAATCTCACTTTGCATGACTTCTAAAGTTTGCATCAACTGTAAGTCCCTCTCATGCAGGCGTCGGTCACGCTCTGCTTGTTTAGCATCACGTTCTCTATCGCGCTCTGCTTGTTTGGCATCACGTTCTTTATCGCGCTCTGCTTGTTTAGCATCAAATTCAGCTACCAATCTCTGGTCACGCTTTGCTTGTTCAGCATCACGCTCTCTATCACGCTCTGCTTGTTTACATGTAAATTCAGCTACCAATCTCTGGTCACGTTCTGCTTGCATATGTACAAATTCAGTTTGAAAATTGAGCATGCGCTCGAACATAATTCTTAATGATTGCACTTCTGACATCACACCACTCTCTGGTCTGTGTCCAGTGCTTGCAGATTGCACAGAATTTCCGCTATCAACTGAATCACTGGGTGGCAGTGGCAACATTTCTTGCCCTTCTGCCCCCAGATTCTCACATTGTACCTCCTGAACTACGTCACTAACATTACTTTGTGTCCCACTTTCCAACTCGGTATCACTACTTACTGACTGTTGCTCATTATCCATATTGATATCTTTCTGACTACGCAGTCTAACCATAGTAAACACAAGAAATAAAATCTGAACTAAATATCCTAACACACAGGTTTCACTGACATAACCACACAAGAAATGGACATTAACTAATATACACTTACTATATACTACAATAACTAACTACTTAAACGTCCTGTTATTTTAAAACAAAGTACTAACAACAAGCACACCACTAATGATCCGAGAACACTGCACTGAGGCTACTTTACTACCCACAGGACAACTACACTGTAGCTTTACCTTTTGGTGATCTATCTTGGGTGCAGCTGCCCCCTGATATTGTGGTAGGTAATTAATTTTTCAAAACAATGAGCTCTCTTCTTCAGCTTGCCTCTGGATACATAGTGTTCTCATGCAAAAAATCATACACAGGTATTACCACACAATATTGGTTAAGCAATACATACAATACATAGAAAAATTATTAAATGTTCTGCAACAAAGTTCGACTATATTAATTCCCTAGTTATCTCACGGGTATTTAGTGACCACTGCTTATTCGGGCCCCACGTTGGGCGCCAATTGTAACGAAATCGGCCGTACGTAATGTCGAATTCGTTACAAGAATGATAATAACAAATTTTTATCCTTTTTTGCTTTTAAGTTAAGTTTACATCGTGCGAACTTTGTTGTAGAACCACTCTCTTATTTTCGTGTGGTAATAAGAAATTTTACTTTCTTAATAATTACGTACATTTAAAGAAAAAATTATTTACGTGATTTCATATGAACTGGTTAAGAATATTAGATTGAGAATTGAGTCCATTAAATCATTCGGCCTTGGCATACACTTTCCAGATGCAGTGGATTTTTTTTGTTAAATAATTTTTACTGAATTTTATCCCGGCAATAGCCATAGAACACAAGATTATCTCTATCAGCAGAAAATGTTTTAATTATTGCCAAGCCGACATTTATCACTGACCAAACCTACTTCAATATGCATTTGAGTTATTTTAAAGAACCAAACTGTTTAAATCTCAATGTTAACTAACATTAACTATCCGCCTACGAATGCACAAACGTATAATTAATTCAATTCTTCTCAGCCTCAGGATCACTGAAAAGAAAGAACAATTTCTTAATTCACTATTGATTTCTATGCATCTGTTCCCGATTTACGGGTTTGATAATTTTTTTAAATGTGCCGCCTCTTCAGATCTGCGATTGTTGGTCGCAGCACAGCCCAGCAACACAGCTAAAAAATGCTGAAAAATTCTTAAAGAAATTCTATAGATGACGTGGGCAAGCTAATTTACATAAATAAATCACACTTCTGATAAATACTGATATATTTAGCTCAAACAACAATTCAACTCACATTAATTCGTAGCTCGTCGTCTAATGGCGGCTACGTCCAGACAGAGACAAAAGAATACTACCCATTCGTTACAAGCTTCTTCACAGCGTCCTACCTCTATCGCGTCTCATCCGACAAGACCAAAGAATACATAATGTTTAGTCCTTATATAGCATTTCCCGACTATTAACATTTCTTTGTAAATTGATTTCTGGCAAAATGCGATATCTCTGATACAGCAAATACTGACACATTTTACATTCATAAAATAAATACAGAAAAATTCCTATCCTAAATACAGAGAAATATTACAATAAAAATATAAGGAGAATAATTAATACCACATTAAGTAATATTTTGTTCAATAATTACAATATATACAATTTGCCCAGAGCGGCGTATATGGTACAAATAAACTGTGAAAATGCTTCACAACATCCTAGTCCACCGCTATGCCACTCTCAGTCCCAACCCCTTGCCACAAGGATCGTACCCCGTGGAAGACCCATCCACCCAGCATTTCCTATTCCAGTCCTGTCACACGTTTATCCTACCCCATCAGGGGCCAGGTCACTGGTGAAAGCAGCCATGTCATTTACCAGCCCTGTTGCAATTACAGTACAGCTTTTTATATTGGTATGACTACCAACTAGCTGTACACCAGGATGAACAGCCATGGCCAAACTGAGGCCAAGAGCAAAGTAGACCACCCAGTGGCACAGCATGCAGCTGACATTAACACACTTGATTTCAGTGGCTGCTTCACTATCCGAGCCATCTGGATCCTTCCCTCCACCACAAGCTTTGCTGAGTTGTACAGGTCTGAATTATCCTTACACCACATTCTCTGCTCCTGTTATTATCATGGCCTCAACTTACAGTAACATACTATCTCACACCCTGCACCCAACAGTTTCCACCTCCTCTCCCTCCTCATTCTTGTCTCTCATCATGTTTATTTGCAGCCCTCTAACAATAAATCTGCCTGTTTTTCTACTGCCCCTCTCCTTTTTTGTCTCTTCTTTCCCCATGTCCCTGCCCCACAAACTCCTGATGCTGTGCCTGTTGGCAGTCTAGTCCCTGCACACTCCACGTTCGTCTCTCTCTCCACCTGTACATTACTACCGCTTCCCCTTCCCATTCCCATTCCCCTTCCACTTCCCCTTCCCCGCCTTTCCTGACTACTGCTTGCATCCCATGTGATGATGCATTCCGGCCCAAGATTCTGGAGTTGGCAGTCGTGTGTGCATGAGGTGTGATTTATTTGTGTGTGTGTGTGTGTGTGTGTGTGTGTGTGTGTGTGTGTGTGTGTCTTTACTGATGAAGGCTGTGGCTGAAAGCAATATGTGAGTCTTTTAACTGTACCTGTCTGCAACTTGATGTGTCGTCTTTGTGGAAAGTACCAATATATCTTTCTTACATTGATATTCCTATTTGGAGTTCCCACTGTTTGATCTTCAGCATTCTTCTATAGCCCCACATTCTGAAGCCAGTATACATTTTACATTCTCTCTACTTCAGCCATCATCAGTTATATGCTCCTAAATAGTAAAACTCATCTGCTGCTTTTACTGTGTCATATCTAATGTAATTCCTTCAGCATTGCCAGATTTAATTCCAACATGTTCCATTACCTCCAATTTAATTCTGTGGATTTTCATCTTATATGCTCTTTCTAAGACACTATGCATTCCTTTCAACTACTCTCCCAAGTCTGCCAGAATTGCAATGTGATCAGAAAACAGCAAAGCTTTCATTTATTTTCCTGAACCATAATTACCTTCCCATATGTCTTCTTGGTTTCCTGTACTGCTTGGTCAGTGTGCAGATGCAATGACACTGGGAATGGAATATAAATCTCATGCATCCCTTCTCACTTACTGCTTCTCTTTCATATCTCCTGACTTTTATAACTGCACTCTGGTTTCTGTGCATGTTGTACATATACGTTTGCTTCCTATATTTTAACCCTGTTACCTTCAAAATTTCAGCATGTCGTCCAGTCAGCATTAAGCTTTCTTTAAAACTACAAATGCTATAAATGTATATTCTAAGATGAGACATAGCAACAGTGTTACTTCACATGTTCCTCTCAATCCAAAACAGTTATTCTCAAGGTCACCTTTTACATTTTACCATTCTTTTGTAAATGATTTGCGTCAGCACTTTACACCCAGACTTGTTACAGTAATGATTCTGTGTTATTCATCCCTGTCAGTGCCTGCCATCTCTGAAATTTGATTTATTTCATGACTCTTAATGTCCTAGAGTATTTCTTCTGTCTCATACATCTTGTACAACAGGTGCAGTAGTTTTATCGTGACTCGCTCCCAACAATCTATGACGAAGCAAATTAAGATCTTTTTACTTCCTTTCTTGTTTTGTCATCTGCCTCCTTAAAATTCATATTGTTTTCACATTTAACTAATTACCATCAACATACATAAGTATAATCTGCACTTTCATAAAAGAGAAAGGTTGGCCCTCAGTTTTCAAGAATATACCACCAGATCTAATTTTGTGCTTATTTTGTTTATGTCATCAATTTTCTAATTTATTTTGACTGTTCTTAGTTAATAATTTTGTTGTAGGGTGAATCAGTAATTGTTTTGTTACTTAAATTCTGTTGCTGACTTACAAACAAATTTAAATTCTGTACTAATTATAAACATTTGTAAGATGAATCACTTGGATTCTTTAATTATTTACTTGGCTCTATTTGAAAACTTGTTAAAAAAGCCAGCCCTTAATTAATTCCAAAGTAATTACCAGTTTGGTTGAATTTATTGTTTGCATAACTATATCTGTTAATTTCATGATTGAAACAATTAATTTGGCTTAACCCTCATGGTAAATGAAACTGTTGAAATGGACCAATTTTTTGATGTATTCAGTTAATTTATTAGTTTATGTTTTAATTGCAGTTTCTGTAAACTAAACATCAAACAACGTATAGTTTCAGTACCTATTATTGTGATGATATATAAAGACCTAATTTTTAGTCCCAAGACAGTCAGACCACGGTTGAGTTTCAGACGAGGAGCCGACAGTGGTAAGATCAACAGCAATGCATCAACTTAACTGTGAAATAAGTGTAACATAGATAGACCATGTGTTAAAACAATGGCTGTGTCTGTTCAATACATACTGTATTATTCTGCACCAACTGTGAGGTTAGATTTTTACTGCTTGTAGATTTTCAACAGTAAACGACTGCAGCAGTATGCTGATGTTTACCTGCAAACTATTAGCAAGGCTTATCAAGTGTTAAACAGTAGTGTGCTGGCCATATTAACTGTGTAATATTGTGGGGTTGTGAACAGTGAAAGTAAAGATGGAAGTGAAATGCAACAGTGCACCTGTCGGCTTCATCATTTAAAGTAGTCAGTATTGAACTTCCACCCCTCTATTTTTCAGCCGGTATAGCAATGCAGTATGTCAACACCGAGGTCAATCAATGAAGAAATAATGCAGCTGAATGTCACAAATCCTAATGATTATGAAGGAACATCATCTCCTCCAGGTGCTTTGCCTCTACACAAATCTTTCAGGGCTCTGTCAAATTCTTCTCGCAGTGGCATAACATCCATCCAATCTTAACTTCCTTCCTCTTCTGTTTCTATAATATTGTCCACAAGCTTGTTTATCTTATATTGACCTACTACCTTTCAGATTTCCCCTCTTTGTTTAGTATTGGCTTGCCTGCTGAACTCTTGATATTATTACAGTTGCTTCTTTTTTTTTTCTTTAAAGATCTATTTCATTTTCCTATAGATGGCATCTATCTTTCTCATAGTCATGCATGTTTTTAGAGTGTTGTATTTGTTCTCTAGTCATTCCTGGCAGTCATTTTCTGCCAGACATCCAGATTTCCTTTCAACTGCTTCACTCACTACATTTTTATATATTTTTCTTTCAGCAATTAAATTTAATATTCCCTATGTTATCCAAGGATTTCTACTAGGATTTGTGTTTTTACTTATATGATTCTCTGCTGCCTTCACTATTTCATATCTCAAAGCTGCATATACATCTTCTATTGTTTTTATTTCCCTTATTTGTATTCACATGTTGCCCAGCACTCACTTTGAAACACTCAACAGCTCCTTGTTCTTCCGATTCTTCCAGGCCTTGTCTCTTTAAATTCCTACATTTTGCAATTTATTTAGTTTTAATCTGCTGTTTACCAATTATAAATCATGGTTAGAGTTGTAATAGAACTGCTCAACACACTTCTTTCTTCATGAAGTATCATAGTAGGCAATACTCTACAATTTAAAGTTAAGAATATTTAAATTTTGTATTATAGTCATACTTATTGTTTTCCATAATTATTCAAAAAGATAAAATTTATCATTAAGAAACATTGATTATACTGACTTGACACATATATCTTTGTAATTAAACTTTTCGTATCTCTGTAATTGACTTGATTATATTGACTTGACACATATATCTTTGTAAATAAACTTTTTTTTTATCTTTGTAATTGACAACAAGTTGTTGGTATCTGACTGCTGTGATTGATCTATGGAGCAACAGTATTTAGTCTGTGAACTGATTATGTTGTAAAGCTACAGAATATGTTACCTGATGTTAAAACATGCCTGATGATGTTAGTTAAAAATCTTATGTTAAGAAAGTAATCTGCTTTATAATAGTATTTTCAATATACATATTTCCAAATAACAACCCAACTACAACTCACAGGCTGGACAATATACCATCTATACAAACAGCCAAACTACAATTCCAATGAGTACAAAGTTAGGTAGAAATAATAAATTTTGATCATCCTGCCTGCTATTGGTCATATTAATAGGCATTCTATGTGATTTATGTATGGGTGGCATCTGTTCTCATAGACTCATCTGAAAGAACAGACACTATGCATTCATATAGTTGATACACCAATGTGGGAAATGGATCCACCTTCTTCAGGGCGGATTCACAAATATGTCTGACTTCCTGTGGGAATCTCAGAATAGTGAACATGGAGGAAATGGATAGGGTCTGTGGTTAGGTGGTGTTTGATGAGAATGTGGAGCGGCCATGAGGCATGCCTTGATGGTCCATTCAGTTGCTATAATGCTCTGTCCCATATGGCACAGTGGTTAATGCACTTGCCTACCAAGCAGAAGATCCCTGGTTCAAATACCAGTCCGGTACACATTTTCACTCATTGCCACTGATTCCATGTAATGTTCCGATGCAGCCAACAACATTGATCCCCTCCCTTTCCTTTCCTTTCCTCCCCTCTCCACCTTCAGTTTACTATAATCTATCACAGCTGCTGATTCCAGGTGGTGTCTGTTCTTTCAGACATGTCTGAGAGAACAGACTCCGCACATTGATATGATTGATGTGCCTGTCTGGGCAATGGATCCACCTTCTTCAGTGTGGATACATAAATATGCTTGACTTCCTGTGGGAATCTCAGGGTAATGAACATATAGGAAATGGACAGGATCTGTGGATAGGTGGCACTTAATGGGAATGTGGATCAGCTATGAGGTGTGCCTGGACAGTCCATGCAGTTATCATAATTCTGTGTCCGAGATGGCACAGAGATTAATGCATATGTCTAGGGAGCAGGAGAACCTGAATTATAATCGTGATCCAGTACACATTTTCACTCATCACTGCTGATTTCGCATATTGTCCTTATGCAGATGACAGCAGTGGTCCCCTGCCTTTCCTTTTCCTTCTTCTCCTCTCCAATTTCAATTTACATATAATATTTATTTATTATATAAAAGTATGCAAAATAAAGGGTCTGCAAAGTTTGCTAATATCCTTATTACTACAAATATTATAGTCAGCAGGGTGAGGTTTGGGTGACAATTTTGGATCTATGTCTCTGATATAAATAAGCATAGTATGCACTATAGTGACATGTACATAGCAGGAAATCAAGGAAAATTACAAATACTGTTAACTGAAGTGAAAAAAAGGGTTTTTCCAAATAAAGGATGATAACTATGATGGACAATAAAGTTTCAGGCCTAACCATCAACAGCAGTGTAGATGGACACCTAAAGTAAAGAAGGGATTTTTATTTTATTTTTATTTATCTTATTTGCAAGTGATAAAAAACTTTAAAAAATGATAGAGGAAGTATTTGGGAATTGCAAACAATTACAGGTTTGAAGCAATGTTTTAAAGAATTAGATAAACAACAAGAAAAACATTATCAAGAAACAAAATAAGTTTTAGAACATATTATAGTTGAAAATAAGGAAATGAGAAATACTTTAAAAGCAGTAGGACACTTGGTTGATTAATTTATATGTCATCTTATAAATGTACTGAGTGAAATACAGAAAATTATGAAAGAAACTGTAATAATAACACCAACAGCCTTAGTTGTAGACTTCAACAAAACTGAAAAAGATGATTTAGTAAATTTGTATGCTTTGAATGACAAAGTTAAGGAACATGTTGGTCTTTTGAACGAAATAGGTAATTTTTATGAAAATGCTATAGACTATCCCATTGCTTAGACAGATTATTTTCCTGTTGTGAAAAATGAAGTTTTGGAAGTTGTGGTAAGGTTTTATAGGACCAAACTGCTGAGGTCATCAGTCCCTAAGCCTACACACTACTTAATGGAACTTAAACTAACTTATGCTATGGACAACACACACATCCTTGCCTGAGGGAGGACTTGAACCTCCGATGGGGGAAGCTGCACGGACCGTGACAAGGCGCCTCAGCCTCCGTGGCTACCCTGCGTGGCTAAAAAATGAACTTTCAGCAGTAGACATAGAGAGTCTTATGGAGCACAAATTCAGTAATAACAAAACTGTTCGGGAAAGGTTGTCTGAATTCTGTGAAACATTAAAGGAGTACCTGGATGTCTTTTTCAGATAGTTTAACATCGACTGGAAAGCAAGCTCTAATGACACATTTAAAGTGTTTGACTCTGTTGAAAGACTAGCTGGCCAGTACTTGGTTGTAAATCTAGTGTGAAAGTAGAAAAAAGTATCGGTATGTGAATGTGAAGTTAGGCATGTGCTTTTTAAACAACTACACAAACCTGACGTGACTGTTAGATTAGTAGAGAGACTGTTTGGAAAATGTAACAGTGAAATTTTTGAATTTAACTTTGTAATGCAAAAATCACAACGTATGTTACTGAAAAAGATCAAGGATCATAGATAAGTTCCTGCTAAGTGCCTACAAGTGCCTTGACATTGGATTCAGTATTAATAAGAGGGTGGTTTGAAAAGTTCTTGGAATGGAATAGAAAAAAGTACTTACATCACTGTAACTTTTTTTTATTTTTCAATATAGTCTCCTTGTAGATCAATGCACTGGGTCCAACGATGTTCCAGTGCCTTGATCCCATCTCGAAACTGAGTTTCCCCCAGGCCTGCAAAATAGGTGTCAACTCCAGCTATCAATTCTTTGCATGAAGTTTGGGGAAGAGATGGAAGTCTGGTGGAGCCATTTTAGCTGAATTGGGTGGGTGTGGCAACAATTCATACCTTAGCTCATGTAATTTTGCCATGGTGACGGCACATGTGTGTGGGCACACATTGTATTGATGGAAGATGACTTTCTTCCTTGTTAAACATGGCCTTTTTTTGCATATCTTTTGTTGCAATTTGTCCAGGAGGTTAACGTAGTATTCTCTAGTAATTGTTTGTACAGTGGGGAAATAATCTACAAACAGAATAATCCGCTTTGCATCTCAGAACAGTGATGCCATGACATTTCCTGCCGAAGGAATTGTCTTTGCTTTCTTTGGTGGCAGAGAATCAGCATATTTCCACTGCTTTAACTGTTGTTTTGTCATTGGGGTACAGTAGGGCACCAAAGTTTCATCTGTGGTCACAAACCAGAGCAAAAAATCTTGATCGTTTCCCCTAAAATGGGCCAAACATTGTTCCAATATCTCCATTCTCTAATGTTTTTGATCCAGCATCAAGAGTCATGGCACCCATCTTGCAAATTATTTTTTCCTTTATAATTCTGCAGTTAAAATGTGATACAACCTTTTAGATGACATGTGGCAAACTTGAGCAATTTCATGCTCTTTCAGTCGGCAATCCTCCATGACCATTTGTGCACTTTTTCTATGATTTCTGGAGTAGTGACATCTCTTGGCCAACCACTGCATGGATTGTCATCTAAGCTCTCATTTGTCCACTTAGCAACAGTTGAATATGAAGGAGCAGAGTCCCCCAATGTATTCTGGGAACCTGCATGTCCTTTGCTTTCTTACCTTTCTTTACAAAGTACTTAATCACTGCTCGAATCTCAATTTTTTCCATCTTCACAAATCATTAAGCGGGAACAACAACAAAGCCATGTCACCACCACAGCTGTCTTCCAAGACAACTGATGTGGCACTTGCTTCAGACAACCGTCCAATGAATATCAAATGAATAACTCATTGTGCTAGCGCAGACCTCTCATGGAGATTCCGAGAACTTTTCAAACCACCCTCATATCTGCAAGTTGTACAGTCTCTGGTCATCTGGTATATCAATAAATGATAGTAAGTAATGGTGATCAACAAAACAGACCAACAAAATCCAGATGGATGTGTACAAAACATGCTGTCAGGAAAATTCTGAATCTTTGTGTGCAAATGCCACAAAACTCTGTTTTCCTGGCACAAGACACAGGAGTGCATCTGCATATGGCTGTCTTTTTTTAACACCAGTCCAGACCACTCTGTTTGACACAGGTTTCATGGAACATTGATGCCACAGTGAGACAAGTTATGAATGACACTAAAGACTTCAAGGTGATGTTTTTGCAGAATGAAAGGCCTTCCACAGCTGCTGCTGCAGTCACACTATATATTGTTTTTAAATCTGTCCACTGGCATGTGAGTCAAATAAAATGATTATGTACCATTATGGGTGAAATGTATGGATGCATTGATAAGCTGGTCATCTGCAATTTCTGCCCAATTCCTGGAAAGGCAATCTGCCATGGTGTTGTCTCTCCCCTCAATGTGGCACATGTAAGTAGTAAACTAAGCCACAAATTTGGCACGGTCCCTGATGTGACAAAACAATTTCAGTTGCCTACTGTAATCCAGAAATAAGTTGTTGGTGGTCTGTAAAAACAGCAAAATGTTGGCCCTCCAAAATGAGATCGCAATGTTTGATTACCTGGTGTATATCAAGCAGTTCCCTATCTACAGCACTGTAAGATGCCTAGACAAAAAATTCTAGGGGTACCCAAGATCTGTGTAGTTTTTGCTGTAAGTCCAGTAGGGGTCCTGGGTTTTGAATGTGTGAGCACTGTATCATTTGCTGTCTTCATGTCTTCAAATGCTTTAGATGATTCAGCAGACCACACAATTTTTCTGTTGCTGGAAGTAGTTTTTTTCTTTTTTTTCCAGAGAGAAGCAGATAAAGAGACAGCTGCACAACTGCAGTGTGAGGTAAAAGACGGTGGCAAAAATTTACCTTGCTCAAAAAACACCTAAGATCCTTGTATGTGGTAGGGTGCAGCATGTTCTGAAAGGCTAAAATCTTATCATGTAGTGGTGCCAATCCAGCAGAGTAGTCTTTATAACCCAGAAAAGAAAACACACACTTCTTGGCATTAGTGAGGACTCCAAAGTCCCCATGGTGTTGGAAGAGTTGAGACATATGTTGTAAATATTCTTGCAAGGATGTAGGAAAGAGCAGTATATCATCAAGACAGCAAAAAAACAGATTGAAGATCACTTAACACTATGCATAAATCTCTAACAAATCTGTATGGCATTACATAAACTATACAGCATAAAACTGTAATGAAGTAGTCCAAATGGTGTTATAATTGTTGACTTCTTTATATCCTCCTTGGCCATCATAATCTGTGAGATTACTTTTGTACAGTCAACAACATTGGAAACAGATGCCCTACTGATAATATGGTTAAATTTGGCTGTGTGAGATACTGGATAGTGATTCAATGTTGCATGAGAATTCAGTGCTGTGTAGTTACTGATTAATCCACATGTACCATCTTTCTTTTTCACCATGTAGAATGGAGAGGTCAAGTCACTCTGTGAGATGGACATGATATCTTCACATAATATGTTATTCATCTCCCTCTGTGCTGGAACAAATTTCTCTGGAGGTATACAATGTGCATGATAGAAAATGGACTGTCTGGGGGAGATTTTTGTATGATACTGCTTGGTGTGGCAGCATTGTCATTTTGTTTTGAGTGTTTCTGTCAGTGCAGAAAATTCATTCAACAACTGTGCAAAAGTAGCATCATTGGAAATAGCAGATAGTTCACCTGTTGTGAATACTGTAGCAGAAGAAATGGGCACACATTTGTGCAGCCCACATTTGTTGAAGTATGAGTCTTGTGGATCCAAAGTATGCATCACAGAAATCTTCATGAAGGCCGTGATGGGCCTCATGCATTCATTACAAACCAGTGTAGGTGCCATGACAGGTATACAATTGTCAGTTTTTGTACTGACAAAACCACCATTCACTAGGCCTGGCATCAATTTGAAAAATTTCAGATAATCAGATGCTGAGATGCAGCCACTGACATCAGCAATAACAAACCTCCAAGTAGGCGAAAAATTAGGACAGATATGTAATGAGAACCCCTGTTCACCATATGAATTGATGTGTGTATTGTTCACCACCATCAGGATATGATAAGTGGCAGACATCAGCTCAGAACACAGATGTCAGAGAAAAAGACTAATATGAGAACATGACTTGAGCAAAAAGTATGTCCCATGCTTATATTTATAATAAATGACCTTCTGGAACATCTGAGCACTGCTACTGTAGCATTAGAGCACTGAAAATTACTAATGTTTTTGTTATTATTAAGGTTCCCACTAGGAAAATTGCATAGCACTGCACATTTTCTAGCCTTGCATCCAATCTTTTTATGTAGCCAACACAAAGGGGCCTTCTTCTGTATCACTGTTAGAGTTCAGTTCTCTACACACCAGATTTGCTCGAAGGTTCAGACTTGTGTGAGAAGTCAAATGGGTCAGAGTAACTAGCATCAAGCACAGTTGGCATGCATGATTCAGGGCCTGTAGCTTCAGCACTCAAAATGAATATCCCAGGGCTGCAACCACAAATTGAAGAAACTGCATCATGAAAATCATCTTCTAAGTAGCTAGCCTTCTTTGCAAGTTCTGAGGAAGGCAGATTAGTATCTGCCAGAAACACAGGGCATAATTTGTTTGAGAGTTCGCCAAGCCACAAAAAACATAATATAGTTTCTGCTAGGATACCTTTAAGTGCAAATGAGTATTGTTTCAGTAAAACTTCAAAATTTTCAGTTGCACATAAGTTTCAAGTGAAAGCAAGTTTTTTAAGTGTTCATGTTGAGGCAATGAATAATGATGTATCTGTGTGTTTTTCACACAAGAATAGACCTCTTCATGTAACACATCCTTGATGTTTTTTATGTGCCCATTATCTAACTATGCCAATAGTAATATGTGTCTGTCAAAATCACTAATCAGAATGACAGGAGTTTCACATTACCAATGTTCAGTGAATATTTTGCTGATCTGAATCGGAGTGAGAACTTGATTGCGCATTTTTGGTTGGAGTTGTTTTTGGTTGGAGTTGCGATGGCTGGAGTAGTGAGCAAAGGGTTGTCATTGTTTGATGCAGCAGAAATGTCTTCCAAGTTTTGCCTGTTGTGTATGATGATGAAAATGCTGACTCCATTTTTAAATATTCTGCATGAAATAGTTGGGAAGTCAACAATGTAGGATTCCTTTTTTGGTGGTATTCTATCTGCAAAAGATGAAATGATGTGCCATGACATAGAACCACAATTTATTGGGAAAAACACTTCGAAAGAGACACCAGTAGCATAAGCACATTACAAACCCAAAAGGCAAAAGACAACAGAAAGATAGAGATATCACTTTGTGCCCATACTGCATAATGATATTCCGTCAGTTGGTCTCAGGTCACCAAAATTTCATTTTTTTGAATTGTGTTTTAAGGATATGTGTAAATACTTAAATAATCTGCAATTTCAACTCTGACCTATTATATCTACCAGCACATCTTATTCTGAGAAAATGTTCATATTTGTTTATTTCTCCCAGAAATTAAGTCAATCCCAGACATTTAAACCTGATGCCCATTTACTCATGTATAACTGATAATGTCATCTGAAACTAATTAGTGATGTTTCTTGTAGCTGACAATATACTCATGTAAGGAACATCCTGCTAGGTCAAGATGTAGAAAGGGTTCGTACTCGTGTAAAGAATGTTCTACCAAACCAAGGTGTGAAAAGGACTGATACATTACAAGTAATAAGATGGTGCAATACAAATGACATGAAACTGACTAAGTGAAAAGAAGAAGGCTTTGTGTTGTGCCATTTTTTATAAAGTAAAAACTATACTTTATTTTCAAGTAAAAAGATGGTCTACAAATGTACGTGTTCTTACTTTCTGTTAAATGGTATAAATTTACAGTGACATATTGTGTGCCAAATATAAAGAATACTGCAAATAAAAAGAATTATATCAGCAACTTCAACACTGTGTCTGTATAAAGTATTACTTAATTAGTTAAGTAACGTATGGTTTTTTTAAGTAATTGTGTTTAAAATTAAAAAAAAAAAAAAAAAAAGGAAAAAGTCACATGGCACAACAGCCTGGTGCAAGTCTCTCAATTGGACACCACTTTGGCAACTTGAAATAATGCCTGAACACTGCAGAGTCTATAAATGGCAGACACAATTCAGTCTTACAAAGTTAATTGTCTCTTTTACATTTGTTAAAAAATGGCCTTGAACAGTTTCGTTATTTTGGTGTCATAATTTTGTTCATGTTTTCTTGCTTAAAAAACTATATGATAACTTTAGTAATGCAACTGTTCAACACAACTCTTTTTTGTGAAATAGTAAAGTAGTCTAAGCACTATAATTTAAAGTTAAGAACATTTAAATTTGGTATTATAATTGTACTTATTGCTTTTCATAATTACTCACAAAGTTAAAATTTATAAAAAAATGTTATTGTTTAAGAAATATTAGTAACTAAATCTCTTTCATTAAGAAACATTGATTGCATCAACTGTATTTGTATGTATTTGTAAGTAAATGTATATGTGTCAACAAGTAGTTGGTGTCTTTCTGTCGTGGTTGCTCTATGTAGCCAGTATGTTAACTCTGTGAATTGAGATGCTGTAAAGCTACAGTGTGTGCTACTTGGTGTTGATGTTCATCAAATAATTGATGTGAAGAAGTAATCTGCCTCAAAATATTATTTCAGTGTACATATTTCCAAGTAACAACCAAACAATGTATCACAGGAAGGAGAATCTATCATCTAGACAAACAAGCAAGCAACAATTCTAATGAGCTCAGAATAACGTAGAAATAATGGACTTTGATTACTCTACCCACACTTGTTCATACTATGATGTATTTATTATGCAAACTCATGCAAATTCTATAGTTTGTGAAGCTTTCTAATTGCTTTATTATGATGATTATTGTAATCATCAGAGCAAGAGTGGTTTAGAGAATCCACATCAACTCCTGTCTTTCTTGCAGAGACAAATGACATAGCAAAGAACAATGTAAAAGATTCTATTCTTTCCTGTAAATGGAGGCTGCATGAATTCAGAAACATAGATGTGACCATTTTTTCTGTGCTCCATCACCACAATCAATATAATCGGTCCTGGGTGAATAAGAAAGTAGAAAAAATTAATAAGGCTGTGGAAAATCTATGCAGTAACTTTAAAAATGCAACATGTGTTACTATAAGCACACTAGGGAGTTGATTTCATACAGCACATAGTTCACTCATCCTTAAACTGGGGAAGGCCTTTGTTAACCATAAGGTCTCACATACATTTCATTTTAAGTCAATCGTGTAGCAAGGTTTCAAGCAAGTTATACATTTGAAAGGTAAAAGTGAAATGTGTGTGGAATTTAGCTTGTGATGAGATGAAACAGTACAAGTGGTGGTCTCTATCAAGCCCCAGAATACTGATAACTTTTTTCCAGTTTACAGAATTACAATGTGTGCAATTCGGATGAGCCATGTGCAGATGAGTGCTTGCTTGAGAAAGAAAACAATGATAAAATATTTACTCTGCTGCAAGTCAATGTCTGTTGTACAAGAAATAAATTATTAGAATTGGAACATTATTGTAACATTAAGGATGTAGATGTGCTGTGTGTATCAGAATACTGGATAACCAAAAATCAAATTGACTGTTTCATCCCTCAAGGATATGTTGTTGCTGACATAATGTGTATAAAATACAAAAAAGTGATGGTGCTGGAATTTACATCAAGCATGGGCTAAAACTTAACAAATTAAACATTACACCACATTGTTCAAAAGTAAATTCTGAGTTTAGTTCTATAAGGCTATTTGAGGAAAGTGTAATAATCATTAGCCTGTATAGGTTCAAAAATGAAAATATAAACGTAATTTTCAACAGTTTGAGTTAGTGATTAAGAGACTTTTTATGTTTAAAATGAAGTCGTTATCTTTGGAGATTTTCATATTGAAATGCAAGACTCAAAGTAACAAGACTCCAGAGCATTTTTTTAATTTTTTAAAATATTTAAACTTGCATTGTGCAGGAACAGACAATATTATTGTTAACTTACACAGAAAGCAATATGTGTCTAACCTGGCCAATGGAGTATTTGTAGATTATGTTCCATTTTTTAACACTTTACTATAAGCAACCAACTTATTCAAGAATTCAGAGTGGCATAGATAATAGGTAAGAGGGAGAAGGAGAAGCACATTATGTTATTTTCTGAGAACACAAACAGGGAGCGTGTATATGAAAATCAAAGAAGAAAAATTGGAGATGTACATGATTTTGATGACTTTTTAAAAAATATAGCGACTTATAGATTTCATGTCCCCCATTAATAAAAATTCTCTTTTCAAATAAACATAAAAATACAAATATTACCTAATGTACAAAAGAACTAAGAACTAGCAGAAATTAGAGGAAACATGCTCATATGGTATCAAATATATAAAAATTGGGATAATTGAGGGACTGAAGAGAGATTTGGATTACAGTACTTAACTTACAGGTAAAAAGTATTGCAAAGGTAAGCTCACTCAAGCTAAAAAAAGCAGCATGTGAAAGGTATACAGAAGGTGCTCCAAATAAGTGTAAGATAGCATAGAAAGTTATCAGACAAGATAGTTCTTCCAGACACATGTGTCAAACTCTGCCTGATCCAGGAGAACTGAATTACTCCTTTGTCATATCAGTAAGAGAACTTGGAGACAAAATTAAGGCCACAGACACATTAGCAAGGGATCTGCTTGGTCTCCAGATGTTCAAAAGGCCTTTGTTTCATTGGGATAAAATTGCACCCAATGACATCTGTAAAATTGTTTTCAAATTTACTAATCCCAAAAGCATGGGCTGCTACTGGATTTCTAACTGTGTCATTAAATGAGCAGTTCACTTTGTAAGTAAGCCACTGAGTTTCATTTTTTAAAAAAAATGTTTAGAGTATGGAGTTTTCCATATTCACTCAAAATCTCAATATTAATCCCATATTCAAAAAGTGTGATAAACAACTCCCCCAGAACTATTGACCAGTTTCAATTGTGCCAATATTCTCAAAAATATATGAATCACTCATGTACAAACTATTAAGTAATTATTTTGAAAAGCATGACTTTCTCAGCAACAGTCAGTATGGATTTCAGCCAGATAAAAATACCACTGCAGGTGTTCTGGAAATTGTTGATCAGTCTTTAACAGCTTTTGAAACTAAGAAGACAGTGTCACTAGAATTATATGATCTAAGGAAAGCAACTGACTGCATTCCTTTTAACATATTGCTAAGAAAATTAGAGTATTATGGCATACAAAAATCTACATTAGCTGAAATTTCTTCCTACTTGAACAACAGAAGGAAGCTTCTCTCAATTAGAAACAGACACTACTCCTTCATACAGGTATTGCACAGGGCTCTGTCATTTGCTCCTTCTTTTTCATTATGGCTGTCAATGACCTGTCCCATTGTGTATCACAGTCAATTATTTTCTATACTGATTATACAACTTTACTTACTTCACATCGTGATATCCAAACTCTTGATAAGATTTCACAAGAAACTCATGAATGTTCTACTTCATGACATATTTTGTGCTTTTAGACATTCTTCTCATTTTAAAAGTTTAAAAAGAAAATTTCCCACGTAACATGTGAGGTTGACCCTAAAGAACAATGCTGCTCTCTTTTTACTAGGTATAGAATACTAAGAGTGGTGAATATGTATGTTTATGAGTCTATGAAAATGTTAAAGAATGTGTTATCTGGGAAACAATTCACAAATAAATAATAAAAACATTGACATTCCAAGGTACAGGCTAGCAGTAGCAGGAAACTCCCACATAATGAATGCCCTTAAAATTCTTAACAAGTTTTCACTTGCTGCTTGAGCCCTGCCATTTAAAAAATACAAATTTAAATTATAAGAATGGCTAACAAAAAATCAATGTTACAATATAAAAAAGTGTTTGTTATGGACAATGCTGATATTAACATTTAAGATTATAGGTTTATACAAGGTACTTGGTTTGTACATATAATATGAATTTTAATTTTAATACTTTGATGTCAACTGTAACTTGCTGTGACTGGATAAGCCCATTTTACTGTATGTAGTCAATGGCAAGAAAGAATCTGAATCTGAAACCTGAAAGTATCTTACGGTTTAAATCTCTGTCTTGGCGTTATACAATCAGTCTGAAACCTTACACTGTCCCTAAGTTTCTCCCATGTATACAACAATTTTTCATGATTCTTAAACCAAGTGACTAATTTATACTCTGTGCAAAATTCCACCAGGAAGCTTCCTTTTGCATTCTTTTTCCCCAGAAAATGTTTTCCCAATATCATCACTGACCTTTCCTACTACCAAATTCCAGTCATTCATCACTTTAGAATGTTCAACTACCTTACCTATCTTAATAACATCCTTTATCTCATCATACATTTTTTCAACCTCATTGTCACCTCTGGAACAGTTGGCATATAATTACATTCTCTAACCTATCTACCTGATTGAGGAATCTAACATTCCACACTCTGAAACATAGAATGTCAGTTCCCCTTTTCCTAATAATGATATTCTCCTGAGTAGTGAGATAGGACTCCTTGTTGAGAACTACAATTCTATCTTTGAAGGGAATTTTAATTTGTAATTAGATATTACCTGAAATTCAGCTCATCAGATTTTGTATAGAGACCAAATACAAATTGCTGCACAACAGTTTCCTGTGTGATGAACTTGTCAGTCTCTTATATGGGAAGTGTACTTAATGAAACTGTAACACCACAGGATACAATAATAATTGCTTCATTCATATCAAAAGAGCAATGGAAACACATTCACACAACATGGAAGTCAGCAACAGGCTAACTACAGAGAGAGTATTTGTGGAAGAACAAAAATGTAATTAGTATTGTAATGAATATATCAATGCTGCCTCTTTACTGATCTATCTTCAGACAAGATGTTGTCCATTATCTTATGACTAGTTTGCATTGAGTCCCACGTCGCATCTATAGTTCTAAATTAATACTTGTCTTGTTCGTTCATAGTTAGTCTCATTTTACTCCATGGGATATGTTGCTGGGTCCAAGTCATCCTTGTACCATTAAATGTGAAATGTTCAAAAGTTTGCTGTTCAGTTAACTTCTGATGGTTATTCCAATAAATGCAGTTTTTGAACTTTGAAATAAATATATGCTTTACTGTTTTCACACTCACTATTAATAACATACAGTACTTCTGTCTTCAGCAGTTCTAAACAACCTTCAACGCCTTACTGTACACCAAAGCACCATCAGTAAACAGCCACAGATTGCTGCCCACTCTGTCCACCAAATCATTTGTGTATATAGAGAACAACAGCAGTCCTATCACACTTCCCTGGGACACTCCTGGCAATATACTTGTCTCTGATGAACACTCACCATTGGGGACAGCATACTAGGTTCCATTATTTAAGAAGTCTTCAAGCCACTCATATATCAATGATTTTATTCCATATGCTCGTACCTTCATTAACAGCCTGCATCGGGGCACCATGTCAAATGCTTTTCAGAAATATGAAATCTGCCTGTTGCCCTTCATCCATAGTTCTCAGTATATCATGTGAGAAAAGGGCAAGCTGAGTTTCACATGACTGATACTTTATAAAACAATGCTGACTCATACACACAAGCTTCTTAGCCTCAAGAAAGTTTATTACATTCAAACTGAGAATATCTTCAAGGATTCTGCAGCAGACAGAAGTTAGGGATATTGGTCTTCCTCTATACTGGAGTCACCTGCACTTTTTTCCCATCACTTGGGACTTTGTGCTCTTTGCAAAATCAAACTGGTATTACATCCGGACCTGATGATTTACTTGCTTTCAAATCTTTTAGTTGTTTCTGTATGCTTATTAGTCTGCCCTATGGTCAAACGATGGTATGTTTGTACGACTCTCCTGTGTGAAGATTTCTTGAATATGGAATTTAAAACTTCTCCTTCTGATTTGCTATCTGCAATTGCCGCGCCAGACTGGTCAACAAGGGACTGAATGGAAGCCTTGGCCCAATTAGTGATTGTGCATGCAACCAGAATTTCTCTTTTGAACCAACCAGAATTTCTCTTTTGAACCAAGAGTGCAACAGCCTCTGCTTTCTCAGAATCCACCAAATTTTGTTGTTGAACCATGGTGTATCTTTTCCATCCTTTATCCATTTATTTGGCACATAACTCTCCAGACCACGATTTACAATCTGCTTAAACTTTGCCCATAATTCCTCTACATCCATATTACTGAAACCAAGTGATGCCACTTCACTGTCTAAGTGAGACACTAATAACCACTTATCTGCTCTATCTAGCAGAAACACTCTCCTAGACTTCTTGACTGATTTGTTAACTTTTGTAATCATAGTTGCTGTAATAACATCATGATCACTTATCCCTGTTTCTATATAGATGTTGTTGATCAGATCCAGCCTGTTTGTAGCTAGTTCTAAGGTATTTCCATTGCAGGTGGACTGCCAAGCTAGCTACTCAAGACAATTTTCAGAAAACAAGTTCAGAAGTATTTCACATAACTGTCTGTCTGTACTCCCCACAATGAATCTATAGACATCCCAGTCTATACTCAGCAGCTTAAAGTCATCAATTAGTATTCCACGGTATGGGTGTTTACATGCTGTTGGCCATAGACTTTCTTTGAATGACTCTAGAACTGTCAGCAGGATTGGGTGGCTGGTAAAAATATTCAACAAATAACTTGGTTTCACCTACACCTTTTATACTCAACCAAATGACTTCATTATCACACTCAACTATGACCTCAGTAGACAAAATATTTTTGTCAACTACTATGAACCCTCCCCCTCTTATGGCCCCCAATCTGTCTCTCCAATATGTGTTCCATGACTCACTGAATATCTCAGAGCTTTCCACTTCAGATTTCAGCCAGCTCTCAGTCCCAGGAAATACTTGAGCATGAGAACATTCCTGGTGGGCAGTAAACTCAGGAACTTTATCACAAATACCTCGATAGTTTACGGAGAAAATTGTGACAGTCAAAGTGTCTTTATTCTGAACTCCATTTGACTTCCCTTGCTGCATATTGACTGGTCATCAGACACCTCAAACTACCGCCTAACCTAAAAAAAACCATCATGTGCACTCCACAAATACTCTGCTACCTGAGTAGTTGCTTCCTTTATGTAGTACATCCATGATCTATCAAGAAGAGTCCTACAGGTCCCCACATTATAATGCATATCTACAAATGTGCTCCCAAGACTGTCACAGAGTCGATGAAGCCTTTAGTGAAACCCTCCACTCAGCTCCAAACCAAAGGACCCCTGTCAACTCTGAGAACAATGCTGCAAATTGTGAGCTTTGCTTGCACCCCAAGCTCGAGGCCATCAGTCTTCACTATCTCCACCAGCTGCCTGTACAAACTGAGGATCTCCTCAGAACCCATGTAACAGGCATCGTTGGTGCTGACGTGGGCTGCAACATGCATGCACAATAACCACTGGCAAGGCCACCTCCACATCTCAGATGAGGCCCCCAGCAGTCATACTGAGTACACATTGACCTTCTTTCTAGCCCTGAACACTATCTGCCTAAGGGTCTCCATAATGTGCCTAACGTTGGAGCTCCCAATAACTAGTAAAACCCTTCTCCTGCATGCCTGCTTGGACCCTACTGATCGAGTGACCACCTGTCCACTGACAGGGTGAATGGGTGATGCCAGGTGGCCAGTCTCCACATTGCCCCTCCACCTCCATCAACACAAACATCTTACCTCCCATCACTAACCCTGCTGTAATGGTGGTTCCATCATGTTGCTTGCACTAGGATGTGACTTGGAAGCAGAGCCCATGGCAAAATAAGCAACACCTGAAGGGTGCCTACGAGGTGCCAGATTCTCCACCACCACTAAACCCCAAGGCAGCAGCCTGAAGTTGATTGATCATAGCCAAAAGCACCTTCAGCTGTTCATAAATTGAAGCCAGTTCCTCCTGGGTCTGCACACAGCATGCACATATCCTAACCATCCTAGCAAGCCTAACTGAAGAAGTGAACTATAAAAGCAGACAATCCTACAAATTCAACTTGTTTCCCTCCTGATATGTCACCAATGGACACTGATACATTAAGGAGCTACACAGCTGTCTTTTCAGTAAGCAACTGTTGTGCTACAGATTGAATGAATTTACACTTACAAAAACCTGAGATTAAACCTCTTATACAGAGAAACATGCACAAAATTTAGTAAATGTTCTAAGTGGAAAATACAGAAAAAGATAAACACTTAACTTGCCACTATGTAGATGTATATCAGCCGAGAGCTGGAGGTTGACAAGGTGCGCCATATTTTATAGAACAGTTTCACTATGACATTAAGTATGTTAAGGGATCTTAGTATCTAGCTGCAGATACACTGTGTTGGTTATCAGTAGGAGGGGAAAATAATAATATCAAGGAGGAGGAGAAGAAGGAAACCATTGGTTTGAGGATTAGATATCTGAACAGGGCTGAAGACGAGAGGGTACCAAGTCCTTTTACCAAAGCAACTTTTCACTAGTTTGCAATTATCATTCTGGTAGCTATGAATGTCATTACAGATGATCTAAATTACCTTCTCATCTTCAACCCCTTTCAGGCATATAATCCTGAATTCAATGGTTTCCTCCTCCTCCTCACCCCCCTCTTCTTCAATATTATTATTATCCCCTGCTAATGGTAACCAAGACAGTGTATTGACACCTGGATACCAAGATCCCTTAACATACTTAGCTTCATAGTCAAAGTGTTTTAAAAATGTGGCTCACATTGTGAATCTACTGCAACACAACTTTATTTTTTTCTGTAGCATTTTGGTTTGAGTACACAATATTTTTATGCCCTGGCAAGTAGTTTCTGAATTAGGTAAATGCAAATGTACAGCTGTCAGTTCCTTCTCAGTTACAGTATAAGCTCTTTTATGTTTTTGGAGTATCCTAACCAGGAAAGTAATTGTTTGACTTGTGTCTTCCCCATTTACAATCATTATTTGAAAGAAATGTGCACCAAGTCCAGTCACTAGCATCACACAATATACAAAATGGTAAGGATGTGTTTTGTCTACACAGCAGTTACCATTACATAAATCACTTTTTATAGCGTCAAAAGCTTCCTGACATTCCTTGTTCCAGATCTAAATAGAATTCTTTCTCAGTGAATTACACAAACCTGTTCCATTAATACTTTGTTTATGAAGTGTTTCCTACAACATCTACATGTTCCAAAGAAGAATTTCAATTGCTTCCTATTTTTGGGTACTAGAAACTTAGAATTGGCTCTGATTTTTTTGGAATCTGGTAATATATCTTTCTCAGTAATGCAGTGCCCCAAGAATTTCTGTTCATTAAGCACAAACTTACATTTGTAAAATTTTAATGACATCCCTCCCAGTCTCAATTTGTAATTTGTTTAATACTTCTTTTAGTAACTAATAATGTTCATCCCAACTCTGATTGCAAAGCAAAAGTCATTAGTTTAAAAGATAGTTCCAGACCTAACACTTGATCCATAGCTCTGATGAGCTCAGCTATTGAAATATTTAAGTCAAAGGGTGCATCGCAGTATTGATAGCATTTACAAAAATAAAAATACCAGAGGTTAACTCTAAGCTTTTCATCGGTCTAATGCACTAAAAATTATGTAATAATTCATTTATGTTCTCAGGATCATCACTTTCTCTGTGTATAAATTTGTTCAGAAATCTAGAGTCTAAAACAAGTTAAATACTTCCATCAAGTTTTGCTACAACTACCAAAGCATTAATACAGTCACTACTACTTTTCTCAGTTATGCCATACCTTTCCATCTTTTGCAATTTCTTTTCAAAAGTTGGTCCACTAGCAGTTGGTCCTTTTTATCAACACCAACTCTTTCCATGTGGCAACATCCATTCTTTCTGATTCATCACTGAACACGTCCCCATATTCCAATTACAAACCTTTAACCTCATGTTTCTGTTTATTCTTCAGCCCCATAGCTTCAGATACACTTTCCTCAAATATTTTTGTTGACCCCTTCTCTTCAGCTTCTAGTTCTAAGTTGTCCTCTGTAGTGTTTCGGGATACTGAATAAGGATAAATGTAGTGGGAAAGGGAAACTGTGTGTTTTCCTTTCTGGTACACAGTGAATGTGGAGCAGTGGTGGAGCCAGTGAGAAGGGACCCAGTAAAAATTGTACTACAACCACTGGTCATCCAGGAGTCATTTGTGCCATGGTGCAGCAAGTGCCTGAATCCATGAGCCATGGAGTAAATGGTGCACCAACAAGGGATTAATGAACAATTGAAGAGCAGTAGTTGATTCTCTGGTTTTTTATCTCAGGTCCTACAGATACATGTATGGTCATTTGAATGTATTCAACAGAGTGGTATTACCACAGCAATTGTTAGTTGTGTTGTAAAAAGTAATAATGAAAATATCGAGTGAGATATACCCCTGTTTGTGAGAAATGTGGCTATTTATTTAGTAGTGCAGTAGAGAGAACTTGCGAAAGCATTCCAGAAATCGTGGCTACTGAAGAACTGGATACAATCTGTCGGCTTTGACCAATGATGTCAGACTTTGCCAGAGATGGTTTATTACACAGATTTAACAACTGAGATGAGTGTTCATAAACAAAGGAATGCAGGAGAGAAAGCAGATGGTAGACATATCATGTTCAGTAATATTTCGACAATAATGTTAAGTATATCTCTTGTTTGAGTCCTAGTACTTCTGTAAAAAACAAAGAAAAGAGAAGGAGATAGAAGTTGTGGTAGCATAGAGTACCTCACTTGGCATATATATGAGTTGTATCTTGAACTTCAGTCGATATGTATAGGTTAACTGCTGTACAGGACACAAATTTGACACATGTCGATTTCTTCGTTTTTATTAGCATTAGCCTCCTATTGTTCAGTTGAACTATGTAGGTCAACTGAGGTATGGGATACAAATTTTACAGTTGTTGTTTCTTTCACTTCCGCTACTACTGACATTCTGTTCTTATGTTGATAGTATTACTAGCAACGGCAGAAAGATCTTCATACACAATATTTGTAACCCATACTTCAGTCGACCTACATAGGTCAACTGAAGAATAGTATACTACTGCTAATGAAAACAAAGAAATCGATATACACAACATTGGTAATCTGTACCTCACTTCAACTACATTAAGGTGGAAGAAGATGACACACATAAAATTAGTATACCGTGCTTCTGTTGAACTATGTAGGTCAACTGAAATAGACAAATTCAGTACAACATAAAGACCAAGAACTAAACTTACCATATGCCAACTCCTCCACAAAAAACCATAGCTCGTCCTGAAATACTTCAACAAAAATCACATACCAACATGCACAAGAAACACATCACGAAAAAACACACATACCTACAAATATATAAAATCGGTAGTTGACATCAACGAAATGAAGTAAAAAATAAATAAATAAATAAATAAAATCCACTGCAGAAAATTATGGAACATAAGAAAATGAAGAATGATGGATCAACCCCAAAAAATCCAAATCAATATTTTAACTATCTCAACCACACCCATCCTTCTCCTTAATTATCAGTTAACCCCCCATCCCAATCTGAAATTAACTAACAAATTTTGGATGATACATTTGCCCAACACATTTCAGGAAACACTTAAGTGGGCAATATGTACCAGGCACACTAAACCTCCATGAATATTCATCTAAATTGATCTGTAGTGTAGAAATCCACCATTTCCCCCTCCCTACAACAGATTGTATGGCTGAACAGTAACCTTCTATACTACTGGTACAAGATCTGAGCTCAATATTGTAATTGACAACAAGATGCTGAAAACCCCTATTCCCCAAATCACTATATGAAGAAAAACCATCAGAAATAACTACAGAACCCTCTAAAACATGCCACCCAAACCCATAATCCAACCACAAGTTACCCCCTGTTGTATCTGGTTTCACCAAAATGAGACTCATGGATTTTGACTATAACACCCAGCCCCCCATACTTTATATATTCCCCACAAACTTCCCTACAAAACAAATACCAGTCTAAAATGGTATGCTCACTCACACAGCATTCGTGCACACACAGCCACACAGGATACTTCAAACACCAACAGTATGTAATTTTTATTATATCCTTCAAGACCAGCTTTGATTTTTCAAACCATGTTCCTCATCTAATTAAGAGCCATAGTTGATCCTTGCTACACCTCCATACAAATAAATCGTGAGTACGACAAGCAGTCACACTTATCAGGTGTATATGTTCACTGTACTCATTACATCAAACATAATCATCAAGAAGACCAGACATTTGCAAAAATTGAATGGTTGTCATCAGGTCTATGACCAAAGGCTCTGTGGCGTAGAGCACCATAAATGTCGATATTTGTTCTGTGCGCAAGTGTGCTATCTTTGAGGAGAGGGCTTTGGGGCAGGATGTTGGACGCTAACGGCAGTTAGCCTCCGGACTTGTATCTGTATAGAAGATAAGTGAGAATAAATCTGTATTTGAGAGAATTCTAGTTGTTTACCTACAACTATACCATATTCCCTCACTGGTGACTCCATTTTTGTGTAATACGCATCCAAGTTACCGTCCGAAGGTTATTTACGCGCCTACCACGTCGGGTTTCTCCGCGATCGCAAGGGCCTTTGTTCAGCTCCATACAATGGCCTTTCAGCATTCACCGCCGCCCGGATTCCAGCAACATCTCTCCAGCACTCCTGCCGTCGTAGTGGACATGCCGCAAGAATCTTCAGAATCTTTCAGCCAGAACATGCAGTGGAATTCATCGAGTGCCACCAGTATCTTCCAACCGCCAACGGTCGTGGACTCTGGCTTTGTTAGCATGGACCTTCCCATGTGTTCTCCACAGCATGTTGGTCAGAACATGCCTACTCCTGTGTCGAACACACAATTCAATACAGTTCATGGCGTTGAGCGAGGTTTTGCTACTTTGGAAAATCCAGTAGTAAATTCAAACTCGAATCAGTTCCCTCCACGTGTGTATCCTTCCGCGCCGGCTAGTCAACAGGTGTTCAATGCTTGCCAAACAGCAAATATCACACCGAGTGTGCATCCTAGTGGACGTGTGTGGGATCCTTGTGTTGCTTCTAATCAAGTCAACAATTCTGTGCTGGACAGTAACTACTCCGACATCTACAACCAGCCCCACCAACCACGGTCGAGTGAATACTGTGTGCATAACGGACATTCACCAGCGTACTTAAGCACTTGTGGCTTCTCTCCGAGCTACCACGTCAATGAGAATGCACATTTTGACTACGATCCTCACACCGTTCGAGCGTCCGTCGCTTCTCAGCCGCCCCCCCCCCCCCCCCCTGGCGTCAAGTGAATTTCGTGATTCCCGCATTATGGGACGCCAATAATTCGGACTCGCAATCTTCTGCATGCTCTACTTCTGTCTGAAGTAATAGGCGCACCTCCGCAGTGACTGCAGTGCCGAATCTGCCGAAATTACCAGACTTCAAACCCGCTCACCCGGAGTTCTGGTTTAACCTGGTTGAGCAAACATTCAATGTCTGTGCTTTGGACGATGACGCACGCTTCGCCTGCCTCATGAACCATCTTCACGACCGCGTCGATTTAATTTACGATCTGGTCAAAGCACCCCCCCTAGCAGGGAAGTATGCTGTGGCGAAACAGACGATACTGGAGCGCGTCTCTAAAACCAGGAGAGAAAATGTGCGACATCTCATCTACGAAGAGCGTCTCGGCGACAGGTCTCCATCCCAGTTGTGGCGGTGCATCTGTCTTCTCGTCGATGAGCAAGTTATGCCTGATGACACACTCGCAGAAATCTGGACTGAAAAGCTGCCTTTGCCTGTCCAGACTGCAATCTCTGCGTATGAAGATAGGCCAGTAAATGAACGTTTACGCGCCGCCGACAGAGCATACTCTGCCAGGCAACGTGAGCTCCGTGCACTGCATTCTGGACGTGACCGCACTAAGACGCTTTCTGACGCCATGCCCTTGTCTGGTGCTGCTAATAACAAGCTTGTTAAACTAGCCACCCTGCCTGCACCTTCAACTCCCCGCAACGACAGTGCATCGGTCTCTGTGGAAGACTCTGGGGCACATACTCCGTCACCTAGCAACTACCCACAGGAGCACAGGCCTGCCCAACCTTACTGTTTCTTCCATGCGAGATTCGGGGAGCAAGCTCGCAAATGCCAGTCACCGTGTTCTTACCCAAACTCCAACTGCAGGTAGGCTACGGTGCCACATCCTGCAATGTAAACAACAGGCACTATCCCACGTTGCACTCCGTTTCGAACAATAACAGTAAGTGTGGTCGAGTCTATGTTCGCGATTTACGATCAGGTGTATGTTTTCTGGTAGACACTGGCACAGACATCTCTTTGCTGCCGGTTCGCCTAGCAACCAATAAAGTGCAACCACACAAAACAGTACTTCGTGCAGTGAACTTGTCGACCCTACAGTGTTCGGGTTCCACTTTATATACAGTGAAACTTTCGCCCGAGTGCAAGCTGGAGTGGACGTTTTTAGCGTCAACAATTGAAGAACCTATTCTCGGAATTGATTTCCTCAAGCACTATCAGTTGTCACTAGATTTTGTGCAAAATACTGTGTTTTACCCCTCCCTTAACAAACATATTCCTTTCGCTTCGCCGAGTGACAGTTCGGATAACACCAAACATGTGTGCTGTGCTAAGAAGTGTGTAAACCTATCCTCGGAGCTGCAATCTTGGACAAACAAGTGGCTAGTGGAGTGCGCCAAGTCTTTGAAGTTGTGGATGGAACATAAGGAAATGCTGCTGCATCCCTGCGACATAGACCACGAGTTGGCCTCCACACAACAACGCCTCGTGGCACTACAAGCAGACGACTCGTCGGCTACAGACAAAGTCAGTCCGTGCCAATCTGGTGTTCCCGTGCCCGCGCACGTTAACGACAATGTTGTGAACTCTGTAAACTGTGTCAGCACCCTCTTTTGTAATGATAGGGTATGCCCGAGTGCTCATGCTCCTTGCGTTCCGAATGGACAATTAACTTGCCAAGCTCGTGGCAATGAACTACGGCCATCTTCTGTCTGGCCACGCCCACTCGTGCCTACAGCGCTCGTAGCGGCACGGCCCGCTACCAAGAACCAGTGTACCAACCTCGCCCATGTTAACACGTGTGCGACCTTTACGCAGCCTACGAGCGGGTGGCACACCTGTACTTCCGTGCCCTCAGCACCACAGCTTGGCCCGTCCGCCACTGCCTGCTCTGCTTCACGGACATCTGACTGTCGTGCCGCGCCATGTATTGCAGTAGTCACTAATGGCACAGTTCATCGGTTACGACTAACCGATGGGCCGCCCTTATCGCAACGCCCACGCCGCCTCAAGCCGGAATTTATGAAAATTGCAAAAGAACATTTGGACGATCTGTTACAAAAGGGAATAATTGAACCTTCTTCCGGTTGCTGGGCTAGTCCTATCCTGTTTGACCAAAAGAAAGACAGTACTTGGCGTATGGTCGGAGACTATAGGCGTTTAAATGCCCGCACCATCATTGATAAATATCCGGTTCCACACATCACAGACTTCAATCATGCGCTCGCAGGTCCAAAGTACTTCTCTGTTTTGGACTGTAAGCACGCATTTCATCAGATTCCTATGGCTCCGGAGGACATTGAAAAGACTGCCATAACCACTCCCTTTGGGCTGTTTTAATACAAATTTATGTCATTTGGGTTGAAAAACTCCCCCAAAACGTGGCAGCGTTTCATCAATCAAACTTTATCCCATCTAGACTTTTGTTTCATATAC
The DNA here is from genome assembly GCF_023898315.1 of Schistocerca nitens. Taxonomy (NCBI): domain Eukaryota; kingdom Metazoa; phylum Arthropoda; class Insecta; order Orthoptera; family Acrididae; genus Schistocerca; species Schistocerca nitens. Next base: position 204,795,658 of record NC_064619.1, read on the forward strand.
ATGGATGACATATTGGTTTTTGCGTCTACTGTAGAACAGAGTGAGGAGTGTGTTCAAGTCGTGACGTATATTTTAGCAGCTGCTGGTATTGAACTGAACAATAAAAAGACTCAATTGCACCAGTCATCCGTCACATTCCTAAGTTATGTTGTGTCATCAGATGGTCTGACACCACCACAGGACAAGATCAAGCCTGTTCTCGAGATGCTACGCCCTCAGACCTATAGGGAATTATGCAGGTTCATCGGAACAGTTAATTATTACCGGAAACATTTGCCAGCCGCTTCTGCTGTGCAGGCTCCTCTCACAGATGCTCTCGCTGGCCCACAAAATTCTAGCACCCGCCAGATACCATGGACACCAGACATGGACAAGGCATTTAATGAACTCAAACAGCTGTTGGCCTCCGCTGTCACTATTGCTCACCCACGGGCGGACGCCACAATGTTTATCACTACCGACGCTAGTGACAATGCTATCGGCGCAGTACTGAATCAGACAGACAACGATGTTACGACTCCCCTGCAGTTTTTCTCAAAAAAGCTAAACAACGCGCAGAAGAAATACTCAGCATTTGACAGAGAATTACTTGCAGTTTACGAGGCCATAAGACACTTCAGAACTGATGTTGAGGGACGAGATTTCTATGTGCTCACTGATCACAAGCCGTTGGTTCCTGCCATAAAAAATCCTGCGGCTGATCCGCCCCCATGACGCTTTCGTCACATCGATTACATCTTGCAATTTACAAATGACATTCGCTACATCCGAGGAGAGGACAATGTGGTCGCTGATTTTCTCTCGCGTGCTGGTGCTGTCACAACCTTAATTGACTTAACGGACCTACCTCGGTTGCAATCGGCAGACCCCGATACCATGCAGTTAATTTCAGACCACAGCTCCTCTCTCCAACCGGTACGCTCCACTTTCCCTGGCATATCTGACTTAGTGTGGTGTGATGAATCGACTGGTATGTTGCGGCCATTCATTTCTAAGCCCCTTCGACGCCAGGTCTTTGAAAAATTACACACATTAGCACACCCTGGTGTCAAAGCTTCCACCCATCTGGTAACTGAACGGTTTGTCTGGAGAGACATGTGCCGTGACTGTCAGTCTTTGGCAAGGGCATGCATGGTGTGTCAACAGAACAAAGTGTCCAGGCACACTTCTCCACCCCTTGGCTGTTTTGCCCAACCGCCAGGCCAGTTTCACCATGTTCATGTCGACCTCATAGTCCCTTTGCCCCCCTCCGAGGGTTTCCGTTACTTGTTTACAGCTATTGACAGGATGACTCGGTGGGCTGAGGCTGTGCCTATTCCGAACATTACCTCCAAGACAGTAAGTCGAGCATTCTTAGATTCGTGGATCTCTAGATTTGGCTCACCTGTTTACCTCACCACTGACCAGGGGCAACAATTCAAGTCTTCAGTTTTCTCTGACTTATGTAAAATGTGTGGTATTGTCAAAATTCATACTTCTGCATACCACCCCCAAAGCAATGGGCTTGTTGAGCGATGGCATCGCACCTTAAAGTCTGCCCTGCATTGCCATGACTCACTATGGACAGAGGCACTGCCCTTCGTGCTCCTTGGCCATCGTGCGACTTTCAAGGAAGACCTCAAGGGTTCTGTAGCCGAGTTTGTGTATGGCCAACCTCTGGTTTTGCTTGGAGAATTAGTCACTCTGACCCCTCTTCCACGGCTCTCTGAACTCCCTTCACTTCTCGAGCGGGTGCGCTTGCACTACAGCAAAATTCAGCTGCCACCTCCGGCTGCTCATACACCTCCGCGCGTGTACGTACTGCGCACGCTAGACTCTTGTGAGTACGTGTTTCTCAGAGACGACTCAGTCAAAGCCCCGCTTCAGTCGTCCTACACAGGTCCTTATAAGGTCGTCAAACGCTCTGAGAATAACATGGATCTCCTCATAAAAGACTCTGTAACCACGGTCTCACTCAACCGAGTGAAACCAGCTTTCATTGAGCCTCAGGTGAACCTCCCTGATTCTGCCCCTATTTCTCCCACTCCTGCTTCGAGCGGCCATCCATCTTCCCACACCATGCATTTGGGTATTGATTCTCCACAGCATGCTTCTCTGCCGAGCACTGCTCCTTCTCCGCGTTTATCTAATTCGAGTGGCCAGTCTTTTCGGGGCTTCACTCCTCATAGCCCTCGCAGTCAAACTGCCAACCACTCGGATTGTACCATTGTGTTACCATCTTCGTGTGACAGCTCTTTGTCACGCCGTTCAATCCACGCTGGCTCCTCGTTGCCTTCGGTCACGCTCCCTCGTCTGTCAGCTGATCGCCCGAGGTTGTCTCCTGCGCAGTCCAGTGCACCTGCCACCCCCCTCTTAGCAGATGCTTCCCCCTGCCATGGCTTTCCCACACCTCCCTGCCTCCCTACCATTGCTCGTACAGGTACCATCCAAGAATTCACAACACATGTGCACCCTGATGACATACATAAATTATCTGTTGTCGTAGATGGCGATACGGTGTGTGTGGTACTCGCGTGTGACAATACTAAGGGAGGAAGTGCAGAATCTCGTGTGGTGCGCCGCTTTAAATTGAGCAGAAGTGCTGCGTGTGGCAATTTGCGTGCCTTTGTTAGGCCTTCTGGCAAGGTGATTCTCCGTCTGCCGGCTGACGAAGTGCTACACCTCCACTCCAGGACGGGACGTCGTCTTCAGCGCCGGCGTCGCTTGCTGACTTCACCGTCGACGTACCGGCTTTCACCCCCCGGTCTCCTACCAGTCGACTGCTTCCGCCTGATGGAGAAGAACTATGCGTTACCTTCCTAACTTCTCACCCCCCCCTCCCCCCCCCCACAATTCACAGGGACGTACTCCGTACTGGGCGGGGGGGGGGGGGGGGGCTATGTGGTGTAGAGCGCAATAAATATCGATATTTGTTCTGTGCGCAAGTGTGCTATCTTTGAGGAGAGGGCTTTGGGGCAGGATGTTGGACGCTAACGGCAGTTAGCCCCCGGACTTGTATCTGTATAGAAGCTAAGTGACATAAATCTGTATATGAGAGAATTCTAGTTGTTTACCTACAACTATACCATATTCCCTCACCTCCTTTAAGTCTTCCATATTCATAGGAATAGATAAATCCATACCTACAGATGAAAATGAAATACTAAAAATTCTTCTAAATGAAAAATTATTCTTCCAAATTATCTCAAACTCACTAAGAATGAAGTTAAGTACCATACAAATTGGAAAGGACCAATTATTTAAATCAGTGCAAATGAAAAAATCTTGCACAATGTCTACCACTGTCTTTTTTAAAAACCATTCATTTTTCTTTCAATTTACAATGATGGCACTTATCCACAGCAGACAACTGATTTATTATCTGTAACTTGAAAGTAAACACCTAATACCTATGAGTAACCTATGACATCACTGGTCAAAGCTGAGGGGTTCCTGTTCTTCAGTTGACCCCAGGAATCTTCACTGCAGTTGGATTGACAAGGAAGTGGCACAGAAGGATCCAGACTACCAAAAAACTACTCTGAGAAGAGAGGATAAAGGTAATATTACTTTCATCTGGCGGTGTACTGGGGTTGGCAAAATATAGCCCTATTATATCAGCCAGGGATGCAACCTCCCCTAGTGCCGGTATAAGACCCACCACAAGTCTTACAAAATAAACAACAGCAGCAAAAGAAGGAAGAATACACCCCACCTCCACTACAGAAGTTCCTTCTTTCACTAATGCCAACCCGTTCATGTTACAAGCATCTCCTGTCCCCCCCCCCCCCTCCATGAATTTTGTTTGGATTACATCCCCTTCCTTTCCTGTAACATGTAATGTGTTCTATCTCCATTTAAGAGCCGCATTAACTTTATGTAACCAAGCAGTCTCCAAAATAAATTTTCATGTAATTGTGAAATTATTCAGCAACAATGTTCAAAATCTACACCCTCAGTTTCAAATGAGAGTAAGGTTTGGTATCTCAACAACTTACTGTGTCTACCAGTAGCTCCTCTAAGCCTAATTCTTATCACTAGCATCTCAACATAATTCTTATTGTGTTTAATTTCAGTACTTTAAGATTCTTATATTCCAGAAATTCTGCTGCCCAAACCTAGTAATGCTTTGCCCTTCGAATTTCCTATTTGCACATGATCTTATGGATTTCCTATTTCATCACTTGTCTTTGTATCAATGTCTTCATCTAACAAGTTATTTTCAACTGCATTGAATGCCATATCTTTTCTAATTTGAATGCTACTGTTTTTCAATAAATCGCTCCATCCAATTAATTCTTATATTAGAGTCATCATTGCTACTTATATTGTAATTAATGGTCACTACACAAGTTCCCTAAGAACACAATCAAATCTTCACTCACCCCTACCTCTCTGTTACATGATTCATAAATTATTTTGCATTTAACTTCCCCCCCAGTAAGGATAGACTCTTTTGCTCAAGATTATTAACTTTTTCCAAAGTGTTTCACTAAATAGCTCTTCCCCAACAATTATCCAAACTGTGCACAGAAAACTTTCATTATGAACTCAGTATTCAGAATCAAAGACTGATTAGGCATTACACATACAGGTTTGTGCTGAACACTTACATTGTCTATGTCATGAGCATCATTGGTATTTACACACATAACAGGTTCTGATACTTCATTTGCAACTTCATTTTCATTTCAAATTAACTCTGTGAACTTAATGAATATCATGCACTCATCTCCCTCATCATCTAATGAATCATCCTTAAATCCAGCAAAATAATCCACAATTTTCATTTCCATTGCCTTTGATTCCTCCTTCATCAACATCAACAGCACCACTAACATTCATTACATCTTTGTCTGCCATATGTTTCTCACCCTCTTCGTTTCTACTACTTCTTTACATTCAGAAAAGATCTCTAAAATATTAAAGCTAACATCAGCAATCCCATTCAGATTATCTCCCATGTCAACATTGGAAAAATTTTCTTAATCACCTTCTTGTAACTGATACTTTGGATTTTTAGTTTCTGCTGTGTTTTGTGCTTTAGCTCTATCTTACCAAAACTTTTGCCCACACTCTTGATCTCTTGTTTTACTAACTTGGTACTCTTGTGTAATCATTCCCCTCTTTTAGCAACTGTTCTGAGTAGCAATCATATTACCCTCATTGGTCCATGTATTGAAATCATTATCCTTTGCTCTCACATCGAGGACCTGCAGCAGAGTAACCTTCAGTTTCACTAATTTTGGCAGCCCAATTGAAATGTTGAGGTGGATGTTGCTTATGATTTCAGTTTCTTCATTCGTATGCGCTATTGTAGTGCCTCCTTCTGTTACCAAAACTTCTTGATGGTCCTGTTTCTGGAATTCTGTGATTATCATCATCTTTCTTCCCATGATAATTATTATTTACCAAAATTCCATTATAATCAACTTGTCTGAAATGATTTCAACAAAAAACTCTGTCTATTATTTCTTTCAAATGCTCTGTCCAACTTACCTACAAATTTAAGTAATTGATCAGCTGAATAATTATTAGGCCATACAGTAATCCCCATTGCACATTCTCAGGTAACCTTCTCTTTGAAGCATCAGTTTGTTGAAAGGTTGATTTAAATGAAGAATTTTCTGTAACTGATGCTTACAAAATTGTTTCATCTCTGTTTTGTGACCTTTGTAAGATAGCTCGCTGAGGAATTTGCATTTAATTCTATGTTCTCAGTCTGATCAAAACTTGCTAAGAAAACTCTTTAAATCCTGATAAAATAAATCCTGTGTATAACTCTGATTTGTCCAAGAGAGTGCTTCATAATCCAAACATCTTTCTCAGATTTGATTGTAAGGTGAACAGTTAAGTTTTCAATGAAGCTGTCTTTACAGAGTCTCAAGAAATCAAGAGGATGCAAACTTCCATCTCCAGGATAAAGTTTCACTGACATAGGCTACAAGAAACTCCATTACAACTTGCATTAAACAATATTTTTGTTGTCACACTTCACTGCAAACTATATAATTGGTTTTGGAAATCAAGAGAATTATTCTCTAAACATAACAATTTATTTTTACACACATTATCTTTTTCTGAAATGACCTTGTCAACAATAAAAAAAACCTTTATAAGTGAGGTCATTTCTCTCATAAATTGTTCTAATTGTGGTGTGTTTCCTGATTCTATTGAATCTTCCAAACTCTCCTTTTGAAGTTCTAACCCTGAGTTGTCTTCCTCCTCCTGAACTGAGATACTTTTATTTTTCTTTAGTGCCATTTTGAAAATTTAACTAATAATCTATTTCAGCAAAATTACTTTACATGCAAAAAAATCTAATATTGCAAGTAGTAACTTTTCTGTTTGTGCTTTATGCCAACAAGATAATTAAAGTAAAAGCTGGAATCACATCCATAACTTCTGTTGTATGTTTGTTATATCCTCATTGTTCTCCAGTCCCATGGTTCATAGATCTAGAGTGTTCTTCTCTTTCATTTCTGTTTCATTGGCTTTTGTATTTATGGTAATTTTACATTTAACTTTTTTGATACCTGATCAGGTAATTATACCTGATGAGGCCACCAAGTGTGATGGGTTATGCAGCACTGCACATTCAACAATCTATCTTAAAACAAACACTGACTACCTTTTTTTAGTTCGTTTGCATTCAGTCCCACATTACTTCTAATAGTTTTCCATTTAATTAGTACTTATCTTGTTTGTGCATTGTTGGTCTCATTGTCCTCCATGGAATATGTTGCTGGGCCCAAGTTGTTATCCTGTACCAAGAAATATTAAATTTTCAACAGATTTTTATATATGTAACATCTGATTAATATTCCAATAATGCGGTTTCTGAACTCTGAAACAGTTATATTCTTCAGTATTTCCATACTTAGCACAAGTAACATATAATACCAAGAGCATCCATTCCACAACATTCTCACCAAGTCTCTGTACCTCAGTGATTTCATGTGAAGGTCAAAGAGTTTACAACACTACCGATGATAATTGCTGGTTCATATTTGAAACAATTAATAAAACAAATTTACATGAACTCAACTGAAGTGATTTAACATAAATAATTTGTAGGATACAAATATGTAACTAAGAAATAAGTTATTTTTACGAATGTGTATATGTCAAAATTATCCTTGTCAAACTGAAAAAATGATACACACCAGCATCATAAGTTTCTTAATAATTGCAGGATTGACTGCATCACAATGTCAAAGCCTGTTGTTTATGGCATATTCCACATCTGCAATGGGATCCACAAAATAGAGTTTCTAATACCCAAGCAGATCTGCTAGCTGTATTGTAATTAAATTTAAGGATCTGGAGCTGGAATTCAACAATGAAATGTGATGACACAGATGAACTTGTTTAAATTGCTCTTATTTATTTAATAGCAACAGTTTATCAGTTGCACTAATTATCTCAATCACTGCAGCAGTTAGCCAGTTTTGCAGGCACACTTTAAGTCTCATTCACAAATTGCAAAGGAACTGTTGTGACTGTTCCTAAGTGCAATCACACTTTCCAACACAACTTTACTGCTTGAATATACGAGGGTGGTTTGAAAACTCCTCAGAATGAATAGAAAAAAAAGTACTTATATGAGTGATTTTTTTTATTTTTCGATGTAGTCTCCTTGTAGATTAATGCACTTGGTCCAACAACGTTCCAGTGCCTTGATCCCATCTTGAAAATGAGTTTCCTCCAGGCCTGCAAAATAATTGCCAACTCGGGCTATCAATTCTTCCTTTGAAGTGAATCTTCATACACCAAGAAAAATTTTCAGTTTTGGGAAGAGATGAACGTCTGGAGGAGCCACATCAGCTGAATAAGGCAGGTGTGGCAACAATTCACACCTTAGTTCATGTAATTTTGCCATGGAGATGGCACATATGTGTGGGTGCACATTGTCTTGGTGGAAGATGACTTTCTTCATTCCTAAACCTGTCCTTTTTTGTGTATCTTTTGTTTCAATTTCTCCAGGAGGTTAGCTTTGTATTCTTCAGTAATAGTTCGCCCAGTGGGGAGATAACCTACAAACAGAATCCCCTTTGCATCCCAGAACACTGATGCCATGACCTTTCATGCCTAAGGAATTGTCTTTGCTTTCTTTGGTGGCGAAAAATCAGCATGTTTACACTGCTTTGACTGTTGTTTTGCCCCTGGGATATAGTAGTGCACCCAAGTTTCATCTGTGGTCACAAAACAGAGCAAAAAAATCTTATATGTTTCTCCCAAAACGGGCCAAACATTGTCCCAGTATCTCCATTCTCATGCATTTTTGATCCAGCATCAAGAGTCGTGCCACCCATCTTGCAGATAATTTTTTCCTTTCTAATTCTTCAGTTAAAATGTGATATACCCTTTCAGATGACATCTGGCAAGCTTGAGCAATTTCACAGACTTTCAATTGGCAATCCTCCATGACCCTTTTGTGCACTTTTCCAATGATTTCTGGAGTAGCGACACATCTTGGCTGACCACAGCATGGATCATCATCTAACTCACCCGACCGAATTTAAATTCATATGTCCACTTGGCAACTGCTGAATATGAAGGAGCAGAGTCTCTCAGTTTATTCGGGAAATCAGAATGAATGTCCTTTGCTTTCATACCTTTCTTTATGAAGCACTTAATCACTGTTTGAATCTCAATTTTTTTCCATATTTGCAAATCACTGTGCGGGAACAACAACAGAGCCACATCAACACCACAGCTGTCTTTCAAGTGCACTGATGTGGCATGTGTTTACAGGCAACAGTCCCATGAATATCACATGAACAACTTGTTGTGCTAGCACTGACCTCTCGTGTTGATTCCAAGAACTTTTCAAACCACCCTCATAATACTAAGGGGCTGAGTATTCCAAACTGAGATAAACCCAGTGATTGCTCAAAGATCTAACAGTTCAATAATATGTAAATTGTTGTATCATGGTATACTCATGATAAAAGCTAAGTTCAAAACCAACACAATTTAGGAAACACAGCTATTTACAAAGGTATATGCCTGGATGCTCAAGTCCCCAATTAAAATCCCTGATTTATTTGAACAGAAACAGACATGAAAAACTGCATAGACTCTCTTGAGTTCCAGACTGAAGTCTTCCAATACAAACAAAATGCAACACTCACAAAAATATCTGGACTCTTTGGAGCCCCAGAACAAAGTCTACTAATAATTGAAAACAGAAATGTGTGAACTCTCTGGAGTCTGACATTCAAGTCTTCAAATTCTCTCAACATCAGTACCCATCTAAACTTTCAATATTCTCTCAATAACTATCACTTTGTCTGTTATTGGCTGACCACCACTGCACATCTCCCAACATTCCATTCCATCATTCATACACAAACAATAGCCCAGCTAACTAATACACACAGCCATCTTTTCACACACTGGTGGAGAAATCATGTGACTATCTGGAGTGTATGAAGAAACACTGTCCCTTTCAAAACCCTTTACAAACATTTGGTTTGGGAGTGCCTTGACACCATGCAGTGTATAAGAATTTCTTTTGGATTTGGTCAGAAAGCTACCAGCTGGTAACTAATAATGCATGCCTATGTTTTTCTAAACCCTAGAGTCAGAAAGCATGTGACCAACACCCACATAAGAGAAGATACAGTGGCCCTTTTTAGTAAATTTGATATGCACATTCCATTGGTATTGGTGTGGTCTTTACAACATATGAACTCAATAATGATACAATTTGCTGACTCAAAGCACTTCTGAAGCACGCAACTCCTTTGGCCTTAAGAAAGAAAACAACATTCACTTTTGCAGTGCATTTTGAGACCTGCAGCCCACATTACAGATGCCTGACCAGAGTATGTCTTTTACAAAATATGCCGGTGCGTAACACTGCTATTTACTCTTCCAGCCTGCCTCCAATGCATTCAGGTTCATAAGTGCCCCATCCCAAAACAATGTGGAAACACAAAGCATAACGCTCTGCCATACCAGCAAGCCCCGGACTTCCTGCAGAGCTTTTCCAACATACAGTCACTTAGATAAGTCATGTACAGTTCTCAGCCTGGCATTCTCTCAGCCTGCCCATGCATGGCATGAAACACACTTAGGCCTTATTTGTTTGTTCTCAAGTTCCTACCTGGAGATCAGAATGGAGAGTGTATTTTACTTCCAGAATATTTTCCCAACAGGATGCCACCATCATTAAGACTTATGGGGAAAACAGTAGTTCCCCCTTGCTTTCACTGTTCACATTACCTGAACAGCAAGGCCTTGTTGGATTATGTTACAAGGCCTGATCAATCAGTGACCAGACTGCAACTATTGAAAAGACTGCTGCCTCGCTTTAAGAAATGCAGGTCAGTCTGGCCTCTCTACAGATACCACCCTGCTGTTTTGGCACCTGAAGTACAGATATCTGCCTCGGTGAGGTACGTAAGCCATCCATCCTTGAGGTCCATGGTTCATGACAGGACATGGGCATGTAGCATACAGAGAATGTTTAGAGAAGCTGAAGGAAGTGATAACTTTGATAATATGGTCAAGAAAATAAAGGAATGAATGTGGTTCTGTGATAAATGCTGAAGTGTGAAATGAGCAGTTGTAATAGTAAAGTGTTTATGTTGAAAATTTCCTTAAAAGATTTTGGTATCAGTGGTGTTATATGGGCTATCATCTGCCACAAATGATTATTGGAAATATGTGTTAGTTGTACTTGAAGTATTTTCAAAATTTGTGAAATTCGGTGGTTTAAAGACAGCTAATCCTAAAATATTTGTGGTAACAAATGGAAAAGGTTTATTTCACAAATGTTTGAAGACATAGAGCAGCTGTGCCTGATAATGGTTTTCAGTTTACATCAAGAACTTGGAAACAATGAGTGGTAGACCATGGAATGGTAGTAGAATATATTTCAGCTTACTGACAATCTATTAACCCTATGGAAAGATGTATGACTGTATGAGGGTTATTGCACATTATTGCAGGACATATTTCAGTGATAAACACAACTCCTGGTGTAATTATCATATGGACTTTGGAACAGTACAGTAAATGAGAACACTGAATTTGTGCCATATGAAATAATAAAGAGAGACCAAGTGCCAAATTTGTTAAATTAAAAAGTTCAGAGACTACCTAGACATAGCCTCAACCTGGATGTAAAATAATGCACACATCCAGAAATAGGCAAAAGGATGAAAGAACAGACATGATTGAAGAATAAATCCCGTAGAATTTAAAATTTTACATCTTTATCTTGTTAAGACAAAGGAAAATGAGGAAAATTACACTTTTCTCAGCATAAGGAGTTTTAAAATTTGCAGCTTCCATGGGACTTATTTTTACAGTACATAAACTCATGCAATACGATTTCTCTTTTATTAAATTCACATTATCTTGAAACTACTGACCAAGGATGAAAATAAGTCCTGCAAATTTCACAAAGGAAATTAATCACTGTAGGTGTATCTTCATGCAGACATATTTGTAATAATGAGCTCTCACAGATGCTTACACTACAGAACATACTTCAGCCAACTTCACAACAACCATATCTCTCCAGCTGGAGAATTGATTATGTAATTTTTCCCCCAGGGGACCTTCTCCTGTGTCAGAGAAATCCAGTTCAAATACCTACTTTCTGGTCTATCCAAATCACAAAAAGTCAAATAATGGAAAGCCCAGGAAGGAATAACAGCAATAAGAAAAGGATAGATTGCTGCTCATCACAAAGAGGAGGCACTGAGTTGCAGACAGGTTTAGTGAAAAGACCACTAAACATTTTAGCTTTTGGAGAAATAGTCCTTCTTCCAAAACAGAACACACACAAATATTTGTACAAGCATAGTTCACACACTGATGGCTACTGTCTCTGGCTGGACAGACATGACTGTTATGAAGCTTACTGAAGTGTGTTTTGTAGTGTAAGTATCTGCAAGAGCTGATGATTATAAATAGGTCTGCTTAAAGGTACACTATACAGTGATTAATTTTCTTTGTGAAATTTGTATGACTGTGTTTTCATACTTGGTCAGCAGCTTTAAGATAATGTGAAGTTGATGACAGAGAAATCATGTTGCATAATTCTATGTACTGTAGAAATAAGTCCCATGTAAGTCGCAAATTTTAAAATTCCTTATGAGGAGATAAGTGTGATTTTCTTTTCGTGAATATTTCATTTATACATTCTTTTCATGTACCTCTGAGAGGTTCTTTTTTTAGTCACTCAATAGAGAGTAAATTTTACCTGAATATGATACTTTGCAAACCATATAAAGACGTCTAACATGTGTGACATTACTTGAAGTGTCAAGGTGAAATTTGGAACAGACTACTGGAGAAGTGTATCTGGATCGGAACCATTGAACTATTTCTACAGGTGATTCAGAGTGTGATCTGTGTGCTAATAAAGGGGCAGGTGAAACAGAATAAGGTGTTGGTAAGTCATGAGCAAATAACTACTGTTTTGTCACTGAAGGGCCACAGAGAATGATAAACAATAACAATTGGCTGGTCACTATTGAGAAGCTGTTATTTGTATTGTACACTCCTGGAAATGGAAAAAAGAACACATTGACACCGGTGTGTCAGACCCACCATACTTGCTCCGGACACTGCGAGAGGGCTGTACAAGCAATGATCACACGCACGGCACAGTGGACACACCAGGAACCGCGGTGTTGGTCGTTGAATGGCGCTAGCTGCGCAGCATTTGTGCACCGCCGCTGTCAGTGTCAGCCAGCTTGCCATGGCATACGGAGCTCCATCGCAGTCTTTAACACTGGTAGCATGCCGCAACAGCGTGGACGTGAACCGTACGTGCAGTTGACGGACTTTGAGCGAGGGCGTATAGTTGGCATGCAGGAGGCCGGGTGGACGTACCGCCGAATTGCTCAACACGTGGGGCATGAGGTCTCCACAGTACATCGATGTTGTCGCCAGTGGTCGGCGGAAGGTGCACGTGCCCGTCGACCTGGGACCAGACCGCAGCGACGCACGGATGCACGCCAAGACCGTAGGATCCTACGCAGTGCCGTAGGGGACCGCACCACCACTTCCCAGCAAATTAGGGACACTGTTGCTCCTGGGGTATCGGCGAGGACAATTCTGAACCGTCTCCATGAAGCTGGGCTACGGTCCCGCACACCGTTAGGCCGTCTTCCACTCACGCCCCAACATCGTGCAGCCCGCCTCCAGTGGTGTTGCGACAGGTGTGAATGGAGGGACAAATGGAGACGTGTCGTCTTCAGCGATGAGAGTCGCTTCTGCCTTGGTGCCAATGACGGTCGTATGCGTGTTTGGCGCTGTGCAGGTGAGCGCCACAATCAGGACTGCATACCACCGAGGCACACAGGGCCAACACCCGGCATCATGGTGTGGGGAGCGATCTCCTACACTGGCCGTACACCACTGGTGATCGTCGAGGGGACACTGAATAGTGCACGGTACATCCAAACCGTCATCGAACCCATCGTTCTACCATTCCTAGACCGGCAAGGGAACTTGCTGTTCCAACAGGACAATGCACGTCCGCATGTATCCTGTGCCACCCAATGTGCTCTAGAAGGTGTAAGTCAACTACCCTGGCCAGCAAGATCTCCGGATCTGTCCCCCATTGAGCATGTTTGGGACTGGATGAAGCGTCGTCTCACGCGGTCTGCACGTCCAGCACGAACGCTGGTCCAACTGAGGCGCCAGGTGGAAATGGCATGGCAAGCCGTTCCACAGGACTACATCCAGCATCTCTACGATCGTCTCCATGGGAGAATAGCAGCCTGCATTGCTGCGAAAGATGGATATACACTGTACTAGTGCCGACATTGTGCATGCTCTGTTGCCTGTGTCTATGTGCCTGTGGTTCTGTCAGTGTGATCATGTGATGTATCTGACCCCAGGAATGTGTCAATAAAGTTTCCCCTTCCTGGGACAATGAATTCACGGTTTTCTTATTTCAATTTCCAGGAGTGTATTATCAACATAGAAGGACAGAAAGCAGAAGTTGTTGACTGGAAATGGAATAGAATTGAGTGAAGAATTGGAAAATTATCTGATGTGCCTTTCATAGTTTGATTTCATATATGGCTATATATACGTATATATACATTTTTTTTTTTTTTTTTTTTTTACCGTTGACAGAAGTAAATTTGAACCAAAATTAACTACTGAACATAAAATGTCATCAGCATATTTACCAACATAGAACAATGACAAAACTACCCTATGTAAATGAGAATTTACTGTTTGTGACAACCAGGCAGTTTTTTCTTAATTTTTGTGATTAACATTACTAAAGGAAAATACAGTCCTAATTCAACTAAAAGTGAACATGTTCTTAAATGTTTTCAGCTATTCAGAAATCTATTTATGACCAAATTAATTTGCTGAACAATGTTCATGTAATGAATTTTGTGACTGTTGAAATTTTGAAATTCTTGTCCAGTAGTTAACTGTAAGTATATTACTTAAGTTTCAAGTAGTGACATTAAAACTGGAGAATGCAATGCTTTATAATTTTTATGGGTAACTTTGTGGAGCACTTTAATTATTGGTTACGTCTGTGTGTATTATAATGGTGTTCGTGGGAAGGATCCATATGGCACAGGCTGTGAAGCAGTCAGTAAGATGAGGGATATCATCTTTGGCAGCACGTTCAGCAACAGGGTGGGCCACTTGTTTCTTGGCCACAGTTTGTCGGTGGCCATTCATGTGGACAGACAGCTTGTTGGTTGTCATGCCTACATAGAATGCAGCACAGAGGTTGCAGCTCAGCTTGTAAATCACATGACTGGTTTCACACGTAGCCCTGCCTTTGATGGGATAGGTGATGATAGTGACCAGACTGGAGTAGGTGGCTGTAGGAGGAAGTATGGGACAGGTCTTGCATCTATGTCTATTACAGGGGTATGAGCCATGAGGTAAGGGATTGGAAGCAGGGGTTGTGTAAGGATGGACAAGTATATTGTGTAGGCTCGGTGGACAGCGGAATACCACGGTAGGAGGGATGGGAAGGATAGTGGGGAGGACATTTCTCATTACAGGGCATGACGAGAGGTAATCAAAACCCTGGTGGAGAATGTAATACTCCAGTCCCGGATGGTACTGAGTTACGAGCGAATGCTCCTCTGTGGCCAGACTGTGGGACCTTGGGAGGTGGTGGGAGACTGGAAAGATAAGGCACGGGAGATTTGTTTTTGTACAAGGATGAGAGGATAATTACGGTCAATGAAGGCTTTAGTGAGACCCTCGGTATATTTTGAGAGGGGGTGGCAAGACTACACAGAAGGGACTTCTTGGTATTGAATTGGTGGCAGCTGTCAAAGTGGAGGTATTGCTGGTGGTTAGTAGGTTCGATATGGATGGAGGTACTGATGTAGCCATCTATGAGGTGGAGGTCAACATCTAGGAAGGTGGCTTGTTGGGTTGAGTAGGACTAGGTGCAGCAAATGGGAGAGAAGTTATTGAGGTTCTGGAGGAATGTGAATAAGTCTTAGAAAAGTTAATTATGTATGTGGATGACATTTTGGTATCAAGTAAGACCTGGGAGGAACATATTCAAATTTTAAAGGAAATTGGAGAGAAAATGAGACAGGGGGGTATGACTTTGAAATTAGAAAAATGTAAGTTTGCAATGAAAGAATTAAAATTTCTTGGCCACTGCGTAAATGTAAAAGGGATTTTACCTAATGGAGAACAGATTGAGGCCATCACAAAATTCCCAAAACCTAGAAATAAAAATGATTTAAAATCTTATTTTGGATTAGTAAACCTCTATCAGAAATATGTGAAAATACAGGCACTTAATGCACCACGCTTGAACAAACCTGTTAAGAAAAAATGCAGTGTGGGATTGATCTGATGAATGCCAGATAGCTTTTGACAGAATTAAGAAAGGATTGGCAGAAAGTGAAATCCTCCATAGACTTGATTTATATTTACCATTTTGTATGATGTCAGACAGTTGTGATATGGACTGGGGGTACATTTACTCCAGGAGAAAGAAATTAACAGGAAAACTGAACATCATTCTATAGCATTTGCAAGCAGAGCCTTACAAAAACATGAGAGAAACTACATCATTATTGAAAAGGAACCTTTGGCAATTGTATGGGGATTCAAAAAATTTAAAAATTATTTGTTTGGGCATGAAGTCAAAGTTTATACAGATCATAAAGCATTAACGTACTTACAAGAGTGTAAATTGTATCATGGGAGAATTACCAGATGGTCAATGTTCTTACAGCAGTTTAAATACACAGTTCATTTCATAAAGGGTAAGGAAAATGTCATCACTGATGTTTTGTCAGGAATGCCAGTGGAGAATGGAAATGATAATGGAAACAATAGTCAGGAGGGAAAGTTTAAAATAATGTATTTAAAGATGTCAAAGAGGAAAGTGAAATTAGAAAAATCTGTAATCAATTGAGAAGATATAAAATGGTGATGATAATTGGAAGCTTGTAAAAAGTTATTTAGGGAATAAAAGTCATGAGAAAGTACAAATGTATTATCAGGTCTTCAAATGTATTCTATTTTATAGACACAGCCCAGATAGTGAAGCTTGGAAAGTTTGCTGGCCAGATTCTCACAAAAATACTTTGATAAAGTACACACACGAAAGCTTTGGACACTGTGGTGCATTGAAATGTATCTGGACACAAGTACAAACTTTGGGCAGATTTAATAATGTGTGGTTTAATAATACAACCAGAGTATGAATTCTGAGGAGAGTTGGTGTAATATTTACTTATGTCTATACAGTTATTCTCACTATGCTGATAAAGTTATAATCTCATTGTGCTGATGGCTTTGTGAAAAGTTGAGAAAATGTTTAAAGTTGGTGCGAAAATTACTTAAGATATCTGTGCTGTTATAGCAATATACTATTACTGTACAACTGAGATGTGATTATAATTAGGTTAGACTGTTTGTAGCCTTATATACATATTCTCGTTTGGTTTGACCTGTTACTATACCAATTATGTGAAAGTCACTGGACAGACATTGATTTACTATCAAGTATGAAAATACTTTGTCATGATCTTGTCCTTAAAATGTGTTAGATCTAATATGTAATTGGAAAAGGAACCTTTATCAGAAAGAAATTAATTATGTTTGTATTACTTCTGTAATTCATCTGTGGAACACAAGGAAAATGGAATTTCATGTTGGAAATAGTTATTGGAACAGAAGTGTTCTGATTCCCAGGATTTAAGATTCACATAGTTTTATTTTCATGTAATTTTCTACCACTTCAATGACCAAACCATTGGACCCTTATTTAATTACTCTTTTGCCATCTTAACACTATAATTTATGGATGATGTTTACAACATGTTTGGTATCTGTACAAGTCATGCTCTCTCCTCAGTACAGATATGAGGTGTTCTTCGTCACAATGTCCACACAAATCTGAACTGTTTAATATATATATATATATATATATATATATATATATATATATATTACTCTTTGTCTTTAAATATGTCTGCTTGTGAGATGTCTGCTTGTGTCTGTATATGTGTGGATGGATATGTGTGTGTGTGTGCGAGTGTATACCCGTCCTTTTTTCCCCCTAAGGTAAGTCTCTCCCTTAAAACCCACATCCTTTCGTCTTTCCCTCTCCTTCCCTCTTTCCTGATGAGGCAACAGTTTGTTGCGAAAGCTTGAATTCTGTGTGTATGTTTGTGTTTGTTTGTTTGTCTGTCGACCTGCCAGCACTTTCATTTGGTGAGTCACATCATCTT
This sequence comes from Schistocerca nitens, assembly GCF_023898315.1. Lineage (NCBI taxonomy): Eukaryota > Metazoa > Arthropoda > Insecta > Orthoptera > Acrididae > Schistocerca > Schistocerca nitens. The sequence continues at coordinate 204,813,357 of NC_064619.1, forward strand.
TGTTTTTAGATATATTTTTCCTACGTGGAATGTTTCCCTCTATTAAAAACAAAGATGATGTGACTTACCGAACGAAAGCGCTGGCAGGTCGATAGACACACAAACAAACACAAACACACACACAGAATTCAAGCTTTCGCAACAAACTGTTGCCTCATCAGGAAAGAGGGAAGGAGAGGGAAAGACGAAAGGGTGTGGGTTTTGAGGGAGAGGGTAAGGAGTCATTCCAATCCCGGGAGCGGAAAGACTTACCTTAGGGGGAAAAAAGGACGGGTATACACTCGCACACACACACATATCCATCCACACATATACAGACACAAGCAGACATCTCACAAGCAGACATATTTAAAGACAAAGAATTTGGGCAGAGATGTCAGTCGAGGCAGAAGTGAAGAGGCAAAGATGATGTTGAATGACAGGTGAGGTATGAGTGGCGGCAACTTGAAATTAGCGGAGATTGAGGCCTGGTGGGTAATGGGAAGAGAGGATATATTGAAGAGCAAGTTCCCATCTCCGGAGTTCGGATAGGTTGGTGTTGGTGGGAAGTATCCAGATAACCCGGACGGTGTAACACTGTGCCAAGATGTGCTGGCCGTGCACCAAGGCATGTTTAGCCACAGGGTGATCCTCATTACCAACAAACACTGTCTGCCTGTGTCCATTCATGCGAATGGACAGTTTGTTGCTGGTCATTCCCACATAGAATGCATCACAGTGTAGGCAGGTCAGTTGGTAAATCACGTGGGTGCTTTCACATGTGGCTCTGCCTTTGATCATGTACACCTTCCGGGTTACAGGACTGGAGTAGGTGGTGGTGGGAGGGTGCATGGGACAGGTTTTACACCGGGGGCAGTTACAAGGATAGGAGCCAGAGGGTAGGGAAGGTAGTTTGGGGATTTCATAGGGATGAACTAAGAGGTTACGTAGGTTAGGTGGACGGCGGAAAGCCACTCTTGGTGGAGTGGGGAGGATTTCATGAAGGATGGATCTCATTTCAGGGCAGGATTTGAGGAGTGTGTATGTTTGTGTTTGTTTGTGTTTCTATCGACCTGCCAGCACTTTCGTTCGGTAAGTCACATCATCTTTGTTTTTAGATATATTTTTCCCACGTGGAATGTTTCCCTCTATTATATATGTATAATATATCAGACCTACCTCTTTCTTTAATTTTGAAAGTGTAACAAAAAATTTGTTTTATAATTGTCACACTTGGCTCTGTGATGTTTAGCAAATATATTCATGTATATGAAAGTGCTTCATATAATAGTGTGAACATTGTAACACTTGGATCATCCACCCAGTGAGGCAGTTGACTTTGTTTGATTTTTTTATGAGATATTCTTTAATTCAATGCATTTGACTACCTTATTTCTATTTTTTCATGTTTAAGTAATAATTTGTTTGAGCAACAACAGATATCAGAGGAACACAGTAATTCTGTACCTCGCTTTAGTAATTTTCATGTATATGCCTCAGATATGTCACAGGTTTCAATATTATATGTTTATGTAATTGATTATGTTTGATCAAACCCAGATACGAGAGGGACTGCTTATAAGTCAGCTGTTGGATATAGCATTTATTACTTGGTTAACTAATACAGCATTGTATCTGTCATTTACTCTGACCGGCAGAATGCTATTTGTTTGCCCTTTGTTGATCAATCAATAGGGAGTGTTGGGGTTAATTTTTGGGGACTGGGAAGGTGAAGCTGTGGCAAGACCATTCTGCATAGAATGCCGAACACTCTTATCCCTCCGGTGCCACAGTGAAGTATTGGAACAGTGGGTGTCCTGGGTAGAGGGGTTTCCTGTCTTTGGGGTCTGTTGTCTTTTCTTCTTCAACTCCAACACTCCAAACCGTCTATTTCATTTCTTACTTCTCAATAGACTTGTATATCCTAAGTCCAATCTATCCTTCCCTCTGTCCACATGCATATGTCTCGATTGCTGAGATCCTTCTTACTTACCATATCAGCTTTATTAGAGGACTAAAACCTATTTTATAGGAGGATCCAGGGAACAAGCTAGCATTCCTGCATTATTAGATGTGACTATTCTCAGTCATACTATACTATTTATTTATGTCTAATTTTGTTGTTATGTTGTCACCAAATTGATAAACATTTTACTTATGTATTTATTTTGCTACATACCAGCACTCAAAGTTGTGAACACTTATGAATATTTGTAATTATCATGAGGAATGGCTCACTTGTTAACATTTGTAATTATCATGAGGAATGGCTCACTTGTTAATATTTGTAACTGTCATGAGGAATTGCTCATTTATTAATATTCGTAATCATCATGAGGTATGGCTCACTTATTAATATTTGTAATTATCGTGAGGCATGGCTCACCTACACTACTCTCTATATTTATCAATGTCCAAGGTTGTTGTATGTAATTTTTTAATATGTTCCAGCACTCAATTACTTATAAAACACAACCAATATGATGTAATATGCACTCTTACGTATCATGTTTGAATGATTGTAAATGTGGGAGAGTGGTGTTGGAAGTGTCTTGATAAATGAAAAATAGTAAGATTGGTCATTTCATCCCAAACATCAGTCTGCGTACTGCAAACTTCAAGATTCTCAACAAAGCAGTCTGCATACTGCATACTTCAAGATTCACTAAGGAGCAGTCTGCGAACTGCAAACATCAAGACTATTTACATTTATGTATAAAGTACAGAGTTTAGTACATTTACACTTAGGAATATTGTACTAGTTTGAAAGTCTAAGTTGCATGTTAGCTCATACAGTTAAGAAATAACTTGTACTTCCCTTTGTACTACTGAGTAATAATTACTGGATAATGCTTCATAATTAATTTACATTTTTATAATCAAACATAGGATTTATCTCAAACCACAAGTTAAAGGCTTGTTCCTCCAGTTTATTGTAAAATGAGGACTGTTACGTAGATCTGTCAGGAAAGGTTTTGTTTAACTTTCAGTTGTGCAAATCCTTTTGGAGGTTGTTGAAACGTAACAGTCTAATTAAAATTAATTCAAACACATAAATTTTATCCATGAACAGTAATTTTTGACATCGAGGTGTATGAAAATATGTACTTATGAAAAAGTTATGAAGAAAATAATTACGGAATCTTGATTACACTAATGCGTAGAAGTCTGTTAATTGGAAGGAACATTTTATATGATATGAATCTTCTGTAAGTGGTAAATATAACAAGTGTATTGTTATAATTTAACACCTAAGTGTTTATACACTATATAAATAGTATATAGACTAGAATTTACTCATGAGTATAATATATAAGAATCTAAGTAATCTTTAAAATGTGACATTTGTTTTAGGATGAGAGTTTTAATTGTTAATTAATGAAATAAATTATAAATAGTGACTGCCATGTTGGCAGAGTCAGTCAGTCTGGTTTTGGATTTTAGACAGAAAGTATGTAGCTTGTTGTGCATGATTTATTTCATTATTGTAAGTATATTACAACTTGTTTCAGATTTGTCAAGATGCTTTTAATTAGTTTGAGATTATAATAAATGTTCAGTGGAAACAAAAAGAACAGGATTAATTATTTAAAACAATAACTTTATAGTCATTTTCTTTTACAGTTACTGTTTCAGGACTTATGCTGCGACAGATTGCCAGATACGATGAGTAAAACAACCCCTAAGAATGTTATGAAACCAAAGAGCCTTTTGAAAACCATCAAGGGTGTACATTGGCCATTTTGCTCCCTGGATTGTATTGTATATGCATGTGGCATCTTCAGACAAATGACTAACAGTGTGCCCATAGATCAGAGCTAACCTACAGAGGGGAGTTGTATGGCAGTGGGAGGCATTACTGCACATCATGCCAGGTCTGCTGAAACACAGTGGGTATGTGTATTTAATAGCTACCCTGTTTGGCAACAAAGCTGCCTCACACTTCATAACTTGATAAAGCCAGTATTTTGGATACTTTGTATCTAGGTCACTGTATCATGTTTCACAGTGTTGTTAGGGAACATTGTACTGAAGTTATTACCACTACACCTTATGTTGTGTCATGGATCTTAAAGTTTGTATGATGTATGAAAACTTTCATTTTTATTGTGATTGCACAAATTATAGTTCAACTGAAATCAGTTTTTATTAAAAGCTACAAGTACAGTTCATTGTCAAGTGACATGGTAACTGAGTGTAAAAATATCTGAGATTCTTAAAAGCCATCTAACAGATTTGCAGTTAAATAATTTATCCAACAATCACAACTTGTAGACAAAATGCTTTACTGATGTTATCTGTATTACTGCACCTGAAATTTTGCAGGGCAACGTGAAATGAAATGATATAAAACAACAATTACATCTATAATATGACACAATGAGAGATACATATAAATGCAAGCATAATGGGTTGGAATTTCTGATCAATTTACTAGTACAATTACTCCTATTTTGGATTTTATTCTATCAGTGATACGTTTGTGACATAGTTTGTCATTTAGTGTGTGAACATTCCCAGTGCAGTTCAGTTGAGTGCACTCTGTCTCCAATCATGAATGGAACAGTGTGGCTGTGTATGGTAGTAACTGTCACATGCTTTGAAGTGTCATTTCAAATACAGACAATGTGCACATTACCATACAGCAAGAAGGGCTGTTAACACAAGAAGTTTCCTGGTATACTTCTGTACTGCCACAGAAGTATCTTTCTTACATCCAACCACTAGCATGAGACACAACAAATCATATTAGAGATCTGACACCATGCACTCATCCACCATTAACATAATCTAATAGCCTCTACTTACAAACTACAGAACAGAAGTGAATACCTTCATTCCGCAGGCAACTGTTAGAGCTGTGTCACCTCAGAGAGTAGATAACTGTATCCACATGATTAATTTTACCTCCAGGCATCTATTAAAAACAGCAGAAGAGACCCTCTTCCCCTCCCCCCTCTTTCTGCCCCCCCCCTCCACTTCCCCTGCACTGTGAAGCATGAAGAATTGACCTTAGAACATAACCCACATCAAAGTATTTGGTTTCTCTTTACCTCCAGCTGTCTCATGGTTGGCTTAGAAGAGTGTGGATATGGCCAAGAACTAATGAACATGTCAAGCATGATGTCCCACTAATTTAGCAGGCGGTGGTTGAGTCATTTTCTGGGCTTGTTACGGGTATGAATAGTGGATGCCCCTTATCACCATCAGGCTTATTTTGATGGTTTCAGAGTATTAGGCCAAGATCTTCCAACCTATTCTGCAGCCATATAGACAGCTTTTTAATGATGGGTTTGTTTCCCAAGACAATAATGCATGAGAAAACCACCCCCACCTCAGGAACACTTTCTCTCAGGAGCGCATGGCATCTATTAATGTATACTTCCCTGAATGTCCTTGTTACTAGATGAAACTGGTTACCTCATCACAGGAACCTTATCACACACTGAAATAACTTCAAGAATGCCACTCTCAAAGAGTGAGACAGGCTTGAACCGTGACATCTCAACCACTTTGAGGGTAGTATGCCAAAGAGGACTGAAGCAGGTTACAGTGTATGAAGTGAAGCAGCCTGGTGTTGAATGTTAACCAGAAGCAGATCTTGATTTCATAAACATGCAAAGATGTGCACTTGAGAACAATCTCCTTCTAGCTTTGTTACTTTTGTTTTGTTTTATTTTCCCAATAAAGTGAACCATGGACCTTGCCATTGGTGGGGAGGCTTGCATGCTTCAATGATACAGATAGCCGTACTGTAGGTGCAACCACAACGGATGGGTATCTGTGAGAGGCCAGACAAACATGTGGTTCCGGAAGAGCGGCAGCAGCCTTTTCAATAGTTGCAGGGGCAACAGTCTGGATGACTGACTAATCTGGCCTTGTAATGCTAACCAAAATGGCCTTGCTGTTCTGGTACAGCAAACGGCTGTAAGCAAGGGGAAACTACAGCTGTAATTTTTCCAGAGGGCATGCAGCTTTAATGTATGATTAAATGATAATGGCGTCCTCTTGGGTAAAATATTCCAGAGGTAAAATAGTCCCCCATTTGGATTTCCGGGCGGGAACTATTCAAAAGGATGTCGTTATCAAGAGAAAGAAAACTGGCATTCTAGAGATTGCAGTGTGGAATGTTAGGTCCCTTAATTGGGCGGGTAGGTTAGAAAAATTAAAAAGGGAAATGGACAGGTTAAAGTTAGATGTAGTGGGAATTAGTGAAGTTCGGTGGCAGGAGGAACAAGACTTTTGGTCAGGTGAATACAAAATCAAATGGGGGTAATGCAGGAGTATGTTTAATAATGAATAAAAAAATAGGAGTACGGATAAGCTACTACAAACAGCATAGTGAACGCATTATTGTGGCCAAGATAGACATGAAGTCCACACCTACTACAGTAGTACAAGTTTATATGCCAACTGGCTCTGCAGATGATGAAGAAATTAATGAAATGTATAATGAGACAAAAGAAATTATTCAGGTAGTGAAGGAAGACGAAAATTTAATAGTCATGGGTGACTGGAATTCGAGAGTAGGAAAAGGGAGAGAAGGAAACATAGTAGGTGAATATGGATTGGGGCTAAGAAATGAAAGAGGAAGCCGCCTGGTAGAATTTTGCGCAGCGCATAACTTAATCATAGCTACCACTTGGTTCAAGAATCATGAAAGAAGGTTGTATACATGGAAGAACCCTGGAGGTAGTAGAAGATATCAGATAGATTATATAATGGTAAGACAGAGATTTAGGAACCAGGTTTTAAATTGTAAAACATTTCCAGGGGCAGATGTGGACTCTGACCACACTCTATTGCTTATGAACTACAGATTAAAACTGAAGAAATTGCAAATAGGTGGCAATTTAAATATAAAAATGCAGTTAATGAAGCAGGCAAAAAGGAATACAAACGTCTCAAAAATGAGATCAACAGGAAGTGCAAAATGGCTAGGCAGGGATGACTAGAGGACAAATGTAAGGATGTAGAGGCTTATCTCACTAGGGGTAAGATAGATACTGACTACAGGAAAATGAAAGAGACCTTTGGAGAAAGGAGAACCACTTGCATGAATATGAAGAGCTTTGATGGAAACCCAGTTCTAAGCAAAGAAGGGAAATCAGAAAGGTGGAAGGAATATATAGAGGGTCTATGCAAGGGCGATGTACTTGAAGACAGTATTATGGATATGGAAGAGGATGTAGATGAAGATGAAATGGGAGATATGATACTATGTGAAGAGTTTGACAGAGCACTGAAAGACCTGAGTTGAAACATGTCCCCCAGAGTAGACAACATTCCATTAGAACTACTGACAGCCTTGGGAGAGCCAGTCCTGACAAAACTCTACCATCTGGTGAGCAAGATGTATGAGACAGGTGAAACACCCTCAGACTTCAAGAAAAATATAATAATTCCGATCCCAAAGAAAGCAGGTGTTGGCAGATGTGAACATTACCGAACTATCAGTTTAATAAGTCACAACTGCAAAATACTAATGCGAATTCTTTACAGACAGATGGAAAAACTGATAGAAGCCAACCTCAGGGAAGATCAGTTTGGATTCTGTAGAAATGTTGGAACACGGGAGGCAATACTGACCCTACGACTTATCTTAGAAGAAAGATTAAGGAAAGGCAAACCTATGTTTCTAGCATTTGTAGACTTAGAGAAAGCTTTTGACAATGTTGATTGGAATACTCTCTTTCAAATTCTGAAGGTGGCAGGGGTTAAATACATGGAGCGAAAGGCTATTACAATTTGTACAGAAGGCAGATGGCAGTTATAAGAGTCAAGGGGTGTAAAAGGGAAGCATTGGTTGGGAAGAGATTGAGACAGGGTTGTAGCCTATCCCCGATGTTATTCAATCTCTATATTGAGCAAGCAGTAAAGGAAACAAAAGAAAAGTTCAGAGAAGGTATTAAAATCCATGGAGAAGAAATAAAAACTTTGAGGTTCACTGATGACATTGTAATTCTGTCAGAGACAGCAAAGGACTAGGAAGAGCAGTTGAACAGAACGGAGAATGTAGTCGAATTAAATAGGGTGATGCTGAGGGAATTAGACTAGGAAATGAGACACTTAAAGTAGTAAAGGAGTTTTGCTATTTGGGGAGCTGAAGATTAGATGGGTAGACCACATAACTAATGAGGAGGTGTTGAATAGAATTGGGGAGAAGATTAGTTTGTGGCACAACTTGACTAGAAGAAGGGATCGGTTGGTAGTACATGTTCTGAGACATCGATGGACCACCAGTTTAGTATTGGAGGGCAGCGTGGAGGGTAAAAATCGAAGAGAGAGACCAAGAGATGATTACACTAAGCAGATTCAGAAGGATGTAGGCTGCAGTAGGTACTGGGAGATGAAGAAGCTTGCACAGGATAGAGTAGCATGGAGAGCTGCATCAAACCAGTCTCAGGACTGAAGACCACAACAACAAAGTGATTTCATTAATTTCATTGTGCTTATTATTTCATACCCTTCTTCCCTTTAATCTAAGCCCACACTTGTTCATAGATATGCAAGTGTTGCAGAACTTATTGATTGGTTTATGTACTGTAATGTATTTTAGGGTAGTAGTTATGACAGAGGTCATTGAGTGTATTCGCTGGTATAGAGGGAGAGTAAAGTCAGGTTTAATGTGGGCTGCACCAAATATTATTATGCAGCTGAACATAAGCCCATAACCACAGATTGAACACTTCCCTTGGTAGGAAAACTGAGTCTAGAAAACGAAATTGAGGATAATCTTAATACCTTGTGGAAGCTTATAAAACTCAAGCCATTGTAAAAAAGTATGAGGTCTAGTACTGTCTGATCTGTTCTAGTTGGCTGCAGAAGACAGATTTAAAGTATGTGGAGGCTTGTATCATAACTAAACTTGATTACCAAATTTTTGGGTGACCAATCTGCAGAAACTCCAGGTTGGAAATTTGTACATGAAGGAGATCCATAGAGCTGTCTAGGGGTCCTGCCTTCAGTAATTTTGAGGTGAGAATGGAGAAAAATGGATGAATAAACAGATAGTTCAGAATGTCACTCATGATGGAAATATATTAGATCTAAAGGCAAAAAGCAGACCTGATCTCTTTCAGGAAGTCTACACTGAAACTAATATCAGTGTCCATCAAGCAGTTGTGGCAACACTGAATATCAAAACATGAAGGGCAACTGAAACAGGCAGAAATATTTATATGTTTATCAAACTAGGCAGAGAATCAACAGTGTCATAACTCAACCATGAACTTGAAACCTTCAGTTCAGGACAGGAATACGTACAGGAACTATGGCTCAAGTTAAAAAGAATAGTTGACCCTCCAGTGGATAGATATGTACCCAGCAGAACAGTTCATAGTGAGGGGTGGAAGGGGGGGGGGGGACCCTCCATGGTATATAGTCACTGTAAAGAAGCTTCTAAGCATGCAGAGATTACTGCATAATAGGTGTAACAAGAATCATAGGGCTGGAGATAGAGAGATGCTGAATGAAACACATCTGGCTGTCAAGAAAGTAATCCATTAAGCCTTCAGTGACTACAGTAGCAGAATATTGACACATGATCTTTCACACAACCCAAAGAAAGTCTGGTCATACTTAAAAGCTGTTAGTGCCACCAAAGTCAGTGTCCAGCCACTCATGGATGAGACTGGAACTGAAAACTGAGAGTAGTAAAACAAAAGCAGAAATGCGCAACTGTGTTTTCAAATGCTCCTTTACAAAGTACATCCTAGGATGATTGCTCCAACTTAATTCTCATACCACTGAATAGATTAGTGAAATAGATATTAGTGTCAGTGTCATTGAAAAACAGCTGAAATCATTCAAATGGAATACAGCCCCATGGCCCAATAAAATTCCTGTCAGATTCAATACCCACTTTGTGGCTGAGATAGCCTCAAAAAGAACCACCCATGCCCATTAGTTGGAACAATGCATAGTTCGCACCTGTCTACAAGCAGGGTAGCAGAAGTGATCTACAAAACTACCATCCAATATCTTTGGATCCATTAATAGTTAATCTTATATTCTGAGCTTAAAAGTAGTGATGTATGTCAAACCGAAGATCCTCCTCTATACCAACCAGCATGGATTTTGAAAACATGGATAATGAATTTGAAGCTTTCTTTAAAAGATATAGAGACAAATGGTACTCCTGTTCCCCATTAATAAAAGTTAGGTCCTCAGTTAAACATAAAAATACAAAAATATACTGGTATACAAAAGAACTGGCAGGAATTAGAGAAAGTACGCTCATACTGTATCAATCCCATCTCATGCTTTTCTCACTTGACATTCTGAAAACCATGGATCAAGGCAGTTAGGCAGATGCCATATTTATCAATTTTTGAAAGGCATTTGACTTAGTACCGCACTTACACTTATTATGAAAAGTATGGTTATATGGGGTATGAGGCAAAATGTGTGACCGAGGCTTTATTGGTAGGGAGGATGCACCATGATATTTTGAATGGAGACTCATCAACAGATGTAGAAGCTACTTCAGGATTACCCCAGAAAGTGTATGAGTTCCTTGCTGTTCATGTTGTATATTAATGATCTAGTGGGCAATACCAGTAGTAATTTCAGACTTTTTTCAGATGATGCAGCTATCTACAGTGAAGTAAAGTCTGAACAGTGCTGTACAAATATTTAGTCAGGCCTTGATAAGATTTTGAAGTGGTGCAATGACTGCTTTAAATGATATAATTGTTCAAAAATGTAAAACTGTACAGTTCACAAAATGAAAAAAGAAATAGTATGCTATGAATAGAATATTAGTGAGTTACAGTTAGAATCTGTGAACTCACAAACACTTGGATGTTGCACTTAGGAAGTGCAAGAAGTGGAACATTCACATAGCCTCAATTGTAGTTAGGGCAGGTAACAGACTTTAGTTTTGTGGTAGAATACTAGAGAACTGCAATAAATCTACAAAGAAGATTGCTCACAAATCACTCATACAAACCATCCTAGAATTTTGCTAAAGTGTGTGGGACCCATATCAGAGATGTATGGTAGGGGATATTAAACATAATAAGAGAGGGGCAGCAAAAATGGTTTGCACATTAATAGACTGGGAAAAGCATTTGTTGTTGCAAGATCTTGGATACAGTTCTTGCAAAATCAAACATGCAGTGAGGTATAAAGCAAAAAGTAATGTATCTTTAGAATTTAACGTGCAACATGAGGAAACAGTGACATATACCAAGAGCATTGATGAAAATGCTTTTTTAGCAGAAGTAAATATTCCAGCAACTCCAACTTAGTCAGAAACAATATATGCAATTTGGATTTGCCTCATGCAGATGAATGCTCACTTGAGAATGAAAAGAATGACAAAATATTAAGGTTACTGCAAGTCAATATCTGTTGTTTAAGAAATAAACTGTTAGGATTTGAACATTTTTGTAACATTAAGGATGTAGATGTGATATGTGTGTCAGAACACTGGCTAACAGGAAATCAAGTTGACAGTTTTATTCCTCAAGGATATGTTTTAGCTCATATAATGTGCAGATGTATGAGACAGGCGAAATACCCTCAGACTTCAAGAAGAATATAATAATTCCAATCCCAAAGAAAGCAGGTGTTGACAGATGTGAAAATTACTGAACTATCAGTTTAATAAGTCACAGCTGCAAAATACTAACGCGAATTCTTTACAGACGAATGGAAAAACTGGTAGAAGTGGACCTCGGGGAAGATCAGTTTGGATTCCGTAGAAATGTTGGAACACGTGAGGCAATGCTAACCTTACGACTTATCTTAGAAGAAAGATTAAGAAAAGGCAAACCTACGTTTCTAGCATTTGTAGACTTAGAGAAAGCTTTTGACAATGTTAACTGGAATACTCTCTTTCAAATTCTGAAAGTGGCAGGGGTAAAATACAGGGAGCAAAAGGCTATTTACAATTTGTACAGAAACCAGATGGCAGTTGTAAGAGTCAAGGGGCATGAAATGGAAGCAGTGGATGGGAAAGGAGTGAGACAGGGTTGTAGCCTCTCCCCGATGTTATTCAATCTGTATATTGAGCAAGCAGTAAAGGAAACAAAAGAAAAATTTTGAGTAGGCATTAAAATTCATGGAGAAGAAGTAAAAACTTCGAGGTTCACCGATGACATTGTAATTCTATCAGAGACAGCAAAAGACTTGGAAGAGCAGTTGAACGGAATGGACAGTGTCTTGAAAGGAGGATATAAGATGAACATCAACAAAAGGAAAACGAGGATAATGGAATGTAGTCAAATTAAATAGGGTGATGCTGAGGGAATTAGATTAGGAAATGAGACACTTAAAGTAGTAAAGGAGTTTTGCTATTTAGGGAGTAAAATAACTGATGATGGTCGAAGTAGAGAGGATATAAAATGTAGACTAACAATGGCAAGGAAATCGTTTCTGAAGAAGAGAAATTTGTTAACATCGAGTATAGATTTAAGTGTCAGGAAGTCATGTCTGAAAGTATTTGTATGGAGTGTAGCCATGTATGGAAGTGAAACATGGACGATAACTAGTGTGGACAAGAAGAGAATAGAAGCTTTCAAAATGTGGTGCTACAGAAGAATGCTGAAGATAAGGTGGGTAGATCACGTAACTAATGAGGAGATGTTGAATAGGATTGGGGAGAAGAGAAGTTTGTGGCACAACTTGACTAGAAGAAGGAATCGGTTGGTAGGACATGTTTTGAGGCATCAAGGGATCACAAATTTAGCACTGGAGGGCAGCGTGGAGGGTAAAAATTGTAGAGGGAGACCAAGAGATGAATACACTAAGCAGATTCAGAAGGATGTAGGTTGCAGTAGGTACTGGGAGATGAGGAAGCTTGCACAGGATAGAGTAGCATGGAGAGCTGCATCAAACCAGTCTCAGGACTGAGGACCACAACAACAACAACAACAATGTGCAGGAAAAACAGAAAAAAATGGGGTGTTGGAATTTATATCAAGCATGGCCAACAATTTTCAAAATTAGATATAACACCATATTTTTCAGAAGTAAATGCGGAGTTTAGCTGTATAAGAAACATAGTAATTGTTACCCTGTATAAGTCTCCAAACGGAGACATAAATATTTTCTTTGAACAGTTTGAACTAGTAGTTATGAAACTTTCTACATTTAAAACAAAGATTGTTATTTGTGGTGATTCTAGTATTGAAATGGGAAATTCAAGGCAATGAGACTCCAGAACATTTTTTAATATATTAAGGTCTTTAAACTTGCACTGCACGAACAAGTGTCCTACTCATAATGATGCATGCCTAGACAATATTATTGTTAATGTGCATAGAGAGGAATATGTGGTTAGCTTGGCTGATAGTGTTTTTTGCAGAACGTGATCCATTGCTTTTAACACTTTATCATAATAAACCATCTTATTCCAATGATTTTAATGTGGCATGTGGAAGAGGTCAGAGAGAGGAGCACATTATGTCATTTATTAACAAGTTAAAGGACACAAACTGGGACTCTGTTTGTGTGTCATCCAGGAAAAACAGGAGTTGAAAATGATTTTGAAGCTTTCTTTAAGAAATATAGAGACAGCAGTACCCCATTAATAAATGTTAGGTCCTCAGTTAAATGTAAAATTACAAAAATAAACTGGTGTGCAAAAGAACCAGCAGGAATTAGAGAAAAAAATGCTCATACTGTATCAAACATATAAAAGAAAGGACAATCAAGGGTCTGAACAGAAGGATATGGTCTGCAACGTTTACCTTAAAAATAAAGAGTATTACAAAGCTAAGCTCAGAGAAGCCAAAGAAGCAGCTGTGAAAAGTATATGGAAGGTGCTCCAAATAAGTGTAAGGCAGCATGGGAAGTTATTAGACAAGATGATTCTTCCAGCCAAGTATGTCAAACTCAACTTAACCCAGGAGAACTGAATGACTACTTTGTCACATCAGTCAGAGAACTCGGAGACAAAATCAAGGCCACAGACATATCTGCAAGGGATCTGCTTCATCTCCAGCTGTCTCAAGGACCTTGTTTCACTGTAAGAATATCATGCCCAATCAAGTTTGTAAAACTGTTGCTAAATTATCAAATTCCAAATTTATGGACTGCTACTGGATGTCCAGTTATGTTGTTAAAAGAACAGTCCACCTCATAAGTAAGGCACTAAGCTTTATTTTTAACAGATGTTTAGGGAATGGAGTTTTTCCAGATTTGTTACAAATCTCAAAAATTATTCCCCTATTCAAAAAGAGTGATAAACAACTCCCCCAGAACTACCGAGCAGGATCTATTGCGCCAATATTTTCAAAAATAGTTGAATCACTCATGTACTTTCAATTGAGCAATTATTTTGCTTTTGCAACAATCAATATGGATTTAGACTAGGTAAAAATACCACTGCAGCTGTTGTGGAAATTGTTGATCAGACTTTAACAGCTTCTGAAAATTAGAAGATGGTGTCATTTGTATTATGTGATCTAAGTAAAGCTTTTGATTGCATTCCTTTTAACATATTATTAACAAAACTGGAGTATTATGGTGTATAAAAATCTATGTTAGCAATAATTTCTTCCTATTTGACCAACAGAAGACAGTTTATCTCAATTATAAATAAGCATTCCCCCTCAGTAGAAATTGGTAAAGGTGTACCACAGGGCTCTGTCCTTGGCTCCCTTTTTTTCATTGTAGCTATCGATGACCTGTCCCATTCTGTATCACGCTCTGTGATCTGCTATGCATGTGATACAACTCTGCTTACTTCACACCATGACATCCCAACCCCGGATAAGATTATGCAAGAAAATCTTGAGTCTGCATTAAATTGGTTTGCAGCCAATAAACTAGTGTGTAATCCAGAAAAAAAAACACAAAATCTTATGCTAGGATTACCTAAGAATATAGAAAATAAAAGTGTCAAGCTCTTCGGAATACATATTGATGCCAAACTAACTTGGGAAGAGCATATAAGCCAAATCCGAAAAAAAATCCCAAGAGTGAACTACCTCATGTGGAAACTGAGAGATATGATCAATAATAATTATCTCCATATAGCATATTTTGGACTCTTTCAATCACATATACCATATGGCCTACTCATCTAAGGGACAGTCTCCTCATATCAGTAACATCTTAAAAGTCCAAAAAAAATTGTTTGTATACTGTGTGATGCTGGCTGGTCCTGTAGAACATTGTTGTCCTCTTTCTCCCAGGCTTAGGATACTAACAGTGCTGAATCTGTATATCAATGAGGCTGCACTCTTTGTCAGGAATAACATTAAAGAATGTATTGTCAGGGAAACAATTCACAAACATGTTACTAGAAATAAGGCGAACATTTACATTCCAAGCACAGGCTAGCAATAACAGGAAACTCCCATAAAGTAAATGCCCTCCAAATTTTTAACAAACTTCCTCTTGCTGCTCAATCCTTACCTTTTAAAAAGTTCAAAATAAAATTATATGATTGGCTAACAAAAAACCCATGTTATCATATAAAAGAGTTCTATGATATTGACAATATTGATATTAATAATTAAGATTAGCTCTGTATATAAGACATTTAATTTTTACATGTGACGTGATCAATATTTGTATCTTACTATCACTGGAAAAGCCTATTCTACTGTATATGGTCAATGGAAATAAAGAATCTGAATCGGAATCTGGTCAGATGTTTGAGAGACCCATGTATGAGTGTCACTGAGATGCTGAAGCAGTTGAAATGGCAGTTTCATGGAGATGCATGGAAACTATTCCAAGAAAGTCTACTAACAAAGTTTCAAGATCCAGCTTTAAATTATGACTCTAGGAATATACTGAAACTCCCTATATATCACTCCCATAGGTTTCTTGAGGAGATTTCTAGATTAATTACATCACTCTTGGAGGCATTTAAACTATCTTTTTTCCCACACTGCATATGTGAAAGGAACAGGAAAATGTTCTAATATGTGGTGCAGTGGGATGTACCCTCTGCCATGCACTTCACAGTGGTTCACAGTGTAGATGCAGATGTAGAAAAATAAGGTTCTGGGTCCAGAAAAGAGAGTCAGTGATAATCTGTCACACAGAGAGCCAGTTACTCACCACAGAACTTGCTGTTTTGACTCCAGACTCAGAATATGTATCTGGGAATTCTGTACAGCAATAAGTAATGGAATTATGAAGAATTACAGAGATTCTTCCAGTAATGTATGTTTTAAGTCACGCAGAATGATTAGAAATATGGAAAATCGGGAGAATATTATTGTGCAGGATAGAAGCCTTATGGGAGGAGCTATAATATTTACACAAATATAAACAGAGGTTACTGAAAATTTCAGATTGTAAAATGAATAAGAGCACATATCACTGTAACACAAAATCATAATTTTGTGGAGCCACCATGGGCTAAAGTACAAACCTGTGCCATAGAAATTGTATTTATCTTTAAGGTTGCTTATGAACAGGCAGACAATGAAAAATTTACTGTATTTGGAAGTGAAGGAGCAGAGACAGTAAAAAGATGACTAGCAATTGATTCTATACTGGAAATACCTGATCTAATTTTATGGGCAAAGATCAATGGAATATTGTTGAAATGGAGTTAATACTGTTCTGTCATTGTAATGCCAAAAGAAAGTAACTGTTCCCATCAATTTCACAAATGTCAAGGCTTTTTTTCTCTGATGCTGCTCATATGCAAAACATAGCACCATATCAGTTAAATATCTACTATGAATACAGTGCAACACTGATGTATCAGAATCCTCCAAGACTTGCAATTGATTCTTTCCTGGAAATACATGATCTAGTTTTATGTGCAAAGATCAATGAAATATTGGTAAAATGGAGTTAATACTGTTCTGTCATTGTAATGTTAAAAGAAAGTAACTGTTCATATCAATTTCACAAATGTAAAAGCTTTTTTTCTATGATGCTGCTCATATGCAAAATGTAGCACCATATCAGTTACATATCTACCATGACTACAGTGCAACACTGATGTATCAGAATCCTCCAAATTTGTTCAATAGTTGAATTATAGCATATGCAAGCAATACCCAAGTCCACAGATGGTCACTTCAGGTTGTTGAGGAAAATACAAAAACAACAATTACAATTTTTTAGTATATTTTGCAGTATTAAAAAGGCACCATGACATCACATATCCTCCAATGTTGTAATACAAAATTATTCATCAGATTTTTATGTATTTATACAGTGGACAGGTACAAAGAAGCATGGCATGATTCTGAAAACAGAACAATTATTTGAAGTAAAATGGCTGTTCTCTATTTTGATTATAATTTTTGATGAACAAATTGATACAGCTCTTTCTAGGACACTTTTTGTTCCCTTACCAGATATATAATCTAACAATCCATTCATTACAGAATAATAAAAAATTACACAAAATATTGACAAGTGTACATATTAAATTCACTTGAAATTTTAGACAACCATACACCAGATACATCATTTTGAACTAACTTAAAACTGCCACATAAAAAACATGTATTGCTGGCACAGCACACACACACACACACACATACACACACAAAGCATGCACATGCCCTCACGCACATGCACACACACATGTACAAATGCATCACACATTTACTGTTATATCACTTCTTAAGTGTGCTTCATCTGAGCTAAATACTATGTTATTGCCAGCATATTGCTGCAATATCTCACCTAAGAGTTACAGCTTTTCCCACTTCCTTCCCCTTTATGGTCAGTACCCCAAACTCGACAGTGATTCTAATGGTACCAGAATGCATTGGCAGAAACAGGAAGACATTTCATCTATCTTTTTTGACTCCATGCTGGTCAATAAGAAAGAAGCACCAAGTAATGGAGTTTTCATTATAAAATGCAAAAATATGGTATTTTCTACCTATTAGTTCTTCCGTTAGTATCATGAAGGATATAAGGCTGTAATGTGTTGCCACTCTTTTGCTACTCATAAATAGCACCAAAGTGATAAGTGGGTTTATTTCCATCAGCACTGCTGATATACTGACTATTATGAACATCCCCTCGTAATGTACATCCAAGAGACATTTCATGTAATTTAAGGAGTAAAGGCTACAACTCACTATATTGTGAGGAGCTGAGTCACACACACACACACACACACACACACACACACACATTCAGTATTATATTCATCGGGCATTTGAAGCAGATTTCAGATTTTACCTGAGACAATTAGTGCACAACCTAGTGACAAAATCTTGAAGATTTGATTTCTCTTTGTTTTGCTTTGATACATTTTAGGTGATGAGAGTTATATTCCAAACCCAGCAGGGAGAACATGAAGAGGCACTTGTAATTCCTTCACACAAACTGTCTACATTCCATATGTTACTGATGGTGTATGGTCTTGCACTAATTAGGGTTAAGGATTAAGTGAAGGAAAAGTGTAACAGTGGGAAAAACCCAGTTTTAGCAAAGTGATGATGAAATTAGGATTATAGATAGACAATTGATATTAGTATGTTTAAGTCATATACAGTTCATTTTGCATTAAACAATGCTGCTGAAGTTGATAAAGTTAGCAAAATCATATCTCCTCCAATCAGCTCACAAAAGTCGAACCTGGAGACTGAGTGCAGCTGATGCAAGACTGCTATTTTGCCATGTGACATCCATACTGGCTCACGGATCACACCACTATAGCTCATCTTTGGTTAGTTCACTACACTCAAGTTATTTGATTCATTAGAGAGCTAATGTTTTTAATTTTCCTTTTGTTATTCCTTAAAACCGATAGGAGGCAAATGGATTGATACATAGCAATACAAGTAAAATGGGAAACATTAAACTAGCCATCTATTAAATGAAGATCAGGTTGTTCATATGTACTACAACCTTGAGATAAGACCATTATTTTAGAGACAATAAGAAATAGGCATTTGGTTGTAAGGCAGTGCATTGTTTTTCCATTAACAATGTATTTTTTCTGCTTCTTTCTGCATCCACTTGTAAACTGTTCACATTTTACTCCCTTCTTCCCAATGCTACACATTTTAAGAAGTGTCTTCATTGACTATGATTTAGTTTTAAGTGTATAAAAACATTATGTTTCATTGAAACAAACTTGCAATGTTAATATGAAATGCTCTTGGAAAACTTCTTGAATCAATGTCAAATAAATTTTGAAGTTTTTACAGTATCCCCACTGTCTTTGTGATGCTGACTATCAAAGAGATGATAGATCAATATATATAAATGAGGTAAAGATGGATCCTGTGATGAGAAACTATATCACTATTCATGTTGGTGCATTTTCCACACCATAACTCTTTTCATCACGGTCTAATCATAGTGCCCAATCCTGTAGTCTCTTAGTGGCAACCATCTGCTTCCAAGCCTAACTAACTGTCTATACAGTGTTGTAATTGTTAACACACAATTTAATTTCAGTGGCATCTTTGATATCAGAGTGCCAATGGGTTAAAATGTTTGCTAGCCTATTTCTGGCCAAAGAAGATTTTGCTTTTATTCAGAGAGCTGTGTTTTACCATTGCTGATTCTTTTAGATGTATCACAAAAGATAAGCATAAAAAATTGTTTGAGTACACAAAGATTCTAGACCATGTTTCAGATTACTTGGAGTTAGTTATCCAGGAGGACACAGGTACGGGAATGTATTTTATCAGTTTTAACAACAGTAGAGCTTATTTACTGATATGTGTGCAGAATTAGGCACCAGTTACAGAGAAACTTCACATGAGTATACAAACTATTTTACATTCTTATGAGGCTAGTGATAATACAATAAATCATAAAATTGGTGTAATATATTACATCATGTACTTGTATGGATCCCAGTCATCTCTTTGTTAGTCTTTGGCTTTTCTGCTTATCACAATGGAGGCTGTCGCAGAAAGCGTCAATATTTAAATTATGTGACATAAATAGGTCACCAAAAATATGTTGTACTAGATGTCTATCATGGGTGAATTGTTGAAAAATACAGAGCCATCAAAATTAGTATACAATTTCTCAAAAAAACAGATGATTATCTTCTTATCTGCTCTATGCATTCCCACCTTTGGCTTAAGAAACTTCTTTATTTTACATGAAGAGACAAGATATAGTTGAAGACTCAATTATCTGAGTAGGTATTCATATGAAAAAAAAAAAAAAACACTACAACTATGATAGGGGTAATAATAACATTATCAACAATGAATAGAGTTTAACAAAACAATAACAACATTTTATGATAACACTCAACTGATACAACAAAAATATTAACAACTTTAAGGTATCTGTTATTTACAAAATTGCACATTCGGCCTTCATGGTACTTAAACACTGCCTTATGGAAAAGGCATTTGGCTTATAATTCAAATATTAACTGCCTAAACAATCATAAATTCATTTAACATAAAGAACACAAGGAAAAAATAAGTATATACTGATTCGTTATATATTAGATAATGTTACAGTAATTACCTTTGATTAAATTTGGCATACTAAAAAAGTAAGATATCACTTTGGCATCAGTATGTGAAACAGCATACTATTTACAAGATACAGAACACATTGAGAGAGACCTTTTCACCTGTGTATCAGTGTTTCAACTATATTTATTTACATATTTATGGTTTCTTGGGGTTTAGTCAAAGCAGTGATTGTTGAAACCATTCATCAAAACATAGCTGAAATATAATTGTTATTATTAAAAGCTTTCTTTTGTTGCATTTTTCTTGTGTTTAATTCAACATTTGATTTTTGATGAGCAATTATTACTTTAATAAATATTCCTTTTTGGTTATTTAATAGAAGAAATTTGTTTCAGAGAATAATTTTGAACAGAATTTACCAACACATTGTACTACAGTGATCTTATTCAATAATTAAGTTTCTTTCTGAGTTAACATTCTTGAAGTAAATGTAGTAATTACTTTGTTAGATGATTGGCTGCTTAGATAGTTTCATGCCATGAAACAGGAATGAGAAACTACGTAAATTTTCTTGTTAAGTTGTTGCTCTGATGCTGCAGGAAAGATATTACAAAAGTAAAAAAGAAATACTTGAAATAATTTAGTACTTTCAGTACTTTATGATGATTCAGGTAGTGAGTAATCATATGAAAGTTCAACAAAAATTGGAAAAGTCTTAAAATCTATTGAATCAGATAAAAATGGTGGTGTAATGCAGTTAGATTCATAGAACTAATAACTAAATTTGCAACACATAATGTACAAAACTAGTGACTTGTTGCTAGTGGCTAAAATGTAACTTGCAAGTTGTGAACAGAGAATAAAAGGAAGAAGATCATGCAGATACGCGAAATAGACAATCTGTTGTAAAATATGCACCATTTTACAGCTCTTCAGACATATTATTTCTCTTGTACAATTTGGCTTTGAGCTACAAATCATGTCTAAAGTCCCTCTGACTCTCTGTTCTAGCATTAAAAATAATGCAGGATAATGGAATGTCAAAGCACGGTTTTTAAAAATATTGTTTGGAAGGTAAAAGTACAGCTTCCCCACTGATACTAGTAATTGAAAATGAGACTTGATACAAGTCTGTATTAATTACAATAGTACAAATATGAGATGACTGTTTCATGCTTACTTCTTCTGTCTTTGTGTGATGATATTCTTGCCTGTTTAGCCTTTTCTTGTCAGAGTGTTCACTGTGGTGATTTTTGGGATAAAAGGATTGTAATTGTCTTTGATTCCTTGCAATGTATAAGAGAGTCTTTCATAGTACCAGCCACTGCAGTTTTTATGTGGATTTAGGCTGAGGTTCTGTTCTGATCCCTCAAATACAGCCGAAATACAACTAGTGACACTATAGACTTTTTACCCAGGTGATGTAAAATTTGGTGCAGGACGCAGTTAAATACTGCCATGGACATGGGGAGCTCTGTGAACATGGAACCAAATTGTAGGCAGGTAGCAGACCACACTGAAGTTCTGGGAGATAACCACAAAGGTGGCTGCTAACCACTCCAGTACACGTGTACATGTACTTCCCATTTTTGCGTTTTGAGGCAGGTACTACATGTTAATGTGTAGTGCAAAGCCTACAGATAAGTACATTGTGAATATTGCCCAGAGGCTCTGGGCAACTTCTGTATTTCTGACACTAGACAGCACAGCTCTTTGCTGACACTGCTTAGAATCTGAAGTCTCACAGAGGGTTGAGTAGTATGAGAAATGGTTACCGCACACTTGAAATTTTTTCTTTCCACTGAGTTGCGCTCTTTACCGCAGCCCTCCGCCGGCACTACTGCGCCTATTGTGGCGAAATCGGTCGCCACGGCCGCGTTGCGCCGGGGAGTCCCTGGCGCCGGCTGCCGACGGTAACGGCCGAGCTCGACCGAACATAAACGAGTCGGTGGCAACGCTCTCCGCGCCCGACTCGCTGGCAACGTCACCGCCGCCGCCGCCGCCACCACCACCACCACCCCCGCCGCCGTCGACGTCGGCGTCAGAAGCGCAGCGTTGGCGCGATCCAGCCCTGGCAACGGCGCTGCAATGGGCAGGGCACTCGCTGGAGTCGGTGCTCAGGTAGCCCGAATCCTCGGGGCCGTGCAGCATCCGACGCCGCCTCCGGGGCACGTCCGCCGTCGACTTGCGCGGGCGCGCCGACTCCCGAGAGCCGCTAGAGCGACGCCTGGCGTCGCAGCTACCCCTGTGCCCGGCCGCCTCTCCGCGCTGTAGATAACAAAGCGCCCGTTTTGGTGAAGTTGTCCGCCTAGTAATAGCCTACATACACTCGACAAAACAGAACCTAATGCTAAGGCGAGCCAAACCAATAAACGACAAATTTCATTTTCTTGTACTAAAATATTAGAGACCTTCCTCTTTAAAATGGCATATGTATTTTTATTTATTTTGTAAAAATATGCTGACCCAGATTTTTCACGATATGCCCTCTCGAAAAAATAGGTCTTCAACTTCTCGAGTAACAAGCAAACCTCCGAGCCACGATTCTTTATAGGATCAGACTGCCATGTACACTCCTGGAAATGGAAAAAAGAACACATTGACACCGGTGTGTCAGACCCACCATACTTGCTCCGGACACTGCGAGAGGGCTGTACAAGCAATGATCACACGCACGGCACAGCGGACACACCAGGACCCGCGGTGTTGGCCGTCGAATGGCGCTAGCTGCGCAGCATTTGTGCACCGCCGCCGTCAGTGTCAGCCAGTTTGCCGTGGCATACGGAGCTCCATCGCAGTCTTTAACACTGGTAGCATGCCGCGACAGCGTGGACGTGAACCGTATGTGCAGTTGACGGACTTTGAGCGAGGGCGTATAGTGGGCATGCGGGAGGCCGGGTGGACGTACCGCCGAATTGCTCAACACGTGGGGCGTGAGGTCTCCACAGTACATCGATGTTGTCGCCAGTGGTCGGCGGAAGGTGCACGTGCCCGTCGACCTGGGACCGGACCGCAGCGACGCACGGATGCACGCCAAGACCGTAGGATCCTACGCAGTGCCGTAGGGGACCGCACCGCCACTTCCCAGCAAATTAGGGACACTGTTGCTCCTGGGGTATCGGCGAGGACCATTCGCAACCGTCTCCATGAAGCTGGGCTACGGTCCCGCACATCGTTAGGCCGTCTTCCGCTCACGCCCCAACATCGTGCAGCCCGCCTCCAGTGGTGTCGCGACAGGCGTGAATGGAGGGACGAATGGAGACGTGTCGTCTTCAGCGATGAGAGTCGCTTCTGCCTTGGTGCCAATGATGGTCGTATGCGTGTTTGGCGCCGTGCAGGTGAGCGCCACAATCAGGACTGCTTACGACCGAGGCACACAGGGCCAACACCCGGCATCATGGTGTGGGGAGCGATCACCTACACTGGCCGTACACCACTGGTGATCGTCGAGGGGACACTGAATAGTGCACGGTACATCCAAACCGTTATCGAACCCATCGTTCTACCATTCCTAGACCGGCAAGGGAACTTGCTGTTCCAACAGGACAATGCACGTCCGCACGTATCCCGTGCCATCCAACGTGCTCTAGAAGGTGTAAGTCAACTACCCTGGCCAGCAAGATCTCCGGATCTGTCCCCCATTGAGCATGTTTGGGACTGGATGAAGCGTCGTCTCACGCGGTCTGCACGTCCAGCACGAACGCTGGTCCAACTGAGGCGCCAGGTGGAAATGGCATGGCAAGCCGTTCCACAGGACTACATCCAGCATCTCTACGATCGTCTCCATGGGAGAATAGCAGCCTGCATTGCTGCGAAAGGTGGATATACACTGTACTAGTGCCGACATTGTGCATGCTCTGTTGCCTGTGTCTATGTGCCTGTGGTTCTGTCAGTGTGATCATGTGATGTATCTGACCCCAGGAATGTGTCAATAAAGTTTCCCCTTCCTGGGACAATGAATTCACGGTGTTCTTATTTCAATTTCCAGGAGTGTATTTAGCCGGCGCCGGCCGGTGTGGCATGCGGTTAAAGGCGCTTCAGTCTGGAACCGCGTGACCGCTACGGTCGCAGGTTCGAATCCTGCCTCGGGCATGGATGTGTGTGATGTCCTTAGGTTAGTTAGGTTTAAGTAGTTCTATGTTCTAGGGGACTGATGACCTCAGATGTAAGTCCCATAGTGCTCAGAGCCATTTGAGCCATTTAGCCGGCCATGGTGGCCGTTTCTAGTTAAGACAGTCAATTATATATATGTTTGCGGTTTGGTTCTATGTCTCTGTCTGGACTGAAGAGGCTATTGTCAGTTTACTATTTTTGTTCTATTTTGTAAGCTTATAAATGGCACTATATTGAAATGTGTTCTCCAGTCTATTGTAGGATACAATTCGAGTTGAAACAGTTCCAGCACTTCATTATTTGGTTTTTCTGCCTATGTACGTATATGGTTGCTTTAATAAAGGGAAAAAAAGTGGTTCTAGGCGCTTCAGTCCGGGAGCACGCGACTGCTACGGTCGCAGGTTCGAATCCTGCCTTGGGCATGGAAGTGTGTGATGTCCTTAGGTTAGTTAGGTTTAAGTAGTTCTAAGTTCTAGGGGACTGATGACCTCAGATGTAAGTCCCATAGTGCTTAGAGCCATTTGAACCATTTTTTGCCATGTATTTAACTGTTTCAAACGTCTGACTACTTTACTAATGAGTTAATGTCTTAAATATTGGATCTTAATTATGGAAACGAGAAAACGTTTCGAAAAAGGGCCGAATTTGTGTTTTGAGTTTATTGGAAGTCGCTAAGTGCTCTCATTGTGAAACACTGGATAAACGCAGTCTGGGTAATATTCGCTCCGTTTTATGCTAAAGCTACTTTTTCAGCGTTTGAAACGTTATATCTCCTGACCTATATGCCATGCAATGATGCAATTTTACACGTAAAATCAGTGGTGTACGTGGATACTGTCTGCAAAATGTTTTGCGAATAGAGTCAGTAGTAAAGAAGTAATAAATTAAAACCCAAGCCTTTTTACTGCAAGAACAATGAATTTGTGGGGGATGTCAGCGATGAAAAGTTTAGTATAGGTTTGAAAGTATGTAGAAAGTATATTGGAGATCGCGAAGTACTCTCATTCTCAAATACTGAATGAATATAGTGTGGGTGATTTCCGCGCCTTTAGTTCCACTGCCGCAACACAGTTTCTAATTGTAGTACTTGTCTTACTGAGTCAGACACTTATCATAAGTTTGTACCTCTTAATGAGAAGATTATGACAGCATTCTAAATTTTAGAATTCGCTCGATAATTATATGAAATTCCACAAATAAAAATTTTATTGCCCCTTGAAGCCGTTCGGCTGGAAACCTGCAATTAGAACTCCGCACCATGAGCTGGGTTAACCATTTACTAATATGGATTTCACAGATATTATACCTCTACAACAAGTTCTCACACTTAACTAACATGGTAACACAGACAACTGTTTTTATTTCAACCGCCAAGTCTCAGGAATAATATCATAGCTTCGTTGTTGCTTTATGAACTGCGTCGTTAGTTCACTGTAAACAGGCATGATTCAATAACTGATTTTTTTTTTAAGAAGAAAAATCTTCCAGTGCAAGGAAGATTCTATTAAAGACAATGAAGATATTTCTGGAAACTGGTTTCATGAAGCCCATGGTAGCCTCACACTCTGATCCATTGGTTGTATTTGCACCACGTGCCTGGTCCCTTGTAACGTAGGCCACGTAAAGTTTTAGATGTACAGGGTGTAAACGGTGACTGTTTACAATGTAAGACAATCGATCAAGAAGTCGAGACGAACAATTTCATATGCAACGCTTTCGGTCAATCAATCAAACTCAAACTGGCCTACGAATGTTCCTAAGCAACAGCAAATTTGTGACGCGCAAGATTTTCGGTATCCTCTCGCTCTATTACGTAACTGGTGTAGTCGACGTTTTGGTTAATATTATTAACTTAAAGTTTGACGCAATGGTGGTGAAAGAAGAAAGACTTTTTTAAACGATATGCAAAAACTAATTACGGTTACAACAGGATGTAAATTTATCCCTTATGAGAGAGGTCACCCAACTTTTATCGCAGCGGGCCGAATGAATGGCAAAATGACGAGCGTGGGCCGCAGATAGAAAGCTGTGAGAAGAAAAGAAGAAAAACTAAGTTCAGCATTCCGCGTTAATCACGGGTGAGTGGCATCCAATGTACACACGCAAAAAAGACAATAAACTCATATATTTACTACAAAAGTTATCAAATAAGGTGATATTAGTAAAGAGATAGGTTGGCTACGTTAGACCTATTGTGCACGTGATGGAATAACAAAAACTAGCCAGCAAAAAATGTTTGTGAGATTTGTGTAACTGACTCTGGCTTTCAAGATATCATCAGTGTTTGGTATTGCACCGCTGCATCAAATCAAGAGAATTCCTTACAAATGATCATCAGTCAATCTCGCTCGATGTGCTGACTTAGCATACATCATTTTCGAAAACGTTTGCTCACAGACATGAATTGTTGAAACACAAATGCAGTATCAACGGCAAATTGCTTGGGTTTCGGGAACTCAGAATTAGATAAGCAACGGTAAAATTCAATATGTTTTGCTGCTCCCTGCTTCTCGCTCAAGAAGTCATTTGCTAGAAAATCAGTGAGTGCCAACTTTAGTTAAAGTGGCAAATCACCAATGTTACAATCGACCGCATTCTGGAACAGAAGAATGCCACTCTCACTTCTCTAAACCTCTGAAAATTTTTCCAAATAGTGCTTCTTCAAGTCACAAATAGGGTAAGTCCGGAAGAGTTGGACCATTATCTTTCTTCAGCATAAAATTTACTTGTTTTTTACCGTTTTTGGATTCTGACGGAATATTCGAATAGAGTGTCACATAAACTTAGGTACAAAACATTACTGACGCACTGCCACTTCCAGTACAAGAGATAAGATAAAATGAGAATATACATCAGTTGTCTCTGTGGGTAAGATGGACCACTGATGTATATTCTCATAGCTGTACGGGTGAGGTGGACCACTGTACTGGGAGAGATGGACCGCATAAACATGGCTATACATGAAGTAAAGAGTCAATTAAAATTTCATACAGAACTATACTATTAAATATTTTAGTCCAAAACAATTATATTAGTTTATTATAAATCCTGACTGAACACTGGCTTTTCTAATGAGTTGTTGGTTTCCTCAAGAATTAGCCTGTCTTTCTCTCATCACCGCAGTTACACTTATTAACAGATGTTGACATCGTGAAGAGACATCACAATGAAACCAATCGTAATTTTTATAAGCTTCGTAATAGCTTTCACCGCAGCCAGCACATTCACCCTCATCTCATTAATCAAAGTTATATTCGTAGTCTGATACAATGTTTGCACCTTATGAACATGGTGAGCTATTTGCCGTATTTTTTTTCTTGAGCTCTTCATTCTGTTTTTCTCTTCACTATTATTTCCATTTGGTGATCTTTTTGGCTTTTTTCTGTTTCCTTGTTTTTTTATTCCTCTTTTTCTTTACAGTTTTCGTATTTTCAGCGGAATTTAGCCCTTTGGATACGATTGCTGTCACAGTATTCTAGTTTCGTAGTGAGACCAGACAAAAAAAAAAAAATTGAACATGCTGTTCGTTTTTGGAACACAACCTACGACCAGCTTAGAGACAGAAGTGATGACACTTTCTGCAGGACCTGATCATCATTTTACAGGACAATGCTCAGGCACGTACAGTGCAAGCTGTTACTGATTTGTTTGACCGATGGGACTGCTAAGTGCTATACCACCTGCTGCACTCCTCTTACTTAAGCCCTCGTGAGTTCAACTCGATTTCTAAACTGAAAGAAACACTTCACGCCAGTCGCTTCAGAACTTCTACAAATTCGTCGGCAATAGACCGCTCCGCTCGAACTGTCAACACAACTAGCACTGCTAAGAGTATCCTACGACTTCCACATCGCTGGCAGCGGGTTACACACAATGCTGGTGACTACTTTGATGGACAGTAAAACTTTGAAACACGTATCTGTTTTGTACGAGCTGTAAATAAATAGGTGCCACTATTAAAGTTCCAACCCTCGTACATACACAGACACATTGTTTTCTTCGTTCTCTTGACAATGTCATATTTTCCATTTCCACTCTTCATTTATGACACAAACTGGTCCTAATCCAGGACTAGAATCAGCAGCGCGTTACTAACTGCGATATCTATTTGTTCAGTTGGCTAATAGGTCCATCATGACACTGCTGGAGCACGCCTCACAGACTGAGTCAAAGCTTCAATGAGTTCTTGGAAACGATTACTCTCTATACCTTTCAAGATCGAGGAACCACTGACAGTCTGAAGCTGTGAGTCAGTCCGTGACAAGATGGAACGTACTGTTAGCGAAAGGCAAGGCTCCGGCTTACAATCCTGGTCTGACAGGAAGTCGTAATTTTTCATAAATATGCAAACAGAAAACTTGGTTTAAGTTAAAATCTTCTGGGCTGTTAGGCCGCGTCATGTTTCTTCTAAAATGTTCGACGTTTCGACCCCTCTGCTGGGATCTTCTTCAGGATCTTTTGGTGTCCACTACTGCTAGAACACTGGTAGCGGACGCCAAAAGATCCTGAAGAAGATCCCAGCAGAGGGGCCGAAACGTGGAACATTTTACAAGAAACATGATTTTAACTTCAGTGACAATGGTCACGAAAGCCTGCAGACTTACACAAAACTTGGTTGTAGCACCTTGATGATACGTACGTAGTCTTTAGTGTGGCAAACGTCTGTCCCGTTCGACGCAGGCCTGATGACAGAACAGCGCGTGCTGCCCCCGCCAGAAGCAGTGGTGTAGTTCTTGTCTTGAGCGCCAGACCTCCCGTTGGATCGGTTTCCGGTGGTCGACCTGTTCCGTTCGTCCGTCCCCGTGAGGGACCCGGCAAAAGGTTCGTCGTAGAACGCTTCGTACCCGTCGCAGTCAGACGACGGTGACGAAGGAGAAGAGGACGCGGACGGCGAGGAGGAGTCGAGGCTGTCTGCAGAAGCACCGGCAGAGGTGTTCGGGGGGAGCGCGCAGCCGGGGCGCTG
Source organism: Schistocerca nitens (assembly GCF_023898315.1). Classification (NCBI taxonomy): domain Eukaryota; kingdom Metazoa; phylum Arthropoda; class Insecta; order Orthoptera; family Acrididae; genus Schistocerca; species Schistocerca nitens. The sequence goes on from NC_064619.1 coordinate 204,842,754, forward strand.
CAGCGGCAGCGGCGGCAGCGGCCTACGGGCCGGGTCCGGAGGCCGCGCGATGCTTCTGGACGGTGCGTTTTTTGGCGGCAGGGACGGAGGCACCAGCGACTGAGGCATCACTGGTCTGGGGGGCGGCGGCTGCTGGTACAGCACCTTGGGAGGCAGCGGCGGAGGCGACGTCGCCCCACGCTGGCGGCGCGCCTGGCGCGACCCCGGGTTGAGCAGCAAGCCGTCGAACAGGGGGCCGTTGGTTCGCCTCCAGGCCAGGCCGTAGTAGTCGGGCTCGCTGGCGGCAGAGTGGTCGGAGCCGGCCGGCTCCAGCCCGTAGTACAGGTGGCGCGCCTCGTAAATCTCCCGCAGGCTGCCGAAGGCCCTGGAGAAGGAGGCAACTTCGTCATCTCCTCGCACTGTTCTGTCAGCCGTGTAACCGTCTAAAGACCCCGTCTGGCTGGCTGAGTCGCCGCGAAAGCTGCCCGTCGTGCGCAGCAGGATGTTTCCCGGCCGCTCCAGAGAGTCGCTGTAGCATTCGGCAGGTACTGGCGCGTGGGACGCAGCTGCAGGCACTTCTATGACCCCTGCCGATGTTGACCCTTGTCTGCTAGGTTTTCTGTCCAGTGTGTCAGGCTCGAAACTGTCCGAGTCGTCTCCTGGAGCGTACTCCACAGGCGAGTCTTCTACTTCTATTGTGAGGTGACCGGGCTTCTCCGGCTCGTCGTACCTGATCTTGGGGCCGCCTGTGCTGCCACGTGACTTCGGCGACGACGATGGAGAACCACTGTCATAACTATACCCATCGTTGACGTATACCTCACTGACGAGGCTGTAGCCGCCGCCGTTGCACAGAACTTTGGAGAACTCTGTCGCTCGCCCATTCCTTTTCTCCTCATTGCTAGATTTCTTATCATCTTTTGCCATGATGACTTCGTATTCGTGGTCATCTTCTGGGCGAGTTACCTGCTTAGGTTTCAGCTTGGATATAGTAGTACTTCCTGTATTAACATTAAACACCTCATTTCTCATTGTCATCTCCTCTTCGAGAGGAAGGTTCGACCGCAGGGTGGAGCCCAGACAGCTCCTGAGTGTTCCGTCTCCATAATCAGTGGGAGTCGAGAATCCTCGGTTTTCGATTTGGTGAACTCCGAGGGTATCTGACCTCTCCAAACTGTCCGATTCAAAACTACTGTTGACAGATGGTTTTGACTTCAGCGTACTCTTGCCCGACACCTGAGAATTCTGTGTTTCTGGAGCCTTGCTCGTTTCCTGTGATCGTTGACCTACGAGTTCTTTAATGACTGCATCCATCAGGTGTTTCGTTTCCATTGGAGCAGGCGATTTGCGTTTTGGGACGCTTACCCGTTTTTCTTTGTCTTCTGGTGGCACTACTGGTGGCATTGGAGGTGGAGCAGGACAAGATGTTGGTGAAGGAAGTGGCGGAGGAGTAGGTACCGACTGATCAGGGACCTTTGGAGACACGGGCTTTGGTGGCACTGGTGCTGGCTTTGAAATGCTTCTTTGTTCAGATGGGCTTCTGTTAAATTTTGCAGCCGTCTCTGCGATCAATTTGGCTACCATTTTCTGGCGGTTCGCAAGTGGTGACATTGGCGTTGTAGTGTCATTCGAAACACTTTCGGTGTGCTGTGTGTTTGTTGCTTTTGGATCGTCCTTTTGTGGAGAGTTTGGGTGCAGTGGAGCCTTTGGCTTCACTCCCTGATGCTGTGGTCGCGGAGAGGACAGCTGCGACATTTTCTGCCCCGAGTTAGATAGTGATTTTCCTGTCTCTGCAGATTGATCTTGCGGCTGTCTTCTGGAATCGCCCGTGCTCGATGAGCTGATGACTTCGAGGGAATCGGGCTGTATGGAGTCCCTCCCAGCTAGCTGCTGTGTCCTCACTGCTGCAGGCACGGGAACTTCTTCCAGCCACTTGCGAATGGACACCTCCTTGTTTGGGGCCTCGACACCCTCCAGGCAGCACGCGCGGCATGGTGGCTCGGGGATGTCCATTGGCCGGCATGTAGGACAGCCTACGCACCCTGAAACACCAGTAGTGATTAGCTCCTGCCGAGGAAGATACAGCTGTACAGAAAAAAATTGCTGACTCTCAAACAAACTAACTCTGTAATACTTAATGCATGATACAAAGCTATTCATGATCCTATTGACTAATTTCACTATTTTTTTAATAGTAAAGACAGCCCACTAGCTGCAATGGGTTTTATAGTCGAATGGACCATGCTTTCGACTCCTAAACTAAGGGAGTCTTCATCAGAATTTATATTACCTAAATAAGGGGGATACGATGTTAGTCATTAATAAGAAAAATACAAGACAGTAATAATTAATATTCGTATATAAAGATGTACTTACATACGTTAGAAGTTGAGCATAACAGCTCTCGTCGTAAGATACATACTCTTCAAATCTTTACTGAAGGATCCTTAAAAGAAATTTTTCATCTATGTCAATTTCTCCTTTTATTTTTTCTGAAATGTTGTTTTCCTCCCCATACTGTCATTGTAGTTTAATCACTTACTGTATTTTACTGTAACAAATTACTGAAATTTTTTTTCGTACTGCTTTTAAATTATAATATGTCTTCATACTATAAAATGTTTAAAAGTTGTAGATACATCTGCTATACAAACTGCTGTAACCATTCTATGACGTAAAGCAGATGTTACCACTTCTCATCAGTAGATGGAGTGACACCTCACGTCCACATCGTAGTATAGGCGGCGCACGCGCCACCCAGTCTGATGCCACCTGTTTCAGTGTACACAAGCAGCCCTTAGCGACAATCTTCAATTTTTAACTAGAAATGACACTAAAACTTTTACGTAAGATGTTTTATTATGTGACGTGGCCTTTTTGGTGTTAAAATTGTATGACGAGAGCTGTTAGGCTGAACTTCTTACGTATGTAAGTACATCTTTATATACTAATATTAATTATTACTGTCTTGTTTTTTTCTTATTAATGACTAACTTTCTATCCCCCTTATTTAGGTAATATAAATTCTGATGAAGACTTCCTTAGTTTAGGAGTCGAAACCATGGTCAATTCGACTATAAAATCCATTGCAACCAGTGGGCTGTCATTACTATAAAAAATATTTTCACGGCTGCTGCACACAGCTATGTTTAAAGTTGTATAATTTCACTATTTCAGAGTGACTGAGGATAACCTACTCGTATAGCTTAATGTTCGGCGTACTAACCAGCGAGACAGAGGTGATCAAGACAAGAATCGACTTGGGCGGCAGATTGACGACCGCTGGTCTGGTACACATATTTTCACGAGTGTGTTTTGTTTTTTCTTATAGTTGGTTACTCACGTCCGTTTAGCCAAGTGCTGGCCTGCTCCCAAAACTCTGCCTCACAAAATACGATTCACTGACCGTTAAAACAAAGTAACCCACAGAACAAAGTTTGCAGACCCACACAAGCAGACAGCACATATGATTTCCCAGTGTTAGGAACGGCACTCGGCTACAAAGTTAAAGTAAAATAATTCAAACAATGGTCAACACGCAACAACAAACATTGCAGATGGCATTCACGCTAATTTGATGTGGACAATGGAGCTGAGAGAACTTTTAACGTGTTCCATTAGGGCAATAAATGTAAGTTACTCTCAAGTGGGGTTTTAGCGATTAACTTCACTTGATGCTGGAGTCATATAGCACAATTTCCACAGAACTGACGACGCTCCTGCATGATGAACGAAACCGACGAATATAAATCAGCTAATACGCGACTTCTGGCTGTGTTCAGAGTCCCCTCCAGGCGATGCCTCAGAGCGCTTAACTTAAAACGTGGTGCCTGAACGAGCCTTGTCTGCCGTGGTCTTCTATTGAGACGCTCAACACATCTCAAAACTCCATGAAAAATGGACCTATATTAATTGTACATCACAGGTAGAAAGACTAGTATGGGCGCAGGCGAATCACCATTGGACACTTTAAACATGGAACAACTACGCCGGGATTGACGAGTCGCGTTGGACGTTGATTCACACCAAGGATGGGGAACGAGTACGACGAAAACTGTATCAATCAATGTACCCCGATTGCCCAACAGTCCAACGTTGAGCCATGCTGTAGCAGTATTTTCTAATAAAGTATGTTCACAAGGAATGAAAATTGGTCGGCGGTACGTCTGCCAACAGCTGCATACGGCAAACGAAAAAGGAACCCACTGTCTGATAATGAGAATCTATTTACTCGCCTACTGCTACTAGCTCCTTCGTTTAGGAACCTCTTATACAACCCAGTTGTTCCCGACATGTGCCAAAAAGCTCCTGGGAGCACCGAAAGGAGATGGAGGTCGTTGTGTGATTTCCGTACCCTCCCCCGGTTCAATAAACTTCAGCCGTATCGATTTACCGGAATATAGATAAAGAGATATTGTTCTTATATGCCAAGAGACAAGGATTCCAGAGTAATATTTGGCGAGAACATTAGCGTAAAGTGGATAAGACTGTGAAACCGGAATAGTCTTACCTTGCCTGAACTTGGAAAGCCAGCAGCAGAAGAAGAAGAACAAGGACTGAGCGCCATAACCCTAGCGTGTATCAGCGAGCTTGAGCGTCGAAACGGATAGTAATGGTAAACTCATGGGACCAAACATTAATCGTATCATTTAAAGGGCACACTGGTATCTTTAGGGTATAAAACTGGTGCTAAGCGGTCATATGACCTTCTACTGATGACGTAAGTCATGGAAGTGCATTACTATATATGGGTCACTCGGATTTATGGAATCATCGGTAAACGTGTGAAAGTAAAATTTTCAAGTGCGTAAGGCGTGGGATACGATGATTTGTGTCATATCTGTACGAAGGAAACAACTTACACTTAAGGACACGTCTAGCGACAGTTAATTTTATTAATTTCACATCTGAATTTTAACTTCACGGGACCGCACTTGACAAGGACGACCATGCGGTATCATCATTACGCATACGCGTACGCACTGCAGACGGAACAAGATTCGAAAACGACGCCAAAGTCGACAGAGGACGCTCATGCAGTGATCACTTATGAGCATGCGTCTCACCGCCAATTGTTAATATAAACTTAGAAATGGGCACTAGCAGTCCCTAGTGTACAACGTTAGCCCGGACATAGCTGAATGGTTGTCAGCCGAACTATCGCGGCAAGCTGTCGACATCACCGTGCTCCAATACCAAGATATTTACGTACTATTTATTACGCCTGGAAAACTTAAAGGCTCACACCTATGGCCACACTGTAAGTGAAGTTATCCAGTTTGTTGGTGTCTCAATTAGGGATGGCGGTTAACGCTTTACAGTTGTATAAATTTTTTTTCAACGCCAGTTTAACCGGACTATTAGAACTGCTCAAAATAACCGGTTTCTGAAATTACGGTTTTTCTGTCTTTTATTCCAATTTCCTTCAATGAACGTAGAAACTGAACCAAGATTGAAAAATTTAGACTCTCTCAGTTTCAAGATACATTGAATCAAAATATTAAATTAAATAGGCAAATAAAAGAAAACTTAGTATATGCACTTTTCGCCGCTTTTTTCGAATAGTGATAAGTGGTTGACCACCACAAAAAACACCAGTATTGTACTACTATGTCCACTGTTCGCCGCTTTTCTCGAAAAGTGGTAAGTGGTTGAGCACCACAAAAAACACCAGTATTCTACTACTGATCTTAATGTTTTGAAACTCTGCTCAAAAATCATGTTGTAATTGGGAAACATGCCATCATTTGGGCATTACGAATAGTCAGTGGTAAAGAGTGAAAATTGAGGTTGAAGAACTCTGTTTTCCGTGTTAATTTATCCGCTTTCAAGGGGTATAAGCAGATAAATGTATGTTATGTGGATGCAGGTCGAGGATCAGCTGATTTCAGTGCTTATTGTAAGCTTTGAATGAACTGTCAAGTTTAACGTGTTTTGTCCTTGTATTATGTCAGGGTGGTAGTAGCTCCTTCCGTTTTAAATCTTTTAAAGGAAACGGAGCATTGTACTTAACTGATAACGCACTTCGTAAAATACTTCCAGACTCGGGATGGGGTAATTATGTAGTATTACTTATGTCCAACAACGACTGTGAGAAACTATCATGTATATCAGATGGGGCACTAAGTGTACCATCTAACAGGGCACGCCACATGGTAACAGGTACATTATTGTCTCAGAAATGCTGTACCAATTCTTACACTATGTGTTCGTCGAAATTTGGCGTTAATGGGTTATAGAAGCAATCTTTGCTAACAGCGTAACATTGCCTGCAGTACCTCTCCTGGGGTTGTGACCATATCGGTTGGACCCTCGATGACTGGAAAACTGTGGCCCGATCAGAAAAGTCCCGATGTCAGTTGGTAAGAGTTAATGGTAGTGTTAGAGTGTGGCCCAGACCTCACGAAAACAAGGACACAAGTTTTCAACAAGGTACTGTGTAAGCTGTTAATCGCTCCACATTGGTGTGGGCTGTGTTTATGTGGTATGGACTGGGTGCTGTGGTCGAAATGAGCCGATCGTTGATTGGGAGTGTGGGACCATTTGCAGCCATTCATGGACTTTGTTCCCTGTGACGATGGAATTTTTATGGTTGATAATGTGCCGTTTCATCGGGCCACAATTGTTTGCGACTAGCTTGAAGAACATTCTGGACTATTCAAGCGAATTATTTAGACACCCAGATCGCCTGACATGGTCGAATATTTGTGGGACGTTATCGAGAAGTCAGTTCGTGCATAAAATATTGCACCGGCTACTCTTTCCAATTAGAGACTGCTATAGTGGCAGCAAGGCTCAATATTTTTGCAGGGGAATTGCAGCCGCTTGTTGAGTCCATACCAAGTCGAGTTGCTGCAATACGCCGAGAAAAATGTAGAAAGAGAAGATATTAGGAGATATGCCATGCCTTTTGTCACCTCAGTATACATGTAGAACAGCGAGTGAAATGTAGTAACCAGCATCCCCGTATTCTGTTGCTCTACGGAATAAATCCTCTATGATGGCTTCAGATGGATGTGGCAGGTTGGCATCCTGCTGTCGTAGGATTTGCCGCCGGCATCTGGGCACACAAACTACGATACAGTCGATAACAGTCGATCTTACATAGAACACAGAGGAGAGTGCTGCTGAGCCACACCTGTGGTGGCAGTGTTACTCGTACCAGCTGCAGCGTTGATGGTGTCTTCGCGACTGCACAGGGCACAACACGCTCACCTCACTTCTCCGTGTTAGACGATAACATAAACCTCCCGCCAGCGCGTCATATCCACCGCTCGCCGCCTCCGATTGGTGGCGCCACAGACGCCACCAGAAGACGTCGTCTTCGCATCACTCACTGCATTTAATTGATTTTTTTACAGTTTATTGGCTTTCGGGCCGTGCGCATTCAGCCATCTTAACAGCACTGTCAGTTATGACGATACAAAAGGAAGGACAACGCAACACCTAGTCTCCGAGCGGAGAAAATCTCCGACCATGCCGGGTGTCGAACCCGAGCCTCTTCGCTTAGTGGTCCAAAGCGCTAGCTGCGCAGCTACCGAGGAAGTCGATATAGTTGTTTTGTCATCAAAACCTTTTAAGAAGCCGCATTTTGCGTTCATGCCCTAAATATCGAAAAACTTGCAGTGAGAACACACTGACGTTGTTGTTGTGGTCTTCAGTCCTGGGACTGGTTTGATGCAGCTCTCCATGCCAATCTATCCTGTGCAAGCTCCTTCATCTCACAGTACCTACTACAACCTACATCCTTCTGAATCTGTTTAGTGTATTCATCTCTTGGTCTCCCTCTACGATTTTTACCCTCCACGCTGCCCTCCAGTGCTAAATTTGTGATCCCTTGATGCCTCAAAACATGTCCTTCCACTCGATCCCTTCTTCTAGTCAACTTGTGCCACAAACTTCTCTTCTCCCCAATCCTATTCAATACCTCCTCATTAGTTACATGATCTACCCATCTAATCTTCAACATTCTTCTCTAGCACCAGATTTCGAAAGCTTCTATTCTCTTCTTGTCCAAACTACTTATTGTCCATGTTTCACTTCCATACATGGCTACGCTCCATACAAATACTTTCAGAAACGACTTCCTGATACTTAAATTTATACTCGATGTTAACAAATTTCTCTTCTTCAGAAACGATTTCCTTGCCATTGCCAGTCTACATTTTATATCTTCTCTACTTCGACCATCATCAGTTATTTTGCTCCCCAGATAGCAAAACTCCTTTACTACTTTAAGTGTCTCATTTCCTAATCTAATACCCTCAGCATCACCTGACTTAATTCTACTACATTCCATTATCCTTGTTTTGCTTATGTTGAAGTTCATCTTATATCCTCCTTTCAAGACACTGTCCATTCCGTTCAACTGCTCTTCCAAGTCCTTTGCTGTCTATGACAGAATTACAATGTCATCGGCAAACCTCAAAGTTTTTATTTCTTCTCCCTGGATTTTAATACCTGCTCCGAATTTTTCTTTTGTTTCCGTTACTGCTTGCTCAATATACAGATTGAATAACATCGGGGACAGGCTACAACCCTGTCTCACTCCCTTCCCAATCACTGCTTCCCTTTCATGCCCCTCGACTCTTATAACTGCCATCTGGTTTCTGTACAAATTGTAAATAGCCTTTCAAATGGTTCAAATGGCTCTGAGCACTATGGGACTCAACTGCTGTGGTCATAAGTCCCCTAGAACTTAGAACTACTTAAACCTAACTAACCTAAGGACAGCACACAACACCCAGCCATCACGAGGCAGAGAAAATCCCTGACCCCGCCGGGAATCGAACCCGGGAACCCGGGCGTGGGAAGCGAGAACGCTACCGCACGACCACGAGATGCGGGCAAATAGCTTTCGCTCCCTGTATTTTACCCCTGCTACCTTTAGAATTTGAAAGAGAGTATTCCAGTCAACATTGTCAAAAGCTTTCTCTAAGTCTACAAATGCTAGAAATGTAGGTTTGCGTTCCTTAATCTATTTTCTAAGATGAGTCGTAGGGTCAGTATTGCCTCACGTGTTCCAACATTTCTGCAGAATCCAAACTGATCTTCCCCGAGGTCGGCTTCTACCAGTTTTTCCATTCGTCTGTAAAGAATTCGCGTTAGTATTTTGCAGTTGTGACTTATTAAACTGATAGTTCGGTAATTTTCACATGTGTCAACACCTGCTTTCTTTGGAATTCGAATTATTATATTCTTCTAGAGGTCTGAGGGTATTTCGCCTGTCTCATACATCTTGCTCACCAGATAGTAGAGTTTTGTCAGGACTGGCTCTCCCAAGGCCGTCAGAAGTTCCAATGGGATGTTGTCTACTCCGGGGTCCTTGTTTCGACGCAGTCTTTCAGTGCTCTGACAAACTCTTCACGCAGTATCGTATCTCCCATTTCATCTTCATCTACATCCTCTTCCATTTCCATAATTTTGTCCTCAAGTACATCGCCCTTGCATAGACCCTCTATATACTCCTTCCACCTTTCTGCTTTCCCTTCTTTGCTTAGAACTGCGTTTACATCTGAGCTCTTGATATTCATACAAGTGGTTCTCTTTTCTCCAAAGGTCTCTTTAATTTTCCTGTAGGCAGTATCTATCTTACCCCTAGTGAGATAAGCTCTACATCCTCACATTTGTCCTCTAGCCATCTCTGTTTAGCCATTTTGCACTTCCTGTTGATCTCATTTTTGAGACGTTTGTATTCCTTTTTGCCTGCTTCATTAACTGCATTTCTATATTTTCTCCTTTCATCTATTAAATTAAATATTTCTTCTGTTACCCAAGGATTTCTACTAGCCCTCGTCTTTTTACCTACTTGATCCTCTGCTGCCTTCACTACTTCATCCCTCAGAGCTACCCATTCTTCTTCTACTGTATTTCTTTCCCCCATTCCTGTCAATTGTTCCCTTATGCTCTGTCTGAAACTCTGTACAACCTTTGGTTTAGTCAGTTTATCCAGGTCACATCTCCTTAAATTGCGACCTATTTGCAGTTTCTTCAATTTTAATCTGCAGTTCATAACCAATAGATTGTGGCCAGAGTCCACATCTGCCCCTGGAAATGTTTTACAATTTAAAACCTGGTTCCTAAATCTCTGTCTTACCATTATATAATCTATCTGAAACCTTTTAGTATCTCCAGGATTCTTCCATGTATACAACCTTCTTTTATGATTCTTGAACCAAGTGTTAGCTATGATTAAGTTATGCTCTGTGCAAAATTTTACCAGACGGCTTCCTCTTGCATTTTTTAGCCCCAATCCATATTCACCTACTATGTTTCCTTCTCTCCCTTTTCCTACTGTCGAATTCCAGTCACCCATGACTATTAAATTTTCGTCTCCCTTCACTACCTGAATAATTTCTTTTATCTCATCATACATTTCTTCAATTTCTTCGTCATCTGCGGAGCTAGTTGGCATATAAACTTGTACTACTGTAGTAGGCATGGGCTTCGTGTCTATCTTGGCCACTATAATACGTTCACTATGCTGTTTGTAACAGCTTACCCGCACTCCTATTTTTTTATTCATTATTAAACCTACTCCTGCATTACCCCTATTTGATTTTGTATTTATAACCCTGTATTCACCTGGCCAGAAGTCTTGTTCCACCTACCACCAAACTTCACTAATTCCCACTATATCTAACTTTAACCTATCCATTTCCCTTTTTAAATTTTCTAACCTACCTGCCCGCTTAAGGGATCTGACATTCCACGCTCCGATCCGTAGAATGCCAGTTTTCTTTCTCCTGATAACGACGTCCTCTTGAGTAGTCCCCGCCCGGAGATCCGGATGGGGGACTATTTTACCTCCGGAATATTTTACCCAAGAGGACGCCATCATCATCTAACCATACAGTAAAGCTGCATGCCCTCGGGAAAAATTACGGCTGTAGTTTCCATTTGCTTTCAGCCGTTCGCAGTACCACAACAGCAAGGCCGTTTTGGTTTGTGTTACAAGGCCAGATCAGTCAATCATCCAGATTGTTGCCCCTGTAACTACTGAAAATGCTGCTGCCCCTCTTCAGGAACCACACGTTTGTCTGGCCTCTCAACAGATACCCCTCCGTTGTGGTTGCACCTACCGTACGGCTATCTGTATCGTTGTGGCATGCAAGCCTCCCCACCAACGGCAAGGTCCATGGTTCATGGGGGGGGGGGGGGGGAACACACTGATATACGCTACTAATCTTAAGAGCTAGCCAGTGAATATACCTTATAGCAGCGAGAAATTAAATCAGTTTTTATAAAGGACAATTCATAAATTGATCTATCACAGCACCGCTGAAGGACTCGTAGTACTCCAGGATATTTATAAGTAATCTTTCGGCTTGTACGTATTATAAATAAATTTGATAATATTTTATTCATTATGTAGATGTGTGATGTGTTAAGCTACTTCGTAGACTCTGGATACAACACCAGCCGTTTGCCCGTTGGAGATTGCTGTCAGACGCAAAGGATCACTCTGCTGCCTTCACAAACGGAATCTTCCCTAGGAAATAACAAATGACCACGAGCTAAAATTGTTCAGTGCAAGAGAATGCCCAAAGAGAGAGGGACATTACCATAACTGGTCCGCGGGTTTATGACACATTTCCACACATCACGGAGAGGATCATTGTGAGGCATGTAAATCCATTTTGATACGTGACACGCCATAGACCGTATACTGAATATTTACTCAGGATAAAGAAACGTCCCGCAGAAATGTGTGCATGTGGTGACATTCGTACACCACACCGGACTGTACTGGATTGGGCAGCAGCCGGCCGAAGTGGCCGTGCGGTTAAAGGCGCTGCAGTCTGGAACCGCAAGACCGCTACGGTCGCAGGTTCGAATCCTGCCTCGGGCATGGATGTTTGTGATGTCCTTAGGTTAGCTAGGTTTAACTAGTCCTAAGTTCTAGGGGACTAATGACCTCAGCAGTTGAGTCCCATAGTGCTCAGAGCCATTTGAACCATTTGGATTGGGCAGCTTACGAAGATTTACTGATTAAAATAACTGGCATTGCTACACTAAGTGACTGTTAGAAATTACGAGTAATGGCATCTAGGGAACGAGGTGGCAAATACGTTATCTGGGAGGGAACTTAAGAAAATATTTAGTCTAAGAGACAGCAAATTGTGAGTGATAATGGTGTAGTGAATGCCGTGTGCGAGTGAATATGACCGAGGATTTACCGAAGCTGCAATTAATTTCTGTACAGAGGACGACTAAAAGCAGCTGATGTTCTACCAACAACGTGGCAGCTATGGAAGAACCGGCATAATGAATGGGAGGTTGTAGGTGACCTATGAGGTTCTCCGGGGGAGAGTTGGCTGCGCGGATTGGGTTGGTGAATCCGTTGATTCCATTGGTTAATTGCAGTGGTACTGCGGACAACAGCAATAGCTCAGTTGTGTCCCCATCTCAGGGCTGACGCGCACTGGGTTTAGGATTGTTTTGGGATGGTATGAATTCTGTGGAACTAGGGTTCTAGAGCCTTAGCATGCTGTCCCCAGCAATCGGGGACTCGTTCACATACAAATAAGTAATGGTAGCATGGCTTATTGATGAAGAATTTACGTCATGGGCTTCCTGAAGAATATACTTTCCTTCATCAGATTGGGAATTGGCGGTAAGCCATCTGCTGTGATGGTAGCATTGATCATCAACAAATATAGTATCATGGTTTGAAGCCTTTGGATGTTTTTCTTTTTAGTTTAATATTTTATAAATTTTCTGATTCCTTTACAGTTAATTTGAGTAATAACTGAAAATATTTAAATTACAAGTCTTGAAGTAAATGTTAACAATAGTTCTATACAACCTTCTGTAGGTGTGTGAAAATATGACCTCCAAAGGATCACAGGTGGCAGGTGTCGAAATTGTACACAATAATAAACAATAAGTAATTAACTAAAATAGAGTGGTGAATGGAAGTGAAAAATCCGCGGAAAACTAAAGAAACACAATAGTTTACTATCCAAAAAGAAAATGTAATAAATAAATTGGAAGCAGTCTTGATCGCTTAACATTTTTTTAATGGTGACCGGTTTCGATCTTTTTATCAGATCATCTTCGGAGCATGAATGTCTGCCGAAGATGATCTGATAAAAAGATCGAAACCGGTCACCATTAAAAAAGTTAAGCCATCAAGACTGCTTCCAATTTATTTGTAATAATTACAGATCGCTGTTTTCCTGTATAAGAACTTTGTTCTTTAAAATGTTAGGAAATGTAATATTGTAATGAATGAGGTATGAAGATTGTTTCGAAGTTAAATAAACAGTAAGAAAGCTATGCAAAAGAAAAGCGAGACACATGTATACAAATCAGAGATTTTTGGATGATATACTGACATGATCTATAGGCAAGAGCACCTCTCCAGTGTATCTCCCCTTCAGGAGATACCTCTTCATATTTCCCACTCTCCTACGCCTCCCGTTTCGTCTCATGCCTGTGTAAATTAACTTTCCAACAGGTAACTGCACTTGCGAGCACAATTAAACGACCACTTTCTCGAAATAGCGTAATTTGTCTCTCATAGCAAAGCATAAGTTTCAAATTTGTCTAAAAGCTGCCTACAACTTTCCTGTTTCTTGACACACGGAGAGGCCATTAGCAAGGATACAGGCAGTGTTACACGGTCCACTGGGGATGACTAATTTTGTACCCGATGTAGTTATTTGTTTCTCGAAGAGTCGACGGTTGCGGTGTCACAGTGGAATATGCACTCACCCCTGCGGCGGCTGTTCTCGCGCTTGAGGCTGAAGCCGGGGGGCGGCCAGGGGGCGGCGGACTGTGCCTGAGCAGCTCCAGCCCCGAGCTGGGCGCCGCCTCCGCCGCCTCCGTACGCCGCCTCCTCCTCGGGGATGCCCGACAGGCTGGGCGAGAAGCGCTTCGCCACCATCTTGTGCTTCGCTATGGCCATCACCTCGCGGATCTTCGTCAGGAACTCGATGGCGGCTGGCGGCGGGGCCTGCGAACCACAAACGGTCAAACCTCTGACCAGATCCACTGGGGACTCCAGAACTTTTCTAATCATATTGGACCTGCACTCTTTGATATGTTCACGAGCGTCATGTTCAGAACACAGTAGTCAAGCACACTACCTGCAACTTGTCCAGACGAAAATAATATCAACAAACTCCGTGCTTATAGAAGTCTGTAGGCTGTTGTGGCCTTTCTCATTGATGGTAAAATCTTATGACTCGTTGGACTGCGACATATTCCTGCTCAAACTTCTTCAATGGTCAACTACTCGATCCCTCTGCTGGAATCTTCTTCAGGATGCCATTGTTAGCCGTGTGTGGCTGAACGCTGTCGAAAGACTTATAAAAGGATGTTTTCATGCGTTCTCACCATTTATTGACTGTGGCGCGGAGGAGAACACCTACTACATCATTTTTGACCGCCCACTGCGATACCACGTGATAACCGTATTGCTGCAGAGCTTCGCGCTTTGTAGACAACAACTTTTTATCACTGTCAAGAAACGACATGCAGCGCACAGCGCGCAGTAGAGACATTTATAAACTTAAGGTCGAAAGTAACTTTCGGGAGACGCGTTAGTGCCAAGTAACACAGCCCGATGAAACTTGAACGATACCAGTAAGGAACTGCAATAGTACACTCATGCTAATAAATTAAGGATAATGGTGATACATAGTGAAACTACACTCTGGTGGGCGATTTTCCAGTTTGAATCACCTCGGGGTATGACCATGCGGTGCATCTGAAATACGGTCGTCGCACGGAGGCGTTGGCAGCAGTCCACATACGCAGAAGTGTGTTGGTGCATGTCAGAGTACGGTGCAGTGAGCAAGTGTGCAGACGTTTTCAGACGTGCTAATGGTGACAGTGTGTTGAAAATGGCTCAAAGAACACATATTAATGAGGTATGAGGGGTAGAATACTAGGGCGACTGGTGGGCGGTCAAACACACCAGGTCATAGCACGGGCCCTCCGTGTGCCACAAAGTGTGATCCTGAACGATTCCAGCAGACAGGAAACTTGTCCAGGCGCTACAATGCAGGACGTCCACAGTGTACAACACCACGAGAAGACCGATATCTCACCATCAGTGTCCGAAGACGGCCACGGAATACTGCAGGGACATTAGCGCAGCCACTGGAACAGTTGTCTCCAGACACACAGTCTACAGACGACTGAACAGACATGGTTTATTCGCCCAGAGACCTGCAAGAAGCATTCCACTGACCCCTTGTCACAGGAGAGCCCGTAAATCCTGGTGTCAAGAACACAGTACACGGTCATTGCATTGGAACAGTGGTCCCAGGTTGTCTTCACGGTCGAGTCCAGTTAGTCTCAACAGTGATTCTTGCCAGGTTTTCATCTGGCGTGAACCAGGTACCAGATACCAACCCCTTAATGTCCTTGAAAGGGACCTGTATGGAGGTCGTGGTTGGATGGTGTGGGGTGGGATTATGATTGGTGCACGTACACCCTTGCATGTCTTTGACAGAGGAACTGTAACAGGTCAGGTGTATCGGGACGTCATTTTGCACCAGTATGTCTGCCTTTTGAGGGGTGCAGTGGGTCGCACCTTCCTCCTGATGGATGATAACGCACGGCCCCACCGAGCTGCCATCGTGGAGGAGTACTTTGAAACAGAAGATATCAGGCGTGTAGAGTGGTCTGCCTGTTCTCCAGACCTAAACCACATCGAGCAATTCTGGGATGCTCTCGGGCGACGTACCGTTGCACGTCTTCAAACCCCTACGACACTTCAGGAGCTCCGACCGGCACTGGTGCAAGAATAGGAGGCTATACCCCAGCAGCAGCTCGACCACCTGATCGAGAGTATGCCAACCCGTTGTGCGGCGTGTGTGGATGTGCATGGTGATCATATTCTAGGCGCTACAGTCTGGAACCGCGCGAGCGCAACGGTCGCAGGTTAGAATCCTGCCTCGGGCATGGATGTGTGTGATGTCCTTAGGTTAGTTACGTTTAAGTAGTTCTAAGTTCTAGGAGGCTGATGACCCCACACCAGTCTATATAAATTTTTAGCAGTTCAGGGTATCGTGATTAAATTGTGACGTTTACAGTCAATGTAAATGTTCCAACCGTGTCTCGGATTTGAGTATGCATGACATGTTTGTGATTGGATATGCCTTTTAATTGTTACATAGCATGTATCTGGAGGTCACAAACAACTAGGAATAAAAAGTATTGTCTCGTGCTTTTTCCGGTGTAGTGGAGTTAATGGATCACGTTTAAGACAAAATATCAATTCAGCAGTAGAAGAGCAACAAGAAAAAGTAATATTTATAGAACTAAATCAACAAGTGAACAACTGATGTCTACCATATATGCCTCTAGAAGAGAAAAGTGTTGCAATCTAGTTGACACAGTTCGACATGAAACATAGCGAACATGGAGCATACAAACTCTTGAAAAATCTTAGCTAAGACCATACCAGACTTTTTGTTGAAACGGTAAATGTAACCCCTAAACAAATAGCTCGTGTATACATACACTGTAAACTGACTCGTTCCACGTTATTTCGATAAAAGAATCGCTGAAATGATCTATGGGACATGTAACTAACTAACTCACTAAATAACTCACCATCTGCTACTAAATGACAAAATCAGAAGACGATAAGAAAGCATAGAGCTACAGAGAAATTCTGAAGAAAATAACTTTATAGCTTACCCTCTCACTTTAGCGGAATGAGGACGCCGTGCGCTGCATGAAGAATAACAATGTTCCAGGCCTAGAAGCCCTATGACTTGAACAAGTAAAGAGATTCGGTCCAGGTGCTAAAACGTAGATTCTAAATCTAATTAAAAACTGGGTCTCTAAGCTGCAGGTACCCAAAATCTGCCATAAAGCTTAAGCGGTAGCCTCTCTGAAATCTCAGAAAGATCCAACAGATCCAAAATTTTCCAACAGTCTCTCATCTCTGTCATCTATACAAACCGTTGGAAAGAATAATCTTGAAGAGCGTATAGGCATATGTAGACCAGACTCTTATTAAACAACATGCAGGATTTCTTCCGCGAAAAGTCATGTTGTGCCCAGATGCTCAAACTAACTCGGCATAAACAGAACGGATACAAGAGAGGGAAGATTACAGGTATGGCATTCGTGGAAATAACATCGGCGTGTGACACAGTAAATCATTACAAACTCGTAAGGAAAATTTGTATGATCACCAAGAACTACCAATTAATGCAATTCATCCAAGGCCTACTCCAAAACATGCGGTTCTTTGCCACGCTGAACAACAAGAAAAGCTGATGAAAAATCCAAAAAACGGTCTTCCTGAAGGCAATATGCTAGCACCACTACTGTACAATATCCACACCAATCACAAACCTGTCGGAACAAACACAAGATCTTTCCTTTATGCCAACGACACAGTAGTTGCACTCTAAGGAAGGACGCTTGAGGAGGAAGAAATTAAACTGACCGCAGCCCTTGAAGACGTGGATGAATACTATGACAATAATCACCTAAAAGCTAACCCATCGAAAAGACAGGCCTTTTCGTTTCACTTGGGGAATAGACAAGCTAGGGAGAGAAACTGAAGTGCCTTGGAGGAGAAATGAATATTTGGACACCGCTCGGAGTAAACCTCGACGGTTCACTTCAGCCGAAATAATAAGACTGCAGCCGAAATAATATTATACGGAATTCACTAACAGCACATGGTGGAGTGGGGGGGGGGCTCAGCTACATGTTTCACTTAAGTCTTCTCTAACTCCATGTTTTTCCACGGCAGAAAATGCAGCAACAGACTAAGAAAACCCCGTACGCACCAGGCATGTTGACACCGCTCTTAACCAGATAGGCCTCATTATTAGTGACTGCTTAAGAGAAACTTCCGTCGACAAAATCTACCATCTGATATGCAGAGCACCCCCGGATATCAGACAATGAACAGCGACAGAGGTTGAGAAGAAAACAGGAAAACGATACCAGGAATCCCAAGTTTGGAGCAAGGCATCACGTCCTAGGCTGAAGTTGAGGAAGAGCCTGTTTTGAACAGCTGAAGCAATTACGTCGCCGAATAGAACTGTGGCGTAACAAGGCAACTGGAAGTAGCAGACAAAACGTAAAGGAACAGCCCGTTGCAGGTTTCCAACTGCGCTACCACACATGGAAGATGGAACAGACTGCGAAGTCGAGCGTCGAGGTAGAAACAAAATTTAAGGCGGTGGTGCATTACTGGAGATACAACCTGCGAATGGCGAGAACTTCAAGATGCTGAACACGTCTTGGTGTGCCCGGAGTTTGCCTGCAACCTGCACGCTCTATGACATGGTTTGAGCAAATGATCCAGCAATCAAGACTGCCAAATTCTGGGCCGCAAAATCAATCTGACATGGACAAAGTCTTATGGATTGATTGTAGATTTGTTTTGTATTTGTTAATACCTCTAATGTACTGTCCTGAATGTGAAAGAATAATAGGATGACAGTTCGTGAAGAGTAAGTGCAATTCCAATCGCGATAATGGCTACAGGCTTCCATCTAAGTGGCTACCCTGCAATCAAGAAAGTAAACACTCAGCCACTGCGAACGAATAACAAACATTGATCAGAAACGAATCTAGGCGGCACAACAAGGATAATGTTTTGGTTTACATCTATCTTTCAATAGCCACCTTCAGTGTTCACGCAAAGACGACGATCCACCAAAAATAACTTGAAGGTTTCTACCGAGTAACTGAAGTCTCCGAAAAATCGCGGGAAAATAGCTTTTTATAACTTAAGCCATCACTATCCTTCGACAGCGTCCAGCCTTCCAGCGACATTCTCAAGAAGCATCGAAGATCTCAGTAGAGGGTTCGAAACGTCAAGCACTGAAGAAGCCTGGAGAAAAATATGACGCGGCCTGGTGACTCAGAAGATTCTACCATCAAATTCCATGCTGAAACTTTCTGGTAGCTTAAAACTGTGTGCCGGACCGAGACTCGAACGCGGGACTTTTTGTCTTTCGCGGGCAAGTGCTCAACCAACTGAGCTACCCAAAGACGACTGACGCCCAGTCCTCACAGCTTTACTTCCGCCAGTACCTCGTCTCCTACCTTCCAAACTTTACAGAAGCTCTCCTGCGAACCTTGCAGGACTAGCACTCCTGAAAGAAAGGATATATCGGAGACAAGGCTTAGCCACAGCCTAGGGGATGTTTCCTGAATGAGATGTACGACGAGGTACTGGTGGAAGTACATCTGTGAGGGCAGGGCATGAGTCGTGCTTGGGTAGCTCGGTTGGCTGAGCACTTGCCCGCGAAAGGCGAAGGTCCCGAGTTCGAGTCTCGGTCCGGCACACAGTTTTAATCTGCCAGGAAGTTTCATATCAGCGCACATTCCGCTGCACAGTGAAAATCTCATTCTGGAAATTCAATGCTCTTCACTGGTTTTCGATTCATACTACAGGCAGTGACGGTGGTATGCAGTACGAAGGTTTTACTTCTAATAAAACTTGTATATTCTATGTTTTAAAATTTTAATTGACAAAACAATGATGACTCCTTTTTGGAAGAAAATAGTCAGTAACAAAAAAAAAAAAAACGGATTTTGGCAAGCTCAAATCATATATAACGAAAAATTTTAAATATCCTCTTCTCCCTTTGCGGACGATTGTGGACTCGAAAGTAGGAGCAACATTGGAGACCATGAAGAAGATGGTGCGACCAGCTTTCAATAGATCTGTTTCGAAAAAGGCAAAGATGTCTAACCCGAAACTGTACATGATGACGATCACGACGCTGATGATGATGAATGCTATTGAAACACCGCTTTTATGTTGAATACATGTAGACTGAATATCAGTTACATCACTTTTGTCAGCCCGTCCCCACTAGGGGGAATCAATATACACTACTGGCCATTAAGTTTGCTACACCACGAAGATGACGTGCTACAGACGCGAAATTTAACCGACACGAAGAAGATGGAGTGATATGAAAATGATTAGCTTTTCAGAGCATTCACACAAGGTTGGCGCCTGTGGCGACAGCTACAACGCGCTGATATGAGGAAAGTTACCAATCGATTTCTCATACACAGACAGCAGTTGACCGGCGTTGCCTGGTGAAACGTTGTTGTGATGCCTCGTGTAAGGAGGAGACATGCGTACCATCACGTTTCCGACTTTGATAAAGGTCGGGTTGTAGCCTATCGCGATTGCGGTTTGTCGTATCGCGACATTGCTGCTCGCATTGGTCGAGATTCAATGACTGTTAGCAGAATATGGAATCGGTGGGTTCAGGAGGGTAATACGGAACGCCGTGCTGGATCCCAACGGCCTCGTATCACTAGCAGTTGAGATGACAGGCATCTTATCCGAATGGCTGTAACGGATCGTGTAGCCATGTCTCGATCCCTGAGTCAACAGATGGGGACGTTTGCAAGACAACCGCCATCTACACGAACAGTTCGACGACGTTTGCAGTAGCATGGACTATGAGATCGGAGACCATGGCTCCGGTAACCCTTGACGCTGCGTCACAGACAGGAGCGCCTACGATGTGTACTCAACGACGAACGTGGGTGCACGAATGGCGAAACGTCATTTTTTTTGGATGAATCCAGGTTCTGTTTACAGCATTTGATGGTCGCATCCTTGTTTGGCGACATCGCGGTGAACGCTCATTGGAAGCGTGTATTCGTCATCGCCATAATGTCGTATCACCTGGCGTGATGGTATGGGGTGCAATTAGTTACACGTCTCGGTCACCTCTTGTTCGCATTGACGGCACTTTGAACAGTGGATGTTACATTTCAGATGTGTTACGACCCGTGGCTCTACCCTTCATTCGATCCCTGCGAAACCCTACATTTCAGCAGTATAATGTACGACCGCATGTTGCAGGTCCTTTACGGGCCTGTCTGGATACAGCAAATGTTCGACTGCTGCCCTGGTCAGCACATTCTCCAGATCTCTCACCAATTGAAAACGTCTGGTGAATGGTGGCCGAGCAACTAGCTCGTCGCAATACACCACTCACTGCTCTTGATGAACTGTGGTGTCGTGTTGAAGCTGCATGGGCAGCTGTATCTGTACACGCCATCGAAGGTGTGTTTGACTCAATGCCCAGGCGTATGAAGGCCGTTATTATGGCCAGAGGTGATTGTTCTGGGAACTGATTTCTCAGGATCTATCCACCCAAATTGCATAAAAATGTAATCACATGTCAGTTCTAGTATAATATATTTGTCCAATGAATACCCGTTTATCATCTGCATTTCTTGTTGGTGTAGAAATTTTAATGGCCAGTAGTGTAGAATGAAGAGAAGCCAAAACTGCATAAGAGGACACTGACCGCGAGGAGCTCCGGCTCGAAGTAAGCGGGGTTGAAGTAGAGCTTCCGCCGGCCGGAGGCGATGCCGCGCAGAGACCCCGGCGCGCAGAGCGCGAGGTGGTCGTCGGCGTCGGCGTAGCCGCCGCGGCCGTCGCCCTCGGTGGTCTCCACGATGGACACGTCGCCCTGCGGCAGTCGCTCCATCGAACCCGTGCCCTCTTGCGTCAGCGCCGGCTCGCACAGGTAGAGCTCCGCGCCGCACTGGTGCCGGCAAGAGTGGACCAGCGCCGACGTCACCGTCACCTGCACCTGCGACAACCAAACCACTGAATGAACGGGCGCTTGCCCACTTGCCGACTCCGAGAGGCGATGTTTGTTCCACGGTTGACACCTCACGAAAATTGATTTTGTGAGACTCACGCAGCAATGATAACTAGTAAATTTAGCGCTGTTACGCGACGATCAGTGATTTGGGTTCTTTCGTCACTGCTTGGTAGAACAAAAAATTGGGAAATGACATTGTCAGACAGAACTGTAAAAAAAAAAAAAACCTAGCTTATTAGGTGTTTAACTTGGAATGCTTCCTTAGCGAAGCTTCGAGCAGCAGGAAAGCTGCAGATGAGGAAGGCTAATATCTGTCGATAGATAACTCACCTGGCTAAGACCCCGCTGTCACCTGAAACAAAGGAAAACTGGTACCACAGGAAGGGATTCAAAGGGCCACTTTAAGGCGTCAAAGAATCAGAAATGCAGCCACGGGATCATACGTGACATCAAACAGTAACACTGTAGTTATATCTTTCCACCATTTTTTGCAGCCATTATCTTATTTGTCTAGACAATATGAAGGTAATGTATGTATGTGATTGTGATTAGTAACTACAAAACAATTTGCACGTGCATGCAGCATTTGCAATGAATAAGAAACGAAAGGATTGCGAGTGCCGCTTGCAAGAATTATTTCTATTCATTAGCAACACTGAAATAGAGTACATTATAAAAGTTTTATTCCTACAAAATGTATATGTTTTGGTCCATCGTAGTTACGTTTTGAAATTACGTATTTTGACACAATAACATTCGATCACACATCACACATAAAACAACAAAAAGACCAGGTAGTTTCAGTATAGCCTCAGACCAGACTTGAGAATGTACGAGTCAGTTCTCAACTAGTAGCCAAAATACACGTACTACAGCTGTGACATATTTGTAATAAACTGATCGTGAAATAAAAGGGTTGCTAGCCCTGCACCAAAAAATGTTGAATTTGCATAAAATATACTTTAGTCTGTTAAATTTAGGGCATGCAGCCGCGCAAATAAAATTTGTTCCACTGATATTTCGGCCGCGTATCGTCCGGACATCCTCAGAGTGAGTCACAAGACTGAGGACAATATTTTTTCCCTCTATTGTTATTTCTATTCCCCATCAGAGGGACGATGGGGTGCCAAGTGCGGTCTTATATGCTCCACCGCGGCGGTACTGCACATGCGGGCCACAGATGCTGGTCGGCGACAAAGAAATACGCTTACACATGCTCCGCCTGTGCCGAAGGCGTACAGACATTCGATTCGCTTATCGATGTATGATCGGCGGCGGTGACACCATGACGATTTCTCTGCAGTTTAATTACCCCAAGAGTTGGATTCCATGCTTTGTCCAAATTAAAACCATTATCTTTATTTATTAAATTATTACCTAATCTAATCTCTGTAGCCGGCCGTGGTGGCCGAGCGGTTCTAGGCGCTTCTATATGGAACCGCGCGACCGCTACGGTCGCAGGTTCGAATCCTGCCTCTGCCATGGATGTGTGTGATGTCCTTACGTTTGTTAGGTTTAAGTAGTTCTAAGTTCTAGGGGACTGATGACCTCAGATGTTAAGTCCCATAGTGCTCAGAGCCATTAATCTCTGTAGCATCCTTGAAGACAGATTCCAAAAAGGAAGAGTTGGATGTTAAAATCTTCACATCACTGTAATTCACGAATGCCCTCTATCAATACAATGTTCGGCCACAGCTGACTTGTCTGGCTGTAATAAGAGTGTGTATCTCCGATCTTCCACACATCTCTCAAGAACAGTGCGTGTTGTTTGGCCTATGTACGACTTCTCACAATTTCCGCAAGGAATCTGTATATTAGATGAGCATCTGTTTCCGGCATGCGCAGTACCGCCGCGGTGGAGCATATAAGGCAGCGCTTGGCATCTTGTTGTCAGTCTTGTGACTCACTGTGAGGATGGTCGTACGATACGAAATATCAGTGGAGGAAATTTTATTTGCGCCGCTGCATGACCGAAATTTAATGGACTATTCATTACGCTGCGAGAAGTTGAAAATGCACATAGAATATTCTTCAATTATGCGAAAAATCAGGTCATGGTCGCATTCCTGAGTTTCTGTTGTTACTCTGAGTCAGACACAACACTGGCAGGTGTAATTTTGTGGGAGTGAGTCACGGCGTATAATTTCCATTTGCTGTTTCATTATGTCGAAGCATTTCAAGTTGTGGCATATACAGAGTCTGACGAAAAGTATCCGGATACGCAAATGTAATGCGGAACTGACCACTAAATGGCACTAGAAATACACTCCTGGAAATGGAAAAAAGAACACATTGACACCGGTGTGTCAGACCCACCATACTTGCTCCGGACACTGCGAGAGGGCTGTACAAGCAATGATCACACGCACGGCACAGCGGACACACCAGGAACCGCGGTGTTGGCCGTCGAATGGCGCTAGTTGCGCAGCATTTGTGCACCGCCGCCGTCAGTGTCAGCCAGTTTGCCGTGGCATACGGAGCTCCATCGCAGTCTTTAACACTGGTAGCATGCCGCGACAGCGTGGACGTGAACCGTATGTGCAGTTGACGGACTTTGAGCGAGGGCGTATAGTGGGCATGCGGGAGGCCGGGTGGACGTACCGCCGAATTGCTCAACACGTGGGGCGTGAGGTCTCCACAGTACATCGATGTTGTCGCCAGTGGTCGGCGGAAGGTGCACGTGCCCGTCGACCTGGGACCGGACCGCAGCGACGCACGGATGCACGCCAAGACCGTAGGATCCTACGCAGTGCCGTAGGGGACCGCACCGCCACTTCCCAGCAAATTAGGGACACTGTTGCTCCTGGGGTATCGGCGAGGACCATTCGCAACCGTCTCCATGAAGCTGGGCTACGGTCCTGCACACCGTTAGGCCGTCTTCCGCTCACGCCCCAACATCCTGCAGCCCGCCTCCAGTGGTGTCGCGACAGGCGTGAATGGAGGGACGAATGGAGACGTGTCGTCTTCAGCGATGAGAGTCGCTTCTGCCTTGGTGCCAATGATGGTCGTATGCGTGTTTGGCGCCGTGCAGGTGAGCGCCACAATCAGGACTGCATACGACCGAGGCACACAGGGCCAACACCCGGCATCATGGTGTGGGGAGCGATCTCCTACACTGGCCGTACACCACTGGTGATCGTCGAGGGGACACTGAATAGTGCACGGTGCATCCAAACCGTCATCGAACCCATCGTTCCACCATTCCTAGACCGGCAAGGGAACTTGCTGTTCCAACAGGACAATGCACGTCCGCATGTATCCCGTGCCACCCAACGTGCTCTAGAAGGTGTAAGTCAACTACCCTGGCCAGCAAGATCTCCGGATCTGTCCCCCATTGAGCATGTTTGGGACTGGATGAAGCGTCGTCTCACGCGGTCTGCACGTCCAGCACGAACGCTGGTCCAACTGAGGCGCCAGGTGGAAATGGCATGGCAAGCCGTTCCACAGGACTACATCCAGCATCTCTACGATCGTCTCCATGGGAGAATAGCAGCCTGCATTGCTGCGAAAGGTGGATATACACTGTACTAGTGCCGAAATTGTGCATGCTCTGTTGCCTGTGTCTATGTGCCTGTGGTTCTGTCAATGTGATCATGTGATGTATCTGACCCCAGGAATGTGTCAATAAAGTTTCCCCTTCCTGGGACAATGAATTCACGGTGTTCTTATTTCAATTTCCAGGAGTGTAGATCTGGTAGCATCACAGGTGATAGATCGGGCTGGATTTCGAACGTGGACCGGTCATTGGATGTCACCTGATTAACAGATCCATCAGTGACATTCCAACCCTTCTACAACTGCCAAATCGATAGTAGGAGATGTGACTGTAAAGTGGAAAGGCGAATGCAACAGCACAGCTAAAAAAACGCGACCTTATATACTGACGGAAAGGGAGCGTCGAGCATTGCACGAAATTAGTAGAAGGAATCACTCGTCACTCCCAATGTGCCACCAGCAGTCGGGTTAACACGATGACTGTGCGCAGGAAGTTTAGAAGATTGGAGTACAGTGGTCGAGTATGTCGTCATAAGCCACACATTTCTCCAGTCAGTGCTACGCGACGCTTGAGGTGGTCTAAAGAGAAACGGCATCTGTAAACGAGTGATTTGGAGTGAGTAATCACGCCGTACCCTGTGGAAATCCAACGGGAGGATTACGCTTAGGCGACGACCTAGAGAACGTTAGCCTCCTTAATGTATACTGCCAACAGTGAAGTACGGAGGAGGTGCTGTTACGATATCGGGGTGTGCTTCGTGTTACTTTGTGCAATCTTTATTACTCTTAAAATGGCAAATGTAGATGGGTATGAACACATTTTAGAACACTATGTGCAGCAGATGAGCAGCCTGGAAACGACGATCAATTGTGCCAGCATGACTATGCACTCTCTCACGTTGCAGCAACTGTGGGACAATGGTTTGCGGACAATAACATTCCTGAAAAGGACTGGCCTGAATCGAATGAAACACCTTTGGTATGAGTGAGAACGTTGGCTTCGATTCTTTCCCCAGCGTCTAACATCGCTACCTTCTCTAGAGCCGGCTCTTCGGGAAGAGTGGTCTACCGTTCCTCCGCAGACATAAAGCGTCCTGAGCAAAGCTGAAGCAGTCAATGCGAAGTGTGGATGCACTTCATATTAGTATTCACTAACAGGTGTTCCGGATCAGACTGCGTCGTTTCACACTGGCTGTACAAACCTGTCACCACACCCGCTGCACTTCTCTGGATTCGTTGGACATCTGTCACAATGTCTATTTGATACGGAGTCAAGAAACTGGAAAAAATACTTTAGAATCGATCGCTCAAATGGGTCAAATGGCTATAAGCACTATGGGACTTAACAGCTGTCATCAGTTTCCTAGACTTAGAACTACTTAAACGTAACTAACCTAAGGACATCACACACATCCATTCCAGAGGCAGGATTCGAACCTGCGACCGTAGCAGCAGCGCGGTTCCGGACTGAAGCGCCTAGAACCACTACTTGCGTCTTATTTACACACGCATTCAGTTTCCTAGAACCCTTCATTCGTCTTCCCTAATAGGTATTTCAGGTGATCGTCGCATTTCGTATCGCTCCCTGGTACTAACAGTCAATACTTACATGATGTAACGTTGCCGGCAGTAACACACTACATTGAGCACCAGTAATTCGAAACCATGTAAATTTATCTCTATGAAACGCACAAGTTTGAAATTTGGCTCAAAGGTGCCTACAAACGTCTTCTGTAATCGTCCAAAATTGTGGAGCCCTGCAATGTCACCCTCAGGCTCGACAATGCTTCATACAGCGAGGTGTCGACACAAGGGAAAGAAAAGGCCAGAGCTCACAAATTCATTTGACGTGTAAAGCAGGTTAATCATATTCCATTGCCACAAAATTTCACCATAATTTTGCCAAAATCCGTCGTGAAGGTGTCACACGTTGGAAAGGCCATCACAGCCCCTCTTACCCACATTTAATCGCTTCATATGACGACTCCGCGATGGTCATTGACTAACTTAGGATGGTGGGGCGGGGGCTTAGAGGGACCACTAGCCTTTTTATTGACGCGTTTGTCAATGTCGAACCCCTCCATGCTCACGCCACAGGAGGGCATGAAACTGGACCAATGAAAAATCATAAGAACCCTTGGCTGCATCACATCGCTTTAAAATCTCGTTAAATGGCTTTGAACGGTCGCTAGTGGTTTCACTTGTACACCAGAGCGAAAACTGCCGTAGCACTGCGCTCCAAATGACTGAGTCAGTTTCAGTGTTGTTGGTAGCCCACGATGCCCTTCGAGAAGGGTTGAAGCGTCAGGGAGATGTTAGCAGTATCAGTGATTGTGAAGAACGTCTTCCTGTTACTCATCGCCCTGCGAACTGTCGTTTTCGACTGCAAAATGTGTGGGAATCAACATCCGAAAGGAACGGGTGGTTTGATTGACGCCCTTTATGCCACCCCCTGTGGCTTTTCGTGTCGATTGCGAGCGACGCTGACACGTTTTCCTCGCCCACTCACAAGAAAACTGAGTGATTTCAGAGTTGGGCGACGCGATTCCATGTCAGAGCCGTCAAACGAATGGCCGAGTGTTACACGTTGACGGTGGTGGGAGGCACAATTGTGGTGGAGTTTCGTGCCAATGGGACATCATTGACAAGCGACTAGTACTGAAGTTGCGGGCTTATGGAATATCGTCTCAGTTATGTGACTGGATTTGCAATTTCCTGTCAGAGAGGTCACAGTTCCTAGTAATTGACGGACAGTAATTGAGTAAAACAGAAGTTATTTCAGGCGTTCCCGAATGTAGTGTTATGGGCCCTTTGCTGTTGCTTATCTATAAACGATTTGGGAGACAATCTGAGCAGCCGTCGTCGGTTGTTTGCAGATGACGCTGCCGTTTATCGACTGATAAAGTCATCAGAAGGTCAAAACAAACTGCAAGACGATTTAGAAAAGATATCTGAATGGTGCGAAAAGTGTCAGTTGACCCTAAATAACGAAAAGTGTGAGGTCATCGACATGAGTTCTAAAAGGAACTCGTTAAACTTCGGTTACACGATAAATCAGTCTAATCTAAAAGCCGTAAATTCAATCAAATACCTAGGTATGACTATTACGAACAACTTAAATTGGAAGGAACACACAAAAAATGTTGTGGGGAAGGCTATCCAAAGACTGCTTTTTATTGGCAGGGCACTTAAAAAATGTAACAGACCTACTAAGGAGACTGCCTACACTACGGTTGTCCGTCCTCGTTTAGAATACTGCTGCGCGGTGTGGGATTCTTACCAGATAGGACTGACGGAGTACATCGAAAAAGTTCAAAGAAAGGCAGCACGTTTTGTATTATCTCGAAATGTGGGAGAGAGTGTCACAGAAATGATACAGGATTTGGGCTGGAAATCATTAAAAGAAAGGCGTTTTTCGTTGCGACGGAATCTTCTCACGAAATTCCAGTCACCAACTTTCTCCTCCAAATGCGAAAATATTTTGTTGACACCGACCTACATAGGGAGGAACGATCACCACGATAAAGTAAGGGAAATCAGAGCTCGTACGGAAAGATATAAGTGTTCATTCCTTCCACGCGCTATACGAGACTGGAATAATAGAGAATTGTGAAGGTGGTTCGAGAACCATCTTCCAGGCACTTAAATGTGATTTGCAGAGTATCCATGTAGATGTAGATTAACCCACAGTACACCTCACATCAACTTCTGAGCTCTGGTCTTTCTTTCGCATATGCCGACACCTTGTTTGTCGAGCCTTAGAATATCGTCGCATGGCACCACGCCTTGGTGTTTATACCATTACAGAGGTATCTGTAAGCATCTTTGAGCGAAAGTTCAAACTTACGCGTCCCGATGTAAGACCAAGTGATACGCTAAAAAGTGATCCGCTAAAAAGTTACCCTTTAGCACAGTGTACATTTACCCACAATTAAAAAGAGCAGCCATTCATTACACCAAGTTAAAATCTTGTCCAAGTATTTCTGCAATTCCTTTCCAAACATTGCTGTAGACAACAGCACCGGCAACGAAAAGACCTTAGAGCTGCTTATACTTCACTACTAGCCATTAAAATTGCTACACCAACAAGAAATGCAGATGATAAACGGGTATTCATTGGACAAATACATTATACTAGAAATGACATGTGATTACATTTTCACGCAATTTGGGTGCATAGATCCTGAGAAATCAGTACCCAGAACAACCACCTCTGGCCGTAATAACGGCCTTGATACGCCTGGGCATTGGCTCACACAGAGCTTGGATGGAGTGTACAGTCCATCAAGAGTAGTGACTGGCGTATTGTGACGAGCCAGTTGCTCGGCCACCATTCACCAAACGTTTTCAATTGGTGAGCGATCTGGAGAACGTGCTGGCCAGGGCAGCAGTCGAACATTTTCTGTATCCAGAAAGGCCCGCACACGACCTGCAACATGCGGTCGTGCATTATACTGCTGAAATGTAGAGTTTCGCAGGGATTGTATGAAGGGTAGAGCCACGGGTCGTAACACATGTGAAATGTAACGTCCACTGTTCAAAGTGCCGTCAATGCGAACAAGAGGTGACCGAGACGTGTAACCAATGGCACCCCATATCATCACGCCGGGTGATACGCCAGTATGCCGTTGACGAATACACGCTTCCAATGAGCGTTCACCGCGATGTTGCCAAACACGGATGCGACCATCATGATGCTGTAAACAGAACCTGGATTCATCCGAAAATGTGACGTTTTGCCATTCGTGCACCCAGGTTCGTCGTTGAGTACACCATCGCAGGCGCTCCTGTCTGTGATGCAGCGTCAAGGGTAACCACAGCCATGGTCTCCGAGCTGCTGCAAACGTCGTCGAACTGTTCGTGCAGATGGTTGTTGTCTTGCAAACGTCCTCATCTGTTGACTCAGGGATCGAGACGTGGCTGCACAATCCGTTACAGCCACGCGGATAAGATGCCTTTCAACTCGACTGTAAGTGATACGAGGCCGTTGGGATCCAGCACGGCATTCCGTATTACCCTCATAAACCCACCGATTCCATATTCTGATAACAGTCTTTGTATCTCGACTAACGCGAGCAGCAGTGTCGCGATACGATAAACCGCAATCGCGATAGGCTACAATACGACCTTTATCATAGTCGGATATGTCATGGTAAGCTTTTCTCTTCCTTACACGAGGCATGACAGCAACGTTTCACCAGGCAACGCCGGTCAACTGCTGTTTGTGTATGAGAAATCGGTTGGAAACTTTCCTCATGTCAGCACGTTGTAGGTGCCGCCACCGGCGCCAACCTTGGGTGAATGTTCTGAGAAGCTAATCATTTGCATATCACAGCATCCTCTTCCTGTCGGTTAGATTTAGCGTCTGTAGCACGTCATCTTCGTGGTGTAGCAATTTTAATGGCCAGTAGTGTATCAGCGCCATCTGCGTTAGAGAACTGCATGAAGTTTAAGGCAAGTGAGGGTCATTCACGATGCACAAACGAGACGTGCGTGCCATCTCTAAATACCCTTAAGCGTCACTATTCCAAGACCGACATCAAGCTGAAACGATTGCGCCATCACAGGTAACAACGCCAATAGCGCCTGCAACGCACTAATTTGAAAGATCTGCAGCCAAAAATCTCGCCGTGGAGCTTACCGATCCGCGCTCGTCGTCGGACAGTGGGCCCTGCGAGTCGTCGTTGGCGTCGGAGGACCTGGCGGAGCTGCAGCACGAGTCGGTGTCGTCGTGTCGGCGCCTGCGGCGGCCGGCGCGCGCCTGCGGCTGCAGCAGCAGCGGGTTGCGCTTGACGACCGGCGGCGGCTCCAGCGGCTCGGCCGCCCCCAGGCCCAGCTCCGCCGAGCTGCAGCCGGACTTGGACGAGCCGCCGCCGCCGCGCCGCGCGTGCAGGTATAGCAGCACCGACGCCACGTAGACGAGCCCCAGCAGCAGCGAGCACACGCCGATCGCCACGTACTCGCTGGCGCTCAGGCCGCCGCCGTCGCTGCCGCCCCCGAGCGCAGCCCCCAGCCGGCCGTCCGCCTCTGATAAGCCGCTGTCTGCACCAAGTACGGAAAAAATAAGTTTTAATTGACAGCAAAAAGTTGTTGCCACTTAACAGCGGGAGGAATGGACTGTTTTCGCTATCAGTACCATAAAGGGAGTATGACACTGTCGGCTCCAACTGTGTTGCCACTTCCACAAGCTTTGTGTAT
The DNA here is from genome assembly GCF_023898315.1 of Schistocerca nitens. Lineage (NCBI taxonomy): Eukaryota > Metazoa > Arthropoda > Insecta > Orthoptera > Acrididae > Schistocerca > Schistocerca nitens. Next base: position 204,874,007 of record NC_064619.1, read on the forward strand.
CCAGTTGTCTAGTATGACGTTTTCCTCAAGCGATACTTCCGACTATTTCAAGAAGAAAAGTGCCTTACTCACTAATTAAAACTAAGAACAGAATTCTGGAATCTTTAGAGACATTATAGAGATGAACGAGGTTAGCAAAATAAAACTAGGATGGACTATTTCCGTCCTTGGCTATTCTAGTGAAGAGAAAGGCAGAGGGCACATTTGGACTCAGTGCGTACCTCAAACCTACACTCACTGACTTATACCTACAAGCCAGCAATTGCATCTATCCGGCACAGAAGAATGGAGTGCTCAAAAAACTCGTCCACAGAGCACAAACTCTGTCAGATGCTGATAGATTGGCCACAGAAATAGAACACTTACGATCAGTGTTCAGCAGGAATGGGTACTCCTCTAGAGATATCCAGAAGGCACTTCAACCTGACAACCAGCCAAAGGATCCAGAAGAAGAAGCAGAAGAGGCAAAGAAGATGGCATACCTGCCATACGCCGGACCAATCTCTGCCAAAATCAGCAGGATTCTCCAGAAATATGACATCAACAGCATATTTTGCCCACCCACCAAAATTGGGCCTATGCTGGGGAATGTAAAAGATGACCTGGGGCTACGCAAGCCAGGTATTTACAACATACCATGCCAGTGTGGGATGTCATACATTGGCCAGACCACCAGAACTGTCGACGTCAGGTGTAAAGAACACATACCAGACTCAGACAGGCAACTAAATCAGCGATAGCAGAGCATTGTCTGGAACTTGGTCATTCAATGGATTACAATGACACCAAGATTGTGACACAGATCTCAAGATTTTGGGACAGTGTCATTAAAGAAGCCATTGAGATTTAGGTCACAGATAATCTAATCAAACGTGACTCGGGATACCAAATCAGCACTGACTGGAATCCAGCGCTTGAGCTTGTGAAAACTCAACGCAGGATACTCCGGGATTCTACAAGAAATAGAAGTGCAGACCGAGAGAACAGCCGTGACACAACGTGTCGGACATTAGAGACCAGATTCGACACACCCCAGATCAGGAACTCGACTTCAGAAGGAGGACAGGCCGGCCGCGGACGGCGGTCGAAACACCGGGGGGGGGGGGGGGGGGGGCGTGGACCGCAGACGGAACACACGACGCGGCGCGGACCGATTATGGAGCGCCCAGCACGAAACAGAAGTGGAAATCATAGTACCCAACATCTCAGATCGGGTCTGACACACCCCAGATGACGGCCACAACCTTTGGGGACGGCCAAAATAGGCGCAGACGGCAGTCGGTACATCCGCGACTGGAGGGATCCATTGAAGCCGAGTCTGGCGGGCGCGAACCACAGACGAAACACTCGACTCGGCGCGGACCGAAGACGGAACGCCCAGCTCCTTCCAGGCATAAATACTGGACTCGATCGACCCAAGGACCAGTCTCAGGTAGCACCTGAAGAAGACAGCGAGGCACGCTGTTGAAATATCGTGCGAGAACGACGCGAACATCCGGCTGGATTCCCGAATATCCAGGATCGCTGGGAAAGCATGAAGAATTACATCAAAATAAAACTAGTCCGGAAAATGTACACTAAGGAAAAAAAAAAAACGACGCAGCACGAAGCAATTATCTGAATGAGACGATGGAACTCGAAAGAAGTTATGTACATGTACATACAAACAAATGATTACTGTGCAGAAAAATTGGATGGTTTACTCAACAGAAAGAGCTTCACTAATTGAGCAAGCCAATAACGCTTGGGTCCACCTCTGGTCCTTATGCAGTCAGTATTCGGCTTGGCCTTGACTGATACGGTTACTGGATGTCCTCCTGAGAGATATCGTGCCAAATTCTGTCCAATTGGCGAGTTGGATCGTCAAAATCACGAGCTGGTTGGAGGACCCTGCCCACAATGCTCGAAATGTTGTGAATGGGGGAGAGATGTGGCGATGTTGCTGGCCAAGGTAGGTTTGTCAGGCACGAAGACAAGCAGTAGAAGCTCTCATCGTGTGCATTAACTTGCTTAAATGCAAACCCAGGATGGCTTAGAGCCCTTTGGTTGTAATCCGTGGCACCATTGCAGCACAGCGTTACGTTGACAATATTCTACGTCCAGTTTTGTTGCCCTTCATGGCAAGCCGTCCTGAGATCTAACGCACCAATTGGGCAGAATTTGGCACGATACCTTTCAGAAGGACATACAACAACTCTATTAGTCAGTGGCAAGCCGAATAACAGTCCAGATTTGGACCAACTCGTTATTAACTTGCTTCGTTATTTCGCTCTCTCTCTTCAATAAATCATCCAATTTTTATGAAACTGCAATCATTTCTTTTCCTGTACCCGTACGTCACGTCTTCCAATTTCCGTACGCTTCGGATAATTCCTTCATTTTGGGTGTTCTTTTTGTCTTTGAGCGTATTTATAAGACTGACACTGAAATGCCACTTGTCACTAAACATATGAGTATTGTATGGTATTGTATTGAACTGGGGGTGTAGAAACGACGGAGAGGCTGCGTCCCCGCCGTAGCCCTCAGTGGTACACAATCCACAACAAGCTACAGCAGTCCACTTCTTCCATCCGCCACCCCACACCAAACCACTCTTTCAGGGTTACTGTGCGGTTCGGCCTCCATTGGACCCTCCCTAGGAGCGTCTCACACCAGACGAGTGTAACTCCAATGTTTGCGCGGTAGAGTAATTATGGTGTACGCGTACGTGGAGAAAGTGTTTGCGCGGCAATCGCCGACATAGTGTAACTGAGGCGGAATAAGGGGAACCAGCCCGCATTCGCAGAGGCAGATGGAAAACCGCCTTAAAAACTATCCACAGACTGGCCGGCACACCTGACCTCGACACTAATCAAAGTGGTTCAAATGGCTCTGAGCACTATGGGACTCAACATCTGAGGTCATCATTCCCCTAGAACTTAGAACTACTTGAACCTAACTAACGTATGGACATCACACACATTCATGCCTGAGGCAGGATTCGAACCTACGACCATAGCGGTCGCGCGGTTCCAGACTGAAGCGCCTAGAACCGCTCGGCCACAACGGCCGGCGACACTAATCCGGCGGGCAACATATGAGTAACTATCCATCACAAAACATCTTGACATACTGACGCTTTTTTATGCATTAAACCTGTTTCCTCAGCGCAGTGAGCTCTCTCAGCTGCAAGGTGTTGGCACAACTGCATCTTGAAAATTTATAATCTGAGGTCTCTGGTCCTGTGTCCCAAATCCAGAAGATTCGCCAGCCACAATAAACAAGAGCACACTTTTTTTATTTTCTGGGGATATAAAATTTCGAGGGATGGATTAAAAGCGTGAATCCATCAAGAGGTCTTCTTTTACGTTCCTTACTCTGCCCAGGATTTATTCGCCTTTTTGTGTTACGATAATAGTATTTTTCATTCTTAAATAAATAGCAGACTGCGTTGTTGGCGTGAGAAGAGACGTACCGGGTTCCCTGGGTGTACCCGCGACGCGGAAGGCCACGCAGGGGCTGAAGTCTGCCGTGGCGGAGGCGTCCGAGTCAGAGTCAGAGTCGGCGGCGGACGGAAGGCGTGCGGCGTCGTGAGGTTGGCGGCACTGCAGCCGCACCAGCAGCACGTGGCCCTCCATGCGCGACCGCAGGGCTCCTTCCCCCAGCCACTGCAACAGGGCCGTGTGCTAGTCACTGAGCTGACAGGATTACGTGGGAAGAACGCGGACGATCACTGTGAATCGACAGGTGACAGGCAAAATTAATACGAGAAAAAGATTAGGCTGGTGAAGACACAGGTAGGGAATTCAGGCTGCAATCGTATCTTTCCAATGGTGGCGAATGGGCGAGGTTGATGCTGAAACGTTCACAGTTAAGGGGGGTTTTCATGAAAAACACGTATTATTTGAAAGATGCAACAAATTCTCAATTTTGAAGATACGGCAATGCAATTTTGTAGGATCCTTTACATGAAATTAACACACTTACAGGTAAGTTATATATATTTAACTTCGTGCAATTTAAAAATCTTATTTTCAGAAAATAATACCTTTATCTCTGTTTAATTTCATTGCATATAGTGAACCTCTCTCATGAGGTTTTTTGAACATACCGTATAGGTGAATTATAATAATTTTTAAATTATGATCCTGTATCTATAATAAAATATTCATGCAAAATTACAAGCACTTTGCCCCGTATCTCAACCTAACTCAAAATTTCAAAATTTTCTGTTGATACAACATTTATTGTGTGTTTAGAAATAAGTATATAAAATTTCATAATTCTAGCCTTCATAGATACTGAGAAAAAGGTATATAAACTTTAAAAATCATGACTTTCAGGAAATGCAGTTCAGCCTAACGTTTTTTCTCATGACACCTCTTCGGAAAGCCCTAAATTTATACTCATGGTCCTCTTTCCCTTCATGTCCTTCTCTGCTGTCTTCTGCCTGCTTTCCTGTAGCAGGTCTTCAAATGACGTTTTGGTGCAGAGAGGCAAATCTATTTTTCTCAAGATGTCTTGAGAGAAATTTCCTATCTTAAAGCCTATTCTCTCTAATACCTTCATCTTCAAATGCGTTCTCATGATTAAACTACATCATAAGTTGCAATTCTGACAACTCTGTCGGATGAAAAGTTAGTTTTAGGGCATCGTTTCCATATGAGTGATTTTAGAGACTCATTTTGATTCAAGGGTTTTGCCATGAACACCGTTTTTTAGGAGTTAAGAATAGGTCAGGAACCTGTAAGAGGCCTTGATAACGTGCAGGATACATTTTGGAAGCCTGTTCTTGTGAATGTAAGGGTTGCTATCCCTCTGAGCCCGTAGATATTTACATCAGACAATCTGGCACATATGATTAATGAGATGTTCATCTGATGACACTGTGTGCAAATATATAGCTCGTGCTGCGCTCTTCATGTCACTTACGAGTATACTAAATAGGTTCTGCTGATAGACTTGCCATAGTACGCTTTGTAAGTCTGCTGTGTTCGCCCATGCCCTTTCCATCTTCCAACTTTTTGCTCTTGGTGTCACTAACTTTCGCCAATCTAGATCCCGTTCTCTTCTGGGTGTGTCCAATGCATTCAAATTTTTCAACTGAAAGTTTACTTGAAAGTAGTCCACGGAATCTTTGTTGACCGATCTAATGTAGAAGTATTGCATCAAGGAGTGTGGGTGGCAGGAAGGTCGCGTCACGCATTTAATTATTTTTCAGACACTTCAGACGCGATTTCATCATAGAAACTTTGGGAACTTACTGTCCATGTGTTCTACTAATAAACAAAAAAAATTTAAAACCGACATTTTCTGTCAATTTCATGAACTTCCTCCCTTAAAGCTCTGGTTCTTAACTATTTAACAGTAAGATATGTGACTCCTACTTGGCTTTTTATTGTGAGTGATACAATTTGCTTCTCGATCCTGTATCAGGTCAATCACATTTATTTCATAATAAAAGCAAGCAGTACAAACTGTTGGGTGGTGGCTGAAAGGTTCTCACGCGGGGAAGCGGATTCCGGAATATCCCATGTTTACTGTGGATGTGAAGCAGGAAAGCCTTACTCAAAACTTGGGTGGCATTCAGGAGAAGTTGCGAGGGCCTGCTCGCTGGATTCTGATGGAGCGGCTTCCAGTCGTTAAACCGTTACTCGTAGCCGCAAGGGTATCTTGGTCCGAAGTGCCCATCTTTATCAATTAAGCGTGAATGTCAACAAGAATCCAGCCTTTCTGTTTCCATGACACGTAAGAAATTTCCTGCCACCTCAACAGTATTTCCGTTTCTATACTGTATCCTCTAGTAGACAATGCCAGCCAACAGTAAGAGACAGTTCAAACTCTGTACCAACCCACTAAATTATTTATGCTTATTTTCCCCCCGTACCAGGGAATGTTTCGTATCATTCCTCTCTGTATTCATGTTTCAAGGAATCTTCTTCTTCGTCAGACTGGCTACAAGCACGCTGTTGCCCTTCCATCGGAGCTTGGGCTGAGAACAGAGAATTTTGAATGCTTCTTGGCTGTGGTCTCTGCTAACTGTAGAGTTTAAAGACGTATGTGTTAGTTTTTGCTATAGCGTGAGGTCTTACTTTCATATTTCTGAGTTCCTGCTCTGAAAATCTCGCATTTACCTGGCTGTTTGTGCTCCTTGCATACAGAGTTCATTGGTTTATTTCTCTGGTTAATCTGAAAATGCGAGTTGAGCATATGAGGAACTCAGAGTTTGTTCTTCTTTCAGTCGTTCTAACGATGCCAATCAAAGTTCCAAATACCTAAATTCAGTACTTCAAGGAAGTTGTCTGTGTCTTTGCTTCTCAAGACTCGCATTGCTATTAATATTTCAGGTTATCTTTGAATTTGAATAAATGTTTGATAATTGTGATATCGACCTACATTAACGAACCCTACTTCCTATAACATCTGTCTTATTTAATAAATATGATCTGGAATACGGTAAGGTGTTATTTCAATGTGATGATGCTTTCTTCTTGTGCAGTGGCCAAATTATTAATGGAATTTTGTGTAACATGCAAAGCTGTTTATTTTAATGACGAGCGGATAGCGCTCGTAGAATTTTATTTAGGAGCTCAAACCAGTTGCTAACGCAGATTAGTTTCAGGTTATGCAAAAAGGTTGTGCAAGACCGTCAAGAGAAGAGAGAGTTCAGAAAACGACACTTGTTACTGTGTCCTCGCGGATGGGCAGCGATAGGTTTAAGTGTAGTGTGGTGAAATGTTGAACATCCATCTTTTTGCTCGTTTATCGTCGTTCCTCCCTGTCTAGCATCAGACGGTTACTTTATCACAGATGATTAGCATAAGGCTTACCTGAGACCAATTCAGTGGTACAGCTTTTTCAAAGTAAATGAGCAGCACAGGATTCAACTTAAGCCTCGTGAATGATTAGTACAGCACTTTACCCGTGCTTCCTGACAGTGCACACGGGGAAAAAAAAAATTTCTAGTGTCGTCTTGACTAGGCTTTATTTTCTTTCCGGGTTGGGATCTGCTGGTGACATTCATATTTAGATAATCACTGCTGACGTTGTGCGTCTGCTATGTGCAGTGTTGAGGACATCCGTTATGTGACGTGGCACAGAGGTCAAATATGGACTGGGAATTGTTGCGCTGGTGCGTTATATAGCAGATTTCTGACCGGTGGATTCCGAATCCAATGGAATCCGCTCCCACCAGCACAGCTCGGTCATGCATTATAAACCCAGTAATGCTACCCAAAGCATTTCCTTTCGTAACTATGATACGCTTTGGAACAGATCTGCAGAAGAAGAAAAAGATTACCGAATAAAAAGTATTGGGTGCTACTAAAAATGACACAGTATTCTTCCTGTCTTCGTCACGAAAAGATTTTTTTTAAGAAAAAAAAAGCAGTCGTGCTCGTTAAGGTCGTCCTTGCAGCGAAACAAAATTTGCTTGATATATTTTTTATTTTTGTTCTGGACAACAACTTCTTGTCCAGAAGATATGGTCAGGAAAAATGGGACGCTCTGTATGTATACAGTGTGAACCCTAACTCCGCCTACAAATTTCGGAGTTTATTGAGGAACATTTTTTGAGTGTTTTGATGTGAGGAACCTGTGGTCTCCGATGGCTAGCTGCTGAGTAATCGCATAATCGCACTTCTTTTGAATCATTACCATAATTTATCGCACTTCTTTTGAATCTTTCCCATAATTTATCTCTATTTCAGCACTGCATTGAAAATACGAGGGTTGGAACTCTAACAGTGGCAACTATTTATTTACAGCTCGTACAAAATAAATACGCGTTTCAAAGTCTTACTGACCTTCAAAGTAGTCACCAGCGTTGTTTTTAATCCGTTGCCAGCGATGTGGAAGTCGTAGGATACTCTTAGCAGTGCCAGTTGTGTGGACAGTTCGAGCGGCGCGGGCTACTGCCCGCTCTCTGTTGCCCGCAGTTTTGAAGCGAATGCCGTGAAGTGTTTCCTTCAGTTTAGAAATAGACTTGAACTCACGAGGGCTTAATTTAGGAGAGTGCAGTATATGGTACAGCACTTAGCAGCCCCATCAGTCAAACAAATCAGTAACAGCTTGTACTGTACGTGCTTGAGCATTGTCCTGCAAAATAATGGTCAGGTCCTGCTGAAAATGTCATCACTTCTGTCTCTAAGCTAGTCATAGGTTGTGTTACAAAAATGAACTGGCACTGAAAGAGCATCCACGGCTTCCACGATATACTGGTTTATTATCGCAGTGACAGTAACATCACAAGGCCTTTGCATCTGATTGTAGGCGATTACGAAAAACCGGGCTATTCTGGGTCAGAATGATGGCGTGTTATACGATTTTTCAATGTTATGAAAGTATTTTTGCAGAAACATATGATAAATGGGGTAACAGCTGCATAAATCATCAGCTCGGCGTAGACCTGGTCAGAATATGTGTCACGGGAAAAGTCATGAGTACCATTATAGACATGAGATGCATACATATTAAGGATATTGTGAATTCCGTTATTCTGTTAGTCAGGTAGTTTGGTAACAATGCGTGGTAATGGGTGAGTGTCGTGGGCAATAATCCACGAAATATGGAACAACAAATACCGCTAGGTAAAGCTAAATAATACACTGAAGCGCCAAAGAAACTAGTGTAGGCATCTTCAGTAGCGCTATAGCCCTTGGTGAGCTTTGGCTTCTTCAACAATCTTCCTCCACACTTCTCGGTTATTTGCTGCTGTTTTCCACCCCCGGACTCTCATATTGGTTCAAATGGCTCTGAGCACTATGGGACTTAACATCTATGGTCATCAGTCCCCTAGAACGTAGAACTATTTAAACCTAACTAACCTAAGGACATCACACAACACGCAGTACTCCAATATTGGTGATATCCATTATTACCTCGTCGATCCATCTTCTTCTAGGTCTCCCTTTTCGCCTAACTGAATGGATCATCCCATTCATCATTTTCTTTGGAATTCTATCCTCTGCCATTCTCTCCAAGTGTCCTAGCCATCGGATTCGCTGTGATTTCACAAATTTTACTATGTCCCTGCCTTGTATTAACTCTTGTAATTCGGCATTGTAGGCATGCGTATTCAAATACAGAGATACGTAAACACCCAGAATACGGTGCTCCGGTCGGCAAAGCCTATAAAATACAGTTTATCAAGATATAAGTGAGTTTGAACGTGGTGTTATAGTCGGCGCACGAGCGATGGAACACAGCATCTCCGAGGTAGCGACGAAATGGCGTTTGCCCGTACGACCATTTCACGAGTGTATTATGAATATCAGGAATCCGGCAAAACATCAAATCTTCGACATCACGGCAACCGGAAGAACGTGACTAACGATAACTAAAGATAATCATTCAATGTGACGGTAGTGCTACCCTTCCGCAAATTGTTGCAGATTTCAATGCTGGGTCATCAACAGATGTCAGCGCACGAACCATTCAACGAAAAATCATCGATATGAGCTTTCGCGGCCGAAGGCCCACTCGCTTACCGTTGATGACCGCACGACACAAAGCTTAACGCCTCTCCTGGGCCCAGCAGCATCGATACTGGACTGTTGATCACGAGAAACATGTTGCCTGGTCGGACGAGTCTCTTTTCAAATTGTATCGATTGGATGGATGTGTACGGGTACGGAGACAACGTCATGAATCCATGGACCCCGCATGTGAGCAGGGAACTTTTTAAGCTGGTGGAGGCTCTGTAATGGTGTGGGGCGTGTGCAGTTGGAGTGATATGGGACCCCTGACACGTCTAGACGCGACACTGACACGTGACACGTACGTAAGCATCCTATGTGATCACCTGCATCTCGACTCCCCCATACTCTTGCGGATTTATGGAGAGTGCTGAATGATTCATGGTGTCAATTTCCTCCAGCACTACTTCGGACATTAGTCGAGTCCCTGCCACGTCGTGTTGCGGCACTTCTGCGTGGTGAAAGTCGTCAACGCTTTCTTCCGCACTGTACTGTGTGATTATACTCACGAAAAATAATACAAAAGAATAACCAGCGAAGTGATTGAAGATAACGCATTAAATTGCATGAAGGATTATACTCACGAAAAATAAGCGGATGAAAAAGCTCTGAGAAATTAAAAACTGAGCTATTTGATATTACAGGTCATTATTAAAGTCTGTATGACGAAACCGTGCAAGGATCGTATTATGTTTCAGTAATAAAACAATAAACGCATATTCACATGTACGGTAATGTTCGTAAGTCGCCGAGTATATGGCCTACGGTCGCAGGTTCGAATCCTGCCTCGGGCATGGATGTGTGTGATGTCCGTAGGTTAGTTAGGTTTAAGTAGTTCTAAGTTCTAGGGGACTGATGACCTCAGAAGTTAAGTCCCATAGTGCTCAGAGCTATTTGAACCATTTGAGTATATTGCTTTCCTAACAGTATTTATTGCTCCATATTTCACGAACTTTTTGCTCGCCACACTCAGCCATTGCCACGCACTGCAACGAAACTCCCTTAGAAGCAGCAGGGAACCAAGAGATATCTGCCACCACAACCACGAGTGGACGGCTGTGGGTGGTCAAGGAGAAAAGTCAGCCAATACGTACACACACGAGCGTTTTACATATTGATACAGATAGCCAGAAAATATCCTTAAAACAACCACTGTAATTTTGTCGTTGTACGTCGACTTCACCACATATTGTTCCCAGCGGCCTTATTGTATCACAACTCATCCACGGTGCCCTTGTCAAAACATTGATGTACTTAACATCTGAACTACGAGGTTGGTCCGATTAAGTTACTTTAAAATACAATAAAAAATGAAACAAGGATTTTAAATCATGACGCAATTTATCGAACAAATTTTATCAGTAGTATAATTAATAGGGTGAATGACGCATTTGTTCCCCACACATCATCTCAAATCATAGAATCAAACTGGACAGAGCTAAGTTAACTTCCACGTTAATCTTCGCACGATATTTACTCTGTATTACATTGACTGCCGAAAACCCTGCGCCGTGCAAATTGTATGTTAAAAATAAAATTGATGTTTTATGAGCCATACGACTAAGCTGATGATAGCTAAAAATCGTGAAGTGCCATACTACTGAATTTAATGTACTGCAGCTCGACAACTCTATAAGATTTTCTTCTTATAAAGAAGTAAATATTCTTATTAAAAAACGCAGATATAAATTCACTTGATGAATTCCTGAGTGATAATCCCCACTCCTTCCAAATTAACAATGTGAGTGTAGACCACGTGTGGCTTGAACTCAGAGAAATAGTATGGACAGCAATTGAGAGATTTATACCAAATAAATTAACAAATGACAGAGCTGATTCCTATTGCTATACAAAACGCGTCAAAATACTGCTGCAGAAACAACGAAAACAGCATGCCATTTTTAAACAAACGCAAAATCTGAAATGGCAGTCTTTTACAGAAGCTCGAAATTTAGCGCGGATATCAATGCGAGATTCTTTTAATAGTTTCCACAACGAAAATTTGTCTCGAAACATGGCAGAAAATTCAAAGAGATTCTGTACAGTATGCTAGCGGCAAGACGCAGTCAATGGCTTCTCTGCGCGATAGCAATGGAAATTCTACCGACGACAGTGCTGCGACACCAGAGTTACTAAACACAGCATTTTGAAATTTCTTCAACAAAAAAGAAGAAGTAAATATTCCAAAATTCGAATCGAGAACAGCTGCCAACATGAGTAACGTAGAACTAAATATCCTCTGAGTACCGAAGCAACTTAAATTACTTAATAAAAGCGTGTCTTCCGGTCCACTCTGTATAACCATTAGGTTCCTTTCAGAGCATGCTGATGCAATAGCTCCATCACATACAACAGCTCGCTCGACGAAAGATCCGTACGCAAAGACTGGAAAGTCGCACAGGTCACACCAAAATTCAAGAAAGATAGTAGGAGTAATAACTAAATTATAGGCCCATATCATTAACGTCGATATGCAGCATGATTTTGGAACATATATTGTGTTCAAATACGAGGCCTGTTCAGAAAGTAAGCTCCGATTGATTGCCAAATTGAAACCACAGTGAACATCAGAAATGTTTTACTTGTAACAATTAGCTACACCTTTCAGCTACTTCTCTACGTAGTCGCCGTTCTGACTTAGACTTTTGTCATAGCGTTGTACCAACTTTTCAATAGCCTCATCATAGAAGGCAGCCGCCAGTGCTTTCCGCCAATTCTCCACGCTGGCCTACACCTCGTTGTCTGTGTCAAAATGTTGTCTTCAGAGACAGCGGTTCATGTGACCAGAGATGAAACTCAGGGGGAGACAATTGCGGACTGTATTGTGGGTAATCTCACATTTCCATTTGAAAACGATGCAGGAGCATCTTCATTGCCCCTGCAGAATGCGGCTGAGAATTGTCTTGAAGAAGAAACAGCACGACAGTTATGTAATGTTAGCTGCATAGCTTCAGGCGAAATTTCTCACCAGGCCCTCGTACTTGGCGGCAGACACTATTTTCTAGACATCTTTACGCACTCACTGCGAGCTCAGAAATGAGAAGAGCGACGTGATGCTAACTGGGGTTATACTAGAGACACTACCCAACACATCTGTGCAAAGCTTTATCGGATTTTCATAGTCGTTTCCATTTCGCGACCGATCGGAGCTTACTTTCTGAACGCCCCTCGTATTATGAATTACCTCGAAGAAAACGGTTTATTGACACACAGTCAACATGAGTTTAGAAAATATCATTCCTGTGAAACACAACTAGCTCTTTACGCATATGAAGCGTTGAGTGCTATTGACAAGCGATTTCATATTGATTCCGTATATCTAAACATCCAAAAGGCTTTTGACACTGTACCATACAAGCGGCTTGCAGTGAAATTGCTATGCTTATGGAATATCATCTCAGTTATGTAACTGGATTAGCGATTTCCTGTCAGAAAGGTGACAGATCGCAGTAACTGACGGCAGGTCATCGACTAGAACAGAAGTGGTTTCTGGCATTCCCCAAGGTAGTGTTATAGGCCCTCTGCAGTTCCTTATCTATATAAACGATTTAGGAGATAATCTGAGCAGCCGTCAGAGATGGTTTGCAGATGATGCTGTCGCCTATCGTCTTGTAAAGTCATCACAAGATCAAAACAAATTGTAAAACGTTTTAGAAAAGATATCTGTATCGTGCAATAATTGGCAATTGAAAATAATGAAAAGTGCTAGGTCATCCCCATGAGTATTAAAAGTAATCTGTTAAACAACTGTTACACGATAAATCACTCAAGTCTAAAGGCAGTAAATTCAACTAAATACCTAGGAATAACAATTACAAACAACTTACATTGGGAAGAACGCATAGACAATGTTGTGGGGAAGACTAACCGAAGACTGCGTTTTATTTGCGGAACACTTAGAAAATGTAACAGACCTACTAAAGAGACTGCCTACACTACGCTTGTCCGTCCTCTTTTGGAGTATTTCTGCGCGGTGTGGGATCCCTACAAGTCTGGAACCGCGTGACCGCTACGGTCGCTGGTTAGAATCCTGCCTCGGGCATGGATGTGTGTGATGTCCTTAGGTTAGTTAGGTTTAAGTAGTTCTACGTTCTAGGGGACTGATGACCATATATATTAAGTCCCATACCTTTTTTTTTTTTTTTTTTTTTTTTGAAATTTCAATCACCAACTTTGTCCTGCGAATGCAAAAACATTTCGTCGACGCCGGCGTAGATAGCGAGAAACGATGATCTTAATAAAATAAGGAAAAGCAGAACTCACACAAAAAGATGTAGGTGTTCGTTTTGTCCGCGTGCTGCTTGAATAATAGAGAATTATTGAGAAGGTGGTTCGATGAACCCTCTGCCAGGCACTTAAGTATTATTTGCAGAGTATCCATGTAGATGTAGATGGAAATTTGTCTTTTAATGGGTATTCAATCCCTTGGATTTTTTTTCATACTATCTGTCTGAAAGTATTTTTCGCATGAATATTTTATGTTCCACAATAACAACAACTTCAAGAAGATGTTAGTCTGCAATTAAAAATGCCAAAAGACAGGTTTTAATCGGTTGTATATTTAACGTACCTCAATTCCAGTAAGAAAATTGTAAACAAAAAATTACAATTCCTCAGTCTGGCAGTGGTACAGTGGGATAAGATGTCGCACATGTTGTTCACTTTCGACGATTGTAAAAACTGGTCAGCCAGCATAAAAGAACCAAACCGGAACAAATAGGTAGTACATGAACAGCTAATGCAGTTTCAATATCAATAATTTCAGTTAAGAATGTGTATCAAGTTATGAATGTAGGTACAATACTTGGTCCGCAGGCCTCTCCCATTTGGAGGTTAGAGTCCTGTCTCGGGCATGGGTGTGTGTGTTGTCCTTAGCGTAAGTTAGTTTAAGTTAGATTAAGTAGTGTGTAAGCTTAGGGACCGATGAACTCAGCAGTTTGGTCCCCTAGGACCTTACCACAAATTTCCAAAAATTTACACTTCTCAGATTAACAGTACAATTCGAATTTATTTTACTTATCTTACTTTCCTTATTTATACGCCATGCGCGATGATTCCAGTTTTAGAATGAAGCCATATTATTCTTTCTGTTTAGCATAACTGGAATATTGAAACATTAATGTATGTGCTCGGCAGGACAGTTGATAACCTGTCTGAGCTGTTCGATATTTTGTTGTACAAAAGTTGGCAAACTTGCTCTAATAGTAACAAATGCATATGTCTTTACATAATTAGAGAATCTGATACTTTTCTGAAACCAAAGAGTTAGATTGTACCTCGTGTGTTTGGCCGACATACCTGCAAGAAGGTGCGCCCCTCGTCTCTGAAGATTCTGAAGGGCGGTTCTGAGGTGTCCTTCGTCTTCAATGGCGACCAACCGCCGCGGCTCAGGAACTGTGACCCGGTGACTGCACATACTGGCCTCGTCCCAGCTTCTGTGAGAGACGAGAGGAAAAACACCCATTATCGCTGCTGGAAGAGCAGGTACAGTGAACGCCTGACAGTACGAAACACAAGATGCACAACCGTTGTGCCGCTTGCATAACATCCAGGCGCTATTCGGCGCACAGTCTCCATTCCACGTCGAGCTCAATGCTTTCCGTGGACCGTGGAAGATTATTTGGCAAAATGTTACTTCTAGTACTAGACTGAGCAGTTAATATAGTGCCAAAGTAAGTACAAACCATTGTGACCGATCTAGGTCGAATTTACGACGAAGTTCGCATATCGAATCAGTAATTTTAATACTTGCTGCTTTATAATAACAGTAATAATAATAATGATAGTAATGTATCCGCAAACGAAACTATCGTCAGTAACATCACAATTAGCTTATATCTGTCTTGTATTTAAAATGTTAATTTAAGTGCTATTTCAACCATAAGTGTTAAAACTAGTGGAGATGATAATTATGAAGGCCGTTCGAAAACGATTTACAATTGTGTTGTACGAATACAGTTCAAACTATGGGCATGTCCTCTCGTAGAACGATGAACTGATTATAGTACACGACCTAGGTGCCAGAGGCAGTTTTGAACAGTGTATGCAGTGGAAGGACAGCTTTTGTTTCTTGTTACGCAGGGCTTGTAAATGGGCATCAAGGGCTGCCATTAATTGACAGAACAGGAAATTAGCTAAAATGAAGAGAACATATTTCAACGCACGGTATACAAGAGGTGCGCTTAGGGTCAGGGGTCGGAAGTTATCAGGTTTAGGCCAGTCTGGGAGGTCGAACAATTAACTGAAATGGGCAACGGAAATGGAGGCGGTTCATGTTAACTTATGTCAGTGGCCGGTCGTGAAACGCAGAGCCAGAGGCTCTGTCTCCCAACAAAGACATCTGTTCTGCTCGAGGTCTGGATGACAGGAAAGGGAAGCAACTGTGTTCTGCACTGCAGAATGGTCCAGCGTCACACACGTGACCTGTATGCCGCGCACGCTATTGGCTAAAACCGATGGCGTGAATTCGCTAGCAATTTCAGCGGAGGGCTCAAGATATCTCTTGTGAGCAATTTTAACCGGACAGAACTACCTCGTTTCTGAAAAACAGGCAATTTGTGTCACGTAGGCACAGCGTAAGTTGCTGTGGGAGACAACTCGTGAAGATACCACTGGACCTTTGAAATAATTTTTTTAAACGAATCCCCTAAAATATTCCTTGACTGACTGCCACCTTGTATAAGAAAACTATGGATATGGAGGAAGGCGACTATCACGAGCAAACATGGACCGCATGGTTTCTGTGGAAGGAAAGAGTCAAAACAACAGATTTCATAACGGGTTAACTGCAATGTGTGGTCAAGAAACTCGTATTTGTGGGACACATAATTGCTATCACCACTGGAATAATAGGCAAAGTTGTCATCACGTGGATTTATGTTGAGCCACACCCACCCGCTCTCCCGTCCTCATGAGCTGTTAAGCTGATTGTGCGATAGTTCCCGCACTTGTCAGTTCTTGCCGTCTTCGGAATTGTGTGGACGATGCTTTTCCGAAAGTCAGATGGTATGTCGCCAGATTAATACATTCTACACACCAACGTGAATAGTCGTTTTGTTGCCACTTCCCCCGATGATTTTAGAAATTCTGATGGAATGTTATCTGTCACTTCTGCCTTGTTTGATCTTAAGTCCTCCAAAGATCTTTTAAATTTTGATTCTAATAATGGATCCCATATACCTTCTAAATCGACTCCTGTTTCTTCATCTATCACATCAGAAAAATCTTCCCCGTCATAGAGGCTTTCAATGTTTTCTTTCCACCTATCCGCTCTCTCCTCTGCATCAAACAATGGAATTTCCGTTACACTCTTAATGTTAGCACCATTGCTTTTAATGCCAGCAAATGTTGTTTTGACTTTCCTGTGTGCTGAGTCTGTCCTTCCGACAATAATTTGATTTTCGATGTCTTCACATTTTTCCTGCAGCCGTCTTACATTCATTGCACTTCCTATTTATTTCATTCCTCAGCGACTTGCATTTCTGTATTCCTGAGTTTCCCGGAACATTTTGGTACTTCCTTCTTTCATCGATCAATTCAAGTATTTCTTCCGTTACCCATGGTTTCTTCGCAGTTACCTTCTTCGTAACAGTACCTATGTTTTCCTTCCCAACTTCTGTGATGGCGCTTTTTAGAGATGTCCATTCCTCTTCAACTGTACTGCCTACTGAGCTATTCCTTATTGCTGTATCTATAGCCTTAGAGAGAACTTCAAGCGTATCTCGACATTCCTTAGTGCTTCCGTATCGCACTTCTTTGCGTATTGATTCTTTCTGACTAATGTCTGAAACTCCAGCCAACACTTCATCACTACTATATTGTGATCTGAGTCTATATCTGCTCCTCTGTACGCCTTACAATCCAACATCTGATTTCGGAATCTCTGTCTGACCATTATAAACTGTAACTGAAATCTTCCCGTATCACCTGGCCTTTTCCAAGTATACCTCCTCCTCTTGTGATTCCTCTATTATTAGCTGAAATTTGTTACAGAACTCAATTAGTCTTTCTCCTCTCTCATTCCTTGTCGAAAGCCCATAGTCTCCTGTAACCTTTTCTTCTACTTCTTCCCCTACAACTACACTCCAGACCTCCATGATTATTAGATTTTTATCCGCCTTTACATATTGCATTACCCTTTCAATATCTCATACACTCTCTCTATCTCTTCATCTTCAGCTTGCGACTTCGGCATATATACCTGAACTATCGTTGTCGGTGCTGGTTTGCTGTCGAATCTGATAAGAACAATCCTGTCACTGAACTGCTCACAGCAACACACACTATGCCCTGCCTTCCTATTCATAACGAATCCTACTACCGTTACAATATTTTCTGCTGTTGTTGATATTACCCTACACTCATCTGACCAGAAATCCTTGTCATATTTCCACTTCATTTCACTGACCCCTACTATATCTATATTGAGCCACTGCAAGTCCCTTTTTCAGATTTTCTAGTTTTCCTACCACGTTCAAGCTTCTGACATTCCACGCCCCGACTGGTAGAACGTTATCCTTTCGTTGATTATTCAATTATTTCTCATGGTAATCTCCCCCTTGGGAGTCCCTTTCCGTAGATCCGAATTGGGGACTATTCCGGAATCTTTTGCCAATGGAGAGATCAAGAGAAGTAAACTAGTATCGAACATAGGCCTTAAACTGAGGAACAAATTTCTGAGAATGTTCGTTTGAAGCACAGGATTGTATGGTAGTGAAACATGGGCTGTGGGGAAACCGAAACAAAAAAAATAGAAGCATTTGAAATGTGGTGTTACAGAAGAATGTTGAAAATTAGCTTCTCGGCAGAATCGGAGAGGAAATATATGAAAGACACTGGCAAGAATAAGGGACTAGATGATGGGGCATCTTTCAAGATATCACGGAATAACTTCCACGGTACTAGAGGGAGCTAGAGAGGATAAACGCTGTAGAGGAAGACAGAGGTCGAGTACATCCAGCAAATAATTGAGGACATAGGCTGCATGTGCTGCTTTGAGATGAAGCTGGCACAGGAGAGGAATTCGTGGCAGACCGTATAAAGCCAGTCAGAAGACTAATTTCAATCGGCCGTGTATCATCATCAACGCAAATAAAAATAATAAGTCGAACTGAGCTTGGCTCACACAGGCTTTCAAGACTGGTAGATTGGGCACAGACACCGCCCTTAACATGTCAGAAATGTATGGGCTGCTGTCCAGATTACCGGTAATCCGAACGTTATGCATTAAACGTCATTCTACACCGTCACACCAGGTGCTACACAGGTACAACGACCATTAACGCAATCTGGTAATGTTCGGTCTCCTTACAACCTACACATACGAATACGTCCATCGTTATGGCACTCCCTTGGTGCCACTCTCGTGCTCATCAGTATCTGAGGGGATGACTATCTGAGGGCACAATCATTTTCGGCACGCCTCTCTCTGCTGCTGAGCCAAGGAAAGCCACAACGATGGTCCCCATGCTGCCTTTCCGTACTGCTCGGTCTTACTGCCTGTACGGATATTTCTGCAGTTACAAATAAGTCACATACTCTCTCACGGAACATCTCGTGTCTGTCCTCTCAGGAGCTAGTCGTACTTAATAAGGCCCTAGTGAATCCATCGATCCAGATTCGCGTTGCAGTCGATGGATCGCAACGTTTGCGAGCACCAGTATCACTGAACTAATACACAGAGGTGACTAGTCATGGGGTAGCGATATGCACATATACACATCGTGGTAGTACAGCGTACACAATGTCTAAAAGGTCACTTAGTTGGTGGGTCTTTCATTTGCTTTCAGGTGTCTCATATGAGAATGTTTCGGATGCGATTATGACTGCACGACTGGAATTAACACACTTTCAACGTGGAGCAGTAGCTGGAGCTAGAAGCATGTGACACTCCATTTCGGGAATCGTTAGGAAATTCAGTATTCCGAGATCCAAAATGTCAAGAGTGTGCCGAGAATACCAAGTTTTAGGCGTTACCCCTCACCAAGGAAAACACATTAGCCGATGGCCTTCACTTAACGACCGAGAGCAGCGGCGTATGTGTAGAGTTGTAACTGGTAAAGGCAAGCAGAAATCAGTGTGGGATGTACGACGGACGTAACCTTTAGAACAGTCCAACGAAATATGGCGCTAATAGACGACCGATGCGAGTGCCTCAGCGAAGAGCACGACGTCGCCTGCAGCCCCTCTTCTGGTCTCGTGGGCCTGGACTACTGGATAAAAGTGACCTGCTCAGATGAGTCCCGATTTCAGTTGGTGTGAGCTGATGGAAGGGTTCGAGTGCAGCGGAGACCCACGAGGCCATGGACACAGTTGTTAACAACACACAGTGAAAGCTGGTGGTTACTATAACGGTGTTAGCTGCGATTACATGGAATGGACTGGGTCTTTTAGTCCAGCTGGACCGAACCGATCACTGATTGGAAGTGTTTATTTTTGGCTGCTTCAATACCATTTGCAGCCATTCATGGACTTTATCTTCCCAAACAACGGTGGAATTTTAATGGATGACAATAAGCCATGTCACAGGGCCACAATTGTTTGCGATTGCTTTTAAATACATTTTGGACAATTCGAGAGAACGATTCGGCCACCGAGATCTCCCTACATGAACCCATCGAACATTTATGGGTCATAATCGAGAATTCATGTCGTACATAAAATTCTGTACCGGCAACACTTTCGTTATTATGGACTGCAATAGAGGTAGCAAAGCTTAGTTTTTGTGTAGGGCGCTTCCAACGGCTTGTTCAGTCTACGCCATGTCGAGTTACTGAACTACGCCGGTCAAGAGGAGGTCCGACATGATATTAGGAGGTATCCCATGATTTCTGTCACCTCATCGTAAACAGCAATCTCGATAGGGTACGTTCTCGCCGCTGTCAGATTCCGACACAAATTAGTAGATGTTTCTCCTTTTTACTAGAGATATAGCTCGACTTTCTCGTCAAAAATCAACACTGAAATGCTTTTTCTGAGTGACAAAATTGCTGTGTAGCCTTTCCTTGTATACATAATCTAGATGGCGTTTCTCGTATCTACAGGATGTTCATGATTAAAGGTCATGTTTAAAAACGCTGTAGAAAGAGAGCTACTGGTCGGAATGGCGTCACACTTGTACAGCATATTCTTGACTCAGGAGGAAACGTAATCGGAAATTAACGAAAATGTGACCAATGCATAGCACTGTAAGCGTCAGAATACCAACAGAGGAGCGGCAAACGGTTGTTCCTCAGACGCCCAAAATCACTGTCTCCATGAAAGATCGCACACCTCTAGTAAAGCTCTTTTATAAGAACGGTGACTGCGCGCCAGTAACCCTGCAGAAGATGAGGGCACTCAAGGGTATGAAACAAAACATTGGTCTGATGTCTGCTAAGGGTCTAGAAAAAACGACTGCACAATTTGAGAAGACGAGTTCTTTTGAAGTGCAGTGCGGCAGGAGGAGTGAAGCAGCTGATCCGACGTCTGTCGCAGATGTGGCCACAGCATTCCTGGAGGAGTCGAGCGGCGGTGTGCAAACATGCAGTGCACGGGGAATTGTCAGAATGTTGGATACGCTTGCGAGTACGGTATGTAAAATCTTACGAATTCTGCATTAATATCCATACAAAATCACCCACGTTCAGGAGTTGCATCCTGTTAACGAGCCAGAAAAACAAACGTTTGCTCTGGCATTTCTTGCTGGCTTGTATATACATAATATATGACCACGGAACATTTTGTGGACAGACGAAGCTCATTTCTATCTCCAAGGACATATTAATACGCAGAATTGCCGAATATGGGCACCGAAAAACCGGAGCGCACATGCAAAGGTTACTTTGTGGAGCGGGTGTACGGCATCGTTTATCGTGGGTTGTATTTTTTTGAGGAGATGTGGTCTGCGGGTCCTGTTACCTGTACCGTCACTGGCAAACGCTACGAGAGTCTTTTGCGCACCAACGTCATTCCAGCCCTTCAACAGTGTGGATGTGTGGATAGCAACACTTTTATGCAAGATGTCACTCCTCCGCACACTGCACTGGCCGTGAAGCGGCTGCTGCAGAGGCTTTTCGGAAATGCTAGAATAACCTTCCTCATTTCCCTACAGCTTGACCGTCCAGATAACCCGCTCTTAATCTGTGTGACTCCCTGCTCTGAGGATTATCTGAAAGATATTGTTTTCAGTGCCCCAATCACGAACGTAGCTCAACTGAGAGAAGTATTGCACAGCACATTCTGAACTTGACCCCACAGACACTCTGATCTGTTGAGAAACATGTTATTTCTCTATTTCAACTTGTGGCTGAAAACGGTGGGTAGCGTACTGAACATGTTTTGCCGCAGTCTCACGACAGTTAGCAACCGATGTAATTTGGCTTTAAACGCGTTTTCTGCCCGCAGAACAGTAACAAGCCAATATTGTTTTGCTTTTTATATGATTTTTGGCTTCAGGACAATTAAAAACCGTATTCATCATCAGATGTGGTACGACCTTGCATGGTGGGTGGGCTTACCTAACTAACACTACCATGACTGTTGACTGCCTGTCATGTGTAGCCATGCACATTGAACAGTAGGGATGGTGTAATGTGCAACTCAAATCACAGTCGTTGAGCTGAGATTCATCTGTCATTTGTTGCCGACCCTATTTGCGTTAAGATGCTTACAGTGCCTTCTGTTAGTAAAAGCTTCGTTTTTCTTGTTCCAAGACGTTTACCCCTGCGTCAATAATATGTTGTTCAAATTTCACGTTATTCTGAGCATTGCATCTCTTTCTACAACGTTTTGAAAAATTTCCGACACTTTTCCAAGCACGTGAGTCGCGCGTGGCTCGTGTTTGTGCCATATCTCATTTGACACCCTGTTTTTACTCTACTACCACCTCGTTATGTTAATTTCAATTACTGGTGCCACTGAGGTGCCGCCTTGCCAGCCCGTGAGCGGCAGCAGCGGCGCTTATCGATATAAGCCCCGGCGTATTACCTTTGCTGTTATGACTTCCCGGTTATCGTGTGTTTGGAATTAGTTCTGATCTGCCAGTGAGTTGGGAGGCGCTAGCAGTGCAGTTCGGACCTGCCAGTGTTCGACGTAGGACGCGGCAGAAGTTCAGTCGGGGCGCGGCTGCAGTGAGGGTCGGACAGCCATGACTTGCCCAACGGTTGCCGGTACATATCACTTGAGTGCCCACCACCTTCATTGGTCGTCGGTCGGACGACGTGTATGTTGACCGGCGATCGCTTACGGGTTGCCTGCGAGTGTCGAGTCGTGATTCGACCTTGTTATTGCACAGTCGCTGCTGTTAGTATTGTCTAGTCCTTCGTCCAAGTGTTCGTGAAACCGTGTGTAGCTTTTGATGTCGACTGCTCAGTTATTTTAGTGCTGTCTCCGTGCTGATGTGCGGCAGTCGGTCGGTTGGTGTGGATCAGGCAGGAAATCTCCTCGCGGAGCAGTGGGCCGGACCCGCTGGCGGTCTCTACGCAGTGTCGGAGTGTGTGGGAGGTGTTCCGATTGCTACGGGGTTCGGGACTCACCGACCCAGAACATCAAAGTTGAGTGGTGATTTAATTTCCGAAGCCAGTCTGTTGACATTGTGCCGTTGGTTTTCATGGTTCGCTGTTGGGGTTTTCCCGTAAAATGTAAATGTCGTGTGACTAGGGCCTCCCGTCGGGTAGACCGTTCGCCGGGTGCAAGTCTTTCGATTTGACGCCACTTCAGCGACTTGCGCGTCGATGAGGATGAAATGATGATGATTAGGACAATAAAACACCCAGTCTCTGACAGGAGAAAATCTCCGACCCAGCCGGGTATCAAACCCGGGCCCTGTCTCTTGGTTGGGATGCCGGCGGATCGGATATAGTTGGGCTGACTACCTGTCTCCCTAAGCGGACATTAATATTTCAAGTGCAGACCGACCCCCGGAAATTTCTGAGCGCCGCTGGCTGTTCTGCCTTTTCTTACTGGTGTTTGATTGTGTATTTTAATGGCTCATAGCAGATGGTTTGAATTTTTATCCTTGTAATTGGGTTTTAAATAATGGGCCTTAAGCCGTTTTAAAATTGGAAGTTCCTTACTTGTCAAGTCTTACACTGTTTGGGCCTTCAGCCTCATTTAAAATAGTTTTGGGTAAAGCTTTGGGCCATCTGCCTTTTGAAAATTTATTGTACTTGTGTTATAAACCATGGGCCTTCAGCCGTTTTAAAAATTAAAGAGGTTGTGCCTTTAAGCCATAAAATTGTGTGACATATTCATTCGATAGTTAAGGTCGGAAATTTGCGCTGTAATGTTTGGGCAACTAAGTACAGTTATATGTGTTCGAGTGTAACTGACAGCCGCTCATTTTTGGCCCCGTTCCACAATTCCAACTACCTGTTCTGTCCTGCGGATTTAACGAGGCGTTTCAGCACGTAATACACCTTCATGGAGTTGCACTTTTAATGATCAGCAGTGTGTTACTAGCATTTCTCATTGCCATGCTGTCATCCTCATCTGACCACAGTGAGGCTGTTTTGATCATTGCCAATAACGCCCTTCGTCAGTGCTCCACCGAGATCCTTCATTTTTACGCCATCTCTTGACAGGTATTTATTTTTAATTTTTAATTAGTGTACTTTGTGTCTGTGCTGCTTAGTTGTGTAAAACAGTGTAGGGTGCGATTATTTGACAAGTGGTGTCCACCAGAAGTCAGCTGAGTTTTTCGACGTCTCATGCCTCCTCTGCTCTGCCAGTGCACTTACCTGCGAATCTGATGTCGGCGCTAGGGTGGACGATCTGACCTTCTAGCGGCAGGAACACAAAAGGCACGCGCTGTGGAGGTGCCGAACTGCTCACGAACTCTGCCAAAGGACACTCTGAAACAGACGAAGGGAAATATAAAGTCTTGTGATAGCTGTCTATAATGCTGACAGTGCACTGTGTACATCTGAGCGCATGGACAATTTGCTTCTTGCAATGCACTACTTATTGGTTACGTCTCACAATGTGCTCGATGATACTAGTTGCACTAGAAGCTACTGTCTGAAGGTGACTGTTCAACAGTCAATACAGATTAATGTTTACTGAAATACAGAGAAAGTGTTGAAATGTTTCACTTTAGACTTCACATGGTTCTTCTAGTACGAAATTGTAATCAGATGTAAAAAAAGAAAATCTGAATCACAAAATTAAAACAAAAATGAAGGGGACACGTAGAAAACAGAAACAAGCAGTCCACTGCCACCATAAAAACGGGGACACACAGAACACAAACACGCGAACATCAACACACAGAACACACACACAAGCACACGTGAAGAAGAAATGCCCACAACAATAAGCAAATTCTTCTTCTTCTTCCGTATCCGGATGCACCAATTATATCTTCCCTTCCCAGTACTTAGCAACGTAGTTTGCTTTGTCATTGACTTGCAAAATATCACCTTTACTGCATGTTATAGACATATCTGGGCAAATCAATAGGTGGTCCAAGTCCTCTATTGCTCCGCATTCACACCTATCGCTATCACTGTAACCCCATTTAAATAGGTTTGATTTGCACCCAGTTACTCCAGTGCGCAGCCGGTTTAATGACCTCCAAGTTGTAAAAGGTAGTTGAAATCCTGTAGATCCCTCCTCAAGTAGTTCCATTGTGGAGTGTGGCACCATTTCTTCTCAAAGAGATAGCCGCCTTGCGACGGGCTTGGTGGCGAGCTCTTCAGTAGTTTCAATGAAACTCCTGCGGGATTTCAGCCGGACACGTTGTTTTCGGTGCATATACATTGGGTGTCGAGGATCATTCTTTTGTTTTGATCTTTCGATCTCGGCGGCTACTTGTCTGCGGATAGTGGGTGGTGCTATGCCTATGATGGGATAAATGATGTCTGTGGGAGTTGGTTTGAGGCATCCTGTGGCAATACGTACAGTTTCGTTTACGGCGACGTCAACTTGCTTAGTGTGAGCAGAGTTCCTCCAAACTGGCGCCGTATATTCCGCTGCTGAGATACTCAGCAGCAGGCCCGTGGTGCGCAAAACATGTGGTTGAGCTCCCCACGATGAACCTGTTAGCTTCCGCAGTATCTTGTTCCTGGCACAGACCTTTTTTTTAGTGTTGTGACAGTGCTGCTTAAAAGTAAGTGCTCTGTCCAGTGTTACTCCCAGGTATTTTGGGCTGTTTGTATGTTTCAGCTCTTCCCCTTGCCACATGACTCGGAGTTTCCGCTTGGCTTGTTTGTTCCTAAGATGGAAGGCGGATACTTGAGATTTACTAGTGTTTGGTTTGAGATTATTGCCGTCGTAATAGGTAGCAAGTTCTGTTAAGGCTCCTGTGAGATTCTCCTCCACTTGCTCAAAGGTTTTATCCTGAGTGGCCACTGCTGCATCATCAGCATATATGAACATTCGTGTCTGGTGACTGATGGGGAGATCATTGGTATAGATGTTAAATAATATTGGAGCCAAGACACTACCCTGTGCAAGTCCATTTTTCTGTGGCCTCCATCGGCTGTTTTTAGATTGTAAGGTTACATAGTAGCGTCTGTTCTGTAGCATGCATTGCACGAACATAGAAAGGGTGTAGTCCTTAGTGACATTATACACTTTCTGGGTAAGCAACTTATGGTTAACTGTGTCATATGCAGCACTGAGATCCAGGAATGCGACCCCAGTTACTTCTCCTCTCTGATAGCCGTCTTCGATGTACTGTGTGAGATTAAGGATTTGCCCACAGCATGATTTTCCTGGTCGAAATCCAGCTTGTGCGTTAATGAGGGCTTTGTCCACATAATCAGCTATGCGTTTGAGGATCATTCGCTCCAGCACTTTAAATAAATGACAAAGCACCAAAACCAAAGATGACAATAAGCAAATGGTACACTCTCACTAACAAAAAAGTGGCCCATAGGATAGGCAACATACACAAAAAGCAAGCATTGAAAATAGCCTACAGAACAGATAACTCAATGCAGAGGGGGCAACCAATACAAACACAGAACAACACAACCAACTACCATGCCAGGACTGCAAATCAATTTGTACTGGACAAACAAGCAGAAACTTCAATACCAGAAACGTAGCACAGAAGAGCACTAAAAAGTATCAGCTGTCATTTTACGTTTGCAGAACATCTTACGCTCATCAAACACAGTCCAACATATATCAACACCTCTTGAAAATTCTCAAGTGGTGCAAGGTCTGGTAAAAGAAACAAGAAACAGGACTTTTATTTGTCCCGGACTCACGCATTCCACAGTCAAATAGCGTCTGTTTTCTTCTGCTTGTTTGTTACTTGCAGGTTTGAAAAAGTGGGTAGCCGTCATGTTTATCGCATGCTTCAAATTTTGAACGAGTAAGATTACTCGCTGCGCAAATTACCCTACTTGCCGTTAAACATTTACTTGAATAAGGTACAGTGACGGAGACTAAGATACAGATAGCTCTGGCAGCAGTATTATGGATAAAATATCGCAACAAATATAGGTTCAAAAACAGTATTCGAGGCATTCGAATATAAATTTTTACCTAGAGGTATCAATAATGAATTACCACTAATGTAGAAGTAACAACGAGAGATTAATTTAGTCTACAACAACCGTTATTCCGACTGTGTAGTTCAGTATTTGTTTTAATTCATTTTAAGCTAGACATGTTAAGGACGTACGACTTTTTGGAAAAAATCGGGGCGACGGCATAAGATAAAAAAACAAAAACAAACAGACAACAAATTTAAAGCAGAATTTTATGATTCTGATACAGAACTCATTAGTTTAAAATGTGTGTATCATTATAATACGGCGGTGATGAACCGCAATCTACTATTTTGAGTGTGTTAACATAAAGGTGTCAAAATACAGGCGGCTAACACACAGAAGAAGAAGAAGACCAAGAAATACGTTGGATACCATTCTCTTCTTGAGACCGGATGGAATTCCTGTGAAGTGGTAACTCTTCCGTAACGAGCTGCTGTTACAGACACGAACAAGCAGTAACGAGCCGGTAAATGGAGTTGAGAATGCGCAAATAATCACCACGCCATTATTCCGTAATGAGTTGAGAGCACATTTAGCCGCAAGTATTCTCTTTGATGGCAATTAGTAACTAACGGTGGAAACGCTTAGGAACGTGTTTGCACAAAATTGGTTTCCAACATCGAACGAACAATTATTACCCATAACGTATGGATGTCTAGTACCTTCAAAAAATTACCGTATTGCTGTGGAGCATCTGAAAACTAAACAGACTATCTGATATACCAAAGCGTTCCAATGCGTTTAAAACAGACGATTAATTTAGTGTTTACCTACGCAGTATTTCAATACAAATGGAATAACTCAATAGTTTTGAAACAGTTATGATATAAAACCCAAATGTTCTGTCTATAGCAAGCAAATAGGGATGTGGAAATGTACAGAGCATACCATAACTGGTTACACAAATCTCGTGGGCAGGTTACTCGTACCGAAAGTGCGAAAAAAACCGAAATTCTTTCGTTTTGAGCTATTAACGAGAGAACATCTTACGAGAAACATGAAAACAATAACTTCTCTCTCAGTTGTTTTTATCGACGTAAGCATATTATTTGTTTCTATCGGCGTAAACATATTATTTACTATCGATTCTGAGGCTAGTATTCTTAATTATCAGGCATTTTAATTGATAAAAATCGAGATTCACACGCATGAATGTTCAGATATTATATGGACGCGTAAGTCAATCCTTTTAACGTCACCTGGTAACTAAATGTATTAAACCGCTGATATATTTATTGCTGTAGAATTTTTATGTTTATTTTTTCAACGTTGATGATATCAAAAGCTTTACTGAAGTCAATATATTATTACTGCCTTGATTACTGATGGTGGATCAACTTTAATCGGTTACTGTAGTTAGTGCATTGCCCTCACTATGGTTGTATGTAATTGCACATATCAGGGAAGCTTTTACAGATGGGATTAAACTGTATTAAACGCTAATAAGTAAATTCGTGGCAACCCAAACATTTTTACCATAGACCTCTCACTTACGTTATCTTCATTGTGTAGCGACACGATAGCAACAAATGTTCGCCTAGAGTTATCTGCTATGGTACGAAACCGATGGATAAAGAACTGAACAAACAGAAACCATTTCAAATGGCACGTGCAGATCGACAGGGACTGCCGCAAACTGACTATAAAAAAAAATCTAACGTAATAATAAGTACGAAGAAAAAGTCAACAATAGGCAGAATATAAACAGAAAGGTAAGAAAGAGACGATTAAAAATTATGGGTTATATGTTTGGGCATCACTCTTTCCTTAGATGATAAAAACAACGAATGTGGAAATAGTAAGATCTCTCAGAATAAACTATCAGTGAATCAGTTGAATTTTACACTGCAGAGTAGAGATGTAATGACGAACAAGAGACACATTATTTTCAAATTTGTTGAGATTATTAACACTTCTGAAACAGAAACTTGGGTAAAAAAAGGGTAATCACGCAGTAAGCATATTCACATTGTTCAAGGTGGTTCTGGAATAGAAAGAATGGCTTCTGGACCGCAGATTACGCAAAGAAAGACAGTGTAACAGAAAATATGTACATATCGTGCCTTGAAGGGCTGGCTACTCTTCAGAAGCAAGAGTTGGTTTCCCAGCCACAGACGCGTATAAGTGCCCTCTGCGACAGACGTGTTTTGTTGGACTAGTATCGGCTACACGCATGGACAGCGACGACTGAGCAGAGGAAGGGGGAAGATGGGTAGTGAGAGGGGTGTGGGGGGGGGGAGTTTGAGATGGACAGAGAAAATGGGTAGGACAAGGTGGACACAGAGAGAGCGGAATAGGAGATGGATAGAGAGGGCGAGGAGGGGGCAGACAGGGGCAGGACGAGATATGAGGGGGAGGAAGAGATGTTCAGAGACAGGGTGGAAAGGCATGTTGTGCAGGTAAGATTGGCATGGCTTACGGGATTACACATGTGGATGGGCATGGTTGAGCAGAGAGAGGTGGATGTGAGAAGAGAGGGAGGAGAAGGAGATGTACAGAGAGAGAGGCGAGGAGAAGATGGTCGGAGAGGAGATGAACAGAGAGAGGAGGGAGGAGGGGAAGACGTAGGAGGCAGGGTGAAGGTGCAGAGGGGTAGTAGGCAGCTGGAAAAAAGAGGAAGGAATAGATGGCTGTAAGGGGAGCAGGACATGGACAGAGCAGGAGGAAGGCATGGTGAGAGAGAAGGGATGGAGATGGAGATAGACAGAGGGGAGGAGGAGATGGAGAGACAGTGGGAAGGAGGACATCTATGAAAAATACGTATCAAACTCATGCACGAGCGAAGCCACTGGGAAAAGGCTAATATATTACAAAAGCGAAGCGACAGATGACATGGAACATTTACTGCAGTACGATCATGCCGAAGGCTAAGATAGAACTGTTCTGATAGTGTATGGGAATTCATTCTGCTAGAAAAAAAAAGTATGACGTCCATCTAGGATCTAGCAAGATGTTATTAGTGATGTGATGGCCGCAAGAGAATTCCAAGGAGGGGTTGCTAAGGCAACCGACTCTATAACGAGAAGACCTGTTGAAATACAGATGCACGCGCAGAGGAGTCGCAGCTTAGCGCCTCGTTCACGTCTTCCAGGTAAGCGCGGACGTAAAATTCGGTGCCGGCTGCTGCCAGCAGAACCGGTTGTGGTAGTTCGATGACCGACCACCGCCTCCGTGTCGCGCTCATCTCCAGAAACAAGCCGTGATTTATTCCACATCCCACTGGGAGGGGTATCGGTGCTTATTATTTCTCCACACACGCGGCACGTCTCGCAGCGCCTGCAGTATCCAAATATTTAGTGTTTGTTCGCAACTGAAGAGGTCGTCGTGGATGTGTTAGCAACAGAGCTCGCCGGACCGCCACGGCGCGCACCTGTCACAGGCTTAATGGAGTATTTACTGCTCAAACTAAAACTCCTCCTGCCGGTGGAGCCTTCAGTCTGCAAAGCAGTGTGGCGTAGCTGCTCTTGGCGCAGGAAGAAAAGTGAGCAAAACAGCGAGTCTTAAACGTCAAATGAACCAATATTGGACAAGCTAATCTTAGAGTTGTTACAACTTGGCTTATAACTACGTAGACATCAGACGGTAAACCGCTTACAAGATAAACTTTGTTTAGTGGATTAGGTATTACTATTATTATTATTATTTTATTATTATTATTACTATTGTTATTTAAAGCCATTACTTTCTCCTTTTTTTATGCAGTCCTCCATCTCTTCCTCCGCTCTGCTAACAATTTCATTTATGCACCTTCTTCTTATTCGCTTTTATGACAAAGACCTTACTGACCATAGATAGCTCCACATGCTACAAAAACTCCGCGCGAACAGGCATTGGAAGGCCCAAAAGTACCTTAAACGATATGAAGATGGCAACTGTTCTTTCGTTCGGACATGTCCGAAAGAACAGATGACATCTTCATATCGTTTAAGGCTAACCGGCTGATGACCTTCTTCAGTGCGGATGCACACGATTTGCCTGAACGCTTACGGGACTCGGTGGATTGTCTGCCGCGAGTAATGGTTACAATGGCAGGGGCACTACGAATGTAGTGTGTGGACTATAACTTGAGAATGCGGATCTCACGGGGGAGCGTGCCGGCGATAAATACCTGCAGTCGCACTATCCTCTGTGCCCTCGGTGGTTCAGATGGATAGAGCGTCTGCCATGTAAGCAGGAGATCCTGGGTTCGAGTCCCAGTTGGGGCACACATTTTCAACTGTCCCCGTTGATGTATACCAAGACCCGTCAGCAGCTAATGGTATTGACTTAATTGTAATTTCATGATGGATGACTGACTATACTAGTAGAGGTTGAAATGCCAGCGGAAATGAAACGGCAGTCGTAACTTAAGCCCTGGGTTGAAAAGCCCGCACAGATCCCCAAGGCGGACAGTCGGGGCACCTGAGTGCTGAAGCACAATACAGCGTGGCTGGAAGGATAACCGGATGATAATTCGGGAACTCTGAATATCTTGAACGCAGCAGAGAGGAACGAGGAAGCTTTACCTCGGAAATCACGCAGGCTGGGTTATTTCCAATTAGTTTTATTTTGAGAAGCATACCATTGTATGGGGATAGGTATTTACTAGCAAACTTTCTGCGGTGGACGAGAAAAGAATAAAATATGGTTGGTCGGTGTTCGGAAGAATCTGTAGAGAGGGAGAGTATTCCATGATTTCGACAACATGAAACGTACCCTTAGAAAAATTAAACATGACTGTGCTTAAACTGACATACAACATTTTTAGCTTAACGAAATCTGACTTTCAAAAATCCCTACAAAAGAATGGCCCTGACTAACATTAACCTATACGTTTCACAAATCACTTACCTCACAAAAATCTTGGTTACTCGAACTACTGCAATACAGCGAGCGCCACTACTGCCAGCTAAATAAAAGATTCAAACTACGGAAGGCACTAACTACTGATAGGCATAGTTAGCAAATGAAAGATTTTAATAGAGAACAAACAATGTATTTACCTTAATAGTGTTGAAAAATCATAATATACATAGCAGTTCATGACATCCAGTCTTACAAATTTCAAAACTCCGCCATTTCTCTCCCCACATCCACCACTGCTGGCGGCTCACCTCCAACTGCGCAACGCTACGCGCTGTTAACATCCAGCTGCCCAACACTACAATGGCAGACAACAATGCAAACTAGCCACAGACTGCACACAGCACAGTCAGTGATTTTCATACAGAGCGCTACGTGGCGTTACCAATAAGAAAACAGAAACAGCCTACTTACAAACATGATTCGCTTTCTGCAGTTACGATGGAGGGGAGCCAAGCTTTACTGGGAAGTCAGCGGTGGAGAGAAAGTGGTCTTCTGTTTTGACAGTCGCTTAGTATCAGCTTTTGTTGGGACAGATGGACTCACCGTCTTTGCTCTAGGGAGATTTTATTGTTGGAACGGTTAGGCACTGTACTGCTGCGAACTTATATGATTCTGGACTTCACTTCTGGGTAGGGAGTCGTCGTTGAGTATGCAGTGTTCAGTGATTGAGAGCACTTCTTCTGCCTGTAAACACGTAGAGACGTTTTCTGAATTCCTTCCTGGTGACTGGAAGTTCGCGTTTCTTGTCTGTAGAACACAGAGAGGAGAAGACAGAACTAGATTATAATAGTCAGAGGACTAGTGTTTGAAAGAGTTTTTATTTGTGGCTGGAGTTCTTCCATGGTCGCAGACGTGTACGAGAACCATCAGTCTGACGCACCGGACGCAGTACATACGGTGATACTGATAACTGCTTCGGCATATTAGGGCGATAGAGCTAAACAGCTGTGATCACGTAAGTTTTATTTCCACTGAGGTTGCACACCACTGCAGATCATCTTTAAAAGTAGTGTCTTCTAGTGCTTGGTACGTAGACGATGTCAGTCATCTCGCGTTATTTATATTAGATGGCGTAGCCAAAAAAGGGGCAGATTTGGGCAATTGATCAACCGTATTAGTTAGGAAATTCATTTGTGTCTCTTTATGGTTCAAAATGGTTCAAATGGCTCTGAGTACTATGGGACTTAACTTCTGAGGTCATCAGTCCCCCTGAACTTAGAACTACTTAAACCTAACTAACCTAAGGACATCACACACATCCATGCCCGAGGCAGGATTCGAACCTGCGACCGCAGACAGCGGTCTCTTTATGTCCATTGGACATTGATATATAAACATTTGTAATATACAAAAGGATTTTTAATCTACAATAAATGTATAAACAGAATCATTTTAGTTACCTTTATCATTCATTTATGTAATTTATATGTTAAAGAGCAACAAGGAGGAAATAATATGAACATTATGAGATCCTAAGATCTGCTTCA
The DNA here is from genome assembly GCF_023898315.1 of Schistocerca nitens. Taxonomy (NCBI): domain Eukaryota; kingdom Metazoa; phylum Arthropoda; class Insecta; order Orthoptera; family Acrididae; genus Schistocerca; species Schistocerca nitens. Next base: position 204,907,277 of record NC_064619.1, read on the forward strand.
GGAGGTAGTCAGACAGGACCAAATCTTAATTTTCACGTTCAGTATTTTCCGTTGTGCACATTCATTTTTACACCTGACTGGAGTGGCATCCTGGAAGGGTAAGTGACAGAAGTAACCAAAGCGCCCTCCGCAACAGACTGTAAGGTTGCTTGCGGGATATAAATGTAGATGCAGACGGTGGTTTTTGATGATGAGGCCGCTCATTGTTTGTTGTTGCTGGTATTGTTAAGCACTGAGCTGGTGAACAATTTGGTACATTCTGGTGAGTCTATCTGCTACTTGCCTGGCCTGACATGGGGGTTACAGGGGATGTATGGGTTGCCGTTGGTCGCCAAATTATTCGTCTAGGTTCTCAATCAGCCACTATTGATATTTTTTTAGTCTTGATTACAGATCGCTTGAAGAAAGATTTCACAAGAATGTGTGCCGTTCGCCTTTGATCCAATGACACAAAGTTACAAGTCAGACTGCAGGACGCAAGGCTTCGTACCGTATTGAATTATGAAAGTCAAAAATTCCATACACCTCCACAACCCTTATCATGTACGTCTACCTATAAACATAATCGTTATAGTACAGTGGAGATCGTACAGTGTCGTGTATGTCCTCTGCCAACTGTATTTGTCTTCATGTGTCGACAATATACGGTCATGGGATACAGACTGCTTAAAATGTGCATTCTATGTATGCCTGTGAATAGATCTGTACGAATCAATCGTGGTTTCAGAGGCGTAATTTTTGGATGTGTCACTAACTACGCTAACAGTAACTGCCGATATAGAAGACAGAGCTCTTTCTCCTCGTGCCTCGTGGCCTGCTCCCTTGGCACACACACACACACACACACACACACACACACACACACACACAAACACACACGCACACATACGCACAGAGGCACGCACGCAGAGGCTCACGTTAGACGGTGCGACGGTGGTCCAATGTTTGTGCAGTCATTAGGCGTTACTTGGACACTTCGCAGCTGAGCAAACTTGCAAGCTTCTCTGAGATTCAGCAGTGCAGCGGGTGAGTCTCACATTTCGGCTCTGAGTGGAACGGAAATAATAGTGGAGCATCAGTGCGATTTCAGTGCTTCAAGCGAGACAGACCTACCAGCGTATCAGATTCTTGACCTTTCATTCCCCTCCACTTGGCTCCTGAAAGATTTATGCAATATTTTGCGTTCGTTCAGATATTTCCCTTATTACGTAGTAACCAACATCAAGTGTTCATTCCCCACAGAAGAGGATTTATTTTTATTTCACGTACGAGAGGACATTTTAGATAAGATTTTTTTTTTCAAACAGATTTTCGTTTATAAAAAGACATTTGTCTCGAAGATTATTTTCGTTTTAAAGAGAATTTTCAGTTTAATTTCCGAAAACATTGTGATTAGACAAGATATTTGAATTTCTAAAATATTGCAGGGTACAAGAAAAATTTTGTTTTCATATAGGAGAGAGTCTCTGAAAGAATTTTAGGTTTCCAGAAGTATTTGCGATATCAAGAAGAATTTCAATTTTCATATTGTTTTAGTGGATCTTTTTGAGCAAATTTATTTAAAGAAATGCTAGATGACGAAAGCGATTATGTAGAAAATAAAGTGGGTTAGAATGAGTAGAGTGAGGAAAAAAAGAAAGGAAGACAGCGCACTTGGTAGTGCGCTGTTCAGTAAACGTAGGATACGAGTTCGATTTCAGGCTAGGGACAGAGTTTTAACTTGACACAAATGTCCCACAAAGAGGTGCTTGAAGCCCGTTATGTGATTGGCGTAGCTGCTTCTTTTAACAGGCATAGAATGAACGCCTCTACATACGTGTCTTATCACTGCTCGCGTCGGTTTCTTTCTTTCCTGTGACCCGACACAGTAGCAGAAATCCTTAACCCTTGCGCGATTCACTGGCAGCTGGTTACAGATCCTGGAAGAAGGCGGATGAAATTGTATGCCGGTATTTGGCTGTCAAGAGGAGTAAAAATGGTGGCGTACAATTTCTAGCCACCAATGTCGTTTCAAGTGTCCTGAGTTAAAATTCAAATATCTATGCGGCGGCTCATTGAGTATCGGCGTGTGATACGCCGTTTACTCGGTCGTTGGATGGAGTCATTAAGCACGGTGGTTTATTATATATGAAATTCTTTGTCACCATCTGTGAAATTTATTGGAACGACGGAATTCCATAGCAATTGAACACTGAACTTTAGAACATTAGTTGGTCAAAACGTTACAAACCGACTTCAGGAACTGGCTGTATCTCGTTTGCAGTCACTGAACTCTATGAACACAAAACACAAATGATCACCTGATAGTTCCGAAGCTACCTTGAACTTACATTTAAGTATCGATGTACATTTCAGTGGCGTTCCGATATACCAATGTGCAGCTCGGTCTCGCATACTTTATGACGTTGTCACCTATTGTGCTGTCGCTCGTTCGGTGGGTTAATGTTAAGGAACCAGAACATAGCATAAATCGTAAGTCACTAAGGTTTATACAGGGTGATTAGAAACGGCCTGAAAACGTTGTGAGGGTGTTGCAGGGGAGGTTCTGTTGACAAATAATTTTTAAGAAAAGAATTCGACACGTTGCGTCGTTTCCGAGCTATTTAGTACTGAAGTTAGCCTATCAGGTCGTTGCGCGCGCAAATTCGAGCATTTGCACGCGCTAAAATGCGGCAGTGCACAGACATCGGTGTGTCCGTGAGTTAACACTGGTTCATAACCTCTTTATCAGCTGAAATATGCTTAAGTGATGAATTTAAACCAGGTGAGCAAAAGCTACGTTTGTTCGGTTTGAGGAAGACGTGTGTTAATTTCTAAGGGAACACACTGCTGAGGTCATCCTTCCCTAGACTTACATTACTTAAACTAACTTAAGCTAATTTATGCTAAGAACAACAAACACACTCATGCCCGAGGCAGGACTCGAACCTCCGGCGGGAGGGGCCGCGCAATCCGTGACCTGGCGCCCTAAACCGCGCGGCCACTCCGCGCGGCTCGGTTTGAGGAAATCAAACGATGAACACATTTGGCGACAAGACATCTGGCAACCTGCTTGAATTTTTCGAGCGTGACGACCTTACTGGCTAACTATAATTCTAAGTAACTTGGAAAGTGCACAACACATTGAATTTTTTTCTTAACAATTATTTGTGAGTACAACCTCCCCTCCAACAGCTTTACGAGCTATTCAGTACATCGGCAGTTTCTAACCAACCTGTACGTCAGTGCAGAGACTGTTATTCAACGTGCATTGCCTTTTCCCCTTAGCATGTTCTTTTTAGGCGATTGGAATGTGTCTTTAATGACTTCAAATTAGCCCTACTACTGTCACGATGTACTTCTGAATTTAACTGCAGCAGGTGCATGTAACGGTGTGCGTAGGTGTCGCAAGTACAGGCGTCCAATGTGCCGCCAGAGCAAGGAAATAAAGTGCATTAACACATGGCTGAGAAAATGTAACGCAACAACACCAACGACAGCAATCTGTTAAACGTTCGCGGTAGATGGACGTAGCTGCGTGTATCCTAGCGAGCGGGTGTTGCGCTCTAGTACGAAGCAAGAGCCGGCTTTTACCGCTAGTGATGCGTTAGCTGCTGCTCCATGTCATGACTGTGCATGTAGTATACATCCAATCTTGACTTCAACATCATGTAGGCGGATGAACTGGGACTTAACAAACTGTGAAATTTTCCTGCTTTTACATATAATTGCCTCTGACTCTACCAGTGCAAGACCGACGATTACGATAATGAAATCAGAACTGAAGCCCGTGCGACTTTAAATTACTGCAAGGTCTAATTTTACTAAGCTAAACAGAAGATGACTCCTATAAGTAATTACAGAGCAAAAATTGGTCATTGAAATTGCTACACCACGAAGATGACGTGCTACAGACGCGAAATTTAACCGACAGGAGGAAGATGTTATGATATGCAAATGATTAGCTTTTCAGAGAGTTCACACAAGGTTGGCGCCGGTGGCGAAACCTACAACGCGCTGACATGAGCAAAGTTTCCAACCGATTTCTCGTACACAAACTGCAGCTGAACGGCATTGCGTGGTGAAACGTTGTTGTGATGTCTCGTGTAAGGAGGAGAAATGCGTACCATCACGTTTCCGACTTTGATAATGGTCGGGTTGTAGCCTATCGCGATTGCGGTTTATCGTATCGCGACATTGATGCTCGCGTTGGTCGAGATCCAATGACTGTTAGCAGAATATGGGAACGGTGGGTCCAGGAGCGCCTGCGATGGTGTACTGAACGACGAACCTGGGTGCACGAATGGCAAAACGTCATTTTTTGGGATGAATCCAGGTTCTGTTTACAGCATCATGATGATCGCATCCGTGTTTGGCGACATCGTGGTGAACGCACATTTGAAGCGTGTATTCGTCATCGCCATACTGGCGTATCACCCAGCGTGATGGTATGGGGTGCCATTGTTTACACGTCTCGGTCACCTCTTGTTCGCATTGAGGGCAATTTGAACAGTGGATGTCACATTTAAGATGTGCTACGACCCGTGGCTCTACCCTTCATTCATCCCTGCGAAACCCTAGATTTCAGCAGGATAATGCACGACTGAATTATGCAGGTCCTGTACGGGCCTTTCTGCATAAAGAAAATGTTCGACTGCTGCCCTGGCCAGCACATACTCCAGATCTATCACCAATTGAAAGTGTCTGGTTAATGGTGGCAGAGCAACTGGCTCGTCACAATACGCCAGTCACTACTCTTGATGAACTGTGGTGTCGTGTTGAAGCTGCATGGGCAGCTGTACCTGTACACGCCATCCAAGATCTGTTTCACTCAATGCCCAGGCGTATCAAGGCCGTTATTACGGCCAGAGGTGGTTGTTCTGGGTACTAATTTCTCAGGATCTATGCACCCAAACTGCGTGAAAATGTAACTACATGGCAGTTCTAGTATAATATATTTGTCCAATGAATACCCGTTTATCATCTGCATTTCTCCTTGGTGCGGCAATTTTAATGGCCAATAGTGTAAATAGTTAAAGAGATCTACTACACAGTAAACACGTGACCTGTCTCACAATAGCAAGCACACGCAACTGTTTCCCTTACGGAAGACGTAGCTTGGTAGCCATAACCTGCAACAATAAAGTAGATCCTTCCGTAGGTATTTTATGGAAGTACGACTAGCTGTTGTAAAGCAACTAACAATTTGTATAGAGGTGTCGTTTTAAAATTATTGCATTTTAATGCGTTGCTTGGAATTTCACGAGCAGGTTCAACTAATACTATGTGAAGGTTCAACTAATACTATGTGAGCCCGCCCGGTTGGCCGTGCTGTCTAACGCACGGCTTTATGTGCGGGAAGGGGCGCCTAGTCCCCGGCACGAATCCGCCCGGCGGATTTATGTCGAGATCCGGCGACCCGGCCAGCCCGTGGATGGTTTTTAGGCGGTTTTCAATCTGCCTCGGCGAATGCGGGCTGGTTTCCTTTATTCCGCCTCAGTTACACTATGTCGGCGATTGCTGCGCAAACAAGTTCTCCACGTACGCGTACACCACCATTACTCTACCACGCAAACATAAGAGTTACACTCGTCTGGTGTGAGACGTTCCCTGCGGGGTTCACCGGGGGACGAACCGCACAATAACCCTGGGTTCGGTGTGGGACGGCGGAGGGGTGAAGCGGACTGCGGTAGTCGTCGTGGGGTTGTGGACCACTGCGGCTGCGGCGGGGATGGAGCCTCTCCGTCGTTTCTAGGTCCCTGGTTAACATACAATACATACAATACAATACAATACAATACTATGCGAGCAAAATTAATACGACTCGATATCATCTTGGCGTTCTACATTCCGGATACAATCTCAAGCAAGTTAAAAAAATCAGTTGGTCGTTAGTGAACATCCGTTGACAATCAACGCCAGTTTAGTGTTACTTGAGAAAATTCAAGGCCGCTATCAGGAATACCCAGTCAGTAATAGGTTTGCAAGTGTTCGGGACGGATGTTAATGAAAATAAAATATTGACTGCTTAGACCGTGTCGTTCTCCTCTTTTACTGATTCAACTTTTCGACGTTTCAACCGCGTTTGGGACCTGTGCACACACCAAGATATCATCCTGTCAGAAGAATGGAAGCGCCGGGTAATTTAAGAAGTGGTCCAAGAAAGTGGCGTCACATGTCCACCTAGAAAAATTTACTGCCATTATTTGGTCAGTCCTTTCTACGTACATCTCGTGGTATTTTCCATCAGCTAATCATCAGCTTCGATCCATTGATGTTGACAATAGTTATAGTAACTGAAACGTTAGATGAACAACGGAGAAAAGCTTACATTGTACGAACCTGCACTGTATGAACAGAGAAAAGTGTTGCACCCAGGCGCCTTTTCACGGTTCGTTCGGCTCCTTCCGTCAGAGGTTCGAGTCCTCTCTCGGGCATGGGTGTGTGCGTGTTGTCCTCAGTGTAGGTTAGTTTAAGTTAGATTAACTAACGTGGAAGCCTAGGGACAGATGAGCTCAGCAGTTTGGTCCCATATGAACTTATCACAAATTTCCAAAATGTCATCTTGTGGTATTGCAGTTCTGATGAGATATTTCGCCTTATGCAACACACCTTCGGAGATTTTTTTTTACCCAGACTTGTTTCAGCACTCATTGTTCTATTTTAGTGGATACTTTATTTACTTTCTGTAAAATTGTAGTTATACATTAACGTTTAGAGAAAACATTTGGCTCAAAATATTTACATTTATGAATGAAGTGATTGTTGTCAAATATTATATATGGTTTGTTTACATTTCACAGTTGAGTTTTGTATTAATTCGCTGATGTATTGTCTGTTGTTTATTAACAAGTGTCTAATGTTCTGTTTTATAGCTTATTTCGGAAAAGGGTCGTGTAAGCCTTAGTTTACATGCCTTACATGAAGCCATTGAACGATTATACTGAGCGGTTCTAGGCGCTACAGTCTGGAACCGCGAGACCGCTACGGTCGCAGGTTCGAATCCTGCCTCGGGCATGGATGTGTGTGATGTCATTAGGTTAGTTAGGTTTAAGTAGTTCTAGGTTCTAGGGGACTGATAACCTCAGAAGTTAAGTCCCATAGTGCTCAGAGCCATTTTGAACGATTATATTGGTAGCTGTGTGTCTGACACACAATCTACAACTTGTCATCTGCAAACTGCATTTCCGAACGCAACTGGGTATTTCGCGTGTTTCTTACGACTGTGAAGTTGCGGTGTTTCTCTCCTTCGTTTGCGGTGTGATAACACGCTGATTTCTGCCACCTGTCATTTCACAGTGATTTTTCAAACTTGTACAGTGTTTTCGCCGCCACTACGTGTTGTCGCTTGTAATATTAATTTGCTTCGCGGCATGTTTGTGTGGATGAGGAGCGCAGATTTTCTCTAATGCGGATCCAAAAATCCCATATTATTTATCTGGCGGTACAGAGCAATCTGGTAAATAGTGAAATCTTAGTATAATACTGCCAGTTGCAGTTCACCGTGAAACACCACCACTCAGTTTCCCGGATCCTTCTGCCAGTGACTTCCTGTAGCGTCGTATGCGACAACCTATTTATAGAACCACAAATTTCTAGCGGCAATGCACATGCTGCCTAACAGATGGGGAACTACAACTTGGGATTGTATCACTCTAGGATAGCAGCGTTTCTTCCCGTCCAACATGCAAAAGCAGAATTGAATAATGGCTCATCTGCGCCAACCCGAGCACAACTGAATGATGGTTCAACTGCGCCAGTCCGAAAGTCACTCAGTGTTTTAAGGATTATGCTTTGACGTAAGCTCAGTGGAGACGATCCCTAATGAGTACTATTTTACAGCGCTGAGACAACTATATAAAGATTCTGACCATTTACGACAGAACCTATCACTTGTCAGGAAATACAAGGCGAAGAATCCCCGCCGTGCTAGCATTGCCACAAAAAGCTATGAAATCAGATCGAAAGATACAGCATTAGATTTCCGTCACACCACAACCGTATACCATGTAATTAAAGAATACAATCAAAGCAAACAACAAATCATTGCCACCTTCCAGAATCTCAGGAGCCAATTTTATAGTACACAAAAGGCACTTAAAAACTACATAACCCAGCATTATAAAGGGCTCTGTTCCAATGCAGGCACTCGTGCTACCCGCTTGACTGGCGCGAATCCCTGACCATTTGTGCAATCCACTAGTACATTTCGACGTAATTTACGCTAGAACTATTTTCAGTTTCGCCTCAACCACAGTAAATTCTGTTACTAAAACCTTGTTCCACATTTCTAGGCAAGTCGATATGTCTCCGCCAAGATTCTTGCTTAAACAGAACCAACACTGCGTTGTATTCAATCGTACTTCACCATGACAAGTCAACATACTGGAGGATTCCCTATACCGTTCCACGGCTTTTTTTAATACCAACAAACTTTTCAGCACTCGACGGTATACCCACTTCACAGGACTTACCTACCGAGAGATTGCAGCAGGGTTGGGCACAATGTTCATCAAAAAATTCCTGCCGTCAGATATCATATCCGCTTAGCTGAATGTAACCTATGGGAATATACCAACAGAGAGAAGTCACACAACTTCAGCCTAACACGAGACCATTTCTGCAGGAAATGACAGTTACAGAATAGCTTAGAACAAGATTAATTTTGTCGTGGGCGAAGAAGAAATTGGCTTTAATTATTAGAAAGAGGGTAACCATCAAGGACTTGGAAATCATTTTTCCAGCCGGAATATCAATGTTCCCAGGAGTCAAACATCGGCCGTATACTTGGCACATGACTCATTTCACTACCTACTCGATACCCATAACCACTGTGGACATACTCAGCAACATCGATATTGGATCATGCGACAAAGATGCTTCAGATGCGGTTCAGAAAGTTTTAGTCATGTCTCTTTATTTGGACTAACGAGGAATGCAAGGTGGTATTCAACAAGGACCGACCACGCTGTTGGATTGTTTATGGTCTTTACTGGTTCAGACAGAATATCCAAATTCCGAAGCAGGGATTATATTTCGTGTTTTCTATTTTAAGCATGAAGAGCTTTAATATCAAAAATAATGACTACAAAAGAAAAACAAGAGGAGAAAAAAAGGAAAAAATTTCGATTACATCGTGAGATGCTGGCAAGAGATGGCATTTTAGGAGAGAGACATGATGGATTTGATGAGGAGATGCTAAATAAGTTGTAAAGTGACAGGCTACAGGTCTTTAGTTCACGCTCCGGTCAATCATAAGATTTTTTTAAGTTCTTCCACTTCTGCTTAAGTGTGCAAAATGCTAGTCGCAATGCGCTTCGGATTCCACGTTAACGCGTAGGTCGTCCTATAACCGACGAGATAAGTAATTTCACAGGTGAGAGGAAGGAAAGGGCATACAATCTCGATTAGGGCAGTGCCTAGAAAGGCACTGTGGTGCAAAAACCAAAGTCGATGACAGCTTTACTACAAGTAATATATAGCTCCAGTGCATTGCAGTACAATTCTGAAAAGCTTCAACTAGTAGACGTCTTTCGGCTATGGATGTTCTGCTGGTATGTGTGCGTCGTTTCATTTTCTTCTTGCTTTATCCCACGCGCTGTATTTTGTTTCCATGATACCAAAATTCCATCACTTCTCTAATTCTGATTATTTTAAATTTGACTCTGATCTTATTTCTTTGTTCTATTCCTTTGTCGTTCGTTGTACTACTCTCAATCTACAATCAGTATTCAGTAGATTGTTAATTTCATTCAATAGGTACTTTCAAGGTGAGAATTACAGTCCTCGCTCAAACTTCGTAAGCTCTAACGAGCCGTCCGTATCTCTCACAACAGAAATGTAAGATCAACAGTAATGAAGAGCTACTTCGCTTTCAGATAAGCTGATACTACGCGCGTTGCATCTTCAAAGAAGAATATTTTAACTGGACAAGAGCTGGCTGCAAACTACGGGTACTAGGTAGGTTCCTGCAACAAATGTAAAGTAAAGGTCCCTAGAAGAATCGTGGCCATTCATTGTGTGGCCTGATGTCTGGATTCAGACACAGGTCGTTTCTTTCCATCCTCGTCGACCCCGAACTGTGACGATTGGCGTTAATGAATGTAGCTGACTGTTATGGCTCACTACGGCACTCGCTCTTTGAAGTGTCTTTCCATTCCTGTACTGCTCATCTGGAAACACACAACGTTCTGGAAAATCTTGTACGGTCATTCTGTTTTACTGGATGCCCTTGAGGGAGAGGGAGGGGAATGGGGGGGGGGGAGGGGGGGAAGCGGCCCCTTTTCATCTGTACCAGACCTGCGCAGCGACGCCCGTCCACTGGTTGTTAATGAATTCCATTAACCGTTATGGCTTCCCGTGGTGTTCACTCTTTGGGCGCGTCTCCATTCCGATACGACCATTACGTCGTGCCTCCGAGCTCCGCGTCTTGTAATTACTGAAAATAGTGTCGTTAAATCAGTCGCGAGGTGGTATGGGGCGTGCAGTGAAGCTTTATTTCCGTGCCCTCTCTTCGGCCCCTTCCATTGGAAGTCGTGCGTATGTGTAGAATGTGTTACGCATATAAGTACAAGGTAAGTTTATTTAGGTGCAACATTTACTTTAACCAAGTTCGTGCCCATAGTGTAGGCCAATGATCGACAGTGGTACACGACGACAACATAGAAATAAAGTACTTGAAACGTAATGAAACAGAATGTTTACTTTAGTGAATCTCTTGTACACTCTTCCTTGAACTATTGCCTACTGATTTACAACCAAGCACAACCCATAATGTATTAGTTTGTAGTATAAGCGTGATGATGAAATGTCTCCGGCAGGAGCATCAAACTCATCATGCCCATGGAACATTTAATTATTTTGTCCTTTCTATAGTTGTCCTTTGGTCATGTCTCACGATATTTTTTTACACTCATGGTAGAGAAATATTTCTTGTATATTATTTTCGTGTACGCTGGACAACAAAGTTAGTCTCTCTCCCTCTCTCTCTCTCTGTCTCTCTCTCTCTCTGTCTCTCTCTCTTGGAATGGTAGAGGAATTGCTAACTATAAAGTCGTTTTTAGCAAAGTTTATTCGTTTATCCATAGGATAACCTCAAACTTTGTTTCATGCTGCGAGAAGTACAGGACACCTGTCCACGACAAAAATTTATCTACATCTACATGGATACTCTGCAAATCACATTTAAGTGCCTGGCAGAGGGTTCATCGAACCAGCTTCACAATTCTCTATTATTCCAATTCGTACAGCGCGTGGGAAGAACGAAAACCTATATCTTTCAGTACGAGCTCTGATTTCCTTTATTTTATCGTGGTGATCGTTCCTCCCTATGTAGGTCGATATCAACAAAATATTTTCGCATTCGGAGGAGAAAGTTGGTGATTGGAATTTCGTGAGATGATTCCGTCGCAACGAAAAACGCCTGTCTTTTAATCCGCGATAGTACAAAACGTGCTGCCTTTCTTTGAACTTTTTCGATGTACTCCGTCAGTCATATCTGGTAAGAATCCCACACCGCGCAGCAGTATTCTAAACGAGGACGGACAAGCGTAGTGTAGACAGTCTCCTTAGTAGGTCTGTTACATTTTCTAAGTGTCCTGCCATAAAAAGCAGTCTTTGGTTACCCTTCCCCACAACATCTTCTATGTGTTCCTTCCAGTTTACGTTGTTCGTAATTGTAATACAGAGGTATTTTGTTGAATTTACGGCTTTTAGATTAGTCTGATTTATCGTGTAATAGAAGTTGAACGAGTTCCTTTTTAGCACTCGTGTGGATGACCTCACACTTTTCGTTATTTAGGGTCAACTGCCACTTTTCGCATCATTCCGATATTTCTTCTAAATCGTTTTTCAGTTTGTTTTGATCGTCTGATGAATATATTAGTCGATAAAGGACAGTGTCATCTGCAAACAACCGAAGACGGCTTCTCAGATTGTCTCCCAAATCGTTTATATAAATAAGGAACAGCAAAGGGCCTATAACACTACCTTGGAGAACGCCAGAAATCACTTCTGTTTTACTCGATGACTTTCCATCAATTACTACGAACTGTGACCTCTCTGACAGGAAATCACAAATCCAGTCACATAACTGAGACGATATTCCATAAGCAAGCAATTCACTACGAGCCGCTTGTGTGGTACAGTGTGAAAAGCCTTCCGGAAATCCGGAAATGCCGAATGATCAGAAATCTCTTGTCAATAGCACTCAACACTTCATGTGAATAAAGAGCTAGTTGTGTTTCACAGGAACGATGTTTTCTAGGCCCACGTTGACTGTGTGTCAATAGGCCGTTTTCTTCAAGGTAATTCATAATATTTGAACACAATATACGTTCCAAAATCCTGCTGCATATCGACGTTAACGATATGGGCCTGTAATTTAATGGATTACTCCTACTACCTTTCTTGAATATTGGTGTGACCTGTGCAACTTTCCAGTCTTTGGGTACGTATCTTTCGTCGAGCGAACGGTTGCATACGATTGCTAAGTATGGAGCTAATGCATCAGCATACTCCGAAAGGAACCTAATTGGTATACAGTCTGGACCAGAAGACTCGCTTTTGTTCAGTGATTTAAGTTTCTTGACTACTCCGAGGATATTTACTTCTACCTTACTCATGTTGGCATCTGTTCTCGATTCGAATTCTAGAATATTTACTTCGTCTTCTTTTGTGAAGGCATTTCGGAAGGCTGTGTTTAGTAACTCTGCTTTGGCAACACTGTCTTCAATAGTATCTCCATTGCTATCGCGGAGAGAAGGCGTTGATTGTTTCTTGCCGCTAACATACTTCACATACGAACAGAATCTCTTTGGATTTTCTGCCAGGTTTCGAGACAAAGTTTGGTTGTGGAAACTGTTATAATGGACCAGCGTTTCTGCCGGCCATGTCCACAGCCGTATGTGAGCGGGCGGTGTACTGTTGGAAAACACCCTCTGGAATTCAGTTCATGACTGGCAGAACAACAGATTGACGTATAAATTTGCAGTCAAAGTGTGTAGATAGCCGCGAAAGTGCTGCTGCCGTCATACAAAAACGCACCCTGGACCATAACTGTAGTTCCACGTCCAGTGTGTAAAGCACGAGAACAGGTTGGTCGTAGGCCCTCAAAAGGCCTCCTTCTAACAGACGCGCTGAAAATACTGCAATCGCGTTCTGTGCAAGAGAGCGGAAGGATGGGTAACAGGGACATTAATACTGTCATTGCACTCTACTAAAGAACGTCGAAACAGGAAGCGGTGGAGTACATCCTGTGCTACAAGACCGTTTCAAATTTGGTGCCTTAAGGGGCTCCGGAAAGGCTGAAAATCATGAAAAGTTCAATTTTTACTTTTTTGCGTTTTCTGAATCTGCAGACTATTACCTTTTAATAGATATATAATTTATTCAATTCCGAAGACTACAACTATTTTTAAATCTTTTTTGAAATGTGTTCTACATGGGCGTGACCCACTGTGGCGCTGTTAAACTGCTGTCAAATGGTGTTATTATTAACGTCCGTGTTCATCAGGTACATTTTAGTGATGTGAGATAAAGTATGTGTTGCGGCTAACCCGTGATGGTTCAATATATATCGCTGGTGTGATTGTCGATTGTTTCATGTTTATTTACTCTGTCGTTATCTCGAAAATATTCGTAATTAATTCCGTTTCTTGAGTCTCTGTTTTGTTGAAGTATAATAATGAGTAAAAGTAAAGTTATTAGAAATCCTCTGAAGGCTTTTAAGAAAAGGAGAAATGTTGGAAAGACAAAGGTATGTGTTATTACTGTAAACAATAAAGACGATGAAAATCCCCAACATAGCTTGTGTCCCAAAGAAGAAGACAGTTGGTGTAAATATAACAAAGGATTGCTAACTGGTGAAGTGTACACTCATAAGCATAGTCTGCCTCATGCAATAATGGAGGTGATAAAACCTATTTTCAGAGACTTAGCAGCACCTGAACTGTTGAAAAAGTGTATTCACGGAAAAACTCAAAATCCCAATGAAAGTGTAAATAGTGTTATATGGTCGAGAATCCCCAAGACTGTATTTGTTGGAATAGAAACACTTCACTTTGGTGTGTATGATGCTGTTGCGACTTTCAATGATGGCAACATTGTAAGGTGCAAGGTATTTAGAAATATGGGAATGAAGATAGGTTCTAACATGGTACGAGCGATGCTTGCTTTAGACAAGGAACGCCTTCGGGCTGCGGACAGGGCTGTAAAGAGTCTAGAAATACAAGCAAGAGTAAACAGGAGGAGGAACAAGAGGAAGCTGGAGGAGGAGTTTGCAGCGGATGAAGATAATCCATTCTATGGACCTGGAATGCACTAAAAAGTTAATCCAATCTTTGTCGCTCGATTCCCAAAACTTTTATTTTCTCATACTAATTACATGTTTTCTAAGGATCTTCCAAACATATTTGTTTCAAACTTTCAGTAAATGTTACACAGTACCTTCTGCATAATTTAACACAGCCTTTTTCCAAAAAACTGTATATTTTTGAATATATAAATAAAAAATTGCAAAAAAAATGTTGTGAATTTTCATTACAATTGAAAAAAAAACATCTTTAATAACTGAACTAAAATTTTGTAAAATCCCTGTGTTAAGTTGTAGCCCATATTCCAATAAATAATCTGTAAAAAGTTCAACTTCCTACCTCAAATACTTTGTGAGGAAAGATGTAATTTATAAGCGTTATTTTAACATTGCAAGTATAGGGCGTTCCGGAGCCCCTTAAGTATGCGGTATGAAAAGTGAGACAGGACGACGCAAATCATGTTAATTTTTTTCAGGATGGCAAAGCAACTGAAAACCCTGCGCGCCGTACGGTTGCCAGCGCTGCAGTGGGAATCTGGAGCCGCGACCGATAGCCGGCCGCTCGTTTCGCCGTATTGTCACGTGGACAGGCTCTCATAAATTACAATGTATCACTACAAACACGGAGAATCTGCCGGACCGACAGACAGCGAAAATTTCGTCATGGATAGGGTCCCTAAACTTCCAGTTCCAGTGAACGTATTTCGTTGTTACGCAACTACACTGACGGAAAAAAATTACAAAAAAGTAGAGTAATATAATTTCGGGAATGCATTTGTCTAGGTAACGTACTTAAACGATTAACATTCCAAGGTCACAGGTTAAGGTAAGCGCGAGATAAGCCACTGCAAATGTGAAATGCTGGAACACATTAATAATCGCCGTAACAGCCAGAACATTGTATGCAAGCACGTAAAAATGTATGAATTGTGTTGTACAGGTGTAAAACGTCAGTTTGTGGGATGGTGTTCCACGACTGTTGCACTTGGTCGGTCAATGCAGGGTTGTGAATGACGCTGGAGTAGTCGTCCCATGATGTCCCATATGTGCTCGAATGAGGACTGACCTGGTGATCGAGCATGCCAGGCCAACATGTCGACGCTCTGTACAGCATGTTGGGTTACAACAGCGGTATGTGGGGGAACGTTATCCTGTTGGAAAAGATCCCCTGGAATATTATTCATGAATGGCAGCACAACAGACTGACGTACAAATGTGCAATCATGGTGTGTGGGATAACCACGAGTGCTTCTGCTGTCATACGAAATTGCACCCCATACCTAAACAATAGGTCTTCGTCCAAAGTGTGTAGTACAAAGACAGGTTGGTCGCCGGCCCTAAAAAGGCGTCCTTCTAACAACACACAGATCACTAGCACCGAAGCAGGACCAGCTTCCATGAGGAAAACAAAACAGGCCTCCACCCTGACTTTCAATGAGCTCTCGCTTGACACCACTCAAGTCGCAAACGGCAGTTGTTTGGGGTCAGGGGAATGCACACTACAGGATGTCTGGTTCGGAGCTGTCGTTCAAGTAACCGATTTGTAACAGTACGTTGTGTCAATGCGATGCCAACTGGTGCTCAGATTTATGATGCAGATGCAGTACTATGAGACAGAGACACAGGCCGAACACGATGGTAGTGCCAAGTGGGCGTCCGGAGCCCGGTCTTCTTATGACCGTACATGCTCGTGACCACCGCTGCAAGCAATCCTGTGCAGTGGCCACATTTCTGCAACATCGCAGTCTTATGCGATTACTGCGAAATTTGAACAGACATCATCTTTCAGATGTAGAAATACGCCTACCAACTTTTGGTTACGTCACACAACTTCTTCACGGTGTTGCGATTTTTTTCCGTCAGTGTATGAGACGTGTTATTATGGATCGTCATCATCTAGTCTTTTCTAATGCATATTACAACCGGAGATTAGCAGCTGTGGCCGAGCGGATCTAGGCGCTTCAGTCTGGATCCGCGCGACCGCTACGGTCGCAGGTTGAATCCTGCCTCGGGCATAGATGTGTGTGATGTCCTTAGGTTAGTTAGGTTTAAGTAGTTCTAAGTTCCAGGGGACTGATGACCACAGATGTTAAGTCCCATAGTGCTCAGAGCCATTTCTGAGTACCCGTATTTTCCAGTCACGCCCTTCTTCAGATGTGATCGTGTGTCTAGGAAATACGTTGAAGAAGAAGAAATGGATAACAGTAAGAACGTTTCTAGAGATTGAAATTAATAATTAGATGCCCAGAGATAGTAGAAACTATTGGCAGGAGTACAGAGACATTTATAGCTCTTGTTTCACTCTTGCTGATATATCTAGCAAAGACGGACGTCGTCCACTTTTCTGGTCTTAGTAAATCACACACATACACACAAACACACACGTGTTGTAGATTAATAACGTGTGTTTCAGTGATGCCGCTGACTTCAAAAATTATAAATTCAGAATCATTCCACTCTGTTCCTTAAAGAAAGAGCTATTGCCGAATCGGTATTTAAGCTTTCCCATACGGAAGATTCTGAAACAACTGCTCATAGGAATCGCCAAATGCAAGACAACTTTAAAGTTCAGGTGAGCAGAATGCTGCTATGGAGAAAGAAACAACACTCTGCGTTTGAGTAACTTCCGTTAGCAAACATCAAAGTCACAAATGATGAATATCTTTATCCCGAACATCATCATTATCGAAATGATTTAGATACGTACTCCATACATCAGTGAACTTTGTCTGGCGGGAAGTACTTCGAACCAAAATTAACGATCCGTAGTTCTATTCCATTCACGTCAGGAGCAAGGGAAAAATGACCTGTCTAAATACTTCAGTACGTGCCATGATCTGTCTCATTATCACGAGGCGAAATATGCGACAGAAGCTGTTGCACAGCTTTTTTCCAGTATCATTTGTCTAAATTTTCCCGACAGGGTTTTACGAGAACAATTCGACTTTTTTCCAGAGTTTCCGATTTGTCCAATCTCTGTTACATGTTCATACGGATTATTTCGAGCTGTAACGATCACTGCAGCGCGTCCCTGACTTCGTTAGACGTTGTCTTACTTAGTTAATAAAGGTATACGAAGTGCAATATTTTTGTTTTCCATTAATTTGCATCCTGTAACATACAATTTCGAAGTATCTTTTAAACTTACTATAAACTGATTAAATAAATAGAGAGAAAGGTAGCAGCCTAATAGGATGCCAATTCTGCCTCTAAATGTTCCTTAACTTGATTAGTATCCATATATGTACACCAGTTTGTGAAAAAATGTTGCATACCGCCAAAGAGGGCGGAGGAGCGGATAGAGGTTCAGGGCACTCTCTTGTCCTAGGGGTGGGAAATTGCCCCTAAAGGCGGAAGAATCAGCAATGATCAACGACATGAGGATGCAGAAGGCAATGGAAACCACTGCATTAAAGACACGTAACGTGTATCCACAGGACATGTGGCCTGTAATTGAAGAAGTGTCATGATGATCTCTCCATTGGCAAAAGATTCCGGAATAGTCCTCCATTCGGATCTCCGGGAGGGGACTGCCAAGGGGGTGGTTACCATGAGAAAAAGATTGAATAATCAACGAAAGGATAACGTTCTACGAGTCGGGGCGTGGAATGTCAGAAGCTTGAACGTGGTAGGGAAACTAGAAAATCTGAAAAGGGAAATGCAAAGGCTCAATCTAGATATAGTAGGGGTCAGTGAAGTGGAAGGAAGACAAGGATTACTGGTCAGATGAGTATCGGGTAATATCAACAGCAGCAGAAAATGGTATAACAGGTGTAGGATTCGTTATGAATAGGAAGGTAGGGCAGAGGGTGTTTTACTGTGAACAGTTCAGTGACCGGGTTGTTCTAATCAGAATCGACAGCAGACCAACACCGACAACGATAGTTCAGGTATACATGCCGACGTCGCAAGCTGAAGATGAACAGACAGAGAAAGTGTATGGGGATATTGAAAGCGTAAAGCAGTATGTAAAGGGGGACGAAAATCTAATAGTCATGGGCGACTGGAATGCAGTAGTAGGGGAAGGAGTAGAAGAAAAGGTTACAGGAGAATATAGGCTTGGGACAAGGAATGAAAGAGGAGAAAGACTAATTGAGTTCTGTAACAAGTTTCAGCTAGTAATAGCGAATACCCTGTCCATGAATCACAAGAGGAGGAGGAATACTTGGAAAAGGACGGGAGATACGGGAAGATTTCAATTAGATTACATCATGGTCAGACAGAGATTCCGAAATCAGATACTGGATTGTAAGGCGTACCCAGGAGCAGATATAGACTCAGATCACAATGTAGTAGTGATGAAGAGAAGGCTTAAGTTCAAGACATTAGTCAGGAAGAATCAATAGGCAAAGAAGTGGGATACGGAAGTACTAAGGAATGACGAGATACGTTTGAAGTTCTCTAACGCTATAGATACAGCAATAAGAAAGAAATAGGAAGTGCAGGGAAGTTAAGAAGAAATGACTGCAGGAAAAATGTGAAGACATCGAAAAAGATATGATTGTCGGAAGGACAGACTCAGCATACAGGAAAGTCAAAACAATCTTTGGTGACATTAAAAGCAACGGTGGTAACATTAAGAGTGCAACGGGAATTCCACTGTTAAATGCAGAGGAGAGAGCAGATAGGTGGAAAGAATACATTGAAAGCCTCTATGAGGGTGAAGATTTGTCTGATGCGATAGAAGAAGAAACAGGAGTCGATTTAAAAGAGATAGGGGACCCAGTATTAGAATCGGAATTTAAAAGAGCTTTGGAGGACTTACGGTCAAATAAGGCAGAAGGGATAGATAACATTCCATCAGAATTTCTAAAACCATTGGGGGAAGTGGCAACAAAACGACTATTCACGTTGGTGTGTAGAATATATGAGTCTGGCGACATACCATCTGACTTTCGGAAAAGCATCATCCACACAATTCCGAAGACGGCAAGAGCTGACAAGTGCGAGAATTATCGCACAATCAGCTTAACAGCTCATGCATCGAAGCTGCTTACAAGAATAATATACAGAAGAATGGAAAAGAAAATTGAGAATGCGCTAGGTGACGATCAGTTTGGCTTTAGGAAAAGTAAAGGGACGAGAGAGGCAATTCTGACGTTACGGCCAATAATGGAAGCAAGGCTAAAGAAAAATCAAGACACTTTCATAGGATTTGTCGACCTGGAAAAAGCGTTCGACAATATAAAATGGTGCAAGCTGTTCGAGATTCTGAAAAAAGTAAGGGTAAGCTATAGGGAGAGACGGGTCATATACAATATGTACAACAACCAAGAGGGAATAATAAGAGTGGACGATCAGGAACGAAGTGCTCGTATTAAGAAAGGTGTAAGACAAGGCTGTAGCCTTTCGCCCCTACTCTTCAATATGTACATCGAGGAAGCAATGATGGAAATAAAAGAAAGGTTCAAGAGTGGAATTAAAATACAAGATGAAAGGATATCAATGATACGATTCGCTGATGACATTGCTATCCTGAGTGAAAGTGAAGAAGAATTAAATGATCGGCTGAACGGAATGAACAGTCTAATGAGTACACAGAATGGTTTGAGAGTAAATCGGAGAAAGACGAAGGTAATGAGAAGTAGTAGAAATGAGAACAGCGAGAAACTTAACATCAGGATTGATGGTCACGAAGTCAATGAAGTTAAGGAATTCTGCTACCTAGGGAATAAAATAACCAATGACGGACGGAGCAAGGAGGACATCAAAAGCAGACTCGCTATGGCAAAAAAGGCATTTCTGGCCAAGAGAAGTCTACTAATATCAAATACCGGCCTTAACTTGAGGAAGAAATTTCTGAAGATGTACGTCTGGAGTAGAGCATTGTATGGTAGTGAAACATGGACTGTGGGAAAACCGGAACAGAAGAGAACCGAAGCATTTTAGATGTGGCGCTATAGACGAATGTTGAAAATTAGGTGGACTGATAAGGTAAGGAATGAGGAGGTTCTACGCAGAATCGGAGAGGAAAGGAATATGTGGAAAACACTGATAAGGAGAAGGGACAGGATGATAGGACATCTGCTAAGACATGAGGGAATGACTTCCATGGTAGTAGAGGGAGCTGTAGAGGTCAAAAACTGTAGAGGAAGACAGAGATTGGAATACGTCAAGCAAATAACTGAGGACGTAAGTTGCAAGTGCTACTCTGAAATGAAGAGGTTAGCACAGGAAAGGAATTCGTGGCGGGCCGCATCAAACCAGTCAGTAGAGTGATGACCAAAAAAAAACCTCAACTCTATTTGAATTTTATGTTATTCTTCAACACAATTTCGCAGTCTACTTTATAAAAAATTAAATTATTTCAATGGCTTAGGAATGTGTTTTTCTGTCCATTTCTGTCCCTCTTTCCAAAACATGCAGTACTGTTATGGCTGCTCTTCTTCCTTTTCCTTCCCAGAACCAAAATTGATATTTTTAGAGGCGCGGGGTATAAAAAGGAGCATTTAAAAGAGCAAACGCACTGCAGAACTATTTTGTAACACAGAGGCGAAAAGGTTTTTAATTGTGACTGAGATGAGACACACTTTTGTTGCTGTTGGACACAGGAACGTTGCGCCTATCTTACGCAGATACTGCTTCTACGAATGGCGTTGCGATCACCTAGCAGACGCCAGCTAGAGAGCCTGCACGCCTTCTAATTTCGCCTCGCGGCGGTCCCGAACGCATACAGCTCTGCTCTGGTCGTAAATGCGTGGACAGTTTCTTTGAAAGGGCTCGGCCGACTTCCTTCCACATCCTTCCCTTATCCGATTGGACCAGTGACCTCGTTGTTTGGTCCCCACCCCGGAATCAACGAACCAACCAATCTCTTGGTGCAGTCAGTCAGGATCACGTCTGGCAGCGACGATACCTCCGAGGCTTAGGACTCGTCCAATCTGAGTGGAGTGCAAAGACATTCACTTCGTACTTGGCTTCCCTCAGCTGTTGCGCAGCACTCCTCACGTGGTGTTGTTGGGGTCATTTTACTGATCTTGATGGAACCAATGACGAACTTTCTTCAGTATTGAGCCCGTCGCCATCAATACTGTAGTACAAAGTATATTTTTCCTTCCATATTGTTTTACATAAACATGGCCACTTCTTGCTAATGACTGTTGGTTTTTCCATCCTCATGAGCACTATCTAACTTCGAGGCAATAAGAATATCCAGTGTCCAGAGGCTCCTTCACCCTATTTTAGGACATTGCTAGAGCGAGGAAGTGCTATAACTCTTCAGTTTATGTATCCTGTAATTATTGCACAGAATCGTTTGAGTGGCAGGGCTCGAAACAAGACGCTTTAGATTATTAGAGGAACCGTAACCAACGAGCCATGACATTATTTTACGTAAACGACAGTTTTATTACTGTCGCTGTTACTTTGAACATGAACGCGACACAGCTTAGCTACAGAAACAAATCTATACAATTTTCAACAAAAAGCACTATTCCAAGAAGAAACTGCATTCGTCAATGCAGTATTACTTTTCTGAATGTTGGAGTTTTCTTCGAAACATTATAATTCCCTTTCTTTCCATCCCAGTCAGGTATTTGATGCCCTTGTAAGAGCTCTAATCTTTCTCACCTCAGTCACATCAGTCTTACAGTCACAACGCGAACAACACTGTAGAATCGCTATAGCCCAAGACGAGTACCGCGTTTCACGAGGATCACTTCCGATCTCAATCCCATTAAAATCCTTCTGAGTGTATTGATGCGACATCTAATAAAATTTCCCCAATAAAGGCTTCTGCAATCTGCCTGAAACTTCGGTTTTATTTTAGTATTTTAAGCATTTTCATTTACGTTTTCTCATTGTCTTGACAGCACATTGTAGTGGGTGAAGCCGTATGCTTAACGTCTTTACAAATTTATTACGAATTTTATAGTTCTTTTGAGTTAGGATGTTCAGTGATTGTGCCACATATTCGAATAGGACTCTATACTAGGTTGCCAAATATTCTTGAACACTGTGAACGTTGAGCAGGCGGTACGTTTTACAAAATTCTCAGAAGCATATGTTTGCCATTCGTCCTCACTACGAAATGTTTGTATGTGACAGTGGAAGTATTTCCTCCTAAAGGCTTACCCCTCATTTTGGAATCGAATTTTGTATATATTTATTTCTTCCTTTACTTTTGAGATTACGTTTATTCACACTCGTTACAACAGGTGGAGCTATCTTCAAAGTTTGTTTGTAGCGTATTATGACCATCCAGTGATAACACCTGAATGTAGAAAACAGTGCCGAATTCGACCTTTCTTAGATTCCGTACACAATTTTGGACAGGTCTCTGTTGTCAAATTGCGATGTCCGGTTATCCAGAAGGTTGATTTTTCGTATCGCCGGCAAAGTCATAGCACCTCACACAAGTGATTCATACATTATAAATTATTTCGAAATGAATTGTTGTTGAAAATCGCAGGAACGCCCAATTTTAATTATTAACACGAATTAGGAGACAAGATATATCCGTTTTGAGAACGTAGTTACATTGAAATACCTCATGTAGCATGACGAGCTGTACTTTGAACAGCTCTGTGTCGGCAGAATGCATGGTACCCGACTATCCGCTTGCCGTACACCTTGTGGTACTGTCACCGCTGTGACAAATGTAGAGCTGGAAAGACAACTGGAGCGTCACGTCTGACGAGCCACACGACGTGTTGACAGTCACGCCCACTTATGTGCAACAGCAAGAACTGGTTTCAGCATTAAGACTGCAGTTTGTTGAAAAGTGCGACAGTGAGGTCTCATCTGCAGAGATGTCACTTTCTTCGGGACCTGTCTTACAACTTTGCTTCGTTAGAATCAAAGGCACAATAACGACCGGAGAGTTTGAGACTCTGGACGCGCCAGAAGGCTGCAGGGGCTACTGCAGGTTTAGTGGAGGAACGCGGGCAGCTTTACTGGTACATCTGTTTCAGTCTCTCTGCAGAAGATTAACCCGTCAGAATCACTCAGCTCATAGAACTAAATGATAATGGTGGTTTGATTTGTGACTGCCAGTGTATCAGGCACAAAAGTTACGGTTACTGTGGCTATCACTTATGACTTACACAACCACTTGCGTTGAAGTTACTGACGCACTGTGTTGGCACGTTGCTGAAGTATCTTTCGCCAAAATTCTGCCATTACAACCTGTCACTATAGTTTGAGAGTAATAGAGCAATTCATCAACACAGTAATAGAAGGAAGAAATTTCGTCACTTCCCTCTAGTGAAATGATTGCAATACTCAGCTATAAATCTCTGATAATCTGCCCGACATAAAATACCCGACAGATAGCAGAAGTTTAGAAATGTAGACTGAACGTCTCTGAAACCTTTTGTTCAATTTGAGCGTTTCGCATCGCGACGTCTATCATGATTCTGATCTACCGAATGTGAAAGTAACTAACTGCAACCGTCGACTTGACGAAGTTAGGCGGTAGCGGTTTGAGGTAAAAGGCCTATTTAGTGACTTTCAGTGAATTTTTCCTACAGGTCATGTAGAAATACGGCTTCGAATCGACATGTCAACTTTACAGTTTATGGTGGTGGTAGCTGTAATGCTGCTCGACGGGATAGTACCATACAACCAACATCTTTATGCCTCCTTGTCGAGGAAAGAGTAGAAGGCTGTTTCAAAGGAAGGTGCTTACCAGGCAGCAGACATGTAGTAAACAGCATTTACACATGTTGTAAAACACTTAATGTCCTTCTTGTATTTATAACCCTCAACAAGGGAGAAACGTCTTTCCATACAATGTACGTGTTAATCTAATGAAAGTCAAATCGCTGATGACAGAGTATGGTGAGAAACAAGCCTCTACGATAAACACTCTTCATGAGTTTTTGCACAATGGAGAAACAGTTGTGACACAAGACGCACATGCAGAAGTATTAATTTTAAATCAACTCAGACTCACTACTCTTCCTGTTGAAGTACATCAGCATCAAGTTCCCTGTTGCATGAAAGCAGTTCAGTTCAAATTCCATTGTTTAGTCTCTAAGAATCACTCCACGGCGTTAGTTCATCCTTGTCGAGTCCTCCCAAAAAAGGCAGGTTGGTGTGATCGTGAACGATCATATAACCCACACAAAAGTGTAATTTTTGTACTGATAGTCGAAGACAACTATGTGAGGAATCTGCTGTGAACATCGTATACCTCGTGTCGGAATAGTGAGAAGCTAAGACTGATTAGGTCGTGGGCAGAGCCACATGGACGGTCATTTCTCCCTCGCTCAATATGATAATGGAATAAGATAGAAATAGATGAATATTGTACGATGTACCCTCTGCCATGCACAGTGCAATGACCTTTAGAGTATGCAAGGTCTTTCGAAGAAGTTCATATTATTATAAAAGATGAAAATCAGAAAAAATTACCTTCAATTCTTTATAAAATTTCAGTGGTGTTTTCAGAATCTGCCTTCTACAGTCTTTACTCTCTAAAAGTTCCCTATGATAACATAGACGTTATTCCCTCAAGTATTAACACATGCCCTTTCATCCTGTGACTTCTTTTCGTCAGGGTTTTCCATATGCTTCTCATCGCTGATTCTACGAAGAACCTCCTCATCCCTCATCTCATCAATGAACTTAATATTCAACATTCTTCTTTAACACCACATCTCAAACGCTTCGACTTTCTTCTCCACAGAGCATGATTCACTGCCATACAATGACGTGCTTCAGACATTCATTCTGGAAAATTTCTTCATAAAATTGAAGCCCATTTTCGGTACTAGAAGACTTCTCTCGGCATTGAATGCACTCTTTGCATTTGGTAATCTGCGTTTTATGTCGTCATTGCTTCATCCGTTATGGGCTATTTTATTTCCTAGGTAGTTGCTATCTTTGTTTTGATCTACTTTACGATTACCAGCCGGCCGCGGTGGCCGTGCGATTCTGGCGCTGCAGTCCGGAACCGCGGGGCTGCTACGGTCGCAGGTTCGAATCCTGCCTCGGGCATGGGTGTGTGTGATGTCCTTAGGTTAGTTAGGTTTAAGTAGTTCTAAGTTCTAGGGGACTTATGACCTAAGATGTTGAGTCCCATAGTGCTCAGAGCCATTTTTATGGTTACCAATTTTGATGTTGGGTATATCTTTAATCTAACTTCTGCATTTCGTTTCCTTCGATTTGCTCTCTGTCCATAGTGACTATTCATTTACTGTTCATTCCATTCAACAAGTCTTATATCTCTCCCTCATATTCACTGAGGATAGCGATGTCATCTTGATATCCTTTCACTCTGTATTTCAATTCCATTCTCGACACTTTCTTTTATTTCTGCCATTGTTTCGCCGCTGTATAGACCGAACAATAGGGGCCAAAGACTGCATCCCTGTTTTAAAACCTTTGTAATCCGAGCACTTCATTCTCTATCGTCTATTCTTGCGTGATTAACCATCTTTACATATAACTTACTTTCATTTTTATGATAATTTAGAACATCTTGCATTATTTTATGCTGTCGAACGCTTCGCTTTTTAGAGACGACAAATTCTATGAAAGTGTCCGGATATATACTAAGTCTAGCATCCATTATCAAGCACTGACGGTTATCTAACAGATCCTTAGTCTTCCTTTACATCTTCTATTAATATTCGTGCTAGCAACTTGCATGCATGTGCTGTAACGCCGATTGTTCAGCAGTTCTCGAATTTATCTGCTATTGTTATTTTCTGGATTGTGTGGATGTTATTTTCCGCAAGTGTGATGGTTTGTCTTTAGTCTCAAAGATTCTAAATGGCTCAAATGGCTCTGAGCACTATGGGACTTAACATCGGAGGTCATCAGTCCCCTAGAACTTAGAACTACTTACACCTAACTAACCTAAGGACATCACACACATCCATGCCCGAGGCAGGATTCGAACCTGCGACCGTAGCAGTCGCGCGGTGCCGGACTGAATCGCCTAGAACCGCTAGGCCAGCATGGCCGGCTCAAAGATTCTACACACGAACTTTAACAGTCGTTTGGTTCCCACATTCCACACTGATTTTACAATTTCTGAAACGTTGGTATCTATCCCTTTTGCCTTATTTGGTCGCAGGTTTTCCAGAGGTCTGTAAAACTATCAGACTGATCGACCCTGTCGTAAAGGCCTTCGGTGTACTCTTTCCTCCAATCTGCTCTCTCTGTTAAATTTGGCGGTGGAATTGCCTTAGCACTCTTAACGTTGACACCCTCGGTTTTAGTTTAACTGAAGGTTGCTTTGAATTTTCTATGTACAGAATTAGTCCTTGCGATGATCATTTCTTCACATTTTTCTCGCAGCCATTTCTGCTTGGCATTGTATCTTCATTTCATTCATAAGTGACATCATCACTAAAGCCATGTATTTTCCTAAGCGTGTTTTGTTACCTTCTTACGTCGATCAACTGAGGTATTTCTTCTGTTACGTTCCTGGTACCTATATTCAATGAATTCACCTGCTTGCTGTGGTGTTCATTAGTGCAGTCCTAAAGGACCCATCACACAATACCTCAATACTTCAGTATGTCACCTCTTTCCGCAATTATTCTTCCGGGTGATTCTCCTAAACTTTAGTCTACTATTCATCATCTGCAAATACACTCCTGGAAATGGAAAAAAGAACACATTGACACCGGTGTGTCAGACCCACCATACTTGCTCCGGACACTGCGAGAGGGCTGTACAAGCAATGATCACACGCACGGCACAGCGGACACACCAGGAACCGCGGTGTTGGCCGTCGAATGGCGCTAGCTGCGCAGCATTTGTGCACCGCCGCCGTCAGTGTCAGCCAGTTTGCCGTGCCATACGGAGCTCCATCGCAGTTTTTAACACTGGTAGCATGCCACGACAGCGTGGACGTGAACCGTATGTGCAGTTGACGGACTTTGAGCGAGGGCGTATAGTGGGCATGCGGGAGGCCGGGTGGACGTACCGCCGAATTGCTCAACACGTGGGGCGTGAGGTCTCCACAGTACATCGATGTTGTCGCCAGTGGTCGGCGGAAGGTGCACGTGCCCGTCGACCTGGGACCGGACCGCAGCGACGCACGGATGCACGCCAAGACCGTAGGATCCTACGCAGTGCCGTAGGGGACCGCACCGCCACTTCCCAGCAAATTAGGGACACTGTTGCTCCTGGGGTATCGGCGAGGACCATTCGCAACCGTCTCCATGAAGCTGGGCTACGGTCCCGCACACCGTTAGGCCGTCTTCCGCTCACGCCCCAACATCGTGCAGCCCGCCTCCAGTGGTGTCGCGACAGGCGTGAATGGAGGGACGAATGGAGACGTGTCGTCTTCAGCGATGAGAGTCGCTTCTGCCTTGGTGCCAATGATGGTCGTATGCGTGTTTGGCGCCGTGCAGGTGAGCGCCACAATCAGGACTGCATACGACCGAGGCACACAGGGCCAACACCCGGCATCATGGTGTGGGGAGCGATCTCCTACACTGGCCGTACACCACTGATGATCGTCGAGGGGACACTGAATAGTGCACGGTACATCCAAACCGTCATCGAACCCATCGTTCTACCATTCCTAGACCGGCAAGGGAACTTGCTGTTCCAACAGGACAATGCACGTCCGCATGTATCCCGTGCCACCCAACGTGCTCTAGAAGGTGTAAGTCAACTACCCTGGCCAGCAAGATCTCCGGATCTGTCCCCCATTGAGCATGTTTGGGACTGGATGAAGC
The DNA here is from genome assembly GCF_023898315.1 of Schistocerca nitens. Taxonomy (NCBI): domain Eukaryota; kingdom Metazoa; phylum Arthropoda; class Insecta; order Orthoptera; family Acrididae; genus Schistocerca; species Schistocerca nitens. The sequence goes on from NC_064619.1 coordinate 204,935,210, forward strand.
GTCGTCTCACGCGGTCTGCACGTCCAGCACGAACGCTGGTCCAACTGAGGCGCCAGGTGGAAATGGCATGGCAAGCCGTTCCACAGGACTACATCCAGCATCTCTACGATCGTCTCCATGGGAGAATAGTAGCCTGCATTGCTGCGAAAGGTGGATATACACTGTACTAGTGGCGACATTGTGCATGCTCTGTTGCCTGTGTCTATGTGCCTGTGGTTCTGTCAGTGTGATCATGTGATGTATCTGACCCCAGGAATGTGTCAATAAAGTGTCCCCTTCCTGGGACAATGAATTCATGGTGTTCTTATTTCAATTTCCAGGAGTGTACGTATACGTCATGAATCCGAACACAGGCTCGATGCAGTGCTCCATACTGGTCTTACGGAAGCCTCTTCGTCTCTGAATAATTACGCACACTTGAATATGCTATCCTGTGCATCTCTTTTCATTTCTATGTGACTATGCCCACTTGAATATGCTTTGTCTCGTTCAACGATTTTAGTGCTCCCCACTTCCTCCCAAGATGGCTGGGATAGCCGTATCTCAGTTGTCTGGTTTCAAATTTTGCATAATTTTTTTTCTCCTCGATTCATTACTTATATGTATTTGTGTTTGCATTCTTCCATAGAACTGCATTTCAGATATTCTATTCTTTTCCTGTCTATATTGTTTACTGTCACGTTTCATTTACATACAAGGCTTCATTTCAGCCAAATAAACCCAGGAACAATTGTCAACATTTAAATTATTTATTAGATTTTAAAATATGTATCTTTTTCACAAAAGTTGTTCTTCCTACTTGACATGGAAGAGGAGCATTGCTCAGGAGCTAGGACGCCTGGTGTCGGCACTGTATAATGAGTGTTCACTATGTCTCAGCAACATGACTTGTTGGAAAAAAAATTATTAAAAGGATAGAATGATGAATAAAAGGCCATATTGTCAGATAGTGCGCTTTTACGATTGGACGGGTGAAAAACGTCGAAGGCTGACTACAACCGGAGACAACACTCGTAGATAAGACCTGTCATTTGCCCACAGCCGTCGGGAGTAGGAGGTGAAGTACAGGAAGCCTATATTCAGTAAGCAGATATACGATGAACGAGATAAACGCGGATCTTGACGGCTCGATGTACTGGAACTGGAGGCTCAACTACCTTTTTTAAACGCCGGTGCTGGAACCTAAAAATGTCCCAGCATATCGATTGTTCCATGGAATTTCGGGTGAACTGCCGAGCTTCTAACTACACTAATGTCCAAAATTAAAGCACCAAACAGTTATTTGTCCGTCTTGTGTAAAATTCACGATGTAATCATACAAACTGTCAACAAGTGTCCCCACGATCGTATTCTCCACGTAAGACCGCATTCCAGTCAACGGACAACCATGCAAACGATGACGTCAGGGTACATATTAACCGAAGAAGTGTTTGGATACTTTGTCCACATCCACAGTCACTGTGTATACAGTCACAGAACGTGCATTATGGCACAGAGGAGACCCCTACCAGACTCTTTGCGGTGGAGGGTCACAGGAAGAATGGAAGCTGGACTGTCGAAAACTGGTGTGGCCCGATGGCTTAATGCGAATCGCTCTGTTGTTTCTCTGATGTGATGACAGTTTATAGAGACCAAGACTGTATTCCGAAGACTATGGCAGGGCCGACCACGTGTGACATCAGAAACAGATGACCGTTATTTGATACAAGCGAACATTAATCTGCTGCAAGGGTGTGCGTTGCTCCGGGCGACTTCCGCGTTCGCCTCATCGACGTTACTGGAAATACGATTGCCTGAGGCCCTATCAATCAGGACGGCGGTTTCCAGTTACATTCTGCATCAAATTCTGTTGTAGAAAAATTTCGTGCTCCGCGTGAAGACGATCGACCTGAAATCGATAAGCGAGCTTTCACCACGGAGGGCACCCGAACCAGCTCAAAGACCTGCCACGGATACAGGCTTGCTGCGCTTTATTGAGACTGTAAGGGCTCTCTGAGTCGTTAAAACCTCCGATGGTGTCTCCAGCACCAGAAGACGAAACGTTAGGCATGGATATATGCCTTGGACCAAGGCCTAATGCCCACAAAACAAAAAAGTAGCAAATACGCAAGCGCGGGTCGTGAAACAGCATTGTATGATTGTTGCAGTTAGTTTACGAGTGGGAGGCAGGAACTCAGTAGAGGAATGGAATATTCGAAGTTTTCTGTTACTGTGATTAGTTTTCTTGAGAACGCATGAATTATTAAGGGTGTTACTGTTGTGGCGTAACAAGCTCGCTACGCCACACTGAGAAGGAAGCCGAAAGGCACGCGTACACACACGCTGACTGGCGTCAAGTCTGGAACAGGATACGTTATGACTGCTATAAAGAAAATACGTAGCTTTGGAATATACTTAACTTTTAATCAATCCTTGTGATACATCTCTCTTGACTATACAAATGAGACTCGTAAGATACATGCACTGTGACAATTGGCGCCTTGCTAAGTCGTAGCCTTTAACTTAGCTGACTGTCTCTCGGCAAATGAGAACAAAGGCTTCGTCAGTATAGTCGCTAGCAACGTCGTCGTACAACTGGGGCGAGTTCTCGTACGTCTCTCGAGACCTGCCGTGTGGTGGCGCTCGGTCTGCGATCACACAGTGGCGACACGCGGGTCCGACATGTACTAATGGACCGCGGCCGATTTAAGCTACCACCTAGCAAGTGTGGTGTCTGGCGGTGACACCACAGTTACTAAGGCTTGGAAAAGTTTTAGCAGCTACTTGAGTTAAGGTACGAAGACAGGAACTGATCGCCCAACTTTGAATTTAAATTTAGTAAAAGAGCTTCACTCTTAATTTATACTGACGCGTCATTTTTAGTACTTAGTCTTTCCTCTTTTTTCAGTGTTTTCATGAATTTTATGTAATCGCTGCATTTGAAAATGCTCTGTAATATGTGCGTGTGACAGATGTAAGTGAACGGCAAAGTTATTTATTTAACGCTGCTTATTGTTGGGCATTCTCCTGCGTTGATAACCCTATTGTTCGCCGATCTTTTCAACGGATGGTGAGTCTTCGGGAAGTAAGCAGTCAGAAGAGCTTGGTGAATCACAGTGACTTAAACTTGTCTCGCGGGGTCAAAATTTTATAGTGAGGCTGGAAACTCAATTGTTTAAAGTTATTTGTGTTGGGAGAGGTATTACTAAAGACAGCTGAAGGTGATCAGCCTCACTTAGGTAGCTAAGTAAAGGGAAGACACTCATACGATGACAGACACGATGGCTTCCAGGATACAGGCAGTGTTCGGACGCGTGGTGAACGTGGTGCCGTTTCTAAGATCCTTTTGTTACTCTTACTTTACCCTTCCACAAATGAGGTGTTGGACTCACTGACGTCAACCACAGAGCGTTGGCGCTGTACCTTCGCTCAATGCGGCGACTCTGGCTTTCACCAACAGACAGTGTTCCTGGCCTCCTGATAGCTGAGGTGGCCCCACACGCGCTGTGCCCACAGGTACCTGTTGGACATTTATCGCCCTCGCTGTCACATATTGGGACGTTTTCGTGGAGCACAGCTATATGTTGGGGGTTTTACGAGAGACACGGGATCAAACAGCAAAGACTTATTATAGTGTTCTCCAGCGCTGGAATCCTGCTAACAACATTGTACGACCCCACGGTCGTATGGAAGCGGGTTTGGCGAGCCATCCACGCACCCTACCTGTCAACTTTAGTGCGAACGACGAGGTATGTGGTCACTAACGAGATATTTCCGACCCGACGAAGGCTACACGCCATTCACCTAACTGACGACCTTATGAGCCCCCGTTGCGCGACGATACACACGGAACTGTAACCCAGCACGCCAGTGCTGGAAACTGATCCGCCATATACTGGCTCCTCCTACGCCGCCCCTATGTTTCGGTTGTGCCCTGGACCTCTTTCATCCCGTCGATGTCTATTTACCGATGACCCGGTTGAATGCGGACCACGACGGCGAAAAGGAAGTCCTCGATTTGTGGCAATACATGATCGATGCCGGCCCTTGTGGCCGTGCGGTTCTAGGCGCTACAGTCTGGAACCGCGTGACCGCTACGGTCGCAGGTTCGAATTCTGCCTAGGGCATGGATGTGTGTGCTGTCCTTAGGTTAGTTAGGCTTAAGTAGTTCTAAGTTCTAGGGGACCGATGACCTCCGAAGTTGAGTCTCATAGTGCTCAGAGCCATTTGAACCATTTGAACATGATCGACGAGTTCCTGGTCTTAACGAACAGAACGGATACCAGAACCTTTTTTCCAACTATTTGGGATCGTCATTCATGGGCCCACCACCCAGCTAGGGTGTGCCGGGTGTGAGAAGAAATTGACTTGCTGACGTGATGTTTCCAAGACTCCCCTACGGTAACAGAAACAGTATCTGAATGTGTGCAGCGGCCCCGGACGCCCCGACGGTTGATGACTGGTGGTGTCCATTGAAATGACGACCGCCTGTTACTGGCCGCCCGCTTCGATAAGGTGATCCCATCGGGCAGGATGGTCCTTTTTAGTTCACATTTTCTGCACAATTTTTGGCGAATGGCTCCCTTGTTTTTGTTACGACTTATATACAATGAATAAATAAATAATTATTTAAAAAAATGGGGTGTTGCGCTTGGCCAGCAGCTCGGGTTAATTTCCGGGCGAGGCATTTGTTTTTAATTAACTGTTTTGCCATAAAGCAGACAAAACCTCTCTTTTTTCAATTAAAGAAAAATTTATTAAAAAACTGTCCAGCGCGATGGAATGTCATGCAAAGGGACCTGGGTACGATTCCTTGCTGGGTCGGAGATTTTCTCCGCTCATTATTAAAAAAATGTGACTAGCGTTGTTGCCTGTAGATCATGGGGTCGCGGGCTCGATTCCCGGCCGGGTTGGGGATTTTCTCTGCCCTGAAACTGGGTGTTTGTGTTGTCCTCATCATTTCATGATAATCATTCATGACAGTGGCTACATTGCACTGTGTAGAAATTGGGACGTTGTACGGGCGCTGATGACCGCGCAGTTGAGCTCCCCACAACCCAAACATCAAGTTGTGCGAATTTTTGCAACACTTTCAAATGTTATCAATATCTCTGCAGGTTTCTTCAGATTTACTTCATTTCAGATAACTGCAGCATTTGTGAAAAATGTGTCAGGTTCTTGTTAAGATTGTCTGCTAGGCCATTACTACGCTCATTTGACTTCACATCTACTCGTGGCTTGGAAGTAACAGCTAGAGCAGCATCTGACGCAACAGAGACGATCAAGAAATTGCTCTTTTTGAAAGGTGGAGAAGGGTATCCGCAGATTTCACGTAAAAGCAGTGTAGCGTTGCTTGTCTGCTAAGATCACACAAATTACTGGGTATAGTAATTATGCTTGCCTCTCCTATATCTGTGCTGTTACATTGCTGCAGTTATTCATATCGTATACGGAGTAGTATGGAGATAAAATACAACAATTCAGTTGTAATATGCCGCATCTGGAACTATATCCTCCTCTGTATAGTAACAGAACAAACTGAAGTATTGTATTCCCGTCGTTCATATGGTCTATTTGTTTCGCCTATGGTCTGCGCCGCTTCCGTAAATATGAATCATGAAGCGTATTAACATGGAAATTTTTCCACTACTCACAGCAGTCAAATATTGTTAGCATTTGTTTGCAATAAGATGAAATTCACTATGGATATTTGTTTTGCGATGCACAGAAAAAATCAGAAGAAAATACTAATGTACTACCTCAACGACTTTTTTTAAGACGGGTGACCAGTGAGAAAGGTATAATCAACCTTATGTAATATACACTCCTGGAAATTGAAATAAGAACACCGTGAATTCATTGTCCCAGGAAGGGGAAACTTTATTGACACATTCCTGGGGTCAGATACATCACATGATCACACTGACAGAACCACAGGCACATAGACACAGGCAACAGAGCATGCACAATGTCGGCACTAGTACAGTGTATATCCACCTTTCGCAGCAATGCAGGCTGCTATTCTCCCATGGAGACGATCGTAGAGATGCTGGATGTAGTCCTGTGGAACGGCTTGCCATGCCATTTCCACCTGGCGCCTCAGTTGGACCAGCATTCGTGCTGGACGTGCAGACCGTGTGAGACGACGCTTCATCCAGTCCCAAACATGCTCAATGGGGGACAGATCCGGAGATCTTGCTGGCCAAGGTAGTTGACTTACACCTTCTAGAGCACGTTGGGTGGCACGGGATACATGCGGACGTGCATTGTCCTGTTGGAACAGCAAGTTCCCTTGCCGGTCTAGGAATGGTAGAACGATGGGTTCGATGACGGTTTGGATGTACCGTGCACTATTCAGTGTCCCCTCGACGATCACCAGTGGTGTACGGCCAGTGTAGGAGATCGCTCCCCACACCATGATGCCGGGTGTTGGCCCTGTGTGCCTCGGTCTTATGCAGTCCTGATTGTGGCGCTCACCTGCACGGCGCCAAACACGCATACGACCATCATTGGCACCAAGGCAGAAGCGACTCTCATCGCTGAAGACGACACGTCTCCATTCGTCCCTCCATTCACGCCTGTCGCGACACCACTGGAGGCGGGCTGCACGATGTTGGGGCGTGAGCGGAAGACGGCCTAACGGTGTGCGGGACCGTAGCCCAGCTTCATGGAGACGGTTGCGAATGGTCCTCGCCGATACCCCAGGAGCAACAGTGTCCCTAATTTGCTGGGAAGTGGCGGTGCGGTCCCCTACGGCACTGCGTAGGATCCTACGGTCTTGGCGTGCATCCGTGCGTCGCTGCGGTCCGGTCCCAGGTCGACGGGCACGTGCACCTTCCGCCGACCACTGGCGACAACATCGATGTACTGTGGAGACCTCACGCCCCACGTGTTGAGCAATTCGGCGGTACGTCCACCCGGCCTCCCGCATGCCCACTATACGCCCTCGCTCAAAGTCCGTCAACTGCACATACGGTTCACGTCGACGCTGTCGCGGCATGCTACCAGTGTTAAAGACTGCGATGGAGCTCCGTATGCCACGGCAAACTGGCTGACACTGACGGCGGCGGTGCACAAATGCTGCGCAGCTAGCGCCATTCGACGGCCAACACCGCGGTTCCTGGTGTGTCCGCTGTGCCGTGCGTGTGATCATTGCTTGTACAGCCCTCTCGCAGTGTCCGGAGCAAGTATGGTGGGTCTGATACACCGGTGTCAATGTGTTCTTTTTTCCATTTCCAGGAGTGTAGAATAAATCGTGTTATTTCAAATTCATCTCTAATGCAGCAGTGCACTACAAGAAATTCAGTGGGACACGACTCGAAATCGTTCGGGATACAGTACTTGAAAATATCTCTAAAAGTGATATAATTGGCAACTTTCCTTGGCTGTCTGTTGAGACCGAAATAGGAAGCGCAGTAATAAAGCGGAGAGTTTCTTCGAAAAGAACAGAGCGTGTTTGCTTCTCTATCCTTTCGAATTTCGAAAACGGTAGAAACTGATTTAATCTTGCGACGACGAAAGGATCATTAAGGTGTGTGCCCACAAGCAAGTTAACTTGCGCAAGGCGACTGCAGAAGCTACTTCAAGAAGGTGGGGCGAATACAGTGGCCCGGGCGAGTGGATACGGTCAGACATGACTGTATGTTTATAACCACACCCTGTGACACGCATACCATGTGAACGCCGGCCACGTGATCCACACTGGTTCAGACCGTAGTGCGGGCTGTCTCAGTGTGAGTGGACCAGTTTAAAGGGGCGATGGTAGTCGGTGTAGCAGCGTGTGTACGTTACGGAAACTCATTTGACAAATAAACTCATGGAAACGGTGTAGTCAGTTGTTTGCTGAGAAGATTTTTGTAAATTTGTGGTAAGGTCCTGTGGGACCAAACTGCTATGGTCATCGGTCCCTAGGCTTACACACTACTTAATCGAACTTAACTAACTTAGGGTAAGGACAACTCACACATCCATGCCCGAGAGAGGACTCGAACCTCCGACGGGGTAGCCGCACGAAACGGTGCAAGGCGCCCCTTATCGCACGGCTACTCGCGTGGTTGCTGAGAAGTTTAATGGTGTCAAAGTGCTAGCAAAGAGTGTCATGCAACACTTAGTCCGAAAATAGTGTAAGACAGGATCTGTTTTGAAAGAGTCAAGAAACGTTCTGTACGTGCAAGCACACCAGAGTATGTGGCTGCAGTTCAGCAGGAAATGCTTCATATTTCCAACAAATCAACTCGACGCCTGTCGCAAGAGACCGGCATATTACGTCGACCATGCGGACAAATACTCCACCTGGACCTGCACATGCACCCTGTTGTTCATGCATTAAAACCAGCAGATGCTTCTCTGCGTCTACAGTTTTGTGAATGGCTCTTCACTGAAATAACAGTGAATGGCTTGGACAAGGACTTGTTCTTTATGTCCGACGAAGCCTGATTTAACCCGAGTGGTTATGTCAGTTCACAGAATCACAGGTTCTGGGCAGTGGAGAGCCCACATAACTTTCACGAAACAGCACTGCTTGATCAGAATGTTGAGATATGGTGTGCAGTGTCCGCATGCCGCATTATTAGTCCCATCTTCTTTCATCAGGCACTGACTTCGGCACGTTACATTGGCAACAGCTTTAAAACCATTTGTGGCAGCATAAACGGAGAAGAAAAGGTTCTACAGTTATTTCCAACCGGATGGAGCAACTGCTCACACAGGCGGCCAAACCTTGGAACAAGTTTCCACAGCTTCACGCCTAGCAGAGTTGTTTGAAGGAATCAGTTTGGTCGCGACCCTAGCTGGTCACCGAGGTCACCTGATGCATCAGCATTCGATTGCTTTGTGTGGGGAGCCCTCAGGTCTAAGGCATATCACAACGACCCTCATAGTCTTCAAGAACTGTAGCAGAACATTTCGGATGAGACTACAGCAGTTCCAGCAGTCCAACTTCGATCCACCTTCATCAACTTGCTGACCACTTGCTGATCACTTTCAACACCTGTATTTCATTTCCCCTGCTGTGTTTCTCTGTACTCTGGAGCACTATTCTCCGTGCCACTTTTATTTACCCCGCCATGTACAAGTTCGCTGACGTGGAAACATCCCCAGAAAGTCCACTTTGGCAAATTTAGTCAATTTGCAAAAGTAACTTCCGCAAATTAATAGAAACAGTTTCTGGCATCTTGCTCCAAGTACTTTCCGAACTTGACAGTTGCTGAACCTTTTTATCAAATTTGCACAAGTGTACAATAACGTCAGTGTCGAGAAGGAGAATGGTGCAGAGGCAATTAGATCGAAACAAATGTACCACTGACACTGCAACAGGTATACAGGGTGCCACAAAGAAACACTGACAATATACAAAAATAAGTAAAAAACATCTAGTAAACGTGGAGTCTAAAACACATACCTTAGGCGGTATGAGCAATTGTTCGTCTTTTATACTGTAAAACATCTCTTCTACTGCAAGGCCTTTACTTTTCATAGTTTTTGAGGAGGGATTATGGCCAAAACAAGAAAAATGGCCAGTAAATATGGAGTCTGAAATGTATACTTTAAAAGCTATAAGCATTTGCTCGTTTTTGTTAGTGTAAAACACGTCTGTGCTAATGAATACCTGACCAAGTTCTTAAGGTATGCATTTTAGAGCCCGTGTGTACTAGACTTTTTCTGTTTTGTTTTGGTCCATACTACCTCCTCCCGGAATATAAAAAGCAAAGAGATTGCACTAAAGGAGATGTGTTTCATAGTATCGAAGAAGAACCAAGTGCTCATATCTCTTAAGGAATGCGCTTTAGACCTTTTTCTCTTCTTTTGGTGTAAGTAACTTGTCCCTAACGTATGTCTTTCTTTTTGTGGGAAATCCTGTACAACTGATCGTCACAGCCGAGGAAGTGTGAAATTAGCTGCTTTGTTAACGTTAGCATCATAATTGCATTACATTTCTAGTGAAAAAAATCTATTTTGTAGCGAAAAACAATCAGTAATGAAGAGGCCATCTCTTGGTGATACGAGTTGCCGCGTTTTAGTATCCGTTTTTGGGTATTTCACTGTACAGTAGGCAGAATTCATTCGAAATTACCCTACAACATTCTCAGAATCTTTTTAATCTGGGAGAAGTCCTCTGATTTTATTTTATTTGACAGAGGCTCTAGATAAGCTAGAAATGTACGCATCTGTATGCATTTCTTCATCCAAACATTTGTTTTTTCTTAATTTTGTTTTTCGTACCGACTTTTCTTTAATAATGATAACGTAACCTCGATGGCGGCTGATCTGTTCTTAATCGCGACAGCATAAACTTCCACCAGTGCAAACACTTCCACAAGAACTTGTAGCAAGTTCTTAGAATTAACTTGCAGAAGAGACTTCCAGAAGTAAACTTACGCAAGTTTTTGTTGCAGTGAAAACACTTCGAAAAATGCTTTCAGATGTTACTTGCGGAAGTTACTCGTTAATTGACACAACACCTTTTTGAGACGGAGCACACGCTCGGATTGGGGAACGATAAGAAACAAAATGGGCCCTTACCTTTGAAAGGAATCATATCAGCATTCACCGTGAGCGTCTTGGGGAAATCGCGAAAAACGTAGAGCTAGATAGCCGGATACTCCTGCATACCAGTTTAATGCCACTGCTTGAAATTCTGACCTGTGCTCCCTCTTGTAGCTACCACGACATTAAACAGTGATCTTCCTGCCTTCTTGTGGTTTGTGGTCCTTTCCGAAGAGAGTGTTTCACAAGATAATGATATGGGTGGTACAGCTCTATTTTTTATTTTAATTTATCTATTTATTGCAAAAACGTGGTCCTTATTCATTTCTTCACCCAAAGATATAATTGCACTTCTGATTATATCGTCAGTGAGCCTATAATATTTCGTAGCTGAAAGTTTAAAAATGTCGTCCGATTAGACATAATTTTTTTTGCCAATTTACCACTGATTACCGTACCTGAATTTTACCATAACTACTACATGATATTTGGCTGTAGAACACTTATTTGTTGTTGCCTAGTGGCTTGCGATCCCCAACAACCTAATCGGTGAGGAAGACTGGCGAAAAACTGACTACCTGCATGTGTGGCTTGAGTTTTTTTGACAGCGGTAATAGCTTTTTCACGCACATGTTCTACTCGTGGGAACGTACTGTCCACCAGGGGACGTACACAGCTTATTCTTTTTTCCGTTTTCGGAAGACGGGAACCGACTCTGTGGTGATCTCTATTTCGACGGGCCGCAAAAAGTGTAAGCCTTCTCCGAATTTTTTTTTCTCCCGTTTCCCTCTCTCTACTCCTCCCTCCTCTTCCTTCTTCATATGAGGTCGTTTGCACGCACAGCTAAGAGTCGAACGCCCAATGATCACAGTTATCCGCAAGGGCGGTTGTGTCAGGTCCGTATAATGACGGCGGGAGACGCGTGCTGCTATTCAGTTCCTGTATCTTTCTACTCTTTTTTCGCAGACAACAGGACCGTCTTGTTATCTCCCGCGCGATTTACCACCTGGCTGGGCAAGCTGTTCCTAACGGAGCCAAAACGCAAGGCTGCCCTCCATCCAGGCAGTTAGGGACCACTTCGCCAACGAATATTGACCCGTGTCACGGCCGGTAGGAGTTGTTCTGACCAGTTACGACACTGGAGCCTCTACTTTTATTCCTTTAGTGTTGTGCTGGCAGAAATAATTGAGTCATTCTCTTTTACGATTCTCGAGTGGCTCAGACAACCGTTCCTCAAATTTATACCAAATTTAGTTTAACCGGAGCTCACCACAATAATAAATGTAATAAAACATCAACATCTCAAAACTCTGTGAATATAATTTTTAATAAATGTAACGTAAGTTTGAAGCAGATAAGTTTTGGACATCCAAAGAGTCCGATTTACAGCACTTATCTGATCTTTAGATCTTGTCCGATGATAGGCTGACTTAGGAGAAAGCAGCTCCACTCAGCGCAATACCTGCATTTCGATGGCTTCTAGTTCAATGCGAAAGTGGCATCCAAACCAAACTAACATCTGATGACAAAATAAATTCTAACAAAGCCGTACGGGACTGTATGTGAAAACCCTTGCAAGTTCATCAACGTTATAACCAGCGTGTAACGTATTGGTTGTTATGTGACCTCCCAAGCTATCTTGGCGCGACTAGTTATTAATGTGTTTCCCGCTGTTTTGAAGAGTTATTATTTCCATTTTCCGCACAATATTTCGACTATAGACCCAGACGTCTTAAAGTGCTGCGAGCTCTGCTGTAATGCGCACTCGCTTCCTGAAATACAACCCGACTGTGAACTATTGTTGGTCTCATGCCTCTGTTTACAGCCGAGATCGATTCCCGACGTCAACTAAGGGTTTGTTGCTCACATACATACCAGGTGGCAAGATACGCATATCAAATTCTCAGCGAATATGTGTGAAAGTCCAAACATTATATTCGCAACTCTGCTGTCCTTGTACATCACCTCAGTCAACAACTGCTCAGGGTACGGTTATTACGGTCATTTTCTGATTCCTTGGAACTAATCGCGGAAAAGTTCGAATATTGTTTCATAGAACTTCTAACATCATCTTATTTCCTGCTCGACGGAAAAATTATGAAAAAACCGGTGGCGTTGTGACGAGTAGTCCGTAATCGTCTGTTGCGCTGAAACTATACATGGGACACTCTAAAGCAAAGCCACTAGAATTTGCCAAGTTCAAAGAAACGCGTTTCTATCACTACTTGGACACGATTGTGGTGTGGCCACATTGAGTGGAAAAGCTTCAAGAGATCCTGGAACATTTAAACTCTACTCACCGTACTACAAAATTCACGATGGAACTTGAAAAACTACCTTTCCTCGACGTCTTATTAGTTAAGAGAAAAATGGACGGATCCCTGTGCTACAGTGAGTACATTAACCTACGCACACTGACCTCTGTCTCGACGACTCGAACCATCACTCTCGAACACTTTCAGACAAGGAGAGCCTCGCCGAAGAATTACAACGCCTACGAACAGTGTCCTGACGGAATGGGCACTCCTTTCACGAAAGTGAACGGGCAATGCAGTCAGAGTCAAGAACACCTGAGAGAGAAGCTGAGACTGAGGCCAAGTAAGAAAAACCAAAAATCGCTTATCTACCTTAAGCTGGCCCAATGTGCGAAAGGATCGGTAGACTCCTATGAAAATAAGCCATCCAGTGTACTTATCTCCCTTCAACTGAGATAAAAAGTCGTTCTTTGTATTGCTACATACGATCTAGGCATCAGAAGTGTATCGCAGTACATGTGAATGAGGTACGTCTTAAGTAGACCAGACTATCAAGAACAGACGACAGGAGATGCATTTGAGATCAGCGACATCCCCGACAGAAACAACCCAACTAGTCAGCTGTCGCCGAGCACAGCCTCGAATTAATCATGAAATGAAAAACGATGAGACAAGTATCGTGGTGCAAACGCCAAGTTTCTTGGACAGCATAATTAATGAGTCTATCGAAATAAATATGTCAGAAAATCTAATAAACAGAGGAGGGAAGTTTCAATTTAAATAACTCTTGGAATGCGGCACTCCATTTATTAAAATCTCCCCAGCCATCACATCCATCAGAGATGGAAAACGTTCAGAGATGGGAAACGTGGACAGAATTTGCGTTTCGTATAGTACCAGAGCAAGCTCTGAAAAAAAAAGACCATCAAAGGGCGTAGTGGACGACGGGAACCGAACTCGTTTGTATACAGCGGCGTGAGACCAACAATAAATTACACTCGATCAGCGAGTACACATAACAGCAAATCCATGGGCACCTGAAGAAGACTGATGGGTCGGTTGTCGAAATCTGGGCAGAATATGGAAACAATAATTACATAATACAAAACACCCGGGAGCACATTATTAATATTAGTTGTTCATTCAAGAGAGAATCTATCTATGGGGCTTATAATGATTGTGAGGAGTATCGAAGGCTTTATGACTTGCTCTGATAGATCGAAGCTAGATATGGAAACATTCAAATTCGGTTGCACGTAGTGCTGTGCAAAGCCGTTATCGCCTTGGATATGTAGTAAGAAAGAAGCGATTATTTTAGGTTTTCCAGTTTTTCCTTAGTCACTCCACGAGTCAGCTAGAGCCATTTGCTTCATATTCGTACAGTAATAAACACTAAACGCAAACACGCATAGCAGTAGCCGCGTAGCCGGCCGAAGTGGCCGTGCGGTTACAGGCGCTGCAGTCTGGAACCGCAAGACCGCTACGGTCGCAGGTTCGAATCCTGCCTCGGGCATGGATGTTTGTGATGTCCTTAGGTTAGTTAGGTTTAACTAGTTCTAAGTTCTAGGGGACTAATGACCTCAGCAGTTGAGTCCCATAGTGCTCAGAGCCATTTGAACCATTTTTAGTAGCCGCGTAAGGTGTTCTACTACTTATGGCCCTGGTAAACGCATTTGGAATTGTTTAAGGTAAGTAGATGGCGCAAATCGAGGGAATATTCACTTTCGACTGGCTCTTACCTGAGTAAACATTTGAAGTATACTCTACATTGACTTGGTTTCGCGTTTAGTACACGTACTTTGGGTTATAACGACAGCTCATCCATTCTGATTTGTTGGATTTTGTCATTTTTCACTGAAGTTCTCACTCCACTGTTGAAGTACTCGTAAAATACCACAAGCATGTGATTCCGAGAAAGGTTGTGAATTTGTTAATCAATGCCATTTGTAATAAAGAGAAGCTGGGTTCAGATCCCCATGTCGACAATGGGATTTCAAAAGTAAAATCCTTCTGTGGTTACTACTGTGTCATCTTACAAAATGCTTAAAATGCTGAAATGCTAAAATCGATTATATCCTACGGAAATGTTACATATTTGATTAATTTACCATTTTAAGTACTTCATAAGATGGCCAGGCAATGCACCCAGAAGAACGTTAATGATATTGACACCGTCCGCTGAAGACTAGGCACGAGTTGAGTTTTGTATTTTTTTTTTTTTTTTTTTTACATTCATGATTGAAATGGAGGACAGTGGGACGTCAGCTGGTATAAATTTATATTAAAATGAAGAAATTTCTCCAGCTGTATTTAAGGTGTCGATTTTATTTTGGCAACTAGTTTCTACGTTGTAAGAAATTCATCTTCAGGCCCATACAGTGGTTGACGTCAACTGCGTGCGGCTGTTACTAGAAGCCAGTGGTGAGATACGGACGTGCTCCGTGTGGAAGGTGGTTAGTAACTCTAATCAAATATTTAATATTTCCCATGAATATAATCGATTTTAGCATTTCAGCATTTTAAGCATTTTGTAAGATGACACAGTAGTACTCACAGAAGGATTTTACTTTGAAATCCCATTGGTGACATGGGGATCTGAATCCAGCTTCTCTTTACTTCAAATGGTATTGCTTAACAAGTGCACAACCTTTCTCGGAATCACAGGCCTTTGGTATTTTACTTCAAGAGTGGAGTGAAAACTTCAGTGACAACTGACAAAATCCAACAAAGCAGAATGGATGAGCTGTCTTTATAAGCTAAAGTACGGGTACTAAACGTGAAACGATATCAATGTAGAGTTACTAACCATCTTGCACATGGAGCACGTCCGTATATCACCACTGACGTTTAGTATCAGCCTCACGCAGTTGACGTCAACAAGTGTATGGGCCTGAAGATGACATTCTTACAACGTAGAAACTAGTTGCAAAATAAAATCGACATCTTAAATACAGCTGGAGGAATTTCTTAATTTTTAATGTAGAGTTTTGTATTGTTTTGTTAATTAACTTCAGGTGAATGTTGTGAAGGTGTATGAACAGTTCCCGCTTTCTTCCTCCCTGCTTCCTTCTCATACTCAAGTACTGGTTCGTTATCAAACGCATGTACGTAGGCGAGATGTAATACTGCCTTCCTTTAAGTTTCCAGGAAATCAGGTATTGATCAGTGTGACATGGCAATTTTTCTCTGAATCTGTTCAGTAACATATTTCAGAGGATGGTACGCAAATTCCCTTGATCAGGTAGTCGTTCAGTTACACTGCTCGCCAACTGCAGATCTGGATTAGCATCGCCAGCCGCTCTTATCATTTCAATGTTAGTTTTTCTGCCTTTCCTATGTAGTGCCTTCGGAGTTGAAAGATTACAAGCTGGATGCACAGGATAGGTATCATTTAACAGGAATTAGCCGTCAGAGAAATGTTGAGCCATGGGCAGATGCGCAGCCTGGTAACCAGATTGGCATTCACGGGCGGCCTACACACTCCACGCAGGACACGGGACACAATTTTTGTATCAAAAGTAACATGGAGTTCTTCGTAGAAGACCTTTAACAAGAGAAGAGAACTCTAGCTAGGTGTGGTTTCCTCCAGGGCTTGTGAATTTTAGTAATGACACCTCAGAATAAAATTCAGTTTAAACTTTCAGAATACTGCTTTCTAATTGGGTCATACCGTTATTTTCTGAAAATCTCGTGCTTTTTCGCTGTGCTTACATGCAGTGTAATGGATGAGCCGTTTTCAGAATTGTGCCATGGATGGGAAATATTTTCTTGCTTTCTCCACACCTAAGAGGCCTATTGGTTCAACATAAAGAAAATAAATGAAAGTAGAACGTTGTTTAACGTCTCCGATTGAGTTTTACTGGTCGGCAGTCGTAGTCTTTGTCATTACTAGTCAGAGAGTTCCTGCTCACATGAAAAAGATAAAACTTTCAGAAGAATCAGAAGGAGAACACATCGTTTTAGACTTTTGAAGAATAAACACTTCGGTCTGACTTTTGCAGAGGAATCGCGTCACTGTAAGCTTCTGAAGAGTAGAGACTTCACTGCAGATTGGTTGGTTGCTTGGTTGATTCAGGGTGGGGGATGACCAAACAATGATTTCATCCGTCCCGTCGAGTTAGGGAAGGATTGGGAAGGAAGTCGGCTGTACCCTCGCGCAGGAGCCATCCCTGCATTTACCTGAAGCAATTTAGGGAAATCACGGAAATTTTTAACATTGTGCAGCCCTGTCAGCAACTGTGATAATTGAACATGTAACACGTCAGGCTCAGTTGCAAATAGACCAATCTTTACACAGGTTTCAGCCAAAATAATTTGGCCTTCTTCAGAAGCAAGTGACACTAAACTATTGCATGCCAAAATTTGGCCGTTTCAAGTATAAAACTGTAGTACCGTAGTAACCAGTCATAAATCTACATTATTTGGGCTGAAGAGAAACTGCTTACTACGGTGGTACAGTTTTATACTTGACATGGCCAAACTTTGGCATGCAGTAGTTTAGTGTTACTGGCTTCTGAAGAAGGCCAAATTATTTTGGCTGAAACCTGGGTAAAGATTGATTTCTATTTGCAACTGAGGCTGAGGTGTTACAAGTTCAAATCACGGGAAACCTAAATCAGGATGATTGGACGCAGTTTTGAACAGTCGTCCTCCCCAATGCGAGTCCAGTGTGCTGAGCACTGCGCCATCTGTCTCGGTTTCACTGCAGATATTCGCAGAGTAATGAATTCACTGTAGGGTTTTGAAGACTGGATTTTTGGAGAGTTAAGACTTGAGGTTAGGACAGGAGAGATGAATGATGAGATGAGCCTTCCTGCCACTAGAAGGATGTTGTTACTTGCTTATGCAGAAAGAGAGTGCTGAAATGACATTACACAACCATTGCTGCCGCCATCTGTCTTCTTCAAGTTACGTTTGTCTGGTAAGACAGGCTACAATCACAATAGCTGATGTCGCTGTGACGCAAAGTTAATTGGGTCCCTTCACTAGCTGAGTATGCGATAAACCATACTTCCAGCTTATGTTCTCAATGCGCATTTTGGCAGTCTTATGGTGTTTGTTTATACCTTCTGTGTGCTCTCAGCATTTAACGAACAACTTATGCAGTCATTGGCCACGACTGCAAATTATTGATGTAACTGTTTTTCAACCTCTCCGCCCACCAATTCCAAGGTTATGCTTTGAGTTACAGTCCCTTGTCCATATGTTAATGGGTCCTTTCAAAATATCAGTAGATAATTCTCGTTTTTAAATAAGTATAATTGTTATTGTGACCGTTTGTTTCCATTCTTAGCTAGAAGATCCGCCCTCCCATTAATGTACACTAAGGTGTCAGAAGTCATGAGACACCTCCTAATTTCGTCTCGGACCTCCTTTTACCCCGCTTAGTGCAACAAATCGCTGGAAGTTCCCTGCAGAAATATTGAGTTATGCTGTCACTAAAGCCGTCCAGAAATGCGGATATGTTGCCGGTGCACGATTTTGTGTACGAACATATCCCTCGCTTACGTCCCACAAATGATCGATGAGATTCATGTCAAGCCTAGTCATATGGAGCATTTTCGTGGGAACATGAAATCAATGAATTATTGCAGATAGCCTCCCCGTTGCCGAACATAACTATTCCCAGTCACTAATCGGTTCAGTTGGACCAGAGGACCCAATTCATTCCATGCAAACACAGCCCACACCATTATGGAGCCACCAACCGGCTTGCACAGTGTCCATGGCTTCGTGAAGTCTGCACCACATTCAAACCACCACCTCTTACTAACTGAAATCGGGACTCATCTGACTAGGCTACGGTTTCTCACTTATCGATGGTCCAACCGATTTGGTCACGAGCGGTATTCTCAGCACGCACTTGCACTGTGATCTTGGAGTATCGAATTACCTAACGATTTCCGTAATACACTCCTGGAAATGGAAAAAAGAACACATTGACACCGGTGTGTCAGACCCACCATACTTGCTCCGGACACTGCGAGAGGGCTGTACAAGCAATGATCACACGCACGGCACAGCGGACACACCAGGAACCGCGGTGTTGGCCGTCGAATGGCGCTAGCTGCGCAGCATTTGTGCACCGCCGCCGTCAGTATCAGCCAGTTTGCCGTGGCATACGGAGCTCCATCGCAGTCTTTAACACTGGTAGCATGCCGCGACAGCGTGGACGTGAACCGTATGTGCAGTTGACGGACTTTGAGCGAGGGCGTATAGTGGGCATGCGGGAGGCCGGGTGGACGTACCGCCGAATTGCTCAACACGTGGGGCGTGAGGTCTCCACAGTACATCGATATTGTCGCCAGTGGTCGGCGGAAGGTGCACGTGCCCGTCGACCTGGGACCGGACCGCAGCGACGCACGGATGCACGCCAAGACCGTAGGATCCTACGCAGTGCCGTAGGGGACCGCACCGCCACTTCCCAGCAAATTAGGGACACTGTTGCTCCTGGGGTATCGGCGAGGACCATTCGCAACCGTCTCCATGAAGCTGGGCTACGGTCCCGCACTCCGTTAGGCCGTCTTCCGCTCACGCTCCAACATCGTGCAGCCCGCCTCCAGTGGTGTCGCGACAGGCGTGAATGGAGGGACGAATGGAGACGTGTCGTCTTCAGCGATGAGAGTCGCTTCTGCCCTGGTGCCAATGATGGTCGTATGCGTGTTTGGCGCCGTGCAGGTGAGCGCCACAATCAGGACTGCATACGACCGAGGCACACAGGGCCAACACCCGGCATCATGGTGTGGGGAGCGATCTCCTACACTGGCCGTACACCACTGGTGATCGTCGAGGGGACACTGAATAGTGCACGGTACATCCAAACCGTCATCGAACCCATCGTTCTACCATACCTAGACCGGCAAGGGAACTTGCTGTTCCAACAGGACAATGCACGTCCGCATGTATCCAGTGCCACCCAACTGCTCTAGAAGGTGTAAGTCAACTACCCTGGCCAGCAAGATCTCCGGATCTGTCCCCCATTGAGCATGTTTGGGACTGGCTGAAGCGTCGTCTCACGCGGTCTGCACGTCCAGCACGAACGCTGGTCCAACTGAGGCGCCAGGTGGAAATGGCATGGCAAGCCGTTCCACAGGACTACATCCAGCATCTCTACGATCGTCTCCATGGGAGAATAGCAGCCTGCATTGCTGCGAAAGGTGGATATACACTGTACTAGTGCCGACATTGTGCATGCTCTGTTGCCTGTGTCTATGTGCCTGTGGTTCTGTCAGTGTGATCATGTGATGTATCTGACCCCAGGAATGTGTCAATAAAGTTTCCCCTTCCTGCGACAATGAATTCACGGTGTTCTTATTTCAATTTGCAGGAGTGTAGTATGTCCCATGCGTCTAGCTCCAACTACCATTCCGCGTTCAAAGTCTGTTAATTCTCGTCGCGAAGCCATAATTACGTTGGGAAGCTTTCACATAAGCACCCGAGTAGAAATGACAGTTCCATCAATGCAATGCTCTTTTATTACTTGTGTACGCGATACGACCGCCATTTGTGTATGTGCATTTCGCTATCCCATGAATTTTGTCACCTCATTGTACCTATGTCACGTGTGTGATACCCATTTGTTAATGCTTAATTGGGCCAACCTATTAATATTCATTTAAATAAGAAGTTTCTACTTCGCAACTGTACCCTTCTCTTAAATTAATTTGCACGATCATTTAGGGTGATACCTCACTCTGCTGATCACGAGAGTTTGGTATTGTACATCATGGGGTATTCTCCCGCCACGAACGACACCCCACATGCGCCTTTATTGGATGTCATGCACATTGCTGGGTAGCTTGTTTAATCGTAAGGATAAACTATGTCGTCCGACGTGGAGAGAAAATGGACCAGGAGAATACCAGACAGCAGTGTCCACTCGAAAGTCATCGTTCTCCGTTGCAATTATCTCGAACCGTACATCAGTTTCTCATAGGTACTAATAACTGTGTGTATACGCGCTCCTGGCCCAAATTACATGTTCCTTTCTCGTTTCTGTGAAGTCGAGAAAAAAAGTTGCTGTAGCAAGAAGCGACTTCCTGGACCCTCTAATTGAAATGTAAATTGCCGACGTACTGTCGATGTCCGGAGCACAGTAATTTCGGGTGGAGCGCTGTTGGATGCCGATCATGTGCTAATTGCTGCTAACTTCCACCTTGCGGTCGACTCGCAGATCTCCGCAAGTCGTCTAAGGCCGAGACAGCTGAGGCGGCAATCCGCTTCTGTTTTCTGGCTAGCGTTTAGAACTGGCAAAATTTTTAGTATGTTGCACGAGCAGTTAAGCTGAATTTTATTATTCATCTAGTATATTGCAATACGGGAAAATGCAGTAAGGACGGTCGACGGCTAATGGCGGTTACTGACAAGGGAACCTCCCCATCGCACCCCCCTCAGATTTAGTTATAAGGTGGCACAGTGGATAGGCCTTGAAAAGCTGAACACAGATCAATCGAGAAAACAGGAAGAAGTTGTGTGAAACTATGAAAAAAATTAATAAAATATACAAACGGAGTAGTCCACGCGAAGATAGGCAACATCAAGGACAATGGGAGTCTACGAGCGCCGTGGTCTCCTGCTTAGCGAGAGCAGCTATGAAACGAGAGGTCCTAGGTTCAAGTCTTACCTAGAGTGAAAATTTTAATTTTTTATTTGCAGTTTATGTGACAAACTCTTATGTTTTCATCACTTTTTTGGGAGTGATTATCACATCCACAAGAAAACCTAAATCGGGCAAGGTAGAAGAATCTTTTTACCCATTCGCCAAGTGTACAAGTTAGGTGGGTCGACAACATATTCCTGTCGTGTGACACACATGCCGTCACCAGTGTTGTATAGAATATATCAGACGTGTTCTCCTGTGGAGGAATCGGTTGACCTATGACCTTGTGATCAAATGTTTTCGGTTCCCATTGGAGAGGCACGTCCTTTCGTCTACTAATCGCACGGTTTTGCGGTGCGGTCGCAAAACACAGACACTAAACTTATTACAGTGAACAGAGACGTCAATGAACGAACGGACAGATCATAACTTTGCAAAAATAAAGGAAGTAAAATTTTCAGTCGAGGGAACACTTGAACCAAGGACCTCTCGTTCCGCAGCTACTCACGCTAACCACGCGACCACGGCACTCCAGAGTTCAAATTCGCCTTGATGTTGCATATCTAGCGCATGGACTACTCAGTTTGTATATTTTACTAATTTTTTTCATAGTTCCACACAACTTCTTTCTGTTTTCTCGATTGATCTGTGTTCAGTTTTTCAAGCCCTATCCACTGTGCCAACTTATAACTAAATCTGAGGGGGGTGCGATGGGGAGGTTCCCGTGTGAGGTATAAACAACTGCTATGGTTCAGGAACACTAGAGCAAGTTCTTTTACTTAGTGGCCCTCTAGGGAAATACTGGGGATGATGCCGTCACCTTGTCAGTCTCTCTACAGTTTTAATGGCGTGAAGTATTGCGAGTGCTTCATCTAAGAAATCAAGTTTTAACCAAACGTGCTCTTTTTTTTTTTTTTTTTTTTTTTTTTTTTGGCAGTCTTCTAACTCGTCTGATGCAGCCCGCCACGAATTCCTCTCCTGTGCCAACCACTTCATCTCAGAGTAGCACTTGCACCCTACGTCCTCAATTACGTGTTATGACAGACATAATTTATGTCTATCTCCCACTACACTTTATATACTCTAAAACTCCTCTAGTAGCATTGAAGTAATTCCCTGATTTCCTCTCTTCGTGTTCCTTCCTTGTGTACGTATTACTCAAATGTTACTTTCATCGCATATTTTTTTGGAGAACCCTCCATTCATTACCTTATTAGCAGTCTCTCTCTTCAGGCCATAAGTGGCCCATCGGGACCGTCAGACCGCCGTGTCATCCTCAGCTGAGGATGTCGATAGGAGGGCGTGAGGTCAGCACACCTCTCTCCCGATCGTTATGATGGTGTTCTGTGACCGGTGCCGCTACCATTCGGTCGAGTAGCTCCTCAATTGGCATCACGAGGCTGAGTGCACCCCGAAAAATGGCAACAGCGCAAGGCGGCCCGGATGGCCACCCATCCAAGTCCCGGCCACGCCCGAGAGCGCTTAACTTCGGTGATCTGACAGGAACCGGTGTAACCACTGGGGCAAGGACGTTGCCCATTACCTTATTTGGTGACTTAATTTTGAATATCACTCTACAGCACCACATCTCAATAGCTTCGATTCTCTTCTTTCCAGTTTTCCCACGTCCATGCTTTACTATCATTCAATACTGTGCTCCATAAGTACATTCTTGGAAATGTGCTTCTCAAATTAAGGTCTACGTTTGATAGTAGCAGACTTGTTTTGGCCGGTAATGTTATTTCTGCCTGTGATAGTCCGCCTTTTCTTATGTCATCTTCGTTTCGTGAGCTATTTTGCGAAGGTAGCAGTATTATTCAACTGCGTATATTTCGTTGTCCTCAATTCTAACGTCAAATTTCTCACTAATCTCATTTCTGCTATTCTTCTTTACGTTCGCCTTTTTTCGGTTTACTCTCAACGCTTATTGTGTGCTCAGTAGACAGTTCATTCCATTCATTACTCTGTAATGAGCCACTGGAGACCACATGTTGCTTGTACCAAAACACTCAGAAAATACAGGGTGAAAATTAATCAAACCGACAAACTGCAACGGCGGATTCCTGACTGGAAATGAAGGAAAAAATGTCGTTTGAACCTGCGTCTGGAAATGGACGGTGTGCGTGCAACGACAACAAATCGTCTCGGAATGCAGTTCAGAGCTGCATCACGTCAACGTCGCAACAGTGGCCTACATGCCAGCGATGATGCAAAATACACATAATCGATCTTTGGCTTACACCATGTTGGCGGGCCACTTGACTGGAACTCGTACTATGGTTCATATCAATATCCTGTACAGACCAGTACTCCAAATTTGATGTTCACGCTGTCCGCCACCTCCTTGTACGTTCATCTGCCTGAAAGGACCGATGATCATACAAACGGCCAAAAAGACTTCAAATGTTGTGTGATGCGGTTGGTGTTTGTGAGGGTTCTTGTTTTGATATCGACATGCTGCGTCTCGACCGTTTCCATCTGCTTGGCCGTACACAAACACCATCTCGGCTTGCTCCCTACATGAATACCGGACCATTCTGCTGCTTGCAGTACGCTGCGTCAATCACACAGTCTGCAACACACAACGAACACAGGGCACATGGTCAGAGGAACGTTCATTTGTCAGCGCCATTTGGCAACGATGCATTTCCGGACACGTGTTCATAGGACCTTTTGCCCTCCATTTCCAGCCGTCCCAGCACTTTGTCGGTTTTATTAATGTTCTCTCTTTATACTTGAACAACAAGCGAAATTGGGCTGGGGTTCTGGTTCACCCAGTATATACGAACGTTTTTAACACACCGTTACCTAACACAATAGATGATCAAAAACCTGGCAAATTTTCTTAAAAAATGCCTTTTAACCTCTAGGTAGTCATGCAACAGGTGATATTACATTCCCTATGAACTAATTATTTACATTATATATTTAACGGCGTTGTAATACATTTTGTAGTTGATTCAGAAGGACCAGTATACGATTAAGGGACACGGAATTTGAGATAATGTAGCAGGTGTCAAAATTAATAACAGTTCTTATTTAATGAAATTTAGTTACCCCTGAATTTGATACAAACACGCATCCCAGAATAGTTATGTGAGTGCTGAGACGTGCGTGCAATGAAGCAAAAACTTGAAAACTTTTACTAAGATTCCCATCAGAATACGCACGTAACCGAAATAAAATGTGGTAGTCATTCTGAGAACACGTAGCAGAACGAGTCTACATTGTTACGTACGACGTCCGGCCGCTACCTGCATCATGAAAATGTTGGACCGATCGTCCGGCGTAGTTTTTGTGGAAAGCCAATACCGAAATAAGTGGTACTTTCAAGAAGCTGGCATCTGGCGACTGTCTGGATTTCTTGTCCAACGAGATAACGAAGCACGAAATCAATTACCGAATTAACTACAGATGGCTCGGGAAACGGAAGTCAGCGTGCTAATAACGAGTGGAATGTGTCTTGATAAAATGAGAACGATTAAACTGATTGTTCAAACACTGCTGTGGTATTTATCGAACCGTAAAATACCTTGAAAGTTACCAGTGGCCTCATTGCAGCCCTATGAATCATAGAATATACCACCACTGGCAAACTTGTCGCCATTCAACTGCTGCATGGGAGCAAGAACAGCATACCGCCAGTGATGCTTGATGAAGTACCACATAAATACTCACTACCTTTATCCAAGCCCGCCCGGTTGGCCGTGCGGTCTAACGCACGGCTTTCCGGGCGGGAAGAAGCGCCTAGTCCCCGGCACGAATCCGCCCGGCGGATTTGTGTCGAGGTCCGGTGAACGGGCAAGTCTGTGGGTAGTTTTTAGGCGGTTTTCCATCTGCATCGGCGAATACGGGCTGGTTCCCCTTATTCCGCCTCAGTTACACTATGTCAGCGATTGCTGCACAAACAAGTTCTCCACGTTCGCGTACACCACCATTACTCTACCACGCAAACATAGGGGTTACACTCGTCTGGTGTGAGACGTTCCCTGGGGAGTCCACCGGTGGCCGAACCTCACAATAACACTGGGTTCGGTGTGGGGCGGCGGAGTGGTGAAGTGGACTGCGGTAGTCGTCGTGGGGTTGTGGACCACTGCGGCTGCGGCGGGGACGGAGCCTCTCCGTCGTTTCTAGGTCCCCGGTTAACATACAATACAACACCTTTATCCAACAGACCTGAGTAAACTCTTATAACCCTCAGAAATTACGACGTTCAGATCACCCCTCTAGATACTAACCAGAAAATACAGAGTTAATTCCATTTTTAAATTATACAGAATAGATTAACGAAGAAGTGTAGGGCGAGACCATGGTTTATAATTGCAGTCACTGGTAATGGCCTCTTACCAATCTGTTGAGCTGTGCTCGTCGGAGGATGCTGAAAAGAAATAATTCAGAACAACATACCAAATGAAATCAGATTAGACCACAGTAAGTCTGGGGACAGACTCGAATGTTTCATTTTCGTAGATTAGCAAGTGCTTTTCACACAAAATCTTCACCCTAACGAAAAAGTCCTAATTTTTCCTGACAGAGATAGCCAGCATAGTTGTATTAACAAGAGCATTACTCACTATAGGAACTTCCCACCACAACCCCCTCAGATTAAGTGGTAAGATGGCCCGGTGGATATCCCGTCAAAAACTGGACACAGATAAAGCATGAAAACAGGAACAAGGCGTAATGTAGCGCGAAAAAAAAGCAAAATAGAAACAGTGAACGGTCCAAGTTCATGATACATAACGTCGAGCGAATCTGAATAGCAACGGCGTCATGGTTAGGTAGTCACGGTGTTAGACTGCGAAGGGGAGACCTGTGTTCAAATCTGCCTCGTGCCTCTCTTTCTCTTTTTTTCAAGAATTTTAGAACTGTCCGCCCGGTCATTGACGTCTTTGTTCGCTGTATTCAAATCTGTGTCTGTGTCGTAGTGTAATGTCCGTCTGCAGCAGTGAGGTGTAAAGAATGGACTTCTAGACATACATACCTCCTATTTGTTCTACAGAAGTACCAAGTATTATGACTATTGCGTTCGGTTTTGGAAGTTTTAACTCTTGATTTCCTTCGTTGTACCATAGTTCACACCCATTTATTTGTTTTTTTTATTATTTTTTTTTATTTCGGTCAGTGGCCCTGTCTCAGTATTCATCACATTTACTTTCGACGAGAATATATTTTTACCACATGACTCATATTCTATAAGTATTGCACAGCGTAACGATTGCCAGTACTACAGAAGGAGAACAGACACGTCAATGAGCAGACGGAAAGTTCGTAATTTCGTGAAGAAAAAAAAATGAGGTACAAGGAAGATTTCAAAACAGATTTCCCGATTTGCAGTTCAACAACGTGACCAAATAACCAGGACGACGTGGTTCCTGCGGTTCGCTAGATGCTGCACGTCTTGAACTTGTATCGTTCACTGTTTCTATTTTGCTTGTATTTTTCCAGTTCAGTACACATTCTTCCTGTTTCATGCTTGATCTGTGTTCAGTTTTTGACGCGGTATCCACTGGGCCATTTTACCACTAAATCTGAGAGGGGTTGGAGCCCACATCTGGCACACAGTTTTAACCCCCCAGGAAATTTCAAAGTAGCGCACACTCCTCTGCAGAATAAAAGATACATTTCTTGTAGGGCTCATAGAGGCTTCATAAATTGAGACTGTGAAATAAATAGAAAATTAGGTAATACATCCGGTTGTTGTGTTTTATAGCGATTTTACTACTCCACTGTACATTCAGAAAATTTTGGAAATTTGTGGTAAGGTCTTATGGTACCAAACTGCTGATGTCATCGGTCCCTAAGCTTACGCACTACTTAATCTAGCTACGCTAAGGCCAACACACACACCCATGCCCGAGGGAGGAGTCGAACCTCCGACGGGGGAATCCGCGCGGACCTGACAAGACGCCTCCCGCGCGGCGTACATTCAGAAGTCACGGTATCATCAGGGGCTCTTGTCTTTACCCAAGGCCGTTCATTGTAATGTCACCAAGCCAGAAATGCGTATCTGAGGGTGCCGTATTACTGCAATCTGCGTAATTTTGTTGGGACATATACAGAATTACGGAAGAATGTAATGTAGATTTCTTTTAACTTCCAATATACCTAAGCGTTATACTGCCTGATAAAAAAAAGTGAAGCAACCAGAAGACATGATCTGATGTCAGTATAACTTGGTATACGTGCACAACCTCAGCGGTGGTTGGAATTTTCTGTGAAAGGTGGAACCATCACTAGAGAGCTGTTCGTGTTTAGTGTTGTTACCAGACCTGGAGAGGTGTACACATGGCGTGAACAGCATCAGATGTTGACTAATCACTGTGAAAAACGCGAAGGTTCTATGCACTCGTAACAGACAGCGTTATCAGCATCTGACAGAGTTTGAAAGGTGCCTCATGTGTGTGTCTTCATTTGACCGGCCGGTATAATCGTGTAATATGCACTTTTATTGGGCATTCGAATGTGACAATGGTTGAGCGTCAGACTGCTACTCTAATCCTTTCACATCTGTCCCTGTCATGGACTCCCTGTAACACTCTGTGTGACAATGCTCCATTGGTCGGAGGACAGCTGAAGCCAAATTAGGGAATTACTTTGCCATTCTTAACCTGCCGTTAACACCTTCACCAAAACGGCTGCATTTTGAGGGGCGCCCCGACAAGGAAACATGGACTGCTGATGAATGGCACAGCTCTGTGTTCAGCGAGGCATCTTCTTTCTCCGCTACCCCGGGTGATCATCGTCCGCTGGTATGGCGCCGAAATGGGGAGAGAACCCATTCCTCTTTGGAGAGACACAGCGGTCTTACAACGGGCGTCACGATGTGGGGAGCCACTGGCTATCACTTCGGTCACTGCTTAGCGAACTCTGACGGCACAGCGATATGTCACGGAGACGCTACGACCTCATGTGTTACCTCTCATGCAACAGTATGATAGTGCCATTTTTGCAAAAGAACAATACTCGTTCAAACACGGCACGTGTCTCTATGAATTGTCTGCGTGAGGTTGAGGTGTTCAGGCGGCCAGCATAATCCCAGATATGTCCCCGACAGAACATGTATGGGACCAGCTCGGATGTCAACTCCGTCTCAGTGCCATTATGGAGGATATGGAGGAACAGGTGTAACTGTTGTGGGCTATCTTATCTCAAGAGAGGACGCAGCAGCTTAATGACACCATTCTCAACCGAATTATTGCATTCCTCCATGTCAGTGGGGGTGCAACATCGTACTGGTAAGTGGACTTACACTGTCTAGTTATTAATAAATTTGACCCGATATTGTAATCGCTGAAATAACACTTCATACCATCTTAACCCATGAAGTTTCATTTTGTTTCCAGCTACCCTTCTAGATGGTTCACTATTTTGTCAGACAGTGCATGTGGAATTCTGTTGCACAGGTTGTTTGGTTGGTTTGGGGGAGGGGACCAAAGAGACAGGTCATGGGCCCCATCGTTAGGGAAGGATTGGGAAGGAAATCGGTAGTGCCCTTTGAAAGGAACTATCCCGACCTTTGCCTGAAGTGATTTAGGGAAGTCACGGGAAACCTAAATCAGTATGGTCGGACGCGAGTTTGAACCGTCGTCCTCCCAAGCGGGAGTCCAGTGTGCTAACCATGCACCACTTCGCTCGGTTTCCTGTAATATATGACGTCACAATGAACTAACTCGCACGTGCTCCGTTTACACAGTCTTCGAATATAACAAGTTTCAAAGAATACGACAAACTGCATGGATATTTCAATATCAAATGGCTCTGAGCACTTTGGGACTCAACTGCTGTGGTCATCAGTCCCCTAGAACTTAGAACTACTTAAACCTAACTAACCTAAGGACATCACACACATCCATGCCCGAGGCAGGATTCGAACCTGCGACCGTAGCAGTCGCACGGTTCCGGACTGCGCGCCTAGAACCGCGAGACCACCGCGGCCGGCGATATTTCAATTTCAATATCACAAGGATAATAAATAACTTATATCTTATACAATGAAGAGCCAAAGAAACTGGCGCACCTGCCTTATATCGTGTAGGGCTCTCGCGAGCACGCAGAAGTGCCGCAACACGACGTGTCTTTGACTCGACTAATGTCTGAAATAGCACTGAAGGAACTGACACGGTGAATCCTGCAGGGCTGTCCATAAATCCATAAGACTAGGAGGGAGTGGAGATCTCTTCTGAACAGCATGCATCCGAGATATGCTCCATAATGTTTGTGTCTGGGGACTTTGGTGGCCAGCAAAAGTGTTTAAACACAGAAGAGTGTTTCTGGAGCCACTCTGTAGCAATTCTGGACAAGTGAGGGTGTCGCACTGTCCTGCTGTAAATTCCCAAGTTCGTCGGAATGCACGATGGACATGAAAGGAAGCAGGTGATCAGACAGGATGTTTACCTGTCAGTCGTATCTAGACGTATCAGGGTTTCCATATCACTCCATCTGCACACGCTGTTCACCATTACAGAGCCTCCACCAGCTTGAACAGTCCCCTGCTGTCTTGCAGGATCTATGGATTCATGATGTTGTCTCCATACCCTTACGCGTCCATGCGGTCGGTACAATTTGAAACGAGACTCGTCCGACCAAGCAACATGTTTCCAGTCATCAATAGTCCAATGTCGGTGTTGACGCGCGCAGGCGAGGCGTAAAGCTTTGTGTCGTGCATTCATCAACGGCACACGAGTGGGCCTTAGGCTTTGAAAGCCCATATCGATGATGTTTCGTTGAATGGTTTGCACGCTGACACTTATCGATGTTCCGGCATTGAAACCTGCAGCAATTTGCGGAAGGGCTGCACTTCTGTCGCTTTGAACGATTGTCTGCAGTCGTCGTTGGCCTTGTTCTTGTAGGACCTTCTTCTAACCGCAGCGATATCGGAGATTCGATGTTTTACCGGATTCCTGGTATTCATGGAGCACTTGTCAAATGGCCGTGCGGGAAAACCCCCACTTGATCGCCACCTACCATCGCTTGTGCGCCGACAATAACACCACGTTAAAACTCATTTAAATCTTGATAACCTGCCACGGTAGGACCAGTAACCGATCTAACAACTGCACCAGACACTTGGTTTCTTATATAGGCGTTGACGACCGCAACGCCGCATTCTGCCTGTTAACATATCTGTGTATTTGAGTACGCATACCTCTACCAGTTTTTTTGGCACTTCAGTGTAAAATAAACTTTATCTTTATACGAAAAATTTTTGTTATATTCGACAGAAAATAAATATACTATTGTTTATTCCTGTGAACTAATGGAATTAAATATTAAGATTAAAAATTTTTGGAAATTTATGGTGCGGTCTTATGGAACCTAACTACTTAGATCATCGGTGCCTAAGCTTGAACACTACTTAATCGTACTTAAACTTACGCTAAGGACAACACACACACCCATGCCCGAGGGAGGATTCGAACCTCCGACGGGGGGAGCCGGGCGGACCGTGACAATGCACCCTAGACCGCTCGGCTACCCCACGCGACATTTAAGATTATTAATACAGGTTATAAGGGGGTTATTCAATAATCGTAAGGCTTTCACTGCCTAGGAAGGCAGGACAATGTTGTTCACCGTGGCGTCTCAGTGAATGCTAACTTCTCAATTAAATTTCGGAAAACATTGTTAGATATACTTGAAGACTACTGACTTACACGATCATGTAATACTCCAACATTTAATATTTGCCCGACCTATGTTGGGATTTATCGTAGTTGTTTACCGATTTCAGTAAAAGATGCCAGCCACATTTCCTCAGTCCTCGATGTTAGGGCAGTTGTGACGTACGAACCAGAAGAAGATTTCTAGCGTGGAACGTGTTGTGAGCCACATTTGGCGACCCACGTCAGGCCACATTCCCGGAAAGTGGGCGTCGGCCCTACGGCACAGCAGACGCTGCTAGCGGAAACCTGCCCCGTGACCAGTTTATCTGTCCAACCTCACAAATTGAAAAACTGGTCGGGAAAGTTCCCTCGCGCCGGACGCTCGGAGGCGGTTCGAGTTCCTAAGGAGAATTTCGGATTTTCTCCTTGGAAAGCCATTAAAAACGCTATTAAGCTCATCGGTCACAGTGAAAGCTATTTTCCATTACGTCCGTTTCTATTATCTGCGACAAACTAGTGGCTCTCCACAAGTCTCAGTTACTGAATGCTTAACAATTTTTAATATTTGTGACTTATTGCATTTGGCTTGTGTTCCTTATTTTATCTTGCGCCGCACCGTAGCCGAACGGCCATTGTGTGAAATATATTCATTAAAGTCAACTCGTGTGAAACAGAACGATTTTTATTCACTCCCGATATCTTGCAACAGTAGAAGCAGATAAACACATAAATTCAGTCTTCCTAAATTTACAACTAATAACTAGGATACGATGGCATGGGATATGTTCATAGATATTAGACTGGCTCGATGAAATTTCGAATAACGCAGCACGTTGTAATGGACGATGATTCTGTAACAGAAACGGTTCATTCAGGTGACCACAGCATGTACGTGTTCCTTTCTCTCTCTCTCTTCTTCTTCTTTTTTTTCTTTTTTTTGTTACCAAAATTTTTCCAATCTTTCTTGATAGGTTCTTTGGCTTCCAAATTTGTCATGTTATTAATAGGTGCAGTTATTAACCTCGACGACCTCTATTAACATGGGGTGACAGACGTCAGTATTGTTGTGTTCGGCCGTCAACCGAAAATTCCTCCGCCGCTTCTCTGCCCAACGATTAAGCTAGGACAATGCCTGATACCTGTGGAGAACTGTCTGATGAAAAGTAGTCTGTGATTAATGAAGTAGGTCGCTGCAGACAACTTTTCCACGTCGACGCTTCTGGCGAAATGCCAATCAATCCACTCAAACATTCTACAACAGTCAGTTTTACGGTAAATGTAGTCAGATATAAAGCAACATACATCCCAAACCTTTCAGAGTAAAACGCTTTCTTGAGAGATTGCATACGAGGACCTAATCAAATTTATTTTCGAGTGTTTTTCAGTGGAAAGATCCCTGGTACGTTGCACTGATGTAATTCGAGTCAATTAAGAGCTCACTCCTCGATGTATAGCCTGTCTGATATAGGACATACGCTATGTGTAACGCCAAATATAAACCGGAGTCCAAAGTTTGTTCCGCACCCTGTCGACGATATCTGAAGATAGAAAGGATTTAACATGCTATCGATGAGGAGATCATTAAAGAGAGGACTCGGACTGGGAAAGAATATTAAAGTTTTACAGATATTGGTCTATACCGATTGGTCGTCATTTGTGACGTTTATTGAAATAAATTTTTTGTTTGAGAACACAGGGTTTTGTAATATGTTTCGGAGGAATCAGTATGTTTACTTCGTATTCTTATTAATATTTAACGCATTCTTTGACATCACCCTTACATCGTAAATTACTATGTTAGCTCATGATAAAAATGCTATGTGTGTGGTTGTAACGCCCGAAGGACAGGAAACCCCAATTAACAAACTTTGTGAAAACTTAAAGTAGGGAAGTGAGTCATCTTGACAGTGACAACAACTATTGGTGATAAAAAAAGTTACACTGCCAATGCTTTGATTAACAACTATAGCATTTAAATACTGAGAGTAACATACAAAAGAGGAGATAAAAGGGAAGGATTGTCATGTATTATCTTTTAAACATGTATGGAATAAATTTAAATTCATGTGAACGAAGGTTAAATCAAAGGAGGTAATTCGGTCAAAGATGACATTTACCATGGAAGAGAGTTGTATCCGCATCGAAAAGGAAATTCAATGTGCCTACAATGCAACTCGAATATAGAAATGTTTTGTTTGTTTCTCTTGAGTAGCTCTGGAGTACTATTGCGATAGTCTTATGGAAGCAAACGCTATTAGATTGTTTCAGTTGTGAAAGTTCGAAAGTTCGTGAATGAGAGACTAAAGCCATACTCAGTCATTCGACTGAATAAAGTAATCTTTACCGTTATCAACGCGACGGTGATTTTAATTGAGTGATACTGATTTACTGGACTTAACCTTCGGACTGAAGAACAGTTGCGAACTTGACAGTAATGGATCAGTAACAAGAAAACTATTCGTAGTCTTGAGTAGGAGACAATAATACAAAGTCATGAAGAAAAGCCAATACCTCATTCAATCAAAAGTTGTTGTCAACGTCGCGATTACTGGAATGATGAGAAGTTAATCTTGAACGACATATCGGTGTGTGTGCGTGATAGGGACAAACAATTAATTACAAAAAGATTAATAAACTATGTGTCAAGAGATAAATCAGGTATGCCGCCTACATGATTCAAGGAATAATATCACGTATGTTCATGTTAGTGATTAAGTCTTCTAAACATTTTAAGTGACTGTGTGAAGACAGGAATAACAGACAGTGAAAGGTGAATAATATAAAAATCAGCATTACTGCGTGTTACAAGGACGTTACTTCAACATAAGTGATCGCTGGAGTTACGTTGGACCGTTGTTAATAATTTGACGTAGCAACGGCATGGCAACGGAATTACGAACAGCAATTATTAATCCTCGCTAAGGATGATGTGAAAAACGACCGTAATGATAGGATCAGGAACCAAGATTTCACTGCTCAACGAAACTAACCGGGCATATGATAAAAGATAAACAATTGCAATTTATCAGTTAACACAAACTGATAAGATTGTTACGGACGAACAATAGAATATTTCTTAACTACGCGAGGAGCTGTGTTTTACGAGAGTTACAGGTGCCGTTCCACGTCATACTGACGCAGACGAACATCATTACGAGTCGCGTCTCCTCCCGACGAGTGCAGAAGGAGGGGAGGGACGTCACATGATGCATGCGTTAAACTTTGCTGGTGGATTTTTTGTGTCATCACGCTCATGAACAAAGTACTCTACGAAGTCTTGTCGCCTTTCCGTTCACGCAAATGTCTTCTGTGACGTGCATAAAGGTGCACTAAAATATTTTGCTGCTATGTTACGGAAAAGAAAGGAACCGAAGCGCGTGAGTTGCGATTGTACAGACCAATGCTGACAATTAAATGGAGTGATAAAATAAGAAATTATGAGTTCCCCTGACGAGGAACGGAGCGTGTGAGTGACAGAAATTATGAGGCGTCTTCAAAAGACAAAGAAGGAAACAGCACTGTGGATATAATAAAAGTCTTTACCCATCAGAGGTCTGACCATTCCACTGTTTCATGAGCCTAATGATTTCCTGTTCCAAGAATTCCTGTGAATGAGGCAGGAACCAGGTCTCCACGGTGTCCTTCACATCGTCATCTAGGTTTACGCACTTCTCTCTGAGTTTCTTTATTTATTTGTTTATTTATCTTAAGCGTGAAAAGCACATGGAAGTTGGAGGTCAATGTATCAGGGCTGTAAAGAGGATGCTCAAGTTGCTCCCCGACTGAACTGGAGACGTGTCGACGCGCGTTATCGTGGATCAGAATCACTCCCTCCATTAGCAGCCCACGCCGTTTGCTCTCGATGGTATTGCGTAGGTTGAAGTGTCTCACAGTACCCGTCACTGTTAATGGCTTTTCCTTGCTCGAGGAATTCGACGAGTATCGGATCCTGGACGTCGACTAAGACGGAGTGCTTTGCCTTGCCTGCTGAGGGCAGAGATTTGAATTTGTGAGGGGGACATGGGCACAACGAAATCGGACACTACGTTCGCGTCCCTAGATGTTTCGCTACGTTATCAAAGCGGCGTATTCAAATTTCAACCGGTTTGTTTATTACGACGTTTCGTACATTTCAACGGTGCTTATAGAAGATAAGAGAGAATATCGGAACATTAGTTCTGACATCACGAAACAACTTACATGGTACTAGGAGGGACAGTAGAGTGCAGAAACTTTGGGAGGAAACAGATATTGGAATGAATACAACAATCAGCACAAGATGTCGGGTGTAAGTGCTGCACTTAGGCAGGAGTTGAAGCCGTGAAGAATTCCAGTGACGCCGGCCGTTGTGGCCGAGTGGTTTCTAGGCGCTTCAGACCGGAACCGCGCTGCTGCTACGCTCGCAGGTTCGAATCCTTCCTCGGGCATGGATGTGTGTGATGTCCCTAGGTTAGTTACGTTTAAGCAGTTCTAAGTCTAGGGGTCTGATGACCTCAGATGGTTCAAATGGCTCTGAGCGCTATGGGACTTAACATCTGAGGCAGGATTCGAACCTGCGACCGCAGTGGTCACGCGGTTCCAGACTGTAGCGCCTAGAACCGCTCGGCCACACCGGCCGGCACCTCAGATGTTAAGTCGCATAGTGTTCAGAGCCATTTGAACGATTCCATTGACTAATCACAGGACCGAGGATTAAATGACATTTAGTGAAGAGATTTTTCTATAGGAAACGGCAACACCGTAAATAATAGTATATCAAGTGAATGGTTACAGTACTAACCCAGGCATCATTTCATTACTTGAGTAATATCGACGTATCTCTCTGGTTGCTATTGTTAGGATTAAACCAACATTTTATGTTCTGCTGTTAAGAGCTACGTATTGCGGTTTTGTAACACTTCTCAGGTGTCTGCAATACGTATAACATAATTAAAATACCATGACTGAAATAACGTATTCACTGGTTATTTAGTCGGCAAAGTATCGCCACATTAATTAATACTGTATATTATTTTCTGCTTCTTATTGCTGAAGCAAAGATGGTTACGAGAACGTTATTATTGTAAACATTAATTATTCGTACGGTAAGTTAAACGTAAGTAGGACTTCCTCACTCACAGTAGAGAAGCAGTGTCCTTTCGTCCCTTCCTGCCAATCTTATACAATCTGATATAAAATATCCGGACCCCAGGAACGGCAAATTAGCTCTGTGACTTCCGACGAAGAATGGCCGTTGGATGTCGCTTGAGTAACAAATCCATCAGCGACATTTCAAAACTTCGAAACCTGCCCAAGTCGACTACTGGTAGTGTGATTGTGAACTGGAAAGGCGAAGGAACAACAGCAGGTAAACCAACACCAGGCATACTGCATGTTTAGCCAAGTCGACTGTCGGTAGTGTGATTGTGAAATGGAAAGGCGAAGGAACAATCGCAGGTAAACCAAGACCAGGCAGCGTGCATGTTTGTCCAAGTCGACTGTTCGTAGTGCGATTGTGAACTGAAATGGCGAAGGAACAACCGCAGGTAAATCAACACCAGACAGACTGCATGTTTACCCAAGTTGACTATTGGTAGTGTAATTGTGAAATGGAAAGGCGACGGAACAACCGCAGGTAAACCAAGACCAGGCAGCGTGCATGTTTGTCCAAGTCGACTGTTAGTAGTGTGTTTGTGAAATGGAAAGGCGAAGGAACAACCGCAGGTAAATCAACACCAGGCAGACTGCATGTTTACCCAAGTCGACTGTTGGTAGTGTAATTGTGAAATGGAAAGGCGAAGGAACAACCGCAGGTAAACCAGGACCAGGCAGCGTGCATGTTTGTCCAAGTCGACTGTTAGTAGTGTGTTTGTGAAATGGAAAGGCGAAGGAACAACCGCAGGTAAATCAACATCAGGCAGACTGCATGTTTACCCAAGTCGACTGTTGGTAGTGTAATTGTGAAATGGAAAGGCGAAGGAACAACCTCAGGTAAACCAAGACCAGGCAGCGTGCATGTTTGTCCAAGTCGACTGTTGGTAGTGTAATTGTGAAATGGAAAGGCCAAGGAACAACCGCAGGTAAACCATGACCAGGCTCACTTAATATACTGAGTGGCAGAGACCGTGGAGAGTTGCGGAAGTTAGTTGTAAAAAATCGCAAGAAAGCAGCTGGAGGCAACACTCGTGAGTTCGAAAGTGCTATCAAGAGCCCAGGCAGCACAATGAATTGCACCAGCAGTTATATAGTACGGGAAATAATGGTCGAGCAGCTCCTCATAAGAAACACTTTTAGACTATGTTATCAAAAGCATCCGAACTCACCTTAAACATAAGATTTCGAATAGGTACATTGTCCTGCCACCTACTGCCAGGTACTCCATATCAGCGACCTCAGTAGTCATTAGACATTGTGAGAGAGCAGAATGGGGCGCTCCGTGGAAGTCACGGACTTCGAAAGTGGTCAGGTGATTGGGTGTCACTTGTGACATATGTCTGCACACGAGATTTCCACACTGCTAAACATCCCTAGGTCCACTGTTTCCGATGTGATAGTGAAGTGGAAACGTGAAAGGACACCTAAAGCACAAAAGCGTACAGGCCGACCTCGTCTGTTGACTGACAGAGGCTGGCGACAGTTGAAGAGGGTCGTAATGTGTAATAGGCAGACATCTGTCCGGACCATCACACAGGATCCACTGCAAATACTATCACAGTTAGGCGAGAGGTGAGAAAACTTGGATTTCATGGACGAGCGGCTGGAGTCACACATCACGCCAGTAAATGCCGATCGACGCCTCGCTTGATCCAAGGAGCGTAAACATTGGACTATTAAACAGTGGAAAAACGTTGTGTGGAGTGACGAATCACTATATACAATGTGGCGATCCGATGGCAGGGTGTGGGTATGGCGAATGCCCGGTGAACGTCATCTGCCAGCGTGTGTAGTGCCAGCAGTAAAATTCGAAGGCGGTGGTGTTATGGTATGGTCGTGTTTTTCATGGAGAGGGCTTGCACCCCTTGTTGTTTTGCGTGGCACTTTCACAGCACAGGCCTACACTGATGTTTTAAGCACCTTCTTGCTTTACACAGTTGAAGAGCAATTCGGGGATGGCGATTGCATTTTTCAATACGACCGGCAACGTTTCATAACGCACGACCTGTGGCGGAGTGATTACACGACAATAACATCGCTGTAATGGACTGGCCTGCACAAAGTCGTGACCTGAATCCTACAGAACATCTTTGGGATGTTCTGGAACCCCGGCTTCGTGCCAGGCCTCACCGACCGACGTCGATACCTCTCCTCAGCGCAGCACTCCGTGAAGAGTGGGCTGCCATTGCCCGAGAAACCTTCCAGCACCTGATTGAACTTCTGCCTGCGAGAGTGGAAGCTGTCATCAAGGCTAAAAGTGGGCCAACACCATATTGAATTCCAGCATTACCGATGGAGGGCGCCAAGAACTTATTTTCAGCCAGGTGTCCGGATACTTTTGATCACATAGTGTATGTAGTCAGTGCTAAGCGACGTGAGAGGTGGTGTCAACAGTGACGCCAGTGGACAGTGGATGACTGGAAACGAGTGATGTTGGGTGATGAATTGCGCTGACTCTCCGCTGTACACCTGCCACCATGTGTAGTGCCAACAGTGAAGTAGATGGGACGTTATGTTATGGTACGGGGGTGCTTCTCGTTCTTAGGGTGTGATCCTCTTATTGCACTTAACAAAACCAATAAATGCGAATGGATATGTACACATTTTTCAGCATTGTGTACTCCGTCCAGTAGACGAACACTTTGGAGACGATTATTTGTATCAGCATGAGAGTGCACCCCGTCATAAACCTGCGTGTCAGGCAATGCACGTGGATAGTAACATTCTTCAAATGAACTGGCCTGCCCGGAGTCTTGATGTGGTAGCATGAAACACCTTTGGGATGATTTAGATCGTCGTCTTCTCTCCAGGGCCTAGTGTCAAACCATCTCGTTTGGTACCGGTTCTCGAGGGAGAACGGGCTGCCATCTCTCTGTAGACACCCCACTGAATGTGTCCCCAACAGAGTTCAAGCCGTCATATAACCGAAGGATGGGTACACCTCACAAAAATGTCCAGTAACAGGTGTTCTTACATCTTTGCTCAGATAATGTATACAGTACTGAGTCAGTAACAAATATTATGTGTCGAAGATATCCTCCTGTTCAGACTAATTAGATACGAGAGCCGCTGCCCTCGTTCAGTAGTCCCTTACACTGTGAGTGTAACTATTGTTTTCTTAACACTAGGTGTCTTGTCCATAACTCTAAAATGTGGTAACATATTTAAATATTTTGTTGTGTGATATTCTTCCCTTCTGAATACTTATCATAATTTACTGTACTAAATTCTTGTTTATTTTATTACAAGCCAGTTCTACCACACACTGGTTCTAACATTACGTTATGTAGTCAAGAATGCTGACTGTAACCCAAGTACGTGCGTTGACTAAATAACCAATGGTTCCTTCATATTTTGTATGTTATACTTGAGAATGACTGCAGCTGAGATTTTCTATGGCTTGGTTCAAATGGCTCTGAGCACAGTGGGACTTAACATCTGTGGTCATCAGTCCCCTAGAACTTAGAACTACTTAAACCTAACTAACCTAAGGACATCACACACATCCATGCCCGAGGCAGGATTCGAACCTGCGACCGTAGCAGTCGTACTGAGATTTTCTACACGACTGAAATTACGTAGTTAATCCCCTGTAGTTACAGCCCCTGCGTCATACTGACATCAGTGAAGAAGGTTGTTTTGCCTGTGGACACCACTGTCACTAAACATTGGATCATTTCATCACTTCTGCGCTCGGGAACGTAGGCGTTGGCATTCACGACATTCTATTTTTCTTTTTGCGGGAACACTGCACTTTGAGTTTTCCAAACAGAAATGATGGTCAACAAAGCATCAGAGTACGTGTAACTGCTCAGAAGATGCCCTTATGTGCTTATGTACTCGGTGCTACAATGCTGACCGTTTCGAATAGAGGTAGCCATTACGAGGAGCCCGCCGAGCCGTTATCCGGATGTTATGTTCCCACGCCCCACTTGTTGTTCCGGTGCGTGCCTTTGTCCGCGGGACAGCCGCGTTGTAATAAATGGGCCTTTGATGGCAGGAGGCTGCATTCCCGGTGCGAGATGGCGTGCATTGCCTCTGGTCGGGAGACGACCCGGAAGAACGGACAGCGGGCAGCGGGCAGCGGCGTCGGAGCCTTTCAATTACCGCCAACATACGGCCGCATCGAGGCTGCCTTCCTTCCTGCTGAGGGACCACCATTCCTCACTCCAATAAACAGGTTCCTGGAGGGCCGGACAGTGCGTGTAGGTCAGGTCAAGGGCGGGGCAGCCGCTGCGTACAGTCTGAACCCTACAGGAAGCAGCGCGCCTGTAGAATTCACCTGCCGCCCTTACCGCTGCTCTGGCAAAGAATCACAGCGCTGCAGCTCTCGCATTACGGACGGCTGCAGTCCACTGGTCCTTGCAAAGGGTCCCAAAGAAAACACAAAGAAATTCTGGTCATTTATTGCTTGACAAAAAAGTAGTACCCTAAGGACATCATTTTGTTGACAAGTGAGTTTGTAGGTAGTTCATCATTGTAGGGCGACATCTGATAAATCCAGATCAAATGAAACACACATTCACAGTTAAGGGTGCCAAAACAGTCGGATCAATACACAGAGAGTCACCCTTTAGTGGCAACGCAGGCCTGTATTCATGCATGCAAACGAAGATAAAGGTGCCGAATGACATCCTGCGATAGATTTTCCCAAGCATCTTGCGCCTTTTGTTGCAGTTCGGCAATTTTTCTTGAAGCTCCTGAAGTTCTCGGCTCATCATGTCCCACACATGTTCTGGTTACCTTGTTGGCCGGTACAGTTGCTGTACATCACGAAGAGCACTGCCAACTCAGTTGATGGTTGGAGTACTGACACCGAAGTACTGACAGATAGTCTGCGTAACCAGCTACGTTGGCCACTAATGCGGTATATATAGGGATCGTGTCAAGCTCTTCAGCATCAATTACGGCTTGAAGATGATGCACTGAAGTGCAGAAACTGGCAGCTACAAAATAAACAAGATCATAACGCTGGCTCTAGGCGTTTCATTTTCTTATAATTAAGTTTGGTTGACACAGTTTATTTTGGAATATTAACTCAAAATGTAATTACCTGACATTGCTCAAAAAATGTTCAAATGTGTGTGAATTGCCGGACGGAGTGACCGAGCGGTTCTAGGCGCTTGAGTCCGCGCGACCGCAGGTTCGAATCCTGCCTCGGGCATGGATGTGTGTGATGTATTTAGGTTAGCTAGGTTTAAGTAGTTCTAAGTTCTAGGGGAGTAATGACCTCAGATGTTAAGTCCCATAGAGCTCAGAGCCATTTTTTGTGTGTGAATTCCCAAGGGACCAAACTCCTTAGGTAATCGATCCCTAGACTTATACACTACTTAAACTAACTTAAAGAACAACACACACACCCATGACCGAGGGAGAACTTGAACCTCAGGCGGAAGGGGCAGAGCAGTCCGTGACATGACGCCTCAAACTTCGCGGCCACTCCGCGCGGCACCTGACATTGCACATAGCGTAGCCCAGTTAAGACTTTCACAAGATATATCCTGCTTTACCACAGCCTATGTTTTATAACTATGTTAACAGTCTGAACACATTTCTTAACAATTTCTTCACATTGTCTAATACTGGTTCTTTGTCACTATTACTATTTTACTGCATCTGGTATAAAATGTTGACCACTGACAATTAGGGCTTTAGATTCTGTGTCTATTGTCAATACTGTAAAGTACACGGTTATACTCCTCATAC
The DNA here is from genome assembly GCF_023898315.1 of Schistocerca nitens. NCBI lineage: Eukaryota > Metazoa > Arthropoda > Insecta > Orthoptera > Acrididae > Schistocerca > Schistocerca nitens. The sequence continues at coordinate 204,976,972 of NC_064619.1, forward strand.
TGTTATGCTATTATATGGAAGATTTTGTAATTGTATGACGTCAGGTATCTTAACATGCTTTATTTCTGGATCACATACATAAAACTGTGAAAATAGTGTATGTGTATAAGTTTATATCATTGTATTTTATCTTCAGATTGTATTATTCCTTGATGCTGGCACATCTTTTCAAACGTAAAGTAAATTTAAATTATTTTCTCTGAATATTTTTCAGTCAGTATAATTGCAAAAATTACTACATGCTCTATAATGTTACAATAACGTTGTGAGCTTGGTGTTGATGTAAACAAATTGATGTTCTTTTAATATAGCTCTTACTTTAGTCTACGACGTTGGATTACCAAATATAGTGGCTTTATAAGTCACGTAAATGGTTTGTTCGAAATGATGTATAATAATTGTAAATCTTGTAACACATTTCTAACATTTACATATCTGAAGGAGGAGGAGGAGGAGATTAGTGTTTAACGTCCCGTCGACAACGAGTTCATTAGAGACGGAACATATCTGAAGATGGCAGGATAACTCTGCCGAAACTAGTAATTAGGATATGTATCAACTGCGATCTGGGCAATAAAACGTCTGTTTTGGAAGCTTTTTTGCATTAACTCTAAATGTATTACACTGCAAACGTGTCATTTCTGTTTCCCTGACTGACTGTAGCCATAAACAAGCGTTCAAGTCAGAAAGAAGTATTAAGTGTGCTATGTCAAAATAAGACCCCATGGAGGAATGACGGACTGAAAAAGCTTGAATGTGTCTGAAAACACAATGGGAGTAAGAAGTGGGGGGGGGGGGGGGATAGGTGTTGGGGCGCTTGAAGTTTTCGCATGGAGCAGCAAAATCTGTGGGGACGGCCCTGTCGTAATAAAGTACCAGCCCACAGATCTATGCTACATCTCTACTGAAGCAGAAACACCCAGCGCTTTCAGCAACATCTCTAAAACAGTCATACAGGAATTTAAACACCGCCTCTGAATATCGCTAGCGTTGAAAACTTCACCGATCCCTAGCGAGGAATCGGTCCATCTGTGACATTTTTGTCACATAAAAAAGGGTTTTCTTTTACTCCCTGGAATGTTCATACAATATCATAGAAACATTAAAAATATAGTACTACCATTCCCACGTTTCCAACCATGTTTTCGGGAGGTTTCCCTCGGTTATCAGGTGCCTGATTCAGAATTTTCTTTCCAAATATTCCCAAGTGATAATACCTATATCTCAAGCCCTGCTAGTTGAGATTTGGCTGAAAAGGATCGTGTTCTAAGATAGTCTGCCCTTTTGTGTAGAGCATGAAAAATGCAAAACAAAACAAAATGTTCTAGACTTGCCAGTCATTACTTAGAATAGAAAATATACAATTAGCAAAACACGTAAAGCCAGCGCAAAATCATCGAGATTTCAGGTGAACCGAAATCCCATAGTCTCCTCTACCATGTCACATGTCCTGTTCCACATCGCCGCAATCACTTCAGATGAGACTCCAGTAAAATGAGCCTCTTGTATAAGTCAAAACTGGAACGTGGTGGGATGCCAGTCAGACAAGGTTGTCCGTTATCTACGCATATACATGCAACAGACTTAGATACCCTCCTCTATACCATATTCCGTAAGTGTCAAGCAATTTCAATAGGAAATGAAGGGTTCAATGCAGAGCTTAAGCCGAGGACGGGCGTTTTGACGGTAAGTTCAAGAAACGTTGTCATCTTACGTAACATCCTCCGCTGGTACGAAAAAGCTACAGGTGCAACTGTTAACCCCAAAAGTTTATGACGTTGCCAATTGCAAATAATAAGTGGAATACACAGTGGAATTTGTTTACTGCCAAAAATTAACACCAAGTGTTAGGCGTTATTACGTCACATAGCCCTTAAAGAAAAGAAGCTCTCTATACAGCAAGCGATTTACTGGTTTATATGGAGGGGTGAAATCTTTAAAGTTTCCCTGCGGTTCTGCAAGCCCAGATCAAATGAGGATGGACTGGGACTAACGGACTTGCAAGCAAAATGCGCGGTGCTACTCGTGAACAGAACTAAATGAGCAACACAAAAGGGACCACACTGAAGAACTGCTGCACTATTTCAGAAATATCGACCGGCATCAGAACTAGCGCCCGTTACTTTTGTTAATATTCCACGCTCATTAAACTTTGTCACAAATTATTACTTCCATAAAATCCACATACCAAGTGACGTGTTAAAACAAGGAAAAGTTCGTAACATGACCATAGTTCTCAAAGGAATACCAATTCCCAATAAATGGGAGCTGCGTCTACCGCAGCACGATTGGAAAAACGTGTGGGAAAATTCGGCGATGAAAATAATACCAGAAGGCACTTGGTACAAAATGATAAATTGGACAATAGCGACTGATTCCAAGCAACTCTATACAGTTAAAAACGTCAGCCACATGTGGAAACTATAGTTCGGAAGACACAATCGAACATCGTTTTGAGTGCCCGAAATTTGTCGCGATATGGTACACAGCAAGGGACATGATCTGATTGATCGACAGAACGAACGCAATATACTGGTTTCTAAGGTCATGATACTCGAATGGAAACCGTTTCCCAAAGCAAAGCAACACGCAACAACGTGAATCATGCCACAATTCATATAATTTTTGGACAAATTAACAGACCACTAACAGTATCGCATAGTTGTGGGACGAACGCAAAAAAATAACTCGTCATTCTAAATACAGGCTTACGGACGCTAGTTTTTTCGAGATTCCTTCGTGTAAAGCTTATGTTGACATGAAACTCACGAAAAAAAAAGAAATATTGTGTGAATTCTATGAAAGCGGCACGTAAGAAATGGCTTATGGGCAATTTCTTGCAGATTTCCGTACAAAAGATTGAAATATTAATGTGTTGTACATAATTATTTTTAAAATGAGTTTGTTTTTGTTATCATGTGAAATTGTTAAACGCTAAATAAATATCATAAAAACGATGCGTTGTAGTCACATTTCTCCAGAAGCTGCAGGCTACAGACAAGATGGCACAGGAGTTGGACTACTGTTACGTAAACTGCCTTGACTCTGCAAATGTTGGCCCTACTGTTCACAGCAGGCCGATGCTTACGCCCAGGGCAGCACGGACGTCATTTGTATGTGCATCGCGATTACATGTCTTCCGAAAGCTATGCGCTTTGATCATATTACTCAGATTTTCACACCAACTTTCTTTGAGTAACCGCGCAAGTACCAGGAATTATTATATCTTTCCAGAAACTTAGTGAGGAAATCATACTGCAAAAATTGTGATACATGTATAAAACACAAAAAATTATAAAGATCCTTAAACAATACACAAGATTTTACGATATAGACTATGTAATGCCACTTCCTCAGACGAGAAATAAAAATCAAAAATTAGCTGCCAATACCCCAAAGATTTCCTCCCAAGTCCCAAATTCCCAGAATAGTGAATAAGCGAACGAAGTTCCATTTATCACTATTATTAGGACAATAACAAGTAATTAAATCAGGAAGCTAAGAATTGACAATTTAGCAATCTACGAAAGAAAGATTAAATTTCAGTAAAATCAAAATCATAATAAATCGTAAAATTAGCATAAATTAACATTCGCAAACGATCCCAAAGAATACTCCGTGTGAGTACTCTTTGGGAATCGTGAGTAATGACTAAGTATAATTCAATGCATTGTCACATTAGCGTTGATCACATTGCCAGTGTTGCCTCATAATGTACATGGTTTATTACTTACACAAGTACGTAAATGAATATTGCCTAAATGCTGTGTAATGACAATGGAGTGAAGTAAGGAAGGAAGATAAATTTTTAACAAACCACCGATGATTATGTGTTTAAAGGTGGAACGTAAGCTCGGATGTGGGAATACTGAGGTGAAGGGAATTGATGGTAACCTTTTTAAAGAAAACACCAAGGCATGTTTCTTCGGTTACTCGGGAAAAACACGGGCCGGACAATATGGCCGAGCGGTTCTAGGCGCTTCAGTCTGGAACCGTGCGACCGCTACGGTCGCAGGTTCGAATCCTGCCTCGGGCATGGATGTGTGTGATGTCCTTAGGTTAGTTAGGTTTAAGTAGTCGTAAGTTCTAGGGGATTGATGACCTCAGATGTTAAGTTCCATGGTGCTCAGAGCCATTTGAACCATTTTTTTTCAAACATTGCGCCACTTGCTCGGTAATTATAATGATAATCATGATTATAATACAAGCAGATGAGAAAGTCAGTGATGAATGAAACAGATTGAGTCTAAAAATCTTAGGAGTGTTATTAGTTTTATACTACTTTACTCGCTAACTGAAGAATTATACGTATCTCTTCAGTGTGGATTGAGTAAAGAATCAGAGAAATATAGCCATGAGTATTAGCAGTTGTAAAAAGACACATAAATTACGTTTTAAGCTGACGTGAAAAGTAGGCCTACAGTAAATTTTGAATAAGGAACGACTAAATTAGAATTTAAGTATCGCGTGACTGAAAGCTGAACGAGGTGATCAATCCAAACAACTCGAAAGACACTGTGGATTAATAAATATATAATAATTATTATTACTGTTATTATTACACTTGATGACTGTAAACAGTTTTAATTTTCACTGAATCGCAAGATGAATTCATAGTTTTAGGCACTTTCATAATGCATAATACGAGATGAATCATTATTCTAAAGTAGTTCTATTATGACTTGTCATAATGATTTTTGTTTCCTTTGATGGAAGGTGGTATTTAAAAATGCTGAGATATCCAGATCGTACAGGAACGACGAACATTAGAAACAGATGACTCTTCTTTTCCACCAGTCACATTAGTTTTGTAAATTGTACGTGTAAAATTAGAAACATTGTCCCCCGGAGAAGTGCCTTAGTAGCTCAACTATTATGCCATGAAGCACGACCGTTGCGTAACAGTCCGTCATTATTTGTAATATGCTGAAGCCGAGTTTCACCGTAATGGCGACGATTAAGGCAATTACCTCACACATGCGACTGGACTATCACCTATCGATGTATAATTACGACAGCGATGTTGCTGTTCAGAAGCCACAGTTATTCCCAGATTAATCTTATTAGAATATTAGGATAACTTCATCAAACATTTGCCTCCTAAAAGTTCAAGTCCAGGATCAAAAGAGAGAATAAAAAGAAGCTAATATAGGTGAGCTGCATCATAATCTGGAACTGAAAAGTAAGAAGAAAATGAGAAAAAGGTGAAGAAATTTAACCTCAAGGTGCCGAAAGAACAGCAATTTCATTTAGAATATTTGCATAATAACTATGGTTAATATCGCCGTCGGCAAATTCTTCTCGTGCTTGTACAGTTATCTTGCTCTTATTTCCATAATTATCGTGTGGTTTTTCAGCCCGTGGTCACCTAACACGGTGCGCCTCCAACAGTTTTCCACGTCCAGCTACGCTCTAAAACTAGTTTCTCTGACTCCATATCGAAATAGCTAAATTAAAATGATAAATTGTCATATAACAGATGCATGACTCTTAGGAATGTCTAGTGAGTCAGCACCTTTATAGCAATTTTTCACTGTGAAGGCTTGGTTAAATAACATGTGTGGCATTACATCTCAAATTTAAGAAACAGGCAAATCCTGTAATAAACGAGAATAGTGTTTCTAATTTATGAGTCTCAACTAAGAGGTTCTACGGAACGAATGTATTTTCACTGACTGAACTTGACCGTACAGGCGACACTGGAGAAGCTGCGATATACATATAGGGTGATTACAATTAAAGTTAAACTTTCAAAACGCTGTAGAAATAACACCACTCTTCAGAATGACGTCAAATTGCAACGAAATATTATCGGAGAAGGGGGAAAACTTGTGGCAGAAGAAAAAAATAGTGTGAAAACTGATCAATAGATGGCGCTGTATGTTTCATGTTTCAGAATATGTAAATTCAACACCTGTCGTGCGCACGACCCATTGGTATATACCCACCGGGTACAGGGCTTTTCCTCTTTTCGCGTCTGCGACGTTCGCCATGACTGTCTCAATGCAGAACCGCGCTCTGTAAAGCTGTATTTCAAGGATGACGACTGCGCACACGTCGCTTTGCAGATGTTCCGGACACTGAAATGTTTGAAAGAAGGCGTTGGTCCGATGACTGCCCTGGGTCTGGAGGAAATGATTCGGAAACTCTAAAAGACGGGTTCTTCAACCTGGTAGAGGAAGGAAACGAATTGATTCGAGATCAGTGGAAGCAGTGGCCACAGCTAAGCAGGAGGAGGCGAGTGGTGGTGTGCAAACGTGTAGTCCACGGAGAGTTGCCCGAACATTGGACATACCCGTGAGCACGGTGCGTAAAATCTTACGAAACATCCGTCTTTGCTGTGTATTCAAAATTATCTATGTGCACGAGCTGCTTCCTGTCGACCTGCCGGCAAGACAGATCTTTGATTTAGAATTTCTTACTCGCACGGAAGTGTACAATGATTGGCTGTGGAAGATTTTGTGGACAGACGAAGCCCACTTCCATATGTCAGGATATGTTAATACGCAGAAGTGTAGAATATGGGCAACGGAAAATTCACACCCAAATCAACGAGTAGCACTTCATCCTGAAAGGTCACTGTTTGGTGCGGGTTTAGGGCATCATTTATCATAGGGCCATATTTTTTCCAAGAGACAGCTGCTTCCGGTCCTGTTACTTGTACCGTCACTGGTAAGCGCTATGCGTGTCTTTTGCGCAACCACGTCATTCCAGCTCCCCAGCAGTGTGGACGGGATAATTTTTATGCAAGATGGCGCACCTCCGCACATTGCAAATCCAGTTAAGCAGCTGTTGAAGCGCTATTTCGCAAATTCTAGAATTATCAACCGCTATTTCCCTGCAGCCTGACCGTTCCGTTCACCTGATCTTAATCCGTGTGGGGCTATCTGAAAGACGTGTACAGTGTTCCGATTGCAAACTTAACTGCATGGAAGGCACGCAGTAGGCAACGAATTCTGAATGTGACGTCGGAAACACTTCGATCAGTTGTCAACATGCTGTTTCTCGATTTCCACTTGATGCAGAAAACGGTGGACAGCATATTGAACATGTTTTGCGCCAGTCACACGGTCAGACCTTGCCATGGTGGATGGGCTTATGTAACTAACAGTATCACACCTGTACACCCATGCACACTGAGTATTACAGTTTGTTTAACGTACACCTTAGGTACTGTTGTATGATTCATTTGTAATTTGTAATCGACCACTGTTAAATTACGATGCTTACAGCACCATCTATTGCTAAATTTTTTAACTATTTATTTTTATTCTTCTTCTGCCATACGTTTTCCCCTTTCTCCGATAATATTATGTTGCAATTTGACATCACTCTGACCAGTGGTGTTATTTCTACAGCGGTTTGAAAGTTTAACTATATATGATGAGATTCTACACATTATCAAGTTCTCTCAGCTGTAATTGGACGGCGAGGAAAAAAGCATAAGTTGAGGTACATGAGGGCCATGTAGTTGTGAGTTTCATATTTTAAACAGTGGTCTGCATATCTGTGCAGATAAGTATCTTTCTTACCAGTCCATGGTCTCTACCAGTATTAAATGGATTTAAAAAAGAAACATCTTTCATTATTTTGGTGTGATTTGAGATTATAAAATCTATTTGATTGTGGGCCTCAGGATTTGGGCTTCTCCATGTCCATTTCCTATTATGGTGTTTCTTAAAAAAGGTGTTCATGATGAATAATTTATTTTCTTCCGCAAATTGAACTAGCCTCTCACCCCTTTCGTTCCTCTCATCGATTTCATGGCGGCCTACTGAGACATCACCTTGGTTTTCGATACCAACCTCGGCATTTAAATCCCCAATCACCAGTTTAAAGTGTCAGTCTCGTCCTTTGTTATGTGCATTTTTTACTTCTTCGAAAAATGCTTGTATTTCATCATCCGAATAGTTTGCTGTTGGAGCGTATACTTGGGCTATTTGTAGTTTGTATCTTTTCGATATTTTAATAACAAGTCTTGCTACTCTACTTGATATTCCTTCTGTTATTGACACTTTGTCTTTTACATCTTTATTAGGAGACCAACATCCTTTGTTCTACCATCTTCTTCTCCGAAGTGATACAGAACGTTTCCTGACTTCAGAGTTACACACTGTTCCCCTTTACGACTTCACTCAGACCAATTACAGTCCATGTTTCTTTCTTCAATTTTTCTTCAGTTTCGCTTAGTCTGTATTCAGCCACAAGTGACCGGCAATTATATGTGCAGATGTACAGAGATCTGGTGTTTTCCTCTTTATTGGTTTTCTGTATGTGTGACGTCAAAGTAGTCCCTTCCCGGAGATCCGATAGTTGGGGGACTAATCCTCTTTTGCATTAGCGGTACTCATCATAATAATAAGTCTCATAGGTTGGGAGCGTAATCACCAAGCTTGCTTCAGAACGGATTGGCGATATTTTGAGGTCGCCCCTAACCTGGGGTACAGACGCCCTTGGTCTCTCCTTACACATCGAATGTAGATGTTTTAGTAGTAGCTACTCTGCCTGGCTGCGGTTAAATGATAAACATTTGCATATAAAATAGGGCGGTCCTTATTTTTTTCGAATTTAGTGTTTCTTCACTCATACCTCCCTCCATCCAACTATTGTTTTTTTCCTTTGGCTTTAAGAAAATTTTTAAGATCTGTTGTGCTGAAACTGAAGACGAGTAACCCATGGCACGATGGCCACAAATTGCGTCATGTGACTACGTGCTATTCCTTACTGCTTATTCGTGTGATTGACTGTTATCTTGCACCAAATCGAGTGGAGTGTGCGCTGATCTCAAACTTCCTCACAGTTTAAAACTGTATGCCGGATCGACACCCGAACTCACGATCTTTTCTTTCAAAGGCAAGTGTTCTACCGACTGACCTGCCAGAGCGCACTCAAGACCAGTTCCCCACAACGTTCCCTCCTCTAGTAACTCATCTCCTACATTCCAAACTGCACAGAAGCTTTCCTACGAAATTTGGGTTGCTAGCATTCCTGGAATAAAGGAAATTCCAAGGAAGACATGGCTTAGGCTGAGGTTGGGGTATGTTCCCAGAATGAACTGCTGCTTCTCCAGCGGACTAGCAGTTCGTAACAGTCAAGAGTCTTGACATGTTGAAGAAGTTAAACATAGATTTAGATTTCTTAGCTAAGGGTGTAAGACAGGGACGTGGGCTGTCGCCTCTACTGTTCAATCTGTACATCGAAGAAGTTATGACGGAAGTAAAAGAAATATTGAAAAGTGGAATTAAAACTAAAGGTGAAAGGATATAAATGATAAGATTTGCTGCTAACATTGCTGTTCTCAGTGAAAGTGAAAAAAATTACAAGATGTGGTGAATGGAATGATCAGTCTAATGCGTATAGAATATAAACTGACAGTAAATCGAAGAAATACGGAAGTGATGAGAGGTAGCAGAAACGAGAACAGCAAGAAACTTAACATCACGATTGGTGATCACAAAGAATATGAACTTAAGGAATTCTGCTACCTAGGCAGCAAAATAACCCATGGCGGAAGGAGAAAGGACATCAACAGCAGACTCGCACTAGCAAACGTTCGTTCCGAACCAAGAGTAGCGTACTACTATGAAACACAGGCTTTAAAGTGTTACAGAAGAATGTTGAAAATTATGTGGACTAATACGGTACGAAGTGAAGAGATTCTCCACAGAATCGGCGAGGAAAGGAATATATGAAAACACTGACAAGAAGAAGGGTCAGGATGATAGGACACCTGTTGAGAAGTCAGGGAATATCTTCCGTAGTACTAGAGGGAGCTGTAAAGGCTAAAAACTGTAGAGGAAGACAGAGATAGGAATACATCCAGCAAACAATTGAGGACTTAGTACAAAGTGCTACTCTTGGATTGAGAGGATGGGCAGGAGAGAAATTCGTGGCGGTTCGCACCAAACCAATCAGACTGAGAACTCACAAAAGGATTCCTTTTTCTTGGGATTCTAACACTTCCTACCTCCCAAAAAGGCAATGAAAAATCTTGAAGTTGTGACTAAGCAACGGCTCCGCAATATCCTTTCGTCCAGGAGCGCTAATCCCGGCAGCTATGCAGGAGAGCTTCTGTAAATTTTGGTAGGTGGTAATTGAGGTACTGGTGGAAGTAAAGCTGTGAAACCAGATAGTGAGTTGTGCTCGGGTAGGCCAGTGAGTAGAGCACCTGCTCTCCAAAGGCAAATGTCTTGAGTTCGGATCTCGGTCCGGAACACAGCTTTCTATCTACACTGCTGGCCACCGTAAATGCAACACCAAGAAAGACAAGAGGTAGCACAACAAAAATTTTTTTGTAGATAACATGTTGACCAAGTATCAACTGATTACGTTTACAGACGTCTGTGACATGTGGTTCCTGCCAGAATCAGTAGCCAGAGTAGCCACCATTGTTGGAGATCACCACTGCCACACGTCTCGGCATTGAGTCAAAGAGACGTTGGATGTGTTCCTGGGGTACAGCAGCCCAAGCAGCTTCCACACGTTGCCAAAGATCATCTGATGTGACAGCTGGGGATGTAATCTGGATCACTCGTTGAGCAACCATGGACCACATGTTTTCTATCGGCGAAAGATCCGGAGAGCGAGCCGGCCAGGTAAGCAATTCAATCTGGTTATTGACGAAGAACCTTTGGACAATGCGTGCCACGTGTGGTCGCGCATTATCCTGTTGAAATATGGCTGTGGCCGAGCCCTGAAGGTAAGGAAGGACAACTGGCTCCAGCACCTCGGATATGTAACGCCGGCTATTTAAAGTATCGGCAATGCGTACCAGAGGCGTGCGAGATTAATATCCAATACCGCCCCATACCATAATACCCGGTGCAAGACCAGTGTGGCGGTGCATAATGCAGCTGTCCAGCATCCTCTCTCCACGGTGTCTCCGCACTCGAATCCGACCATCGTGGTGCTGCAGACAGAAGCGTGCCTCGTCAGTAAAGACAACGTCATTCCATTCTGCCGTCCACATCCGTCTGTCATCACACCATTGGCGACGGAGACGTCTGTGGTTCTGCGTCAATGGTAGACGAAGCAATGGACGTCTTGCGGAGAGACCACTCTGCTGTAAACGGCGTCGAATGGTACGCGCAGACACTGGATGATGCGTTACAGACGCAATGTGCTGTGCTATGGTTCGGGATGTCACTGAGCGATCCGTCACTGCCATGCGCACAATTTGCCTATCAGCACGTGCAGTGGTGCACCGAGGTGAATGCGATCGACCACGTCGGTCCGTCGTACCCTCCTGCATCCAACGGTCACATATCCGCATTACAGTTGTTTGGTTTCGTCCAGCACGACTAGCGATTTCTCTGTATGATAATCCACAATCTCGGTAAGCCACTATCCTTCCTCTGTCGAACTCGGATACTTGATCAAACGATGTTCGCTGTTGTCTACGAGGCTTAACTGATCGTCTTGTGAAACAACCACAAGGTAAACACACGTGCCGAACGTACGCTCGTCGAAATCGCCAAGCCTTAAATGGCGCTATGAGGTGGCGCCACAGGCGCGCGTGATGTGCGTCTGCGCTGAAATTCTAATCAGTTGCATATCTCATCGCTGCAAACCCATGGTGTAAATTTCACTTGATTCGGATGCTTCCTTCAGGGTGTTGCATTTACGGTGGCCAGCAGTGTACCAGGAATTTCATATCACCGCACTCTTCGCTACAGAGCGAATATTTCATTCTGGAGCAGGATAGCTGCCAGGCACACACATAAGCGATAATAAACAACAATGATCTGACGCAATATCTCGACCAGTGCAACAGGGGTTCTTCGTTCTGATTTTCAACAAAATAGGTCTTAAGATTATTCTGAAAAACAAAAGGTGAAAAACTAGGACGACTTGAATGAAGAAACACGAAATTAGGAAAAATAAGGGCCACACTCTAATATTCAGGCTTTTAGTATGACATGTTTATGGTGATGTACTTTTAGTGTGCATCAGTTTATTTAATTATTAACCTCAGTTTTCATGTGATAATTAACGATATGAGACCATTTCCATTATTGGGCTTTTCGCCTGTTTTATTTTACGGGCCGTAACTTGTTATTGACAGCGCAGTGTACCGATTTTCATCATACATCTGTAGCCCAGTGTTAGTGGTGTATACGTTTCGATTTTTTTGTTGTGAATATACAATTTATGAACCCTTGGCATACAGGCGAGTGGAGAAACCCTACATAGCTGGATTGTTATCACAGCTTTTCCTGCGGTCAACTGAGACATTCTCTTCGCAATGACGACCGCTTTCGCTCAGCTACAGGAAACCGTTCGAGCAATAGTATCTGTGGAGCAACCAGCCAGGTTTTGATGAAATTACCTGGCTGTTACGCAAGTACTACTGTTTCAAAGAACTGAACACAACATTGCGGAAAAAGTACAGCAGCACACTATAATAAAATATATTACGATTAGGAAGCCGCAAAAACCACGGTTCTCTTTCCATCTAGATCAAGGAATTCTGTTCCGAAATAAAGGGAGAACAGGGAGGCAGAAGTGGTAATGTCGTATACTAAACGCACGTGCTTTTTTTCAACCAGCTAATGAGGTTATCTCCCTCGTAAATAAAATCTGACGCATTGCACCTTGAATGCAAAGATTTGTACGTTGTGAAAAGTGCCAAGTTGTATCGTACGTAGAAGGCTACGTTATATCAGTCCATTGATAGCTGACAGCCTAAGTCAGTACATACACTATGTGATCAATAGTATCCTGAAACCTGGCTGAAAATGACTTGCATGTTCGTGGCGCCCTCCATCGGTAATGATGGAATTCAGTATGGTGTTGGCCTATCCTTAGCGTTGATTACAGCTTTCACTCTCGCATTCGTACGACCAATCAGGTGCTTGAAGATTTCCTGCAGAATGACAGTCCATTCTTCACGGAATGCTGCACTGAGGAGTCGTGTCGATGTCGGTCGGTGAGGCCTGACACGAAGTCGGCGTTCCAAAACATCCCAAAGGTGTTCTATAGGATTCAGGTTAGGACTCTGTGCAGGCTAGTCCATTACAGGGATGTAATTGTCATGTAACCACTCCGCCACAGGCCGAGCATTATGAACAGGTGCTCGAACGTGTTGAAAGATAGTCGCCATCTCCGAATTGCCCTTCAACAGTGGGAAGCAAGAAGGTGCTTAAAACATTAATGTAGGCCTGATTTGTGATAGTTCCACGTAAAACAACAAGGGATACAAGCCCCCTCCGTGAAAATCACGACCACAACATAACACCACCGCCCCCGAATTTTACTGTTGGCACTACATACGCTGGCAGATCACGTTCACCGGGCATTCTCCATACCAACACCCTGCCCTGGGATCGCCACACTGTGTACCGTGATTATTCACTCCACACAACGTTTTCCGACTTTTCAATCGTCCAATGTGTACGCTCCCTCGTCGTTTAGCATTTACCGGCGTTATGAGTGGCTTATGAGTAGCCGCTCGACCATGAAATCCAAGTTTTCTCACCTTCCGCTTAACTGTCACAATACTTGCAGTAGATCCTGATGCAGTCTGGAATTGTTGTGGGATGGTCTGGATAGATGTCTGCCTATTACACAGTAAGACCCTCTTCAATTGTCGGCGGTCTCTGTCAGTCAACAGACGAGGTCGGCCTGTACGCTTTTGTGCTGTACGTGTCGCTTCACGTTTCCATTTCACTATCACATCGGAAAGAGTGGAGCTAGGGATGTTTAGGAGTGTTGAAATCTAGCGTACAGATGTATGACACAAGTGACACGCAATCACCTGATCACGTTCAAAATCCGTAAGTTCCGCGGAGCGCCCCATTCTGCTCTCTCACGATGTCATAATGACAACTGAGGTCGGTGATGCGGAGTACCTGGCAGAAGGTGGCAGCACAATGCATCTAATCTGCAAAACGTGTGTTCTGGGGCGTGACCGGATAGTTTTGATCACATAGTGTAGGTTGGAGGGTGGGAAAGATGTATCTCTTCTTATACGACCATGCCCAGTGAAACGCTCCCGGTCGAGAACGGGTTTCGTTGTATGTCTATCGATTCGCTTCTCTCGTAGAAAAACAATATACATTTGAATTCCTTAAATATTAATTCTCGTTTTGAGAGCGAATTTGGAATGCATTTAATTTATTCAAAATATTCACTTTCAATAATTAATTACCAAGTTTCTTTTCTTTCTGCATTGCCTTCAAATAACAGTTATCTCCCACTCTAGAGACAGTTCTTACGGTTTTCAACAGAGAGATGAACGACGACGAAAATTGACGTTGTTTATGACCATATTTAGCATCTCATGTAAAGGACGTATGCCTTGCAATGCGCATTATTTGGAGATACTGTGTGGCTTTTCTGGTGACAATTTGTGGTTCAGAGGACCAGACAGGAAACATCAAGCTCACTAACGTTCCACACGATATTTGTCGTAAGCAGTTCAACTGACGTATAGAAGTTTTAGTACTGAGAGCCAACTAGAGATCTGTAGTTTCTGTTTACGTCGCCGACAGGTATTTTTAATCTTTATATGTTACTTCTTGATATTTTCTTCACAGAATGCTGGTAGACCGCAGAAGTTGCCGTCAGTTCTTGTTTAGCAACTGTGGCATCGCTACCCAAGACAGCGCCAACTGCAGGTAACCGACACAGAGATATGGCGGAATGTCCGGTCCCAGACGAGATCAGTCCCTGACATTGGCTGCTACCGCAACGCAACTGTTCCGCCCTATTTGGCAGTTTGGCCGACGATACGATCGCTACATAATTGCGTCACGTCGGCTTGCGTTTTACACGTCCCGAGGACGCCAACTCGTTCCTGCGGATACTGCAGTAACTAACAAAAACTACACCCAAAGAGTGCCGAAGAAGTCGCAAAGTAATTGGGCTCCTTTTCTGCGCCGACTCGGTGCTCTATCCCTTCGACTGTCAACCGTAAAAGCACACACACACACAGGACCGCCACAAAGTATCGTTGGCTGCTAACGTAGCAGCTGACGTTTGGAGTTGATGTATTGTATAAATTTTATTAGTTTCAGAATGAAAATTGCAACTTTCCCACTTACGCGAAAATAATTTTCAGTGACAAGGGATCCAGCAGAGAAAATAACGTTCCTGCCCGGAGTACTGGAAGGAAGTATTTATCAATGTTCTGAGTGAACAGATAGTAGCTTAGAACTGGTTTCAGTATGAAGAATTCTGATCAGTATCCTGTATTCTAACAGTACATCTAGCCATCTTAAAAGGCTGTGAGCTAAACTTGACCATCAGCCAGATATTACTACGTAAATTCGAAACTAAGTTATTGTACTTTGAAATGTATGTTGTATAATCAACTACTTTAACATAAAGGCAATTTATAGTTGCATACCTGATTTTTTCGTATCTGTAGGAAGATGATAATATTAAAATGTTACACGATCCCGCAAGTAAAATAGTACTTTTTGTAATTCACGGATAATATAGTCATTACGCCGAACACATCGTCACAAATTTTTATAAGACATTCGATTTATTTGATTTTCGTCATCTTAAGCGCCACTAGATTTAGCGTCCGTTGCATTTGCTCTTATCAGTTCCTTTTCTCAGATAGTTGGGACAGATAATACGAGCTTGAAGAATTTAGATCGAGCATGTTGTAGAATAAATTTTTCTGCAGAGGAATGGGTACTGTTTTGAAACTTCCTGTTAGATTAAAACTACATGGTTGGCCGGCACTCGAACTTAGAATATCGTATATCGCGGGCGATGATCTTAGCACTTTGATGTCCAGGTACGACTCTCAACATGCCTCATTAAAGTGTAGACTCGTGGCTAGCTAGAATTACAATAAGTACACAGAAAAGCCAATCACGTCTGGTACTGTGTTATATCTCTTGGTCCAGTGGACCACAGGTGACTCAAGAAACCGTACAGTGATTAAGTTTCCCTGTACCAGACTTGCAACTTACGATTTTTTTTAAAAAAATAGAATCGTGTCCTAATTGTAGAAGTCGGTTTTGGATTCCTACCAAATTTTGATGATTTCGACATAGATACGGCTACCTTGTTTTAGAAGCAGTCTTAAACTAACGAAGATAAATGATGGGATTTCATCTGTAAAATAAGCCCATCATTTATCTTCGTTAATTATTTCATAATTCCTTCTCGCCTTACTTAGTGTGGATGTAGATGAAGTAGAAGAGCTGCCTTTACCTCGTTGACGTGTTGGAATTAAAATAAGAAGAATCTGTAAGAGGCATGTTGCGACACGTACTCAAACTTCTGGTAGGGCAGTATCTTCATAACGAAACGGAATGGAGAGGGGGAGAAAAACGTAGTCCAATGGTTCTGTCACAAATCCGTCTGCACTGATTGCCTTGCATCTTTTTACTCCTGAACTATGAAGTGGCTAACGACTCTGGATCCACGTTTAGCGTATTTATTTAAATTTATGTCGTGTTCTTTTCGTAGTGGTATCGTCTTAGTAGTGTTCGCAGTTCCGAATTGATTTCCACCCCTATCTTTACAACTACTGTGGGAAGTCATTCACCCGTCTCCAAATATTCCGCACGATTAATTTACTTCAACCCAAATTATCATTGTTGTTACAGAAGTTATGTGTGATATTGTAAGAACGTGGATGAAAAGAGCTGCCTGACTTTGCAATAAAAATTACCTAAGAAATTATTCTGTTTCAAATGATTCAAATGGCTCTGAGCTCTATGGGACTTAACATCTGAGGTCATCAGTCCCCTAGAACTTAGAACTACTTAAACCTAACTAACCTAAGGACATCACACACATTCATGCCCGAGGCATGATTTAACCTTCGACCGTAGCGGTCGCGCGGTTACAGAATGTAGCGCCTAGAACGCTCGGCCACACCGGCCGGCTTCTGTTTCAGCAATAAACAATTATGACTTGTTAAGGTATGAGATTCGTTTACCAATGGAATACACGAAGAAAACAAATACGGAAGCGTTGAGCGATAATGTGTTTTCTTGCGTTTAAGAATCACACTCATAGAAGGACTGCAGTTGCCATAGTGTCAGAGGCACCACTGACGCCAAATAATTCGCTAATAGAGTAATTTGCTGTATGATGCCTAAATTCTGCGCGCATGAGTTTAAGTAATGCTAACAGTGAACAGATGAGCAGTCCTCCTGTCGAGTGGACTGTTAACAAAGCCGCCCTTGACGACAGCGCTCCGTGTACGTTTGGATAGCGGTGCCCACTCCACGCCGCACGAAGTCGCCTGCACGTTTTGGGACTTGACAAAGCCTCACTGTGCACTGCGTGCTAGAGGGAGATTCCACTGAATGCTGGATCGCTCTTCTTTCTCCAACGGCTACTAGCAAATACTGGAACTTGTGGTACCTACTGTACTTTATGTCGCAGCTACATAATTCCTACACATATATTTACGTTGTATTGAAAATTATCGTTATCCAGAAGAAAACAACTTCGAAAATACACATTACGTAGTAAGTTATTTATCTAAACGTCTCAAAGCAAATTTCAAGATGATTCTTTCGAAAAGGAAACGGCTGATATCCTCACCCGTAATTCAGTAACCTGAGTCAGCGCTTCGTCTCTAACGCCATCGTCGAAAACTCAGCTAACCCTAATCTATCGTCCTTCCATGGTATGAGAAAGAGTTCTCGTATTTCACCGCAAGGAAGTGGGGAGAGAGCAATAACGGGGACGCAAATTTTGAAAAAAGAGTGGAACGAATTCAATAGCGACAAATTTTGCTAATCTTTATCATATTCTGTCTTTACAGAAAAGTTTAGGTATTGGGAGCACGTGTGTGTGTATGTGTGTGTGTGTGTGTGTGTGTGTGTGTGTGTGTGTGTGTGTGTGTGTGTCTGTGTGTGTGTGTGTATGAAGAATTCATGACTAACTGGATCGTAAATACTTAAATACTTACGGCAAAGCCTTGATTGCATTCTAATGATTACTTCACCACAGTGAAGTTTTATTACATCATGATTTTGAATAATTCTTAGTCACAGGAATCAGCAAAAATCTTTAATAACAAAACAACTTTAATCACTATTAATCAGTCCTTGAGTTCTGCAGCTGTAAATTTTCTACGATGAGATCATACTCAAACTATAATAGGGATGTTTGGTACACAGTGAAGTAACTCGTCATTCAAGGAAATCAGCGTCACAAATTTATTGGCTTGTTGCGACCATCTTCAGCTTTGCCCCGTTTAGATTTCATTCGAATGTTCGGTGAAGAATAACAATTCAGTGCAAACAAAGCGTAATATTTTTCTGCACTATGTCTCAGAAAAGAAACTTCTTTGTTCACAGATTTACAAGGCTGATGTTCAAGGAGTGAAATTCTTAATGCTTTATGAGTATATGACGTGAATAAGAATGGGACCAACTTTGCGAAAAACGATTCTGAAATGTTTCATATTTCTGCTATACTATAAATAAAGATTGGCTAATAATTAGTGGCTAAGGAGAAAAAGGTAACAGTAAAATCTTTCGTAATTGCTTCACCTTTCTGAAAGGTAATCCTAAGATCTTCAAACAAGCTAATAGAACACAAGTTAGGTATCAAGATTCAGACGACCAGTGACCTAGACTCAGAATGGTTATGTCGATAATGACTTGTCGACCTGTTGTGAAATACGCTACTTTTGAGAAAAATCTGGAGATAGTTTCCGTGCATATAAATTTTGACAAATGGCGGGAACATTGCAGGAAGTTGCACAAACAAAGCAGAGCAACAGGAGTGTGCCAGCTAAATTACCCTTTCATACAAAATGAACATGAATTGTGTGCTGAGGCTGGTTAACGAGTGAAGCGTTGAGATATTCTGGTTGAAGTAGCGCAACCGCAGCGTGTAAGTGGATTGCTCTCAGCCTAAGTTGTTAGCACGCAATCGTACCGAAAAGCCCACATTACAAGACAGCGATATTTTTTCATCAATTAATATCTTGAGACAAAAACGAAAAAAAAGAAAGTAAAACAACGCATATTACTACAAGTGTAATTAGGCAACTCTAAATGTTTCGAGAAAAGTAGAAGCGATGGACCTTTGACAAAAATGAGTGTTTTAATTCAGCTGTATCAAAACACCTTCGAAACACGACATATAACAGAAGCTGCGCTGTCTGACGCATTGTGCTAACAGTATGTGCTATGTACATAGCCCAGTGCAATACCCTTTCCTACTACAATTAGCCTCAACTGAGGCAGTTATTTTTCTCAGCATGCGAATACTCTTGAGACCATTTTCCGCTCGACATGAACATTCGTGAGCCCGTTTGGCTGCCATTTCGGGACTCCGCAAGGCGTCGGACGCTACAAGCCGGTCTCCAGCCTTTTTGGTGTTCGGAGGAGAGATATTCTCGTTGGCCGACCGCCAATTTGAACCAGTTCGCACTCAGCACACACGTCACACTCAGCTTGTCCCGCCGTATCTCCTACAAAATGTACCCAGATTTATTGCCACCAATAATACAACTCCATTTCTCGCTATCAGTTTCGTTCTGTCCGCTGTGTTAGCGTTCGGAGCCATTTCAAATTCGCACGATTTACACGATACTTTGGAGGTGTGCCTACATTTTTTTTCCTTTTCCTTCCCCTTTATCGGTTACTACTCCTCTTTGTGAATTTACGAGTATACCATTATCCAAATATTTATTTCAGACCAGTGCTTTATATAAGCAGAGTACAGGCTGTTAGAGTGTCCCTCCTTACCCTTGTTCATTCCATTCACAAGATCCAATTATGCTCAGTTTATATTCCACAACAGCAACTGAATTACTGAAACACTATGTTACCGATTTTATCTCTTGAAATATGAGACTGCAACGTAATACGATAGACTTATTTATCTCGATCGAAAATAGAAACCAATTGCCGTAGTAATAAATGTTACTTTGTATCGTGTCCTACAAGTATTCATTGTCGATAATTTTTAAATGATGTTTAACAGGTATTATCACTTACATACGTTTGTCCAGCGCATTTAACAACAAACATGCTGATTAACAGGTTCATAAACCCTTGTTTGCTATCGAACGATCTGCACGCCGATAAAAATACGAGGCTGCGATTCTAACACCCCTGGTCCTTAGTTTAATGTTTGTTCCGATTTTTAGTCCGCAGTTTATACAAGATACCAGCGACCTACCCAGACTTTCGCACAGGTAGCACAATTATATATGTCCGAAATATAGGGCTGTTGAAAAAGTATCGACGTATCGATATATTTCCGAAATAGTATCGATATGATTCGGTAAAACATTTTTCACATAATATATCGATATCAAAATGGCAATACGGAGTGCCGATATTTTTATTTTATATTATATTTTTTCACAATTTTCGGTAAATATTTGAGGACGTTCTTTTGAAATTGTAGTGGAAAATAATTATACTTTCAGTGTGTGAAGGATTCTTACTACTTTTTGCACTTTCATCCCGTCCAGTCTTTGTTTTTGACTGTGTGAAGCAAGTATAGGTGCTACAAAGAAGAAATCTTATTTGCATTGGGGTCTGGCGCTACGAATGGGATAATAAGATCTCGGATGTGAAGATATGGCACACCAGTTGTATTAAAAACAATTTTTAACGCAAATAGTGCTCTATTTCTTCACACTGGCATTCTTCAAAATCATTTTCCGAAAATGGTGAACAAATAACTAAGTGACAAGGTTGGTCTTTGCAGTGGGCGGAGACGTGTGAGGGGAAATCCTGACGTAATCGACGCTTGGCGCTACCAACAGAAGCTGCAACTTCTATCTTCACTATGCAGTTTTGACACTGTAACTACTAGGTCCTTCGCGTTCGCAAAAATGAAAAAAAAATACAGGGACGTCGACATGAAGTGCTCCAGACAAATCCGATGTATGACGAATCCGAAAGACGGACCTATTGGACACCTTGTGGAGTTATCATAATTAGTAAAGTGGTTACTGCCGAGCCCGAAGGTGCATCGTTTTTCCTTCAGTTTTTGCTCTCACGGGGATAAGCAGGCTGCTGGCTTGTTGATGTACAGCACATCTAACAATGAATCAATACTTAAATGTTACAGTTCTAAAATCGGCAGTATATTTACAAAGTGTAGCCGATATTTTTATAGGCTGGTAGATCGATATTTGTTCCTTGGATGTATCGATTCATTTACCAGTATCCAGGGTGGTCCATTGATCGTGACCGGGCCAAATATCTCACGAAATAAGCGTCAAACGAAAAAACTACAAAGAAGGAACCTTGTCCAGCTTGAAGAGGGAAACCATATGGCGCTATGGTTGGCCCGATAGATGGCGCTGCCATAGGTCAAACGGATATCAACTGCGTTTTTAAAAATAGGAACCCCCCATTTTTTATTACATATGCGTGTAGTACGTAAAGAAATATGAATGTTTTAGTTGGACCACTTTTTTCGCTTTGTGATAGATGGCGCTGTAATAGTCACAGACGTATAAGTACTTGGTATCACGTAACATTCCGCCAGTGCGGACGGTATTTGCTTTGTGATACATTACCCGTGTTAAAGTGGACCGTTTACCAATTGCGGAAAAGGTCGATATCGTGTTGATGTATGGCTATTGTGATCAAAATGCCCAACGGTCGTGTGCTATGTATGCTGCTCGGTATCATGGACGACGTCACCCAAGTGTCCGGACCGTTCGCCGGATAGTTACGTAAAGAAATATAAATGTTTTAATTGGACCACTTTTTTCGCTTTGTGATAGAAGGCGCTGTAACAGTCGTAAACATATGGCTCACAATTTTAGACGAACAGTTGATAACAGGTAGGTTTTGTAAATTAAAATACAGAACGTAGGTACGTTTGAACATTTTATTTCGTTTGTTCCAATGTGATACATGTACCTTTGTGAACTTATCATTTCTGAGAACGCATGCTGTTATAGCATGATTACATGTAAATACCACATTAATGCAATAAATGCTCAAAATGATGTCCGTCAACTTCAATGCATTTGGCAATGCGTGTAACGACATTCCTCTCAACAGCAAGTAGTTCGCCTTCCGTAATGTTCGCACATGCATTGACAATGCGTTGACGCATGTTGTCAGGCGTTGTCGGTGGATCACGATAGCAAATATCCTTCAACTTTCCCCACAGAAAGAAATCCGGGGACGTCAGATCCGGTGAACGTGCCGGCCATGGTATGGTGCTTCGACGACCAATCCACCTGCCATGAAATATGCTGCTCAATACAGCTTCAACCGCACGCGAGCTATGTGCCGGACATCCATCATGTTGGAAGTAAATCGCCATTCTGTCATGCACTGAAACATCTTGTAGTAACATCGGTAGAAAATTACGTAGGAAATGAGCATACGTTGCACCATTTAGATTGCCATCGATAAAATTGCGGCCAATTATCCTTCCTCCCATAATGCCGCACCATACATTAACCCGACAAGGTCGCTGATTTCCACTTGTCGCACCCATCGTGGATTTTCTGTTGCCCAATAGTGCATATTATGCCGGTTTACGTTATCGCTGTTGGTGAATGACGCTTCGTTGCTAAATAGAACAAGTGCAAAAAATCTGTCGTCGTCCCGTAATTTCTCTTGTGCCCAGTGGCAGAACTGTACACGACGTTCAAAGTCGTCGCCATGCAATTCTTGGTGCACAGAAATATGGTACGGGTGAAATCGATGTTTGATGTAGCATTCTCAACACCGACGTTTTTGAGATTCCCGATTCTCGAGCAGTTTGTCTGCTACTGATGTGCGGATTAGCCGTGACAGCAGCTAAAACACCTACTTGGGCATCATCATTTGTTGCAGGTCGTGGTTGACGTTTCACATGTGGATGAATACTTCCTCTTTCCTTAAATGACGTAACCATCAGGCGATCGGTCCGCACACTTGGATGTCGTCGTCCAGGATACCGAGCAGCATACATAGCACACGACCGTTGGGCATTTTGATCAAAATAGCCATACAGCAACACGATATCGACCTTTTCGAAATTGGTAAACGGTCCATTTTAACAAGGGTAATGTATCACGAAGCAAATACCGTCCGCACTGGCGGAATATTTCGTGGTACCAAGTACTTATACGTTTGCGACTATTACAGCGCCATCTATCACGAAGCGAAAAAAGCGGTCCAACTAAAACATTCATATTTCTTTACGTACTACACGAATATGTAATAAAAAATGGGGGTTCCTATTTAAAAAAAAACGCAGTTGATATCCGTTTGACCTATGGCAGCGGCATCTAGGGGGCCATCTGGTTTCCCCCTTCAAGCAAGACAAGTTTTGTTCTTTGTAGTTTTTTCGTTTGATGCTTATTTCGTGAGATATTTGGCCCGGTCACTATCAATGGACCACACTGTATAGATGATCAATAGTGACTTTTTCAAATATCGATATATCGGATTCCCGATATCTTTAAAAATATCAACAGTACTAGACCGGAGGACTTGTCTAGTCTATAGATGAGAAATTATATGCCCAAATATTCCTCGTGGATCAGACTGTCCAACAATGAAAACCGTATCACAGTCCTTACAGTAGTTTCTAAGACTGTCCTTCGCATGCAGACAGAAAACGCGGGTGGGGGCTTTATGGCTATGTACAAATTATGAATTAGATGACGTCCGCTTTGATTGACGTAAACTTGTCTCGTCTGGAATAATTTTCAACTTTCGCTGTAAATAAGATTCGATTCGTTAAAACAGTTCACGAAAATAAACCTATATTTGTTTATTAATGATAGTCAGTACTGCACTTCCCTAGCTTTTTTTCTGTATTTATTCGATCTCTAGTTAGCACTTTCAACATTTCACGCTAAAGCATAGCTTCATACTTAGTAATCATATCCAACCGTTCGACTCGCAAAAGATCCGTACCGAAAGGCAGGAAAGTTGCGCAATTCACATCAGTATCCAAGAAATGGGTAATCCTCTGAATTACAGACTCATATCATCAACGTCTGTTTGCAGTAGAATTTTGGAACACATACTGTGTTCGAACATTATGAGCTGCCTTGAAGAAAACGGTTTACTGACAAATAGTCACCACGGGTTCAGAAAACATCGTTCTTGTGAAACATAAGTAACTCATCATTCTGAACAAATAATGAATGCTATCGACGGGCAATGTCAAATTCATTCCATATTTGTAGATTTCCAGAGGGTTTTCGACATTGCTGTTCACAAGCGACTTCTAATCAAATTGCGTGCCTAGGGAGTATAGCCTCAATTGTGCGACTGGATTCGCGATTTCCTATTACAAAGGTCACAATTCGTAGTAAGCGACGGAAGGTCATCGAGTAGACCAGAAATGATAGCTGGCGTTCCCCGGGGAAGTGTTATAGGTCCTCTGCTGTTCCTGATCTACGTCAACTACGTAGGAGAAAATCTAATCAGCCCTCTTAGATTGTTTGCAGATGAGGCTATTATTTACTATTCTGTAAAGTCATCAGACTGTCAAAACGAATTAGAAAATGATTTGGACAAGATATCTGTATGGTGCGAAAACTGGCAATTGACTCTAAATAGCGAAAACGGTGAAGTCATTCATATGAATACTAAAAGGAATCCTTTAAAATTCGGTTATGCGATAAATCATGCAAATATAATTGCTGTAAATTCAGCTAAATACTTAGAGTTACACTTACGAATAACTTAAATTGGAACAATCACGTAGATAATGTTGAAGGTAAAATAGCTGAAAGACTGTGATTTTGTGGCAGAACTTCATGATTTTAACCAACAAGGTTGGGAGTGTCAGCGAGCTTACTTGCGATAATTAATTAAGAAGAAACAGCCACGATAGCAAAATAACATTTATTTAAAGTGACTGGTCTCGGCACGTACAGTAGGCCACCTTCGGATTGATTGTGCCATTTGCTGGAGCTGACGCCGTGCTGAGCAGTGTGTGTTGTCAAGACGAAGCGAAAAAGGCCTGACACTTAATCTCTGAAAGTGAAGGTGATGAAGATAATTGAGGGCAATGCACAAAAATTAGGCCCATAGGAATGCAGATCCGTCAGTTATACAAACAACTGTTTCAGCACGTATGTGCTGGCCTCAGGGGGTACGTTTCCTCAATTCTGTAAATGGAAACATGTTTTAAACTTAATTGTTCTACGAAACTTAGCCCTAGAAACAGTTGATGTATTTGTGGTTATTATTCTACTTTCTACAAAGCTCGGTTTTTTGAACGGTAGAACGGATGGAGAAACTTTAAAACGAGTAATTTTGAACATCCCAGAGCCCTAAAAGTAAGAATCTCCCATTGCACATTTGCCGACTCACACCACTCACCTAAAGTAAACATAAAAATTCTAAAATTGAGTTACAGACTATACAAATAACGTACAATATGAGATAGCTGCATATGCACAAGGCATTTTTAGAAGGAAAAAAAATTATAAACGACAACACCACACTAGGAACATTAAAGGAACTATACAAGTAAGGCGACACACACACACACACACACACACACACACACACACACACACACACATAGACACGCACAGAGAGAGATAGAGAGAGAGAGAGAGAGAGAGAGAGAGAGAGAAAGTAAAATATGTTCGAATTTGGCGCCAGACAAAATTAAAACAAGACAACAGCAACCAGTCACTCTGCGTCCGCAGCTCCTGGTCTCGCGGCAGCGTTCTCGCTTCTCGAGCACGGGGTACTGGTTTCGATTCCCGACAGGCTCAGGGATTTTCTGCTGGCCCGAGATGACTGGATGTTGTTATGTCGTCTTCATCATCATCATTCATCCCAATTACAGTCGGAGGACCTTGCCTAGTACGGCGGTGCGGGTCTCCCGCATCTTTCCCCTACGCTCTGTAAGAAGCATGAGGCTTCATTTCCAGTCACATTGCAGCAGCTTGAACATGGCTTTCTGTTAAGTGCAAAAGTGTAACAAGTAGTTGGAGTTCTTCAAAAGGTGTGTTTCTGTGTTTTTGCAAAATAAAACAGCGTGCAAAAAAGGAAGGATACTTCGAAGGTAACTGTAAATAACCTCAGTATAAAGTTTCAAAATACTTTCGCTTAGTAAAATTGTGTTTTTAGGCAGAGCGACTTGTTAACTAGCCACCTGAACTCACAGTAACAATATTTCATTGCTGATGACAAGTTACTGGTATGCAGTAATGTAAAGACGGTCTTACAGAACCAACCAATGTAGAAAACAAGGTAATAACGACTAAATACAAACAACTTTTAGGCCTAAATTTCATTATAATAACTAGTATTTAAAACATGTCTGCAGTTTACAGAACTGAATAAAAGTACCCACTGATGATTAGACTTAGGAGTTGAAAAGTTCTTCAGCATTTGCAAACAATAATTGTTTGTGTAACAGGCGGACGCGAATTATTATAATTTAGTTTCCAAACACATATGCTACGGGATCTTCAATCCCAACACGATTAATGCACAAAAAATTGTGATACCATGATGTGGCGTAAGACAAGGCCTTAAAGCCCTCTTCTGATAGAATTTAATACGTAAATAAATATAGTATTGTCACTCAGGAGTAGTAGTCTACATACTGTTGGACATGAGCAGGAGCTATGCAGAAAAGTGATCATTTAAAGAGGAGCCCCTCCTATTCTTGACGAGTTTTACTGAGTAGCAGTTTCGTTCAGCGGGAATTGGCTCGGTAGCTGTTACTGGCAGCTCAGGTACCCGCCAGGGAAGCGTTGGACAGTTGCGAGTTGTCACTACTGTGACAGAGGCGGGCGCGCCGTCAAACAGAGGCTGCGGTGTCCGCCCTGTTGACTCGGCACACACGACGGCAAGTGTGACCGCACGCCAACAAGGCGGCCACAGCGCAAACCGCAGGCGCGGGCCTTGTTCCGGGAACGCCGCGGTGTGGCACGCCGGCAGAGGCTAGCGATCCCTACTACTGCAGTCTGGCCACGAACGGCAGCATTCTGCACATAGCAATGCGTCGAAATATGTCCTTGACAATATCAGTGTCCTGGCGCACTGAGCCTCTCAGATATCTCTGAGAGTCGTTTAATCCTCTCGAACAAGTGCTCTACTAGCAGGATAAACGAAAAGTGTCACTGAATATCTGCCGACGTCTTTTGGCGCAGAAGTTAATAAGGAGAAAAAAAAAACCTTCCCAGAGACATTACATAAATACTGTGTAACAACGCCTCGGATCTTGGCAATGGCCTCAATTCTGCGACGAAAACATGACAGGTTTCTTCAGCTGTGGCATATCCATTTGCTGCCACTCATTGGTTATTGGAACCCGCAAAAATGGCTCTGAGCACCATGGGACTGAACATCTGAGGTCATCAGTCCCCTAGAACTTATAACTACTTAAACCTAAGTAACCTAAGGACATCACACACATCATGTTCAAATGTGTGTGAAATCTTATGTGACTTAACTGCTAAAGTCATCAGTCCCTAAGCTTACACACTACTTAACCTAAATTATCCTAAGGACAAACACACACACCCATGCCCGAGGGAAGACTTGAACCTCCGCCGGGACAAGCCGCACAGCCCATGACTGCTGCGCCCCAGACAGCTCGGCTAATCCCGCGCGGCAGACATCATGCCCGAGGCAGGATTCCAACCTGCGACCGTAGGGGTAACGCGGTTCCAGACTGAAGCGCCTAGAACCGCTCGGCCACAACGGCCGGCCGGAAACCGCAGAGTTACTAACCTGCGGAGATGGCGATTGTTAGTTTGACCCGCTGTTCTAGTTAGCCCGACACGTTTTCTTTGAGAGTAAGATCGAATGATTTAGTCAGCCAGTCGAGTTCCGAAAGTGCGCTCCGGTGTTTGTTAAACCGGAACATAGTCGGACGCCGCTGTGGGCACTGCTGTTGGTCATCTAGGGAACCGCGAGTGGTCACAGCATATTCATCACGTACACGCAGAAGAAAGGACAACATTTAGTCACCGAGAATGTAGAAATAAAATCCTGTTTCACACTCATTGTAATCTGAATGAATTGGCACAAAAGTCATGGAACGAGAAACACTATCATAACGTCACATAGCCGTCTCTGGTCCGAAATACGCACTCAAGACTGTGAGGGTTATACATGTCGTCGGATGGCAGGTGGAATCGATGTCTTGAATCGTTTTAAAAACAGCTAAAATGGAGACCCGCTGAGCGACATTGAGGATGACACGGCGGTCGGATGGTCCCGATCGGCCACTTGTGGCCTGAAGACGGATTTTTTTTTTTAGTTACATTAAAACGCCTCCCGTCAGCTTTTGTTCGGGTATTTGCCCATTGAAAACGTGCAGCCTTATGAGTCGTTGTGAGCAATGCCTCTTGTGAGGTATTCGACTCCATTGTATGCGGTCTGCATGACATGCCCCTACATTCACGGAAGCAGCAAATCCTGAAGCCGATTGTCATCGACAAGGCGTGATACTCGCTTCCAGTCCCTATTGGTTAGAATATTTTTACAACCACTGTCCCTGCACAGCGCCACGCGGCTGCGTGTACGCCGTACCTTGTTCACATGATATCCAAAAAATTGGGAAGCTTCTTTCACGTTGTAGAAATGACTGTGTCCAAATATGATAGTTCTTTTCTGGCACGCCGACGAATGTTGTTGTACTGATTCCACACAACCGACTGGCACGCACTCACCACTCACTCTCATGACTCACGTCAGCGATGGGGTTCACATGACAGCCTGTTACCACGACTGCACCATCATCAGCGCTCCAAAGTGACCAGTGTACTCTTGTAAGGGGATGTGTGGGTGTGTGAAATCTTGTAGCACTTAACTGCTAAGGTCATCAGTCCCTAAGCTTACACACTACTTAACCATAATTATCCTAAGGACAAACACACACACCCATGCCCGAGCGAGGACTCGAACCTCCGCCGGGACCAGCCGCACAGTCCATGACTGCAGCGCCTCAGACCGCTCGGCTAATCCCGTGCGGCTGTCAGGAGATGACCAATAATTTTCCGGTCAGCTGACTCTTCGAAGAAACAGCGAGATTACATCCTCTTCACATACACTTAGGGCACACTGTCAATACGCTGTCTCCAGGAAAGTACCATATTGGCTTCCGCATACCGACAGCTTCAATCCACGGTTCTGCTCACACGGAATGTTGAAGTATCCCTAATGTTTCGACTTCCATACTCCACTCTTACTCAAAATTCAGTATTAACTATCAAAGAGGGTTAGTGTCTCGTTTGTCAACAAGAAATTCGACACTGAGCAGTTCCACGAAACTTGGATTGACGGTGGGTTTATGTATATACAGGATGAGTAACGCCCCCATTTTTTGGTGAAAGGTTACGCATATCGAAACGTGGTTTTCGGAAAATGTTAAGGTGTCTAGGAGCATATACACTCCTGGAAATTGAAATAAGAACACCGTGAATTCATTGTCCCAGGAAGGGGAAACTTTATTGACACATTCCTGGGGTCAGATACATCACATGATCACACTGACAGAACCACAGGCACATAGACACAGGCAACAGAGCATGCACAATGTCGGCACTAGTACAGTGTATATCCACCTTTCGCAGCAATGCAGGCTGCTATTCTCCCATGGAGACGATCGTAGAGATGCTGGATGTAGTCCTGTGGAACGGCTTGCCATGCCATTTCCACCTGGCGCCTCAGTTGGACCAGCGTTCGTGCTGGACGTGCAGACCGCGTGAGACGACGCTTCATCCAGTCCCAAACATGCTCAATGGGGGACAGATCCGGAGATCTTGCTGGCCAGGGTAGTTGACTTACACCTTCTAGAGCACGTTGGGTGGCACGGGATACATGCGGACGTGCATTGTCCTGTTGGAACAGCAAGTTCCCTTGCCGGTCTAGGAATGGTAGAACGATGGGTTCGATGACGGTTTGGATGTACCGTGCACTATTCAGTGTCCCCTCGACGATCAGCAGTGGTGTACGGCCGGTGTAGGAGATCGCTCCCCACACCATGATGCCGGGTGTTGGCCCTGTGTGCCTCGGTCGTATGCAGTCCTGATTGTGGCGCTCACCTGCACGGCGCCAAACACGCATACGACCATCATTGGCACCAAGGCAGAAGCGACTCTCATCGCTGAAGACGACACGTCTCCATTCGTCCCTCCATTCACGCCTGTCGCGACACCACTGGAGGCGGGCTGCACGATGTTGGGGCGTGAGCGGAAGACGGCCTAACGGTGTGCGGGACCGTAGCCCAGCTTCATGGAGACGGTTGGGAATGGTCCTCGCCGATACCCCAGGAGCAACAGTGTCCCTAATTTGCTGGGAAGTGGCGGTGCGGTCCCCTACGGCACTGCGTAGGATCCTACGGTCTTGGCGTGCATCCGTGCGTCGTTGCGGTCCGGTCCCAGGTCGACGGGCCCGTGCACCTTCCGCCGACCACTGGCGACAACATCGATGTACTGTGGAGACCTCACGCCCCACGTGTTGAGCAATTCGGCGGTACGTCCACCCGGCCTCCCGCATGCCCACTATACGCCCTCGCTCAAAGTCCGTCAACTGCACATACGGTTCACGTCCACGCTGTCGCGGCATGCTACCAGTGTTAAAGACTGCGATGGAGCTCCGTATGCCACGGCAAACTGGCTGACACTGACGGCGGCGGTGCACAAATGCTGCGCAGCTAGCGCCATTCGACGGCCAACACCGCGGTTCCTGGTGTGTCCGCTGTGCCGTGCGTGTGATCATTGCTTGTACAGCCCTCTCGCAGTGTCCGGAGCAAGTATGGCGGGTCTGACACACCGGTGTCAATGTGTTCTTTTTTCCATTTCCAGGAGTGTATGTGTACGTTTGGTTAATGTTTTAGCGCTGGTATCAACGGAGATATTGAAGGAAGTACTTATTTTTAAATACAGCAAATGGCTCTGAGCACTATGGGACTTAACATCTGAGGTCATCAATCCCCTAGAACTTAGAACTACTTAAACCTAACTAACCTAAGGAAACCACACACATCCATGCCCGAGGCAAGATTCAAACCTGCGACCGGAGCAGCAGCGCGGTTTCGGACTGAATTGCCTAGAACCGATCAGCCACAGCGGGCGGCTAACCGTTTTCTTACTGCACCCTACGTTTTATCCGTATTAGTAAAACGTGTGGCATCCATCACATCATGCAGCTGCCACATCTAACTGTGCGTTGCATTTTTGAACGATGGAGAACAAAACATTACAAGGTTCGCCGTTAAAGCAATCTGCCTAACCGAATTTCCCATTAAGGAGTAGAAATTTGCCAGACTTACAGCCGTACTCGCACGATGTGTGTTACCCGCCGTGAATCACGCCAGACGTGGCTTCCATTTTGCTGGAGCAGAATTAGAAATGAGTTGGCGCATCACACGGATCGCCTTGATCGTGATTCGCGAACGTAGCGCTCCCCAGAGGCAGTTGTCGGCTGTATCTGGCGCCCAAATAACGCAGCTCGTTTTTTTGGGACACGCGTAAAATTGCTACATTAGCTTTACAATTATTTCCTCCCTTGTCTATATGTTACAGACTTGCTTCTGTCTCTAGTAAACATAAATGAAACTTAAAGACAAAAAAGGAAGTTCCATGTCAAATCGTTAAGGACATAAGCTTTTACAATTTCTGTTACGAATAGTGTAACACAAATGTACAACAGTCTTCCACATAATAGAAAAATTATATCATTATTATCACTTTTTAGTAAAATATTAGGGCCATTCTTACACTGCTTGTAATCAGTAGTAGAACGTTTAGAAAATGTGAAATACAGGACGTGAAGCAAGAAAGTGTAAAACCTTCCACTGTAAGCAGATAAAGCCAAAAAAGTATATATATGCAGTGACGTAGAAAGCGATCTTGCAGAGTTCATTGTATATGTTCAATGGCATGTTCACGAAGTCTAAAGGTAATAAACTAATAAACTCATCCCTGAGAGGGGGAATATTAAAGAACATACTTCTATTAAATTAATGAGAAAATTGCACAATCTTTTAGAAAACGTGAAGGTGAAAAAATGTTATCAAATAACAGGATGCGAATCCTTTACATTTGAGTTCTCAGTTCTTTGCCTATATACAAGTCTATGCCCTTGATTTTATGCTGTGTTAAAGAATTTAACTGTCGGAGTTGTAACTGACATTTCAGAACAGCAAATAGTACCATGAACGAAACAGTTTTGATGAAGTTTCAAAGCACTATTGCCTTGAAACGACGTACTTTCATAACAGCCGTGTTGTAATACGAAAAATAACATAGGTAAATTCTTTAACCACCAACATGCCATTTCTCGCCAAGAAATCGCACTAAAAACTTTTAAGAGAACCTCAGTGTACTATGGCTTTGAAACGGCGTATATTCATAGCACTTAAGTTATAATATAAAACTTACCAATTACAGGTTTGATCTTCAAACCTCGTAATCCAGTGTGATGTCTCCTAAGTTTTGCTTGTGAGGTGTAAGTCGACCTTACATCTCACTCGCTACTTTTTTCCCCAAGAAGCAAAAATCTGACATGTCTCATTCAGTATTTCAGGCTGCAGATTGCCGTGGAACGCGAATTTTCACGTTGCGACATCACAAAATCCGAAAAGCGTCACGTTCAAAATGGTTCAAATGGCTCTGAGCACTATGGGACTTAACTGCAGTGGTCATCAGTCCCCTAGAACTTAGAACTACTTAATCCTAACTAACCTAAGGACATCACACACATCCATGCCCGAAGCAGGATTCGAACCTGCGACCGTAGCGGTCGCGCGGTTCCAGACTGTAGCGCCTAGAACCGCTCGGCCACCCCGGCCGGCCCCAAAAATACCAGCGTTAGATCTTTAGAGTCGGTGGGGCGCGAGAGGATCATTCACATGCCGCTTCAGTTTCGCCGAAGCGCCGCCACTGTAATGACGACGGCGGCAACGGGACAGACGGCTGGCTGGGCGCAGCGGTCCATCCCGGAAGGCCTGCCGGCGGTCATTACCGGCTGCGGCCTTGCGTCGCTAACACGTCACGTCGCGTCACAGGGAAGCGGTCGGCTCATCTGCCACGGTCGGCCGTCGCGGAGGAACACGTCCAGGGTTCAACGGCCGTCACCAGCTGCCGGCGGGCTCCGCACCAGGGCATCATGCGAGCTTAGATATACTGCCCTCATTGTTAATGTTCTGCTCAGGTTCCTCACCTCGCCGAGCCACAATTTATTTTAAGTTCCACGATGAACCTTCCTAAGTACGAGCCACTGAAACATGTACATTACTGGCCATTAAAATTGCTACACCACGAACATGACGTGCTACAGACGCGAAATTTAACCGACAGGAAGAAGATGCTGTAATATGCAAATGATTAGCTTTTCAGAGCATTCACACAAGGTTGGCGCCGGTGGCGACACCTACAACGTGCCGACATGAGGAAAGTTTCCAACCG
Source organism: Schistocerca nitens (assembly GCF_023898315.1). Lineage (NCBI taxonomy): Eukaryota > Metazoa > Arthropoda > Insecta > Orthoptera > Acrididae > Schistocerca > Schistocerca nitens. The sequence goes on from NC_064619.1 coordinate 205,010,276, forward strand.
ATTTCTCATACACAAACAGCAGTTGCCTGGTGAAACGTTGTTGTCATGCCTCGTGCAAGGAGGAGACATGCGTACCATCACGTTTCCGACTTTGATAAATGTCGGATTGTAGCCGATCGCGATTGCGGTTTATCGTATCGCGATATTGCTGCTCGCGTTGGTCGAGAGCCAGTGACTGTTAGCAGAATATGGAATCAGTGGGTTCAGGAGGGTAATACGGAATGGCGTGCTGGATCCCAACGGCCTCGTATCACTAGCAGTCGAGATGACAGGCATCTCATCCGCATGGCTGTAACGGATGGTGCAGCGACGTCTCGATCCCTGAGTCAACAGATGGGGACGTCTGAAAGTCAACAACCATCTGCACGAACAGTTCGATGACGTTTGCAGCAACATGGACTATCAACTCGGAGACCATGGCTGCGGTTACCCTTGACGCTACATCAGAGACAGGAGCGCCTGCGATGGTGTACTCAACGACGAACCTGGGTGCACGAATGGGAAAACATCATTTTTTCGGATGAATCTAGGTTCTGTTTACAGCATCATGATGGTCGCATCCGTGTTTGGCAACATCGCGGTGAACGCTCATTGGAAGCGTGTATTCGTCATCGCCATACTGGCGTATTACCCGGCGTGATGGTATGGGGTGCCATTGGTTACACGTCTCGGTCACCTCTTGTTCGCATTGACGGCACTTTCAACAGTAGACGTTACATTTCAGATGTGTTACGACCCGTGGCTCTACCCTTTATTCGATCCCTGCGAAACCCTGCATTTCAGCAGGATAATGCACGACCGCATGTTGCATGTCATGTACGGGTCTTTCTGGATACAGATAATTTTCGACTGCTGCCCTGGCCAGCACATTGTCTAGATCTCTCACTAACTGAAATCGTCTGGTCAATGGTGGCCGAGCAACTGGCTCGTCACAATACGCCAGTCACTACTCTTGATGAACTATGGTATCGTGTTGAAGTTGCATGGGCAGCTGTACCTGTACACGCTATCCAAGCTCTGTTTGACTCAATGCCCAGGCGTATGAAGGCCCTTATTACGGCCAGAGGTGGTTGGTTTGGGTACTGATTTCTCAGGATCTATGCTCCCAAATTGCGTGAAAATGTAACCACATGTCTGTTCTAGTATAATATATTTGTCCAATCATTACCCGTTTATCATCTGCATTTCTTATGGTGTAGCAATTTTAATGGCCAGTAGTGTAACTAAGCGCAGTAAAGTTGGCAGTATGACTGACAAACGAAGGTGGAACGCGAGGCGCTGCGTCTTATGAACCAATTACAGCCAAAGAGACAGAAGCCGGTTCTGGCGTCGACGCTACCACGTTACGGGATTCTGTGTGAACATTGTTTGTTAACGTGCGACCGTCTGCTTCAGTATACGTGTGCTGTATTACCGCCTCGACTACAGTTTCTGTTAAAGAACGTCTCGAAAACGACGTCGTTCAGCAAGTGACAATCCGTTGCGTCGAGGACTACCATTAAATAGTCTGGCATTGGAATTGCTACAAAGATTTACGAGCAAGAAACAAAATTCTGTTCGTGGGCAGTGTTGATTTCTGCTGATAAATTTTTGGGGCATACCTCTAAAACTCTTGATATAAAGAGAGGGGTGCTACTTCAAGACTTGCTAGATACTGACGTAAATCGTGACGAACAACGTTCCTGTGGAGAAAACTGTGGGATTTTAAGTAATCCTGGAAATAAGAAAAGAAAAGGAGCCTCTTCCACTTGGAGATGTTAATTTGTGATGAACCGACGAAGTTCGTCTGCACACTTACGGATATTATAGCAGGAAAGCATACACCACAATACCGAAATAACTTATATCTTTAGAAGAATGTGAAGTTTTCTAAGGGAGGGAGGGGGGAGTCACTTAAAATGGTGTTAAAGATTGGTTGATTTGGGGGAGGGGACCAAAAAGTGACGTCATCGGTTTCATTGAATTATGAAACGATGAGGAAGGAAGTCAGCCGTGGCCTTTCAAAGGAACCATCCCAGCATTTGCCTGAAGCTGTCTAAGGAAAACACGGAAAACCTGAATCAGAACGACTGGTTTGAACCGTCGTCCTCCAGAATACGAGCCCAGTGTGCTAACCAGTGCGCCACCTTGTTCCATCAAGATGTTGTTAAGAAGTATCTGCTTCTGCTTTAAAAAGTTAGACGTACGAAAAAGCTCATGTTGTTGCGGCTTGTAACACTTTCTCACGTAAAAATGTAGGAAAGGAATACATTTAGTTACGTAGTATGGTTAGATGAAACCTGGCTCAGCGCTTGGGAAGCAGTTGAAAAATGCTGGACAGATGATATTCCGATTAGCAGAGGTCGTCAGCGAACGGGAAGAGGATCCCGATTAATTGTGGCCCATGCAGGTATTTTCAACAGTTTCGTGCGTGAAAGTCTTCCAGTTTTTCGATTGAGACAAACCTGTGACTATCATGAAGGTATGGACAACCCACGATTTCCGCAGTGGTTTGAAAATTTCTTGCTCCAATTTAGTTTTCCAGTACTGTTTGTAACGGATAGTGAACCTTAAAATTCCGTGATTTTAGACAAAATTCCAACGGATAGTGACCGCAAAGGAACGATGGTGCAGTTGTCGCACGCGAGTGACGTTGCTGCGAACATGAGCATGAAAAAGCTGCTGTTATATTTTCTTGTAAAACAAAATAGGCCAGTGATGCCTACATAGATTGTAGATGAAACTGCAAAGGAACAAGGTCATATGGTAATTAGCACCTTATTACTGCCATTTTAACACAATTGAAGTGGTCTGGAGTAATTTCGACGCTTACATGCCAAATAATAAGCCTTTCGCAATAACAGAAGTGGAAAGTCTGCTACGTGAAGGTCTTTTTGCTACAGACGTCACCTCATGGAGGAAGAGAGTAGGCTATATTGGTAAACTAATAACAGAAGCACAGACTACAGACTGATTTATAAATGAAAACGAATCATTAATGTTTTCTTTTGATGATGATAGACGATAGTGAAGGAAGACTGGACGGAACTGCTTCACTGACATCGTAAACTGGTGAGCGTAAAAGTACACAAAATTAACTCTTTATCTCTGCAACCTAGTAGCCTGTGCATCTTTTGCTTTATTTCGTTCTACTATGTGGATAGTGTGATCTTTAGTATGGTTAGGTTTACTTTATTATGCGACGTTCTATATGAAACTAAATTTGGAACGACTTCTCATAGACATTCTCATTAACTTCGGGTGTTGTTTATTTCCAGTTTTCGTATACTATCAAACTTTTTCTTCTCCTTCGTAGTTCTCTCCATTGATAAGAAAACGCACTTTGTTTTACTTATGTATACATTATTATGCTATTGCTTGTATACTCGTTGATCGTAGCTTCCACTTACAAAACACGCGTCTGAGTTGTGCGCGTGTGCGGTGGCAGCTCTTGCAAACTTGCAATTGCAGTATAGCCAGCTGCACGCCATCTGGGAAGTGACATATTCCACCTGCCTAGATACAGCAGATTAAAACTGTGTGACGGATTGGGACTTGAAATGTGGGCGTATGCTTTTCGTGGGCAAGTGCTCTACCAACTGGGCTATGTGAGCAAGACTTAAAGACTCGCACTCACAGTTTCACTTCCGCCTGTACCTCATCTCCCTCCAAAGTTCCCAGGTCCGCGTACCGGTCCAGTGCAAAGTTTTAATCTGCCAGGAAGGTTCAAATCCGCCCAAATTCCGCTAGGCTTACGCTAGACGCCATTTACTCTCAAAATGTGTGCACCGGAGAAAGATATAACGTTGTCCATAGGTCTGAAATCAGACGATCTTTAATAGTGTAGAAACCACCCCATGAGAATGGATTAAACCGTATTAAAAACTCACGTACGTCTTACACCTTAATGTAATATTACAAAAAGCTAATCTAAATAAACTAGTAAACCAGTTTAAAATCGGCTGAGCACTTGTCAATTATATTCATCGCACACGACAATGTCTCGACCGCAGTGCTTCAGAATCGCCAGTAAACGCTATTGGCGAAAACAGACGTACTCGTATACAGGGTGTTACGGCCAAAGTTTCAGGAAACATTCCTCACACACAAATAAAGAAAAGATGTTATGAGGACATGTGTCTGGAAACGCTTAATTTCCATGTTAGAGCTCATTTTAGTTTCGTCAGTATGTACTGTACTTCCTCCATTCACCGCCTGTTGGCCCAATTGAAGGAAGGTAATGTTGACTTCGGTGTTTGTGTTGACATGCGACTCATTGCTCTACAGTACTAGCATCAAGCACATCAGTACGTACCATCAACAGGTTAGTGTTCATCACGAACGTGGTTTTGCAGTTAGTGCAATGTTTACAAATGCGGAGTTGACAGATGCCCATTTGATGTATGGATTAACACGGGGCAATAGCCGTGGCGCGTTAAGTTTGTATCGAGACAGATTTCCAGAACGAAGGTGTCCCGACAGGAAGACGTTCGAAGCAATTGATCGGCGTCTTAGGGAGCACGGTACATTCCAGCCTATCACTCGCGACTGGGAAGACCTAGAACGACGAGGACACCTGCAATGGACGAGGCAATTCTTCGTGCAGTTGACGATAACCCTAATGTCAGCGTCAGAGAGGTAGCTGCTGTACAAGGTAACGTTGACCACGTCACTGTATGGAGAGTGCTTCGGGAGAACCAGTTGTTTCCGTACCCTGTACAGCGTGTGCAGGCACTATCAGCAGCTGATTGGCCTCCACGGGTACACTTCTGCGAATGGTTCATCCAACAATGTGTCAATCCTCATTTCAGTGCAAATGTTCTCTTTACGGATGAGGCTCAATTCCAACGTGATCAAATTGTAAATTTTCAAAATCAACATGTGAGGACTGACGAGAGTCCGCACGCAATTGTGCAATCACGTCATCAACACAGATTTTCTGTGAACGTTTGGGCAGGCATTGTTGGTGATGTCTTGATTGGGCCCCATGTTCTTCCACCTACGCTCAATGGAGCACGTTATAATGATTTAATACGGGATACTCTACCTGTGCTGCTAGAACATGTGCCTTTGCAAGTACGACACAACATGTGGTTCATGCACGATGGAGCACCTGCACATTTCAGTCGAAGTGTTCGTACGCTTCTCAACAACAGATTCGGTGACCGATGGATTGGTAGAGGCGGACCAATTCCATGGCCTCCACGCTCTCCTGACCTTAACCCTCTTGACTTTCATTTATGGGGGCATATGAAAGCTCTTGTCTACGCAACCCCGGTACCAAATGTAGAGACTCTTCGTGCTCGTATTGTGGACGGCTGTGATACAATACGCCATTCTCCAGGGCTGCAGGGATTCCATGCGACGGAGGGTTGATGCATGTATCTTCGCTAACGGAGGACATTTTGAACATTTCCTGTAACAAAGTGTTTGAAGTCACGCTGGTACGTTCTGTTGCTGTGTGTTTCCATTCCATGATTAATGTGATTTGAAGAGAAGTAATAAAATGAGCTCTAACATGGAAAGTAAGCGTTTCCGGACACATGTCCACATAACATATTTTCTTTCTTTGTGTGTGAGGAATGTTTCCTGAAAGTTTGGCGGTACCTTTTTGTAACACCCTGTATAAAAGGTGACTGTTGTTGATTTCCGTAAAGTTAGTGAGCGCAGAATCATTCAAGTTCGCTTGCCAGAAGCGGCTTCGCGGATGCCCCACCTGACTCTGACACCGCATTTATTTCCGAAATGATACAAAATGTGAAAAATGCAATTGACCAAGGATGCACCTATGTCAGGAGCTCACATAATGGGGAGGAATGGACAGTCATGTCATGACAGGAATGTAAGCAAACATCACTTTCAACAAAAAGTAACGTTTTTTTTTTTTACATGGCACGCGTATTTTTCTGCCGAAATGAGAACTAGAGGTACAATTATTAGTGATGGCGCCGGCCGCTGGTGGCCGAGCGGTTCTGGCGCTACAGTCTGGAACCGCGCGACCGCTACGGTCGCAGGTTCGAATCCTGTCTCGGGCATGGATGTGTGTGTTGTCCTTAGGTTAGTTAGGTTTAAGTAGTTCTAAGTTCTAGGGGACTTATGACCTCAGCAGTTGAGTCCCATAGTGCTCAGAGCCATTTGAACCATTAGTGATGGCGGCCTTGGTTTCACTGCTCTAAACCTTATATCTTCTGAAGTATTCAGAATTTGAATAATCGAAACATTGCCACTGTTTCTGTCGTTGTGCTGTAATGCCTTAATGCGAGCTGCCAGCACTGTCCTGAAGTCTCCTGTTGGCAGTCCTTCCTTTATGCATCATGGCATAAATAGTGGCGCCGTTGCCATCCTTCACGTATTTTAGAAGGTATGAGTTTTAAAGCAGCGCTGTTCTGTGAACAGTATCATCCTCCATCGCCTCGATAAGTGAAATAAGCAGCTTGATCCTCTTCCAAAAGGTGTGATTCTGCTGCAAAATTACGCCCGCGGCTATACTGCTCAGAAAAAGCAAGAGTTAAAAACTTTCGGATGCATCTGATTTTCATCTCCTCAGTCAGTTCTAAGACAACTATGCGCGGCACCAACGTGGTCAAAAACGCCGTACTCGAGTGATTCAGACAACGAGATTAAGAATTCTCCGGCACGGGGATTACTAAAGTCTTAAAGGCGGACAGTAAGCGGAAAAGTAATGTTTCATGACAGAGTAATTGTTTTACTCAGTTTTCACCTTGTTAGTTATTGAAAGATTCTCATACTTGTGCTTTCATTTACATTCGTGTTTATAGTACGTCGTGCTACAGCTTCCACCATCACCTCGTTAATCCGAGGAATAAATACAATTAATTACTGAAATAACTTCAGCCAGTATTTGAGTTTCCATCCCATATATTAGTTTAGCTTGTTCTCGACCGTAGAAAGGCAGCAGACATCACAATGCCTGCTTAACACCATACGCTAGTTTCATAGCTTGGTTTTCTAAAAAACGCACTAACTATCAACTTCTTGTTTTGTGGTTCGGAACCGACGCTTTTCTACGCTACAAAATGGATACTAACCAAAAGTGATTTTTTTGGACGTGTATAACAGGCAACAACAATTACCTTTGTTGGTGATGTGATGTTTGAGTTGTAATTTTAAATTCAGCGTTAAATAGAACAACTCATGCGAGATTATATCGCAACATAGCATAGTGATAAGCTCCGCTACGTTACAGAACAAGGGCCCAGTGTGTTGTGTTCTGCTAGCTTTTATACGTTGTCCGATTGTGATGCATTCAAAACCTTTTATATTCGACAGTGGAACCAAAATACACTCCTGGAAACGGAAAAAAGAACACATTGACACCGGTGTGTTAGACCCACCATACTTGCTCCGGACACTGCGAGAGGGCTGTACAAGCAATGATCACACGCACGGCACAGCGGACACACCAGGAACCGCGGTGTTGGCCGTCGAATGGCGCTAGCTGCGCAGCATTTGTGCACCGCCGCCGTCAGTGTCAGCCAGTTTGCCGTGGCATACGGAGCTCCATCGCAGTCTTTAACACTGGTAGCATGCCGCGACAGCGTGGACGTGAACCGTATGTGCAGTTGACGGACTTTGAGCGAGGGCGTATAGTGGGCATGCGGGAGGCCGGGTGGACGTACCGCCGAATTGCTCAACACGTGGGGCGTGAGGTCTCCACAGTACATCGATGTTGCCGCCAGTGGTCGGCGGAAGGTGCACGTGCCCGTCGACCTGGGACCGGACCGCAGCGACGCACGGATGCACGCCAAGACCGTAGGATCCTACGCAGTGCCGTAGGGGACCGCACCGCCACTTCCCAGCAAATTAGGGACACTGTTGCTCCTGGGGTATCGGCGAGGACCATTCGCAACCGTCTCCATGAAGCTGGGCTACGGTCCCGCACACCGTTAGGCCGTCTTCCGCTCACGCCCCAACATCGTGCAGCCCGCCTCCAGTGGTGTCGCGACAGGCGTGAATAGAGGGACGAATGGAGACGTGTCGTCTTCAGCGATGAGAGTCGCTTCTGCCTTGGTGCCAATGATGGTCGTATGCGTGTTTGGCGCCGTGCAGGTGAGCGCCACAATCAGGACTGCATACGACCGAGGCACACAGGGCCAACACCCGGCATCATGGTGTGGGGAGCGATCTCCTACACTGGCCGTACACCACTGGTGATCGTCGAGGGGACACTGAATACTGCACGGTACATCCAAACCGTCATCGAACCCATCGTTCTACGATTCCTAGACCGGCAAGGGAACTTGCTGTTCCAACAGGACAATGCACGTCCGCATGTATCCCGTGCCACCCAACGTGCTCTAGAAGGTGTACGTCAACTACCCTGGCCAGCAAGATCTCCGGATCTGTCCCCCATTGAGCATGTTTGGGACTGGATGAAGCGTCGTCTCACGCGGTCTGCACGTCCAGCACGAACGCTGGTCCAACTGAGGCGCCAGGTGGAAATGGCATGGCAAGCCGTTCCACAGGACTACATCCAGCATCTCTACGATCGTTTCCATGGGAGAATAGCAGCCTGCATTGCTGCGAAAGGTGGATATACACTGTACTAGTGTCGACATTGTGCATGCTCTGTTGCCTGTGTCTATGTGCCTGTGGTTCTGTCAGTGTGATCATGTGATGTATCTGACCCCAGGAATGTGTCAATAAAGTTTCCCCTTCCTGGGACAATGAATTCACGGTGTTCTTATTTCAATTTCCAGGAGTGTATGTCTTCAAGTGCAAAATTTTTCAGAAGAATTTCCGCTGGTTTTCGATGCTACAAAAGTGTTACAAGAAGTTCCAATATCGCCTTCGTTCATCCTCTTCACTCTGTTCTTCTTCTGATAGCCACAACAGGAAGTGGAATGGAGACTAAGAAATTACTACCGTTCTAGAGAATAACCGAACATTATTTTCTTTAGATAAATGAGGCAACAGGAAAAGCTTAGCATTCTGCAATAATTTTTCTGTGAATATGTTCAATATGGTATGCTGTGGTACCGCTAAAATTAATATCTTTCTGTACGGCGGAGAGGAAGACGTTTCGAGAACATGTGGTTACGGTCATAAGTCTCTGTCACTTCTGACACAAAATGATGTTGTTGGAACTGGGTACATTGTGCGATGTAAAGTAACAACGGCGGCTTCATCCTTGCGGGTTGCGATAGAAATCAAGAACGTTATCCCGATCTGAACATGAAATTCACTGCGGCGCTGAGTGCATGAAACAGCTGCGGCGGTGTGAGAGTCTGGATGCCGGTGTCAGCTTTCCACTCGTGGAAAGAGTGCGTGAAATACGGCAGCCATTCATATTCTGTGAGCTCGCTCTAAGTTCCGGCTTCACGTAGCTATTTTTATGCACATCTCTTACATTACGGTGAGGAGAATCATCCCTGTAAACATCCTGTTGCTGCTTCTCCAAATACGGAGAAAGATCTGCACGTAGCTTCGGCATTGCCTTCCGTTACCTGTGAATCTCAGCTTGTACCTTACTTAGTGGGTTTTCGCGATGAAAATACGTGAAAATACGGTTACGTGTTGACTGTTTCCGTAATGCCACATGATGTGTAATTTAACATTCATATGTATGAAATCAACCGTTGCTCGTAACAGTCCCAGCGTAATCTTTCACAGCAAGAGATTACGGTAAGAAATAAAGTAAATAATAATGTCAACATTTTTCGCTTTAAGGAGGAAAGAGCTTTCTTCGGGCAAAGTGGCTTGCTTCTGTTTATTTGCAGACATTTTCGCTTAATTTCAGGAAGACAGGGGTGTATTTCTTCCAGTTTATTATAATAAGAAGTGACTCCAGAGGACCACGAGACATTATTGTTACAAGTTCCGCCCCTGGTTTAAGGGGTTATTTTTAGGAAATGTGGATTAACTACCACAAATAACTTTGTTACGCATGTTACTCTCAGCATATAGTGTGATGAATGTTTATTTTTCATTTTCAGCTACTACTGTCTGCCATATATCCATAAAAACTCTGCTTTCTTAGTGGGTGAGACCCTGAAGAATGACGGACAGACCGAGCGAGGTGGCGCAGTGGTTAGACACTGGACTGGCATTCGGGAGGACGACGGTTCAATCCCGCGTCCAGCCATCGTGATTTAGGTTTTCCATGATTTCAGTAAATCGCTCCAGGCAAATGCCGGGATGGTTCCTTTCAAAGGGCACGGCCGACTTCCTTCCCCGTCCTTCCCTAATCCGATGAGACCGATGACCTCGCTGTTTGGTCTCCTTCCCCAAACCAACCAACCAATGTCGGCCAGAGTGGCCAAGCGGTTCTAGGCGCTTTAGTCTGGAACCGCGCGACCGCTACGGTCGCAGGTTCGAATCCTACCGCGGGAATGGATGTGTATGATATCCTTAGGTTAGTTAGGTTTAAGTAGTTCTAAGTTTTAGGGAACTGATGACCTCTGCTGTTAAGTCCCATAGTGGTCAGAGCCATTTGAACCATTTGAACCGTGAAGAGTGGTGAGCATCCAATAATAATGCATTTGGTTCCCTGAATGTAAGTCTAGTATTACTGTCCCAGTAGTTTTCTCAGCTCATTTTAGTGTTGGGAAACCAAATATGAAGCACACATTAGGTTACGTTTGCTCATGAACGAATTAGCTAAGGAGATGAATTCGCATTCCAGGCGAAAGAAGACCAAATGGCCGTTTGGACTTCTCAGGATTTCCCCTAAGTCAGTGGAGGCAAAATAGTATGCACTACTTCCTCGATGGGACATTAAAATTTAATCTGCCGATGCAATCCTCTAACCTTTTATACTGTGTGCATCTGTATCGTTTGGATAGTTGTGATGAATGTTGCAGGGTAATGCTGCTTATTTCAGAGTTTATTCGTGATGGGAAGTATCCATGCGTTTTCTACAAGCAGTAAATTTAATTCCATCTGTACCACAACGCAAGGTGCCTTACTAGTAACATGCCTGTTTTGGAGTATTCATTTGTCATATCCAGGCACGTGGTTACGAATAAATTATCAGCCTCTAATTATACTGTTACTTTTTTTCTTTTTATCCTGTGCTTGTTGATCAGGTGGTAGAGATGATAATTTTTTCCACCATCAACAAATTTTCATACGGTTTTAGAGGTCATCGAGTAACGGTTGGGGTTCTGCAAATTAAGATTTTTAAACAATCCCAGAAGGAAAAGTCGATCACCGTCGTATCTGATGATCACGCTAATATTTGAAAAGCGATCCCCAGGACGTCTCTTTCGTTGATCACAACTAGTTGATTACGGCGTACCACAGAATACAATGACTGGCGGTATCGTGTCATGCTTAAATCAGATAACCCACTTACCCCGAACGACATTTCCACAAACCGTTTGAGGAATGTTGTCTAGAAGTCTCCATACAATCTCCAGTGACATTTAATTACACAGTAACCAGCTGCTTTGTACCTGATATCGAATTACTGAAAAAAACATGTCAGAAAGCAAAAGTGACAGACGCTGATTCTAGATTCTTGTGAAGATGTTTGTGTTAGGTAAATTCAGTACCATTAAAACCTGCAAGGAAAAAGTCAGCACTATCGTTATTGCACCCTTAGCCGACTACAGGCTAGACAGCCATCGCAATCCTCTGTTTAGGGTTTTTTCCGGTTCCTTCCCATTGCACTGTGATACTAACTCCACGCTGCACCGATTAGTGGTCCAGATGAAATTCTTAGGGTTTCACTGTTTGCCTAACCCGCATGCAACACACACTACATCCAGCAGCAAAGTGGTCTTCATATGAGAAAGACCTGATTATCTTATATACGTGCGTGACAACATACTTTGTTAGTTTAAATAAAATCTCCTTCTGTTTCTTACAACTAAAAACAATTGGATTATAAATTTTAAGAAGCTTAAGCTAAAAGTCTCCGCAAACTAAAGGTTGGTATGAACACTGCAGTGCTACACTAGACATTGTCCTATTGGAGGTGGCATCCCTTAAACTGAACTGACTTACCCAGTCAGCTGTAGGGGAATTGTCGTTTGACATCACCTCCGCGCCGTGGTGGTACTTGGCATGTTTCTAATTACCAATAATTGTCGAGCGAAAAATGACGAGAAAAGACTTCCGGTGTACAGATCGTCAGCCTCCGTATTTTTATATTGAGGTGAAAACACTCATGGGATACCTCCTAATATCGTGTCGGACCTCCGTTCGTTGGCCGTTGTGCAGCAACTCGATATGGCATGAACTCAAGAAGTCATTGGAAGTCCCCCGCAGAAGTATTCATCCATGCTGCCTCTATAGCCACCAGTAATTGCGGAATTGTTGCCACTGCAGGATTTAGTGCACCATTATATCCAATAAATACTCAATGGAATTCATGTCGGCGATCTGGGTGGCCAAATCATTCGCTCGAATTGTCCAAAATTTTCTTGAAACCAGTCGCTAACAATTGTGGGCCAGGGACGTGGAGCATTGAACCAATAAAACTTCCATCGTTGTTTGGGAAAGTATGGACCATGAATTGCTGAAAATAGGCTCCAAATAGCCCAAAATTACCATTTCCACTGGAGGACCCAGTCTATTCCATGTACACAGGGCCTGCACCATCATGGATCCACTGCCAGCTTGGACAATGCCTTTTTGGCAACTTGGGTCCATTGCGTTCGATCCCTGCGTTCAGCTCTTACCAACTGAAATCGCGAATCAACTGACCAGGCCACGGTTTCCCAGTAGTCTAGGGTCCAACCGATAAGGTCACGAGTCCACGAGAGGCGCTGCAGTCGATGTCGTGATGTTAGCGAAGGCACTCGCTTCGGTTGTCTTCCGCCACAACCCATTAACGCCAAATTTTTCAGCGCTGCCCTAATGGATACGTTCGTCACACGCCTGATATTGATTTGGTTCAAATGGCTGTGAGCATTGTGGGACTTAACTTCTGAGGTAATCAGTCCCCTAGAACTTAGAACTATTTTAACCTAACTAACCTAAGGACATCACACACATCCATGTCCGAGGCAGGATTCGAACCTGCGACCGTAGCGGTCGCGACGTTCCAGACTGTAGCGCCTAGAACCACTCGGCCACCCAGGCCGGCCATATTGATTTCTGCGGCTGTTTCACGCAGTCGTTGAGTGAAGGCCGTCCGCCACTGCGTTGTCCGTGGTGTGAGGTAATGCCTGAAATGTGATGTTCTCGGCACACCCTTGACACAGTGGATCTCGGAATACTGAATTCCCTAACGATTTCCGAAATGGAACATCCCATCCCATTCCGCGTTCAAAATATGTTAATTCCTGTCGTGCGACCATAATCACGTCGGACACCTTTTACTATGAATCGCCTGAGTACAAGTGATAGCTCCGCCAATGCAGTTCCCTTTTATACCTCGTGCACACGATACTACTGCCACCTGTATTTGTGCATGTTGCTGTCCCATGACTTCTGTCACATCAGTGTATATTTGTAACGTGTCACCCACGTTACCACTGGGCCACAAAATAAAACATGTCAATCAAAATAGTCAAATCCCACACTCTTTTGTAATATAGTGTTCCGTATTACGTGATAGTTAAATGATGACATCAATGTGGCATCCTGTTTATTCTTCTCGTACGTCCCGAACTAAGAGACTAGATTTCCCCGTGTGATAATGAAGCATTGATAATAGTCTTCCAGTATAAGCAGCCCCTCCACTACCATTGTACAGGTGTAATTTCAAACTGTAGAATATGTTGTGTTGTAAAGTGACTGAGGTTCTCAATGGGATTGAACTTCAGTAAGTTTGCGAGCCGTTCGAGAAAAGCAGTCTGCAGTGTGTTTCTCAAAGCATTTTTTTATACTACTTGCCAGATAACTATCGTCAATTGGTAAAAAGTCAAACGTCTTCGAAGGTACACACCCTGCAAGAAGATAGCGATAAGGAAAACCGAACGAGACTTTCTCATTAGGTACCGGAAGACCACTGTATATTAAAAAACTTGCAGTTGTGTACTAGATCGACACCAATTTTATCAACAATTTGGCGTTACATTTTAAAAAAGTTAATGTGTAAGAAACTATCAGCCTCGATTGCGGTAATGGAACCAACCTTTACCTAGGTTTCAGCCCAAGTAATTGAGCCTTCTTCAGAAGATAAACCTGATCCTACAATATGTCTACGAGAGCATGGTCTAGAAATAAAACTAAAACAGCCTGAATAGGCGTAGTCACATTTTAAAAATGCGATACGTAGGTACTAAGCCGCCACCAAGACTTAAGCTCCGGCGAGAGCCTCGTCTCCATGGACGCCGTACGGTGGGCCTCGGGAGCTCACGTGAAACTAAGACTTATTTATAGACCAGGGCTTCCCAACGTGTGGTCCGCGGACCCCTTAGGGGTCCACTGGCTCTTTCTAGGGGGTCCGCGGTCACCTTTCAGCAAATCGTGTAAAATAATGAGTAAAATTATTGAATAAAAATGTGAAAATCAAATTCATCACTATTTTTTTGTGTGAAAAACATGTGTACTTTTACTTCAGGTCGTATTCCCAAGCAGCCTTTGCGGTTCCTAAGTGAGAACGCATACACAGTTTAGTGCCGGAGAATGCGGCTTCTCTGACCGACTGTTTCGCAATAATTGGGGGGTCGTTTGTGCGCCGGCTCACGGCGCTAGATGCGCTGAAAGATTTTACTCATGCACGGAGAGGGCTTTGTCGACCAATCACAGCGCTCGCTGTCACGTATGGGGCCCCAGGCACCATTAAATGTTAAACTTGCTTTGTCAGTGCACTACCTATTTCAGAAGTCGATTTTTGATCAGTTATTACTTCTAACATGGATCGGTGGCTGAAGTCAGGATCATTGAAGAAGGGTGCAGTTTCTCCATCGCCTTCACAACAAGGGAAGTTTCCAATTGAAATGAATGAGGAGGGAGGACGACCAAAGGAACAACAATCACAAGAAGCTCCACAGCCGGATTTATGGTGTGAAAACGCTCTAAGTACTCCATTGGTTGCAATATCTTGTGGACGTGGAATAACCAAGAAGCATAAGTACAACGAAAGCTATTTATAAATGGGCTATATGGAGACAAAGGAGGGTAAAACTCAGTGTGTAATTTGTGCGGGAGTCCTTCCGAACAGTTCAATGGTTCCAGTTAAATTGCGCCGTCATTCTGAAGGTACTCACCCGGATTTACAGGCTAAAGACATCGATTTTTTCAGAAGAAAGAATGCTGAACTAACTGCTTCTCAGCATTGCATGAAAAGCTATGACGGGTCCTACAGTCGGAGCAATAACTAAAATAAAAGAAAACGCCAAGAATTGCAGCAGTAGTCATAGTGCTCACCACACATATGCTTTAGCTACGAAACAAATGCCTGTTTCCTTCAAGAAAGTTTTAGACGAAACCATTCAAATCATTAACTACATACAATCAAGGCCGTTGAAGTCAAGACTTTTCACAATACTGTGTGAAGATATGTGAAGCCTTTATCGTTCCCTGCTTCTCCACACAGAAGTGAGGTGGCTCTGACGTGGGAATGCACTCTCTCTGTTGTACGAATTAAGACTGGAAGTCTTAGGTTTCCTTTTGGAGCATAACACCAAATTAGCAGACCTTATTAATGACGAAAATTGGCAGTGTATACTTGCCTATTTGTCAGATATTTTCTCCAAAATGTACGAAATGAATATTTCAGTCCAATGGCAAAGTGAAACAAAGGTCACTGCTATCGACAAAGTTCGAGCATTCAAGAGGAAAATCAATTTTTGGACAGAGAGTGTCGAGGAGGGGGAGGTCGAGTGTTTTTCTCTTCACACGTTTTTGAAAAACAAAACATTGGCGCTTGTGAAGAATTTGTTTCATCAAATCCTGGAACATCTCCGAAGATTGATGTAATTGTTGGAACATTATTTCCCAACAGCTAAAGATCAGAAGCTGCAGAAATACGAATGGGTGATCAACACATTCACTGTATCCAAAAAGCCGAACATTCTATCATTAAATGAATATGAGTTGTTGATAGAAATTGTCACAGACCCTACCTTGAAATCAGGTTTTGACATTGACGGTTACTCACACTTTTGGATCTGATTGGATAACAAGAAATACTACCCCCATGTTGAAAGGACAAAACGTGTACTTCTTCCGTTTGCCACAACATACATGTGTGAGTCCGGATTCTCGATCTATGCTGCCCGTAAAACTAAGTACCGAAGCTGTCTAGATGCGGAACCAGACATCCGTCTCCAGTTGTCAAGAATTGAACCCAACTTTTCAAAATTGTGTCAGGAGAAGCACCCTCAACCATCACACTAGGATTCCATTATTATTCCTACAGGCTCATCTATAGTAAAGAAGAAAGCATTTTTCTTCGTAGATGCTCAGTGAACGTATCTGAACTATAATTCTGCAGGAATTTTGTTTCTGTCTTCTATCATTTACAAAATAATTATTAATTGAATTCTGTTGGCATTGATACTTTTCTTACGAAAATTAAAATGACCTCTAAAGCTAATTTCTTTTCTTTATAATATATTCCGTCCTCTCAGTTAAAAATATGTCCTGCCTATCCTTCAATTACAATTACTTGCTATTACTCTGACACTATATTGTGGCAACTGGTTGCGAGCGTAAACAAATGAGGACCTTTCACGTGCCACCTTGTAAAAGGTATGCCTCTGCTGCCAGAATTGTTTCCTTTGAGAAAAAAGTCTTACGTTCTGTGAAATGCTTTGTCTTGTTATATAGAAATAAGAGAGTCTTTGTTTTCCTAATTTGTGTACAGTTGAGGCTGACTGCCACGAAATAGTGTCGAAGTAGAAGTTGAAGTTGTCAACTGTGGCTGAACTGTTGCCCCGCCGCCTGCCAGTTGCCAGCTACCTACTGACAGTACACTGTTGCAATGCCACCTGCTTGGTGCCGGCTATGGACTGACAGCTGCTGTTAAGTAGATACGCAAAGACGAAAAAATAACTAGACTTTCCGAGCTTTATGCATGGGCACGAAAATCGATTGTGGAACTGGAAAACGGCTTTATACAAGCAGTTTTCCAGAATCGGTTTTGAAGTGTTTACCTGACCAACCAAAAGCAGAACTGACACATCGGCTTACGAAATCCGGTTTTGGAAACGCATGTAAACTGGGTGAACATATTCCCACACATTGCACAACAGATGTCACAATAGTCCTTCAAAGGCAATTCCTTGGCCTCTTTTCTTTCATGGTGTGTTTGTATCCCGAATCATGTGTCTTCCTCTTTTCTTCACAGCCACGCGGAATGGCCGCGCAGTCTAGGGCGCCATGTCGTCGTGGATTGCGCAGCCGCTCCCGCCGGAGGTTCAAGTCCTCCCTCTGGCATGTGTGTGTGTGTGTGTGTGTGTGTGTGTGTGTGTGTTTTGTCCTTAGCGGAAGTTAAACTTAGGTTAATAGTGTGTAAGACTAGTGACTGATGACCTCAGCAGTTACGTCCATAGACTTTACATACATTTAAACAGTTTTCTTCGTATTTCACGAAAAGCCACACACACACACACACACACACACACACACACACACGACTGTTACGAAATATGCATGCTCCTTACACAACAGTAGCCAAACAGTGGAAGTGAACGGACCACAAGCGGCAGTTTGTCAACTGTGAACAGTTTGGACGTGACGTTGATTGCTCTTGAAGGAAGGCACCTCCAACGTGTGAAATGTCAATTACCAAGTAATTTTAACCAGGCTACAGTGTGTTGAACAAAGGGAGTAAATACACTGCATACAATGGGAATTCAAAGTGGATCGTTAAAAAATGGTTCAAATGGCTCTGAGAACGATGGGACTTAACTGCTGAGGTAGAACTACTTAAACCTAACTAACCTAAGGACATCACACACATCCATGCCCGAGGCAGGATTCGAACCTGCGACCGTAGCGGTCGCGCGGCTCCAGACTGTAGCGCCTAGAACCGCTCGGCCACTGGGGCCGGCAGTCTAATAATGGTAGAAAAGCGTACGACTATACCCATTAAGAGTAGGAACTGTCAGAAGTGTCTCAAGGCATTTGCAAAGAGATTATTTATTACTACTTGGGTTTCTAAACGTCTCTTATCAGACAATGGATGGTTAATTTCAAGTTGTTTTCATTCATCTCTAAACCAAAGAGTATTGATACTTCGGGAAGGGGGGGGGGGAGCCTGCCGGAGTGGCCGAGCGGTTCTAGGCGCTACAGTCTGGAACCGCGCGACCGCTACGGTTGCAGGTTCGAATCCTGCCACGGGCATGGATGTATGTGATGTCCTTAAGTTTCTTAGGTTTAAGTAGTTCTAAGTTCTATGGGACTGATGACCTCAGAATTTAAGTCCCATAGTGCTCAGAGCCATTTGAACCATTTTTGAAGGGGGGGGGGGGGGGAGTGGGGGAGGTCATTGGGAACATGGCACTTGCATTAAGAAGCTTTCAGTTACCATGGGTTTCACTCTGAAATTTAAAGTTACTGTGCTCTTGACTGACTAGGGGTCCGCCATGGATTTTCGACTGAAGAAGGGGTCCACCAGCTAAAAAGGTTGGGAAGCCCTGTTCTAGACCATGCCCTCGTAGACATATTATACGTGGGAGAGTTGGAAAATAAGTTTCCCCTGTCGACTGTGGTCAGAGTTGTATGTGAAAGGAAAAAAAAAAGAGAATGAGACATTAAAGAAAAGACATATATTTATTTTTCTAAATAATTTCCAAGTACATTTAAACATTTGTCATACCACTTTATAAGCTTCAAAAAGCCTTCGAGGAAAAATCATGGCGTTGTATACGGAAGAAACGTTGAGCAGCTTGTTTGACGTCAGCATTGTTGCCAAAGCGCCTTCCGCCGAGAGTCTTCTTCAAAGTAGGAAACAGATGGAAGTCACTTGGTGCGAGATCCGGACTGTAAGGTGGATGGTGTAGGTGCTCCCAACCACGAGTGGCAATATGGTTTTGCGTTACCGTCGTCGTGTGCAGTCTCGCATTGTCATCCAACAGCAGAACGCCAGATCTGAGAAGACCGGGCCGCCTTTTCCGAATCACCTCTTTCAATTTCGACAGAGTGGCACAGTACCGCGCAGCATTGGTGGTTGCATCCTCCAGAAAGTCCAGCAGTAAAACTCCTTTGGCGTCCCAGAAAACAGTGAGTAGCACTTTACCTGCAGACGGAGTGCTTTTGAACATCTATCGGACAGGTGATAACGCATGTTTCCACTCCATGGATGCGGCCTTTTACCCATATCACACAACTCTGCCCACAGGCGACAGGGGAAACTTATTTTCCAACTCTCCATCGTAGAATCAGGTTTATCTCCTGAAGAAGGCTCAATTACTTGGGTTGAAACCTAGGTAAAGGTTGGTTTCATTACCGCAATCGAGGCTGATAGTTTCTTATATATTAGATTATCACGATTGCTGACTGGGCTGCAATGTTGAAAGTTCTTAAAAATTTAAGTTGTGCAGTACTTTCTTATTTAAATAGTTTCTGCCATCATATTATATAATAATGGAGGCTAAATGGTGTAGGAGGTGGGAGGCGGATGTAACGAAAGTAGACCAAAAAATACGAGTGTAAGATCGATACTCTGCAAACGATAACGTTGTCTTCCAGACAACCAGTTACGTGTCAATCAACTGGCACGAGGAAACACTATAGAACACACATTTCGACATGAAGGGCTCCCATGAAGTGTGGAGGGGAATGAATACCGGTCAGAGATACAGCAGTAACGACTCATTGCAACACCTTCTCTGAGAAGAAAGAAGCCATTTAAAATAGGAATTGATGTCTTTGTTGATGCCGAAATTGCTGACCATTATAAGAGGCTACATTTATTCTGAACTTTTTTTTATTTTTTTCGACGCTCACTTCTTGTTGTTTCTCCGATAAGGAAGCTACGGACCCAGACGGGCCGAGTAAGCAAATGTGGTGCTGAATGGGGCGGTCATCCGTCATCATTCCCGTGCCAAGCGTCTCATCAGCAGCTGGGAGCTATTCCTCATCCGGCAGTGGCATCAGAACTCGCCTATCTCGCTAGCGCTGGCGTCAGCGAATGTTTTGGTAATCTCGCTGCCATTCTTCTGAGAGGCTTTTTTACCTTTGCCATTCAGTAAGAAGCAAGTAATCACGAGTCAGAGAAAGCGTTATGTCCCTGAATTGTTAATCATTGCGACAAGAATGTCATTTCATAAAAAGTGGCCGGACACTTTCGGTATGCGTTCAGTGCCATCCAATCAAACATGATAACAAAACTTCTGTCTCCGTTTTCCTACACTGTGTGTGTGTGTGTGTGTTTTACTATGAAATTACTGTACTCAATGTCACACAAATGGAATCTTCTCAGTGGTTCACCCTATTTTACGTAGATTCTATCAGCTCTCTCATATCATTTCTCATTACGAGTGGCTGTCCGACAAAGAAAATCACAAATGACGACAGTGCAACAGCAGTCCCAAAAATTACGGTGTAGAGCATAACTGCACTATATTGTACCTGGGGTCAAAATCGGAGGCTATCGAGATACGATCAGGGGCCGGATCTAGGTTAACACAACGGTCCACAATTCTGCACATTCACCCACAAATGATCGTATAATGAGTTTCAATAATACAGTAGACTAATATCTCGGATCCATAATGTCTCTGTTTATGACGGCCGGCCGAAGTGGCCGTGCGGTTAAAGGCGCTGCAGTCTGGAACCGCAAGACCGCTACGGTCGCAGGTTCGAATCCTGCCTCGGGCATGGATGTTTGTGATGTCCCTAGGTTAGTTAGGTTTAACTAGTTCTAAGTTCTAGGGGACTAATGACCTCAGCAGTTGAGTCCCATAGTGCTCAGAGCCATTTTTTTGTTTATGACGTAAGGAATATTAGTGTCTTAACGTCCTGCTCACAAGGACATCCTAGCTGGAGAAAAATATCTCTAGGCCAAGTATGCGAAAGGAAAACGTGCATGTATTTTCGAAAGAACCATATTAATATATTCATCTTTCGATTCAGGGGCGCAACAGAACTCTTATATCAGGAAGGCACTTCAGGAAATTGAGCCCAGCGCTTCCTGAATACAAGTCCTGTAGATGAAACATAGCGTCATCCAGCTAAGTTACCTGTTAAGTGTACAGGAACACATGTTTCTATTTTATTACTGCACTGTGTTTTGAAGCACCATATCTACATGTTTAAAGTAATCCATAAGCTGTTTTGTTTCTTTTTTGATATCAGCAGCTATTAATGATGAAAGATTATACTGTATATTGCACAGCGCAGACATAATTAATTATGATGTAACTAAATGTAACTGAAAGATGAACAACTAACATTTCGTAACTACGAAGATATAACATAAATCAGTTAACTACAACTGCAAATATTATTTATTTTATCACGAGCTGGCTTTTAGATTCTTAGGCTATCGGCAGGTCATCGTTCTGATTAAATAAAAATATGTTTGCAGAATATCAGGAAGAGGAAGAAAATGACACCGTTGTTGACTGGTGGATCACTTGCACAAAGCAGGAACAAGACGATCTGCGACCGCGCTGGATTGCCGCACGGTCTTAGGCGCCTTGCCACGCTTCGCGAAGCTACCCCCGTCGGAGGCTCGAGTCCTCCCTGGGGCGTGTGTGTGTGTTGTCCTTGGCGTAAGTTTTAGATTAAGTAGTGTGCAAGCCTAGGGACGGATGACCTCGGCAGTTTGGTCCTATAGAAACTTACCACAAATTTCCAGTTTCCAAAAAGACGAGCTGCGAGTTTAACCCTCTCTTTCGACAGACTAGAAAAAACGTCACACAGACCCTCGTTCCATTTCCAGCTTCTGGTGAGACACATTCGTTATATTTTATTTCTGTTCTTATTTGGTACAAGTCTTTCCATTGGTCGAAATACTTTTTTCTTTCACGAAGCTTAATTCTTCAAAAATAAATGCCAGATGGCTTCAGTTTATAATCTACTTTACTAGTCTAACAGATATTGACAAAGGATAACGTTTTTTTTTATAATTTATTCTACGAGTTCTATTGAAATGGACTTAGTCAGAATCACAATTTTTTTTAAATTTGGTTTCCATTTCCGATTGGCATACAATCTACATTCAGATCATATTCCGCAGGAGGCAGTACTGTTTTCTTTTTATTATTTTCATTTAAGTTGAAACTCATGTCGAGCTCAACATCGAACGCATACTTCCGTGTGAAGTTTTTGGTTCACATGCTCTGTGGCTGATTACTGGTAACTTAATAGTATTTTTCAGTATTAATTCGGTTGCCTGGTACTGCATACTAAAGAGACTTAGTTTGAGCAGTCGTTTTTAGTTAGGTAGCTCTTACATATACCATGACTCACATTTGAGACAACACGGTATGGTGTGGAATGATTCTGTTGGTTTGAAAATAACATATGTTGTTACATGCTGGTTATTTACACCGTTTGATTTTAACTTTACGCTTACTCCACACAAAAATTTAATACACAGGTGGTTTCATAATTTTTATTACAGCTGGCAGAGGTGGCCCAGCGGTTCTAGGCGCTACAGTCTGGAATCGCACGACCGCTACGGTTTCAGGTTCAAATCCTGCCTCGGGCATGGATGTTTGTGCTGTCCTTAGGTTAGTTAGGTTTAAGTAGTTCTAAGTTGTAGGGGACTGATGACCTCAGAAGTTAAGTGCTCAGAGCCATTTGAACCATTTTTTTTTATTACAGGCTTATGCAGAGGGGAATTTAGTACAAAAATTATGATAAGTAGCACATATATAGAAACGAATCGTTTGGCGGCAAAACATAATTAATGATCAAATCACTTTCAAATCCCTCGACCCCTGTCGCGCACTCATTGTCAGTGGAGACAATGCGTTCTGACCTGTATGGTCTGAGGAGCACAAGACATGGGCCATGTTTCGAGAACTCGTTGTCGGGCTTTTCTACGTGACGAAGGACGTTCTCTTCAAAGTCGAGAGTGCGGCAAATGTAGATGTTCAAAATCAATAGTTTCGCACTTGAGTACCGAGAAACGGTAGTACCAAATAAAAGGATGAAACGCAGGGAAACAAGTCCTATCACGCTCTGCCAGAAGGAAATCTCATAAAACACAGAGCTGTAAAAATGTAATGTAGCAGACAGTAATGCTTTCCGCTACAACGACGAGGTACAATAAAGGACATGTGCTACTTGAAAATTACGTGTCAGTCCACTGAATACTTATACGCCATACTCAAAAAAAAAAAAAAAAGTCCAATGGTCCCGACCGGCCGCCGTGTTATCCTCACCCCACAGGCGTCACTGGGTGCGAATATGGAATGGCATATGGTCAACACACCGCTCTCCCAGCCGTATGTCAGTTTCCGTGACCAGAGCCGCTACTTCTCAGTCAAGTAGCTGCTCAGTTTGCCTCACAAGGGCTTACTGCAGCCCGATTTCCAACAGCGCTCGGCAGATGGTCACCCATCCAACTGCTAGGCCAGCCCGACAACGCTTAACCTCCGTGATCTGATGGGAACCGGTGTTAACAGTGCGGGAAGACCATTGGCATATGCCAATATTACCTAAATATAAAACTTTTCTCCTCCTTCTTTCGCCTCTTTCCTGAAACAGTGAAGTCTTGGGACGTAGTTGTAGCTATCTTTCCCCTCCCCTTCTTTATTTTCTTTCTAATTGGAATAGCTAGCGATTCCTGTTGTAGCTACATCTGCATCTATATTTCGAAAGCCACCTAATGGTGTGATGTGGAGGGTACTTTGTGAACCACTGTAACTCATCGTTTTTTTCTTTTCTAAACAAAAATAGTTTGTGGGATCATTGACAAGTCTCCATGTAAGCTCGAATGTCTCCCATTTTACGTTCATGGTCTTTTCGTGAGGTATGTGTAGAAGCAACAAATTGTTTGTTGACTCTTCTAGGAATGTGCAGAACTTTAAAAGTAAGTCACATCGTGATGCAGAGTGCCGGTTTTTCAACGTCTGCCACTAGAGTTTACTTAGCATCTTCGTGCTTGCTAAACGAACCTGTAACGCAATTCTGAATGCTCTGATCTTCTTTGGATCTTCTTTCTTCCTTCTATTGGAATGTTGTTGCACCTGGTGGTGGTGCGTGGAACTAGATACTCAGTAGGGGCCCAACCTCATTAGCGTGCAGATGCCTCCGCCTTTTGCGTGGACTACATACACACGCATGGGCGACCCCAAACAGAGGTTAAATGACGTAGTTCATGGGCAGTGGGGGCAGACGTGAGATCCACCGAAGTGGGGGAGCCCTGTCTTCTGCAAACTGTTGAACTAAATTTATTATTGACACTGTACGCAGTATGACAACGGCTGAGGCTGCTTACTGCTCTGTAATGAAGCACGCAGGAGGAACACTTGAAAAGTGCCGATAAATAGGTTGTTCTTAATGTTATTCACAAATCTACAGGAAAAATCGGATTTGAAGTTTTTCGAGGGACTGTATTTTGTACAGTTGAGATACAAATGCACATAGGATGTTTAACGGAATCCGGAGCGTAATAGATTGGTAATCTGCTGCATTTCCTCGCTTTATCCTTTTTTGTTCGATTTTAAATACCTACACCCCGTAATTGTTTCTAATTACAAATTTACATGCGAAATTCCTGTTTTCGTTCCAAATATAAATTCTTTGTTATAGATATTTTATAAAAGACCGTTAATAAAGGTTGCTTAAATTAAGAAAACATAACAATTTAACTTTTAGGGCAAAAATGAAAAACCAGGTACTCTTTATTTGGACTGTGTCCATTCTTTTATAGTACAGATGTGGTATCACACGAACCAGAGTAATAACTGTCGTAGTAACATGAAAAACAATCATTTTCACAGAATCGAGCATATACAAATGCTGCATTTTTACATTTGCTACTGTACAATTAAGATATGAACCCAAAAGAGCTGATATGGAACGAAATTAAAGGATTTGTCGCGAGAACTAACAAATCTGTTTAAATGCCAAACGCACTGAAACCAACGCACGCAGCTTTTTCACACGTCTGCCGAAACTGGTGGGCACGTCAAAAAAGAAGAGGAGGAAATGCGGAGTCTGGATGGCTTCGTGGGTTCTGTTGTTGATCGACACGTTATCAGCATAGCAGATGACAGTTCCAGAACTGAAATGCATATCTCGGATTCAGATGAGGAAGGAGATAAGAGATTATCAAACGAATGACTGTAATTAATACCTTCAGTGGCTTCAGTATTCAACAATACGGTGAAATCTCCCCAGTATGCTTTTGCATCACACATAGCTCGCTCAGAAAAATTACCCTGTGCTTAAGTTAGGAGAACTGTGTTAGGTGAGAACGAGAGCATTTTATGCTTTCTGTTTGATCACTTAAGAAGCATGCGTTAGGGCTGGAGTTTTGCCGAATATTATTTCATTCTCTTTAAAAACTAAATCACATTCAAAGCTACGTTGTTTCTCTGGTAGTCTCTTTCTACATCTGAACTGCAACTGGTTACATCATTGCAGGTTACTTGGACCAGCTGGCTGGTAATTGCTGTCCAAGTTAAATGCGGGGTTAAAGCTGTTGTCCTGCACTAACGCTCAATGTATAAGCGTGCAACACAGGATATAACGAATCCTTATGATGGTACTTGACTGTGTTGAACGTAGCTCGGCTTCCGCTCCACATGAAACGAAATCCAATGAGATTCAAGCAAATGCGGAGGAATACAAAGTTTATTCTTATGCTGAACACAGTATATAGTACGTGCTGCCATACGTTACCGTACCCCTCCCGGATGATGAGCTTCGCCCTGACATCTACCCTTCCTATCAACTCTAAACCCATCTTCCTGCCTCCTCCTCGGGGCTCCCTCTCCTCCCCCTCCCTCCTCCTGAGCGGCTTCCCCCTCCTACTCCCCCTCCCTCTCTTGTTCCCCCCTGTCAGTGTCTCTGCACTCCCTCCTGCCTTGTCTTCCCTCTTCATCTCCCACCCCACGTGTCTGCTGCTTCTTAGTGTACCTGCTGGCGCCCCTACTCTTTTCATCCGCCGCCTCCGCTGCTGCCCCTTGCTCTCCCCTCCTTTTTCATTCTCTTCGACCTTTCCCTCGGCAGGTCCCACCTGGCAGTTATATTCTTCATCGTGTGTGCCCCAAGCGGGTTTTAAGTGTGTTGTTCTGGAGTTTTTTTTATTACTGTGGCTGACTTTTAACCTGTGCGTGTGCATTCAGTGTCTTCTTTGTGTTTTAAGAATCGCCAACTGTGTTTTTTCACTTTCTGGTGACTTTTTTAATTGTCCCCCATGAACGTCTCCATGCTAGTGTATTTTTACCTCCATTTTCTCCCTTACTCTGTTTTATGTTCCCCTTTTCTTTCGCCTTATATATGTAACATTTTATTCTTGTTTTAGTTGTCATGTCACTCGGCTGAAGAGCGGCGGATTGTGCCGCTGACAGCCCTCCCCTGCCCATATGGGGCAGGGGAATGAAATCATAATAACAAAAAAAAAATACGTTACCGTGGATGTCGTCTACGCAGAGCTGGAGGTCGTCGCGGAAGACGGGCGCGTGCGGCGGGCACTGGCAGGCGCAGTCGGCCGCGCCATGGGCCGGCCTCGCCACGCGCGACCAGCACACCTCCGGACCGCAGTCGGCCGCGCCTGCAACACCGACACCTCGTGTCACCTGGTTGCCGATGCATTACCGCCTGGTGGGCGCTGGCACTGCGTCCGCAGCTATACCCTGACTGATCAAAACTAGCCAGATATCAATTATTCGACATTAATACGCGGTGTGTGCACTCTTCGTCTTTTTAAAGGCTTGAACTCTGGGAAACTTTCACCGCTACGTCTGAATGTCTACGCAGGAACTACAGCACATTCTGCAAGACCCAAATCCAGGGATGACTGGACTCCGGAGTCTGGAGCCAAGTCGCCACTCTAAGTCAACCCAAGGATGCTCCATGGTGTACACAACGGAATGCTTTGCAGGCCATTCCATTTCATGAACGCCGTTGTCCACAAAACGAGGTCTCACAGATGCTGATTCGTGAACTGTGCGTCATCATTCTGATACAATCATTATTTCTGAACTATTCCTCTACCGTATGCAGCACACAGTGGTGCGAAATCTGTTGTTATCACTCCAAATTTACCGTTTTCTTAAGCGAAATAAGGGGAGCATCCCCTAACCTAGAAAAACGCACCCATAACGTTACATAGCCACATTCGTCGTTCACTTTTCCACTAAACATGATAGCAGGTAAAGTTCTCCAGGCAGTCGGCAAACCCAAACCATTCCATCGTGTTGCCACAGGGTATAGCGTGATTTATCAGTTTGTTTCCAGTCATCCACAATTCAGTGGTGTCGATTTTGACACCATCTCAAGCGTCGTTTAGCACTGACTATATAAATATATGGCATACGAAGAGCTACTGAACCATTCTATCCCACTAACTTGAACTCCCTATGCGTAATCATTGGGCTAGCTGTAGATAGATTTTTACAGCCAGAGAGTAATTCCTTCGGCACATTTCATGTGGTTTTTTACAACCACACTCCGCAACAGTCTGACGGTCCCTATCCGTTAGTACATGAGATCTGCCTGGTCTTGTTCTAGCTATGGTTCCATCGCTTTTCTACTTCACAATCACATCAGAAACAGTCGATATGGGCAGCTTTATCACGTTTGAAGTCTCCCTCGTGGGTTCTTACTAAGGATGCACCCGACGGCTCTTCCCCGTTCGAAGTCACTGAGCTCCGTTCACCGATCAAAAATGGTTCAAATGGCTCTGAGCACTATGGGACTTAACTTCTCAGGTCATCAGTCCCCTAGAACTTAGAACTACTTAAACCTAACTAACCTAAGGACATCACACACATCCATGCTCGAGACAGGATTCGAACCGGCGGCCGTAGCGGTTGCGCGGTTCCAGACTGAACCGCCTAGACCCGCTCGGCCACACCGTCCAGCGTTCACCGATCCATTCTGGTGTTACTTCTTCTCTACTGACACCACAATACTTTCCACCTTCGTTTGTATTGGTGGCTCCTTCTCTTCAGACATAGTGGTCAATACCACATCACACGAGGGTGTCCAGGTACTTCCATCAGACAATATGTAATCCATTCTGTAGGGGAAGAAGACTGATACCCTTACGAAAGATGGATTTTACCAAGTCATTTCAGATGGCTGTGATATCGCTGATGTGCTAAAAAGTTCTGGACGTTACAGCTAGTCGCAGACCATCAGTTAATCCCAAATGGACTGCGCGCGCTTTGCAGACATTGGAACTGGGCAGTCTTTCAAGCTGATGAAGCGTATAAGTTGGCATCCTGCAGAGAATCGCGAAAAAAAAAATTGAAATATATTCGGCAAAGTCACGAGGAAAAGTATTTCAGTCGCGTATTCAGTAGTTTTATGAGGTAGAAAAATGTAGAATCACTAGTTTTGAGCAGTCTGAAGACTGAGGGATGTTACATACATGATATCTATTAGTCTTACACGAGAAATTTATTTCTAAGCCGGCTGTGTAAAAAAGCTGAACATCTGAAGTAATCTTCAACTATTTTGGGTGAGGTTCATAAAAAGCTGAAATATTCGTAACTTGAAGTAGTTGAATGAAACCGGTTTACATACCTAAGTGATTTTGGATTGAGACAGACTAGTCAGGTAGTAAACATTGGCTACAAGTGAAAGAATGTACACAATCTGATATGAAATATCTGGACATCCCTGGCCTGTGCTCTCAAGAGGTATGGAATAGAGAAACAGAGTAACAGCAGAATAGGTCAGTAAGGAGAGCACGTCAACTGGGGACGTGGACTAGCCCCACAGCGACATTTCAAACCTTCTGTAGTTGCCCAAGTGGACTGCTGTAATTATGAGATGATTGGGAGGTGATAACACAGTGGAACAGCCATAGCTAAGGCACGATTAGACAGACCCCATGTACTGATAAACAGCGATCTCCCTTTCAGCATTGGAAAGGTTGGGCTGGTCCCGGCGGAGGTTCGAGACTCCCTCGGGCATGGGTGTGTGTGTTTGTCCTTAGGATAATTTAGGTTAAGTAGTGTGTAAGCTTAGGGACTGATGACCTTAGCAGTTAAGTCCCATAAGATTTCACACACATTTGACATTTTTCTTGGAAATGGTGATTATATTTACCTGTAGGTGATGTTGCGCCACAATATCTGTGTCGAACTTGAATCAGCAGACGGACATGGTTCAAATTCTAATCGTTTCTGCAGAACATACTAACATACATGTCCTATGGATATGAACGTTCTATCTCTAATCTTCTGTTTTTCCTGAGCGTGAGTGTAATAAATGAACAGTTAAATTTTGATAATTTCTATAGACTTAATAAATCTGTTCTTACAGTTATGTGGAAGTGAAAAAATAGTGCCAGCAAAGAGATTCGATCCAGAGACCTTGCCCATACGAAACTACTACGCGATTACTTGTTTTTCCTTTTTTTTCTTTCTCTCTCTCCTGGACAAGAAAGCGAACTACAAAGAAAGATTCATTCGCTCCCGCCATTTTTTTCTTAAGAAAATAAAGAACTGCCCCTCTTCAGTTGTTGGCGTCTATCTAAGCCTATCTCAAAGAACTAACCTATTACTGAAGTTGGTGTAAGAAAGGATGAAAGTATGTGTAGAGAACACACGGGGGAGCGATTAAATGAGAGGAGTTGTATAGGGGTTTTGTACACTGAAATTCCGGGATCGCTAGCGCCTTTGACGGTAGAACATCCAAAAGTGTCTCTCCGAAATTTTTGTGGAGACTCTGTTTGCAGTTAGTTCAGGGCATCTTTTCGGCAAAATAAACATCAGTATCTCAGAGTTTGGTCGGTCCAGCTGGAAGGTCGATCATGAAAGATGCTCCAAAGAAAATCAGAAAAGAACTGCTGGTATCATCCGTTGCGAACAACTGCTCAGGGCCTATCGTTAAGGTACGTCCAATAAGCCAGTTCCGATTTCTCATCAGAGCCAAAAAGGTTGCGGACCGTATGGTCACATATCAAACGCGTAGCATTAGTTTTCGTTGCTGGGTAATGTATGACGTCCAGTAATAAAAGTATCTGGAAAATGATATGAACACATGTCTGTCGGGTAAGCAAGGCAAAGATATTCCGGGCGAGCCACTGGACTCAGATTGACTATATGAGAACTGGTGGGCGTCTGCGTCGTCCTCACCACCGTGAACACGTAGGAGCGTGTCAGCGAGGCAGATGCGGTGTGAACGAAACTGGTTGAGCTGGTTGCCTGTGATGGTGATACACCAGGCGAAATCGACGCTATTGCGAGGAAGCCTGCATGCACCACTTTCCGTAAACGACGCCATATGGTCTAGGGAAACTTGTGTTCAATGAGATTTGGGTGCCAATGTATTTATAAAGCATCATGTGCATTCTTTGTCTGGAGTATTTGTAAGAGTGGTATGGAGTGGAGGATGTAACAATTCCAGAAAAAACGCCGAATTTGAAATGTCTGATTAAATGGCTGGCACATATTCATATAAAAGCAGTCTGGTGAGGCTCGTTGGGCAAAGGCACTGAGATTTCGTTTGGGAGCTGACAAAAAGTGCCGAACGTTGCCTGGCATGTGGAATATGCCAACCCCACGACGCTCCCATGGGAAGGCACGGGAAGTATGTTGAATACTGAATAACATCCCGGTACAGACAATGGATGCCACTGCCATCAACATACGATAGGAGAGGGTAATGGGGACCAGGAACACTTGTGCCATGGGAGGGTTACGAGAGGCGTGGTAGGCATTCATGTATGGAGCTCACTGTACAATGTCGAGGGATTTAAGAGGGCAATCAACGAGGCCAGCCCTGATAATTTGTAGGTGACGTCTGGTGTTCGTTGCCACCAAATATCGAAGATCATTCGTAAAATCAATGCCCAAACAGCCGCTGGTGGTAATCAGTCTTAGAGGAGGAACACATCTCTCAGACAGATCCTCTTAAGCAGAACCTGCGATTTGCCAATGTTAAAGGGCTGGTTGAATATTGTTGTCAGCGCCCAGGGAAGTCTGACCGAGGGATGTGACGTATATTGCCTTCTGCACTCGCGATGCCAAGAAGCAGATGAAAATTTTCTTGTTGTGTTGAGTAGAGAGACAGGCTGGTAATCACAGGTTTGTGATCGCCCATGCATCAAGAAAGGGTGATTGGAATCGTCGTTGTTAGGGACATCATGTCGCAACAGATGGGTGTCCAAGCAAGCACCAACAGGAGTCTGCAGGTTTTGGAGACTTATTGATGGCTCCTGACACGATGGCACTTAGGACTTCATCTGTGGTAATGTCTTCCTGAATGGAAGAGGAGGGACACATCTCTCAGACAGACCCTCTTAAGCAGAACCTGCGATTTGCCAATGTTAAGAGAACTACCATGTCAGAGCCGTGTGGACATCATCTCCACTGCATGGGTAGACGACGAGATCGTCTGCATAGGACATACAACAGAAGCAATGAGAAGCCCACCAGGCGTTGACGAAGTCGCTGGAGTGGGGGTTCGAACGCCAAAGCATACAGTACCGTGGAAAGTGGGAACCCGGTTGGATTGAGCACTCGATCGCTAGAGGCGTGATGAGGCGTCCTGTATAGAGTATTCTTGAATTCGCGCCACGCAAGGGCCGTATTAATGCTGTTACTATATGAGCCAGAAAACACATGTGCAGGAGGACTGTCATCAAAAATATGTTATCGACACAGCCAAATGCCTGACTGAAGGCAAGACATGCCAAAGCACCAGGCAGATGTCGTGACCTGGTGAGTACGATCATATCCCTGTGATGGTAAAGGGCTGTTTGAGTATTGTTGTCATCGCCCAGGGAAGTCTGACCGAGGGATGTGACGTATAGTGCCTTCTGCACTCGCGATGCCAAGAAGCAGATGAAAATTTTCTTGTTGTTTTGAGTAGAGAGACAGGCTGGTAATCACAGGTTTGTGATCGCCCATGCATCAAGAAAGGGTGATTGGAATCGTCGTTGTTAGGGACATGATGTCGCAACAGATGGGTGTCCAAGCAAGTACAAACAGGAGTCTTCAGGTTTTGGAGACTTATTGATGGCTCCTGACACAATGTCACTTAGGACTTCATCTGTGGTAATGTCTTCCTGAAGTCCTCCAGTAAAGTGAGTGCCGCTACCCCCTCAATTAAGACTGGGCTCAATGGGACAGCAGGGTACAGTCGGGTGGAAAGGGAAAGGAATGTGTGACCAATGGCCCACAGCGTAGTATATCGTTGTCCTTCTGTTTGAGTGAGGTTATATATGAGACCTCGACAACGATACCTGTGTTCTGGTACATCAACGGCGTTTTGTGAGCTATACGGTCAAGGGTGTAGGTCCTAACAATTGTCCATTACAAGTGTCGTCATGTGAGTCAGGTGATCCATGTTTTAGGATAATGCGGATGGAAGAGAACGCTATCGATGTACAGTTACATAGGTAACCCAGCAATGACCTGCATAGACTCACCACGATAAGGTGAATGTATAAGCGGGGCCATGTCGATGACAGGAAGCCCACACATCGTCAATGATCTGTTGATAGTAACAGCCAGTCATGTGGGTAACGTTAAATTTCCACAGGCAACGACTGTGCCACGCCTGTTGGCGGGTAAGGGGAACATCACAGATGTAGATTCGTGGTCAGAGACAGCCTATGTTGGGTGTTGTCAGCAAGGGAGTATGTGAGGTAAATATGTTCCAATTGACTGGGTGAGTGCACCAAGTAGTATGTGAAATCCGCATGGGAAGTGTGAACCTTTCTTCGTGTGCCAGTAAGCTGAAGTTGGTCGATGATGATGGAAAGGGCTGCAAATAGGGAATATCGTGGTAGTTTGTCAGTGGGCCCTTGTGTGGAGTTGAAGTCCCCACCAAGGACCAGGTCATCCAGGGAAGCCTCAAAAAGCAGCGTTGACTCGTCAGCAAAGAAGGTGTATCATTCGTGACATCAGTGCATATGCATTTACGATGCAGAGTATACCCCTAGTGTTAGGAAGGTATACTACATCTTCAGTGGGAAGCCCTGCATGGAGGAGGATAGCCACTCGACTACCACTGGTGGGATATGGGCTGTGTAGCCAGTGGGAGTCTAGAAATCAGTGATTACCACCTTTGATGGAGGGCACTGTCGACATCAGCAGCATAAATGGAGTCTCTGAGCCTTGCCAGTTTATGTGGAGTCGAAACGGCCAGTTTATGTGGAGTCCAAACGGTGGCCAGATTTATCGTCGCAATGCTGTGGTGTTGTGGGCGTGGCATGAAGTGTCCTGCAGAGATTTCTGGCTGTCATGAAACATATGGCACTGCCACTGTGGCCGTAATTACTGGGTGGAAGCTGGGTCGGGCGCCAGTGTGGGGCACTCCATTACAGTTGGGATAGCATCTCAATCTTCTCTGTCGTCGACATGATCAGCCCAGGAGATCAAAAACTGTCACGCCCATCGAGAGCTAGAGGCGGTAACTCCACCACAGTGGCATTAAGGGAACCTCAAACAACGGGATCCGTCGTTGTTGGGAGGTATTTCAGATGGTGGAAAGCATGGTTCAAAAATGGTTCAAATGGCTCTGAGCACTATGGGACTCAACTGCTGAGGTCATTAGTCCCCTAGAACTTAGAACTAGTTAAACCTAACTAACCTAAGGACATCACAAACATCCATGCCCGAGGCAGGATTCGAACCTGCGACCGTAGCGGTCTTGCGGTTCCAGACTGCAGCGCGTGGAAAGCATGCTCCTTAGAATGGACATCAGAAGAATTCACTTCTGTCGTCATGGTTCACAAAAGGAGATGACAGTCCAGTGTCTGGTCCACTACCCGTAACGCCGTGAGAAGGAGTGTGTCGTCGGCGGACGTCCGACTTCTTCAGTGTTTCGGGCGACCACTGCTTTCGTAGGTTCTGCCCCAAGTCGGAATGTAGCCGTGTGTCGTCCAACGTTGTGCCTGTCTTGAGGAAATCAGAGGTAGGCGCTTCAGTTGGTTCGATGTCCATCACCTCAGGTGGGCCGTCCATTGTGGTCTGGGGAGCTGTTGGTGTCATCACCGCCATAGGAGATGGTGAGATCATTCCCGAGGGGGAGTGGTGGTTAGAAACAGATACATCCTGAATTGATGTGTCCGGGCTGCACACGGCTGAGGTAAAAGTATCTGGCAAAGAAGCGATCGTTGTTCTGGGAGCTGTGTCACTGGTCGATTTTCTGGAGCAAATGGCGATGCAGAAAACGGCCCTCTTGTCTGCATCCTGCACATATCTGCGATTGGTCATTGTTCGTGAAGATGCCTTGCACACCATCTGTCAGCAGCTAGGAAGGTACATGTTTGAACAGTTGGATCTTGATCTGTCAGACACCATTTAACACGTGGTATGTCGTGAACGTATGCCATTTCTCCGCGATGTAGCCCACAGCGTTGCCATAGCGTCGGAAGGCTTCAACGGCCAGGTCCTGGGGCACCTCGAAAGGAAGCTCAAACACCCGAATTGTTCAGAGATCGAAATCAGCGTGGTCTACCGTCACCTCCCTTATATGTCCATTAGAATATTTCACCTTTAGTATGTGTGCATGTTGTCAAACTACGTCAGGGCATGATGCCTCCATCGTCATTTAAACGTAGACGATACTGCTGGTGATAGAGAAGTGAATAGCTATCACGTCATGGGGGTCGAGGTGTAAATCTTCGCAAATGAATTGTTCGATTTCACAAGCGCGTGGTCGTGCTTGTTCGGCTTGGAACGTAACTTAACGTGTTGCTTGGCGGTAAGAGGGCGCCATCTGGTACAATGTTGATGGATGCTATACAACACAAATACCGCGACGTGGAAGTAAACAACTCTTTTACTGGAGCGCTGTCCGGCGTGCTGAACTGGTCAGCACGCGATCACCACCGAAAGCCTACTGCTCTCGCGGACTGCTTGCGCATCTTTGCTAATACGAAGTACATATGTTGTTGTTGTGGTCTTCAGTCCAGAGACTGGTTTGATGCAGCTCTCCATGCTACTCTACCCTGTGCAAGGTTCTTCATCTCCCAGTACCTTCTGCAATCTACATCCTTCCGAATATGTTTAGTGTATTCATCACTTGGTCTCCCTCTACGATTTTTACCCTCCACGCTGCCCTCCAATACTAAATTGGTGATCCATTGATGCCTCAGAATATGCCCTACCAACCGATCCCTTCTTCTAGTCAAGTTGTGCCACAAATTTCTCTTCTCTCCAATTGTATTCAATAGCTCCTCATTAGTTATGTGATCTACCGCCCAATATTCAGTATTCTTTCGTAGCACCATATTTCGAAAGCTTCTATTCTCTTCTTGTCTAAACTATTTATCTTCCATACATGGCTACACTCCATAGAAATACTTTCAGGAACGACTTCGTCCGCAACTCGTGGTCGTGCGGTAGCGTTCTCGCTTCCCACGCCCGGGTTCCCGGGTTCGATTCCCGGCGGGGTCAGGGATTTTCTCTGCCTCGGGATGACTGGGTGTTGTGTGATGCACGTAGGTTAGTTAGGTTTAAGTAGTTCTAAGTTCTAGGGGACTGATGACCTCAGATGTTAAGTCCCATAGTGCTCAGAGCCATTTTTAGAAACGACTTCCTGACAGTTAAATCTATACTCGATGTTAACAAATTTCTCTTCTTCAAAAACACTTTTCTTGCCATTGCCAGTCTACATTTTATATCCTCTCTACTTCGACCATCATCAGTTATTTTGCTTCCCACATAGCAAAACTCGTTTACTACTTCAAGCATCTCATTTGCTAATCTAATTCCCGCAGCGTCACCGGATTTAATTCGACTACATTGGATTATCCTCGTTTTGCTTTTGTTGATGTTCATCTTATACCTTCCTTTCAAGACACTGTCCATTCCGTGCAGCTGCTCTTCCAGGTCCTTTGGTATCTCTGACAGAATTACAATGTCATCGGCGAACCTCAAAGTTTTTATTTCTTCTCCATGAATTTTATTCCAACTCCGAATTTTTCTTTTGATTCCTTTACTGCTTGTTCAATATACAAATTGAATAACATCGGGGATAGACTACAACCCTGTCTCAATTCCTTCCCAACCACTGCTTCCCTTTCATGCCCCTCGACTCTTATAACTGCCACCTGGTTTCTGTACAACTTGTAAAAATCCCTTCGCTCCCTTTATTTTACCCCTGGCACGTTCAGAATTTGAAAGATAGTATTCCAGTGAACATTGTCAAAAGCTTTTTCTAAGTCTACAAATGCTAGAAACGTCTATTTTCTAAGATAAGTCGTAGGGTCAGTATTGCCTCACGTGTTCCAACATTTCTACGGAATCCAAACCGATCTTCGCCGAGGTCGGTTTTTACCAGTTTTTCCATTCGTCTGTAAAGAATTCGCGTTATTATTTTGCAGCCGTGGCTTAATGACCTGATAGTTCGGTAATTTTCACAATTGCTTTCTTTGGGATTGGAATTATTATGTTCTCCTTGAAGTCTGAGGGTATTTCGCCTTTCTCGAAGTACATAAGCACGCTTAAAACTTTCAAGTTCAATGTTCTCGAAAACGGTTGAGAGTAGTGTCTTCCTGTTCACATATATTAAGTCCTAGTCGTGCTCGAGACACGCTGGCAATATGAATGAAATCGGCGAGGGGAAGTTCGTACAGTCGCATTGTGTGTATGGCTCAGTCGTTTACCACTCTTGGACCCCGCATTCTTTCAGGAGGTATTGCGGAAAACTCAGGTTCAGTGGCGCTGTCATAGGCAACACTACCATTTCCACTGTGCGGTGAAGGTACTGTGTCTTGTTAGTGGTGTGCTTTGTATACGACCAGAAACTCTTCCGACTGAGCCGTGCGTGGTTCGTGTTCCCGCTGTCATGTATTTTACATCCTGTTTTTAACGTACTTCCAACTCACTATGTTAATTTAAATTACTACTGTCACTGAGTTGCCGCTTTGCCTGACCGCGAGTGGCGCTAGCAGCGCGTATCGATATATCCCCTCTCGTAGTATCTTTGCTCGACTCCTATTATTTGTCGGTCGATGTCTGTCGTAGCCGAGTTCGGATCGCGAGTTCGGATGGCCATTCAGCTGAAACGTGTCTGGAGCGCAGTCCGGACCTTCCAGTCGTGGAGTTGCAATGCGGCACTAGTGTAGTCGGGTTGGAGCAATGAGGTCTGCGCCGACATGGCTCGCCCGACCATTGTCGCCACGCATGAGTCGGCTGTGTGCGTGTGTGGTTGTGTGCATCGACTCCCGATTTGTCTTCGTGGTGCTTAGTTACTGTTGGGTATCGTTCAGGTCTTCGTGCTGGTGTTTGTGAGGTTGCGTGTGTAGTTGGCATTATTTCCACTGACGACTATTTTAGATGTTGTCGGCAATTTGAGAGGAGTCGGTCGGTTGCTGCGGACCAGGGAAGTTATCTCCGCGCGGTGCAGTCGGTTGGTTCCGCTGGGTTTTCCTGTGGGCAACACCAAGTGTTTGTATTGCTAAAATTTGGCAGCCATGCGGTGGAATTAACTATACTGGTTGACTACAATTCAAGTGCACCAGCGGAATTTTCTGCCTTGTGGCCGTTAGTGTTCCGGTTACCTGCCCTGGCTACTAACATAATTTCAGGCAGCGTCCTTTCCTCACCTGTTGTCGCTGTCCAACACGGTGTGTAGTTTTGACAGCTTAATACATACACATGTTTGACTGCGGATAATCACGCCCATAGCATTTTTTGTTTGAACTCTCATGTACTGATTGGTGGCAAGCAAGTCGTTTGTCGGTCGGTCCGTGGCTGTCCCTTGGTTGGGTTCCGACGGATCATGTGTAGTTGGGCTCACCATCTGTCTCGCCTAAGTGAACGAGGGCAGACCGACCCGCTGGAGGCGTCTGAGTGCTGTTGCCTTTACTGTCTTTCTCACCGGTGTTTGTCTGTTTATAATTTATCATAGCCAATGATTAAAAAAATTTCTTGATTTTACTGTGTTTTATGTAAGTAAGTTTGAGTTCCGGCAAGTGGATATTTACTGAAAGGTTATTGCCGTTGTGTTGTCTTTCTTTTCCTTTAGTCCGGTTTAGCTACTTCAAACTGAAAATGGTTACATTTTTAAAAAAAAATTTGGAAAATTAATTGTGAGCCTAAGGTTTGGAACCTTATTCTTAAAATTACCTTTCAAGCTTAAACATTGCGGCCTTCTGCCTTTGAAAGGTTATGGTACTTTGCCCGCATCTCGTGGTCGTGCGGTAGCGTTCTTGCTTCCCACGCCCGGTTTCCCGGGTTCGATTCCTGGCGGGGTCAGGGATTTTCTCTGCCTCGTGATGGCTGGGTGTTGTGTGCTGTCCTTAGGTTAGTTAGGTTTAAGTAGTTCTAAGTTCTAGGGGACTGATGACCATAGCTGTTAAGTCCCATAGTGCTTAGAGCCATTTGAACCATTTATGGTACTTTATTTTAAAATCTTGAAAATTTTACTGTGGGTCTTCAGCCGTTTGTATTGCAACTTGCTTACGTTCGTCTGTCCACCCTTCCCTTGAGGCTTTCGGCCTATATATATATCAGCCAGTCTGATGTCACCCCTGGATGACAAATCACGTGACCAGTGGTGACCGTGGTTACGTGACACTCTGAACTGCTCTGTAACTTGGCTGCTACACGGCCGGGGCTAGCTGAGGCACGCTCACTTACCGGTGTCGACGAGCATGTCGCCCTTGTGGTGCCTGTGCACGGCGATCGCCCGCGCGGGCGGCCAGGGCAGCAGCAGCAGCAGCGGCAGCAGGAGCAGCAGCAGCGGCCGCCGCCTCATGGCTGGCGCATGGCCGCTCGCGGGGGCCGCGGCCCCACCCTCCAGTCGCTCCGGTCGCGACCGTCCGGCGCCGCGGGCTCGCGATCCTGCACCACCTGCAGCACACACGCACACCGCGGCGTCTCAGGACCAGCTCGACAAGCGACTGTCAGGTGGCCAAGGTCAACTAGTCCAAAACAGTGGTGTCTAACCTTAAGGGCCACACCCACTGACCTCAGAAGATGGCGATAAAACGACAGAAATTTACAGTGAAATTACTTACAAGGGGACCTTAAGGACTGGTCGTCTTCGATTTTCGATTTTCTTCATACTAACAATAATCGCCAGCTGTTATTTTTGTCATCTTTCCAATGCGTTTGATTGTTTAGACCATGATACTGTCTCAGAAAAAAATCAGGTTGTAAGGAATTAGCTTGAATGAAACATAACAAAGAGAATGCAAAAATTTGTGCTGAATAATTGAAACAGTGAAGTTAAAATCTTCTGGGTTATTATGCCGCTTCATGTTTCTTCTGAAATGTTCGACGTTTCGATCCCTCTGCTGGGATCTTTCTCAGGATCTTTTGGTGTCCACTACTGCTAGAACACTGTCGAATCTAACCACTGATGACGACCAACCAATAGCGGTAGCAGGCATTTCAACCAATATCTCTTCTGCAGCATAAGTGTGGAATAGTGCCTTTCTATCCAATGACGATGACCGCCAATGGTATCCACAGGAGATGAGCTACCAACGCCCCTTCTTCTGTATTAGCCTAAGACTATGGCCCACCAATGGTAGCCACATGAATTTTAACCAATACTATCACTTCTCCAACACGAACGCCAGAAAATCCCCCCTTTATAAGTGGACGCGACACTCGTCTCTGACAGTTTTCTAGCAGTAGTGGACACCAAAAGATCCTGAGGAAGACCCCACCAGAGAGGTCGAAACGTCGAACATTTTAGAAGAACTATGACGCGGCCCAATAACCCATAAGATTTTAACTTCAGTGCCAACGGCCACGAAAGCCTCCAGACTTACATAATTAAAACAGTGTTGGAATGATAACAAATTTTATTGGTTGAAGAGAAATAACAAAGCGAGTCTCATAGGGTTCAATTTTTTATCCAATTCAATTCCATAAGCCAATGGCCTTGCCGCAGTGGTAACACCGGTTCCCGTCAGATCACCAAAGTTTAGCGCTGTTGGGATACGCTAGCATTTGGATGGGTGACCATCCAGTCTGCCGAGCGCTGTTGGCAATCGGGCTGCAGTCAGCCCTTGTGAGGCAAACTGAGGAGCTACTTGACTGAGAAGAAGGGCTCCGGTCTCGTAAACTGACATTCGGCCGGGAGAGCGGTGTGCTGACCACATGACCCTCCATATCAGCATCCAGTGACGCCTGTTGGCTGAGGATGACACGGTCAGTCGATACCGTTGGGCCTTCATGGCCTCTTCGGGAGAAAGAGTTTAGTTTAGTTCAATTCCATATGTTATTACGTGAATGACCTTCCACTTAACATTTAACAAGTTATTAATAACGAGCTTAGCGACCGCTGGTTCGCTCACATAGTGTGTGCTCTGCACAGATTTTTTTATTTTTTATTTTTATTTTATTTTTTGTTTCCCTTTAATCACCGTCCGGTGTTGCCGAGCGTTTCTAGGCGCTTCAGTCTGGAACCGCGCGACCGCTACGGTCGCAGGTTCGAATCCTGCCTCGGACATGATGTGTGTGATGTCCTTAGGTTAGTTAGGTTAAAGTGGTTCTAGGGGACTGATGACCTCAGATGTTAAGTCCCATACTGCTCAGAGCCATTTCCCTTCAATCGAATTTTTATGATTTTCACAAATTGCCTTCTCAATTTATCACCCCAATTAAGGCCATTAAGTATCGTCTTTTCCGAATGCGCTTCAGACCAAAAGGCGACTCTGGTAGCTGGAATCCAAGGTTTTTATTAATTGTGCCTTTTCTGTTTTGTTAGTAATACTTCCATAGAAACTTCCATCCGTTAACACATTTTTCTTTATATCTAATCGAGAAGTGAAACAGTAATTTACATGCAGACAACATTGTAGCTAGGGCAACCATAGCTATGAGTAATCATCTTGGGTATTAATAAAGGGCTTCAGCTACGTTTACAGCGGACCCATCCACTATTGTGGAATACGGCTGTTTTATTCTATGACATACCGTCTTTTAGCCATGCTTTGTTCTGACGGACAATGAATGTTGGGTACAAATTTCCAAACTTTTCAGCCTTAATGTTTCAGTTATATGTTCACCTGAAGATGGGGCTTTTAGTGCCACGAAACCGATATTCGTCCAATAATAAAGGACTAAATACAGCTGAGACGTTTATTGGAATCCATCGTGAGTAATTTACATTTATTTAACTGTAATCATTTTTGTAATATAACGGAATATGTTCATAAAACTTTTCGTCCGCTATTTCATCCTTTTAGGGTTCAATTTCCAAAAATAGTGAAACAAGTTGTGAGTAGCCTCTATTTGTGTGTGTGTTATTGTAAATACAAACCTGAGGATGTGAAGTGAAAACCTAAATGTGCTACAGAGCTTAAAGCCACATCACTTACATAAAATTGAAAAGAATCTTGTGTGTGTGAAAATCGATCTCAATCATGAGCAAATAAATAAGAAAACAAATAGTTCCACACTCAGTAGTCTTGGTCAGTGCGAAATGTTTGGAAAAAAAACGTAACTGTATAAGAAAACCGTAATATCGAGCTGTATAAGAATGTAACCTCAAACACACGAAAATATTTGCACTCGCGTAAGGCCCTACAATCTACATTGCGCAAAACGAACGAAACAATCACTTATTATGAGTCTCACCTACAAAACGAAGTACTGACAGAAACAGCAACACAGAAAGACCCCGCAAGAGCTAAAACAATGCTGCTAAAAGCTAACTACAGTCGGTCTTGGGGAATTGGATTCATAATCTTCACACAGAATGCCAATGAAACACAAGATTCAACTTTTAAGTACTGAAATTTCAGTTAGGAAGGAACTTATTAAAGAAAACAGTTATAGGCTCTAATATCAAATAACATTTAATCTAATAGCTTCCATTGCACAGTAAATTAACTCAGAAGACCAACCAATAGAATAATTATCAAAAACTTGACTGTGACAAATGTGACGTGGACCAACAATATAATTATAAATAAATAAAAATATAAACTTTTTATCTCATGAAATAATATTTTGTTCTTCTTTCGAAAAATATTTTTTATGTCCGTATGCTAATCAACCATGTTCTGAGTCATCATACCTAGTCGTAATAAATCTGCAATTCAAACAGATCCAAAAGTGTGTCCGTGCATTGCACTGTACACTAAACGAACCCCACTTGATACACACCGCAGCCCTCAGCTATTGACTCTCAAAGATTTTACGACTCCACAGTGCTGCCATCGCAGACAGAGATACTGTTGGCAAGCGACTGACCACAGTTCTTCAAATACGAGTTTATCATTTCCCTTTACAAATATTAACACATCCAATGATACCATAAAAAAGTAGCCATCTTACAAC
This sequence comes from Schistocerca nitens, assembly GCF_023898315.1. Classification (NCBI taxonomy): domain Eukaryota; kingdom Metazoa; phylum Arthropoda; class Insecta; order Orthoptera; family Acrididae; genus Schistocerca; species Schistocerca nitens. The sequence goes on from NC_064619.1 coordinate 205,052,458, forward strand.
ATATTTTTTTATTTCCAACAGAGAAACTGAAAACAAACTTTCAAAGATTAAGCTTTGTAAATGCTTTCACAACGAAATATTTTCATAAAACTTTTCATCGCCTATTTCACTCCCGTAAGGGGTTGAGTTTTCAAAAACACTGAAACACGTATTTTGTACTTCTAAGCTAGAAGTCAAGTACCAAATGTCATAGGTGTAGCTTTATAAATACCTTAGTAGTTATTGAATTATGTTTTACTTTGTAAAAAATCCTTTAATCTACTATGAATTATTGTGTACAGTGTAACATATTCATACTGCAGTCTTCAGAAGAGAAAGCTATATGAGTTTTTTTGTCATCAGTCTACTGACTGGTTTGATGCGGCCCGCCACGAATTCCGTTCCTGTGCTAACCTCTTCATCTCAGAGTAGCACTTGCAACCTACGTCCTCAATTATTTGCTTGACGTATTCCAATCTCTGTCTTCCTCTACAGTTTTTGCCCTCTACAGCTCCCTCTAGTACCATGGAAGTCATTCCCTCATGTCTTAGCAGATGTCCTATCATCCTGTCCCTTCTCCTTATCAGTGTTTTCCACATATTCCTTTCCTCTCCGATTCTGCGTAGAACCTCCTCATTCCTTACCTTATCAGTCCACCTAATTTTCAACATTCGTCTATAGCACCACATCTCAAATGCTTCGATTCTGTTCTGTTCCGGTTTTCCCACAGTCCATGTTTCACTACCATACAATGCTGTACTCCAGACGTATATCCTCAGAAATTTCTTCCTCAAATTAAGGCCGTTATTTGATATTAGTAGACTTCTCTTGGCCAGAAATGCCTTTTTTGCCATAGCGAGTCTGCTTTTGATGTCCTCCTTGCTCCGTCCGTCATTGGTTATTTTACTGCCTAGGTAGCAGAATTCCTTAACTTCATTGACTTCATGACCATCAATCCTGACGTTAAGATTCTCGCTGTTCTCATTTCTACTACTTCACATTACCTTCGTCTTTCTCAGATTTACTCTCAAACCATACTGTGTACTCATTAGACTGTTCATTCCGTTCAGCAGACCATTTAATTCTTCTTCACTTTCACTCAGAATGGTTCAAATGGCTCTGAGCACTATGCGACTTAACTTCTGAGGTCTGCATTTGCCTAGAACTTAGAACTACTTAAACCTAACTAACCTAAGGACATCACACACATCCATGCCCGAGGCAGGATTCGAACCTGCGACATTAGCGGTCGCTCGGTTCCAGACTGTAGCGCCCAGAACCGCACGGCCACTCGGGTCGGCCACTTCACTCAGGATAGCAATGTCTTAGCTTCCCTGCACTTCCTATTTATTTCATTCCTCAGCTACTTGTATTTCTGTATTCCTGATTTTCCCGGAACATGTTTGTACTTCCTCCTTTGATCAATCAACTGAAGTATTTCTTCTGTTACCCATGGTTTCTTCGCAGCTACCTTCTTTGTACCTATGTTTTCCTTCCCAACTTCTGTGATGGCCCTTTTTAGAGATGTCCATTCCTCTTCAACTGTACTGCCTTCTGCGCTATTCCTTATTGTTGTATCTATAGCGTTAGAGAACTTCAAACGTATCTCGTCAATCCTTAGTACTTCCGTATCCCACTTCTTTGCGTATTGATTCTTCCTGACTAATGTCTTGAACTTCAGCGTACTCGTCATCACTACTACACTCCTGGAAATTGAAATAAGAACACCGTGAATTCATTGTCCCAGGAAGGGGAAACTTTATTGACACATTCCTGGGGTCAGATACATCACATGATCACACTGACAGAACCACAGGCACATAGACACAGGCAACAGAGCATGCACAATGTCGGCACTAGTACAGTGTATATCCACCTTTCGCAGCAATGCAGGCTGCTATTCTCCCATGGAGACGATCGTAGAGATGCTGGATGTAGTCCTGTGGAACGGCTTGCCATGCCATTTCCACCTGGCGCCTCAGTTGGACCAGCGTTCGTGCTGGACGTGCAGACCGCGTGAGACGACGCTTCATCCAGTCCCAAACATGCTCAATGGGGGACAGATCCGGAGATCTTGCTGGCCAGGGTAGTTGACTTACACCTTCTAGAGCACGTTGGGTGGCACGGGATACATGCGGACGTGCATTGTCCTGTTGGAACAGCAAGTTCCCTTGCCGGTCTAGGAATGGTAGAACGATGGGTTCGATGACGGTTTGGATGTACCGTGCACTATTCAGTGTCCCCTCGACGATCACCAGTGGTGTACGGCCAGTGTAGGAGATCGCTCCCCACACCATGATGCCGGGTGTTGGCCCTGTGTGCCTCGGTCGTATGCAGTCCTGATTGTGGCGCTCACCTGCACGGCGCCAAACACGCATACGACCATCATTGGCACCAAGGCAGAAGCGACTCTCATCGCTGAAGACGACACGTCTCCATTCGTCCCTCCATTCACGCCTGTCGCGACACCACTGGAGGCGGGCTGCACGATGTTGGGGCGTGAGCGGAAGACGGCCTAACGGTGTGCGGGACCGTAGCCCAGCTTCATGGAGACGGTTGCGAATGGTCCTCGCCGATACCCCAGGAGCAACAGTGTCTCTAATTTGCTGGGAAGTGGCGGTGCGGTCCCCTACGGCACTGCGTAGGATCCTACTGTCTTGGCGTGCATCCGTGCGTCGCTGCGGTCCGGTCCCAGGTCGACGGGCACGTGCACCTTCCGCCGACCACTGGCGACAACATCGATGTACTGTGGAGACCTCACGCCCCACGTGTTGAGCAATTCGGCGGTACGTCCACCCGGCCTCCCGCATGCCCACTATACGCCCTCGCTCAAAGTCCGTCAACTGCACATACGGTTCACGTCCACGCTGTCGCGGCATGCTACCAGTGTTAAAGACTGCGATGGAGCTCCGTATGCCACGGCAAACTGGCTGACACTGACGGCGGAGGTGCACAAATGCTGCGCAGCTAGCGCCATTCGACGGCCAACACCGCGGTTCCTGGTGTGTCCGCTGTGCCGTGCGTGTGATCATTGCTTGTACAGCCCTCTCGCAGTGTCCGGAGCCAGTATGGTGGGTCTGACACACCGGTGTCAATGTGTTCTTTTTTCCATTTCCAGGAGTGTATATTGTGATCTGAGTCTATATCTGCTCCTGGGTACGCCTTACAATCCAGTATCTTATTTCGGAATCTCTGTCTGACCATGATGTAATCTAATTGAAATCTTCCCGTATCTCCCGGCCTTTTCCAAGTATACCTCCTCCTCTTGTGATTCTTGAACAGGGTATTAGCTATTACTAGCTGAAACTTGTTACAGAACTCAATTAGTCTTCCTCCTGTTTCATTCCTTGTCCCAAGCCCATATTCTCCTGTAACCTTTTCTTCTAGTCCTTCCCCTACAACTGCATTCCAGTCGCCCATGACTATTAGATTTTCGTCCCCCTTTACATACTACATTACCCTTTCAATATCCTCATACACTTTCTCTATCTGTTCATCTTCAGTTTGCGACGTCGGCATGTATACCTGAACTATCGTTGTCGGTGTTGGTCTGCTGTCAATTCTGATTAGAACAACCTGGTCACTGAACTGATAACAGTAACACACCCTTTGCCCTACCTTCCTATTCATAACGAATCCTACACCTGTTATACCGTTTTCTGCTGCTGTTGATATTACCCGATACTCATCTGACCAGTAATCTTTGTCTTCCTTCCACTTCACTTCATTGACCGCTACTATATCTAGATTGAGCCTTTGCACTTCCCTTTTCAGATTTTCTAGTTTCCCTACCACGTTCAAGCTTCTGACGTTCCACGCCCCGACTCGTAGAACGTTATCCTTTCGTTGATTAATCAATCTTTTTCTAATGGTTACCTCCCCCTTCGCAGTCCCCTCCCGGAGATCCGAATGGGGGACTATTCCGGAATCTTTGCCAATGGAGAGATCATCATGACACTTCTTCAATTGCCCGCATCTCGTGGTCGTGCGGTAGCGTTCTCGCTTTTCACGGGTTCGATTCCCGGCGGGGTCAGGGATTTTCTCTGCCTCGTGATGGCTGGGTGTTGTGTGCTGTCCTTAGGTTAGTTAGGTTTAATTAGTTCTAAGTTCTAGGGGACTGATGGCCATAGATGTTAAGTCCCATAGTGCTCAGAGCCATTTGAACCAACTTCTTCAATTACAGGCCACATGTCCTGTGGATACACGTTACGTGTCTTTAATGCAGTGGTTTCCATTGCCTTCTGCATCCTCATGTCGTTGATCATTGCTGATTCTTCCGCCTTTAGGGGCAATTTCCCACCCCTAGGACAAGAGAGTGCCCTGAACCTCTATCCGCTGCTCCGCCCTCTTTGACAAGCCCGTTGGCAGAATGAGGCTGACTTCTTATGCCGGAAGTCTTCGGCCGCCAATGCTGATTATTTATCAAAATTTAGGCAGTGGCGGGGATCGAACCCGGGACCGAAGACGTTTTTGATTATGAATCAAAGACGCTACCCCTAGACCATGGGTACCTTTTTATTTGTTTTTCATCAACTTTGAATGCATACCCATTAAGGACAAACTGTCGGAATATAAAATGAAGGTAAGTAATTCTTCTTTGCTTTTGTGGATGTCTGCTGAAACATTTTCCAATGAAATGTTATTCATTTTTCCTTTTCTCGTCGGTTTCAGTTAGATACTTAATTGTTTCTTTGTCGTAAATTTTAAGAAGTTTTGCAAACTTTTCCTTACTTTCTTTGCTCTCTTTAAGTTCTTCTGCCGCTGTAAGTGGTATTTTAGAGCATTTTTTAGATCTGCGTAGTACTGGTTTTTGAAACTGACATATGGAATATATGCCTCCGAATCCACTAAATATCAAGGAAATCGAAGGGGAAAAATTTATAAGGTCACTTTGTCAGATCAGGATTGGCCCTCTCATAAGATACATTAAAATATTGAATATTGTCGTGAGTAATGTATTGAGAATTGAAATTATCAGGAATCGTTTCTGACACTTTCCTCAAGCATTTAAATAGCACCTTTGTTTAGAGCAGCTAATAGAGCTTCAAGAAGGCTTAACTGGGTGAGTGTAACAGTGTCATACAAACTTCCACCATTTTCATGCTATGCTGCTTAAAACGAAGAAGAATCTTGCCGAAACTTCGTCCCCAAATCACAGTCTGTGTAGCTCTTTGTATCTCTCAGTAATTATGACGATTTTTATTGCCTCTCCATGAATTACATTTTGCTGAATTTCTAAACGTGTGAGTTACATAGCATTGCCAAAAACACGTAGTGAGAGACATATTTTGAGGCTGAAAGTCGGTTACATTTTCCAGCACTCGTGTATTTGTTAACATCGGTTACAGGCTTGCAGGCTCCTCGGTACAGAACCCGAGAGCCGCATCACAATGAACTTTTTGTTCCTTTATTGTCATTTCATGACAGTGGCACGAATCGCTACTCTTCAGGCAGAGGTTACATAAAATACCACATACATAAAATACTGGGATAAAATATGAAATGTACACATAAGAAGGGGGAAGAATTGGAGTTAAAATATACAGAAAAGGAGCAGTTGAACGAGGCACGTTTACATAAAATAGCACTCGATGAAGACATAACATGTAACCACTGGTGGCACGAGTAGCACAAAAAAAAAACGGCGTTTACAGTTTGGACGACGACACTGAACACACACTGCGCTGATGTTATATACATAGCGTGCACCAAAACACGACAAAGTAATTGCATTAAAATTTGAAGGGCCTGCCAAGTGATGGGAGGTCGGAGAGGAGGGAGAGAGGAAAGAGAGAAGGTGGTTGAAGAGGAAGGGGGCTAGGAAAAAGGGGGGTGGAAGGAGTGGAGTCAGTAGTATACCAAGGGGCATGAGATGGGGAGGGAGCACAAGGACTTGGAAAGCAAAAGAGAGGAGGACAGTGGAGAGGAAGGAGGAAACAGCAGAGGGAGTAGGGAAAGGAGGGAGAGCCCAAGGGGGGAAGGGAGGGAAAGAGGAGGGTCGGAGTTGGAAGGAACGATAAATATCGGGACGAAGCACATCATCTGGGACAGGGAGACGGAAGTTCCTTTGGGAGAGCGGATGGAGGGTGTGAAGATGGAGAGAGGGGGAGACACATCGGTAAAGGGGTGGCAGGAGGTGGGGAGAGGAATGCAGACACCAGGGAGTAAGGGGCATCAAGGTGGCAGTTGGTGCAGAGGATACAGATGCGTCTTAGGAAAAGGAGGAGATGTGGGAAGGGGATGAGTTCATAGAGGATCCTTGTGGGGGTCAGAACATGGATACGAAAAGCAAGGCAGATCACATGGCGTTCAAGGATTTGGACAGTTTTATAAAATTTAGGAGGGGTGGAGATCCAGGCAACACTAGCATAACAGAGGATGGAACGGATCAATGACTTGTTGGTATGAAGGATGATGGAAGGGTGCAATCTCTATGTCTGGCCAGACAGGAGATTTAGGAGGAGTCTACTGTGGGCTTTGCGTTGGATGGTAAGGAGATGGGGAGTCCAGGTGAGGCGACGATCAAGGGTGAGGCTGAAGTATTTCAAGATGGGGGTAAGTTGGATAGGGTGCTCATAGATGGAGAGGTAGAAATCATGGAGCGAGAAGGAGAGGGTGGTACATCCTGCAGTGATTCTTTGGGTTTTGGGAGGATTGATACAAAGGAGCCACTGGTAGCACCAAGCAGTAAACTGGTTTAGGTGAGTTTGGAGGGAGCACTGGGACCGTTGTAGGGCAGGATAGAGGGCACGTAAGGCGGTGTCATCAGCGTATTGAAGGGTATGGACGAGTGGGGGAGGTCGGGGCATATCAGTGATATAGGAGAGGAGGAAGGACAGAGCCCTGGGGCACACCTGAGGTAGAAGGTATGGGAATTGGCATTATGATGACTTATGAAGGACGGCTGGAGAGGAAGGAGGTAGTGAGATGGATTAATTTGATAGGAGTGAAATGGAGTCCAGAATGCCATACGCCTTCATAGGCGTTCTGGAGGTTCACAATGAAGCAGTGCAAGGTACAAACTTAACTTAGAAACGTCAGTAATTAACGAGTGTGCAAACTTACATGCCAGTTTTTTAGGCGATGCGAGAACAGTCGAGAGATAACAAATACGTAATCATAATACGTGGGACTAGATTTTTGCCAATCGATACATAGTTAGATTGAAAAATTACGATTTATTGCCATCACGTCTTTGTATAAATTTCAATGCTTTCACATGGGAGGATGCCTGCGAGCTGAAGACCGCCGTTAGATGGCGCCAGTACCTGGGAACTTATCGTTCCAGAGTGGACCTTCCAAAGCTGCTGCAAAACACAGGTTGGCCAGTAAAGTAGGGCCTCTTTGGTCTGTCGGCCGATTTCTTTGGAATCCGAGGTTTTAAATAGCACCCAAGGCGAGTAACAGTTCTACTTTTTGCACTGGGACATAGCAGTCAGCACGCACTTCCACGATAATTACTCTCAGCCTTGAGCCACTTGAAGCAACACTTTTAGCATCTTGTTGTAACACTGTTCCCGAGAACAGAAGTTTAGGGAAGGCTGCCGGATGTTTTGACGAGCAAACCGTTTAAAGAATTAACGAATGCTACAACGACGTCTCTAAAGTATGACCACAACAGAACAATCGAACCATCCACGCTGGCGCTCACGTTACGCTAAATGTTCTGCTGCTGTCGTGCTTCTATCCTGTCTACATTTCCCACTGAATTTCAATATTTATTACACTTGATTTACTCTTGTTGACTGAGCTGTGAATGCCGGTCCAGTAACTTACAAGGTTGAAAAGCTCAAGCACCCTTTGCCATTCGTTTCAGTGCTACAACATTTTTCGAAATGAACTCCCTGTATGTGTTCTTGAGACTTTTGTTTAATATTTATATTAACTCAGTATGTCTACAATTCTTTTTAACATCCGCTGCAATCTTTCCACCTGTCCTTAGTCTCTGTTAGTAGCTCGATCTTTATCACAGTGATTAAGCGAAAGGCCTGCAATTACCAGAGGAAGGTGATGCCTGGGTCTTGGTCAGGATAGGAAGCTGCAAGGCAGGTATCCATTTTAGCAATAGCAGACGGCACTGTTATGGTAGATTTTACAACTTTCTTCATTAGGCCTTATCCAATATGAACATTCCTTTAGGGAGGTTCTGTACATACAAGGGATGAACAAAGAAAATGGAAACACCGCAAGAAATGCCTGCTTGAAGATAAATCGGCTGCTATCCAATCCCTAAGGCCGTGCTGTTGCATTTGGCTGGTCGGAACTGTGTTCTGTGTAGTTTTGAGTGCATTTTGTTGGAGCTGAGTGAACTGGAAGGTGGGCAAATTGTTGATTATCGTGTGGTGGGTGTTTCCGCAACCAGGCTAGCCGAAATGTTTGGTGTTTCAAGAGGCACCGCACCGAAGATTTATTCTTCATTCCTTATAAGTCCCCGTAATTTTTAACATTCTGCTGTAGCACCACATCTCAAATGCTTCGTTTCCCTTCTCTTCCGATTCTCTCACAGTTCATGTTTCACCATCATAAAATGCTGTCCTCAAAATGCACATTCTCAGATATTTGTCTTAAAATTAAGTCCCAAGTTCTATACTAGTAGACTTCTCTTTGACCATGAACGCCCTTTTCGTAGGTGCAAGTCGGCTTTTTGCGCCCTCCTTGCTCCGTTCGTCATGGCTATTTTGCTGCCTAGGTAGCAGGTTTCCTGAACTTCATCTACATTGTGATCAAATGGTTCAAATGGCTCTGAACACTATGGGACTTAACTTCTTAGGTCATCAGTCCTCTAGAACTTAGAACTACTTAAACCTAACTAACCTAAGGACATAACACACATCCACGCCCGAGGCAGGATTCGAACCTGCGGTTACGCGGTTCCAGACTGTAGCGCCTAGAACCTCTCGGCCATTCCGGCCGGCATAGTTCTCATTTATGTTACACCTCACTACTTTCATCTTTCTTCGATTTACTCTTAATCCATATTCTGTACTCATAAGAGTATTCATTCCATTGAGCAGATCAATTAATTCTTCTTCACCTTCACTGAGGATATCAATGTCATCAGCAAATCTTAACATTGATATCGTTTCACTTCGAATTTAAATTCCACTCTTGAACGTTTCTTTTATTTCAGTCATTGATTCTTCATGTACAAATTGAACAGAAGGGGCGAAAGACTATAGCCCTGTCTTACACCCTTTTTAAACCGAGGACTTCGTTGTTGATCGTCCACTCTTATTATTCGCTCTTGGCTCTTGTACATAGTGTATGTTTCCCGTCTTTGCTTATAAATTACCGCTATTTTCCTCAGATTTCGAACATCTTTTACCATTTTACCTGCTCGTACACTTTTTATGGGTAAACAGATCCTATTACGTGTCTTGAATTCTCTGTAGTGTTGCTTCCATTATCATCCTCAACGTCAGAAAATCCTCTCTGGTGCTTTTAGCTTCCCTAAAGCCGAACTGACCGTCATCTAACAGGTCACAGCTTTGTTTTTCATTCTTTTGTCTATTATTCTTGTCAGTCACTTGGATGCATGAGCTGTTACGCTGATTGTGCGACAAATCTCGCACTTCTCAGCTCTTGCAGTCTTCGGAATTGTGTGGATGATGCTCGCCGAAGGTCAGACGCCACTTCGCCTCCCCCCCCCCCCCCCGCCCCTTCGCGCCACCAATGATTTTAGGAATTCTTATGAAATTTTGTCCATCCCTTCTGTCTTATTTGAGCTTAACTATTCCAAAGCTCTGCTTAATTTTGGTTCTAGTGCTGGGTGTCCTGTCCGTTCTATATCGACTCTTGTTTCTTCTGTCACGTCATCAGACACGTCTTCATCTTCTCAGATGCCTTCAGTGTTCTCCTTCTATCCATCAGCTCTCTCCTCTGCATTTAACAGTGGAATTTCTATTGCACTCTTGTTACCACCCTTGCTTTTAATTTAGCCGAAGGTTGTTCTGGCTTTCCTATATGCCGAGTCAGTTCTCCCGACAATCGATTTCTTCACAGTTTTCATACAGATATTTCGTCGTAGCTTCTCTGCACTTCAGCCGATACTTCATAATTGTTCGTCAATGTGGGGTCTTTAAGAGTTAGGATAGATACATGAAACAGAGAATATCGAAAGAAGAGCAGTGCGTTTCGTCACCGAGTCGTTTAGTAAGGGCGAAAGATTCACGGAGATACTCGCCCAACTTCAGTGGCACATGCTACATGAGAGGCGTTTTGCATCACTTCGCGGTCTACCGTTAAAATTTCGAGAAGAGTCAACTGATATATTGTTTCCTCTTTCGTATATTTCACGAAGAGAGCATTAAGGTAATATCAGAAAGATTCGAGCTCGCACTCAGGTTTACCAACAATGTTTCTTCCCGTGCACCATTCACGAATAGGCAGCGGGCGAAATGACAGTGGTACTAAAGTCCCCTCCGCCATCTACCATAAGGTGGTCCACAGAGTATTGGATTAGATGTAGATATAGATTTTCTGGCTGTAGATTTAGACGTAATCGTTACAAAGTGTGAAGCATAGGACTAAGAAAGTGAGGCAGTTTCCATCGCCACCGGTGTTTTGCCCTGAACTATCAAAGAAGCTACTGTCGCACGTGCTGGCACCGTCCATCGACTTCGGCACGAGGCACGACCGCCGTCTTTGGGGACAGAGCCTTCCCGGGAAGAGCCAGCTGCGCACAGCGTCGTTTCGTTGCAGAGACACGCAGCCAACGACGTCACATTCTTCCCTTTTTCTTTCCTTGTGTCGCGCCGCCGTACGGAGAAGCATCTCACCTATCAACACAACGTTTTTCCATAAGAAGTGTACACAATGGCTCGAGAGATACCGTTACGAGAGTGGTGGCTGCTCCCTGTACCAGGAACTGAGTTCTTTGGATCACGATGCATTTATTGATTCCAAGATGTAACAAGAACATTTTAAGACAGTTCTTCTTACGGCACAATTATTAGTGCTGTTGTAAGTTTTATAGTGCTATACATTACAAACTATAAACGTAAGAAACTAGAAAAATGAAGCAATGCTTATGTCCCAAAGTACCGCACACAGTCTGCCCTACTGAGAGTAACAGCTGTTCCCTCTTGTTATGTGAAGATTGAAAAGTAAGAGAGAAGTATTTACAGAAGAGAACCTATGAGGTCCCGTCATGAGCTCTGCTGCCTCAACCATAAACAACACTGCCCGCGAAAGACAAGGTGCCGGCATCGAGGCTTGGGCCAGCACATAGTTTTCACCAGCAAGGAACTTTCAATTGAGATCACACTCTGTAACTGAATGAAAGATTCATTGTCCTCTTTAGGAGCTTCAGTCAAGTCTTGAAGCTCATTCGAAAGAACAGAGCAGACAATAACACGTTCTACATATTAAAACTTCCTAGCTATTGAGTCGTTTCCGAATCGATTTTCTTAGAAAACCCAAAGATTCGTCCGCACTTTTGAAGGACATGTTCCAGAAGATCATTTCTTCGATTCACTTCAACCAGTAGTTCGGTCCTGGGACGTCCTCAGCAGACGAGCTATGACTCAATATCCAATAAATGGTAGTAAGTAACATTTTCTGAAGCGACAACTAACATTTTACGTTTACGAAATTGAAGTGCTTGTTGAATTCATGTCGCTCAGAATCGATACTGACTGCGTTATAAAAGTGCACCAACGTGGTGTATAGTAGGTGGTCATAATGATCTGGCTCGTCAGTGTGTGATGTGGTAGGGTTTCAATATGATTTGCACACGACTATTACATATCTGAAATTAAATCGCGACCAAATACGTATGAATGTGATACTGAAATGGAAGGCAATGTTCCAAGGAACATTGCATGGTACGTATTCAAACACAGGCACTGGAATATCATATTTATCCGCTGATGCCGGTCCTGCGCCTTACAAAAATGAGTAAAAATGTCTTCCCGGTACGGGAATAACATTAATGGGATATACCGGTACATGTATGACACATGGGCTGACGGCATATGGTAGTGTGGGTCTAGCCTTGAGCGTACTCGGATAGCCGAAGCTGTAAGGCGATTGTTCGCGTAAAGGGGGAAATCTGGGTTCGAGTACCGGTCCGACACAAATTTTCATTGTCGTTCCATTATGTAGCTGTAGGCGGCTCATATCAGCAATTGCGAATACATTTCCTGTCGTTCACCTTTCATGTGGAGTAGTTTGTAGTATCAGACGTTAACAGCCGGTCAAATATGTTCCTAGTAATACCAATTCTTGAGATTATCGTTAGATTTCAGACCACTACTTCTCAAGCGATTCAGCGTCTTACATATTGTACACTTCAATTGGTTTATAGAGCCTAGAGTTTCAGGAGTCACCACCAACTCACTGGGATATCGTTTTCTGGGTAGACACAGGTCTACATTTGGTGTTGTCGGAGATTTTATCCAAAGTGCAGGAGCTACAGGCGAAACTTTCCCTGAAATGCACTCTTCTTGTTGGAGGTCGATATACACGTTCCGTCGACAGTGCAGTCATTAGAGACGGAGTACAATGTCGGAGGACGAGAGGATGGGGAAGGAAATTGGCTGTCACCTTTTCGAAGGAATTGCACCGGCATTTGCCTGGCGCGATTTAGGTAAATCACGAACAACCTAAATCTGGATGGCCGGACAAGGATTTGAACCGTCGTCCTCCCGAATGCGAGTCCAGTGTGCTAACCAGCACGGCACTTCTCTCGGTGAGGTGTACTTATACTCTTCTCTTTTCTTATGTCAGAAATAAACCTCTTTCAGCTGCACAGAAGTACGACCGGGTTAGTGATGTCAGATCACTTCTTAAGGTCACATACTTTAGTAAACATTAAGCCCACAACACGGGAAGGAGTTGGACTCATCCTTCTCAGAATAAAATACTGTTATCCACAACAAGCAGGGTGTCATAGACCAAAGTACTTTTTTTTGTCATCAGTTTGCTGACTGGTTTGATGCGGCCCGCCACGAATTCCGTTCGTGTGCTAACCTCTTCATCTCAGAGTAGCACTTGCAACCTACGTCCTCAATTATTTGCTTGACGTATTCCAATCTCTGTCTTCCTCTACAGTTTTTGCCCTCTACAGCTCCCTCTAGTACCATGGAAGTCATTCCCTCATGTCTTAGCAGATGTCCTATCATCCTGTCCCTTCTCCTTATCAGTGTTTTCCACATATTCCATTCCTCTCCGATTCTGCATAGAACCTCCTCATTCCTCACCTTATCAGTCCACCTAATTTTCAACATTCGTCTATAGCACCACATCTCAAATGCTTCGATTCTCTTCTGTTCCGTTTTTCCCACAGTCCATGTTTCACTACCATACTCCAGACGTACATCCTCAGAAATTTCTTCCTCAAATTAAGGCCGGTATTTGATATTAGTAGACTTCTCTTGGCCAGAAATGCCTTTTTTGCAAAGCGAGTCTGCTTTTGATGTCCTCCTTGCTCCGTCCGTCATTGGTTATTTTCTGCCTAGGTAGCAGAAATCCTTAACTTCATTGACTTCGTGACCATCAATCCTGATATTAAGTTTCTCGCTGTTCTCATTTTTTCTACTTCTCATTACCTTCGTCTTTCTCCGATTTACTCTCAAACCATACTGTGTACTCATTAGACTGTTCATTCCGTTCAGCAGATCATTTAATTCTTCTTCACTTTCACTCAGGATAGCAATGTCATCAGCGAATCGTATCATTGATATCCTTTCACTTTGTATTTTAATTCCACTCCTGAACCTTTCTTTTATTTCCATCATTGCTTCCTCGATGTACAGATTGAAGAGTAAGGGCGAAAGGCTACAGCCTTGTCTTACACCCTTCTTAATACGAGCACTTCGTTCTTGATCGTCCACTCTTATTATTCCCTCTTGGTTGTTGTACATATTGTATATGACCCGTCTCTCGCTATAGCTTACCCCTACTTTTTTCAGAATCTCGAACAGCTTGCACCATTTTATATTGTCGAACGCTTTTTCCAGGTCGACAAATCCTATGAAAGTGTCTTGATTTTTCTTTAGCCTTGCCTCCATTATTAGCCGTAACGTCAGAATTGCCTCTCTCGTCCCTTTACTTTTCCTAAAGCCAAACTGATCGTCACCTAGCGCATTCTCAATTTTCTTTTCCATTCTTCTGTAAATTATTCTTGTAAGCAGCTTCGATGCATGAGCTGTTAAGCTGATTGTGCGCTAATTCTCGCACTTGTCAGCTCTTGCTGTCTTCGGAATTGTGTGGATGATGCTTTTCCGAAAGTCAGATGGTATGTCGCCAGACTCATATATTCTACACACCAACGTGAATAGTCGTTTTGTTGCCACTTCCCCCAATGATTTTAGAAATTCTAATGGAATGTTATCTATCCCTTCTGCCTTATTTGACCGTAAGTCCTCCAAAGCTCTTTTAAATTCCGATTCTAATACTGGGTCCCCTATCTCTTCTAAGTCGACTCCTGTTTCTTCTTCTATCACATCAGACAAATCTTCACCCTCATAGAGGCTTGCAATGTATTCTTTCCACCTATCTGCTCTCTCCTCTGCATTTAACAGAGGAATTCCCGTTGCACTCTTAATGTTACCACCGTTTCTATTAATGTTACCAAAGGTTGTTTTGACTTTCCTGTATGCTGAGTCTGTCCTTCCGACAATCATATCTTTTTCGATGTCTTCACATTTTTCCTGCAGCCATTTCTTCTTAGCATCCCTGCACTTCCTACTTATTTCATTCCTCAGCTACTTGTATTTCTGTATTCCTGATTTTCCCGGAACATATTTGTACTTCCTCCTTTGATCAATCAACTGAAGTATTTCTTCTGTTACCCATGGTTTCTTCGCAGCTACCTTCTTTGTACCTATGTTTTCCTTCCCACCTTCTGTGATGGCCCTTTTTAGAGATGTCCATTCCTCTTCAACTGTACTGCCTACTGCGCTATTCCTTATTGCTGTATCTACAGTGTTAAAGAACTTCAAACGTATCTCGTCATTCCTTAGTACCTCCGTATCCCACTTCTTTGCGTATTGATTCTTCCTGACTAATGTCTTGAATTTCAGCCTACTTTTCATCACTACTATATTGTTATCTGAGTCTATATCTGCTCCTGGGTACGCCTTACAATCCAGTATCTGATTTCGTAATCTCTGTATGATCATGATGTAATCTAATTGAAATCTTCCCGTATCTCCCGGCCTTTTCCAGGTATACCTCCTCCTCTTGTGATTCTTGAACAGGGTATTCGCTATTACTAGCTGAAACTTGTTACAGAACTCAATTAGTCTTTCTCCTCTTTCATTCCTTGTCCCAAGCCCATATTCTCCTGTAACCTTTTCTTCTACTCCTTCCCCTACAACTGCATTCCAGTCGCCCATGACTATTAGCTTTTCATCCCCCTTTACATACTGCATTACCCTTTCAATATCTCATACACTTTCTCTATCTGTTCATCTTCAGCTCGCGACGTCGTCATGTATACCTGAACTATCGTTGTCGGTGTTGGTCTGCTGTCGATTCTGATTAAAACAACTCTGTCACTGAACTGTTCACAGTAACACACCCTCTGCCCTACCTTCCTATTCATAACGAATCCTACACCTGTTATACCATTTTCTGCTGCTGTTGATATTACCCGGGACTCTTCAGACCAGAAATCCTTGTCTTCCTTCCACTTCACTTCACTGACCCGTACTACATCTAGATTGAGCCTTTGCACTTCCCTTTTCAGATTTTCTAGTTTCCCTACCACGTTCAAGCTTCTGACATTCCACGCCCCGACTCGTAGAACGTTATCCTTTCGTTGATTATTCAACCTTTTTCTCATGGTAACCTCCCCATTGGCAGTCCCTTCCCGGAGATCCGAATGGGGGACTATTCCGGAATCTTTTGCCAATGGAGAGATCATCATGACACTTCTTCAATTACAGGCCACAGATCCTGTGGATACACGTCACGTGTCTTTAATGCAGTGGTTTCCATTGCCTTCTGCATCCTCATGTCGTTGATCATTGCTGATCCTTCCGCCTTTAGGGGCAATTTCCCACCCCTAGGACAAGAGAGTGCCCTGAACCTCTATCCGTTCCTCCGCCCTCTTTGACAAGGCCGTTAGCAGAATGAGGCTGACTTCTTATGCCGGAAGTCTTCGGCCGCCAATGCTGATTATTTATCAAAATAAGACGTTTTGATTATGAATCAAAGACGCTACCCCTAGACCACGGGTAAATATGACATGTTAAAAGTGCGGTAACTTCATACTATGGAGCGGTGGACAACGACCGTCCAAACGCCTCGCCCTGCAGGACCACACTCAGTTCTATGGATTAGTATTGTCTGTTCTTTCGGACATGTCTGAGAGAACAGACACTGCGCGGAATCCGGATCTGTGATACATATTATGTAAATTGAAGGAGGAGAGGGAGAATGGAATGGAAAGGGAAGGGAATATTGATTGCAGCTGCATCAGGACTTAATGCGGTCACGAGCGAATATATGTGCCGGACCGGCAGTCGAATCCGGGGTATTCAGCTTACTAGGGATTTGCGTTAACCACTACTCCACCCGGACACAGTGTTTATCGCAATTGCACGGCCTATCTCGGCACGCCTGAATACGAGTCCAGTGTGCTAACCACAGTGACACCTCAGTCGGTCAAGGCAGAAAAGATTCAGTTTCAATGTTAAAGGCAAATTCTAATTTCTCGCAGGATTATAGGCGACTCCTGCGAAGTGGCACAACTAAGCAGGAAACGTTTATATTTATGACTGTACTTACCCAGTCGCAACGATGAACTGCAGTCTTAAAAAATTCGGCTTCACACAGTATCATGTGAAGCTTATCTAACCTAAGGGGATCTCTGTGATTATGATAACTGTATGTGTGGCGCTAGATCGCTTGTCGTGCGGAAGTATCCAGTACTGTTTGGTTAGTGCTGCGTATGAAACGTGTTTATTTCATTAGCATCGTTGTGTGTGTGAGTTGTTTTTGGTGTGGTTAGCATGTGAATGAAATACGAAATGCAAGTGCCAGACCCGTGATTTGGCATTCAAATACATCGAGAAAGAATGCCGGACAAGGAATCGGAAGTAAACTGGCCTATTATAGTGGCAGTTTGGCAACGGCGAACTGTTCAGGCGTGACGTTGAGCGCTCTGATTGAAGTAAATCAGCTCCAATGTGTGAAGTGTCAACTGTCAAGCAATTTTAATCGGACTATAGACACGTGACCATGTTGTAACTTGTAACGTTTGGAGAAAACCTTAACTTGTAATTACACGAAAAGACTGCAACACTTAAAACCTAAATGCACATAATTTCTACATCTACATTTACAGCTACATCGATACTCTACAAATCACATTTAAGTGCCTGGTAGAAGGTTCATTGAACCACCTTCACAATTCTCTATTATTCCAATCTCGTATAGCTCGCGGTAAGAATGAACACCTATATCTTTCCGTACGAGCTCTGATTTCCCTTATTTTATCATGGTGATCGTTCTTCCCTATGTAGGTCGGTGTCAACAAAATATTTTCGCATTCGGAGGAGAGATATGGTGATTGGAATTTCGTGAGAAGATTCCGTCGCAACGAAAAACGCCTTTCTTTTAATGATTTCCAGACCAAATCCTGTATCATTTCTCTGACACTCTCTCTCATATTTCGCGATAATACAAAACGTGCTGCCTTTCTTTGAACTTTTTCGATGCACTCCGTCAGTTCTGTCTGGAAAGGATCCCACACCGTGTAGCAGTATTCCAAAAGTGGACGGAGAAGCGTAGTGTAGGCAGTGTCGTTAGTAGGTCTGTAACATTTTCTAAGTGTCCTGCCAATAAAACGCAGTCTTTGGTTAGCCTTCCCCAGAACATTTTATGTGTTCCTTCCAATTTAAGTTGTTTGTGATTGTAATTCCTCGGTATTTAGTTGAATTTACGGCCTTTATATTTGACTGATTTATCGTGTAACTGAAGTTTAACGAGTTCCTTTCAGCATTCATGTGGATGACCTCACACTTTTCGTTATTGAGGGTTAAGTGCCACTTTTCGCATCTTCTAAATCGTTTTGCAGTTTGTTTTGATCTTCTAATGACTTTATTAGTCGATAAACGACAGGGTCATCTACAGACAACCGAAGACGGCTGCTCAAATTGTCTGCCAAATCGTTTATATAGATAAGGAACAGCAAAGGGCCTATAACACTACCTTGGGCAACGCCAGAAATAACTTAACGTTTTACTCGATGACTTTCCGTCAATTACTACGAACTGTGACCTCTCTGACAGGAAATGGAATAAGAAAATGTATTAAACTTCTATTACAGGGCTGGCTAGAGGCGAAAGTCTGGAAAAGTCTAGTAATGTACAACACCTCCCCCCTACTAGTGAACCCCCCTCCAGTGTCTTCGGCAGGCAGAAGGTTCCAGAGGCTGCCTACGGGCGAGGCTGGTCTGTGTGTACTCGGGTGTGACAGCCAGGAACAGGTCCAGTGGAGGAGAGGCGCGTGGCAGACGCGTGCTTTGCATTCTTCTGCCCGGCCCCACGGCCCCAGAAATGTACCCGAAATTCCGCCTGCTCCTCCCCTCGTACCCATTCGCGCCTCGCCGCTCCATCTGTCCGCTCAGCTAAACGTTTGCACAAATAATGTAGCCCAAGAATCTGACAATAAATTACATGCCCAGGAAAGCAGAGGGATCTCAGCGGTGTGTCGGATCTTCGAGGAACCGACGATCAAGAACAAAAACTGTATGCAGACAACATTATTCAAGCCAAAAGTAGGGGCTCAATGGGAGTGCCGCAGTTCACCATGTATTTGTTTAAATGTGTCTAAAAACTTTTCAGATGAGTACGTGAATGGATCCATCCATCAGCGGCGTCCTCTCCCGTCATCACTGAAAATTGTCTAATCCCTGATTCTTAATGACTTTCTTGGAATCAGGGAAGAGATATAGAAGGAGGAACAGACAATAGTCAAAATTATGAGCAGAATAAAGCTTTCGAACTCACACCTATGAAAACGACAACGAGGTGACAGCACACATCGTGAGTCAAAGGACAATATGAATGCCGGACGGTGTGGCAGTGCCGTTCCAGGCGCCTCAGTCTGGAACCGCGTGACAGCCACGGTCACAGGTTCGAATCCTGCCTGGGGCATGGATGTGTGTGATGTTAGGTTTAAGTAGTTCTAATTTCTAGGGGACTGATGACCTCAGATGTTAAGTCCCATAGTGCTCAGAGCCATTTGAACCATTTTTGAACAATATGAATGATACGTAACTCGACACACACACACACACACACACACACACACACATACACACACACACACACACATACACACACACAAGCGCGCGCGCAAAGAGTGAGAGAGAGAGAGACAAAGAGAGAGAGAGAGAGAGAGAGAGAGCAAGCTATTGATGTTTTTACCTAGGAATCTTATCTACAGTACTCAATCACCGCTCGTTTAGATGGTTCAAGAGAGGAAGGTCTATCTTTTCGTTTTATTAGGTATGTTTGTATCAAGTTTTTCTTTCCCATCCTCTCCCACCACTTTACTCGGTCAATTCTGCCAATGCCCTCAACTTCAATCCATCTGATGCCACTTTATCTTTATTATTCAACTTTTTATGTAATACTGAAAACTCTAGCGGAAAGGTATTTATTCTGCAGCTGATATCGCCAAATATTATTTATTTCACTATGTCCGATATTGACAGAAGCTTGCTGTCAGTGTCTGATCATCTTAAATTTAAAGCACAGGCCATCTGATGACAGCAAGCTTCTCTCGAAACTGGTCATCGTGAAATAAATAATAGTTTGCGATATTAGCTGCAGAAGGAACTTGTCTCCATGAAACCGACAGATAGATCGCATTATCTAAACATTTGTAACTTATATACTATAAATTTGGATATTTCCTACGTACTTACTACTCCTTTCCACTATTTACGTTGCAGTTACCGCTAAATATTGTATCCCATGTCAAATTTAAGCCTTTTATATCGTCTGTGACATTACGTGAACACAATGTAAGAAACTTAAAATTCCTGGATAGATATAGAATGGCCTAATGGTGCCAATCTTGCCAGGATAAATAAATCGAGAAATAAATAAATAAAAATAAACTGGGCTATATATGGGATAGAGGCGCCCCTGAGAGAGCAAAATAATTGATTTTGTTGTATTTCAAAAAACGAAAAAAAACTAAACATCGAGTCCGAGCTGTGATTCACACTACAGTATTTCTGTGAGTATTAAGCTTCGGTAAAGCTCATAATTTCTTGGTAATTTCTTGGATTAGGACACGTTTCTGGTGACGTTTAACTCAGGCAACATTGAATTAGACCAAAATGAAATACATGAAACAACGAGAAGCCGCAATACGCCGTCACATTTTGTGTAAAAACAAGTGTTTGAACGCAAATGGTGCTTGGCAGAAACGCATAGTTACTCGACTTACTCCTACACCTCCCACAAACATCTATGACTCCAGGTTTTATGTCAGCATTAAAAAATTAAAATTTTCATGACAATTATTTGCAGAAAAAATACATTAATATGAAGACAGAACGTACTTATTTCGCAGAGAGAATGCTGTTTCGTACTATTAGTATAAATCCAAATAATTAACACTTATTAACTATCTTGTGCAAAACAAATTGACTGTTTCATCAGTCTATGAACCACTTGTTGACAAGGATTTTGTCAACGATCAGTATATTTGTTACTTCTTAATCTGTACAAAAACTGAATATTAATCCCTTACCTTTAGCCATCGCACTTTAAAACCATTCATACAGCAGGTCGTTTAGTTCTTTTGCAAATTTAACAATAATTCCCGACAATATCATGTAATTTCTTCACCTATAGTCATGATGAAAATTTTAACAGAGTCATTTAATGAAATAACCTGGAAAGAATTGTCCTTTAAATACCAGAGATGAAAGCTACAGTAGCTGTGGACTAGGATACGGGTTGCATACTTTATAACGATCGAAGGTAACAGACTCTTTGTCTACAAAGCAAAGCGCTAGTAACAGCAATGTGCTGTGACTTTTTAAATGTCAAAGTGTCATGAACATTTTAATCCGATTTTCTGATCAGAAGTGTGTAGTGACTCTACACGATGTGATGAAGTACGTATGCTACTGTTCACGACTTCTTTTCTGTTATTTTCCACGATTTCGTTATTCAGCCAAATATTCTGCGCCTGTAGTGGACAAATGTAATCTAAGAGTGGCAGTTAACGGTGGTAGCACTGAGCAATGTTAGTACAGTGTTTGTCTGTGTCCATACAGTAATTGCCTCTGGTTCCTCCGCATTTGGATAAAATGAAGTTACCTATTTTTCTCCTCGTGTTAAACACTGTATCATTCAGTTTTTCTTAAATTACATTGGCGCTAATTCACATTTGCGTTTGGTTACGTGATTACTTTAGTTTTCCAAAGTTTAGTTGGCGCTGCACATGGTTTCGAAAGAAAGCTATGACTTGCAGTCTCCGAGTATGATTTTGAGCTCATCCTTTCCCACTTATTTCACTATCGCTGTTAGAGGAGCAGGAAGGCGAGAATGTGAACATTCCAGGCAGGTTCGTTGCTTTTCGTTCCATAGATCAGGTGATAACAGTTCACAAGGAATATACGTATATAACATACGTCCCGTCCAACCTCAATGTGAGTAATTAATCGTATGCATGGTATCAGCATGGTCTTCAATTCAAGAGTTCTAAGGTGCCACAATAAAAGGAACATAGTTCAAATCAAATTGTGCTACAGTCACTCTTATATAATGAGATAAAATGGTTGAGTGTTAATCACGTATCAAAATGTTCAAATAACTTACGGGAATTTAGCCCGATGACGTCGTCCACAGCCACCGATATTTCGGCAAGAGACACCCTGCCATTTTCAAGGCATGACTCAGTCTCACATTGAAAAATTTTTGTACCTGTGTGTACTACTTGCAAAAATCTCGTTTTGATGTGTTGAACAGATTTATAAAATAGGAGTGTCATTACTATGGCTACTCACGCTCTCTATCTTCACCGTAAGCCTCTCTAAAATGAATGAAGTCATACTTACGGCTAATATTGTTTCGAAACTCTGCAGGCGTGATATATGAACGAGAATATTAATATCCCCTTGAGGTTAAAGAGTTAATTTCAGCACTTGTCGCACATCGCCACGGAGTCCGGACAGGAGAGACAGCAGAATGGCGGTCTCCAGCTGCGAAGCAATCTGGTGATGACTTTCTGGCCACAGAATAGGTCATCAGCGTCTTCCTCGCGGCTACGGGTGGCGGATCATTTATCGTGAAGGAACCGCAGCTTTCTCGACTTTACTCGTCCGCGTCAATTCTGCATCGTGCTCTCTGTTGTGACCGGAAAGGTCTGCGAATAACGGCCAGCAATATGCAAACGTCGAAGTCATACAATCAATTTGAAAGTTGGCTAGAAAGTAGCAGCATAATCCATCTCAGGGGAGTGCATGTCATGCTGTGATTGATCTATCGATTAACCAGTTACGTTATTTTGAAGACACCGTCTTTGCAGATATATTTGGGATTTTCACGTGATTTTTTAAAAATCTTGTGTTGGGTAGATTTCCATTCAGCCTTCTTTTACTGATGATACTGGTATTACATAGTAAATTTTGGGAGTATACAGTCCCATCTATGTATGTCCATACAAAAGTATTGAATAAAAGAAATACGCGTATGTCATCCAGATCAAAACAGTGATACCGGGATATGTACAGAGCAATAGGAATCATACAGGGGGCAGAGAGGATCCAAAAATTAGCACCGCATTTTGCAGCAGGTTCGCTTAGTAAGTCAGTGGCAGACACTACAAGAAGGCATTGTGCATCACGGAAAGGTTTACAGCATACGTTCAAAGAAAATTGAGTTTCTCGCACATACATCTCTAGATACAAGCCCGACAGGAAAATCTGTGAAATTCCAGCTTACGTCGAGTCTTGCCGACAGTCGTTCTACTAGCGCACTGTTTGTGGTTGGAAAAGGAAAGCGAAGTTGTTATTTGTTTTTCAACGACAGGCGGCAAAAAATGCTTTCGTAACCGGTTTGGACGTCTTTGTAAGTCACCAGTCGACCTGTTAAAAACAAAAAAAACAAAACAAAAAAAAAACAAAAAAAAAAGAAAAAGTGGGGTAGCAAAAGACGAGTAAATTGAATTACATGAAAAGATGGTCGTAGTTCATTCTATTTATTTTACCTATAGCCATTGATGCCATTTCTTTATTAAAATACGGAAAACATCTCTGCATATATCATGGACTTAATGAGGCCAATGTGCTTCTTATCATGCCTGTCTGTTTGCAAGATCCAGTGTGTGCAATGTCGTCTGAAGACGCTAGGAGAATTTACAGGAATTAAGTCCAAAAATTTACTTGTAATACGCAACGGAATCTCACCAAGTGATTTCAGAACGACTGCCGCAGAATGAAGTTCAGTTACACATTTTAAAACCCATTTCTCAAGTAGGACAGCTGTGGTTAAAATTCAGATGACTGAAAGGGTTGGTGAAAATCACGAGCTGTGTTTATGACAGGGAACATTTATTATCAGAGATGTATTCTCTACTCGATTTCAGCAACATTTTAAAAAACTGAAGATAACTTATAATGTGGTTCCTTATGGGGGAAGGGGGGCGGGTATTGTTAGCAAAGTCTCTTGTCAAGATTCTTTTAGCGAAGGATCGTGTCATCAGAAGACTAGGACATGGATGATCTGGTTAACAAGCTAACACTCGCTAAAGGGACGGAAAGAAACCCACTAAAAGATAAATTCACCTTGTCAAGAGTAATCCTAATAATCTCTACGAACTAAAAGCTATTGCCGTCAAACATGCCATGTGAGCATTCATTCTGCTCGAGCAATTGTATAGAGCACAACGGAAAAGTCCTAACGTGGGTGGATATTGAGATTACACAGCCTTTCTAAAAGGTAAGTTGAAATCGATAAAATGTATAAACGCAAAATTTAGCTACAAAACTCCACTGATAACTGAATTTAATTACTCCAGTGGTTATCTACATTGTATATTGAAACAATTAACGGGAATCCCAACCAAAATATTTTGTCCCTGGTGTGCTCAAAAGAAGCTCGACTTCCTCACACCACCATCAGGTCCCGAAAGATTTCTATAAACTTCCAGGACGCTGTGGGTCTGACGAAAAATCTCTGAGTGGGGTTGGAGGGCAACTAATCGTCAAGAAACAACACTGCATCGCCATGCACTTTGTTCAACCGGGAGGTTGATGGAAGTGCCCGTGCCCATTGCTCAAGCTTCCAACCAGTTTACAATAAAAATGTGAACAAGATTTGGCGAAAATTCCACAGCCTGTGCGTCGATGTGCTGACTAATCGCAGGACATTCTTTAAAAGGAATGAGATAAACATTGGTATCCGTCCGGTCACGCGACAAGCCTGTTGCAAACTAAATTCAACGGACGCTCCCACGCTTCCACCACGACAGCCGGGAAGGATATAAACTGATTTTACGATCGCACCTGGACTTACAATTATCCACACATTTGTACAGTATAGAGATTATGAATAAGGGGCAACACAGGATGCTGATTTTAAATAACAAAGTGCATAAAATCAATAAACTTGGTTCCCTACGCATTCTTTCTCCCATTCACAACTATTATGTTAAGCAAGTAGCAGAAAAGCAATCCGCTGAACTAAATGAAGCATGTTAATCAATATGAAAAATAACGTCACAAAAGGTGGCTGAAAGAGACGCCTTTCAGCGTAATCGAACGGACTTGTATACATTTATATACGTTTTTACAGACGCTGTAAATCGTCAGAGTACAATGAAATAGGCCAGGAACAGCTCCCGCGTTGTAAACATATCTGCTTTAGGATTTGTTGGAGGTTACCTACGTAATAGTACGACGTTTATACCTTATCAGTCGCAGACAGAAATTTAAAAATATTCACCATATAAAACTTACTGTGGCATACACCGTTCTCAAAAATTGTAAAGAATTTCATTAGCTATTGTGTAAGCAAGCTAGACGTACACTGGAAGCGAGCTGAATGACGCCAGCCTACGGACTTGATCCAGGAATGGCAAACGGGTCATCGGCGATGGCAAGAATTTTCTAAACAGAAATTTAAAACAAACTGTTAAAACAAGTTGCCATTAAAAAAGTGCGAGTGGGAAGAGGAAGTAAAGCCCACCTCCAAAAAGAATAAAAAAAAGACTGCATGGTGCATTTTCAACTACATTTGGTACACATTACATACACTCCTGGAAATTGAAATAAGAACACCGTGAATTCATTGTCCCAGGAAGGGGAAACTTTATTGACACATTCCTGGGGTCAGATACATCACATGATCACACTGACAGAACCACAGGCACATAGACACAGGCAACAGAGCATGCACAATGTCGGCACTAGTACAGTGTATATCCACCTTTCGCAGCAATGCAGGCTGCTATTCTCCCATGGAGACGATCGTAGAGATGCTGGATGTAGTCCTGTGGAACGGCTTGCCATGCCATTTCCACCTGGCGCCTCAGTTGGACCAGCGTTCGTGCTGGACGTGCAGACCGCGTGAGACGACGCTTCATCCAGTCCCAAACATGCTCAATGGGGGACAGATCCGGAGATCTTGCTGGCCAGGGTAGTTGACTTACACCTTCTAGAGCACGTTGGGTGGCACGGGATACATGCGGACGTGCATTGTCCTGTTGGAACAGCAAGTTTCCCTTGCCGGTCTAGGAATGGTAGAACGATGGGTTCGATGACGGTTTGGATGTACCGTGCACTATTCAGTGTCCCCTCGACGATCACCAGTGGTGTACGGCCAGTGTAGGAGATCGCTCCCCACACCATGATGCCGGGTGTTGGCCCTGTGTGCCTCGGTCGTATGCAGTCCTGATTGTGGCGCTCACCTGCACGGCGCCAAACACGCATACGACCATCATTGGCACCAAGGCAGAAGCGACTCTCATCGCTGAAGACGACACGTCTCCATTCGTCCCTCCATTCACGCCTGTCGCGACACCACTGGAGGCGGGCTGCACGATGTTGGGGCGTGAGCGGAAGACGACCTAACGGTGTGCGGGACCGTAGCCCAGCTTCATGGAGACGGTTGCGAATGGTCCTCGCCGATACCCCAGGAGCAACAGTGTCCCTAATTTGCTGGGAAGTGGCGGTGCGGTCCCCTACGACACTGCGTAGGATCCTACGGTCTTGGCGTGCATCCGTGCGTCGCTGCGGTCCGGTCCCAGGTCGACGGGCACGTGCACCTTCCGCCGACCACTGGCGACAACATCGATGTACTGTGGAGACCTCACGCCCCACGTGTTGAGCAATTCGGCGGTACGTCCACCCGGCCTCCCGCATGCCCACTATACGCCCTCGCTCAAAGTCCGTCAACTGCACATACGGTTCACGTCCACGCTGTCGCGGCATGCTACCAGTGTTAAAGACTGCGATGGAGCTCCGTATGCCACGGCAAACTGGCTGACACTGACGGCGGCGGTGCACAAATGCTGCGCAGCTAGCGCCATTCGACGGCCAACACCGCGGGTCCTGGTGTGTCCGCTGTGCCGTGCGTGTGATCATTGCTTGTACAGCCCTCTCGCAGTGTCCGGAGCAAGTATGGTGGGTCTGACACACCGGTGTCAATGTGTTCTTTTTTCCATTTCCAGGAGTGTATATGACTTAATACTAGCAGATCATCTCCTTGAGGGTAAGACATCTGCAGAACCACTATTTCTGTGTATTGCGGAGAGGGGCGGGGGGGGGGGGGGTACGAAAGCAGGAGAAATGGCTACACGTAAGGATAAACTGGAAATGCCTACAGCAGTATCTACCTAACTTTTTACATACGGAAGGTATACCGTTGAACAGCACCCGTAGAAATTTAGTTGACAAGTAAATATAACTGAAGACTTCCGATTCTAGTATAAAACGCATACTTTTCGATATT
The DNA here is from genome assembly GCF_023898315.1 of Schistocerca nitens. Taxonomy (NCBI): domain Eukaryota; kingdom Metazoa; phylum Arthropoda; class Insecta; order Orthoptera; family Acrididae; genus Schistocerca; species Schistocerca nitens. The sequence continues at coordinate 205,079,367 of NC_064619.1, forward strand.
CCTGGGTCTTCTGACAGTCCAGATTACACTTGAACCGCTGGTGGGAGTGTGTAGGCAAGGGTTGGACTGGGAGTGGGTTGGGTCATCTAAGAGATATAACTCTGGAACACTTAGAGCGCTTCGTAAACATATGACTTACTATGCTGTTGAAAATACTGTAGCCCTAGAATACCCATGGGATACGCTGGGAATACGTAGGGAAATTTCAGATTTGGTACGGGTATTAATAGAATTTTCTCGAGCTTCCAGCCACGTCAAGTGACAGAACGTCCCCATGCTTTCAGACGAGTACTCTTTCACAGTTGTCAGAAGATGACACTCATCGACATTGACCGAGGAAAATTTGTCTGAATGCTTGGGAATATTTAATCACCTGACATGCACAAACTTTATTAGTTTATATCACCGTGAGAGTACACATCACCTTCATCATCATTTTTCTGCTTTATTGGCAGGTCCTTTGTCTCTTCATTTCCTGCGAACCATTGCTTCCTTGTTAATGCTGCTGTGTGTACTACATCCCTGCTTGTTTCTTAATATATGTCTTTATTTTGTTTACATTCAGTAATAGTCTTGGCTCTCCCATTCTCCTCAACATGTCTTGGTTTTTTATACTGTACAGTCAGCTTATTCTTTCCGTAGTCCGCCATGCCCACGCCTCAAAGACCTCCAGCCTCGTTCTTAGTTCCTCAATATCCACGTTTCAACACCATACAGGAGGACACTCCAAACAAAACATTTTATTTGTCTTTTCCTTAAATGTTTGTCCATATTGCTGCAAAAAAAATTTTCATCATGTGACTGTAGATAAATCTTACTTTCCAGTATGAGACTGGGATACATATGTAGCTAGACAACTGTGAGCAATCAACTAGTGCTAAACTCTCATATAAACTTTATCTTGTTTTGAAATGTTTGGTCATTTTGGCAGCTTTCGTCTATAAGCAACGAATCATTACGAAATAGCGCGTAATTCTGCCGCAAGCTGACTAAGACGTTGAATCGAACCAGCATTAATCGAAAGGTTCTACCTGCCGCCTCGTCATTGTGACGGGTGATAAAGTGCAAAATAAAACAGTCATCCCAACAAAAGCTTTCCAAAGGTCAGCCGCTGCCAATTATAGCTGCTTCTCTAGCCTCTCTTCCGCAAGCGAGTCCTGAATGTGGTGTGTGCCCAGACCGCATACAGCAAATTCAATATTGAGAGACGGGAGCACTCAGCGCGCAAAACAAACGCAAGGCAGAGCCCGCGGCGCGCTTTAATGCTGCTGTCACGAGCAGCAGAAACAATTTATCTGCCAAGTTCAATTAAGGCAGCGGCGGCGGCGGCGGTCACGCCAGCGAAGCCCTGCTCGGTGCCGGACTTCGAACCCGTTCCCGTGTGCGGTGGTCTCTCGCCCGAGGCGCCATCCACAGCTTTAATATCGGCCTCGCCACCTCTGCGTTATAACGGACAGGCTCTTAATGGCCACCTGCCCGACACGACAATCACCCAAGGTTCGCCTCCGTCCCCTGCACTCTCAGTGAGACAGCGGCGCACCACCTCCAAAATTATACCAATAGCCCAGGGACGGTGAAGGATCGTGTGAGTCCCCTAGCGCTGATGAACTAAACGTCCCCGTATTCCGGAGTACGTTCTAGCATATTTTCACTTGTATTATTTTGCTTCCATGTAACGGTTTGATGAACAAACGAGAAAGATATAGCAGAGATATTCACATTAAATTTAGAGATTTTAAAGATGAAATGTGATGGTATAAGGATGGAGGACTGGTGCATAGCAGCAGTCGGGTATAAGTGGCTGGTAGGGCAGAAGATCGGGTGGAATAGAGGCGGGAATTCGTGACGTCAGTTGCCGGGAAACGGAGAGGGAGCAAGTCAAATGGGGAAAAAGACGGGGGTAAGGAAATATGGGGAGGGGTGGCAGTGGAAGCCCTGATTAGGTGGATTGGGTGGGGCGGACCTATAGCTAGTAGGATGGGTAAGTGTGGGATAAGAATTAATGATTTGTTCTATTCATTGTACAGGGGCCTGAAGATGGCATCAATGTAATGCCGAAACGAGTAGCACATAAGAAGTTTATAAAATAAATTTCTACAATACATACGGCTGTTGGTAAATTATTGCATCAAGAAATGGGTACATTTTGTCGGAGCTAAGTTCGGATGGTTCAAATGGCTCTGAGCACTATGGGTCTGAAGGCTGAAGTTTCTTTGAGAAAGTGTGTGGAAAGGCGTGTAGGTGGAGAGTTGATGGGATGTGTTGCTAAGAGTGCGGAAGCATATAAGGATTGGAAAATAGAGGGTAAACGATAGGATTATTGCAGTCGAGTTTGCGGATGATGTAGATTGTTCGGAGGTGTTCAGTTTGAGTGAGGAGAGGTGGGATTTTTTGAGTTGTTAAAGAAGCCCTGGCCGGCCGAAGTGGCCGTGCGGTTAAAGGCGCTGCAGTCTGGAACCGCAAGACCGCTACGGTCGCAGGTTAGAATCCTGCCTCGGGCATGGATGTGTGTGATGTCCTTAGGTTAGTTAGGTTTAACTAGTTCTAAGTTCTAGGGGACTAATGACCTCAGCAGTTGAGTCCCATAGTGCTCAGAGCCATTTGAACCAAAGAAGCCCTGTGGGGGTGGTAAACAGAAGCGGAAAGCTAGGAGGAGTGCGTGGCGTTCCAGGATCTCGAGGGACTGACTGACTGAACATGAATGTGGCGGAGATGCATGCAACGTTCACATAACGAAGGTTAGGATGGATCAAGGATTTACAGGTCTGTAGGGCAGTGGAGGTGTGGGATCCGAAAGTTCGGCCAGTTGATAGTATCAGTAGTTTTAGTCTCCTATGAGACTTCTGCTGGATGGTTAATAGGTGAGGCTTCCAGATTAGTTGCATTCACAGTGTACATGTAAATGTTAAATGTGGTGGTTCTGCTTACAATTGTCAAATATTTTTATTTACTGTGGTAGTATTACTTACCTTCAGGCAATTGGAAGCATACAACAAATCACTGTAATAGCAATTCACAGACATAAACATGTGTTCTGTATAAAACAACAGGAACTGTGACTGAGCGGTACTAGCAAATTTCAAACGGAAATATTCTGTCACGCATAATTTATGTAGCCACTAGCTCAAACATCAAGATAGTACGAACGAGGTTCTGTATCGACTGTGCTTGTATCTTGGCACAGTCATTCTATCTTAGAAGCTGAGACGGCTGTTTCATTTGTTATCGAAATGGAACGATGCGAACGTAAGAAATATGTTACTATCGTTGTTTTTATCTGATTTTGTTTTTATACATGTACACTTTGACCTGATTAAAGCTCGTTCTCGCTTCATAGTCGGACTAATAGCTGTTTTTATACCAGTGTGCATATTTCCCTTTGAGATTTGTAACTACCACGCACCCACTTACATGTAGAACACAGATTTTTGGGAGTCGCTGTATATACTGATTTGTCGCATGCTTCCAGCTGTCCGAAGATAAGCAATTTTCGAAATTGCAGTCGCTAAAGTAGACAAGTGTCACTAGGGCAGGGGCTCTGAGGGTTCCGTACAGACTTTATTGCGTATGTAGATAACAATAATAATAATAATTTCATGTGGATCAGTATCCCTGTGCCAGTCTTTCTATTGGACACCACTATGGCGACTTCTGTGTGCCTAACATAACCCAGTTATTCAACTGGCGAATGGGGGCCTACAGTTTAACTTGGAATCCGAACCAGGAATTGTTTATGGCGACTCCTCACATAGGTGAACTTCGTACTACTGGGTGCATTTTGACGGTGCTAAGTGACTTCGAACGTCGACAAAAGTGTTGCTGCTCATATGGTGAGTGCTTCTGTAACCAAGGCAGCCGAAGTATTTTGTATTTCAAGAGGCATTGTATCGGAGATTTGTGCCGCCTACAAGGAAAGTGGGAAAAAACATCCCCTAAGTCATAATGCGGACGAAACTGTGTGTTAAGCGACCGTGACAGACGGTCATTGAAGAAAAAAATGGTTCAAATGACACTGAGCACTATGGGACTTAACATCTGAGGTCATCAGGCTGGTAGAACTTAGAAGTACTTAAACCTAACTAACCTAAGAACACCACACACATCCATGCCCGAGGCAGGATTAGAACCAGCGACCGTAGCGGTCGCGCAGTTCCAGGCTGAAGCGCCTAGAACCACTCGGCCACTCCGGCCGGTGGTCATTGAAGAAGACTGGAAATTTGTGATTAGGTCTTATGGGACCAAACTGCTGAGGTCATCGGTCACTGAACTTATGCACTATTTAATCTAACTTAAACTAAATTACACTAAGGACAACACACACACGCATGCCTGAGGGAGGACTCGAACCTCTCAAGTGGGGAGCCGCGCGGACCATGACGAGACGCCTCAGACCAGGTCATTGAAGAGGTCTCTTACAAAATATAAAGGACGACAGCAGCAAAAGTCACTGCTGAACTGAATATCTCACGTTTCAACTCTGTCAGCACCAAAACAAGACGAAGGGAGCTCCTTAAGCTGGAAGTGATAAACCACTCATCAGTAATGCAATTGCCCGTAACAGGAAAATGCGTTGCCGAGGCCATAAAACCTGGACTACGGGGCAATCGGAGAAAGTCATCTGGTCGGATGGATCTTGTTGCACACTATTTCCAACTTCTCGCCGAGTCTAGGTTCCAGGAGTGAAAGATGGCGGGGTTCGGTGACTATTTGGGCAGCCATATCGCGGTATTCCATGGCCCCGATGGCTATTCCGTAATTTCGCATTGAACCCAAGGATTATGTGACCATTTTGGATGATAAGCTCCATGCCATGGTACTAAATTTGTTTCGTAATGGTGATGTAGTATTTCAGGAACACAGGGCCCCTGTTCACACAGCCAGCGTCGTTCAAGATTGGTTTTGCGAGCACTAGTATGAAACGTCGCATCCTCCGTGGTCGCCGCAGTCACATCTCAGTACTATTGAGCGTTTGTGGTCCACATTAGACAGAAAAGTTTGTATTAGCCATCCATCTCCGTCGTAGTTACCTGAACGTGCCTTAATTTTGCAGAAAGAATGTTATAAGATTCCCTTCAAAACAACACAGCACCTATGTTTATCCGATCCGAGACGACTGGGAGCTGTTCTGAATGTCTTCGGTTTCCCTTCGCTCTATTTGGCACGGTAGTTTATTTTATTTTAGGTGTTTCCATATTTTTGTTCGCTCCCTGTATCTTAATTTTTTGCTTACTACTTTGAACCTATTCCAGTTTGAAAATATGTGATACCAAAGCAGCTGTAATTGTGTCTTTTCATCAACTGTGACCTGGTGATCGCCTACTTGAAAGTTCAGTGCGTTTTTATGTCGGTCCGCTCACATTCTGCCAAGGCTGTACTCTGCAGAAGTTTGGCTGCGAAACCCTAACGCATTCTCCACATAGTGCCGATCCCTCCCCACGCTGTTTCCATACTTTCGGAGCCCTGAAGCAAAGCATTCGTGGCCGTTGACTTGCTTCGGACGAAGAGGTGCTCGCCTGGGTACAATCATGGTTCCGTAAGCAACCGCAAACATTCTTCCAAGAAGCCACTGGCCGTCTTGTCTCCCAATAGTGTAACTGTATTAACAGTTATGGCGACTAGTTTTGTAATAAAAACAATTTACTTACTTTTTACCACGTGTTTCGTTTCCGTTTGACTGACCCTTGTAATTAAATGGATAAGTTGACAATGACAAATATCTTTTTTGGGTCCCTGAACAGCCATACGTAGTTCATGGAAGAATTCTTCTCTACCGGCGCATACCCGTCTGTACCGCATGCGCTGTTCGTGTAATCCGGGCCACTGTTTTGAGGAGGACGACGTAAGAGAGATCGTGGGCTCCGAAAGGTATGTACACGCGCTTAACACGCTTCCTCTGTTAGAAGTGCGGGGACGAACACAGTAATGTTTACGGTGTGAATGGTGCAACACAGTACATTGAAAATGCGCCCATGGCAGTTGTGAGGAAAATTTCCACTGAACGTCTAATTTCTCAATTCGGTTATGTGCCGTTGCCAGCAAGATTACCTAGCTTATTGCTGGTGAATTTTTTCGTGGTGCCACTTGAAAGAGTGTGTCTGTGTTAACTAACGCCAAAGTTTAATGGAGATGAAAGCTCCTGTTCCAGAAGACACAGTCTTGACTGACCTACGCCTTTTGGCCTGAGTTATGGGTAACTTGTGGCAGAGTGTTGAAAACTGTATTCAAAAGAATGACCGCCGTGAGTGTAATAGAATTTTTTAAAGTGATATCAGTCAAACAAAATATGTTTTCCTTTAATTTCGTACAAATAAATATTATTTCTTACAAATCAACATACCACTGTTCATTTGAAATCGCTCATTTTCCGTAGGTCACCCGACAATTTAGTATCTACTTGTGGTGAACTTTCTTTCTGCACGACTGGTACCTGAACGCGTCTTAAACGTTCACACTGAAGTTAACTGTAGAAGTCGCTTGTCCTTGCGTCTTGGGAACCGTTTTATAACAACAAACAGTTGTTGATGTTCTGCAATGTTGTGACGACATGAATAAGATCACAGTGCAATGGATTTTACAAAACACTCCATTTCACATCAAGTCAAACGAAGTTCAAGAGACTACGTTCAAAAGTTTGTCCGTTGCGATCGTGCAAACCATAACATATTCTGATTTCCACCAGTAATCGATAGAACTGAATTGCTAGTGATTCGGCAAGAAGCTTAATTTCGGACGGTTTATTCAAGACAAAGAGTTCATTTCGAATATCCCCGCAGGCAGTGTACAACTTATTTTATATGAGGTTTAGCTGTGACAAAATTTTCCGCTCGATGGTTGCCGCAAAATAAAAAGTTCTCGAATAACTTGCCCCATAACACTGACAAAAATGGCTTGTACTGTGCGATGAATTCATGTGTAATAATTTAAAAATTTTAATAATTTGTCATAAGTTTTAAGGGTAATATGTAAGGAGATTTTACTCTTTATACGTTACCGTCTCACCATCATCTAGACATGTGACGACTCCTCGCATGTTTAGGGGCCATACATCTATTTTGTGTGTTTCCCGTGATTGAGTTCGACATACATGGATACGCCACTAGGTGACCGCTACGGTCGCAGGTTCGAATCCTGCCTCGGGCATGGATGTGTGTAATGTCCTTAGGTTAGTTAGGTTTAAGAAGTAGGCAAAATTGGTTCGAAGCACACCGCTGAGCGCACATCAGTGAACATGGGGCTCCGCATCAGACAACTTCTGCGTCTTCCCATGTTGACCCAATGATATCATCATATACGATATCAGTGGGCACTGCAGCATCGAGATTCGACGGTGGTTCAATGAACCCTTGTGAAATTAATTACGTTTCCTGTTACACCAGGTTGATGATCGTGTCCGGATGCGCTGTCATCCAGGCGATCGTCTGCTCGAAACATGCACTGCGTCACGTACGCCGACCGGTACGGGTAGTATTATCTTATGCAGGACTTTCACCTGAGCTTACATGAAACCTGGTGCTAATGGAAGGCAACAAGACAATTGTGGACTACGTGAACATTATTGAGGACCACCTGTACCGCTTCGTGCTTGATGTGCTCCAGACGGAGATGGCATCTTCCAGCATGATAACTGTACGTGCCAGAATGGCAGAGCCGGCCGTGGTGGTCAAGCGGTTCTAGGCGCTTCAGTCCGGAACCGCGCGACCGCTACGGTCACAGGTTCGAATCCTGCCTCGGGCATGGCTGTGTGTGATGTCCTTAGGTTAGCTAGGTTTAAGTAGTTCTAAGTTCTAGGGGACTGATGACCTCAGATGTTAAGTCCCATAGTGCTCAGAGCCATTTGAACCAGTTAGGTTTAAGTAGTTCTAAGTTCTAGGGGACTGATGACCTCAGATGTGAAGTTCCATAGTGCTCAGAGCCATTTGAACCAGTTAGGTTTAAGTAGTTTCTAAGTTCTAGGGGACTGATGACCTCAGATGTTAAGTCCCATAGTGCTCAGAGCCATTTGAACCAGTTAGGTTTAAGTAGTTCTAAGTTCTAGGGGACTGATGACCTCAGATGTTAAGTCCCATAGTGCTCAGAGCCATTTGAACCAGTTAGGTTTAAGTAGTTCTAAGTTCTAGGGGACTGATGACCTCTGATGTTATGTCCCATAGTGCTCAGAGCCATTTGAACCAGAATGACAGAATCGTTCAAAACTGGTTCGAAGAGCATAACAGTGAACTCACATTGATGTCTCGGCCACCAAATTAGTCTGACCTGAAACCGGTGGAACACATAGGGTACAGTGGGGCTTTTCCGCTCATTTCAGCCATAAGCCCTATATAATATGACATGAAACCTTTTAAAAAATTTATCAACGTTACGCAATTAAGGTAGGTTAATTGCGAATATATTCGAGTATATGAAAGCTCGAAATTCCTTTACACGAAAAAAGTATTAAACAAGCATCTGAAGAAGGCAGAAATCGCGGTATATATAAATGGTGGGGGTGTATACCACCCAGTCAAGACGCTATTCCACCCAGCGTATTCCAGTGTCAATACCACAAGCATTTATAACAAGTAACCATTTTGCGTCCTTTCCCACGCACATTCTTCGTGAAACCATTTAGCACATTGGTGGTACTTTATCCAAGAGGACCTTCCTACAACACATGTTTGTGTTTGTTTCATATCTCGGACCATGAGGCACTTTCCTTTTGGATGTACGGGTGGCCAAGATATCAACGTGAGTTCACTGTTATGCTCTTCGGATCACTTTTACACGATTCTGATATTCTGACGCGGACAGTTATCACGCTGTGAAGAAACCAAAAAAACATGTTATCTGCAATTTAGGACTAAAACATCACTTAAACTAATAATTTGACTTAGCTGAAATAGCCCCACGTGTACGGGGCGAGATAGCTCCATGTGCAGACGTTTCGAAAGATTTCCCAAATCAGACCTCTGTGGAGAAAGCCAGCAGTGTTTGTTGATACACGCACTACATAACCTGTGTTCTTATAGAAGTAACAATACGAGTTTAAGATTTCACCTTATTGTACGTGGAACACTTTAATTTGTTAGGTTGTATTTTTAACTGTGACAATAATCGGTCACAATTCGTTTCCCTCTAGAGTTTGTTCTTCTGTCCTGTCATTAATGTAACGGCAAATACCATTACTAAAAGGCGGCCGGGGTGGCCGAGCGGTTCTAGGCGCTGCAGTCTGGAACCGCGTGACCGCTACGGTCGCAGGTTCGAATCGTGCCTCGGGCATGGATGTGTGTGATGTTCTTAGGTTAGTTAGAGTAGTTCTAAGTTCTAGGGGACTGATGACCTCAGATGTTAAGTCCCATAGTGCTCAGAGCCATTTGAACCATTAATAAAATCACAGACACAGAGACACCGGCACAAACTTAAGGCGAAACGACCGTGGCTCTATGAGGAACTAGCGCACTGTGGCTAAATTTCTTATTTCAGTCGTATTATCCCCGTGAGCCGGATTGTCCCCGCTGTACCGTATTGAAGAGTATCGGGCGACCCCAATTTACGGGAACTGACCTCTCTGTGCATAGACATCTTGTACCACGCATCATCAACCCACCAGGGAATTCTTGTATCGATCCAGCGTAGAATCGCTGCTACATGGCGTTGCAAGGGTTGGCGAACACCTTACAAAGCAGCTGGTCATAAGGTTTTGGCTCGTTAGCATATTTCTCACTCCGTCTGCACGTTTCCGCCCTACGCAAACACGAGATATATCCACTAGCAGTTATAAATATTTTTTCCCTTTCACGAGTTATGCTGGAGAAACAGCCACAGAAGACGTTTTGTAGTTTGTGACAGATCGTCTTAGTCCGGGAATATTCCTGCTTCCAATGTCCCAACTCTCTGTTCCCGAGTGTAGGCCAAGCGGCGGCGAAAGCGGAGTCACACTTCGTGTCGAAGAGATGCTTTGTATTGTTACAAACGCAAAACTGTGGCACAAAGTAAATGGTACCCTCTGTGCGTGAGTTATACATTAGCACGATTATTAATCCAGATTGGCAGGACCGTGAAGAAATATAACATTCTTGACGACACACGTATTGGAACCAGTATCGTGTCAGTCGGCAACGTTAGAGTGAGTACAACTATGCAAAACAGAATACAAGCGCGAGCAAAGTCCAAGCTGAGATGGTTACTGAATATTTTCAAGGATATTATAACAAAATGGGCAGAAACGCAGAACGGATCGGTCGCTGCTCCAGTAGCCCGTTCCCGTTATTACAGTTACCACTCTCAACGGCCTCTGGCGCCAGTGGTAACGCGAAGTGTAGAGTTCTTCTGTGAAGAGAGTGGTATAAGTAAAACTTCCATAGCTTAACACGAGACACTTACATCATTCTGAATTAAGTTAATTTATATTTCTGCATGTTAACCCCAAATGCAAAAAAAGAAAGCTTTCCTGTCTGACGTACTCAAAATAAATTTGTATTGCCCTTGTTGTCACCATTACTTGTAACAAGGTTGTAATCCCACCTTTTTCCTTCTTCCAAAGATACAGTATTTTGTAGGAGGAGACCATGTATAAGGGCTAGTCAAATGGAAACGAGACAGTTGGAAAAATTAAGGAAACTGTTTATTTTTTCAAAAGCAATCGACCTAACTGTGACACAACATGGTTAGTGCTTTCACAGATAAATTTTGGCGGTTGCCTACAGCGCGATCATTGTACTCAGGTACGCAACTCGCGGTCCTAAATAAACTGAAGGCCTATAAATCACATTGGGAGGCATTGGGATTGAATGGAGGATGTGTAAGGGCTTTCGAGCGAAACTTCTGCACGTGTTTGAAACAACTTGCCCGCAAAACGCCTGCCCAAATTTTGCCAACGTTGTTTCCGGTACGCTAAATAAAATGTCATGTGACTAGGGCCTCCCGTCGGGTAGACCGTTCGCCGGGTGCAAGTCTTTCGATTTGACGCCGCTTCGGCGACTTGCTCGTCGATGAGGATGAAATGATGATGTTTAGGACAATACAACACCCACTCCATGAGCGGAGAATATCTCCGACCCAGCTGGGAATCGAACCCGGGCCTTTAGGATTGACATTCTGTCGCGCTGACCACTCAGCTACCGAGCGCGGACTCAGGTACACTACAGAACTTTCTCTGGGAAGCTCTTACACATTCCCCATACAGTACTCATTTCTCCCCACGCAATTTCGATGTTTTAGAAACCCGGAAGAAAGACGTTCGTGGTCTTTGATTTGCTCCAGACCAAAAGGTGCGTGCCTGGGTACAATCGTGATTCCGTAGGCAACCGCAAACATTTTTCCATGCAGGCATTAAGTGTCTTGTATTACAGCGGGGTAAATGTATTGAATAATGGCAACAACGGTTTCCTCACTCTTTTTCCATCTGTCTCGTTTTCATTCGACTGCCCCTAATACATACTGCCGTGCCTATTACGATTCCGCTTTCTTCATCTCATTATCTGAAGGCAATAGTGAATTGTGGAGGTAACCTATACATTATCAGTTTATTAAATGACGTTTTCAAACAAATTTAAAAAGTTCACATAGTTTATTTTATGAGACATATTGGTACACGTAGTATAATATTATGATCTGTAAAGTGAGTTGTGTCAATCTGAGGAAGCAAACAAACGTTTTTTTCTTTTCTTCCTTGTGACATATGGCCTCGTACTTGGTGTCTCCTCTCAACTTCGAGAAATGCATACTTTTAGGTGCCTGCTTTAAAATATGGATATAATTCCTTTTACTTGCTTTTTTTTGTCTTTCAGCAAGTTACCTATGCGTACCTGCGTCAGCGTTACAACACATCGAGGGCTAAGTTATACTGTACGCCTACTAAAGAAGCAAAAACCGGTCAGCGTGAATTTAAGGTGTTTCGTATCATCTTTCATTTTCTGTAAGCATCATAACCTGCTTCCAAAATGACGTAACTTTACTTAAAATCCGTCTCTGATATTTCCTTTACTGATATTCTTTGTAACTCCATCCTGCTGTCTGTTAAAGCATTACTTAAGGTAGCTCCTGCAGGAATATATAGACCCAGAAATCAACCTTTCTAGGACGATAAATTACTCTGAAAATCAAGAAATCAGCAGCTCATAGCGAATTACTGCATTAAATGACTTCAGTCGCGAACGGTGATCTAAATAACACCTCTGAAGCCGCATGTCCCCTTATTAATGTTTGGAATATTTTACGAATCTCAGCGAAATTCGACTATTCAGTAAGCAATACAAGTATCACGCAGAGAAATGTTGCAAAGGAAGACTTTTCAGAACAGAGCTTCTGCTTGGTAGCCAGAAGGTGAATCTCAACGAAAATAACAGGTATCCCTTACATCACGTTGCGCCCGATGCTATCGGCAAACCAGCGTTGCAGCTTCAGCGAAGCAAAGCGGATCCTCAACAGCTCCTGGACGATGCCATCTTTATGAGCGGTAATAGCTGACACCGGCAGTGCCCCGAGTCGATAGCCCAGATAAACTGTACTCCTGATTACTAGCTTCGAACTGCGTCCAGTAACATATCTAGAGGATCAGTATGGCCAGTCAGTGCCGCTCACTTCTGCACACGCTGTTTACACGGGTCCAGAGCGTCTGCTCACATGTAGGTCGATTTCACTTGCTTTATATCGAATATGGACGCCAGTCACAATTTTACACATTCCATAATACGTCAAATTAAAGAGGGTGTCTCCACGTTTAGGGTTACACATGTCTGCACGAATCTCCATTGACATAATGACATCACAGTAGTCAATGTTGTGCACATTGACACCTCAAAAGGGAATTTTGAGGCAGCTTAAAAACTGAATTCTATAAATGGCCTCGGAGGTGGGTTTGGCCTCGTCAACAAGTGAGGCATCGTTGCACCCACACTTCGCGGGGCTCAAGTATGGTGGCCTCTTAAGCAACATTTTCCGAGAATAATAGAGGGTAGGCTGGCGTCAGCTGCTACTCTTGTCACTGGTTTCGAAGCTGTCTGGCATTTCGTAAAGCGTATTTATAAAAATTAGAAAATTTTCCTACAAAATGGTAATCCAAGAACTAAAATGTCAAATAACAATATTATCTGAAAAGCACTAAAAACAAACTTTAGAGAGATCTGTCAGATTTTTCTCATATATTTTTGCTTTTGTAAACTAGTCATTGGCTTCTGCCACTTGCTAAACATCTGCGAATATAGAATGGCAGAAGTGAAGCTTTGAGGACCGCACGTGAGTCGTGCTTCGGTGGCTCAGTTGGTAGAGCACTTGCCCGCGAAAGGCAAAGTTCCCGAGTTCGAGTCTCGGTCGGGCACACAGTTTTAATCTGCCAGGAAGTTTCGGTATCTGCGAATATAATCAACCTCTTGGAAAGAAATGTGCCATTTTGTTCTTTAGATTTGCATGTTTGATAAGTGATCATCTGACTGCGCATTCCTGACTCATTTCCTAACCTAGCCAACATGAAAATCCAGTCAGACAACGGACGACAAAGGTGTAGATTAATAAAAGACACACGCGTGATGCTGACGAGTGTGTTTCACTACTTGCACTTTGACCGAGACATTCGCGTGGTGCTATTAAATGTCGATTAAGGTTGGTTTCCATCAGTAATGTCAGGGTGAGCGTAAGCAGAGCAGAAGAAACTGCGTTCAATCTCGTAATTAGCTCCTTCTAATAGAATCTAGATAGATAATTCGATACTCATCTTAATGGAGCAAGGAATAAGCAAGAGAAATTTCACTGAATTAACAGTACTTTCGTCTGATAGACCGAATTCTTACTACAGTCTTGTGCCTCTAAGAACAGAGCAGATCTTTCGAGTCCCTCAGACAATGGAGAAACTCTCTCAAATTATAGAAAACACTCTGCCTTCGGCTGTCACTTACGAGTCCCTTTTCAAACTCGCCAGGAATCCGTCACGTCAGGATTGTGTAGGAATGTGCCGTGGAGGTCAGCCTTCTGTTTAACAGTGGATGTACGCCTCCCGCAGACACGGTGGCACCACCAGCAAGGAGACAACTTAGAAACGATGGTTTACGTCGACGAACGGCTTACCGGCGCCAGTGGAGAGCTGACAGTATATCACTAAAGTGGGAAGTTATGCCCTAGTCAGACGTAGCGACTCCAAAGGTGTTTATACGAACCGAGAGAACTTTCGTGGTTAGTTAATATGCTTTCGAAAATAGTCTGAATGGTACCGGAAGGTGTACGCATTTGCTCATGTCTCATAGGGTAATGCTGAGACGAGAGCTCTCACTGGCCGCTAGTATGTTGCGTGGATTTATCTGTCTCCTTGCTGTTGGTGCCATCGTGTCTGCGGGAGGCGTAAATCCACTGTTAAACAGAAGGCTGACCTCCACGGCATATTCCACCAAAATCCTGACGTGACGAGAGGGGTGAGAGTAGTGTGGCAAATTTTGTCTCTTCTAATAGGAGAACGGTGAAGAGAGCATGCTGTTGCAAAGAATGTTGGAGGACATGGGTTTTCTGGTTCTGAAATCGATGGAGAGCAGATCGTGTCAGTTCCAAAACAGAGACTGCAATCGGAATGGTAAGTGTTCTCGCTGCCCTGTTACGTTTAACTGAAATTGGCATCGTGTGAAGATTAGAAACCTTGCGATCGAGTTAGACTCGTTTCATAGCCGCAGTCATGGTTCTTAATTTTGTCATTTCAATACCCCGCAGATCCGCATGTATTCGGGAGGACGACGGTTCAATCCCGTCTCCGGCCATCCTGATTTAGGTTTTCCGTGATTTCCCTAAATCGTTTCAGGCAAATGCCGGGATGGTTCCTTTGAAAGGGCACGGCCGATTTCCTTCCAAATCCTTCCCTAACCCGAGCTTGCGCTCCGTCTCTAATGACCTCGTTGTCGACGGGACGTTAAACACTAACCACCACCACTTGTAACTGAGACAGTTCAATACTTAATATACAGTGTTTCTTTTTATTTTGAACGAAGACGTTTGTCATGTCTAGTATTTTCCATGTGTGTAAATCTTTCTGAAATAAATGTTCAGGAATGGAATTCCTCTTGATATCATTTCGGTAGTTACTTAACCCCATGTCACTTAAATATGGAGAAACCAAGGCCTTCAGCCACACTCATATGTGAGGGACATTGTTTCTTATGATAATTCTGCATTGAAAATAGCTTCCGGTCAGCCTACAAGAGCCGGCCGCAGTGGTCTTGCGGTTCTAGGCGCTGCAGTCCGGAACCGTGGCACTGTTACGGTCGCAGGTTCGAATCCTGCCTCGGGCATGAACGTATGTGATGTCCTTAGGTTAGTTAGGTTTAAGTAGTTCTAAGTTCTAGGGGACTGATGTTAAGTCCCATAGAGCTCAGAGCCATTTGAACCATTTTTTTCAGCCTACAAGCCATTGTACATATTCCTTTATTTTGTATCATTCATTGATGCTCAGGCATCTAGCGACCCTGGTGATCAGGAGCCGCCCCCCCCCCTTTCTCCCCCACCCCCAAGTAATTGATACGTTTCGAAGTGCGTTCATATTGTGTCGATCACACGACATGTTAACTGTGCACCTATGTATGTTTCTGACACGAGAATAATAAAAAAAAACGACTTTCCAATACCCTCGTTATAGAAGACAGCCGCCTTTGCTTTCCGCCAATTCTCTACATTCATCTACAGCTCGTTGTCTATGTCAAAATATTGTCTTCATAGCTAGCGATTCAAGTCAGCAGAGATGAAATACACGGAAAGCCAATTATGGGCTATCTTGAGGGTGATTAGACACTTCCCATTGAAAACGCTGCGGGGGCATCTTCATTACTCCTGCACAGAGCATCCGAGAACTGTCATGAAGAAGGAAATGGATGACAGTTACGTTGTGTGGGCTCCACAATATGATGCTAAGTGTCTTACCATGCAGTCTTACTTGGCTGGAGACACTATTTTCTAGGTATATTTACGTATTCACTGTGTGCTTAGAACTGAAAAGAGCGACGTGGAGCAATCGACGGGCAGAATGGAGACACAGTCCAACACACGAGTACAAAAGTTAATCGGATTTTCATTGTGGTCTCCTTTTCGCGGCCTATCGGATGGTTCAAACGGCTCTGAGCACTATGGAACTCAACATCTGAGGTCATCAGTCCCCTAGAACTTAGAACTACTTAAACCTAACTAACCTAAGGACATCACACACATCTATGCCCGAGGCAGGATTCGAACCTGCGACCATAGCGGTCGGGCAGTTGCAGACTGAAGCGCCTAGAACCGCTCGGTCACAACGGCCGGCTCCTATCAGATCTTATTTTCCGAATAGCCTTGGTAACAATGAGACTGAGTTGACAATGTGTTAGAGCTATTGGCCCTTCTTGCTGGAGTGTAATTCTTTTTCTAAGTCCCTTCTTAGATTCATTTACAGTTTGCTCAGTATAGAGGTGATAAAGTCGACTACAGCCTCCCTTTAATGTATTTCGACTTTATATCTGCTGTCAAGTTTCAGTCAAAGTTCTAGATTATTTACGGTGATCAATCTATGTCTCCATTTACATACACACTTCGCGAAGCACAATACGCTGTAACGAGGAGGCTACCTTGTGAGGCTAGTAGTCGTTTCCTAATATCTCTCATCCTGTCTTCGATGTCCTTCCGCGAAATGTACGTTGGCGGCAGTAGAATTATTCATCAGTGTAATCCTCAACAGTGTTTCACGAAAAAAACGACATCTTCCCTCTAGGGATTCCCATTCGGGTTCGGGAATCAACTCCGTAATTCTATCGTGTTGATCGAACCTGCTCGTAAAAAATCTAACAGTGCGCCTCTGAATTGTTTCAGAGTGCTCCTATAGTCCGACCAGGTGAGAGTCCAATACAGTCGAGGAGTACTCAAGACTGGGTCACACATGTGTTCTATGGGCGGTATCCCTTATACTGGGTTATTAAAAATGATTGAAGCGATTTCACAGCTATACAATAACTTTATTATTTGAGATATTTTCACAATGCTTTGCACACACATACAAAAACTCAAAAAGTTTTTTTAGGCATTCACAAATGTTCGATATGTGCCCCTTTAGTGATTCGGCAGACATCAAGCCGATAATCAAGTTCCTCCCACACTCGGCGCAGCATGTCCCCATCAATGAGTTCGAAAGCATCGTTGATGCGAGCTCGCAGTTCTGGCACGTTTCTTGGTAGAGGAGGTTTAAACACTGAATCTTTCACATAACCCCACAGAAAGAAATCGCATGGGGTTAAGTCGGGAGAGCGTGGAGGCCATGACATGAATTGCTGATCGTGATCTCCACATCGACCGATCCGTCGGTTTTCCAATCTCCTGTTTAAGAAATGCCGAACATCATGATGGAAGTGTGCGGTGGAGCACCATCCTGTTGAAAGATGGAGTCGGCGCTGTCGGTCTCCAGTTGTGGCATGAGCCAATTTTTCAGCATGTCCAGATACACGTGTCCTGTAACGTTTTTTTCGCAGAAGAAAAAGGGGCCGTAAACTTTAAACCGTGAGATTGCACAAAACACGTTAACTTTTCGTGAATTGCGAATTTGCTGCACGAATGCGTGAGGATTCTCTACCGCCCAAATTCGCACATTGTGTCTGCTCACTTCACCATTAAGAAAAAATGTTGCTTCATTACTGAAAACAAGTTTCGCACTGAACGCATCCTCTTCCATGAGCTGTTGCAACCGCGCCGAAAATTCATGGCGTTTGACTTTGTCATCGTGTGTCAGGGCTTGTAACAATTGTAAACGGTAAGGCTTCTGCTTTAGCCTTTTCCGTAAGATTTTCCAAACCGTCGGCTGTGGTACGTTTAGTTCCATGCTTGCTTTATTCGTCGACTTCCGCGGGCTATGCGTGAAACTTGCCCGCACGCGTTCAACCGTTTCTTCGCTCACTGCAGGCCGACCCGTTGATTTCCCCTTACAGAGGCATCCAGAAGCTTTAAACTGCGCATACCATCGCCGAATGGAGTTAGCAGTTGGTGGATCTTTGTTGAACTTCGTCCTGAAGTGTCGTTGCACTGTTATGACTGACTGATGTGAGTGCATTTCAAGCACGACATACGCTTTCTCGGCTCCTGTCGCCATTTTGTTTCACTGCGCTCTCGAGCGCTCTGGCGGCAGAAACCTGAAGTGCGGCTTCAGCAGAACAAAACTTTATGAGTTTTTCTACGTATCTGTAGTGTGTCGTGACCATATGTCAATGAATGGAGCTACAGTGAATTTATGAAATCGCTTCAATCATTTGTAATAGCCCTGTACATGAAGAGAGAGAAAAGAAGTTTGCAAACTGACGTGGCAAATTGGGCATACAACTAGGACCAGTAATTAGATATTAACCCGGGGATGGCAAAGACCAGTGCTACAAGTGGAAACCATCTACAGGAGTTGCTCAAAGTTTTGTCCAGATTCATCGAGAATCGCCTGACGTCGGCGTTGCTTTGAACGGCGCACCCTGTGAGAGATATCTGTTGTAGGATGTTGAAGACATCCTGCTGTCACAACAACCCTGCCCAGTAGGTCCTCCGTCGATTTAACGGGTGCTTTTACCACAAAGCCCTTCAGATACGCCCACACGAAAATATCTACTGGAGACAGATCAGTTGATCGTCGTCGTCATGCGACTGGTTCACTGCGACCAGTCCAGCGGACGGGAGGCGTTGCCTGCAGATGTGTCCTCACTTGTCCGTTGAAATGCGCAGGAGCTGGGTCGTGCTGAAATCGAATGCGCACGGGAACATCAATCAGCATGTCAGACAGAACTTCTCGCAGGTACGTGCGACCATAAAGTCAGTCCAAGAGAATGTACGGCGGAATTAAACAACCTCCAATGATGCCGGATCACACTTTAAGCGTTAATTTGCTTTTTGGGGCATGGGCACGTGTAGAATGTAAGTTCACATCCGTCCACGTATGTAGGCGAACGCTTATCACACTCTCCAGCGAGAAAGCCGCGCGGTCACAGGAGCGTCGTCACGGTCCGCGCTGCTGGCCCCGTTGGAGGCTCCAACCCTCCCTCGGGCATTGGTGTGTGCGTTGTCCTAGCGCAAGTTAGATTAAGTAGTCCGTAACATTAGGGACCGATGATCTCAGCAGTATGGTCCCATAAGACCTTACCACAAATGTCCAAAAATTTGCAGCGGATACGTGCAGAAACCACCTAGCAAATCCCACGCGCTTGTCGTAGGCTGAACGCGTTGTAAATGAAACGGATACACCAGACGGAGGGTTGGGGGATATCATTGTTGACGGTGCACGCTATACCGTCCCGAGAATGCTTTCCTCCGCCGCAGCTATCCGTGTTGTTAGTAGGCGACCAGCAGCCGGCTTGTGCACGTGGAACGAGCCGGTTTCGCACAATCGGCGATGCAAGGCGGCGAATAATGTGTGGCACGGAACCTTTCTATCGGAATATTCCGCACGATACAATCACACGGCTTCTCGTCCATTGCAGTCGGCCGCGCCATAAATCATATACATCTCACAAGGGAACCTCCCCATCGCACCCCCCTCAGATTTAGTTATAAGTTGGCACAGTGGATAGGCCTTGATAAAATGAACACAGATCAGTCGAGAAAACAGGAAGAAGTTGTGTGGAACTAGGAAAAAATAAGCAAAATATACAAACTGCGTAGTTCATGGGCAACAAAGGCAACATCAAGGACGATGGGGACACAGGAGCGCCGTGGTACCGTGCTTAGCGTGAGCAGCTGCGGCATGAGAGGTCCTTGGTTCAAGTCTTCCCTCGAGTGAAATTTTTTTTTCTTTATTTTTGCATAGTTATTATCTGTCCGTTCGTTCATTGACGTCTCTGTTCACTGTAATAAGTTTAGTGTCTGTGTTTTGCGACCGCATCGCATAACCGTGCGATTAGTAGAAGAAAGGACGTGCCTCTCCACTGGGAACCGAAAACATTTGATCACAAGGTCATAGGTCAACCGCTTCCTCCACAGGAAAACACATCTGGTATATTCTATACGACACTGGTAACGCCATGTGCGTCACATGACAGGAATATGTTGTCGACCCACCTAACTTGTACACTTGGCGAATGGGTAAAAAGATTCTTCTACCTTGCCCGATTTAGGTTTTCTTGTGGATGTGATAATCACTCCCAAAAAAGTTATGAAAACAAGAGTTTGACACATAAACTGAAAATAAAAAATTAAAATTTTCTCCCAATGGAAGATTTGAACCAAGCACCTTTCGTTCCGCAGCTACTCGCTTTACCACGAGACCACGGCGCCGCTGCGTTCACAATGCCCTTGATGTTGCCTATAGTCACACGAACTAATCAGTTCGTATATTTTGCTTATTTTTCACAGTTCCACACAACTTCTTCCTGTTTTCTCAATTGATCTGTGTTCAGTTTTTCAAGGCCTATCCACTGTGCCAACTTATAACTAAATCTGAGGGGGGTGCGATGGGGAGGTTCCCTTGTCAGCCATTCCACGGTACGTGCAGCTAGCTACGTTACTCCCAACACTTCCATGGCGTGAATGGCGACAGTCTCCGTGCGATACGCTAGCAACACTATCTCATGACCGTGGCTCACTCTCGTGGCATTTGCGACCCCCGTTTCCTGTCTGATTACTGATCCTTTTTGTACGCGCGATGTGCCATGACAGTTTGTAAACGTTTTTCTCTTTCACCCTGTATACGAACTACACTTTCGTAAAATTTCATAGTAAACCGAAGTCGAACATTCGCTCTCTCTTATAGCGACCTTACGTGCTCTTTCCATTACATATAGCATTGCGACGTTGTCCCTAGCTATTTAAATGTGACTGTGAGAGCCAGCGCACCACTAATACTGTATATGAACATTATAAGATCCATTTTCTAACTCATTTGCATTAACTTACATTTGTCGACACTTAAAGTAAGCTGCCATTCATCACACGAAATACACTCACGCTCATAAATTGAGGATAATGCTGATACATGGTGAAACAACGCTCTGGGCGGTTTGCGGGTTTAAATCACCTCGGGGTATGACCTTGCTGTGCATTTGACCTGCGGTCGTCACACAGTGGCGCTGGTAGCAGTCCACATACGCAGAGGTTTGCTGGTAAATGTCAGAGTACGGTACAGCGAGTAGGTGTGCAGACGTTTTCAGACGTGGTAATGGTGACTGTGTGTTGAAAATGGCTCAAAGGACACATATTGATGTTATGAGGGGTGGAATACTAGGGAGACTGGAGGATGGTCAAACACAGCAGGTCGTAGCACAGGTCCTCCGTGTGCCACAAAGTGCGATCTCAAGAGTATGGCAACGATTCCAGCAGGCAGGAAACGGGTCTAGGCGCTACAGTACGGGACGTCCACAGTGTACAACAGCACAAGAAGGGCGATATCTCACTATCAGTGCCCGCAGACAGCCACGGAGTACTGCAGGTAGCCTTGCTCGGGACCTAACGACAACCACTGGAACAGTTGTCTCCAGACATACAATCTACAGAGGACTGAACAGACATGGTTTATTCGCCCAGAGACCTGCAAGGTGCATTCCACTGACCCCTTGTCACAGGAGAGCCCGTAAAGCCTGGTGTCAAGAACACAGCACATGGTCATTGGAACAGTGGTCCCAGGTTATGTTCATGGACGAGTCCAGCTATAGTCTGAACAGTGATTCTCGCTGGGTTTTCATCTGGCGTGAACCAGAAACCAGATACCAACCCTTAATGTCGTTGAAAGGGACCTGTATGGAGGTCGTGGTTAGATGGTGTGGGGTGGGATTATGATTGGTGCACGTACACCCCTGCATGTCTTTGAGAGAGGAACTGGAACAGGTCAGGTGTATCAGGACGTCATTTTGCACCAGTATGTCCGCCTTTTCAGGGGTGCAATGGGCCCCACCTTCCTCCTGATGGACGATAACGCACGGCCCCACTGAGCTGCCATCGTGGAGGAGTACCTTGAAACAGAAGTTATCAGGCGAATGGAGTGGCCTGCCTGTTCTCCAGACTTAAACTCCATCGAGCACGTCTGGGATGCTCTCGGTCGACGTATCGCTGCACGTCTTCAAGCCCCTGCGACACTTCAGCAGCTACGACAGGCACTGGTGCAAGAATGGGAGGTTATACTCCAGCAGTTGCTCGACCACCTGATCCAGAGTATGCCAACCCGTTGTGCGGCCTGTGTGCATGGTGATCATATCCCGTATTGATGTCGGGTTACGTGGATAGGAAACAGTGGCGTTTTGTAGCACATGTGTTTCGGGACGGTTTTCTCAACTTGTCACCAAGACCGTGGACCTACAGATCTGTGTCGCGTGTGTTCCCTATGTGCCTATGCTATTAGCGCCAGTTTTGTGTAGTGCCACGTTATGTGACACCACATTCTGCAATTATCCTTAATTTATGAGCATGAGTGTAGAAATCCTGTCTAAGGCATGCTGTATTCTTCAACAGTCACACAACAGCGACAACTTTCTGTACATTACAGCGTCATAAGCGGACAGTGACAGACTGCTTCTCATCCTATGCGTCAGATTATTTTTGTATGTAAACAACAAGATCGCTACTGTTACACTTACATGGGGTAACCCTTGCAGTACCGTTGTTTTCGCTGTCCAGGACAAGGAACTGGGTTCTATTGCTTAGGTAGTCTTCGGGCCAATCATATACCTGGGAAACAATAAATATACACTACTGGCCATTAAAATTGCTACACCAAGAAGATGACTTGCTACAGACGCGAAACTTAACCGACAGGAAGAAGATGCTGTGATATGCAAATGATTAGCTTTTCAGAGCATTCACACAAGGTTGGCGCCGGTGGCGACACCTACAACGTGCTGACATGAGGAAAGTTTCCAACCGATTTCTCATACACAAACAGCAGTTGACCGGCGTTGCCTGGTGAGACGTTGTTGTGAGGCCTCGTGTAAGGAGGAGAAATGCGAACCATCACGTTTCCGACCTTGATAAAGGTCAGATTGTAGCCTATCGCGATTGCGGTTTATCGTATCGCGACATTGCTGCTCGCGTTGCTCGAGATACAATGACTGTTAGCAGGATATGGAATCGGTGGGTTCAGTAGGGTAATACGGAACGCCGTGCAGGATCACAAAGGCCTCGTATCACTAGCAGTCGAGATGACAGGCATCTTATCAGCATGGCTGTAACGGATCGTACAGCCACGTCTCGATCCCTGAGTCAACAGATGGGGACGTTTGCAAGACAACAACCATCTGCACGAACAGTTCGACGACGTTTGCAGCAGCATGGACTATCAGCTCGGAGACCATGGCTGCGGTTACCCTTGACGCTGCATCACAGACAGGAGTACGTGCGATGGTGTACTCAACGACGAACCTGTGTGCACGAATGGCAAAACGTCATTTTTTGGGATGAATCCAGGTTCTGTTTACAGCACCGTGATGGTCGCATCCGTGTTTGGCGACATCGCGGTGAACGCACATTGGAAGCGTGTATTCGTCATTGCCATACTGGCGTATCACCCGGCGTGATGGTATGGGGTGCCATTGGTTACACGTCTCGGTCACCTGTTGTTCGCATTGACGGTACGTTGGACAGTGGACGTTACATTTCAGATGTGTTACGATCCGTGGCTCTACCCTTCATTCGCTCCCTGTGAAATCCTACATTTCTGCATGATAATGCACGATGGCATGTTGCAGGTGCTGTACGGGTCTTTCTGGATACAGAAAATTTTCAACTGCTGCCCTGGCCGGCACATTCTCCAGATCTCTTACCAATTGAAAACTTCTGGTGAATGGTGGCCGAGCAACTGGCTCGTCACAATACACCAGTCATTACTCTTGATGAACTGTGGTATCGTGTTGAAGCTGCATTGGCAGCTGTACCTGTACACGCCATCCAAGCTCTGTTTGACTCAATGCCCAGGCGTATCGAGGCCGTTATTACGGGCAGAGGTGGTTGTTCTGGGTACTGATTTCTCAGGATCTATGCACCCAAATTGCGTGAAAATGTAATCACATGTCAGTTCTAGCATAATATATTTGTCCAATGAATACCCGTTTATCATCTGCATTTCTTCTTGGTGTAGCAATTTTAATGGCCAGTAGTGGAACTGCAATCGGTTCAGACTGTTTTGATTGTTTAATAGGTGTACGTTTACTGTTTATTCTGGACCTGCGAGGAACACACACCTCTTTTCAAGCCAGGTCTGTATTGTCTTCAAGTACTACATGGTTGGGAGGAAGGGTAAGTAGTGTCGACAGGCTTTGACTGCCGTATAGTGTACCGTAGTAGCCCGAGGAAAGAAATTTCGCGTCCCGGACGAGCGCCGCTTCCAAATTACAGACCTGAAACCTGGTGACGTACGCGGTGTCGCCGCTACGCAGCCGGGGGCGAGTGGAGCACCCGCCGCGTGGAACCAGTCCGGGAAGCGCGGCGCGGCGAGGCGCGGTACGTGATCTGGGGCACGCGCCGCTTCTTTACGGCCTACGTCCGTGAAATAAAGGACTCTCCTCGGCAGCTGCGGGGCTGCTTCGAGTCACGTTAATCGCGAGGATTTTCCTGTAAGAGGCACCAGTCCGGCCGGTAGACGCGCGAGACTTGTGAACGCAACCAGTCGGAAATGGCCGTTCAGCATGCTGGTAGTGTTCGCAGGTCGAAAGCAGGCAAAACCAATCAAAAGCTACGTGCTGTGCTTCATCTGCTACTGCTTACAAGGTGCGTCTAAAGCGTTCGCTGATTCAGCTTCTAACAATACCACGACTTGCAAAGTAGGTTAGAAATCAGATTAATAATGTTGCTCACGCAGCATATGTTCGCTTTATCGGGCAACAACCAAGTTATTGACTGTGGGTGGTATCGCCATAATGGAAATGTGGAAGTCACTGTAAAAAAGTCATTAATTTTGGCACTTATCTTGAATGGATTCCCACGTAGATTTCGTTGAAGTTGTTATGGCTCATCTTGTTGATTCTAGGGTGATTCCACTTTGACTGCTGAGGGTCCAGATCTGTATTTTAGCAATATTTGAAGACCTAACAAATGCGTTTTTCAGGAAATTCTTAATGATCAATCAATCCCAGATCTTAACAATGGTATGGTAGAAATAATTTTTGATTTCGTGTTCACGATCCACATTTTTATTAAACTTCTTGTAAATTCACATATACTTCTTCTTAATTGTCACATCATCAAGAAAACACTTTTGTATCAATCTTCATATATTTAATTTCCACTTTAACCAAACACAAGACTTGACTGTTCTTTTACAAAGTGAAATAACAACTTAACTTCTGCAAAGTGAAACAAAAACAGCTCTGTGCGCATTCGCGCCAAAACGGTTACAAGTAAGTCAAAGATTATGACAGTCTCACAGAAATGAATATACACAAGAACCATATCACTTTAATATATCGATACATCGGAGTACCTGTACATTAATAAAACCAAATGTGAATATTGTCACAAAAATATGTCTGTTACTTCGCAGAAAAGTGGTACGATATTTACTGGTATCGAGAACTGGCTTTGGAGTGCGATAATGGTCACGTAAATAAAGAACCATTACAAGCTGGCATCTAATAAAGAACGCACTTTAAAACAGTGTGTAATCATATTCTAGCTCTACGTGTGGGAGCGAAAATTTATTCGCAACTTGTGTGCGGAAACGTATCATTTACGTTCTACGACGATTTCAGTTTAATGTTTAGCTCATCAGCTTCTCCTTGAGGAACTGAATTAGATGTGACGCAGTACAATTATTAGGTAACAAATTGAGAGCGAACCTAACGAAACATCCATTTATCACTTGAGCACATTTGTTTGTATTAACAGTTACACATTGCGTGTTTGCATTATTCCGAAACATGAAGGAACCCCGTACGTATAGAACAGTACTGACGCAACAGCTGCTCGATGTGGCGACCACCAACTTTGTTACAGACATTGTATCTACGAAGCGTGTTCTGCTACACACTCTCCATCCCAGTTCGTCTCTTCAGTTTCTAGTGCAGCGGCCAGAACTCCTGCCAGCATATCTTCCTCTGTTTCCACAGGAGTCTCCTAATTTAACTCTGCATACGACCCTACATTACCTGACCATCTGATGTAGTACACACCATCCCGTCAACCCTTTAGTATACCAGGACAACCAGCTCTGTGACCTTTCTCTTTCCCTCAGCAGACGTGGATGCTTCACTCATTTGAATTGAAACCCTCGTAGAACGGAAGCGGTATCTTTCCACATATCAGTTCCTATTCAGAATATTTTGTAGTCACTCCGTCGACATGTCCTAGAAATTTGTAACGGGAATTTCAGAATACGCGAATTTCCTATCACGCGAATATCCGAATAGCCCGTATGCAAAAAAACTTTGTCAACAGTATTATAAACTGGAACAGTACAACCATACAACAATATACGACGGTTGTAACTTAAAAATGATTGGTGGTTTGCCCAGAAAGTATCGCAGCTTCTTTCGCAAAGCTGATCTCAGGTGATGCTCCGAAAACGAACAGTAATATGTAGGTTGGAACATAAATAGTGGCAACACTGCTGTGACACTTGTTGATGGCCCAGCATTGAAAACTGCAGCAATTTGCGGAAGTGTTGCGTTTTTGTCAGGTTGAACGATTCTTTTCAGTCGTCGTTGATCCCGTTCTTGCAGAATCTTTTTCTGGCCGCAGCGATGTCGGAGATTTGATGTTTCACCGGATTCCTGATATCCACGGTACACTCGTGAATTGGTAGCAGAGGAAAATGTCCGTTTAATTGCTACCTCGGAGATGCTGTATTCCATCGATCGTGTGCCGACTATAACACCACTTTAAAACTCACTTAAATCTTGGTGACGTGCCACTCTAGCAGCAGTAACCGATCTAAAAATGGTTCAAATGGCTCTTAGCACTATGGGACTTAGCATCTTAGGTCATCAGTCCCATAGAACTTGGAACTTCTTAAAGCTAACTAACCTAAGAATATCACACACATCCGTGCCCGAGGCAGGATTCGAACCTGCGACCGTAGCAGTCGTTCGGTTTCGCACTGAAGCGCCTAGAACCTCTCGGCCACCACGGCCGACAACCGATCTAACAACAGCGCCAGACACTTGTTGTCTTACATAGGCGTTGCCGACCGCAGCGCCGTAATCTGCCTGTTTACATATCTCTGTATTTGAATACGCATGCCTATACCAGTTTCTTTGGCACTTCAGTGTGTTAAAGTTAAATTATCACAAAGTTTCATACACCGGCCAATCTTAGCTGTTACAGCCAGAAATGAAATTATCTCTGTTTGTAGCGAGTGAATACTAAGTACACATCGTTTCTCAGCCAGCCGATGTGGCCGAGCGGTTCTAGGCGCTTCAGTCTGGAACCGCACGACCGCTACTGTTGCAAGTTCTAATCCTGCCTCGGGCATGGATGTGTGTGATGTCCTTAGGTTAGTTAGGTTTAAGTAGTTCTAAGTTCTAGGGGACAGTTGGCCTCAGATGTTAAGTCCCATAGTGCTCAGAGCCATTTGAACCATTTTTCGTTTCTCAGCAGTTTCAGTGACCTATACACGGGGTGAGGAGCGCAATTCTGTTTTAGCCCAAATAACTTTTAACTCGTTCAAGATATTTGTAATCTGTGTTCACCTACACGATTCGTGATCGGTACTGACGAGACATAGGCCAAGACGGTGAAATACACACATTAACTGTGTCTTAGTGGAACTAAGTTACGTTTTACGAAAGGTTCTCTGTACTTCCATCACCTCCTCCAAAGCGCTCCACAACGTTCATCAAGTAGCTCTTGACGGAGCTGCTTTCCGTAGACAGCGGTGTAAGCATCACGTATCGCTTGCCTGACCGTCATTCATACAGCCCATACAATAGCAAAAAATCGACATATTCAATATATTTTTACTACACAGTTTCTCATCAGAGCCACGAAGCAGCTGTGTCCCTGAATTTGCTTCACGAGGCAGCTAGGAGATACGCCTACATGTTAACTGCAATATCTTGCTTCAAGGTTCGCTAAAAATCTTGACACCTTCCTAAAACATTGCACAAAACCTTTTTTAAACCATTCACTTAACGAAGAGCTTCCAGTACAAGAGAGGTGACAATAAATTGCATAGAATGTGGCAGAACAGATCTCATACTGCTTTAATTTTCTGTTGTTCTGAGTAAAGAACATTTCATTAACTGCTCTGGAGCTAAGCAGATGAATGTGGCAGATTTATGGGCGATGAACGTGATCTGCTGGGCGTAGCCGAAAAAGAAATCACCAACTGCTTCGGAGGCAAATTAAATAATTTCTCCCACGATGTTTACAGCGATGCCTTCTGACCTCAAGTCTCTTCGCAAGTTGTCGTTAACTTCTTGTAGCTGTGTTTACAACACCTTGCCACGTCCTGTCGTAACTCTCTGGACAACAAGTCTGTGGTATTTTAAAGGGTCATAACAATTTTTTGGACTATTGCAAGTTTATCTGAGTAATGAACGCCGATTCTGCGGTATTTCACTGACTTATACGAGGGGTGATGATATTTTTACGTTCGTTGCTTACAATCTCCACCAGGGAAGCTCAGTCACAAGCGATCTGTAGTGCGTGCGATGAGGCACGTAACTCAGCAGGACGGGGAAAGATTCTTAGAAATTACGGCGTAGAAGGAAACAGGTGTAAGACATGGAAGTGACTTCGACAGACGTAAATATGTGTACTAAATAATAGTTATTTATTTTCGTAGCTAAAACAAACAAATTCAAAAGAAATAAGGAAAATCACGACTATTAAACTGTAAAATGATCGCTCGGCTGTTTTTCTACAGAGATGTGATTCATAATGGCTGCAATTCATTAATACTATGCACTAGATTTTACTTCAAATAGCCGAACCATTTATATAAGAAAAGAAAGTGCTATAAATTATTTGGGAAGAGGAGTAAATACGTAACTGAATCAGCTGTAGAGTAATCTGTATCCTATCCGTAATGTCAAAGATATTCAGTACAATTTTCATCAACAACATGGAAAAAATTTGTAGTCTGATGAGGCACAGGAATAAGCTGACGTCGAAAAGAATATTGTGCAACTCAAAATTTACAATTGGTGAGAGAAATTATTGAATGAACAACTAAATGTGAATTACCATTTTGTCGCGAATTCATAAATTTTGAGAAAACTTTTTGGTTTAAAGAAAATACGAACCACCATTTAGAAAAAAGGTTTTGTTTGAATAATGCTAGTGTACTGAAGAGTGTACTGTACATGCCAACGCAGTAAATAAGACTAAGGTCAAACATTAACGAAGCATTGAAGAACGTCAAGGTCTGCAAATGGTATTCTCCCATAGATGCATCACGAGACATACCAAAATCCCTGTTTGTATCAGTTATCGATGGGAAAACACAGGAAGAAACTCGTTTGACCGTAGTGTACGTGCGATCTTTAACTACACGTTACCAACGGTTACAAAGTGTGAGCAGCCTTGTGTCAAGTGAAATTTGAGGCATAAATAAGAGAAAGGCCTGCTGAAACTACGCGCGCAGGTTTTGCTTCGGTACCACTCTTTCCTACTGGTTTACGCACTCTCGCTTCCACCTAACAGGTTTAATCTGGCAGCAGATAGTTAGTCTCCTTTTATTCGACGAGGTCGGCGGAATAAACTGCTAATCCTCAATTTAACAAGGATTAGTCTGATCACGGGAGCTGCTGTGTTTTCCAGTCCACCATCATCTGCTGATAACGAGTAGTTAGACTTGTACCGGTAGAATAAACAGTCTACCGTATAAACTGGTTTGCCTTACGGTGTTTATGTCCTGGTCTTTGAATTTTACGAATATATGACATTCAATAACTCAGAATGTCGCTCTCGTGGGTAAACACTTTCTTCTGCCGACTTCTCCACTTAAGAAGTATACAGTAAATAAGTAATTAAACATAGGCTCTAAAATGCATACCTTAAGAGCTTAGAGTATTTCTTTATTTTTGATAGTGTAAAAACGCACCGTCTCTACAAACAGGTGCTCATATCTGTTAAGGAATGCATCTTAGAGCCCATATTTACTAGAGTTCCTGTGGTATCTCTGAATATTGACCACCTTCTGTGACACCCTGCATATAGCATAGACTCAGCTGGACACGATGTTGAAATAAACAGCCTGTGACCGTTCAATGTCAAGAAATGATTTACAAACGAGATGGACAAACTAAATGGCTGTGTCCGTTTACTTTCCGAACGCATTTCCTTTGGGTAATGGGCCCGTGCATTCTCACCTGCACGCAACAGGTTTCACCTAGGAGGACACCTAGTCCCTCATTGTATAGAGTGAACAACGAGTACAAGAAAATTCACCGGAAAAAATAAACTACTATACTCGTAGGCATCATTCGTTTGTGCTTCACCAACTGGGTATTATTCTTAGAGGATCCACCACGAATGTATTGTGGAGTGAGACCTATTCCTAAGAGAATGTCTTCTCGAAGAAGAGTGGCAGAAATGAGCAGCAACAACGGTCAAGTCTGGTTTGCGCCTACGTGTGCTTTTTTCTTGCCATTCGTTGCCACGACGTTTTCCTCATCTGCGTCCCATCTTGAGCAAGCGACTACTCTGGTAGCCCACAAAACATAGCTGAATGGTGATGGCCAGAACGCTTTATCCACAGTAAATGAGTTTTTGCGGTCGTCGGGTTGTTAGCCAGATCATTCCGTAAATGGGGACAGCCCAGTCACGTAATAGCGCGAACCACAACACAGTCGCACTCCCGTTTGCCGTGCGTCGTGTTTGCCGCTGGTCTGATTGAACTTATATGGATACCGCGCTACATTTTGCACGTATAAACAACCCTGGTCGTTACTATAAGATTTGCTTTAACGTGTATGCCTTATTTCAGGTAATTTTTATGCTTTCTTCAAAAGAAACGACGGCTGTTATACTGATAACTGTTGCCTATCAGCCACAACTTTCAACTTCTCCATAGACCATGAATATATACACCCTTTAATTGTAGTCTCTCGTCTGTCCTATGGCAAGTGAAGGTTCCTAGTCAATCTCATCCGCCCTAACTGAATTTCTGCTCGCAATTCTACGACCAATTCCTCCTTTGATAAACTATCTGATCAAAAATATTTGGACACTTATTAGTGGGCAATAATAAGGGATCTAACAGCCTTAGCGTTTATGACAGTTTGAAGTCTACTTGGGACACTTTCAGTGAAATGTCCGAATGCTGTGCTGGTGTGGCACACCATTCAATCCTCAAGACCCGAAACTAGAGAAGGTAGTGGTTTGGAAGCTGGGACGGAGCGAAGTCGACATTCCAACTTATGGCAAAGTTGTTCAAGATGTTTCATTTACTTCAGATCGGGACTCTGACAGGCCAGTCCATTTCAACAACGCTATTGTCCACAACCATTGCCTCATAGATGGTACTTTACGACAGGGTGCATTGTCAGGCTGATACAATCATCATCCCGGAACTGTTCCTCTACTGTACTGCGGTACCCAATGCCGTAAAGTGTGCGTATATACTTCCGCTTATAACTTTTTCTTAAGCGAGATTAAGGACAAAATCGTAAACACCACATCTTCCTTGCTTCATTACTGTAACTACACATGGTAACAGGTTACGTTCTCCAGGCGCTCGCCAATGCAAACTCTTCAGTCGATTTGCCAGAGGATGGAGGTTAGGTACATTGATCGCTCCCAGTAATTAGTTCCAAGTCGTCCTCTGTCAGGGCCATTGCTCTTTCCACCACCTTGCATCGCTTAGCATTGCATACGGAAATGTATGGCTTATGAAGAACTGTTCAGCATTGTACCCCAGTAACTACCTGCAAACAATCATGGTGCTAGCTTGCCAGATGGCAGCACTTTGGAAGCCACAGGCGAGTCATTGCACTGATTTCGTGAGGTTTTTACAGCCACTCTCTGCAATTCTTTACGGTCCCAGTCCGTCATTATGAGTTCTGGTTGGTCCTGGTTTAGGTATGGTTGATCCTTCATGATTCCATTTCACAATCACAGCACAAAGAGTCAACCTAGGAAACTTCAGAAGGGTTAAAATTTCCTTGATGGATGCGTTACACACTTGAGATGCAAAGACTAGTCCACGTTAGAAATCACTGAAGCCATTCAACTGTTACTGCTTCTCTATTACAGCAAAACACTTCCCAGCTCCTTTTAAACTGAAGGGTCCACCTCTCGTGACATCTAGTGGTAGCCAGTTTCGCATTACATTTGTGTCTCTGGATACTTTTGATCAGACAGTGTATGCATTCCACATCCTATTTCATTGAACATTCTTCCTCAAATAAGTTACAACAGCGAACAACGCGAATAACGTGCAGAAATGAAGAGGCTTGCACAAAATACTCTACGGTGAAGAGGTGCATTAAACGTGTACGGAGCGAAGACCTGAACAATAACACGCAGCGTCAGAGGTTGAATCTTGGGAAGCAGGTAATCCTGCGTTCCTACATCCCAGAAGCAGGAATAGTTGTTTTGATGCAGCTCTTCACGCTAGAGTATTCTGTGAAAGCCTCTTATATCGATATTTATAAACATCATCGATATCATACAGACTGAAATATTGATATTTTGATATATCGATGGTTTTGTCCCATCCCTTCACGAGAGAGAAGTCTCGGGAGAGAAATACTCCTCATATGTGTTCTGTGCTTGAAATATTGTACTTACCATGAACATTTCAGACAACAGTAGACTGTTTTCCATTAAATAGCAGCGCATTAATGTGTGTGACTTTTGTGCCGAGTCTACGTTACACTAACAGTGCATCTATCTTTTCTTGATCTGTGCACTCAGTAGTTAACTAGAGCGAATATTCTGCCTCACAGCTGGGAACAGGGAGTGGTAATTTTCATTCATTCTCATATAGTACTGTCGACAAAAGTGTTCGTATTGCACCTCGTACCTGTCATTTGCAGTGGTATAAATGGTACATGGAAGTAACAAAGTTTCATGAATATGGAGTACAGATACATTCATGATGAAACCTTGTGCTGATTTGTAGTACTAAATATTAAATTAAATTAAGCCCACTGTAAAGCATTTACTGTTAGACTGAAAAGACTGGTAGCAACTGAAATATGCAAGAAATCTACCGATGAGAACTATAG
Organism: Schistocerca nitens; assembly: GCF_023898315.1. NCBI lineage: Eukaryota > Metazoa > Arthropoda > Insecta > Orthoptera > Acrididae > Schistocerca > Schistocerca nitens. The sequence goes on from NC_064619.1 coordinate 205,112,399, forward strand.
AGCCCATGAGTCAAGAAAAGCATCTGTCGAACGATATGTCCGTAATTTAGATGTCGACGATATAAGTCGATATGATTATGAGAAAATATCGATACTTTATACATAGTTATTTTTGTACATCGATAGGTTTTTCCATCGCTACCTGGACGCGACAGCGCCGAGCCGGGATGAGCTCAGGTGCGGCAGACGCAGCCCTATCACGTGGAGACAGGTGCCTCGCTCATACATTATTAATGCCTCCATTACCGTTCGTACACGGCTGCCTGCCGCTGTCGGCGCGACCATACTTACTCCACAAACTCTGACTAATGATCGCCTTCTCAGGAAGTGCGTCGCATCTGAAATAATGGGAAATATTGCGCTCCGCACAGTGATCAGGACGCTCTACTTTTCCACAATTTCTCTTTATACACTAACACAATTAAATACAAACGCCGCTGCGTTTGACAATTCAGACAGTGTAAGAAAAGTATCAGTAATGTATAATCTGCTCCTTAAGGATACGAAAGAAAGTTTTAACGAAAAGTGTGATAGTGTTTCATCAAATGGTTCAAATGGCTCTGAGCACTATGGGACTCAACGGCTGTGGTCATAAGTCCCCTAGAACTTAGAACTACTTAAACCTAACTAACCTAAGGACAGCACACAACACCCAGCCATCACGAGGCAGAGAAAATCCCTGACCCCGCCGGGAATCGAACCCGGGAACCCGGGCGTGGGAAGCGAGAACGCTACCGCACGACCACGAGATGCGGGCGATAGTGTTTCATCGCTCGATATGTCACAGTGCAGAAAATATACACTGACATTGGCTGCACCACGCTACCACGGAGCCGGCCGCTGTGGCCGAGCGGTTCTAGGCGCTTCAGTCTAGAACCGCGTGACCGCTACGATCGCAGGTTCAAATCATACCTCATGTCCTTAGGTTAGTTTGGTTTAAATAGTCGTAAGTTCTAGGGGACTGATGACCTCAGACGTTAAGTCTCATAGGGCTCAGAGCCATTTGAACCATTTTTTTTTTGAGCTACCGCGGATATCCTTGTTGTTGTGGATTACAATAAACCTGCTGCTAACGGAAAGTACGTCATCGAGGAAACATACTGCCCTGTAAAGTAAGTCAATGCTAGAATATAAGGAAGGCAGCTACGACTATACACTCAGAATACGAACACAGTGATCTGTAATGCAAAATAACTACAATCGCTTAGTAGTGGGAAGTAATCAGGACCAGATGGGATTCGTATAAGATGCTGTACAGATTATGCGAAAGAACTTGCTCCCCTTCCAGCAGCTTTTTATTGTAGATTTCTGGAGCAACGATGGGTGCCTAGCGACTGGAAAAAAAGAAGGATCGTACGTAATTATAGGCCTATCGTCAACGTCCATCTGTTGTAGAATTATGGAACACGTTTTATGCTTAATATGGTTCAAATGGCTCTGAGCACTATGGGACTTAACATCTGAGGCCCCTAGAACTTAGAACTACTTAAACCTAACTAATCGAAGGACATCACACACATCCATGCCCGAGGCAGGATTCTAACCTACGATTGTAGCGGTCGTGCGGTTCTAGACTGAGGCGCCTAGAACCACTCGGACACTGCGGCCTGCCGTTTTATGCTCATGTATTTTGACGTTTTTGGAGAATGAAAATCTCGTCTACAGAAACAAAATCGAGTCCTCAAATAAAGATCTTGTGAAATTTAGCTCCCTCTCTTCCTCTATGAGATCCTCAGCGCTATTCAAATTAATGCCGTATTCCTCCGCTTCAGGAAGGCATTTAGAAGAATGACTCGGGAGCTGTTTGAGTTTTTTGCATGCAGTGACAGTGCGCTGACGCATGTTGTCAGGCGTTGTCGGTGGATCACGATAGCAAATATCCTTCAACTTTCCCCACAGAAAGAAATCCGGGGTCGTCAGATGCCGTGAACGCGCGGGCCATGGAATGGTGCTACGACGACCAATCCACCTGTCATGAAATATGCTATTCAATACCGCTTCAACCGCACGCGAGCTATGTGCCGGACATCCATCATGTTGGAAGTACATCGCCATTCTCTCATGCAGTGAAACATCTCGTAGTAACATCGGTAGGACATAACGTAGGAAATCAGCATACATTGCACCATTTCGACTGACATCGATAAAATGGGGGTCAATTATCATTCCTCCCATAATGCCGCACCATACATTAACCCGCCCAGGGCGCTGTTGTTCCACTTGTCGCAGTCACCGTGGATTTTCCGTTGCCCAATAGTGCATATTATGCCGGTTTACGTTACCGCTGTTGGTGAATGATGCTTCGTCGCTAAATAAAACACGTGCAAATAATCTATCATTATCTAATAATTTCTCTTGTACACGACGTTCAAAGTCGTCGCCATGCTATTCCTGGTGCATAGAAATATGGTACGGGTGCAATCAATGTTGATGTAGCATTCTCAACACCGACGTTTTTGAGATTCCCGATTCTCGCGCTATTTGTCTGCTACAGATGTGCGGATTAGCCTCGACAGCAGCTAAAACACCTACTTGGGCATCATCATTTGTTGCAGGTAGTGGTTGACGTTTCACATGTGGCTGAACACTTTCCTGTTTCCTTAAATAACGTAACTATCCGGCGAACGGTCTTGACACTTGGATGATGTCGTCCAGGACACCGAGTAGCATACGTAGCACACGCCCGTTGGGCATTTTGATCGCAATAGCCATACATCAACATGATAGTGACCTTTTACGCAATTGGTAAACGATCCATTTTAACACGGTAATGTACCACGAAGCAAATACTGTCCGCACTTCGGAATGTTACGAGATACCACGTACTTATACGTTTGTGACTATTACAGCGCCATCTATCACAAAGCGAAATAAGTGGTCCAACTAAAACATTCATTTTCCTTTACGTAATACACAAATATGTAATAAAAAAAGGGATTCCTATTTTAAAAAAACGCAGTTGATATCCGTTTGACCTATGGCAGTGCCATCTAGCAGGTCAACCATATCGCCATCTGGTGTTCCCCTTCAAGCTAGACGAGTTTCGTTCTTCGTAGTTTTTTCGTTTGATGCTTATTTCGTGAGATTTGGTCCGGTCACCATCAATGAACCACCCTGTATAATAATAGGAGACATCCTGGGAAGACAGATAATAACTATTTACTGATAAGTCTCAATATTTCAGTCGATCTGTTGGCAGGGCTTTAACCATCGAAGGATTATTGTACTCGTAGAATCGAGGTCGAGAATAGGATTCTGAGGTGTGCAAATTATCTCATGGCGTCCTGTGAGGAGAGCACTTGTTCTATGCAAATGAAGTGTGCTCAGAAGTGGCGACAGCTTTGTGCCTCATTAATAAAGTCTTGCACTTTTTACCAGGAAGTGCCTGATCAGTACAGGGCATGTTGGCGCGAATTCCGACCAACAGGAGCCATCAATAATATTCTTGGAGAAGGTGAACTTTTACAGCCAATTTTTAAATGGCAACTGTCCTAGATCCACTTACAGCGACTACATTTTTATTTTCCATACACTTCTCATCTGATGTTACAAATAATATGTGAAGGCGCGCCAGTTGAGTTCACCCCACGTGCGAAGTAGGTGGAACGAGTTACCTACTATGCGATGTAGTAGGTAGTTGCGCTTTTAATTCATCCATCCCTCATGTTCTCCGGTATCGCCCAGAGGGCGAATTTGCATAGGCTTGTCGTTATGTTAATCGAAACACTAGACGTATTTGTCATGCCGTTAAAACAGACATGATAGTTTACAGTTAAATATCCGTGTTCAGAGTGCTAAACGGTACTGATATTTGGCACGCCTACGTCGCAGAGTCCGAATTATGTATCTTGGAGTTTTAAACATGGTTTAAATGATGTATTTTGGTGATCCCCTAGGACACATGCATACGAGCAACAAGTCCGTAAGGCCGCAACTGGCGAACACATCGAAACTGTCTCCGATTTAGAATAAAAACTGCAAGGATTCAATGCTTAGTACAGAGATTACCAAGGAAATCTAAGATTTTCCGCGCCTTAGCGTGCGTCAGAGATTCATTTGCGCTAGAGTCACCACAAAATAACTAAAAGTAAGTCCTACTTCCAGGGTTCCAGTGTTCTTAAGACAATGCAGCCGATGACCAACTGAACAGCATATGTTTGTTTACACAAGGGTTAAACTTAGATAAACGAAGTATGGCTGTCCTTGGGCACAATAATTGACAACTCCCGTAATATTTTGAATTTGCCACAGAAAGCTTCTTAATGAATTTCTTTTCTTAATGATTACCTGACATTGTCAACTCTATTGGAGCCGCTCTCAGAATCTAAACGCGATTGTTCTTCTTATTACAGAAGTTCAGTCGGAAATTAAAGTGCCATCTCAGATAATTTGTAAAGACAAAATGTTTACTGCGCTGATACATTTCGTTGACTGTCCACATTAATTGCTAACTGTAATTTACATAAGGGAACAATTACGGAAAATTCTAGCTTCAAACCAAAATAAAACGCATATACATTCATTATAGAGATGATATTTCCTAGTACCGTCTCTCTTCATACAATAAAAGAATCACTGTGAGAGCAATACACAATCGTTACGAATAAAATACATAAGACGTCTATAAAATCCTTTCAGTCTGCGTGCTTCTTGACATCTGACGGGAAACTTACGAGGCAATCAACGGAATGCATTGTGTTTTGTGGCGCCACCAGAGAGCAGCAGTCTTTTGCAACACCGATTTTATCTTTGAAATAGAATGTAGAGAATTTTATATTTTTTATATTCTTTATACTTACAAAATCCACAAAAGTAAAACGATTATATAACTGGTTTTCGAAATGTATACACAAAATATTATTACAAAAGTATTGTTACTGTATCTTATATCAGTGTTATGGTCATTACTACCAGGTAGATAAAGTGGTAAATTATAAAATTCTTGGTATACAGAGATTAAAAATATAAAAACGGTGTTGTGTTTATTACATGCGATTGTAGAGTCTCATACAATAACGTGTCTTCAGTAATTAGCTGATGCTTTGCTGAGTAGCTCAAGGTATATGTTATTTATACTTGAGGTAGCAGAACTGAAACTTTGGAACAGCAAAAGGGAATGGCTGGAGAGGCATGTAAATTACATACGCTCTCCATCTTTCTTGTCTGTTTTCTCCATTTTCACGTTCCTCCGCAATCCTCAACCGACAGTAATCGGAAGCTTTCGGCCAAGCAGAGTACTTATTTTAGCACCCACTCGCCAACTTACAGTAACAAATGGTTCAAATGTCTCTGAGCACTATGGGACTTAACTTCTGAGGTCATCAGTCCCCTGGAACTAACCTAAGGACATCACAAACATCCATGCCCGAGGCACGATTCGAACCTGCGACCGTAGCGGTCGCGCAGTTTCAGACTGTAGAGCCTAGAACCGCTCGCCCGCCCCGGCCGGCCAACTTACAGTAACGTAGCAAGATAACAGCAAGAATTTATTTGTTGAACATGAGTTGTGTAGGCGGCAGCTGTATGTTCAAAGGCCACTGTTGCCACGTAAACCATGTTAGCGATAAATATTTGTTCGGTAGTAGTAGTTCCTTTATTATGCTACTTAGACGAACTAGCAACTTAGGAATGACTCTGGCACAACAGCGTGTGTTTATTATCACAGACTGAGGAAAAGCCTTGTTTCGCAGAGAGGCTGTAACAATACGAAGGGTAGAGGATTCACATGACTCTCCCGGTTAATTCTTAAACCGACATTTTTCTCCGGTAAGTTTCTGCGTCCCCTCTACGACTGAGCCTCGACGGTGCCCAATCTCGGCATCCCCTCCCTGGCTCCTAGGTACGGCCATGGAGGTGAGGTGCACAACAGTGTCCTGCGTAGTGCAATCGTTTGAGAACACGGAGCACAGATTAAGCTTCCATGCCTACAAAGTGCTGTTTCACTTCTCATTGGCTACGTATTGATATGGTACAGTTACCTGGGATATTTTAGTGATTTCCGAGAGTGACCAACTAATTACTTAGCTAAATTGTCTTTAAAGAGGGGAAAGAATTTCTAGAGAGGCGTTCAGAGCACCTAAAGAACTGAAATTAGGATTCTGTATGTCTCCCACTTTCTTTAAGATATATCTGCAGAAGGTGCCGGATATGTGGTGTACAGAATGCATGGGCATGGTGATTGAAATACACACTTTTCTTTGCTGACGATCAGGTCGTTACGGCAAGTGATTAAGGGGATGTATCTGAAATCCTTAAGACCGTTGTTCCAAGAAAATAGAACCAGTGGAGATTGAAAATTAGTTTTGAGAAGACGGAATATCTATGTTGCTGGGAGAAGAGAATTAACTTGGAAGTTGGCAGAAATCAAATTAGAGATAAGTACCTGGTTAGTAACCTACCACATGATGGAAGATGTGACAGAGATTTCCAACAACGGATGAAGCGTGGAAGGGTATCTATCCAAAATTTAAATTCTAATCTATGGTCCTCAAAAATGAGTTCAAAGGTTAAAATGCGATTACACATATCCCACGTGGGCCCTTTAAAATGATTTGGGATTGAATGTTAGGCACTCACAGAAAGAAATAAAATGAGACAGAGCTTTAGAAATGGAGCACTTGAGAAGAGCATGTGGAATTTCCGACTTGACCGCATAACGAATGACCAAATAAGAGAAAGGACGCCGATCCATTATAGCATTGGGGATAGAATAAAGACAGAGAGGACGGTTAGGGCGTTTCCAAAGAACGAGATGGTTAAGGAAAGCCCTTTCATGGCAACCTCTTCGAAGGAGAAGGAGTGGAAGGGAAAGGCTGGCTAAGGGAGTCCAAGAAGAGATGGAGAAAAGAGGAATAGAGGAGGATGAGTAAGAATCGGGAGATTGAGGCTTTTCGTGACAGAGAAGCTAGATGCGGTGACAGCTGTAGGACACCAGCAAGAACAACGAGAAGAAGAAGAAATGCTAGTTACTGTTTTTCTGCATCTGATTAAGTGCTGTTAAGTGCTCTAAGTTCATCACAAGTAACATTCATCCTGGTGTGGATTGGTCAGGCATTGCCTAAGACGTTAAACTCAAATTTGTGAGTAGCTCCGTCAAGCTATTTACATTTATTTTATCCATCACTCCGCTAAATACGTTCAACGACGAAAAAGCATCTTAAAAGGAGTGGAAATGGTGAGAAGAGATTTCTCACTTCGAGTAGCTATGTGGTTTTATTTCGATGATTACAAAACCCTTGTTAACGACGAAATTGGCAGTTCTCATGTGTGCTGGTCCCACAAATGTTCTATCAGGGACAGATCAGTGGATCTAGGAGGTCAAGAAAGTGTCAAACATTACGTAGACAGTTAATACACGCCGGTGTCCTGTATGGACGAGCGGTGTGCTACTGCAACCTGTAACTAGAGCACATCTGAGTGACATCAGTATGCCTGAGACTAACTAATGTAGCGTCAGAGTTTCCAGAATCAGTACCATAATTGACCCTATGCGTCCCCACACCACGATGCTTGTGGTAACATCAGCGTGTCTCCTAAATATTGAAACATACTTGCAGACGATAGTGTTTCGAGGTAGTGACGAATCTTGATTCATCACTGGAAACTATGCGACGCCGCTCTTCACGCCTCCATGCTTCATAGGTAGAGCACATTCCTTCGGCAGCTGTCTATGTTGTGTTGGTATCAGCATATGCATGGGTTGGCGATTTGTTGGTTGCCTTCTGCAAGCTTCTAACCATTGGTGCAGGTTTACGAGACACGTTAAAAGTGAGTCTATTATTTGTACCCAGTTGATGTATAGAATTTTGAAGGGTTATGATGTACTTAATGCGTAATGAGGAACTCTGTTGTTCTGTTTAGACTTGATCCACATGTACCTTGAAGACGCGTGTAGTTTATCTCACGTTACAAATCAGTCGAATACCGGAAAACTGGCATATTCGAACATCCTATATCCCTGGATGTTGCGCGATTCTGTGAGCTATCCAAATGCAGATCCACAATGATCTCCCTCGCAGTATCTGTTTAGCGCTGATGTCGTTGTTTATCGTGATCATGCAGCTACTCCGGTGGTCTTTTATAATGTGGAATCACTCAACAGAGGAAAGTCCACTGGACCTGACGGGATACCAATTCGATTCTACACAGAGTACGCGAAAGAACTTGCCCCCCTTCTAATAGCCGCGTACCGCAAGTCTCTAGAGGATCGGAAGGTTCCAAATGATTGGAAAAGAGCACAGGTAGTCCCAGTCTTCAAGAAGGGTCGTCGAGCAGATGCGCAAAACTGTAGACCTATATCTCTGACGTCGATCTGTTGTAGAATTTTAGAACATGTTTTATGCTCGCGTATCATGTCGTTTTTGGAAACCCAGAATCTACTCTGTAGGAGTCAACATGGATTCCGGAAACAGCGATCGTGTGAGACCCAACTCGATTTATTTGTCCATGAGACCCAGAAAATATTAGATACAGGCTCCCAGGTAGATGCTATTTTTCTTGACTTCCGGAAGGCGTTCGATACAGTTCCGCACTGTCGCCTAATAAACAAAGTAAGAGCCTATGGAATATCAGACCAGCTGTGTGGCTGGATTGAAGAATTTTTAGCAAACAGAACACAGCATGTTGTTATCAATGGAGAGACGTCTAGAGACGTTAAAGTAACCTCTGACGTGCCACAGGGGAGTGTTATGGGACCATTGCTTTTCACAATATATATAAATATCCTAGTAGATAGTGTCGGAAGTTCCATGCGGCTTTTCGTGGATGATGCTGTAGCATACAGAGAAGTTGCAGCATTAGAAAATTGTAGCGAAATGCAGGAAGATCTGCAGTGGATAGGCACTTGGTGCAGGGAGTGGCAACTGACACTTAACATAGACAAATGTAATGTATTGCGAATACATAGAAAGAAGGATCCTTTATTGTATGATTATATGATAGCGGAAAAAACACTGGTAGCAGATACTTCTGTAAAATATCTGGGAGTATGCGTGCGGAACGATTTGAAGTGGAATGATCATATAAAATTAATTTTTGGTAAGGCGGGTACCAGGTTGAGATTCATTGGGAGAGTCCTTAGAAAATGTAGTCCATCAACAAAGGAGGTGGCTTACAAAACACTCGTTCGACCTATACTTGATTATTGCTAATCAGTGTGGGATCCGTACCAGATCGGGTTGAAGGAGAAGATAGAGAAGATCCAAAGAAGAGCGGCGCGTTTCGTCATAGGGTTATTTGGTAACCGTGATAGCATTACGGAGATGTTTAGCAAACTCTCCAAGAGAGGCGCTCTGCATTGCGGTGTAGCTTGCTCGCCAGGTTTCGAGAGGGTGCGTTTCTGGATGAGGTATCGAGTATATTGCTTCCCCCTACTTATACCTCCCGAGGAGATCACGAATGTAAAATTAGAGAGATTAGAGCGCGCACGGGGGCTTTCAGACAGTCGTTCTTCCCGCGAACCATACGCGACTGGAACAGAAAAGGGAGGTAATGACAGTGGCACGCAAAGTGCCCTCCGCCACACACCGTTGGGTGGCTTGCGGAGTATAAATGTAGATGTAGGTGTAGATCATCAAGATGCACAGTACGTCCGTTACATCTATACCCTGTCGGACCAGATAGCATTATTGCACTGTGCGAACACAAATACACTCTGTTGATCGTTATAGCTGCTACAAGTAGGTGCACCACTAAATATTTTCATATCCGCTAATGGCATAATGTGTGTGGAATGGCGCTTATATCGCATCATGCATACCAAGCGTTTAGATTTCTCGTATGAGTGTAGTTTGAGGCTCTTCTGAGGCTTGCTTTTATGACAAGGCCATTGTCGCTTAATTCCCCATTCCACCGATTACGGACTGATTATTCTGTCTCCAGTGTCATACACACCAAAGAGAATGAAACATAGATAATATTTTCATTTCATAGAAGTCGATAGTGGCTTCTAACTACAGTTTTAGAAATATACTGGTGACGCATCCACGCGGCTTTAATAGTACTTACTGCCAGTTATAATGCAGACATCTGTGTAATGGGAGGCTTTTTTCAATTTCTGTATTTCCAGAAAGCGTCGTTTATGCATGAGAAATTACATGAGTTGTGCAGAGCGTTCGTCATGACACCAGCGTTACATTAGTATACTGGTCGCTAAGAAAATTCACTAATAAATATTGCGCACTGAGATACGAGGGGCATTAATAAGTAACGCAACACTGTTTTTATGAAAGCTATTCAGGATTCCAATATACCATACTATTAAACTTCCTGGCAGATTAAAACTGTGTGCCGGACCGAGACTCAAACTCTGGACCTTTGCCTCTCGCGGGCAAGTGCTCTACCAACTGAGCTACCCAAGCACGACTCACGGCCCGTCCTGCCAGGAAGTTTCACATTAGCGCACACTCCGCTGCAGAGTGAAATTCACATTCTGGAAACATCCCCCAGGCTGTGGCTAAGCCATGTCTCCGCAAAATCCTTTCTTCCAGGAGTGCTAGTTCTGCAAGGTTCGCAGGAGAGCTTCTGTGAAGTTTGGACAGTAGGAGACGAGGTACTGGCGGAAGTAAAGCTGTGAGGAGGTGGCGTGAGTCGTGCTTTGGTAGCTCACTTGGTAGAGCACTTGCCCGCGAAAGGCAAAGGTCATTCGTTCGAGTCTAGGTCCGGCTGTTGTTGTTCTGGTCTTCAGTCCTGAGACTGGTTTGATGCAGCTCTCCATGCTACTCTATCCTGTGCAAGCTTCTTCATCTCCCAGTACCTACTGCAACCTACATCCTTCTGAATCTGCTTAGTGTATGCATCTCTTGGTCTCCCCCTACGATTTTTACCCTCCACGCTGCCCTCCAATACTAAATTGGTGATCCCTTGATGCCTCAGAACATGTCCTACCAACCGATCCCTTCTTCTGGTCAAGTTGTGCCACAAACTCCTCTTCTCCCCAATCCTATTCAGTACCTCCTCATTAGTTATGTGATCTACCCATCTAATCTTCAGCATTCTTCTGTAGCACCACATTTCGAAAGCTTCTATTCTCTTCTTGTCCAAACTATTTATCGTCCATGTTTCACTTCCATACATGGCTACACTCCATACAAATACTTTCAGAAAAGACTTCCTGACACTTAAATCTATACTCGATGTTAACAAATTTCTCTTCTTCAGAAACGCTTTCCTTGCCATTGCCAGTCTACATTTTATATCCTCTCTACTTCGACCATCATCAGTTATTTTGCTCCCCAAATAGCAAAACTCCTTTACTACTTTAAGTGTCTCATTTCCTAATCTAATACCTTCAACATCACCCGACTTAATTCGACTACATTCCATTATCCTCGTTTTGCTTTTGTTGATGTTCATCTTATACCCTCCTTTCAAGACACTGTCCATTCCGTTCAACTGCTCTTCCAAGTCCTTTGCTGTCTCTGACAGAATTACAATGTCATCGGCGAACCTCAAAGTTTTTATTTCTTCTCCATGGATTTTAATACCTACTCCGAATTTTTCTTTTGTTTCCTTTACTGCTTGCTCAATATACAGATTGAATAACATCGGGGAGAGGCTACAACCCTGTCTTACTCCCTTCCCAACCACTGCTTCCCTTTCATGCCCCTCGACTCTTATAACTGCCATCTGGTTTCTGTACAAATTGTAAATAGCCTTTCGCTCCCTGTATTTTACCCCTGCCACCTTTAGAATTTGAAAGAGAGTATTCCAGTCAACATTGTCAAAAGCCTTCTCTAAGTCTACAAATGCTAGAAACGTAGGTTTGCCTTTCCTTAATCTTTCTTCTAAGATAAGTCGTAAGGTCAGTATTGCCTCACGTGTTCCAGTATTTCTACGGAATCCAAACTGATCTTCCCCGAGGTCGGCTTCTACTAGTTTTTCCATTCGTCTGTAAAGAATTCGTGTTAGTATTTTGCAGCTGTGGCTTATTAAACTGATTGTCCGGTAATTCTCACATCTGTCAACACCTGCTTTCTTTGGAATTGGAATTATTATATTCTTCTTGAAGTCTGAGGGTATTTCGCCTGTTTCATACATCTTGCTTACCAGATGGTAGAGTTTCGTCAGGGCTGGCTCTCCCAAAGCCGTCAGTAGTTCCAATGGAATGTTGTCTACTCCGGGGGCCTTGTTTCGACTCAGGTCTTTCAGTGCTCTGTCAAATTCTTCACGCAGTATCGTATCTCCCATTTCATCTTCATCTACATCCTCTTCCATTTCCATAATATTGTCCTCAAGTACATCGCCCTTGTATAGACCCTCTATATACTCCTTCCACCTTTCTGCTTTCCCTTCTTTGCTTAGAACTGGGTTTCCATCTGAGCTCTTGATGTTCATACAAGTGGTTCTCTTATCTCCAAAGGTCTCTTTAATTTTCCTGTAGGCAGTATCTATCTTACCCCTAGTGAGATAAGCCTCTACATCCTTACATTTGTCCTCTAGCCATCCCTGCTTAGCCATTTTGCACTTCCTGTCGATCTCATTTTTGAGACGTTTGTATTCCTTTTTGCCTGCTACATTTACTGCATTTTTATATTTTCTCCTTTCATCAATTAAATTCAATATTTCTTCTGTTACCCAAGGATTTCTACTAGCCCTCGTCTTTTTACCTACTTGATCGTCTGCTGCCTTCACTACTTCATCCCTCAAAGCTACCCATTCTTCTTCTACTGTATTTCTTTCCCCCATTCCCGTCAATTGTTCCCTTATGCTCTCCCTGAAACTCTGTACAACCTCTGGTTCTTTCAGTTTATCCAGGTCCCATCTCCTTAAATTCCCACCTTTTTGCAGTTTCTTCAGTTTTAATCTACAGGTCATAACCAATAGATTGTGGTCAGAGTCCACATCTGCCCCTGGAAATGTCTTACAATTTAAAACCTGGTTCCTAAATCTCTGTCTTACCATTATATAATCTATCTGATACCTTTTAGTATCTCCAGGGTTCTTCCATGTATACAACCTTCTATCATGATTCTTAAACCAAGTATTAGCTATGATTAAGTTGTGCTCTGTGCAAAATTCTACCAGGCGGCTTCCTCTTTCATTTCTTAGCCCCAATCCATATTCACCTACTACGTTTCCTTCTCTCCCTTTCCCTACACTCGAATTCCAGTCACCCATGACTATTAAATTTTCGTCTCCCTTCACTATCTGAATAATTTCTTTTATTTCATCATACATTTCTTCAATTTCTTCGTCATCTGCAGAGCTAGTTGGCATATAAACTTGTACTACTGTAGTAGGTGTGGGCTTCGTATCTATCTTGGCCACAATAATGCGTTCACTAAGCTGTTTGTAGTAGCTTACCCGCGTTCCTATTTTCCTATTCATTATTAAACCTACTCCTGCATTACCCCTATTTGACTTTGTGTTTATAACCCTGTAGTCACCTGACCAGCAGTCTTGTTCCTCCTTCCACCGAACTTCACTAATTCCCACTATATCTAACTTTAACCTCTCCATTTCCCTTTTCAAATTTTCTAACCTACCTGCCCGATTAAGGGACCTGACATTCCACGCTCCGATCCGTAGAACGCCAGTTTTCTTTCTCCTGATAACGACATCCTCTTGAGTAGTCCCCGCCCGGAGATCCGAATGGGGGACTATTTTACCTCCGGAATATTTTACCCAAGAGGACGCCATCATCATTTAATCATACAGTAAAGCTGCATGCCCTCGGGAAAAATTACGGCCGTAGTTTCCCCTTGCTTTCAGCCGTTCGCAGTACCAGCACAGCAAGGCCGTTTTGGTTATTGTTACAAGGCCAGATCAGTCAATCATCCAGACTGTTGCCCCTGCAACTACTGAAAAGGCTGCTGCCCCTCTTCAGGAACCACACGTTTGTCTGGCCTCTCAACAGATACCCCTCCGTTGTGGTTGTACCTACGGTACGGCTATCTGTATCGCTGAGGCACGCAAGCCTCCCCACCAACGGCAAGGTCCATGGTTCATGGGGGGTAGGTCCGGCACACAGTTTTAATCTTCCAGGAAGTTTCATATAAGCGCACACTCCGCTGCAGAGTGAAAATCTCATTCTGGATACTATACTATTCACTACTCTTTTGGCTGCAAAACCCTATTTTCCAACACAATTCCGTACATTGCGAAGGCTTTATGCAACTGGGAGTGCTTGTATGGTCGTATGGTGCCACTCTAACAGTCGACATCGAATCCTGTGTCTTGCTGCATCAATAACCTCCCCATAACCCACGTACTGCTTCCCGCGGAGTACATCGTTCATTGAGCCAAACAGGTGGAAATCGGAAGGTGTGCGATCCTGGCTGTAGGGTGGATCAGGAAGTTTTGTCAAATGAAGTTTTTTCAGCACCTTCCGGGTGCGTAGACTTCAGTTAGACTCTGCGTTGTCATGGAGAATAATAGATTCGATTGCTTTTTTTATCGCGACGAACAGGTGTGTGCCGCCGGCCGGCATGCGGGATATAGGGCAGGTTCGCGCGACCTTGTTGCGATGATGACAGACGCCTCATTCAACGACTCACCGTGCTTTTGTTCACTGCCAGGTCTCCGTAGACATTCTGCAAGCGCCTATGAATACCTGCGGTGCCTTGGTTTTCCGCCAAAGAAAACTCAATGACAGCTCCCTGCCTGGGAAGCACATCTGTAAAAGAATTTTGAAAGCTACATATAGCGGCGCCACATGTCAGAGCTTCATGAAAGTGTAGGTATTAGAAGTGTGAATATTCCACGATGTCCCATAGCGAAGTCCGCAAATTTTCCAACTGAAAATGGCCGAGAAAAATGTGTCGCATTACTTATTGAACGCCCATCGTATTACCTGGCATATCGACAGCTGGAACACTGGACCCAGTTCTAGATGCTGTGAAACATAACGCAAATATATTTACTCGCAGCGTTGACGACGAAATTTCGTATGTTAAGAGGGACAATGAAAGTAGTTCGTGTCTGCCGGTCGCCGATTATGGACAGCCGCAGGCGTTTAATTAGCGCGTGTTTCTAGACTAGCACTTCTTCGCGTTCCAGAGTTACTGCGGCCGCATTTGTTACAGGGGAGAGGAATGAGAAGCCGCAAAGCGACTCGGCATAAAAAGACCAACGCGACTGGCTGATTGATTTGGCGATAGGCACCACACGGCCGGCGCCATCTGCATCGTAATGGAGCGCCGGAGGGACCTGTGCTGAGCCCAAGAGCTGCTACGTGAGCCAGATTCCGGAGTGGCAGTGCACACTCTGCCGTATATCCCTGCTGCTGTAGGACGCGTTCATCCTCGAAAGTAGCGCAAACCCGAAAAGAAAACGGCGCAATTTCAGCTCTGGGCATCTCGGTTCTGACCTCCACTGTAGAGGCTTAAGAGAAGGGCTGAAATGTAAGAATGTCTGCGACGATCTTTCCATTCCTGTGACACATCCACCGTGGCGTTAGGAAGAGGTGCCGTGATATTTGGTGCCAATGTGACGTCATTAAACACTTTACACGCATGCGTCGGCACCTTGCTGTCTCACGCGTCGTCAATCCGAGGGTGACGTTGCAGGGGAAGGTTGTGGACACCTATCAGCCAAGTTTCAAACTTACGCGTCGTAATGGGAGAAAACTGTGGGTTTTCAAATAGGTGATCCATTTATCCTGCTGTGCAGTGTATTTTCTACGACAATTTCATTTTACCCACCCTATATAAAACGCATTTCTTGTGGCGCTTTTCAGCTGAGTTGGCTGAGCGTCTTCGTAACACACTCGCACTTAGTAACGATCCCATGACAAAACGTGCCGCTTTCGTTGGGTCTGCTGTACCCGTTCCAGCGATACAACTCGGCAAGGGTTTCAGATGGATGAGCAATAGTAGAGAATCGGTCGAACATTCAAAGAATCTCACCATGGCATCTGCTTTTCCTGAAATTTGTGTTATATGATCATTCCTCTTCAGACCACTTCGGATGGTTACATCTAGGAATTCTATGGCAATTACGGTAGCAGTGATCTTTTGTTATTATTGTAGTCGCACAGTAGCGGATGCATTCACTCACATATGCGCACTACATCTCATCTGTATACGTTCAGGACCAACTCACTTTCCCGCACCAATCATCGAACCTCTACAGATCTACTTGTACTTCGCTACAGTATCCTGGTGTTGCTACTTGTTATACACATTGCACCACCTGCCAATAGCCCCATGAACCTGCCAGCGTTATCCACTAGATAATTTACACAGGATGTTCGGAAATTCCAGTACGAACTTCTAGGACCTATAGAGGGTAGTGAGTAGATAATATTCTGGACTAGGACCCGCGTCCGGAAAGGTACCATTTCCGTGCTACAACCATTTGTGAACATGTTGGCAACACCACCACTTTTACAAGTAATTTATTAGATGAGGCCTGGTACATCACTTGCTCTACAGTTCCACTCATTAATAGCCAAATAAATTGCTCGTGTAGTCGTTGAGGGGTTCTCTTCAACGTGCAGTACAGCCTCT
Source organism: Schistocerca nitens (assembly GCF_023898315.1). Lineage (NCBI taxonomy): Eukaryota > Metazoa > Arthropoda > Insecta > Orthoptera > Acrididae > Schistocerca > Schistocerca nitens. Next base: position 205,128,847 of record NC_064619.1, read on the forward strand.
TCCAATTATGGCGTGCGGGGTCTCCTTGGAGCACTACAGTCACGCCTGCTGACGGGGAAGGTACCTTTTCTCGAAGCCGTTGCGTAATTCTGGCGAAAATGGTATGCGGTGTAGTCAGTCGTTGTGGAGAACGCTGTCGATAAAGGTCGCTCTTCCATTACCGTGAGCTTCGCCATTCAGAATGATTATGTCGGTGTATTGTGCAAACGTGTGCTCACCCATCTTGCTCTAACACTCACATACACGTGAATGACGCTCAAACCCGGTCAGAGAGGTATGACAGACGTCAAATGACATCAGCCGATCCGAAATAACCACCCCCGGCACAACTGCTCTGTAGCGTATCCACCTGGCAAACATGTTTTCAAACGGCGGTTTTCGGAGATGGGTACCTGGTCAAAATATTATGTTCTCGCTCTCCTCTGCAAGTCCTACAATCTTCTAATGGGAATTTCGGAACACTCTGTACGTATCTAAACAATAACAAGTCTGTCGCACATCCCTGGAGTAGCGAACTGTTGAGTTATGTCTGCAAGGAAGTCCTGCAGTCAGTCTCAGATTTGTTTCTATACTCAGTATTCAAAAACTTGATCCAAATATTTTGTCCCGCATATAGCCCAGTCACAAAAGATAAAAAAAAGTCAAATAGTGGAAAATCTGTATAGTCGCAAACGTTTGTGAAGTGGAGGGAGGGAGTGCCATAGACAACATACCGGAAAACCCGACAAGTGTGGGATGAGCATGGGAATGGGCTGGAGCTTAAAGGTCATTTCTCCGTGTTTCTCCTCATAACTCGAAAATCGCAGCTTGTAGAAAATATGTTTCAGAATTAAACTACATCAAATTTCCTACAAAATAGGTCTATTCATTTTTTCTCTAGGATTAATAGTTTCCACGTTACAGAAGATGGAAAAATCCGAGGTTATTGGTTCAAATGGCTCTGAGCACTATGGGACTTAACATCTGTGGTCATCAGTCCCCTAGAACTTAGAACTACTTAAACCTAACTAACCTAAGGACAGCACACAACACCCAGCCATCACGAGGCAGAGAAAATCCCTGACCCCGCCGGGAATCGAACCCGGGAACCCGGGCGTGGGAAGCGAGAACGCTACCGCACGACCACGAGATGCGGGCACACTAGCGACACAATGCCCACACATGCCAGGAGGGTGTTTGTTTTCCACAAAGCGCGTTAACACAACATGGAATATTGACACGAGTTACTAATAATATTGACGGAAGAAACAGGTGTGGATGGAAACTGCATAAATCTCTGCACGCTGTTCTACGGTGCTACAGGGGAAATTAGTTCTCAGTTAGCCCGTACGCCAGCCGAGAGTTATTCCGAGAACAATGTTATATATAATAAGATTACAGCAGATCATATGTACGTACTGTAGTTTGAAGTTGTTGACGGATGAATGGGAGTGGTTACATCGATTGCTGTGCATGTAACCTGAACAGATCTTTTTTTTTTTTTAAATAATAAAGCAGTTAAGAAAGACAACAAAAAATCTCCAGAATGAAATTTTCACTCTGCAGCACAGTGAGCGCTGATTTGGCTTCCTGCCAGGTTAGAACTGTGTGCATGACCTGGATACGAAACTGGGACCTTTGTCTTTCGTGACAAAGTGTTCTACCAACTGAGCTACCCGAGCACGACTCACGACCCTCCACACAGCTTCAGTTCCGTCAGTACCTCGTTTGCTACGATGCGAACATATTCCGCCGGAACTCTGTTTCGCACCCACTCAAAGCCACTCTTGGGCATGCTTCCACATATTCTCACATCTTAAGCTTTGAAAAGAAATTTCAAGGATGTACAACGACTTAAGTCAGTTCATCAGTAGCTTGAAGTACCTATCACGAACCATTTGCCCGTGCCGCTTACATGACTCGCTAGCTTTTCTTAGAAACAATCGTAGCTAGTGTATTTATGCTACTCATATACCGTTATCCGTTACCGTAAGGCCTTGCATTGCCATGTTAACTTCCATTAATGGAAGGAGGACTACTTTACTACGTGCGTAGGAACGACGGGTAGTAACACTGAACAATCTTTTACCCTTTGCAAAAACAGACATAATGTCTGATAGGATAGCAGCAATCAGTGATTTTACAATGTTACTTATAGTCCGTCTTGATTGCCAAATTTTTATTCATATGACCGGTTTCGGTTCATCTAGAACCATCTTCAGACCTGATATTTCGGTTACAGGAGTAACCCGTCCAAATCCAGCAACTTTCACATGCTACGTCACAGCTCATTTGGACGGGTTACTCCTGTAACCGAAATATCAGATCTGAAGATGGTTCTAGATGAACCGAAACCGGTCACATGAATAAAAATTTTGCAATCAGGACGGATTATAAGTAAGAATCTTTCACCCCTCGGCGTCATTGGGCAGTGATGATGCGTTAGCTGCAGGAGCGAATGCGGTACCAAATGCCACTTATTCCGCAGTTCAGAATAACGGGACGTGACCGACTCGTCCCATTCCCAGTCTTTCACGAAACAAATCGCTGCCGGCCACACGAGAAAGATAGCTTCCGAACGGATAAATGTCGGATGCTGGATAGTGGCGGCAGTCAGTGGCTCATCCACCGGTGGTCATCTGTCTCGCGTGTGCAGCGTAGCGTGGGATAGTGCGCCGTCGGGAGCAGTAAAATGTCAAGCACCGCAGGCTGATTGTGAGCGCTCGTCCAGCCCTCAAGTCGATAAATAATGCACTAGGACGACTTCGCCAGACGCCTGGCCGACTGAAGTCCGACAGTTGTGTAACAAGTAGGGCAACCAGTGGGGGCAGTTTTGCCGACAGCCTGCTGTAGTTGCCAAAGCAGTGTCTACAGCATACGTAGGTGCATAGGTGTCACTGTACGGTAACAGCTAATATTGGACCACAGTGGGAACCAACTTTTATGTACGAGAGAAGAGGATAAATGAGGAGAAAGAGAAATAGAGAGAGGGGTAGGGGGTACTTTTGCCAAATGGTGCTCCATGAAACTCATTATTTGTATGTACACTGTCTGATCAAAAGTATCCCATGCGGATATTGACATCTCGGTGTCACGAGAGACAGACCTTCCAGTAGAGAAGGATGTGGGGATTACTGTGTTGACAGAAGCAGTATCAGCAGCGTGGGTCATTTAGCAGTGTTATGTATGTAGTAATGTCCGAAAGAACAGACACCACATACACACTCATTTAAGGCAGGGACGGCCAATGATCTCTTCTGTGCAGACGCACACCAGGTTCGAACTCTTACGAGAATCGGCGAAATGTCGCGAGTGACCTCTGTGTCCAGGTGGATTGTTAGTCCGAGCATCTGCCTAATAAGCAGGAGACCCAGATTCGGATCCCGGCCCGGCAAAAATTTACAACTTTCCCGGCGCTACTGACAGATTATCACTGCAAATGTCTGTATTTCCTTTGTGTCTTAGAGCTCAGTGACTACGAAAGTCGAGTAGTCATTGGATGTCACAAGAGTAACAACTCCACCAGGGACATTTCAATCCTATGAAGTTCCCCAAGATGACCGTTGGTGATGTGATTGTGGAAAGGAAACAGAAAGCAACAACCATAGCTAAATCGAGACCAGGAAAACCTTATGTCGGGGAGTGTGTTGTAGCTTGGAACACTGTTCAGATTTTGGCCTCTAGCTAGTCCTGTAATAGAAGTTTAATATATTTTTTCATTCCAGTTTTCAATGATGGCATTCGCTTCTTGTGTACTGCATTCTGTTTCTTAAAGTACAAAAATTACTCCGTAAAAGTACCGTTTCTCCAAAAGCGAAAAAATGTATAACGCTGTCTTGCACCTAGGACCAAACATAAGAGATTCTATTCAAACGTAAGACATTTACATTCGAGAATTACTCTGCTACACGCCAGTAGATAGTTAGGTAGAAGCATTATTAGAAAGCTGTTTAAGAGTTAGATACATTTTATAGAAGAAATTATTGTAAACTAACAAAACTTTTCGTTTACGACAGAGGTAAAGCAGTTAATAAATTAAAGAAATTCAGTTCATTTGCAAACATGACATGCTCCATGGTAAAGATATTCTTTTGCTTCAAGGTACAATATGGTGCACGAACGACGCAGTATGACTTAACACTGTCAACGAGGTGCGTCGGAAAACCTCTCGCCCGCCCTATTTGCCTTAGTACATATGCTCGATGTAGTTCAGGTCTTATGCCCAGCTGGTGTATCCTCCAAGCTCGTCGTGTTCACAGTACTGGAGGGTTAACAGACCACAAGTTATATAACTGGTTTTAAAAAGGTGTAGAATTTTACTTGCTGATATGTACAAATGCTGTACAACACAATTTCATGTCTCGCAAAAACAAATTCAGTAGTAATGCCAGCAACTGCTCGTGGTGGTCTATGGGGCGTATTCCTTCATGTGATTCTAAAGACGGCCACTAGATTCATACACTGGTCAGTTAACGTCATGTGTTCCTAGGTACGCTATCCTCAAGGTGCAACATTCTCCTCGACTGACGGGCAGGAACCGTCGACCATCACGGAGAGTGGTTGTAAAATTCGCATGTAATCAGCGAAAGGAATCACTCTTGAGTTCCAAAGTGATACCAGAAGCTCAGCTACCAACGTGACTGTGCGTAAGAAATTTAAAAAAATGGGTACCACGGTCGAGCAGTTCCTCATTAGCCATATATTTCTATACGTGAGAGAAACGCCATTAGACAGTGGATGACTGGAAACGAGTGGAGTGATGAATCATACTACATCCTGCGGCAGCCTGATGGAAGAGCTTGGGCCTGGAGAACGTTGCCTACCATCGCGTGTGATGCCAACAGAGAAGTAAAACGTGGTCGAATTTTTCGTAGTTAGGGTGTAGTTTCCTTACTGCACTTAAGGAAACGATAAATGCGGAAGGATATGATCATACTTTATAGCATTGTGTATACCGTACAGTACAGGAAAATTTTGGAGGCGGTGACGGATTGTATCAGCATGACAATGCACGCTGTCATAAAGCAGCACCCTCGAGGTAATGGTTTCTGGGCTGTAATATTCCTGAAAAAGACTGCCAAAAGTCCCGACCTGAACCCAGTGGAAAGCCTTTTGGATGAGTTAGAATAATGATCTGCAATCCATCCACTGACATTCAGACACCTCACAAGTGTCCAGAGTTCCAGACATCATAAATACAAAAGGTGGATACACCCCATATCAGTGTCCACAAATAGTTTTCGGATGCGTTAGTCAGTGTACGTTAACAGTAGCTATGCACAAAAACATCACCAAAGTGCATCAGTTCCCACATTATGACTTCCAGACATGTTTGTCAAAGTAACCTCTGTCGTAAGTTCATTAAAATATCATTTGAAAATAAGCTTCACACTAGATATCTTTAATAGCTGGTAAGTGTTGCTCTTGTGCTCTTGACAACATTCGTTATAATCGCTTTAGCGTCTCATCACTAATGTTAGGAACATAATCCTCTGCAACGTGTTTCGGGAGTCAAGCTTACACCTGTCAGACATGCACTAAAAAGGCACACAAAATCAAAAAACCAAAACAACGTTACTCGTACTTGAAGTCCCCGTCTTATATTAAAAGACGGCGATACCAGTAAAACGAGAACTTCATGTCCGAATACCTTTATTTGGTTTTCTTTTTGACTTTGTGTGCTTTTTAATTTCACGTTTATGTAGGGTTGCCAAAGGCCTTGCCGCTGTGGTAACACTAGTTCCTGTAAGATCAACGAGATTAAGCACTTTCCGGCTTGGCTAGCATTTGAATGAGTAACCGTCGGGTCTCCCGAACCATGTTGGCAAGTGGGGTGCACTCAGTCCTCGTGAGGGCAATGTTAAGAAGCTTTTTGACTATGAAGTAGCGGATCCGGTCATGAAAACTGACAACGGCCGAGAGAGTCACACGCTGACCACATGCTCCTCCATATACGCATGAAGCGACGCCTATTGTTTGAGGATGACATGGTGGTCAGTCGGAACCACTGTGCCTCCGAGGCCTGTACGGACGGAGTGATGTAGGGTTAACACAGACTGCCCGATGATGGGAACTTAACCCCCAGAACGCGTCCATGAGGATTATGTTCCTAACATTTGCGGTTATACCTGTATGATGAGGTAATTATAACGGTTATCTTCACAACTGCTACATCCTGCCTTTAAATTGGACAATATTAGAAAATTCGACAACTTTTTAATTGTGATATAAATAAATAACAACGTAAACGATACCGCAATCAAAACAATAAAGTGAAGAATAGCATAGCACAGCTCACCATTACCCCTACGATTAATACGGCTGCGGTTGCTAAACTGGTGTGATTTCTTTCCGAATTTACTCACACGATCCTCTTTCAACGTACATTGTTGAGTTATCTGTGAAAGACCGTAATAGCATCATCATTTTTCTGAACAATATCTCAAATAGTTTCTGATATTCTGTCGTTTAAATTAAACCTGACTAGCACAAAAAAGAAAATAAAAACGAAAAACAGCAATTACATGTTATCGTCCACGGTCGTAGCCTGAATTTTTTTTTTTTTGGAAATTCGTGTTAAGGTCTTAAGAGACCTAACTACTGAGGTCATCGGTCCCTAAGCTTACACACTACTTAATCTAACTTAAACTAACTTCCGCTAAGGACAACACACACACACACACACACACACACACCCATGCCCGAGGGAGGACTCGAACCTCCGACAGGGGAAGCTGCATGGAATATGAAAAGGGGGCCTTTAGACCGTTCTGCTACCCCCCGCGGCTCGTAGTCTGAAATTGACTACTATATCAGCATTAGTGCCGATATGGCAATAGCGAACAGAGCAGACATAGGTACTAAGTTCGATCTCTCAATGGTTGATGATATGCCAAGTGTTCTGTAAACAGCTAACCGTCAGTCACTTTGTTATTCTGGTCAGGTATTTTTTATGATGCGCTTCGGAGGCTTTGCTCAATCGTTAGGTGGCAGAACAGGTAGCAAATCTAGTGGCAGATCACGTGTTCAGTTCAGATGCATTTCTCCCAGGAAATAAATTTTGTCGAAATTTCTGCCGTGCTGTACGTCTTCGTTGCGTAATTTACTTGAGAATACTCCTTGTGAGGTTCACGTATTCACTGTTTACAACATTTAGCAACAGATTACGCGGTGATTTTTATGTGCATTGTATACAGACAGTCATGGAACAGCCTCTCAAACATGTGTGTATGTGTAAAATAAATATCTGTAGTTCTTTCCCGTAATACGTACAGGGTGTAAACGATAACTGCCCACATCGTAGCACTGTGTTATAAGGGAAGTCGATAAGAACAATTTCAAGTAGGACCATAAGATATGATTGGCCTACCTAAGCTACAGAGCATTTGCGCGACGGCGAGATGTTAAATATACTGTCGCCCTCTTAACGGCTTTCGTTAACATTAGAAAGTAAAGATTTCCCGTGAGGGTAATGAAAGGAAACGATTTTCACAAATAAAATTTCCAATTCTATCTAATCTTAATCCTTAAAAGTACAGTCGTCTCGCAGTAGGGATGTCAGAAAAAAAACAATTTAATTGTTAATTTGCGCTGTTATAATTTAGAAAAGTGTGAGGTCAAATTTCATAAAACGTGTATTTTACAATTTTTAATTGTACGACTAAGACGTTGGCATAAGGGCCGAGAGGATGTTCCAAAATCTCGCAGGGCGCACATACGCTGTAGCTTAAGTGGCCAATTTGACGTTGTTCACGGCCTGACAGATCACAAGTGTCTTATATTAAATTCTTCTTCTCAACTTACACAATTTCAGTACATTTACAACGTGTGTTATATCAAACTGTTCCTCTCAACTTACAGCACTGTGGTATGTTGTAAGCAGTTATCATTTACACTTGGTGTTGGCAAAGAGCAATAACATCTACGCTGAAATTTCGTGGCCGGACCAGGCATCTAACCTGGGACCTTTGCCTATCGCGAGAAAGTACTCCATCAATTGAGGTACCCAAGCACAACTTATGACGCGTCCTCATACTTTACTCCCGCCAGTAAGTCATCTCCTACATTCCAAACTTCACAGAAGTACTTGGATAGCTCAGCTGATAGAGCACTTGGCAGCGAAACGTAGGTCCCAGTCTAGAGTCCTGGTCCAGCACATAGTTTTAATCGTCCAGGAAGTTTCGCGTCAGTGCACACCCTCATGGGAGAGTGAAAATTCGTTCTGGAAATCACCTAGGCTGTTGCTGGGCATTAATGTTGTTTTGACACTTTGTGTTTAGGTGCTCTTCCGCAAGCCGCCACCACTTCCTCACCCGCCCTTAATCTCACAGTAGTACTTACAACAAACATCCTTAATTATTTATTGGCTGTAATCCAATCTCGGTGTTTCCCTAAAGTTTTTACGCTCTGTAGTTCCCTTTAGTACCATGGAGGTCGTTCATTGACGTCTTAATACACGTCTTATCATTCGGTTTCTTGTCAGTGTTTTCCATATATTTATTTCCTCGAAGGTTCTGCGGGGAACCCCCATTACTTAACAGAGCACCTAATTTGCAGCATACTACTGTAACATCGCATCTCAAACGCTTCGATTCCCTCCTTTTCAGCTTTTCTCACAGTCTATGATTCAGATCCACACAATGCTGAAATCTATTCAATTTAAGACCGTTGTTTGAAACCAGCACCCTGCTTGTGGCCAAGAATACCCTCTTCCCTATGCTAATCTGCTTTTTATGCCCCCCTGCTCCATCTGTTACGTGTTATTTTGCTTCACTTCGTCTATTAGTGGCCCCAGATTCTGATGTCATATTTTTCGCGAAACTCAGTTCTGCAGCTCCTCATTACTTCCCTCTTTCTTCGGTATACTATTAACCCGTAATGCGTGCATATTAGACTGTTCGTTCCATTCAAAAGGTCGTGTAACACTTCCTCACTTTCACTGACGATACCAGTTTCATCAGCGAATCATCGTTGACACCTTTCATCCTTATTCTTAGTTCCAGTCCTTACCATACCTTTTATTTTCGTCATTCCTTTTTCGATGTATAGACTGAACAGTAATGGACAAAGGCTCATCCCTTCTATACTTCTTGTTCCATGTTTGATCTTAGAAATATTGCACGAGGGGACTTCAATAAGTATGTTAAACAAAGTAACTTTTCCTGAATGTTCCACTAAATTTCAAAGTGACGCAAACAATTAACACTAATTTCAGTACAGGTAACAAATCTCTATAAATAACGGTTGGAATGTTCTACCAATCGTTCAGTTTGTCGACGATATAAATCCGCTCCATGTCACACAAATATTCCAGGGCCGCTGTGTGAAAGTCCTCATCTCTGGAAAACGTGCGATTGCTGTGAATGAGATCATCGGTTGCCTCACATTGTCGTCAGTCCTGTCTTCCTTCCCGATCAGTGTCACCGCGTCTGTGCGGCGCTGGTCTAACTGAAGTCTCGGATCGACGTCGCATTTGGCCCAAATACCGCCAGAATTTCATTATGAATCTATGTGCAGTTTAGACGTTCATCCCACTAGAATCGTACTGTCCCGAGTACTTCAGCTTTGGAATTCGTTTCCAGCTGACGCGCTACTTCTTTCACACACTGTGATGTCCCTTTATCCGTACCACAACAGAGCTGTTATATCATCCCTCTCTATTCTTCGGTATTAAAATGTTTTGATTTTAAAGTAAGACGTGGTCGGGGTTGTCGGGAAAAAGGTGACGGGTATACTTGGCGTCGCTTGTATTCTGCAAGGTCGTAGATGCGGCTTAGATATGCGACGACGATAACACTGGGCAACAATGAAAATGTTTCGGGCTTAAAAATGGTAAATTTACATGTATTTCCATCTGCTGAATTCAAAAATCACCATAAAAATGACAGAGTAGCTCTTGTTTTGAAGATAAAATTATATTTCATTGTTTAGAGTGAGGATTTTAAATTTGGGGAATTTGTTTTGGAGTTGGCACACCTGTCAGATAACAAAACACAAATGCTTTTCAGCTGCTTGTAAGTCATAAACATAGATACTGTTGCCGTGACTGTGAATTACATGTAGTTTCTACTCAAATTAATGCAAAATTTCTGGTTCGCGAGTACATTTTTAGTGTAAAGTGTGTAAAAATCCCACGAAAATGTGTAAATATGGTGGATACCTTTTGTTATATTTGTGGTGAAATAACATTTTCCTCACAGAAACGCAATCTGACGCCTCTTGTAAAGACTGCCTATCAGTATTATTTCGGTATGAAAGTAGGGGACCAGGATAGGTCTTCGGCTCGACATATATTTTGCAACGCATGTTCAGTTACACTGCGAGAATGGCTGAAAAAGAAGAAACGATCTAAGGCTTTCGCTGTGCCTATGATTTGGCGGGAGCCTACAAACCATACAGATGACTGCTATTTCTGTCTGACTCCACCTATAAAGGCAGGATTGTCTACGAAGAAAAGAAGAACAATTCAGTACCCTAATCTTCCATCTGCTATTCGACCCATTCCACGTTCGAATAGTTTACCAGTTCCTACTCCACCCGAAAATTGTGTGTTTGAAATAGAAAATGAAGACAGTGTTGAACAAGAAGAACCAAACAAGCCTTCCACATCCCATGACCCTGATTTTGAGGGAAAAGATGATAAACCGCACAGACTGAGTCAAGCGGAATTGAGTGATCTCATTAGAGACCTTGGCCTGTCGAAGGAGAGTGCAGAAATTCTTGGGTCTCGACTACAGCAACGATGTGAGAATCTCACAGTACAGAAAACGTCACATGGAACTGCTTCCCCTTTTTGAGAAGAAAAATAATCTTGTTGTTTGCTGCGACATTAATGGCTTGATGAAATCTTTGAATTTGAACCATGATCCAACTGATTGGAGGCAATTCATAGACTCCTCCAAGCTTAGTTTGAAAGCTGTGTTACTTCACAACGGGAACCTTCTTTCATTTATTCCTGTTGGTCATGCTGTTCTCATGAAGGAGACATATGCAAATATGACAGCTCTCTTGGACTCAATTAAATATCATGAAGACAAATGGAAAATCTGTGGTGATCTCATTGCCATACTCTTAGGAATGCAACTGGGTTACACAAAGCATTGTTGCTTCTTACGTATGCGGGGCAGTAGAGATAGGAAATTGTATTATATTAAAGAAGACTGGCCGGCAAGAAATCTTCACCCTGGTGAGAAAAATGTCGTCGCCTTGTGGACCCAAAAGACGTTCTTCTTCCACCCCTGCATATCAAGCTGGATTTGATGAAAAACTTCGTCAAAGCTATGAAATTAAGTGATGCAAAAGTTAAGGAAGGCATTTTTGTCGGACCACAAATAAGAGAACTTGTAAAGGATCCTGCATTTGACCAAGTTTTGGAGGGGAAAGAAAAGGAAGCTTGGGAAGCCTTCAAGGGTGTTGCTCATGGATTTTTAGGAAACAAAAGAGATGACAACTACAAGCATTTAGTGACAGTGCTCTTGCAAAAATACCGTAACCTTGGATGCAACATGTCCCTTAAGATCCATTTTCTCCACTCCCACCTTGACTTTTTACCTCCTAGTTGTGGAGCTGTTAGTGATGAACATGATGAGATATTCCATCAGGACATTTCTGTTACGGAACAAAGATATCAGGGCCGTTGGAATGAAGTAATGCTTGCGCATTACTGTTGGTCTTTGTGTAGGGATTCTGCGTAACTCCATTACAAGATGCAAGCTAAAAGACGACGAAGTCGATAGGCCACCACATGATTCTCTGCAGACACGACCATCTGCGAAGTATTTTTCCAGCAATTTAGAACTCTTGGCATGTAATTACCAGTTTAAAAAACCAAACGCACTTTGATTGTTGTTAGCATGTATGTAATTAAAATGTATCCTTTTCTCTCAATCCGTTAATATGTAAATTTTCCACCTTCTGTATATCATAGAAACTAGAGCTAATAAAATTTTTTCATTGTCATATTTGTTTTTCTCAACCCAAAATTAGTAGGATTTGCCTCATGAAGTGCTCCAAACATTCAAAAATTATTTTTTTGTTGCCCAGTGTAATAAAGGTTGCTACACAGGTACAAACATTAGTAAAAATGGGTACAGTTTTGCTTGTAATGATTTAATTACGTTATCCAAACTCGCCGCTAACTCAAAGATAATCAGAAACAGCGGAAATTATTACTTTTATTGCCCTTTAAATTACTTGTTGCGAAGAGAAATGCGATACAACAAAGTACGTAGGATAAGGGTTTGTACTCACGATAAATAATTTCACTGATGTCACACAGGCTTCATTTTGGGTTACGCATTTCCTTGACAGAAATGAATTTAATTGCAAACTCAAAAATATCGTGAAGCAAACGTAAGCCCTGTTGCCTACTGCAGTTAAATCTATCCATGCAATTCCGTAAAAATTCTGATAAAATGAACTTTGTGCCAGACGGTGTGGCCGAGAGGTTCTAGGCGCTTCAGTCTGAACCGCAAGACCGCTACGGTCGTAGGTTCGAATCCTACCTCGGGCATGGATGTGTGTGATGTCCTTAGGTTAGTTTGGTTGAAGAAGTTCTAAGTTCTAGGGGACTGATGACGTCAGATGCTAAGTCCCATAGTGCTCAGAGCCATTTGAACCATTTGAACAAAAATGAACTTTGCAAATATTGATGCTTGAAAATTATTATCAATATTCAAAGTATTTGTTAAGTTGAGGATATAGGCTAATGTTTAATTTTTTAATTAATTTCCAAGTAATGGCCGCCTGTGCGCCATTACGACAGAAGAAAGCTAGATGGGCAGTCTTCTACACAACTCACTTTCAATAATTATTTTTCAGCTAAATGTTTCCACAGGGAGGGAGAGGTTTTAAATAAGAACAGTAGAAATTGACTTTTTACAATTTATCGTAACAGAAAATACGTACCTACATGACAGTGCATCAGGGCAGCTAGGCGACTTAATTGTTCAACAGCAGACACAAAAGTGGTACTTCATCTTTGAAACAAGTCTTTTTTAACCTTAACGAGATAAGATTTCCATTGCTACAAATAATATCTTTACATTGTTTAGTTACTCTTTGATATTAAAATACATATCTTATTAACATTTTTAACATAAAAATATCATATGAACAGTTGTATGTTTATAGTTATCTGTCATATTAGCTAAGGTTTTTATCGACAGAAATACACTCGGTTTTGTATTTTCTTTACACTTCACATTCACACGTCTGGCGTAGGTTTAGATTGATATTTATAGGGCTTTCAAGGAGACATCACCCTGTGTCTGCACCGCACTCGGATGCCGTACTCTGTTCTGGTAATACGCCACTCTCGTTGGACATGTGTAACTTACTTTTTGAAGTTCCCTCGTATTTTTTTCTCAAGTAATTGAAGATATATCACGTACAAATCATTTCAACTCTTGAGTCAAATATAAGATCTTCCCGGCGTCACGACTCTCATATGACCCTCTCTGCTTCTACACTACTGGCCAATAAAATTGCTACACCAAGAAGAAATGCATATGATAAACGGGTATTCATTGGACAAATATATTATACTAGAACTGACATGTTATTACATTCTCACGCGGTTTGGGTGCATAGATCCTGAGAAATCAGTACGCCTGGGCATTGAGTCAAACAGAGCTTGGATGCAGCTTCAACACGATACCACAGTTCATCAAGAGTAGTAACTGGCGTATTGTCACGAGCCACTTGCTCGGTCACTATTGACCAGACGTTTTCAATTTGCGTATCACAGCATCTTCTTCCTGTCGGTTAAATTTCGCGTCTGTAGGACGTCATCTTCGTGGTGTATCAATTTTAATGGCCGTTAGTGCATATTCCCTGATGAGTTAATGTAACAACTGACAACATATGTCCAGTTTGTTAGCAGGATGGAGCAAGATACTTCCGAGGCTACACACGACGGAGTCTCTCTATTTGGGTTTCACTTGTCAGAGGAACAGCAGCGCAGGTTTAACTGACAGCACAACCATAAACCACATGATGTATTCCACCGAGCCAACTCGCTTCCAGTTTTTAGACACAGTCAGCGCGTTAGCGCAGCCGGAGCTTTGTTTCGTCGGGAGACACGGCGAATGCTAGAGGAGAGGGTAATGTATAGTGATGAGGCAGGGTCGAGCGCGGGCACGCCGGCACTGGACTGCGCAGCGTGTAGTACGCACAGGTTAGACGCCGCGGCGTTCCCGCACGTCGGCTGACACGAGGCGGTGGCGGTAGCGTCCATCACTCAGCTCTGGCGTCCGCGACCCCACCGCGCCGTGTCTCGCCCGGCTGACATCGCAGGAATAGAGCAGTAAAGGCTAACGAGCCACCTGCGCCTTCTGCGGCAGGTCGCTTACAGCTGCGGTGTCAGTGCCTTCGAGAAGTACTCCGCATCCAGGTGAATAATGTGCGCGTCTTTTCTCACAACAATTCTTCTGCATTTCCTGTACGTCTTACTCGGTCCAATCGTATTGATGTGATCACCGCCCATGTTCGACGTCGACGTGCAATAACCAATCACAGACGGCAGTTAGCAGCACTAGTAGTCTCAGGGTCTGAGTTTGGTTTGCAGCAGAGTGCCATTCCCCTCTTGTCTGTCTTCCTCTTCATTTCCACGTATGTGTTACATCCAACGTCATTCATGACCTGTTACATGTATGATGTCATTGGTCGCCCCCTCCGATTCCTTCCCTCAATAGCTACTTCTGCTATAGTTCCAATGACGTTGTTCTGTCGTAGGAAGTTCAAAATGTTCAAATGTGTGTGAAATGTTATGGGACTTAACTGCTAACGTCATCAGTCCCTTGTAGCTAAATGCAGGAAGTTCTGCAGCAGATAGACACTTGGTGCAGGGAGTGGTAACTGACCCTTAACATAGACAAATGTAATGTATTGCGAATACATAGAAAGAAGGATCCTTTATTGTATGATTATATGATAGCGAAACAAACATTGGTAGCAGTTAATTCTGTAAAATATCTGTGAGTATGCGTGCGGAACGATTTGAAGTGGAATGGTCATATAAAATTAATTGTTGGTAAGGCGGGTACCAGGTTGAGATTCATTGGGAGAGTCCTTAGAAAATGTAGTCCATCAACAAAGGAGGTGGCTTACAAAACACTCGTTCGACCTATACTTGAGTATTGCTCATCAGTGTGGGATCCGTACCAGATCGGGTTGACGGAGGAGATAGAGAAGATCCAAAGAAGAGCGGCGCGTTTCGTCACTGGGTTATTTGGTAAGCGTGATCGCGTTACGGAGATGTTTAGCAAACTCAAGGGGCAGACACTGCCAGAGAGGCGCTCTGCATCCCGGTGTAGCTTGCTGTCCAGTTTGCGAGAGGGTGCGTTTCTGGATGAGGTATCGAATATATTGCTTCCCCCTACTTATACCTCCCGAGGAGATCACGAATGTAAAATTAGAGAGATTAGAGCGCGCACGGAGGCTTTCAGACAGTCGTTCTTCCCGCGAACCATATGCGACTGGAACAAAAAAGGGATGTAATGACAGTGGCACGTAAAGTGCCCTCCGCCACACACCGCTGGGTGGCTTGCGGAGTACAAATGTAGATGTAGATGTAGAACCTAAATAATCCTAAGGACAAACACACACCCATGCCCGAGAGATGACTCGATCCCCCGCCGGAACCAGCCGCACAGTCCATGACTGCAGCGCCTTAGACCGCTCGGCAAATCCCGCGCGGCCTCGTAGGAAGTGCTCTGAAAGTTTGTCTCTTCTTGCTTGGATGTGCCTGCGCAGAGAACTGATTTCCAGTACTCTTCTAAGCACCTCTAAGCGGTGGGTGAGACATGGTCGGCCATGATCCCCCAGTACGTGTGGAGGCCCTCCGGGGAACGTAACTCGGGTTTGAGTGCCGCACCGTCTCGATGATGTCAAACTCCACAACATAAGACCCGGGCCATACCATCATTATCTATCACATCATCACTCTCATAACACCTCCGGGCTGTGGAACGGTGAGGGTTGTCGTTGTGTCAAGGAAGGACGTTAAACTCCCGTCATGGTAGGACGTTAAACGCCCCCAACCCGAGGCGAAAGCGAAGGGTGCGTGGCACAGGGGGAGCTGTGTCTGAGGGACTAACCATCTGTCCCTCAACTCGCAGGGCACAAGAACAGCTGGTGCTCTGCATGCCGGCGACCTCGTTTGTCGGCGTGGGACCTCGGCGCGAGTCGGCAAGTGCACTTCGCCGCGCCCGTGGTTAACCGGGGCGTGTTCTGCCAAACCCAGGGGGTGGTGACATCGCCTGGGCTAGGTTAACTGGGTCCAGACCGTCGAACGACTGGGTGACCGGCCCGCCACCTGAGTAGGAGCGGGTCCTTGGCCTGTAGGTGGGAGCTCGGGCTAGTAGGCGGCGAAGGGCGAGAAGTGCATCCGCTTCTCCGGAGTGCGGGGTGTACTTGCCGAGGAACACTGGGAGAAATCGTCGGTGACGGGGCCACTGAAGGGGACCAGGACACTGGCAACGGTGTGCTGAACTCGGCGGCTCAGAGATGCCCTTGACCTAGGGACGAGGTTGGTGGGCGAGCTGCATCTTAGTCCCCCCCCATGCCAGAGGAGCCGGTCCGGGGTTAGAGACGGGCTCCCAACCCCCTTTTCTATCGCTTGTCAATCATGGCTGAATCTGAGACAAGCGAATCGTGTGCTTCCGCGAGGCCTTCGATGCTTTCTGCTCCCGACCCATCGGGGCAAATGGAGGACATTGATGAGAGTGTAACGGAAAGACACAACAGAATTACACAGCTGTTGGAGTCCAACGTTAAAAACGGGAAGATCAGCCAAACAGCTATCCTGGCCATTAAAAACGAACTTGCCTCCTGGGCGATTGCTCACGCAAGGCTTGAGGGGCGAGTTGTCGAACTACAACGAGAAAACTTCACACTTAGGAGACAACCGGCTAGGACATGGGCAGGTGTTGTAGCTCAGGCTGCCCCTAAATCTCAAACAACCAGAGAGACAATAGCGAAAGTGACACAAAAGCCGGACACGGCGGTCTTTTTAAGACCCCTGCATGGCAAAGACACCAAAAAGGTTCAGGAAATTTTTACGACCATGGTTAATCCAGTTAAGGACAAAATAAAAGTGAATAAAGTTAAAGCAACTAAAAATGTAGTAATAGTGGATGTAGCAACCGAGGAGGATAAGAACAAGATCTTAAACAATCAAAATTTGTGCAGGGCGGTTAGGTGTGAACCCCCAAAGAAGAGGAATCCACTCGTAATCATGTACGATGTACCAGTTACGATGGATAATAATGAACTGAGCAATACGATTAGGAGTCAAAATTTTGATGATATGACTGATGAACAATTTAAAAATGATTTCAAGTTAAAGTTTAAGACAGGACCAAGAGATAGGCAGACAGTACATCACGTAGCAGAAGTGACAGGATCTATGTGGAAAAGGCTTACATCTATGGGAAGAATTTATGTTGGATTTCATGCTATCAACGTTAGGGATTACTTGGTGGTGCCTCGCTGCCACAATTGTGGAGATCTAGATCATATCCACAAGTACTGTGACAGGAAGCCGGCTTGCTCCAGATGTGGAGCAGAAGATCATGTAAGAAAAAATTGCACAAAATCTGGAATCTGTATTCCATGTGCAAAGAGAGGCAAGAAGACCTGTAATGCCTCAGGTAGGAATTGCCCAACCTATAGGATGTTGGAGCAAAGGCTGATATCTAGGATTGATTATGGCTGAAGCTGCAGTAGTGTGCAGGATGCCCAAAAGGAAGTCTCCGGGGAAGAGGCGTAGGGACGCGGCTAGGGCTGCCAAATTCAGGCAATTTTTAACATTCGTTAAAGAAAGTAAAATAGAAAGAACAAATATGGTAGATGTGGCCGTCCAGACGGATCTGTGTGAAAGGGAAACTGCCGCTCTCCCCTCCCCCCGGAACTCGAGACTGCCAGAAGATCGGGCACCTGAAGTCAGGCGTCCTGCAATAGCGGGCCACATGACAGCCATAAAAAATTGCTCCACATCCGAAGGACCAGTCCAAGTTAACACAATCAGTAGTTCAATAGACACACCTACGTTAGTTAAACGTATAGAAGTGGATCCCATAAGGATCTACCCCAATTTAGAACATGCGTTGCAACTTTCGCGTCTGGAGGAGCCGGCTGTCCTGACCACAGCTTTGAGGCATATAGTGCGGGTGGGACACCAGTACGGACGTAAAGTCACCTTCTCGGCCATGGAGGCTGTCGATAGAATACAGTTAAAGACGATGAATCTCCCCACTGACTTCGGCGCGCTGCGTGACCTTGTTGAAAAGGTTTTTCAAAGAAGAAATGAGACATTCAACCTAGACGAAATTTACAAACAGGCTGTTATAGCCAATGGAAGGATAGCTTTTGACTGGAGGAAGAGCTTTCCGGAACAATACGTACACACGTATTTTCCATGACAAATAAAATACAGATAGGGCAATTAAATGCACATAATAGTCGATTAGTCATGCAGGAGCTACGAAGGGTGGTGGAGGAGATGAGTCTTGACGTACTCTGTCTACAGGAGCCATACTCTCTTGCGGGGAACATAGCCTTCGCCAGTGTTAACTGGCAAATTGTATCCTTTGGAGAAGACCCTAAAGCCACCACTATAGTCATGAATAAAGCCATACGAGTCACAGTGCTTGCTCATTTTTCAAATGAACACTGTATAGTAACTGAACTCCAGACTCCAGTCGGGGTCATTCACCTGGTAAATATGTACTACCAATATGGCGAGGACATCGAGCCATATCTAGACCAATTATCAAGAGTTACAACAGCACTAAGAGGCAGAAAGATAGTGGTGGTGGCAGATGTCAATGCGAAATCCCCCCTGTGGTACAGTGGCACCCGGGACGGCAGAGGGGAGAAGATGGAGGAAACAATAATGTCTTTACAGTACTTGGTCGCTAACAGAGCTGGGAATCCTCCCACCTACACTGGCGGAGGAGGAGAAGGAACTAACATAGACATAACATTACTTTCACCAAATTTTGCTGGTCATTTGAACAACTGGAGAGTAAGAGACCAAGTAACGACAAGCGACCATAACATAATAACATTTGAACTCATAGATAGGGAATGCCACTGGGACATAGGGTGGGAATTTCAGTTAAATTATAATAAAACCGACTGGGAGCGCCTTGCAAGAGAGTTTGTCACCCCGACATGGCCAGAGGGTGATGAAGACGTCGACAGGCATGCTGTAGAGCTGGTTAGTGCCATTAAAAGAGCGGTAAAGGCAGCGGTACCAACTAGGAGAAGGGCTGTCGCGGCCTCCCCGGCACCATGGTCAGCTGAACTGGGGCAGATGCGTCAGTCGGTCAGGAGGGCGAGGAGGTACTACCAGCGATGTGTCGTCTGGGAAGAAAAACAGAGATGGCTGGGAATCTATAGGAATGCCAAGGAGGAGTTCCAGAGGGAGCTCAAAAGGGTTAGGTTGGTAAGCTGGGAGAAGTATGTCCAAGGCCAATTGGCTACGGATCCCTGGGGTATTCCATATAAGATAGTCAGGGAAAAAATTAGGTCACCTATGGTACTGTCAACCGTCCGGGATGGGAATCGGATGACAGGGACATGGCAGGAAACTGCTGAAGTCCTTCTCCGGTCCCTACTTCCGGATGACCTGGAAAATGAGGATACGGAAGAACAAGGCCTAATTAGGCAAGCTCAGCTAGAAGAGTACCAAAACAACGCCCTGGTGTACCCTTTTTCAGAGAACGAGGTGGCGGAGCACATTAAGGCACTTCAGAGAGGAAAGGCCCCAGGACCAGACGGCATCATAGCGGAGGTGGTACAGTACCTCGCTCCTCAACTAGTAGCACCTCTAGCCAGAATCTACAATGAGGCCTTAAGCCTCAAAAAGTTTCCTACCATCTGGAAACAAGCAAATGTAGTTATAATAAAAAAGGGACCGGATAAGGATCCAAAAGAGGTCAAGTCCTACAGACCTATTTGTCTGTTGGATCTGTTGGGGAAATTGCTAGAGAGGCTGCTGGCTGACAGGCTGATGGCACACCGAGTGCTTTGTGGGATGAGCAGCAGGCAGTTCGGCTTCAGGCCGGGGCGTTCCGCGTCTGACGCAATCGCCATGGCGGCTGAGGTCTGTGGGTCATCTACACATAAGTACATAGTTGGCATCATGGTGGACATCAGTGGCGCCTTTGACAACCTGTGGTGGCCTTCGCTTTTCTCTCGCTTGCGAGAGAAGGAGTGTCCAGGGCCGCTATACGGCTGTCTTAGGAGCTATTGTGTGGACAGGGAGGTTTGGCTATCATCCCCTAGCGGAAGAGTGGGCAAGAAGATAACAAAGGGGTGTCCACAGGGCTCTGTCCTGGGGCCACTCTTTTGGGATGTTAATATGGAGCCTCTCCTTGAGACCTTGGAGAGCTGTGCAGATGTGCTAGAGGTGATAGCTTACGCTGATGACCTCCTCCTGTTGGTGGGCGGTCGGAGCCGAGAGGAACTGGAACCGAAGGTAGAGAGAACTATGACATTACTCTCACAATGGTGTCATAGAACTAAGCAAAAGATAGCACCAAACAAATCCACCTATTTACTTTTAAAGGGCCAATTGGTCAGAAACCCTACAGTTAGGATGGATGGCACGCCAGTCATACGTCGTCGAGAAGCTAGATACTTAGGGGTGATATTGGATGAAAAATGGAATTTCGCCAGGCATATAGAGGCAACTACACATAGGGCATTAGAAGTCTTAAACAATCTCATTAACATCGGCCATAGACGATTTCATCTTCCACCAAATCTCATCAAGTTATATCATAATACCATTTTAGTTTCCATCGTGGGCTACGGGTCCGGGGTCTGGGCCCACAGGCTCACGAGGGTCGTTCCTGCCATGGCCGTGCGGAGGGTGCAGCGGAACATGATACTTCGATCAGTGGGGGCATATAGAACTTCACCAGGGGGAGCATTACTAATACTCATGGGCCTATGCCCCCTTGATGTAAAAATCAGGGAGCAGGCTGCATGGTATTGGGTAAAAAAGGGTAAGATTGAAAAAACTATGGATATAATGGGGGTCAGAGTGGGGGACAAAATTACAATTAAAAGAAGGGGAATGGAACTTTGGCAAGAAATTTGGGACGGGGAACAAACTGGAAGAAGAACGCATCAACTATTACCAGACGTTCAGGAAAGACTACAGATGAAACATTTCCAGCCAAGTAAGGGACTGCTGCACTTCCTCACTGGGCATGGCCCGTACCCGGCATATCTTTGCCGGTTCGGGAAAAGAGCGACACCCTCGTGTGACTGTGGTGCCGAAATGGGCACACCGGATCATGTGGTCTATGAGTGTCCGCTTTTCGACGACGTTGCATTAGACTTACGAAACTTACTGCCTAACACAGACACTTTCCATCTCATTAGGGACGCTACCACCTTCACCATTCTTGATAAACTGGCTAGCGAGGTATCCGCCAAGATCCTAAGGGAATATAGAAGGGAGATTGAGTAGTTAGGAACCAAAATTCTCGACATAACGCATCATCCCATTCCGCCAGGGTGCGTATTGGCCGACCGTCAACAACGATCGGGATCCGACGCATCCAGGATTAGGGGGAGGGTGCGACCATACCGGCTATGACTATAAGCACACCAATTACGACTCATTGTAACTATTATTATTGTTGTTGTTGTAGAAGTAGATTATAGGAAAATTTTTTTCTTAGACCTGCAGCGATTGTTGAAAGGCCAGCCCAGTGCCAGGGGCACGCCCACTGGGGTTAGCTCGGTGGGCATGGCCATAAAATAGTAGGTTTATATTATACGCTGGCACACCTGTAACGCTGCAGGATGTAGTTATTATTAGTAAGTAGATTAGAGCAGATAGTATGATTGCCTAACAGTAATCCACATAGATACCTGTAGATAATGTAGATACCCGTAGATTGAGATAACTTCCTGTAGCAATACTGACAGTAGAATATAATAGATAAAGTAAATGCTGCTGAGATGTGAATTGTAGCATAGTTTGACCCACTAATGATTTTAGGTGGTGGGTTACTTATGTATGATATTGGGTTTCTAATAAATAAAGATTTTTTTTTTTTAAAAAAAAAAAGCACCTCTTCATTTGTTACTTTGTCTCTCCAGCTGATCTTGGTTCAAATGGTTCTGAGCACTATGGGACTTACGATCTATGGTCATCAGTCCCCGAGAACTTAGAACTACTTAAACCTAACTAACCTAAGGACATCACACAACACCCAGCCATCACGAGGCAGAGAAAATCCCTGACCCCGCCGGGAATCGAACCCGGGAACCCGGGCGTGGGAAGCGAGAACGCTACCGCACGGCCACGAGATGCGGGCCAGCTGATCTTCATCATCCTTCTGTAGCACCATATCTCCAGGCTTCTAGCTGTCTTCCCTCTTCCAGCTGCCCAAGTTTCACATCTGTATAGGGCCACACTCCAAACGAAACCTTTCACGACTCGTTTCCTTATTTTCAGACTGATGTTGTAAGTGGTGAGTAAGTTCCTTCTCCAATTAAATGCAATTTTAGCCTTTTGTATTCTGCTCGCAATTTCTTTCCGGCTTCTACCAACTCTAACAACCCTATCACAACAAAGGTCAAAATTTAATAATGATTGTGGTGTTGCTGACGCTGCTAAATACTGCATTTTCGGGCAACAACAAAGTTATATTACGTGGCAGGTGTCATTAGAGCACAGTTAATAAAGTAATTTCATGTAATAAAGAATAAACTAGGCACTCATCTTTTCGTGTTTCCCACCCTGGTCTCGTTGTAAAATTATGGTTCAATCGACGTAAATCGAGGTGGTGATGATTCCAAGCTCGGATACAAAGAGGCCTAGGTTTTATTCCGCTATATTCAAAAGTTTTGTATATGCGCTTCACAAACCATTCTTGAAGATTAAACCTCTCAAAGTTAGCACAATAGTGATGTAAAAAAAATAATCAGCGCTCCGAATTTAAGTTACACTTCCTTTTGATTGTTTTTATTGCAATATCACGTAACACACAAAACATCACTTCACAATACAAAACATACTTGAAAACATCTTCCTCACATTTTATAAGCCAACTACAATATGCGTCTTTCCAACAAGACGTCCAAGACTTGACCCTCTCGAGGTCCGACTCTCTAACAACTCACTAATAATCGCTCGCTTACGCGCCCAAAAATCAGAGTTACAAGTACGTCAAAGATCATAGTGACAAAAGAAAGATTACACATAAGAATATAATTGCAACATAAACATATCGATGCATCAAAGTATCTCTACATTAATGAAATCAAATCTGAACGTTGTCTCAGAAATATGTCATCTACTTTACAGAAATACAGTAGAATATAGCTGGTATCGAGAGGTTCAGGTGAGGTGCCGTAATGGCTACGTAATTAAAGTACCATTACACAACCCTTGTGATTTTGCTTCCCAGGTAAGTAAATTCTTCCATCACTTCCAGTTCCTCTCTTCCAATTCTCACTCTCAGAGGTTCATATTCTGCACCTGTACTGCATACCATCACTTGAGTGTTTTTCTTGTTTATTTTCATTCCATACTGATTGCATAGAATTTTTTCCATTGTCTCCGTTACTATAGCAATATCATCATCTAAGGGTATATGAAACATATTTGTCGGGAGGGTGGGGGAAGTGCAATCCTTACCGTAATATGCGGAAACAGAGCGATTTGTGTGAAATCCGAAGGGGTACGATCATAGGATTTCGGGCCAAGGGTGGAAGCATTTCTGAAACGGCCAAGCCTGTAAACCGTTCGCTTTGCGCCGTGGATAAAGTGAATCGTGCATGACAAGATGACGCTGTCCAAAACCGACACCGAGGCAACTGTTGGGTACCGCGGGATATAGATGACAGGGGTGAATAACGGCTGTGGACATGTGTGCGGGCGAACAGATGTGCCACTGACCGCCTACATGAAACAAGGAGTTACCAAACGTACCTCCGCAATGACCACCGTTAAACGAACGTTGCTGCGAGTGGGCATTCCGCAGCAGATGCCTGCTTCATGTACCTATGCTGACTGCTGTTCATCGGCGACGCAGGCTGCCATCTGCACGACAATACCGCAACTGGACGTCCACTGACAGGCGACAGATATTCTTTTAAGATGAATCACGTTTTATTCTCAATCATACAGATCGCCGTTGGCGGGAAACCTACACTACTGGCCATTACAATTGCTACACCACGAAGATGCCGTGCTATAGACGCGAAATTTAACCGACAGGAAGAAAATGCTGTGATATGCAAATGATTAGCTTTTCAGAGCATTCACACAAGGTTGGCGCCTGTGGCGACACATACAACGTGCTGACATGAGGAAAGTTTCCAACCGATTTCTCATACACAGACAGCAGTTGACCGGCGTTGCCTGGTGAGACGTTGTTGTGATGCCTCGTGTAAGGAGGAGAAATGCGAACCATCACGTTTCCGACCTTGATAAAGGTCGGATTGTAGCCTATCGCGATTGCGGTTTATCGTATCGCGACATTGCTGCTCGCGTTGCTCGAGATACAATGATTGTTAGCAGAATATGGAATCGGTGGGTCCAGGAGGGTAATACGGAACGCCGTGCAGGATCCCAACGGCCTCGTATCACTAGCAGTCGAGATGACAGGCATCTTATCCGCATGACTGTAACGGATCGTGCAGCCACGTCTCGATCCCTGAGTCAACAGTTGTGGGCGTCTGCAAGACAACAACCATCTGCACGAACAATTCGTCGACGTTTGCAGCAGCATGGACTATCAGCTCGGAGACCATGGCTGCGGTTACCCTTGACACCGCATCACAGACAGCATCGTCTGCGATGGTGTCCTCAACGACGAACCTGGGTGCACGAATGGCAAAACGTCATTTTCTCGGATGAATCAGGTTCTCTTTACAGCATCATGATGGTCTCATCTGTGTTTGGCGGCATCGCGGTGAAAGCGCATTGGAAGCGCGTATTCGTCATCGCCATACTGGCGTATCACCCGGCGTGATGGTATGGGGTGCCATTGGTTACACGTCTCGGTCACCTCTTCTTCGCATTGACGGCACTTTGAACAGTGGACGTTACATTTCAGATATGTTACGACCCGTGGCTCTACCATTCATTCGATCCCTGCGAAACCCTACACTTCAGCAGGATAATGCACGACCGCATGTTGCAGGTCCTGTACGGGCCTTTCTGGATACAGAAAATGTTCGACTGCTGCCCTGGCCAGCACATTTCCAGTTCTCTCACCAATTGAAAACGATTGGTCAGTGGTGGCCGAGTAACTGGCTCGTCACAATACGCCAGTCACTACTCATGATGAAATGTGGGATCGTGTTGGAGCTGCATGGGCAGATGTACCTGTACACGCCATCGAAGCTCTGTTTGACTCAATGGCCAGGCGTATCAAGACCGTTATTACGGCCAGAAGTGGTTGTTCTGGGTACTGATTTCTCAGGATCTATGCACCCAAATTGCGTGAAAATATAGTCACATGTCAGTTCTAGTATAATATATTTGTCCAATGAATACCCGTTTATCATATGCATTTCTTCTTGGTGTAGCAATTTTAATGGCCAGTAGTGTATTATAGCAAACATCCTGTAACCAGGAGGGATTTTTATGGACCGGGAAATGTTTTCGTAGCATTCCCTGGGTCATCTAGTCATTCAGGAAGGCACAACAGATCAACACATGTATGCATCTCTCTTTGGGGATCACGTTCACGCCTACATGCTGTTTGTTTTTCCTCGGTAGATGGCAACTATCAGATGGACTATGTAGCATGTCACACATCACGCAGTGTACGCGCAAGATTGGAAGAGCACGATAATGAGTTTGCAGTTCTGTACTGATTACCGAACTCCTTGTATTTAAACGCTGCCGAGGAACTGTGGCACCACTTCGATCGGGCTGCTCGCACCATGGATCCGCAGCCGAGAAACCCAGCACAGCTGGCCAACGGAACTGGAGTCGGCATGGCTGCACATCCTTTCCGCAACCTCATTGATTGTCTTCCTGCATATCTTGCAACGGTCTGCGCTACAAAAGGTCTTTGTTCAAGCTTTTGACAGGTGGTCACATGAACGTGACTGGACAGTGTATAGCCGCGCGGAGTGGCGGCGCGGTTTGAGGCGCCACGTCACAAAGCGGGCCGCCAATGCAGCCCGAGGCTCGAGTCCACACTCGGGCATGGATGTGTGTGTTGTGTTTAGCGTAAGTTACTGTAAGTAGTGTGTAGGTCTATGGACCGATGACCTCAGCAGTTTGGTCCCATAGGAATCGACACACATTTGAATATTCGATTTTGGATAGTGTATAAGCACAGAAAGTGTAGCTTATTCTCTATATATATTATTTTCAGTCATTGTACGCATATGCACTTAACTACAGTATAACTATCGGTCTAGATGTCAGCTGTCCTCAGGCCTCTTACAGTTAACGGGAAAGAAAAGCCAGAGTTAACAACTGTATCATAACTAACATAATAAACTTCAATTCAGTTTACGTTTAGCGTCTAGGTACGATGTGCAAACATATCAACTACCCGCTACTCAATACAAAATACACCCTGTCAGTCCAAAAAACGTGCAAGCTGGATTAATAAAAAAAGTTAAAGTGATGATTTTAAAGCTACCCTAAGCCCCCTCCCCCTACCCACCACTTGACCTCGCTACTTTGTTCAACTGGCGCGTCACGTTTGCGTGAATGTCGGTTATGTCGCAAAAGGATTGACCTTGCATGTGAATTACCCACTTCGTCGTTTTGTGGTAAGATCGTAACGATAACTCCAAGACTCGCGAGTCATTGTTTTTGGTTCAAATTCAAAAATTGGTTCAAATGGCTCTGAGCACTATGGGACATAACATCTGAGGTCACCAGTGCCCTTGAACGTAGAACTACTTAAACCTAACTAACCTAAGGACATCACACACATCCATACCCGAGGCAGGATTCGAACCTTTGACCGTAGCGTTCACGCGGTTCCAGACTGAAGCGCTTACAACCGCTCGGCCACCCCTGCCGGCCATTGTTTTGCTGGGGAGTTAAAGTGTGAAGGGAAAATATTCTGGGGAATAGTTTGAAAACTAGATTTAGAGATGTTGCTCCATTATGATTTGTGACACAACACGGTGACACACTAGGGCCGTACGTCCACAAGTTAACATTACCTGCTCGCGACTCAGTGATCGAATGCACATATTTTGTTTAAGGTTGTTAATTTAATTTGCGACCGTAGTTACTCAACTGACGTCGCTTATATGTCAGCAATAAAATCAGTCTCGCAATGTGTTGGAAGACTATGTATCGTGTCGTAAGTTTTGCTGTACAGCAAGTACACATCACAATTTATAAGTGCTCGAGATCTTTGTAATTGAAGATATGCGCGGAAAAACAGGCTAACTCTGAAATCTAAAAGCTTAGAGGTAAGTGTTGTCATCAGTTGTTGGGTACGGGAACTATCAAAATTGACATTGGTCTCACCCCTAAGTGCTACTGAGGGGTGAAGCCAATGTCAATTTTGAAATTTCCCGTACCCAGCAGCAGATGGTAACACTTATCTCTAATTTTTTACATTTGAGGGTTAGCTCGTTTTTCCGTGCATTTCTTGAATTACGAAATGATAAAATACATGTCGCGCTTTATAACATTTGATGTACCAAATAATTAACTTTAGAATAAGTAACTGTTCAAGAAACACGTGAGTTTAGATTAAAAATTAATGATTATGCATTTTAGTTTTACAACTATAAAAATGATAAAAATAAAAGTAAAATAATAGGAAAGAAAATGGTATGCACCGTTACTTGATCTTACTGTACTGAAGGAAACACTAGCATGGAACGCATCTACCACTGCTCCACTAAACGTTTACCGAGCGAGGTGTTGCAATGGTTAACACACTGGACTCGAATTCGGGAGAGCAACAGTAGAAAACCGCGTCCGGCCATCCAGATTCATGTTTTACGTGGTTTTCCTAAATCGCTTAATTCCAGGACGTTTCCTTCGAAAGGGCTCCGCCGCTTTCCTTCTCCATGATCCGAGCTTGTACTCCGTCTCTAATGACCTCGATCTCGACGGGACGTTAAAAGCTAATCTCCTCCTCCTCCTAAAAATTGTCTGTATTACTAACCGACTAACCAGGATCATGGTCCCACTTGCAGGTTGCTTATTTAACGGGTTTCAGGAGCAACAAAAATTTGATTTTAAACATTTCACATAATTACTGAACGAACTTAAAATTTAAAACGCTGTCATAATTTACTCATTAAGAGGTATAATCGTACGTACGATACCGAGCGGGATGGCGCAGTGGCTAGCGCACTGGACTCGCATTCAGGAGGAGGGCGGTTAAATCCCGCATCCGGTCATCCTGATTTAGGTTTTCCTTGATTTCCCCAAATCGCTTGAGGCAAATGCCGGGAAGGTTTCTTTGTAAGGGCTCGGCCGACTTCCCTCCCCATCCTTCCCTAATCCGATGAGACCGATGACCTCGCTGTTTCGTCTCCTCCCCAAATCAACCGAACCCCAAGCTTCTTCTAAACTTTCCCTAGCTTATGTGATTAACACCAACTATTTAACACTTTAACTCGCACGTATAATAATCAGACTTCAAGCTGTATTATACGAGGGCCGTTCAGAAAGTAACCTCCGGTTGATTTAAAAAAATACACCAAGTTAAATAAAAATATTTTAATATATACATCTTACAACTACATCTTTGCACTATTTTTCTACATAGTCTCCATAGCGATTGAGGCACTTATCGTATCTCTTCACAAGCTTTGAAATTCCTTCTGCATAAAAATCACCCGCTTGTGCCTGGAGCCAGCCTGTGACCGCATCTTTGAGCTCTTCGTCGTCATCAAACCGCTGTGACCCGAGCCATTTCTTCAAATGCATGAAGAGGTGATAATCACTTGGCGCCAGGTCTGGGCTGTAAGGTGGATGGTTGATAACGTCCCACTTGAAGGACTCAAGAAGGGCCGTTGTTCTGCGAGCAGAGTGAGGACGGGCGTTATCGTGCAAAAAAACGATACCGGAAGTAAGCATACCACGGCGTTTGTTCTGTATAGCCCGTCGTAACTTTTTTATTGTTTCACAGTACACGTCTTGATTAATGGTCGTACCACGTTCCATGAATTCAACCAATAACACCCCTTTGGCATCCCAAAACACCGTTGCCATCAGTTTTCTGGCAGAAAAATCTTGCGAGGCTTTTCTTGGTTTGGTAGGCGAATTTGAATGTGCCCACATCTTTGATTGTTCTTTTGTCTCAGGGTTCACGTACTTAATCCAGGTTTCGTCACCGGTCACGATTCTGTTTAACAATGGTTCTCCTTCGTCCTCATAACATGACAGAAAGTCTAATGCAGAGGCCATTCTTTGAGTTTTGTGGTGGTCGGTAAGAATTTTGGGCACCCATCGTGCACAGAACTTACGGTAACCCAATCTTGCTGTCACTATCTCGTACAAGAGAGTCTTAGAAATCTGTGGAAAACCAGTAGACAACTCCGACATTGAGAAACGTCGATTTTCACGAACTTTTGCATCAACTGTCTGAACGAGTTCGTCAGTCACCAGTGATGGTCTACCACTCCTCTCTTCATCATGAACGTTTTCTCGTCCACTTTTAAATAAACATACCCATTCACGGACAACTCCTTCACTCATAACTTTTGGTCCATACACGGCACAAAGCTCACGATGAATAGCTGCTGCAGAATATCCTTTGGCTGTAAAAAACCTTATGACAGCACGCACTTCACATTTGGCGGGGTTTTCTATTGCAGCACACATTTCAAACTGCCACAAAAACTAAACTAGCGCAGGTACGACGTTCACTCGACCACGGCTTGATGCCGACTGACCTGTTGAGTGCGTGAACGCACAGATGGCATCGCTACTCCCCCCACAACCCGCACTGTGACCAATCGGAGGTTACTTTCTGAACCGCCCTCGTAGATAGGAGTCCAATTCTTTAAAGAATCGGGGGTTTAGCTATATTTTTAATACTGTAATCATAATAACGTGCATAAACAATCATTGACTCAAAATAATTTTAATGCTGATGCCACCACGATCACGAGATCTCACTGACACATCATATGTCAGCACTTGAGAAAGAAAGGATTTTTCAAAAAGATCTACCCGGTATCTCTGGAGTGCATCGTTCACAAAAATTAATATAGAAATCTGTGGCTAATTTTAACTTCCTCGAGAAAAATAAAGGGTTACTCTGGCACTGGTTGTAGGTCTCTGATTCAAGTGACTGCTGTAGGGGTCGTCCAAGTCCATACTAGTACTTTGCCAAATTAGGGTCAGTTCGGGAAAGCGGCAAAGCAGCTACAAAAGCCGTTGGGCACTCTTTTTCTCAACAGGAACAATTCAGTTACAGCAGTGAAAAGAGACTTCAACCGAGAGTCCAGCAATGCGCCTCTTACGGGTCAAAGCGTTCGTCAATGGCACTAGTAGTTTCAAGATACTGGTTATTTAGGTACAGGATTTCCTTATGCCGTCCCCCTGCACTCATTCAAGCCGTAGAGCGTGCCAGCAGAGAGTTGGCCATTTCTCATGTGTGTTCCTGGAGTGTTTTTCGGCAAAGTTCATTTTTCAAACAATAGAAAACTGCTACCGTTCTCTTCTTGATGGTGATAACAATGTGTATACTTTTGTGAATTCATTCTGGACAGGTTGGTGGAAGATAATTTAGTGCAATTATCAGGATACCTTCCACGTATGTGAGAAGGTGAGCCACGAAAACGTAATGGTATGAACTCAGCAGTTACATACCCTTGTCGAATACAAGAGTGAATCTCCAAACTTTCGCGTTTGCAACGTTACCGAGAAAAGATCTACATCCTGTTTTTCATTTTTTATTTTTTTATATTATTTTATTTTATTTTTTAAGGAAGAGACGGGTAAAGGAATCGCCTACTTGGACATGTTGGAGATCTGAGATTTTTCATGCCGAAATTTTCACTTTTTAAGAGGAAGGAGCATAAGGGCATAGCATCTGTTAACAATGAGCTGCCACAGCGACGGATCGGTCATAAGAAACGTATGGATCTTGCAGTTCTCCAGTGGCCTGCGACGTCGCCTTATCTCACAGTATATGATTTATGTAAAACTACTCCTATGTGTGTTCCATTCCAGTGACTAGGGAGAAATGCGACGCTGCATAGAAGCAGCAGTCAGATACAGATCCCAAATATATGGGTGAGTTTGACTACCATATTGACATTTGTTGTACTTTCAGTAGAGGGCACACGTAACGTAAGTCTGAGACAATATATACATTTTCAAAATCGAATGGTTCTTTTGGAAATAAAGAAAAAAAACCTTTGTCGTCCGAAGACATAGCCTTATCAGCTCTGATGAATCCGTTTTTGAAATACCATGAACAACAAGATGTATGTACCGGTAGCAGATTACGTGAGACGTGTTACAAAATTAAAAAAGGAAATAAAATGTTTCCAGAACAATTCTCTTACTCTACAGCAGAGAATCCGCTATTCTGAAAGTGCTGTAGAGGCTCGAATACGTTATGGTGGAGGATGATTGGTGGGAATGAGTTAGAAGCCACACGCAATATGTACAGGGTGTTTCAAAAATGACCGGTATATTTGAAACGGTAATAAAAACTAAACGAGCAGCGATAGAAATACACCGTTTGTTGCAATATGCTTGGGACAACAGTACATTTTCAGGCAGACAAACTTTCGAAATTACAGTAGTTACAATTGTCAACAACAGATGGCGCTGCGGTCTGGGAAACTCTATAGTACGATATTTTCCACATATCCACCATGCGTAGCGATAATATGGCGTAGTCTCTGAATGAAATTACCCGAAACCTTTGACAACGTGTCTGGCGGAATGGCTTCACATGCAGATGAGATGTACTGCTTCAGCTGTTCAATTGTTTCTGGATTCTGGCGGTACACTTGGTCTTTCAAGTGTCCCCACAGAAAGAAGTCACAGGGGTTCATGTCTGGCGAATAGGGAGGCCAATCCACGCCGCCTCCTGTATGTTTCGGATAGCCCAAAGCAATCACACGATCTTCGAAATATTCATTCAGGAAATTAAAGACGTCGGCCGTGCGATGTGGCCGGGCACCATCTTGCATAAACCACGAGGTGTTCGCAGTGTCGTCTAAGGCAGTTTGTACCGCCACAAATTCACGAAGAATGTCCAGATAGCGTGATGCAGTAATCGTTTCGGATCTGAAAAATGGGCCAATGATTCCTTTGGAAGAAATGGCGGCCCAGACCAGTACTTTTTGAGGATGCAGGGACGATGGGACTGCAACATGGGGCTTTTCGGTTCCCCATATGCGCCAGTTCTGTTTATTGACGAAGCCGTCCAGGTAAAAATAAGCTTCGTCAGTAAACCAAATGCTGCCACATGCATATCGCCGTCATCAATCCTGTGCACTATATCGTTAGCGAATGTCTCTCATGCAGCAATGGGAGCGGCGCTGAGGGGTTGCCGCGTTTGAATTTTGTATGGATAGAGGTGTAAACTCTGGCGCATGAGACGATACGTGGACGTTGGCGTCATTTGGACCGCAGCTGCAACACGGCGAACGGAAACCCGAGGCCGCTGTTGGATCACCTGATGCACTAGCTGCGCATTGCCCTCTGTGGTTGCCGTACGCGGCCGCCCTACCTTTCCAGCACGTTCATCCGTCACGTTCCCAGTCCGTTGAAATTTTTCAAACAGATCCTTTATTGTGTCGCTTTTCGGTCCTTTGGTTACATTAAACCTCCGTTGAAAACTTCGTCGTGTTGCAACAACACTGTGTTCTAGGCGGTGGAATTCCAACACCAGAAAAATCCTCTGTTCTAAGGAATAAACCATGTTGTCCACAGCACACTTGCACGTTGTGAACAGCACACGCTTACAGCAGAAAGACGACGTACAGAATGGCGCACCCACAGACTGCGTTGTCTTCTATATCTTTCACATCACTTGCAGCGCCATCTGTTGTTGAAAATTGTAACTACTGTAATTTCGAAAGTTTGTCCGCCTGAAAATGTACTGTTGTCCCAAGCATATTGCAACAAACGGTGTATTTCTATCGCTGCTCGTTTAGTTTTTATTGCCGTTTCAAATATACCGGTCATTTTTGAAACACCCTGTATAATCCCGTTATTATGCGCAGCACATCGTAATATAACTCAAGCCCATACAAGGCTGGGCTGGAAGGTGGGCCTCGGCCCACGGACCCCGACAGCGAATTTTGTCTGAGGACTCTGGCCACTGCTATACGTACCGCGGCCCGAGCATGGCGCAACATTCCTTACTCAGCGCTCCCTGCCGTCACGTGGGAGGTGCCAGGCTGACACGGTCTGCTGAGTTTGGGGAACTGCATCGAATGATGCCGTGTCGAATGACGGACGCAGACATCCACGGTTGATCCTCAGACCAGCAGCTGGTTAGTGACGGCTGGCGATGACGATAGGACTAGTGGCACGGTGGATAGGAGGGCCTCAGTTCGGTTCATCAAGCGGCTGCTGGACCCCCTCGGCAGGTGGTCCCGTGAGGATGACAGCAGAGCGGCAGTGACCTGACAGTGAAGGCCAACACTGACAGCTGACGACTCGATAACTCACTGATTCGACGAATTCCCAGCCTGTCCAGACGGTCAGTATTTATTCTTATTAAAACGTGTTTGTTGAGTAGTTGGGATGCACAAGTCGCGTGTGCCTTGTGCCGGAGTGAGTTTACGGGTACTGGTCAACAGGCAAACACTGAGGCACGGAGAGAGCCATTGCGCAATGCTGTGTCGACGTTCCGTCGCAAGTGGCCCGTATTGCGGCATCGAGCCGATCTGTCGTTACACCTCCTGACAAATCAAAACCGAGTACGTGTGTAACCTCCCCCTCACTTATCGACCTTAATGACAGTGAAAAATTAAACCGCGTGTACCTAATGGAAATCTGGGAAAAGCAATCGTCACCGAAGTTAATCTGTCGGTAAAGAGGGAGGAACGGGTTACATCTAAATGAAAGGAAAAATGCAAATGAAACTGGTGGAAATTAATTTTGAAAAGGGGTAAAGTTAATGAAGAAAGTAAATGTGCGGCCGTTACGTTAACAATTAACTAGCGGTAATTAGATATTTGAGATTTGGGGGAAATTACGGTCGCCAGTCCTAAGGACAATTACTATAGTAACTGAAAAAGAAAGGTAACTACACATATAATTAGCACTAGAAGCGTGGCAACTGAAGGTTGACACGTGTAGTGTGAAAACTGAAAGTTTGTCAGAAGTAATAAATTTAGCTACACTCTGACTTAATTTAGCAAAAGAATTAATAAAACCGGAAAATCGAAAGTTAATTTAGTGACTGAAATTAATAAGAAGCTTTCTTTCTTAAGCACATCGAAATTCAGTAAAATACGGTTAGTCTTGGACTACCTCAACAATCATTTCAAAAGCTACTTGAATCTACGCAATTTAGAAATAAGAGATTTAGCTTTCAACTTGAATTAAATGATTCTGAACAATTTACAATAGTAAAATTTAGTACGTACCAAGCTGAGCTGCAGTCACGGGTAAGCTAAAATACGGTAACAAAACTCTCACTCTTAATTTGTGCTTGCGTAATCTAAATATTGTAGCCAGCTATGAATACTTAAACTGAACTTTGAAATTAAAGCAGTGAAATGGAATGATTGTACTCTAATGCTGGCGTCTGAATTTCAACGACACTCGGGTTCATTTCGGAAAAGGAAGGGACCCTGCTTGGTAATGCAATTGGGACAATGAGCAACAAAGGTTCATGCTAAGTTGCTGTAATTTTACGAGGCAAATGGAACAGTTTGAAAAGCTGAGGTCTGCCATACAGACGAAACTGGCTCTTGATGTGCGCCAGCTAATGCTTCCCGTCCGTGACACCATGTCAGAAACTATCATCGCAAGTCGAGCGCAATTACATGCTGCCAAACCCCGAAAGCGCGGCAACTCGCGGGGGGCGTCACACACACACACACACACACACACCTGCTCAAGCGCACTACCCCAGCCAGACCCTCCTTCTCCCTGCCCAGCCCGCGCTCCACGCGGCAGAGTTCACACTACCAAAGATCCTACACACTTTCGTTCTTCACACGACCTATCGATGTATTCGTTCGATAGCATAGTTTTCCCTAGGCAAGACCCAGCGTAAAATACAAATAATATTTACAAAACAAATCAATTATACATCGACATATATATATATATATATATATATATATATATATATATATATATATATATATATATAGTAAAACAATTACAATGAAGAGACAGAAATGTCATATCTTGAGGTAACAAAACAAGGAAAAAAAATTATAGTAAAATAGATGGAAATAGGAGGATATGCATTTCCGGCGTTACACGTGGGTGGGATTCGAAACCAAAAAGTAAAAATCTCTTACTGACATTTGTTTTTCATGAACTCCCATTCTTCAACTCAGCCTACGAGCTGTTTCCAGAATGACTCTTTCGCTCGTCAACCCAGTGTGCGGTGTTCACGCTCTTCCTGTCAGATTAAAACAGCTGCAGTTTCGAAATTGAGAGAGAATTACAGGCAGAATTAAGCTTGTAAAGGCGAGTGTGAGTCGTGCTGGGTAGCTCAGCAAGTAAGAACATTTCGCCGCGCGGGATTAGCCGAGCGGTCTGGGGCGCTTCAGTCATGGACTATGCGGCTGATCCCGGCGGAGGTTCGAGTCCTCCCTCGGGCATGGGTGTGTGTGTTTGTCCTTAGGATAATTTAGGTTAAGCAGTGTGCAAACTTAGGGACTGATGACCTTAGCAGTTAAGTCCCATAAGATTTCACACACTCCATCAAGAACATTTCCCACGGATTACGAGGTTCTGGGTTCCAGTCCTGACCTGGGTTCCAGTCCTGCCAGAAAATTTCACAATACTAAATTTCGAAGTATTATCAAATGGTCACATGCGCTTCTGTCGTGCTGTTGTTACAGTATCAACTTTCTCATTTCAGGTACGTGGTTCCGTTCATTATTCTGCATGCAGTTAAACACACTAAGATCCTCAGAACTCTTATAGGTTTACATAATCCCTACTACAAAATGTTGCATCGCACATTGCCTCTACATTAAGAGATACATAAAATAAATAATACATGGACTTACATGCAGGCGTCTTAATGTAATGACAGGCTGCGACATATCATGTAAAAATTTATTATGCGTGGTTTACTCTGTTATGTACTCTAGAGTAAAATATTTTGAATTATTTTAAACCCGTTTTATATATAGTACTGAAATTTAAATTAATGCATTATTAACGTTAGTGTTTCTCAACGTAATGACGAGATAATATGAAACATTTGCCATTTTATTGTACGTAGTTCAAATGGTTCAAATGGCTCTGAGCACTATGGGACTTAACATCTTAGGTCATCAGTCCCCTAGAACTTAGAACTACTTAAACCTAACTAACCTAAGGACATCACACACATCCATTCCCGAGGCAAGATTCGAACATGCGACCGTAGCAGTAGCGCGGTTCCGGACTCAAGCACCTATAACCGCTCGGTCACACTTATGTAAGACGTTTGTTTCTTATTTCTAATGTCCTTTTTAATTTCCATAGCTTGAATTACTTGAACTGTGTTCTAACAGATTATTTGTTTACTTTATGCATAACCACTGTTGATAATGGTTTCCAGGCCGAAACAGAATGTGTGTAAAATAAAAGGGCAACTGATGTTGAAATTCTATTC
Source organism: Schistocerca nitens (assembly GCF_023898315.1). NCBI lineage: Eukaryota > Metazoa > Arthropoda > Insecta > Orthoptera > Acrididae > Schistocerca > Schistocerca nitens. The sequence continues at coordinate 205,165,572 of NC_064619.1, forward strand.
TGATGATTCTCTGTAACTGCTTATCACCTTTGTCTTCACGCTCATCACGCTAAACATGCTGGTCAAGATAGAATTGATTAGTTACTCTACTGAAACTATGTAACAACAAACACACTTAGCCCGAGAATCAAAATACGTAATTTATATTCGACTGCGCATTTATCCATGATAGGCGTGGACACGTGACGGTGTTATGTGACAGTATGGCTTCCCTTATGAATTTTGCATCAGCACGTCAACTGCGTTGTTAATCTTTTCTTCTCTAGATTCGGCATCATCAATGTTCTGCCCCTGGGCAGGTGTTCACATATGTATCTCTCTATGCAGTCCTCCCATGTGCTACACTTTTCATTTTCTCATTATCGTTTCCTATCCTCATTCTATCCAGCACCTGGTATCTTCTGCTTGTTGTTTTTGTTGTTGTTGTTGTCGTTCTTCTTCTTCCAATCACCGTTTCTTCCATAACATCCATCGGCAAACCATCTCTTCTCATCTAGTGTCCAAGCCACGTCTGGCTCCTCTTCGTGACTACCTTTACAATTTCTCTCTCTTCACTCACTTTTCTCAATACCTCCTCATTCTATTCTTTCCATCCTTCTCCAAATACACATCTAAAATGATTCCATTCTTCTTTCTTCATCAGTGTCCATGTCTCAGCTTCGTACAGTGCCACGCACCATTTGAAGCACTTCGCCAGTCTCTTCCTCAGGTCCAGACTGTACTCTGAAAGCCAGTACGATGGGTTTGAGTCGGTAGTGCCAATAAAACATCCAGCGGATTCCATCGTGTTGGCACGTATCATCCATGTAGCTAAATCTTCGAGTATGTTGGCAGTGAAATTACCGCTCCTAATCCTAAATTGCTGCAATACGACTACCAAACGCCGATTTTGTGTCAGCTTGTTATTGTCTGATATTATGCCTATTTACACTCGATGTCAACGTGGTACATTATCAAAAGCTCATTTTTCGCCGTGAAAGCGTATGAACCGTTCTCAAACACATTTGCTACTCATCATTTCTGTGAGGTACATTATATCGACGCAATATGCGGCTTCTTCACTTTTTTTGTCTTTGCAGTGACTTGTGGAACAAGTCTTTACACTCAGTGTATTAGCATGACATTCGCAGGTACGTTTGCTTCAGATCAGTACATTCGATATCAGATTTCTCTCATCGAGATGTTTCTCCATGAGCATGAATATATTTCCAAGTTTTCTGTTCAGTTATTAAAGAACTCTCTACATAATTTAGCCTTATTTTGTATAAGGAAACACGGGACACGGGACACCAATTTCTCTATTTATTTTATGTGATCGCCACATTACTGCATTGTGTTTCTTCGTTCCATGAAACTGAAAACTGGGCCGCCGTCATCTTTCAGTGCACAGTTTGGCTTCCTCTCGTCGGTCGCAGTTTCAGTTAACAACGGTACGTCACGGCTGTCGCAAAGTAAACATATGACTGGCAACCCAGTTCCAGTAACCAGTTTGCCGGCCGGGGTGGCCGAGCGGTTCTAGGCACTACAGTCTGGAACCGCGCGATCGCTACGGTCGCAGGTTCGAATCCTGCCTCGGGCGTGGATGTGTGTAATGTCCTTAGGTTTAAGTAGTTCTAAGTTCTAGGGTACTGATGACCTCAGAAGTTAAGTCCCATAGTGCTCAGAGTCATTTAAACCAATAACCACTTTGGTTCTACAGCATAGGTATTTCCTACGTGACAAATTTGAACACCACTTCCTATTCACATTTATTGAGACCTATTGTGAAGGTCCGAACACTGGGCTGAATTTTATTAATAGCTTGGAAACTTACCATTTCATCTGGTGCTTATTAGTCAATGTTCTCTGGAGTGTAACATTTCAGAATCAGTGTCAACAATGTCTCTTAAAAAAATAAACATATAGTTTTTCGATATATTATTACACCTCCCCCAAACTCCACCAGGTGCTTAGGTTTCACAATTTTACCCCGCAGAAACAGATATTCGACTCGACGAATTCTTGGACCCAGGGGAACTTCTCAACGCTTGCTATGTGCGCCGAGAGACACCGCATTTACAGGGAGATCACTAACATTTACTCCTGTTTTTCCACTGAAAACATCGTCTAAAATAAATGAGTTATATCTCAGCAGTTATAAAATATAAAAAATACTCTGCACGAATAGAAATAATGAAATACGATTTTCTGTGTATAACGGATTAGTCGAGGACTAGACGCAAGTGTTACAGAACTTAGCAGTAAACTGTATTTTATAAAATTTAAAAGACGCTCTTTTAATTTAAAAATATAATAGATGAGGTAAAACCTATCACTGTGTGTGTAGACGCCTAGATGAAAGCGGGAAGCGGAGTAGAAACTGTAGGAAAACTGACCGTCAGGTCGACGCTAATTGGATTTGTATTGAGACTAATAGCACCTCTTTGACTCGCAAAAACTACACACTGAAGAACTCACAACAAGTCCGTGCTTTTTCTTCACGGAATGCAGCAGTAGACGATCCACCACAAGTCATTTGCTAGTGATGGCACGAAACACATTCCTGTCGCGTAATTGCTATACGTATCCACATCCTGCTTTCTTGGCGAAGAATGAGAAAAGGCGTTCCTATACCCTTCATAGGGGTGAGAGAAAATGAGCATAGTTCTCACTTGTCCTTGGCAGTGCTACTCAGCAAATAAGCTGTATCAAAGTAATCCCCGACGGCAAGGGACGCCGCGCCGTGAATGAGATCAACGTTTCTTTTCCTTTAGGAGATTGGAATGAGGCAAGGAGGAACTTGTTAAGGCCCGGTGTGCCCGTGAAGGCGGGTGTTGGGTCGCGGTGACTGACGTTGCAATAGGCTAACCGTGAAGTGCAGCGGTTGCTCGTTATGGGCGCAGTCGAGCTAATATACGGGCAATCTACGAAAGAAAGAAACGGGCTATACGAGGAAGGTATCAATGAGGACACATTCGGAACTTTTTGCTTGTTATCTCACTAACGCTGCAATTTCTTACCAGGGATGGCTGTATCCTGCTAATCTGCACAGAATTGTTTACCAGGGGAAAAGAAATAACTGCTTTTAAATTATTTTTTGTTCGTCTTTATCAGGTCATTTACACACAAGGGTGGACACCAAAAGCCAACAAATTGTCATTCCTAATACGGTGTACTCAAACTGTTGGCACTCAAAACAGTATCCAATCGTCACGGGAGGGATAAATGTATGTCCTGTATGGTTTTGAAGGGAACCTTATTTCATTCTTCCTCCAAAAAGGTGTAAGTAGAGGCAACGATGATAGAGGTGAAAGGTAATCACGGACTTTTCTCTTCAAAATAGACCACAAAGGCTTGACCATATTGAGACTCGGTGTCTGTTGTGACCAAGGGGCATGTGACGATTCATCCTTGTGCTTACAATACCAATCTGGTCACTGCCAGCTGCGTCGACAACGTTCAAATGGTTCAAATAGCTCTGAGCACTGTGGGACTTAACACCTGAGTTCATCAGTCCCCTAGAACTTACAACTACTTAAACCTAACTAACCTAAGTACATCACACAAATCCATGCCCGAGGCATGATTCGAACCTGCGACCGTAGCAGTCGCGCCGTTCCGGACTGAAGCGCCTAGAACCCCTCGGCCACCGCGGCCGGAGCGTCAACAACAGCTCTGTCTTGTTGGAACACTGTATTACACTGGGGGAAAAATATTGTACCATGGATTGGAGCCAAAATCGTCATATAATCGTTGGCAGTAAAGCAACATTGCAGAGTAATCAAGGAATCCAAGGAATTCCACGATATGGCTGCCCAAAACATCACCGAACCTCCGTTGTATTTCACTCTTCGGTCGTCAACTCGGCCACAATTTGGAAACAGTGTGCTGCAAGACTCATCTGACCAAATGACTTTCTTTGATTGCTCTACAGCCATTCATCGCTGATCAGTGGTTTTGAAATTCCAGCTTGCTCTGCAATTCCCGGCTTCTGGATCTCCCTTGGTGTTGTTTTGGTGCTATGAGCCATCGCGAGTGTGACACCGAGTTCTACTGTGACCTCTGCAACCGTCGTCCTCTTATTTTTTGTCACAATCCTCTTTAATGAGCGTCGGTCAACGATCACTCAACACAGTTTTTTTTCTGCTTCGCGACTTAGTGGATGACTTTTTTCGCTTTCTCAGTACGCGGCATAAATCTTCGATCCGCTGTCTCCTACAACACCAAACACTTCGGAAACCCACCATGCAAACACCAACGATATGCCCACGTTCGAAGTTACTTAGCTGTGACATAATGCACTCGCAGTTACACAGAACATTATTCTGACCACGGCTAACAGAAGCGTATTGAAGACATTGCACAGATGCCGTTCGTAGTCAAATGTTACAACGCACCCTTCAGGTTTGGCTAGCATCTGGGCATTTATGTTCAAACATGCATTCTCACAGTGTTTCTGTATTTTTGTCCAATCCCTATACATATTCAGCAAGTAGCTATACAGTGACAGGCGGAGTGTATTTCGCACCAAAATTAGCGATGCTATCTCCTGTCCCATTCGTGAAGTGAGTGAGGGAAAATGATTGTATGTGTTTGTATGCTCTCTGATCTCTCTTTCCTTATTCTCGTGGTCCCCACGTGAAATATGCAATGCGGCAGCAAAACGTTCGTTCAGTCTTCTATGATTAGATGTTTTGTAAATTCATCCAGCAGGGCTCCATGAGAACTACGTCACCTTTCCACCAAGGATTCCCAGTTAAGTTTCGTGTTCGATGTGTATCGTCATATCTACTTGACAGGATCTCCAAACACTGGAACAATACTCTAGGATTGGTCGCACGAACGACTTGTATGCCATTTTCTTCACAGATGCATTCACTATCCGAGAACCTTTCCATCAGGTCGAAGTAACCTGTTAGCTTCACTAAATCACTTTTGTCCTAGTTCTTTTTCATATAGCTTCTTATTATTAGCCCTAAATGCTGATATGATGTGCTCTTGCTATCGGATACTGCTCAAAATAAAGGAAGCCATGAATGTTGTGGTTAGCTAAAGTTTAAAAATAAAAAAAGACGTATGGTTGGATGTTTAGCGTCATAGAAGACGGAACAGCAGCTCGGGCAGGAGAATAACGTGGAAGGATATCAACGGCGTCTTTTTCACAGGAATCATACCGGTATTTGTCTTAAGCGATTAGGAGAAACCGCTGAGCTCTTGAAATTGGATGGTCTGACGACGACGTGCACTGACATTTTCAGCAATGCGCGTCTAGTATACTGCCATACGCCAGCTCCTTTGCTGCTAGCTAAAGTTTAAAAGTGCGACCATCGGCTCAGAATATTAACCAGGGGCTGGTACCGGACATGAACTCTTCTCCCAGAGTTACAGAAAATTCTTTTGTTGTTATTTGTCTTGTTTATCGAACCATACTGTGATATGCATCGAAGGCCTCTAGGTGAGGGGGGGGGGGTTGGGGCGGTGGGGGGGGAGGGGGGGATTTGCCTAATGACATGATCTAAGATAAGGATATCTAAGGGAGTTGTGGGTTTGGGAATCTACGTTAACGTGGTACGAATTTAAACACAGCTACATAGCAATATAATGCCAAAGAGAATAGGCGCGTATATTACAGCTCAATAACTGTGATTTGATACCACCTGCAATCGGAGAAGTAAACGGAAAAGAGAGCTCACCATTGTTTGGGGAACATACATCAGAAGACTACCATGTTAATTCAAACAGTGATTAGACAACAAATAAATAAGCGTCCGTTACTGGGCCGTATAAAATCAAAAATTAAGATTGATGCGACTTTTGAATGGGGACCCTTCACTGTCACAAATTTTGGACCAAGCCATTCCGTTGTATTTCGAATGTTCCACGTTCCTTCTGTCAAACGCAGAAATGATTATCCTTGATAGCTATCCGGTGTCAGTGGAATATTAAAAATGATCGGTACGCAGTTTTATCAACGCAGTTATCAACTACCTACTCGCCTGAAATTTTCATATTAGAGGTTGAAGCTCAGCGTGCTGTCCTTCACAGCAGACTGAAAGATGCCAAACCATTGCCCCTTAATCAACGGACAATTTCCGTGACCACGTCCCACAGTTTTCTATGGACATTGATGATTGGCTACCTTGGAAATTCTTTAACTTATTGCACTATGGATGAATGTCAAGAAATTTGCCTTCAGTGCGACGCCGATGCAGTGGGAATTCGGGAAAACGGTAGATATTGGTGTAAGTGGTATTGTGGCACATGCTTATGGAGGACCTCGCAGCACGCCAAATACACCCGAAATGGTCGAGTTCAGGTCGAAAAATTCTTTGCTTGCTTCTGAGTTAATTTTGCTTTCCTCAGTTGTAAATGTTTCGAATAATGATGCCTGCAGACGTCGAATGCATTGAGGACGGTACCGTGCTAAGTATGCTGCACTGCATAGATTGTCCGAGTCCTCACCGGTCTCAAGCAATTCCTATATAGGGCATCTTTTCTGGTTAAAGCTGTACAGAACAACTGCGAGACGTTCGTTTCTCCTAGATAATTCAGTTTGATGCAAATATCCGCATGGTTCTTGGTACAAATCGCCTATTGACAAAGAAGCACCTGTGCCAGGGGTTCATTAGCTACTGCCGCATAAAACTCGTTAGCTTCTGCCGCCTAATACTCACTTAAAGACAGAGAAGGAAAGCAATTAACCCTCAGCGTCTTCCATCCACTTAAAGTTGCTGATGGGCCGTGTATAGACAAGAATTTCATTGTACACTGTGTTCTTGCGAGGTATTTGTCTTTCCCCCATTACCCTCAGAGCTCCATGCTTGCAATCAACATTATGGCAGTTATACTGGTTATCAATGGTCTAGCATTTCACATTTAAAATGGCTTATCTCGCACTTATATTAACCTGTGATCTTGCAATGTTAAACAGTTAAATTGTTGATCGGTTTTTCTTTACTGTCTGTTGAATCCTTAAATTCCTTTTTCATCTCGACCATTTAGGTCCACTGCAGATGCAAATGCATTAAAGAGAGGTGCAACACAGCAGTTATTAGAATTAAACTTTCCTCAGCTTCGGCTAATTTTTACTACAGGCGTTGCTGTTTCAGTAATGTTAGGGGTTCCAAAATGACTTCTTGAAATTTAAATTCCTAATGAACAAAAAGTATATATCTGTACTTTTCGAAAAACAGAGCTAAAAGCCTCATGAGGAGCTTATCCGAAAAGCAAGAAACTGGATTATGTTGCAGAAGTTATAAAGATCAGTTTGCCGGAGCTTCTTCACTGTCTGACTTCTACACAACATTAAAGACATATTGGTAGAAACACTACGAAAATTGATAAGTAGCTGTTTCTGACAGAAACGTGATTTTGTTGACTTTTTATAAACACTTTTCTTGTGTGGTATATTACCAGACGTATCGGTACACCTGACAGGCCCCATGGGGATATTGTGTTCGGGCCGAGAATAAATGTGCTCCTGAATCTACACCACATAGGGTGAGTGCAATGACTCTTAGTGCCGAATACGTAGTTTAACAGTACTCCAAATTCGGAAGTTTGTATTCACTGCACCCTCTATCATAAAATGTGCCTCGTCCATAGAATATCGCCCAGCCACATGTCATCAATTTCGACCCATGTCAGAAACCGAAGGGCAAATTCAGAACGTTGCTACGGATCATGAAGTTTCAGCTACTGAACCGTTTGGATCTTGTACGGGTACCAGTGTAATATAGACCGAAAAACTTTCCATATTGTTGACCATGGGAAGGACAATCCTCGTGACAGTGAACGAGCGCTAGCATTACCCAGGACATGTCCAGCATGGTCAGTTACAGCAACAGTAACTTAGTCAGTAACTTCCACCGAGATAGGATGCCTTCCTCATCCAGACACCATACCAAGCTCACCTGTGTCTTCGAATTTCATTATCATCTTCTTTAATCCTTTTAATAACATGGGGGATTTCCTCAGTTCTTTAAGTTACCGGCACTCTCTCAATGCAGCACAGTGATTGCTGACGTTCACATAAAACATTTTCGCTAACAAAGTACGGTATCTCTTCCCGGTAGCCACACTGCTCACTCCTGTTACGGCTTGTCAAATGACAGCGTGGATCTCATATCCTCATTCAAAGAGCGTACAGCGGCAGATTTGCACCTGGTGGCAGCAATTGTTTGCTAATCCTTCGACTTTAGATACTAGTAGACTGGCCTTGCTGTGCAGAAGCTATAGGGCTCGTGTGGCTCCAACATAAACCACGTGACTGTTGGCAAAACGTGGCGGAATTTCAAATCAGCGGTCTGCCATCCTATGCTTGTATCGTATTTTCCCCACATTTATCAATTGACTGCCAAACGCTTCCAACAAAAATTACTTTTTTATTTGCGAAAAGTTATGCCAGAACTACATTTGACCTGGATTGGTTCACAGTACCAATTATAAAATCTAACAAATACATCGAACGCCACTCTGGTGGGCAGCGGGACGAAATTACTATAAACTATCAATTAAAGAAAAATGTTAAAATTCTTTTAAACAGTAAGAGTGGGCTCGTGTCAAAACTTAAAACATTGGATTCGCCACGTTTTGAGCTCTAGTCACTTATAAAAGAAAATGGGATATGGGAATTATTCTAACAACATTCAGACTTACAGGCATTGGAAGCACAGACTTCAGAAGATGAGGCATCATCTGACGAACGCCTTCTGGTGTGTGATTTACGGAGCTTAGGACTCTTCGATTTCATATGCTCCGGAAAATTAAAAAGTGTCGGGATAGCATCACTACTTAGCCATTTCCCTTCAGTCTTAGCCCTATAAAAACATCAGGATTAAAATTGACAGACACTGTAAATATAAATTATAAATATACATTGTAAATAATAACTAACCTATCAAAACACTTCTCCTCGAAGTGCTTCGAGCAAAGGCGCGTACATGCAGATGGCTTAAAGTTTTTCCGTTTCAGGGCCTTTATCCAAAGCTGCCTTCGGTTTTCATCCTTATGGAACCTATGAGTAGGAACGAGGAACAGTTATACTTACTTCTGTAACCGAATTATCACAGATACTTTCCAAAATGTATTATGAGTCTGACTTTACAGGCATCACTTTCAACACTTTAATTTACGTGATACCCTATTTCAAGTGTAAAAAACATATAAAAGTCACTTCAGCAGATTTCAATAAACGCATCTGCACTATTATAGAAACATACGTGAAATGTAATGCCATTTCCCCCGACAAAACTCTGAGCACAGCCATAAGCGTAACACGAAACAACCATGTTTTGCCAACATTCACGTGACTTCAGCCCAGAGATGTTGGAGCCACGAAAAAGACGTCGGGGCCAGTCTATTATATTTATGGTCGAAGAGCTAATCTGATTTCCTGCGTAAATAGGTTCCCGCATTAACACGTTAGCATATCTACCAAGTTCCGTACCGTAGGATAATTACAGTCTGTAGTGAACCTCTGTGAGTCACTGCACTATAATTATAACCACCCAGTTCGACTGATGACACAAGCTCACAAATGAGTCAGTAATCAAATTGAACGTGGAATCTGCAAATATGTGCATTGCTTTTTTAATTGTCTGGGGATTCTTTCTTTGTTACTGGCATCACGAGAACCCATACGTGCATTTCTCGACATGTCACGAGTCTTCCTTGTGTCCTGGCATTGCAACGTGTTAAGGATAGGGCGCACAGGTGGATACTAGGTAACTGCCGTTTTGTTACAAAACGGACTGCATTGCGAAGGTACTTGAATGTTGATCAGTGTTATGGAACCCATACCAGGTCGGGTTAAAAGGAAACATTGAGTGTGCGTAAAGAGGGGCGGTGCGAAATTCACATTGTCAAGAGTGTGCAGAGAGTATCAAATTCACGGTATTACATCTCACCACGGAAAACAAAGTGGCAGACGACCGAGAGCAGCGCCGTTTGCCTAGAATTTGTCATTACTAATAGACAAGTAACGCAGCGTGAAGTAATCGCAGAAAACAATGTGGGCTTTTACGCTTTTAGCCCAAAAGCCTGTGCAGTAACTACACAGGAATAAGAGTACTGGACTCAGCATACAAGGTGTATGCAAAGATTTTAAGACTTAAAAACATAGCTTAAGCAGTACTGCATGAGGAACAAATGGGTTTTAGAAAAGGATGCTGCGCAATAGATGCAGTTTTTATTCTACAGCAAATAATAGAAAAACGGAGAGAGTATAATAAAGAAACACACATTGCTTTTATTGACTTTAAAAAAGCTTTTGATAATGTCACCAGATAGAAACTTTGGAAATAATGACGAATCGCGGATATCCAAAGCATCAAGTAAATGCGATAAAAAGTTTATATCAAGACACAAATATCACTCTACATCTCAATGGTAAATCTACTAATCAAGCACCAGCTAAAAAGGGGTACGCCGGCCGGGGTGGCCGAGCGGTTCTAGGCGCTACAGTCTGGAACCGCGCGACCGTTACAGTCGCAGGTTCGAATCCTGCCTCGGGCATGGCTGTGTGTGATGTCCTTAGGATAGTTAGGTTTAAGTAGTTCCAAGTTCTAGGGGACTGATGGCCTCAGATGTTAAGTCCCGTAGTGCTCATAGCCTTTGCTTAGTTAATTCAGCCGGGTATGTAGAACAATAAACAGAACCCTAAAAAACAAAACCAGGAAAGACAGTCAAATTAAATTTTAAAAAACTGTTGCAGTTCCCATACTGCTCTATGGAAGTGAGACATGGGTGATTACCAAGAAGTAAGAAAGCCCGATTCAGGCACAACAAATGAAATTCCTTAGAGGTGTTGAAGGTTGCACAAGTGAAGAGCTTCAAATGTTTAGCCTCAATGATAAAATTCGTGATTACAGAAGAAAATGGAACGAACATCTACAGAGAATGGAGAGTGAGAGACTTCCCTTAAAGGCAAGAAATAATAAGTGCCATGGGAGAAGAGACAGAGGAAGACCCCGACAGAGATGGGTACCGTAACAGGCAATTCCTGTCTAATACCTGAAGAGAAGATGAAATATCCGATAGGACAGTGCTTGAGAATTTGGTGTTAAAGGGCTATGGGAGCAGACGACCGATGCGACTGCCTTTGCCAACTGTACATCGCCTGCACGCGTCTCCTGGGCTTGTGACTATATCGGTTGGACCATGGACGACTTAAAACCCTTGGCCTGGTCAGAGGAGTCACGATTTATGTTTCCTGTTTGCCTCCCTTCATCACTATCAAAGTGAAGTCCTCTAAAGTGATCTTTAAGTTTTGGAAACATGAAAAACGGATGGAGCCAAGTTAGATCTCTATGGACTGCCAGTCGTATTAAGTTTTCTGGCCACTAGCGAAACAGTCCAGTCTCAGGGCTTTGCAAAACAAATTGCAGCAAATACAATGTTTATAATAAACAACATCGACTTGTGAGATAATACTTCTATCAAATGAGTGAGAATGACTCAGAATCCTTTAGAAAACAAAAGGCGGATAAAAAATTGGAAGCATGTGGACGCAAACCTGATAGCTTTCTTTCCGTTGCGGGGTGCCGATGGTAGAACCTGGGACGTGACAGCTCATAGCTTGCGACACTGTCATCTGCGCTACAGCTTCGAGGTGGCAAGTGGGCCTCCGTATGCCCTCAGGTGACGAAAGTCTTGGGATAGCAATGCTCATGTATATAGAGGGCGCTAACATCGCGTACACGAGTACGAATGAAGTTACGAGGCATTGGCGGAGCTGTCATTAGTAGATTGGTGATGTTGTCCGATATGATTATAACCGCACTACGGAAATTAACAAATGGCTCTGAGCACTATGGGACTTAACATCTGAGGTCATCAGTCCCCTAGAACTTACTACTTAAACCCAACTAACCTAACGACATCACACACATCCATGCCCGAGGCAGAATTCGAACCTGCGACCGTAGCGGTCGCGCTCTTCCAGACTGAAGCGCCTAGAACCACTCGGCCACAACTGCCGGTGGAAATTAACAGACTTTGAACGGGGAATGGCAGTTGGAGCTAGGCACTGGGACGTTCTATTTCGCAGATCCTTAGGAAGTTCAATATTCCGCGATCTACAGTGCCGTGAGTGCACCGATAATAACTCATTTCAGGTATTACGTCTAACCACGGACAACGAAGTGGCTGTTGGCCTTCACTTAACGATCGAGAGCAGCAGCGTTTGCGTACAGTTTTCAGTGCTAAGAGACAAGCAGCATTACGTGAAATAACCGCAGAAATAATATGGGACGTACAGCAAACGTATGCATTAGGACAGTGCGGTGAAATCTGGTGTTAATGAGCTATAGCAGCAGACGATCGACGCCGATGCCTCTGATAACAGCACGACATGCCCTGGAGCTCCTCTACTGGGCTCGTGAGCATATCAGGTGGACCCTAGACGACCATAAAACAGCGGCCTGATCAGATGAATCCCAATTTCAATTAGTAAGAACAGATGGTAGGGGTTGAATGTGGTGCAGGCCCCCGAAGGCACAGATCCAAGTTGTAAACAAGGCACTATACAAACTGGTGGTGGCTCCATTATGGTGTGCGCTGCCTTTACATGGAATAGACTAGGTCCTCCAGTGTAACTGAACTAGTTGAGGAACATCTGCAGCAATTCATAGACTTCACGTTCCCAAAAATTGACGGAATTTTTATGGATGACTATGTACCATAACACAGGACCACAGTTTTTAGCGATTTGTTTGCATAATATTCTAGACAGTTCAAGCGGATTTCGGGCGATCCCATCAAACATCCATGGGACATAATCAAGAGGTAAGTATGTTCACAAAATCCTGCAACGGCAACACTTCCGCAATTATGGAAGGCTATAGAGACGGCACGGCTCTGCTTCTGCAGAGGACTTCCTACGACTTGAGCCCTTGCCACGTCGAGTTGCTGCGCTACGTTGGGCGAAAAGAGGTCCGACACGATGTTAGGAGGTATCCCATAACTTTTGTGACTTCCGTGTATTTTACTCGGTCGACTTCCGTACTTAGATGACGCAAGTTGCAACCGTATTCCGGTAGAGGGCTCCGAATAGCAGCGTGTGGCGTTTTGGTGTGTAACCTAACTTTGTCGGCCTGTGAGAGACCCCTAGAAAAACGAAAACGTGAATTCGGAGAATTTTTCCTCGCCGGCCGGAGTGGCCGAGCGGTTCTAGGCGCTTCATTCTGGAACCACGCTTCCGCTACGGTCACAGGTTCGAATCCTGCCTCGGGCATGGATGTGTGTGATGTCCTTAGGTCAGTTAAGTGTAAGTACTTCTAAGTTCTAGGGGACTGATGACCTCAGATGTTGAGTCCCATAGTGCTCAGAGCCATTTGAACCATTTTTGAAGATCTTCCGCACATCGAGTTCTGTCTCGTTCAGTACTGCACGAACGCTGCGAGAGCTGAACAATCCGATGCCTTGGGTTTATTGTCAAGCATCGCCCTCCATATAGACCCGACTTGGTCCCATCCGATTTTAATATGTATCCAACACGCACAGAACACCTCCGAGGACCACTTTGATAGTGATGGAGGGGAGCGAACGGAGGTGAGGTTGTGGCATCGTCAAGAAAGTTAAACATACTCCATTTACGGTATCAACAAAGTAGTCTCTTGTTGAGAGAAGTGCGTCCGTAGCCAGGCTGACGATATTGAGAAATAAATATGTAGACATGAAGAATAAAAATGTGGAGTATTACTTGAGTTTCTTTGTTTTTAGTAGCTTTAAGACGTTTCACATAACAGTTCGGAGGCATTACCTTTCAGCGTGCTCTCGTAGATGTAGGTGTAAATGTCAACAGCGTCACTTCTCTCGACGACAGTCAAACCTTACTGATTTGCTTAGCGCAATTTTTCTTTAACCTGGTGATAATTAATTTGAAGGAAGTGGTTCTAGGCGTGGCATTTTGACTACATGTATCTTTTGTAAATGGAAGGTCTTATTAACAGTTGATGATTTAGAATAGCCAATTCCAGTTTATACGCAGGTAGGACCTGCATTTTGTGTAGTACATATGGTTTAGTTTCGTGAGCAGAAGTCTCTGATTAATATTGTCATTTCTGTTCTTCGCTACACTACTTACACAAACACACAAACACACACACACACACACATACACAATATTGTATTAGCCTGAATATAGTTTTCAATTAATGGAGTTTCTGGTGCCACTTTCACCGGCGCTGATTACTTCCGCCGTTCTCGAATATACGAGCGACGTTAATTTAACAATTTAGGGAGGGAACTGTCAGCAAGACGGTGTTACAGCTATCCGCCCGGTGTAAACAGCGCGGTATCTGGGATCTCTACGATGCGAGGAAGTGTCGCAAGTCCATCAGGACGTGTTTACAGGACACAGCGCGGGGGGAGACCCCTGCGGCCAGGGACAAAACGACGACAGCGGCGTAACGGTGCTGTCCGCTAGACGGCGCCGCTCCAGCTGAAAAATTTTAACTGCCGGGATTAATAACCGAGTTTACTGCGGGCGTAAATGAGGAATGCGCGGTATCCGTTGGCCGGCGGCGGAGATAAACGCCGGGTCGACGTCCCGGCGGGCAGCGGGCTCTGTCCACATGAAATACCGGCCACGTGTTGCCGCCCCGCAGCCCTAGGGTAAGTAGTGAGAGCCGCTGCAGCTGTCAGCGTGGGCGGCGCCTGGGCTCTGCTAGCCAACTCCGCTAATCAAGTCTTCTGCGAGTCTCAGGTCAATTGCGATCGATAATGTGGCGTAACCTTTCGACAACTCGTTTATTACCTTCGTTTATAGACGTCGAGTTCAATAGCTGTTTGACACCTCTTCCTACTTAATCATCTTAATCTTAAGGGGACCTTACGGGCTAGCCCTCTGCGATTTTTCTCCATACTTGTAGAATGTGGAGGGAATTGCGCGACACCTGTTTCTTAAACTAGTACAGTTGTGGCTGTGCCCTCTTGTATTGTATTGTCGTAAATCCCTGTATGAGGAGAGGGTGGTATGATAGGTGGGTGGCCGGTTTCCTCTCACTACAACACAAAATGCACACGTGGTTAAAATATACTTCATTACAAGAACCAACAGAGTGCTTAACTTGAATGATGCCAAATCTGAAGTTCTGTGGTTAACAGCACTCAAGTAACATCTATTAATTCTTGAATCTTGTCCGTGTCCATATCACAACTGTATACAATCTACATCGGCATCTACATCTACATGGATACTCTGCAAATCACATTTAAGTGCGTGGCAGAGGGTTCATCGAACCACCTTCACAATTCTCTATTATTCCAATCTCGTGTAGCGCGCGGAAAGAATGAACACCTACATCTTTCCGTACGAGCTCTGATTTCACTTATTTTATCATGGTGATCGTTCCTCCCTGTGTAAGTCGGTGTCAACAAAATACTATCGCATTCGGAGGAGAAAGTTGGTGATTGGAATTCGTGAGAAGATTCCGACGCAAAGCAAAACGCCTTTCTTTTAATGATGTCCAGCCCAAAACCTGTATCATTTCTGTGACACTCTCTCCCATATTTCGCGATAATACAAAACGTGCGCCTTTCTTTGAACTTTTTCGATGTACTCCGTCAGTCCTATTTGGTAAGGATCCCAACCCGCGCAGCAGTATTCTAAAAGACGACTGACGAGCGTAGTGTAGGCAGTCTCCTTAGTAGGTCTGTTACATTTTCTAAGTGTCCTGCCAATAAAATGCAGTCTTTGGTTAGCCTTCCCCACAACATCTTCTATCTGTTCCTTCCAATTTAAGTTGTTCGTATTTGTAATACCTAGGTATTTAGTTGAACTTACGGCTTTTAGAGTAGACTGATTTATCGTGTAACCGAAGTTTAACGCGTTCTTTTTAGCACTCATGTGGATGACCTCACACTTTTCGTTATTTAAGGTCAGCTGACACTTTATGCACCATTTCGATATTTCTTCTAAATCGTTTTGCAGTTTGTTTTGAACTTCTGATAACTTTATTAGTCGATAAACGACAGCGCCATCTGCAAACAACCGAAGACGGCTGCTCAGATTGTCTCCCAAATCGTTTATGTAGATAAGGAACAGCAAAGGGCCTATAACACTACCTTGAGGAACGCCTGAAATCACTTCTGTTTTACTCGATGACTTTCCGTCAATAGCTACGAACTGTGACCTCTCTGACAGGAAATCACAAATTCAGTCACATAACTGAGACGATATTCCATAAGCACGCAATTTCACTACGAGCCGCTTGTGTGGTAAAGTGTCAAAAGCCTTCCAGAAATCCAGAAATACGGAATCGATCTGAAATCCCTTGTCAATAGCACTCAAGCACTTCATATGAATAAAGAGCTAGTGGTGTTTCACAAGAAGATGTTTTCTAAACCCATGTTGACTGTGTGTCAATAGACCGTTTTCTTTGCGGTAATTAATTATGTTTGAACACAATATATGTTCTAAAATCCTGCTGCATATCGAAGTTAACGATATAGGCCTTTAATTTAGTGGATTACTCCTACTACCTTTGTTGAATATTGGTGTGACCAATGACTAACGTTCCCTCACAGCTAGCTAAGTTGCGAGGCAACGACTAGTGCTGTGGAAAACTAGGGCACAGTGCTACGTACGGAGGTGCTATGCGAACTGAGTCTCAATGCAACGCACTCAGGTACGGAGATTGAGGGCCTGGGGACCTGTCTTGGTCTCCTCTTATCATAGGCTCGCCTAGTTTAGCGCCTACTATACAATGTTTCCCAGTGCCGACCCGTGTGATGGCGAAGGCGCACGGCAGCACAAGTACGACACAATTTTCAAAAAAGTCGTAAAAATCGCTTATGAAAATCAGATGATTTCCGAGCGCTGCCAAGTAGAAAACTTTTCTGTTTCACGTCTGAATTCATATGTATAGAATTTAATTAACAAAAAGTATAAAGATCACTTCCATCTACAAAATATTTTAACGAATCGTTCATATTTTTATCATCAGCATCGCTACTGTAACACACGTGAAATTCCTACTTCAAAAAAATCTTAAAGGTACCTATCCCCGCAGTTCTGCTGTTTCACTCCTCCATATTATACCCGAAAACAGTGCAAATAACATGTAACAAAACATAAAGACTAGTACCTATTTGCTGCAGTTGGAAAATGTAAGCGTCGCTCAGGCCCTAGCACAATTCATGTTTTGAGCACCTTATGGTTAATTAACTCTGTTACGCATGGTGTATGCTCACTTCTTTGTATTTAATATTTGTCTCGCTTATCTTCAATTTGCGAGGTGCCAAGATGAGGAAGTCTTATTCATTTTTCTTGATGCTATATTTCAATGAATAGCAACTCCGTCGGTGCTTAGCGTCATTTTTGCTTTAGTTTACTCCATTTTTAGGCTTCCGTACCTCAGTCCGCAGAAACAGAACCCTAGAGGATCGCTTCCTTGTCTGTCTGTCTGTCTGACTGTCTGCCTGTCAAGAACCCTATCTCGCAGAAAGATTCATCAAGTGGAATTTATGTCATACACTAAGGGGTATGGTACGAGGGTCACTCCAAAAGAAACGCACACTATTTTTTTTAAATCCATCTTTTACTCTACATGTTTGAAAGTTTTATAGTGTGTAGATACATCCTTTAGGAACAATATTTTCATTTCTCCACTTAATTTCCACCCCCTCTCAACTGCCTTACGCCATCTTGGAACCAGCGCCTGTATACCCGCACAGTAAAATTCTGAACCAACCTGCTACTGTTTGGCAGCGTGCACAAGGGAGTCATCATCTTCAAACCTTGTTCCACGAAGAGAGTCTTTCAGTTTCCCAAAGAGATGATAGTCACATATAGCCACGTCAGGCCTGTAAGGCGGGTGTTTCAGTGTTGTCCAACCGAGTTTTGTGATCACTTCCATGGTTTTTTGACTGACATGTGGCCGTGCATTTTCGTGCAAGAGCTGATGTGGTTGAACACGACTCAGTCGAGCTTGAAGTTTCTTCAGTGTCGTCACATATGCATCAGAATTTATGGTGGTTCCACTTGGCATGATGTCCACAGGCACGAGTCCTTCGGAATCGAAAAACACTGTAGCCATAACTTTACCAGCAGAAGGCGTGGTTTTGAATTTTTTTTCTTGGGTGAATTTGGATGATGCCACTCCATTGATTGCCTCTTCGTCTCTGGTGAAAAATGACGGAGCCATGTTTCATCATCTGTCACAATTCTTCCAAGAAATTCATCTCCACCATTGTCGTACTGTTCCAAAAGTTCGCTGCCTACAGTTTTTCTTGTTTCTCTGTGAGCCACTGTCAACATCCTGGGAACCCGCCTGGCACAAACCTTTTTCAACGTTAACACTTTCAGTATTCTGCAAACACATCCTCCCCCTATCCCAACGTAGCGTGACAATTTGCTCACTGTTATGCGTCTGTCAGCAGTCACCAATTCGTTAACTCTCTGCACATTGTCTGGAGTGTGTGCAGTACGAGGCCTGCCGCTGCGAGGACAATTCTCAATATTGCCGTGCGCGCTTTCATCACTTAACCTGCTTGCCCACCGACTAACTGTACTGCGATCGACAGTAGCATCTCCATACACCTTTTTCAACCTCTTGTGGATGTTTCCCAGTGTCTCGTTTTCACAGCACAGGAATTCTATGACAGCACGTTGCTTCTCACGAACGTCAAGTGTAGCAGCCATCTTGAAGACATCCTGTGACGGCGCCACTCGCGGGAACAGGTTGAACTAAGTTTGAAAACAAGCGGAAAGGATGTATCTACACACTGTATAACTTTCACACATGCAGAATGAAAACTGTATTTTTACAAAAATAGTGTGCATTTCTTTTGGAGTGACCTTCGTACCATAGTAGTGTAAACGATTTAAGCTTCTAAGTTGATGCAATTAAAAAATACGGTCATTTATGACATATTTTGATACTTGCAAACTCCATTAGATCCCAAAGAGTTATTCCCATTGACGTAGAACCATGAAATTTGGCAAGAAGCAAAGTTTCACAGCACAGGTAAAGCGAAAAAATTCTAATGGTGTTAATTCTACTTGTATCACACAAAAATATCTCTCTGCCATTAGAACTTACATTGCATTCATCAAAAAAAAAATGGTTCAAATGGTTCTGAGCACTATGGGACTTAACATCTGTGGTCATCAGTCCCCTAGAACTTAGAACTACTTAAACCTTACTAACCTAAGGACATCACACACATCCATGCCCGAGGCAGGATTCGAACCTGCGACCGTAGCAGTCGAGCGGTTCCGGACTGCGCGCCTATTGCATTCATCAATCGTCAAAAGAATAATAAATAAAATATTACTGCATGCAAGCATAAAATGTGAGTTGTAGTAACATTCCACTAAGTAAACAAAGACATTGTGTTAAATCTTCTCTATCTGCATATACGAGGAGAACATCAATAAAACCGAAAAACAGCGGGACGGATTCCTGCCTAGAAATGGAGGAAAATATCCTATGAACATGTATCCGGAAATGCATCGTTGTAACGGTAGATGGTGCTGACGAATGACAGTTCCTCTGACAACGTGCCGTGTGTTCTTTGTGTGTTGCAGGCTGTGCGATTGACGGAGTGTACTGTAACCAACAGAATGGTCCGGTGTTGACATGGGGAAGGGACCGAAATGGCGACTGTGAGCGGCCAAGCAGAGGAAAACTGTCGAGCGGCAGCACGGTTATTCCGAAACAAATACGCTCACAATCACCAACCACATCACAAAACATTTCAAGCCCTTTTTGGGCGTTTCTGTGATCATGAATGGGTAGGGAGGCTACAGACTGTGCGTACAACATATTTGGAGGACCGGGTTCTACAGGATATTGAGACGGGCGAGTTTGCCCGCCAACATGGTGTAAGCCAAAGTACGATTGCGCGTAGCCTGCGTGACAACCGCTACTATCCCTATCATCTACAATCCCTACTATCCCTATAATCCTCAACGAGTGCAAAGATTAGCAGCAGCGGGTACGGGAAGGATTTTGAGGATGGTTTTGCACCAGCCGAACACAATTATGCGATTTCTACATCTACATATATACTCCGCTAGCCATCAAGCGGTGTGTGGCGGAACGCACAATTCGCTCCAAAGTCTTATTCCCCCCCCGCGTGTCTGTGCTTCACTCGCGGGTCACGCGAGGGAAAAACGACTGTCTGAACGCCTCAGTATGAGCTCTAATTTCCTTTATCTTTGAATGGTGATCATTGCGCGATTTGAAAGTTGGTGGTAATAATATATGCTCTACATCCTCAGCGAAGATCGGATTTCGGAATTCAGTGAGCAGCCCCTTCCGCTTAGCGCGCAGTCTATCTGCAAGTGTGTCCCACTTCAAACTTTCTATGAGATTTGTAACGCTCTCGCGATGGCTAAATGTACCAGTCACGACTCTTGCTGCTCTTCTTTGGACCTTCTCAATCTCTTGGCCGGCCGGAGTGGCCAAGCGGTTCTAGGCGCTTCAGTCTGGAACCGCGCGACCGCTACGGTCGCAGGTTCGAATCCTGCCTCGGGCATGGTTGTTTGTCATGTCCTTTGGTTAGTTAGGTTTAAGTAGTTCTAATTTCTAGGGCACTGATGATCTCAGATGTTAAGTCCCATAGTGCTCAGAGCCATTTGAACCATTTTGAACCAATCTCTTGAATCAGACCCAACTAGTAAGGATCCCATACAGACGAACAATATTCTACGACTAGACGAACTAACGTATTGTAAGCTATTTCCTTCGTTGAAGGACTGAATCGCTTCGGGTTTCTACCAATAAACGTCAATCTCACAAGGGAACCTCCCCATCGCACCCCCCTCAGATTTAGTTATAAGTTGGCACAGTGGATAGGCCTTGATAAACTGAACACAGATCAATTGAGAAAACAGGAAGAAGTTGCGTGGAACTGTGAAAACATAAGCAAAATATACAAACTGAGTAGTCCATGGGCCACATACGCAGCATCATGGAGAATCTGAGCTCAGGAGCGCCGTGGTCTCGTGGTAGCGTGAGCAGCTGCAGAACGAAAGGTCCTTGGTTCAAGTCTTCCCTCCAGTGAGAATTTTACTTTCTTTATTTTTATATCGTTATTATCTGTCCGTTCGTTCATTGACGTCTCTGTTCACTGTAATAAGTTTAGTGTCTGTGTCTTGCTACCGCATCGCAAAACCGTGCGATTAGTAGACGAAAGGACGTGCCTTTCCAATGGGAACCGAAAACATTTGATCGCAAGGTCATAGGTCAACCGATTCCTCCACAGGAAAACACATCTGATATATTCTATACGACACTGGTAACGGCATGTGCGTCACATGACAGGAATATGTTGTCGACCCACCTAATTTGTACACTTGGCGAATGGGTAAAAAGATTCTTCTACCTTGCCCGATTTAGGTTTTCTTGTGGATGTGATAATCACTCCCAAAAAAGTGATGAAAACACAATAGTTTGTCACATAAACTAAAAATAAAAAAATTAAACTTTTCACTCGATGGAGGATTTGAACCAAGGACCTCTCGTTCCGCAGCTGCTCACGTTACCACGAGACCACTGCGCTCCTATGTTGTTAGAGTCCTTGATATCGCTTATCTTCCCATGAACTACTCAGTTTGTATATTCTGCTTATTTTTTCACAGTTCCACACAACTTCTTCCTGTTTTCTCAATTGATCTGTGTTCAGTTTTTGAAAGCCTATCCACTGTGCCAACTTATAACTAAATCTGAGGGGGGGTGCGATGGGGAGGTTCCCTTGTCAGTGTGACAGTCCATGACGCAATGTGTGGACGCGTCCATCCAATGGAGGGCACTTTTAACATCGGTTGTGACGTGGATGCGATGCAGCTCTGTGCTATGTTGGGGTTGATTTGTTGTCACTGCACGCACACGTAAATTTCCGGTCAGATGTCCATAGGATCTTTCTCCTACATTTCCAGTCAGGAGTCTGTCCCTGCAGTTTGCCGGTTTTATTAATGTTCACCCTGTATAAACTGAAGTCCCATGGCTGGGCTAGTCGCAGGAACTACTCAAAAGGTTTCGATACGGCATTGAATTCCCAGGAGCGACATCTTGCCAGTATCGATATCGATAACAACCAAAAATCATTGAGATTCTCGATTCCCGGGATGGACGAACTGTTCATATATGTAATCATGTTCGTACAGAACCTTCAGTGAGTGAATCCTACTCGTACGTGGCCAATTTTTAAGGATGTAGCTCTATAGTGGTGGTAAGTTCCTATGGGACCAAACTGCCAAGGTCATCGGTCCCTAAACACTACTTAATCTAAGTTAAACTAACTTACGCTAAGTACAACCATACAGACCAATGCCCGAGGGAGGATTGAAACTCGGACGGGGGGAGCCGCGCGAACCGTGGAAAGGCGCCTCAGACCGCGCGGTTACCCCGCGCAGCTACTCTGTGGTATTTTGTTGTCAATGATTCACTTAACCAGAGGAAATAAAAGTTCAGTACTCACAATATCCCCACAATTTCCCCTGCGTTACGCGACTCTTAACCAGTGAATGTAGCCAGCTGCATTTTTAGCATGTTGCTTCCGTGTGATGCATTTCCGTTGTGTGCATACCCCAACATAAGATGGCAGTATATGAGAAATTCAGAAGTGACAACGAGTGTATAGCGATCGCATTTCTTGGTTGTGCACAAGCAATTGAACCTTATTTCGACCTCTTTCAGGTCTGTTATTGAGCCATTATTCATGTAAATTGTATCACGAAAAGTGTGACTGAACTAATGCATACTTTTCGTTTAATATCCGGATGCATTTAATGATAGCTGATTATCTGTTTTGTTTTACTGATGATAGTCCCGCATAACTTGCTTCACTTTACGACAAGGTTAATTTTTCCTTGCGAAGCCCTTCCCAGGAAGTGAGTTAAATTTCACGGCAGGCTTGTTTCTGGGATAAACTCAGAAACAAACAATTTTAGAAATATTTGTGGTTGGCTGCGTTATTCACCAATCATTATCAGTCGCGGAGTTCAAACGATCCAGCATGAATGATATAACTCTGATTACAAGAGTGCTGCACTTAGACACCGACGACTATGTTAAAACCGTAGAAATTTCTTAGATTAACAGCACTTGAAAATCTAATTTCAAAGCTGATTTTCTTCTAATTGCTTTGTCAATAGCGTCTTGCTGCTGTAGGAAAATTGATGTTGGGCACTGAATTTCAAATCCAATAAATGTGAAGAAAATCGATGACGGCCTGTCCATGAGATCCAGTTGTTACATTTTTTACAAATCGGAGAATATTACTAGTGTCGTCTCTCTGTTTCTTGGTATACCTTCTTTACATATTCTCTGATAATAAACCAAAAGAAATGAGTGGGCAGAAAATATCATTTCTTTCAAGGGAAGAGGATCAATATATGACCCGTTTCAGGACTCCATCACGTTATTTTTAATATTCTTATGCATTTCTATGGATGCGAGGTAGCGCGTGGATTTTCAATAGCCCAGTGGTGGCTGTAAGTTCCTTACATCAAAATGTTCAAAATTTCGTCCTTTAAAATCTTCTAAAAGTTTAAAACGTCATTCTTCTATACCCTGTATATTCTACAAACTGACTGTCATTAGCAAAGTTGCTCTCTTTTGCTTGTTCCCTGTTGGACTTCGACTAGAAGAAGTTTGGGAAAACGTCACCTTTGATATTGCACATACTTTCATACAAGTTTATCGTCGCTTAAAACTTGTCAAAAGCAACGACCTACACGCACATGAAATGACGGTAACGAGGAACGGGAAGAAGGGCAGGTAAGTGAGCAAAGCTCAGCCACTACCGTTGAAATATAATAGAAAGATTATGGGCTAACCGACTCGTCTTGATTCGTCAGTCATGTCGTAGACAGGACCTTAACTACTAATTTTTATTGGATTTGTTTTGGCTAATCGCCCCCAGCTGACATATGCCAAACGTGAAACATGATGATGATTTATTAGTTCATCGTCATTCCACCCAAATAATGCGGTTTATGAGAACCGTAATGTTGTGCAACGTGGAATAAACTCAAACCGGTTCAGTCACACACTGGGTGCTTAGTCGGACACGTGAAACGACTGATGTTTCTCGCCCCATTGGCTGCTCATAGGAATGCCATTGTGGAGATGCTTTGCCTTTTCTGACCTCTGATTGGTTAGCATTCGAGACTAGAGATCCCAGAACTACCTGACAGGAAGGGATCCCTAGGCAATTTGAGGGGGAACGAACACGGTGGAAGACGTACGTAGTGTGAGCGCGTGTTGTAAGTAGTACTGGTTTCAATTATGTTGTATTTCAGTTGTATGATGTGATTGTGAAGACAAATGGTACAGGGATAGGTCTTTTGGTGAACAAACAGCGTTTGAATTATCATTTCCAATAGTCAGGCTGTCTCTTCATCATTTGTAGCGATCCTCACTGCAGTCAAAGCGAATGCTGTCAATTAGTGGAAAGAATATTCGCGAGGTGTACGTGCGGTGTAAACGTTCACATGCAACGCCCACACCATCAGGTTTGCAACAGTAATGACAAGAGAAATACTGCAGGCTCTTTTCCTGAATTAGCGAATACCGAGTTCAACTTGAGAGTAACTCCTAGGCGTCAGCAACCTCACCATCTTACTCAGTAACTCGTACAGAAGACACGTTTAGTTCTATGAGCAACAAGGTGCTTCATCTTGTTACAAGTTGTTCCGACTAAATGTTCGTGCAACGGCTACTCGAAAAAATATAAGAAAAACACGATTGCTCTACAAAATGTGTTATTCATGAGTAACATAATTCTCACGGTCTTTAAGGCACCAAAAATGTTTTAAAAAGTAATATATATCTGCGTAAAAGAGGTAAATAAAGGCAGGTGATAGAGGGTCAAGTTTTTGCGCTATTAAATCTCAGCAGCCGTTACTGCCAAAAACAGGTAATCTGGTGCCAACTGCCCAGAAGCTCAACCAAACTTGACCTCGGCGATGCATCACGACATAACAAGACATCTCTCTGAAAACCCGGCATGCGCCTTTTCTCTGAAGCTGGATGAAGTAGCACAAAATTAGTTTTGAGGTGTGTAGTGGGTGTCACACCAAATTAAATAACTAATGGAGTGTTCCATGTCGTGTTTAGCTTTGAGGAAGACAGATAATTTGCTTTTCACGACGAATAGATTTATGCTTATATCTTGATTTTATGTTCCAAACAGAGAGAGAAAACTCAAATTAGTATGACACTATAATCAGCACTAATATCTTTATGACCAGCAACAGAAAACTACGAACAATCACTTGTGTACAAAATGCAACTTTGTAAAATCTGACGACACCAAAATAGGTTATTCTTGTGTATTTCGACCTGCTGAACATGAATCTGGCATTGGTTTTTCCGCATAATCCACAGTTTTTGGCTAAGTCGTACTAGTCACTATCTACTTGTATTAGATTTTTGTGTTGCTTAAACAATATAATTTCTTCTCTGAATGCTAATTTACCAACACAAAGAGCACGAGATGCCAATGAAATATGTTTTCGTACGTATGTAAACTATTTCTGGTGTTTGCTGCGTCTCCTATGTGTGGCAATGCTATCCTGCACTAGTGTCCAACATTAGTCATCCATAACACTTGTTGCACATTGTCCCTGCTAGCGTTGCTCCAACGTAGATATGGTCTGATTGAAATCTTCCCCCTTGTTCGTCCGAGACTTGTCAAATAGCACCAGCAGGAAAAGAAACCAAGTGTGAGTGAAGAATGTGCAGTTTTCAGAATGTATCACAACCGAGATTAGGGTAAGACTGTAATAGTTCGTTGATTAACACATCACTACTATCTCTGTTTCCAAAGAAATCAGAACACAGTTTTGGAAAGAATTCCAACAGTACAGTTCATGAAGGCTCAAAGCTGTGACCAAATCCGGATTGTGAATAATTTGACTAATTTGAGGGCCAACAAACCTGCTTTCACTTCGGCTTGACTCAAAGCAGGGAATTTGTGAAGCAACCAGGTCACTTTTGTCCATTACAACAACGAACGACTTCATAAGTCCAAGCTTTATGTGCAGGGATGGTAACAAAATGTCTCTCCGATTCACCAATGGAACGTTTGCTAAGTTCTTCCAGCCAGGTTCTATTTGAGTACGGGCAGGCCAAATGTTTCTGTTGCAACGACTCTTCCGATCACGGCTATCTCTTTCTCAGAGGAAACAGCAATGTTTTGTATACCCAGATTGTAAACCTTTAGGTATCGGAATTACTTTGAAGTCATCACAGTTCTGCTACTTTTGGCTGCTGTACTGAATTTTATTCAACAAAAGTTGATTACTGCTGTGCGTTTCCTTCAAAATAGTGGCCTAAGCTATAGGAACAGGAGAATATACATTATTGTTATGAAAGAGTACCGCTTTGAGTCATCAACAAATAGTCATCATTCTGCTGATGTATGTTTCATTCCGACAGCGTTAAACATACCATTCACATGAAACTTCCTGGCAGATTAAAACTGTGTGCCCGACCGAGACTCGAACTCGGGACCTTTGCCTTTCGCGAGTTCGAGTCTCGGTCGGGTACACAGTTTTAATCTGCCAGGAAGTTTCATTTCAGCGCACACTCCGCTGCAGAGTGAAAATCTCATTCTGGATACCATTCACATCATTGCAGTAACAGAGTAAGTCTTCAATGTCAAAGAATGGTGCGAAGCAGCCTGGTGATGTAGAAAGAAGTAAATCCCACTGTGACTGTAGTGAATGTAACTATCCTTGCGAGTATACGACAAATCTGAGTTGACTTATACGAAAACGCCGTAAAGAATTAGCGAAATAGCCCTCGAGATAGGCAGCACATTTTATAATTTATTTGAATATTCACGTACCACGTTGATTCAGACATTTATGTTCTCATAAAATGTGGCCGTGAGATCAGTGTTTACCTCGTAGTCACCTGCTGATGTTCAGTTGAGTGCTACAGAAAACCTGGGCAGCACTAAAACGATCAAAGAGGCCTTATGAAGAGACAGTACATGAGTTTAAAACTAGGAGCAGTGTCGCTTATTTACGTAGACACTGTACGCAGAAAAATGAAACCTATGAAAGTTTCACACTCCGACTCCTTTCGATCGGAGTACGCTCCGTCCCCCATCCCCACCGCATGGATCATGGACATTGCCTTGGTGGGATGGCATGGGTGCCTCAGAGACACAATAGTCGTGCCGTAGGTTCAACCAGAACGGCAGGGTATCTGTTGAGAGGCCACACAAACTTGTGATTTTTGAAGAGGGGTAGCAGCCTTTCCAGTGACTGCGTAGTGTAGATGACTGAGTGACAGGGTCTTTCAACATTAATCAACATGAACGTCTCGTACGGGCAGTGCGGACGAGTAAAGGAAAGGGAAAACTACAACCTTTATTTCATCCTAGGACTTGCAGCTCTACTGCATCGTTAAATGATAAGGGCATCTTCTCGGATAAAATATTCTGGAAGTGAAATAGTCCCCCATCTGTATTTCCGTGAGGGTGCTACTCAGTAAGATAATGTCATTGGAAAAACTAAAACTGCTATTCTACGGGTAGTAGTGAGGAATTTTCGATCCTTGGCCGGGTAAGTAGTTTAGAAAATTTAAAAAGATATGGGTATGTTTAGCTATAGTAGGAACTAGAGAAGTGTCATGACAGGAAGAACACAGCCGGCCGGAGTGTCCGTGCGGTTCTAGGCGCTACATTCTGGAACCGAGCGACCGCAACGGTCGCAGGTTCGAATCCTGCCTAGGGCATGGATGTGTGTGATGTCTTTAAGTTAGTTAGGTTTAATTAGTTCTAAGTTCTAGGTGACTGATGACCTCAGAAGTTAAGCCGCATAGTGCTCAGAGCCAGTTTTTGAACAGGAAGAACAAGACTTCTGGTCAGGTGAGTAAAGGGCTATATAAACAAAATCGAACAGGGATAATGCAGGAGTGGATCTAATAACGAATAAGAAAATGCGAATGCCGATAAAATGGCTCTGAGCACTATGGGACTCAACTGCTGTGGTTATCAGTCCCCTAGAACTTAGAACTACTTAAACCTAACTAACCTAAGGACATCACACACATCCATGCCCGAGGCAGGATTCGAACCTGCGACCGTAGCAGTCGCACGGCTCCGGACTGCGCGCCTAGAACCGCGAGACCACCGCGGCCGGCAATGCCGATAAACTACTGTGAACAGCACCGTGAATGTATTATTGTATTTGACGTAAACATTCATGACAGTAGTACAAGTTTAAACGCCAATCAGCCTCGCAAGTGATTAAGAGATTGAAAAAACGTGTGATGAGATAGAAGAAATTATTCAGATGATTGGGGAAGAGGAAAGTTTTGTAAGTAGGCTGTTTAGGTTTTTTTATTGGTAACGCCACCTCTGTATGAAAATCATTGGCTGTGCTGTGTGCAGTCTGTGGCTGCTTTGCATTGTTGTAATACTCGCCATTGTAGTGTTAGGCAGCCGGCTGTGAACAGCGCGTAGCGTTGCGCAGTTGGAGGTGAGCCGCCAGCAGTGGTGGATGTGGGGAGAGAGATGGCGGAGTTTGGAAATTTGTAAGATATACAATGATCTGTTATGTATATTATGAGTTTTCAACATTATTAAGGTAAATACATTGTTTGTTCTCTATTAAATCTTTCATTTGCTAACTATGCCTATCAGTAGTTAGTGCCTTCAGTAGTTTGAATATTTTATTTAGCTGCCAGTAGTGGCGCTCGCTGTATTGCAGTAGTTCGAGTAACCAAGATTTTTGTGAGGTAAGTGATTTGTGAAACGTATAGTTTAATGTTAGTCAGGGCCATTCTTTTGTAGGGAATTTTGAAAGTCAGATTGCGTTGCGCTAAAAAATATTGTGTGTCAGTTTAAGCACAGTCTTGTATAATTGTTCTAAGGAGTTTAATTGAAATGAGGGCTGGAATTCAACAGTAGGAAAATGAAGGGAAGGAAAAATAATAGTGTATATGGACAGTTACGGGGAAAGGAATGAAAGACTAAATAGCCTGGATGAATTTTGAACAGATCGCTAAAACTTGGTTTAAAAATCATTATAGATGGCTGTTTAAGTGGAAGAGGCCTAGAGACACCGGAAGGTTTCAAACTGGTAACATAATGACAAGACAGAGATTTCGAAACCAGATTTTAAGTTGTAAGACATTTCCAGGGGCAGATATGTATTCTGATAAGCACTGTATATTAAAACTGAAGAAACTGAAAAAAGTAGGAAGTAAAGGAGATGGGACCAGGATAATTTGCAGAACCAGAATTTCATGACAGTTTCAGTGGGAGCTTTAGGCAACGACTGACTGAAACAGGGGAAAGGAATATAGTAGAAGACGAATGGATAGCTCTGAGAAATGAAACAGCTGAAGCAACAGAAGATCAAATAGATAGAAGACAGAAGGCCTAGTAGAAATCTTTAGATATGACGAACGATGTGGAATTTAATTGATGAAAGAAGAAACTATAAAAATGCAGCAACAGAAGCAGGGGTAAAGGAATACAAACGTCTACAAAATGAGATCGACAGGAAGTACAAAATTGCTAAGCAAGAATGGCTAGAGTAAAAACGCAAGGTTATAGAGGAATATATACAACTAGGAGCAAGATAGATACCACCTACAGGAAAAATAAAGAGGCTTTGCAGAAAAAATAAGCAGCTGCGTGAAAATCAAAAACTCGGATGAAAACCCAGTACTAAGCAAAGAAGGGGAAGCTGAAAGGTGAAAGATGTATGTAGAGGGGCTATGCAAGGGAAATGAAAGCAATATAATACAAAGGGAGGCGACCCTAGATGAAGATGAGATACCAGTTTGGTTGCCAGAGAAATATAACGATGCTACGACTTATCTTAGAATATAGGTTAAGGAAAGGAAAACCTACATGTATCTCATTTGATAACTTAGGGAAAGCATTTGATAATGTGCACTTGAATATTATCTTTGAAATTCTGAAAGTAGCAGGGGTAAAATAAAGGGATGAACGAAAGGCTGTTTACAACTTGTATGGAGTCGAGGGGCATGGCAGGGTAGCACTGATTGAGAAGGGAATGAGACAGGGTTGTAACCTATTCCCAATGTTATTCAAGCGTTACAATAAGCAAGCAGTAAAGGAACCCAAAGAAAACTATGGAGAAAGAAGTAAAATTCAGGGAGAAGGAATAAAAATTTTGAGACTTGGCAATGACAATGTAATACTGTCAGGTACAGTGTGTTGAAAGGAGGATATAAGATGAATATTAACAAGGATAATGGAATGTAGTCGAATTAAATTAGGCGATGCTAGGGGAATTAGTTTAGGAAACGTGACACTGGGAGAGGGTGATAAGTTTTGCTGTTTGAGCAGTAAAATAACAGACGATGGCCAAAGTAGAGAGATTATAAAACTTATACTGGCTAATATAGATTTAAGTGTTAGAAAATCTTTTCTGAAAACATTGGTCTGGGGTGTACCCTTATAGGAAGTGAAGCATGGACGATAAACAGCTGAGACAAGAAGAGAATAGCAATTTTTTAAATGTGGCACTACAGAAGAATGCTGAAGATTAGAAGGGTAGATCGTGTAACTAATGAAGGGATACTGAAGAGAACTGAGGATAAAATAAACTAACTAAAAGAAAGGATCGGTTGGTAGGTAATATTCAGAGTTCAGAATAAAGTAAGAAGGTTCCAAAGAATGTACGTTGCAGTAGTTATTCGGAGATGAACCAGCTTGCAAAGGATAGAGTAAAGCAGAGACATGCATCAGATTAATCAATTGAAGACCACAACAACAACCTATCCCATGCTGGAAAGTGAGGCAAACGATGGCACCACAAATCCTCATCCACCATTTTCTGACTAGAAACACTCTACAATAATGAAAGATGTTATAATTATCGCAGCCCACTGAAAAGGGAAATCTGTTAATAGCCCTGACAACGACCGCCGTTCAGCTTTGTTAATCATCACACATAAATTGTGCTGTAGTCACCACAGATGCCTACTGCAGCGGCAACACCGCAGACAGAACAGCGATGCGGGATGCCGACTCTGCTGCGAAGTCTGGCTGTCGCAAGAGTGTTTACAAGCAAGTACCACAGTTGACAACAAATACGTCCATAGCAAGGCATAAACCAGCAGCAGAGTAACGGGGCGCGGCGATCAACGAACTATTTCATAGCGATCACATGTGTGCAAACAGACCCAGAAATATCCTTCTACCTGGGGCTAGGTAAGCCAGCGCCCGTCCGTTCAGCAGGCAGTTCTCGACTCTCCGAGTGCGGAGAAGATCGGCGGTCTAGCGGTGTGCCACCTCGATCATTCTCCCTTCCGCAACGACTATGATACGTAGATTTCATCATGTTAGACTATCTACAGCTGCTAACAGCCACTTCGAAGTGGAGCAGTTGTATGGGTATAGAGTCGAAGGGAACTCTGATTATAGGAATTAGTTGTTATTTGCTTGATCTGCAGAAGGGATCATTATTGTTTTTTGGTTTTGAAGAGTGTGTTTATTGTAGTTTCCATAATAAGAAAAAGGTTGGTAAAACGAGTTGCTTCTTGCTCCATAAATATACCAGTGGCGATGAGTTTGTTCGACTTCCTGCATTGCTCCATTCTTTGTTGCCATGGCTGAAGGTATTCCAGGTTTGGATGCGCCTGGGGCTCGCGCCCTTCAGCTGTTGGATCGTATGCAATACATGAATGAACTGCAGGCTTTGACTAGCGTTCCTCCAGTTTTTTCTTGCCTGTGTGGCTCTTGACATCTATCGCTTAGTGCAGCAGTTGCATTTGGAGGTAGAACCCAATGTCCTACCTTATGATCAGCTGACCACCAGTTTAGCAGAGTGTTTTGATGGCCAGGTCCACATCGTGGCAGCTCATCACAAGATCTTCAGCTGCCAGAAGCTCCATCGCAGTCTTACAGGGAATGGATCACTTCCCTTCAGAGCCCTTTCAAGAGAGAAAAGAAATGAATTTCGTAGACAATGAAACGGAATCTGCACTGTACTTCAGACGACTTTAATAGATCTGAGAGACGGATATTCTTGTTTTAGTAACCAAAAATTTTTGGCTTTCCGTGATATCAGAATTGAATTTACTTTAGTAATACTGGAACCGAATTTTGGCGTGCCACGGGCTCAGACCTGAAATAACTTTGGCAACAGAGGAACCTATTTAAGTGGTACTTCGACTAACGTGGGCATCGTTAATTTTGTAAACTCTTGGGTGAGAGAAAAAGGATAATCGAAAGGTTCGTTGTATAACGCCTTTCCAGTTACATATACGTATCTGGAATCTGTTTTAACTTGGCTCTCATATGACGAAACCAGTTACCTTTACCGCCGTGGTAATATACGTGATAGCAGTGTAATTTTCAAGTATCAACTTCCATAAAAAGTGATAAGTACATGAAAAATATCGCCAGATGTTTTTGGTGGTGTTAGTTCCTTCTTGTCGCCTGTAACACTACACAACGGAATTTTAATGGGTTAGAGAAATTAGATAGCGTGAGTTTATGGGTTTTTGTTTGATTTGGTACGTGTTTAGCAACTGGAAACTTGTGTTTGTAAATACGTCTTGCTTCGATGGGATGAACATTGCGGAATCTAGCCACTGATTTCCTTACACGATAACATAATTATTTCTACACTATTAATAAAATGAAAGGTCTGATATTTAAGTGACTATTGCTGCCAGGCCAGAATTATAGATCCTGTAACTTCATTAATAGAATGAATTTCTTTATTTTCGTCTATGATGACGAATTTGTTATGTCCTCAGACTACCGATTTCGGTCAGCAGTGACAATCTTCAGATCTATTTTAAAAACATATCCTAATGTAACGGAGTCACTGTGGCATCGTGAAAAGATAAACACAAAATCAGGTTAGCGTTATATTAGGACATGTTTATAAGACAGATCTGAAGATAGTCATTACTGACAGGAACCGGTAGTCCGAAGACATAAATTTGTGATCTTTGACGGAAATAAAGGAATTTATTCTACACTTCCTCGATCACTGTTCTATTTCCGATCGTATTGTAGCTTTTGAAGCTTAATTTGTAATATCCTTCAGACAAGCTGTTGAGAACTATGGCTGACAATTCTACCGTAACTACTAATAATACCCTGACGGTAATAGATGGACTCTATCCACTACATACTCTTTACGAGATTAAGAAACCCTCTAAGCTCCATCTTCGAAAACTAAGAACATATCAAAGTTTTCTTCAGAAGTGAATGAAGCTGACACACACAGAAATATCTAGAAAGGCCTGACAATAAGCAAGAGAGCTATTTTCCCTTAGGCTATCGGGAAACCTGCTGAAACAGTCGATGATTTACTGCTCAAG
Source organism: Schistocerca nitens (assembly GCF_023898315.1). NCBI lineage: Eukaryota > Metazoa > Arthropoda > Insecta > Orthoptera > Acrididae > Schistocerca > Schistocerca nitens. The sequence goes on from NC_064619.1 coordinate 205,198,838, forward strand.
TAATTCTTATTGCATTCCCCCACTCAGTCTCGGTATCTTGCGCTACTGGGAACATGTCCGCATACAGCAGCGAAGTGACAGAGTAAAAACACCTTCGACGCCTTAATAAAACCCTGTTAGAATTAACATGAAGAAAATCTTTTCAGAATAATGTCATCACAAGTTTTTAGAACGCAGGTGTCTGCAGTTATGAGCAGGATAATAACATACTCAAATTGCTTTTCACCTGTAACAGCTCTCGATAGAATCGCAACCTGTCCACAGATAACCATCGGTGCATGCAGCAACCTGATGTTCATCTATCTCAATTATTAATAACAAGGCACGCCTTGGACGGATTTCTCTTCTATCGTCAATCGATGAGATGCACCGCTTTGTGTTAGAGATAGGCACCAGGGCGACTTCAAAAAGATGCACATTATAATTGCAGGCTAAGAACTTGTTAGCACCATTTCATTACGGCTGGATGCAGGATTCCCATTGGTCTGTATACCGTTCAGTTTTCATGGTGAATGTGTATGCAGTTTAAGCGTTTTCCCCACTAAAATCGTACTGTCTCGCGTACTTGAACTTCGGAGTACATTTCCAGATGGAGACATTTCACTCTCACACTATGATGTATCAGTTATCCGTCCCGCAGCAAAATTGTGTCTGCAGGGAACCCAGAACATGTACTCTCTTCTGATATGCACCATTGCGTCGCACAATGGTTTTAGCGCAGGATGACACACGAAACACTGAGCGGAGGTGACTGGGGTTTCACTCGAGTTACAAAGCATGCTAAGTTTCCGACATTTTCTCTTCTGCTTAGTTGTGTGGTCCCCTGTTGTTTCCAAAACTTGATAATACTTATCAATAAAATTGCTGTGCCTCGATGAATTTTCTTTGTGTACGAGGGCGTGCTGAAAAGTTACGCCTCCGGAATTTTTGTGTGAAAACTCTGAAAGCTTTCTAAATAAAACAAACGTTATTTATATTCTACGTATTCACCCTTCACGTCTACATATTTTTTCTCAACATAGTCACCGTGGCGACGAAAGCATTTCTCCCAAAGAGAGACCAGTTTGCTGATAACCGTCACTGTAGAATGTTCGACTTTATTCACGGAGCGACAACCTCACTTCTGCTTGCACCGCTTCATCACTATCAAGGTGCCGTCCTCGAAGGTGTTCTTTAGGTTTTGGAAACGTGAAAAACGGATGGAGCCAAGTTGGGTCTGTATGGAGCATGATCGATGACAGTGAAACCAAGGCGTGGGATTGTTGCAGAATTCTCAGAGCTCGTGTGTAGTGTAGCATTGTCATGATGAAATAGACGGTGCTCCATGTGTGGACCAACTTTTCGAACTCGAAACTCGCATACTGCACGCTGTTCCTCGCGCACCAATGCAGTTACGTTACTTACCGCCATGTTACGCGCTGCAATAACGGAACCCTCTCGTGACAGAGGGCTGAAAATGTGTACACAAGAAGAATAAAGCTGTAGAATGTTAATAAAGTACACTATATTTAAAAAAGCTTTAACGGTGTGCATATAAGAAATTCGGAGGCTTTATTTTTCAGCACTCCCTCGTATGAAACGACTGAGTTTCAAATATCTGTATTTTATACAACTTTCAGTTTATTTTCTGATATGTTTGGGATATGATTTCGTGACATATTTTGCCTGCCTAGTTATTAGTACGATGTAACAGCCTGTTATCAAATATTTTCGTGGTACAAGCCGTTAGATGCACTGTAAGTATGTCACCGTGGAGTATGAGTGTACAATTTAGCGTCATGTTTCAGTAGTTGATGCTGATGATGATTATGGTGAGAGGCCAAGTTTCTGTACACAGCCTATTTCTCTTTAATAGTACCAATGTTGTCGACGAGTGTACCTCTCCACATCCGAAGACATTAGTCGACATGGCGGCAAAAGGAGGGACTCTTGCACTAAAATTAACGGATATAGCTTATACTCCGTTAGCAGCACACTCTTCAAATATAATTAATATGATATTCTGAATCGTATTATAAAACGCCGATTATTCTACACGACGATAAATGTAGAACAGAAGTAAAAGTGAAAGGAGTATAGCGTTTCCTTGTCCATTCAGTTAGCCACCTGATGGCAGGTTAAGTATATAGCGGTTTACGCAGGTTTTATTGATGTTAATACACTTAAGCCTTAGTTCTTGCACCACAAACGTGGAAGCGTTACAGTCTTCCACAAGACCGAAAGAATTATTTTAAACTACTATAGTTCTCTTAACATCCTTCCTCTCCTCTCCGATGCAACTTTTTTTTTTATTTGTGAAGTAACAGGGTGCTACTGGTAAGAGATAAGTAATATCTAACTCATCAGTATCCTTAAAAAATTCTCTGTATGTCTTTGAACGGCTAAATTTAGCCACAGAATTGGAATATAGCATGTTCTAATCGATATCGTTGCCCAATCAAAACTGTTCCACAGTTTGCGCTTGGAGATAGTAAGTATAAAAGAAAATTTAACGCCTTGTCGACATCGTAGCTATTACAAACGAAAGACGATGTGGAGCATCGACCGTATACTATTCAAGTGATTTAGGGAAAGTACAGGTTTGTAACACGATGGCAGTACAAGATACTTACCTAGGGGGTGTAACTGTTGCGGCCCATCGCTCAGTGTTCGGGAAAGATGAAGACAAACCCATTCTACCTCAAAGAGTTAGCAGATCAAGTACGATTACTTAACAGTGAAGAGACAGAGAACCTATAAGTGCAAGAAAAGTTGTCGTCTAACTTGGTTTCAGGTATGTTTCCTAATTTGATTCCACATCGATGCCTTTATTTTCTCTCGTCTTTTAACACTCAGGCTACATTTATCTGGAGGAACATACATACTTCAACCAGGAGACGGAAACAGAATAGCCACTGTAAATGTATTCAAACTGCGTTATCTAAGTTACCTCTCGATCTGCAGCAACTGTATTAAGACGAGAACTGATGTCAGAAGCTACAAATATAATGTAGCTTGTGTCTGACAATTTCTGCCGTAGCAGAACTTTAAGAAGTTATCACTGGTCTCAAATACTTCTTATACAGATAACGCTGTAGGGACACTAGACTTTGTGTGTGTTTGCCCATTGTATTTGCGGAAGCTAAAATTAGTGATACTCTGAACAGTAAGGGAGCTGCATTATCAGTAGCGCAGAGACTATTTATGAACAACGATGTTTCCTGACGATTAGTCAGTCAGGTAAATGTAAAGTGAAGGTATACTGTTAATGAAGACATACTCACTCGTATGCCAAATCAAATAGGTAAGAGCCCGACGAACTGTAGTGCTTATCAAATATGTCTGATTAGTATTTAAGGCACTATTATAACGTAGTATACTACTATACAGATCGTAGTATACTACTATACAGATATGTCGTATACACACTATGATTTAAATAAAAGCATACCAGTAACCATTCTTGGTGCACGAAGTGTATAAAAATTAATAACGTTGGTTCATGGAGAGTATGGAAAGGAAATTCCAGAGGCAGGAAATGGATTACATCGTATGAGCGTAGCTCTCAAACAGTTCACAAGAAACATACATGAAATTCACAGAACAAAGAACGTGAGACGACATAATGTAAAAACTACTGCTGCTGGAGAAAAACCAACGTTTCGGCCACGATTACAGCGGCCTTCTTCTGGGTCTAATGGTGCGTTATAGCTATGCAGTGTCCTTTATATTTTGTTGTTAGTGTTCACTCCGCATGCCATTACGTCATAATTTTAAAAAGGTAGTTAGTTTCATTGGTCACTTACGGAAGAAGGAGAGGGAACTTTTTTTTCTCCAGCAGCAGTAGTTTTTACATTATGACGCGGTAGTATATCCAGAAAACTTTTATGTCGATTTACTCTGGCCGTGGAAGACTACGCAATTATAAAGAACGTGAGACTTTACCAGGTGGACGAATGGAGGGTACCACCACTACCTAATGAAGTGTTGGTGTATCATCAAATATTCTCTAAAAAATCTAAGACAAAGGAGCTAAGGAAAGATGTTTCACTTTAACCGAATAGTAGACTTCGTTTTGCATTTTGGTCTTATATGCGGCAGGTCCAGTGCATTAGGCAAGAGAGTGCTCTGGGGGGGGGGGGGGGGGGCAATTACTAAACCGACCGGCGAGAATAGCATCTCATGCATAGCACACGTATAGCATTTTCAGTGAAAAAAAAAAGAGGAAGATAACGCGGAATGCAAAAATTTTGGAAATCACTGAAGGCAGATTCCGAGATGGAAACACTGACAGCAGTCAACATTCTTCTCCAAATCGAACCTTTTCTCAGTCTGTAATGAGATCGTCGTTGACGTGACGTTAAACTCCAATATTGCTTCCCTCCTTCCGCAAATTGAGTGTCATTATATCTCGCCGTCCTCACATGATGTAAAATGCTCAATATTAGCAGATGAGCCTTTTCGAATGATCGGTCTCCAGTGAGTTTGACATATCAAGACATACTGGTTCCTGCACCTGTGAAACCGCTGGATAAAAGAGAGTCGTAACTAGCAACGAGCTATTGGACCACGGACTGTGATCACAGCAATAGATCACTACCGTATTATCCGCGTGGCCATAATGTTCCGCACAGCTTCGTTGGTAGCGCTGACACTACGCTGAAGCACTGCAATGGACCTGAACCTTCTTGCGTCGAAGTTCCGTACTATGTGATACGACCAGGATTGGTGGAACGCATAACATTTTGTTATCTTCCATTGCCTAGAAACCATAAAATATATTTGATGCCTTGAGACTGGCTTACAAATTTTGTGACAGCGGTTACCCCTGCGTGTAACTAGGTCCTCTTTGATCATATGTCAACAACTAAGACACATGGGGGATCGCATCATACTGAATGGTCAAAGAAAGTGATCAAACGCGGTTCTCTTACTGTTATCATTTATGAATTTTCATTGACCATACAGATGGTAAAAAATTCACTTCAGTTACATGTATGGTGATACTATTTTCGTAAGCATTAGTATTTTTTCTTTCGCTGTTCCTGATTCAGTCACGAGGATTTTGTAACATCAAGTGTTTTTTGCTAACGCACTTTCTGTTCTGGATTTCCTTTCAATACTCTTTCACATTCATCTGCACGTAACTGTGTTCTGTAATAGGTCGGCCGGCCGCTGTGGCCGAGCGGTTCTAGGCGCTTCAGCCCGAAACTGCGCTGCTGCTACGGTTGCAGGTTTGAATCCTGCCTCGGGCAGGGATGTGTGTGATGTCCTTAGGTTGGTTAGGTTTAAGTAGTTCTAAGTCTAGGGGACTGATGTTATGTCCCATAGTGCTTAGACCCATTTGAACCATTTTTGTAATAGGTCGTCGGAGAAGATCTGTAAAAGGTGCGATGCGGCTGCAATGTTCACGTTTAGGTTGATGTTTTAGTGAAATACACTGCTGTCTATAATTAAAGCAACAACCGCTATTTCCCCCTCCTGTGTCTAACTCACAACATAATCATACAAACTGTCAAAAAATGTCCGTACGAACGCGTTCTGCACAGAGGGAGGCATTCTGGTCAACGGAAACCACACCAACGATGACGTCAGGACACCTATCAAAGCCTGGAACCGCGCGACCGCTACGGTCGCAGGCTCGAATCCTGCCTCGGGCATGGATGGGGTGTGATGTCCTTAGGTTAGTTACGTTTAAGTAGTTCTAAGTTCTAGGGGACTGATGACCTCAGGTGTTAAGTCCCGTAGTGCTCAGAGTCAATTTTGAACACCTATCAAACGGGGTTTGCCGTGTAGTCCCACATCCAAAGTCGCTGTGTACACAATCATAGACAGTGCCGTATGGCACAGACGCCTACAAGGCTTCTGAGATGGATTTCCATAGGAAGAATGGAAGCAGAACAGTTGCAAATTGATGTGGCGCGATAGCTTAGTGTGAATCGTTCTGTTATTTCTTGGACGTGGCGGCATTTTATGGAGATCGAAATCTTATTCCGAAGGCCAGGCCACGGCCGACCGCGTATGACATTAGAAAGACAGGACCGTTATTAGGCTGTTTGGACACAGCGATACTGCACTGCACGGCAGTTGGGTTGTGGCCCCTCAGCACCCCCCAGACGCGTTGTATCGAGGTAAACGGTGTACAGAAGGCTTCAGCAGAGTGACCTTTACTGTCGGAGACGTGCTGTATGTGTCTTCACAGAAGGGAACGTGTAGAGTTGAGTAGTTCATATTCCACCTGGACGGTTGAACAGTGGGCCAAAGTTCTCTTCACCGATGTGTCCCGATTTGGCCTGGGGAATGATTCCCGACGGATTCGCATTTGGGGGGAATGCGGAGCACGACTTCGGAACCCAAACATTGTGTAAAGAGCCCGATATCGAGGACGATGTCTAAAGTTGTGGGCACGGATTATACTGACCGCTCGAATACATCGTCATGAAATTGTACAGGCGAATTGGCAGGGTTTAATTGCTCTCAGGTATCGTGACAAGATCTTGGGACCTCAGGTGCGACTACTGCGAGTTGCTCTGGCTCGACCTCACAGAGCACGTGTAGTTGACGTTTTCTTGGAAACAAAAGATATTGCGCGCATGGCGTGACCTGCTCGTTCTCTCCCAGTTTGAATCCCACAGAGCACACCTGGCGTACACTTTAGAGACTGGTTGCACCACGTCACCATCCACCATTCACTCTCCAAGACCTGCGTGCAGCTTTCCGGAAAGTATGGTCATTATTGCCGCGAGATGAGATTGATGACATCATTCATAACATGCCATATCATTGTCAGGCCTATATTTCTGCCAGACGTGGTCAAACCCCATACTGAGCACATTGACCAGATGTGTGCAAATCCGTTAAATTGGAAAAAAACGAAGAAAAATTTTGTCTTCCTTTATATATGTTGCAGTTGTTAACGTTTTGTTTTCGGTACATTGTTTTTTAGTTTACTAGTATCTGTTTATACTGCTTTGCGCCAAAATAAACGCAACCTTGCAGATTTTTCGTTTGCTGCTCTAATTTTGGACACTGGCATATTTTCTTTCGTATCTACTCTGTGTACACGTAGTGAGACGTGTCTGTAATGATTAACGTAATGATAACTTCGGCTCCATGAGAGACCCGGAAGTTGTTCGTTTCTTAACTTAGCGGGACACGGCAAAGGTATTCTCTGCGACATACGCATTCTGTATGGTAGTATTTCTAACAAATGACATGACTTGCGTACGACGAGAGGTGCTATTATTTGCGATTAGTGGTTAGTGATCTTGCACATCCTTGTTAGAGGGCGTCTGCGTGACGATCCTAAATTAGTTGCCACTTACTGATTATTCCTGGATGCATAAAATTGAAAAAAAAATCAAATAAAAAAGTTGTTAGCTGTCCATGACTGGCAGCTCACTAATGAAGGCAATTAAGCAGTAAAGTAACTGGAGGACTTACACGCCAGCACAGTAAATTTATTTTTCGTGCATCGGATTGCGCATGACCTCCGTAACTGAATATGGCTAATAGCTTTTTACGAGTGTGTCAAGTGTACGATAATAACTCAAATACTATTTTTATTTTTCTTCCAGAACTGCCTCTCACGTTGATACTGATATCTTTTTACACTTTGATATCGGCTTCTATCAAATAGATTATAACACCATGAATGCTATAGGTTATTACTGTCTCTTCCGATGTGACTATCACTACTATAAATACTGAAACCAAGTAATGCTCGAGGCTGCTTCTCCATTTTGGTCAGTTTCCCAAACTCTGGGAAAGAGACGGTTCTTTTTATTATCTTGTGTACTCTTGGTTTGTCTTCACAGATTGTGAACTGCAACGATCTTAAAACTTTACACACGAGCCTCTCCGTTATTAGTTTATACGAGGGTTATTCGGAAAGTAAGGAAAGATCGGTCGCGAAATGGAAAATACAGTAAAATCTGATGAAGCTTTGCACAGATGCTTTGAGCACTGTGTCTAGTACACCTGTCGATCGCATCATGTTGCTCTTTGAGTTCTGAGCTCACAGTGAGAACGTAAAGATTGCTAGAAATTAGCGTCTCCCTCCAAGTATGAGGTCCTGGCGAAAGATTTCGCCTGCAGCTATGCACTCCACATAACATAACTGTCATGCGTTTCGTTCTACATGACAATTCTCGGCCGCACTCTGCAGGGGCAATGAAGATGCTCCTGCAACGTTTTCGATGTTTGACCACCCACAATACAGCCCGTAACTGGCTACCCCTGAGGTTCATCTCTGCTCAAATGAACTGCAGGCTATGAAGACAATATTTTGACAGAGGCAAAGAGCTGCAGTCCAGAGCAGAAGATTGTCGAAAAGCATATTCAGCTGTCTTCTATAACGAGGGTATTGAAAAGTTGGTACAACGCTATGACAGATGTCTAAGTTTGGGCGGCTGTATAGAGAAGTAGCTGGAAGGTGTAGCTAACCGTTGCAAATAAAACAGTTTTGATTTTCACTGTGAGACCGAGCGAGGTGTTGCAGTGGTTAGACACTGGACTCGCATTCGGGAGGACGACGGTTCAATCCCGCGACCGGCCATCCTGATTTAGGTTTTCCGTGATTTCCCTAAATCGCTCCAGGCAAATGCCGGGATGGTTCCATTCAAAGGGCACGGCTGACTTCCTTTCCCGTCCTTCCCTAATCCGATGAGACCGATGACCTGACTGTCTGGTCTCCTTCCCCAAACAACCCAACCCAACCCATATTTTCACTGTGATTTACATTTCGTGACCCATCGTTCCTTACTTTCCGAATAGCCCTCGTTTAATTCTCAGCTAATGATTATGGCACTGCGTTGGTTAACATTATATGTTAGTGATGTAGAAATCTCGCCTTAGTATTACGAAGGAAAATATAGAAACAGTGGTGACTGAACATTAAAAAAAAAACACACACATGTTATTCCAGCAGGTAATAACAGAACTTTTGATATGAGGGAGAATTACGGCAAAAAATATACAAAGTATGCTTTGTTTAACTACAAGGAAACTAGTGAACATCAGTGAATCACTGAACAATTATTGATTAAGATCTCGGGATTACTTTTTCGAGTTCAGTTTTTTCATTTTGTTAGTAGAAATACAGCGTACTTCACTATTATTCCAGTTTCTGTTACAAAGATAATGGTAAAAGACAAGGTTTTCAGCAGACTCGTTTGATACGTTTTGGTTTCATGGCCGTGCACTGTATAAAAGCACCCAGGCACTCGGTAGCAAGTGATTCCACAAAAATTGTTTACGTAATAGCGAGGATGGACACGTCTTTAATAGTGTCTTCTAAATCCACCGTAAAAAGTCCAAATTTGGCATCCAGCTTCATTTAAAAATGAAATCTGAAGGTATATTTTTACAATGAAAGTGTATCAACACAATTACACTAGTATCCGACCTGTAATATCGAATGTTAAGGGCAGTTGTCTGCCTGTCACAAGTGAATCTGTGACTGATGCTTAATGCTATAGGCGCTTCACTCCGCATAGCATTCCTCAACGGCAGAAATTGAAATGAATATTTCACCAAGCAACCAATGAAACTTGCCACCTACCATCACTGTCAAAGGATAAAAAACCAAATTGACCTATTGGGAATGTATTCTTACAAAATTTTGTATAATTCGTAGAGGTTCAGCAGATGATGACAGCATGCTACTGAAACACGTAGTTGGCAATGTTTTACATTGCTCCAATTTAAACAGCACATCGAGTGTATTAAACAAAATACGTGGTTTATTTTAGATTAAACCAAGCTCTGTGTGTAAATGTAAGCTATGTTTTGATGTGTGATAGTTCTCTATGAAGAGGAAAGCAATGTGAAGGCTTAACGTCTTTCGACGACCAGGTCATTAGAGACAGAGTACAATCGCGGGTTGGGAATGGCTGTGGAAGAGAATCGGACATATCCTTTTCCTAGGAATTATGCAGACATTTGCCTCAAACGATTTAAGAGAAATAATGAAAAAAAAATCTAGATGGTGTGAGGAGGGATTTGAACCGCTGTCAACCCGAGTAACAGTTCAACCTCTTACTAATGCGCCATCTCTCTTCATCTGCTACGTTAGCTCTAAACAGAATAATAAAATTGCTTACACTTACTCAGAGCTTTCTTTACTGCAAGTTTTTTGTTACAAGACAAAGAACGTAACTTCACCACCCAGCATAACAGGCACACAAGAGCAGCAAAAATAACTACAAGTACATCGTACTTGCGGCAAATGTAAAAAGACTAAATAATGAATACTCTGCAGATGATGTCTGTATGTTGCTGAAATGCGTCGTGACGGAGTAAATGTGACTATCAAAAAGTCATTTGTGATACCACCACCACTGGCAGATGGAGGCAGGGTGCAAGGAAATGTCTCTGTACTTTCCTGTCATTTTTGTTATTTCGAGCGATTAGGCAGTAAATTGTTTTTCAGCAGTGTAGCAGAATCTTATCAGGGATCATAAAATATCTCTTATCGAGAAAAATTGAAAAAACACGAGGAGACGTCATTCTGTTCTGACTGTAGAGCTCCATGGACGTAAAGACGAAAGATACCCAAGCAGCATAGAAAAGGAAAATTTTAGTACTCGATTTGTTTAAATGAGTCAAGAACTGACGAGTCCTAGACGTAAGAATAAACTACCCTTGTAAATTTTTCAAACATCATTAACCTATTACGCAAAAGTTTGAGTGTTTTCAGTTGCTGCTGATTTCCGGAGAACGATTAATATCCAACCGCTTGCAGGAAAAGGTTGTTGTTGTTGTGGTCTTCAGTCCTGAGACTGGTTTGATGCAGCTCTCCATGCTACTCTATCCTGTGCAAGCTTCTTCATCTTCTAGTACCTACTGCAGCCTACATCCTTCTGAATTTGCTTAGTGTACAGTACTCATCTCTTGGTCTTCCTCTACGATTTTTACCCTCCACGCTGCCCTCCAGTACTAAATTGGTGATCCCTTGATGCCTCAGAACATGTCCTACCAACCGGTCCCTTCTTCTAGTCAAGTTGTGCCACAAGCTCCTCTTCTCCCCAATTCTATTCAATACCTCCTCATTAGTTATGTGATCTACCCAACTAATTTTCAGCATTCTTCTGTAGCATCACATTTCGAAAGCTTCTATTCTCTTCTTGTCTAAACTATTTATCGTCCACGTTTCACTTCCATACATGGCTACACTCCATACAAATACTTTCAGAAACGACTTCCTGACACTTAAATCTATACTCGATGTTAACAAATTTCCCTTCTTCAGAAATGCTTTCCTTGCCATTGCCAGTCTACATTTTATATCCTCTCTACTTCGACCATCATCACTTATTTTTCTCTCCAAATAGCAAAACTCCTTTACTACTTTAAGTGTCTAATTTCCTAATCTAATTCCCTCATCATCACCCGACTTAATTCGACTACATTCCATTATCCTTGTTTTGCTTTTGTTCATGTTCATCTGAAATGATTGTTTCGTGCCTTTTATTTGCTATTTGCAATATTAAAGGAATAAGATCAAAAATTTTGTTGTTATCTCTCAAGTTTTCTCCGCGTCAATAATCAGTGGTGTATATCTGAGTGTTCAGCACAGTTGTTGTTTCCATTTCCTGCACAATATTTCGACGAACGACGCAGTCGTCTTCTTCAGTGCTGCTAGTTATGATCTACGCACAAGAGCTAAAGAAACGGGAACACCTGCCTCATACCGTGTAGGGCACCTGCGAGCATGCAAGTGCCGAAGCACGACATGGCATGGACTCGACTAATGTCTGAAGTAGTGGTGGCGGGAACTGAAACCATGAATCCTGCAGGGCTGTCCATAAATCCATAAGACTTGGAGGGAGTGGAGATCTCTTCAGAACATCACGTTGCAAGGCATCCCTGACATGCCCAACAATGTTCATGTCTGTGGAGTTTGGTGGCCAGGGGAAGTGTTTAAACTCAGAAGAGTATTCCTGGAGCCACTTTGTAGCAGTTATGAACGTGTGGGGTGTCGCACTGTCGTGATGGAATTTCCAAATCCGTCGGAATGCACAGTGGACATGAATGAACGCACGTGATCAGACAGGATGCAAAATTAGGTGTCACCCACAGGGTCGTATGTAGGCGTAACAGGGATCCCGTAACACTCCAACTGCACACTTCCCACACCATTACAGAGGTTCCACCAGCTTGAACAGTTCCCTGCTGAGATACAGGGTCCATGGACTCATGAGGTTGTCTCCCTACCGGTATACGTCCTTCCACTCGATACAACTCGAAACGGGACTCGTCCGACCAGGAAACATATTTCCAGTCATCAACAGTCCGATGTTGGTGTTGACAGGCCCAGGCGAGGCGTGTGTGTCGTGCAGTCATCAAGGATACACGAGTGGGCCTTCGGCTGCGAAAGCATACCGATAATGTTTCGCTGAATGGTTCGCACGCTGACAGTTGTTGAAGGCCCAGCACTGAAATCTGCAGCAATTAGCTGAAGGGTTTCACTTCTGTCACGTTGAACGATTATATTCAGTCGTCGTTGGTCCCATTCCTGCAGGATATTTTTCCGGCTGCAGGGATGTCGGAGATTTGATGTTCTACCGGATTTCTGATATTCACGGTACTCTCGTGTAATGGGCTCACGGGAAGATCCCCATTTAATCGCTACCTGTGAGATGCTGTGTCCCATCGCTATTGAGCCGACTATAAACTCACTTAAATCTTGATCAGCTGCCACTGTAGCAGCAGTAACCGATCTAACAAGTGTTCCAGACGCTTGTTGTATTATACAGGTGCTGCCGACCGCAGCGCCTGCTTAGATATCTCTTGATTTGAATACGCGTTTCTACACCAGATTCTTTGGCGCATCAGTGTATGTGTCCTCGTTGCCTGGGCTCTAACCAGACTGTCAAGTGTTGGTCTCGTGTCGCCATTTATAGGCGACTGTGACCTCGATTGCGGACGCCCATTTATTTTTCAGAGAGCACACTTATATTTCACGAAACGCACATTGTCGTAACGGTGGTTCTCAGTTATGTTCGATCTGATGGCCGGCTACATACCAATAGAGTGTCGAACCCCATGCCTTGTTTAAAATGAAACCACGGTCCAGTTTATTAGGTTTTCCGAGATTTTTAATTCGATAGTCTGCTTAATTACGCAGTCCCTCGAACTTGGCATTTACACCACGGTACTAGGCTCATTACACACTGCAAAATAATGTTATGCAAACAGTACACATGGTCGGATGTCAATGTAACTTCGTACATGTAGATGACAACACACCATCGGTGGGTATGTCAGTAATTAGAATTGCAGTTCCCTGTGCCAGGTACAAAGGACAGCAGAGTGAGTAGGGCCAACTGCTAAGTGATCACTGTGAAGGACGCGGAGCCGCGCGGGATTAGCCAAGCGGTCTTAGGCGCTGCAGTCATGGACTGTGCGGCTGGTCCCGGTGGAGGTTCGAGTCCTCCCTCGGGCGTGTGTGTGTGTGTTTGTCCTTAGGTTAATTTAGGTTAAGTAGTGTGTAAGCTTAGGGACTGATGACCTTAGCAGTTAAGTCCCATACTATTTCACACACATTTGAACATTTTTTTTGAAGGACGCGGAGATGCCGTGTACTTGTTTGAGAGACCGTCATCATCAGCAACTGACAGAGTTTGAAGAGACCTCACTGTTGGTCTCCATTTGGCGGTATGGTCGAATTGTGTAATATACCGTTTTGGGGGTAATTCGTGTGTGGCAGCGTCCCGATGTAGGAATGCATGGGAACGTGAACCCAGGCATAAAAAAAAAAGCGGTCTTAGGCGCTGCAGTCATGGACTGTGCGGCTGGTCCCGGCGGAGGTTCGAGTCCTCCCTCGGGCGTGTGTGTGTGTGTGTTTGTCCTTAGGTTAATTTAGGTTAAGTAGTGTGTAAGCTTAGGGACTGATGACCTTAGCAGTTAAGTCCCATACGATTTCACACACATTTGAACATTTTTTTTGAAGGACGCGGAGATGCCGTGTACTTGTTTGAGAGACCGTCATCATCAGCAACTGACAGAGTTTGAAGAGACCTCACTGTTGGTCTCCATTTGGCGGAATGGTCGAATTGTGTAATATACCGTTTTGGGGGTAATTCGTGTGTGGCAGCGTCCCGATGTAGGAATGCATGGGAACGTGAACCCAGGCATACTCGTGAAGGGTCTGGTCGACCACGTTTGACTACCACTTAGCAAGATTGCCGTATGTGCACCAAGCACATCATAGCCCTTTCAATCAGCGCCTGCTATTCGAGACCAAGTAATGGACTAATCGTAACATTCTCTGGCATCCTACACTAATGGTCGAAGACTAGCAGCAGCCGTACTTGGGAAATACTGTTCAATGCGTAGGCTGCTGTTAGCACCAAAACACTAGAGGCTCGGTTCTGTATGGTGCCTTGACCAATAAGGACCGTTGATAAGTGGCGTTACATTATGCTCAGCGTTGAATAGAAGCTGTGTACTACTTCGGATGATCGTCGTCGTCCAGTATGGTGGCGACGTGGGAAGACGTCCCGGTCTTTCAGTGGTATTGAGAGGCGCAGCTGTGTCATTTCTGGTTTCATTGAAGCCAGCGGGTATTACTTCATGTAGAGACTTGTAGTGACTGAGGAATGGTCAACTGCGTGTCACGCACAACCAGCGTCCTCATTTGTTACTTCTCATGCTGCACTATCATCGTGTAATTTTTAATAAGATTATACTCGTCCTCACATGGAAAGTGTCCGTATGAACTGTCTGCGTGATAATAAGGTACTCCTGTGGCCAGCAAGATTCCCAAGTCTGTCTCCGATACAATACGTGTGGGACCAGCTTGGACGTCAACCCTGTCCCAGCGCCACTATCCAGAATGTAAAGGACCAGTTAAAACAGTCGTGTTCCAGCATGCCTTAGGAGAGGATAAAACCGTTTTATGTCCCCATTTCCAACCGAATGACTGCTTAGATCCCAGCTAGACGTGCTATAACATCTTACTGATAAGCAAGCTCATACTGCCAAGTTCTTTATAAATTTGGCTCGACTTTGTAATGACTGAACGAACATCATATTTCCTCTCATCTTGTGGCGTTTCATTTAGCTTCTTCCTCCACTTCTGGGTACTTAACTTTTTTTGTCAGCCGATGTGTTTCATTTTATAATTACACTACTGGCCATTAAAATAGCTACACCAAGAAGAAATGCAGGTGATAAACGGGTATTCATTGGACAAATATATTATATTAGAACTGACATGTGATTACATTTTCACGCAATTTGGGTGCATAGATCCTGAGAAATCAGTACCCATAACAACCACCTCTGGCCGTAATAACGGCCTTGATACGCCTGGGCATTGAGTAAAACAGAGCTCGGATGGCGTGTACAGGTACAGCTGCAGCTTCAACACGATACTACAGTTCATCAAGAGTAATGACTGGCGTATTCTGACGAGCCAGTTGCTCGACCACCATTGACCAGGCGTTTTCAATTGGTGAGAGATCTGGAGAATGTGCTGGCCAGGCCAGCAGACGAACATTTTCTGTATCCAGAAAGACTCGTACAGGACCTGCAACATGCGATCGTGCATTATCCTGCTGAAATGTAGGGTTTCACAGAGACCGAATGAAGGGTGGAGCCAAGGGTCGTAACACATCTGAAATGTAACATCACTGTTCAAAGCGCCGTCAATGCTTACAAGAGGTGACCGAGACGTGCAACCAATGCCATCCCATACCATTACCCCGGGTGATACGCCAGTATGGCGATGACGAATACATACTTCCAATGTGCGTTCACCGCGATGTCGCCAAAGGTCAAGGGTAACCGCAGCCGTGGTCTCCGAGCTGATAGTCCATGCTGCTGCAAACGCCGTCGAACTGTTCTTGCAGATGGCTGTTTTCTTGCAAACGTCCCCATCTGTTGACTCAGGGATCGAGACGTGGCTGCACGATCCGTTACATCCATGCGAATAAGATACCTGTCATCTCGACTGCTAGTGATACGAGGCCGTTGGGATCCAACACCTCGTTCCGTATTACCCTCCTGAATCCACCGATTCCATATTCTGCTAACAGTCATTGGATCTCGACCAACACGATCAGCAATGTCGCGATACCATAAACCGCAATCGCTATAGGCTACAATCCGAGCTTTATCAAAGTCGGAAACGTGATGGTACGCATTTCTCCTCCTTACACGAGGCATCACAACAACGTTTCACCAGGCAACGCAGGTCAACTGCTGTTTGTGTATGAGAAATCGGTTGGAAACTTTCCTCATGTCAGCACGTTGTAGGTGTCAGCACCGGCGCCCACCTTGTGT
Source organism: Schistocerca nitens (assembly GCF_023898315.1). Lineage (NCBI taxonomy): Eukaryota > Metazoa > Arthropoda > Insecta > Orthoptera > Acrididae > Schistocerca > Schistocerca nitens. The sequence goes on from NC_064619.1 coordinate 205,215,107, forward strand.
GAATGCTCTGAAAAGCTAATCATTTACATATCGCAGCATCTTCTTGCTGTTGGTTAAATTTCACGTCTGTAGAATGTCATCTTCGTAGTGTAGCAATTTTAATGGCCAGTAGTGTATGTACGAGGCAGTGTGCTTGTTTGTTGACGAAGACTCCCTCCAATGGGCTACTATAAAGAGTCTCTCCCGCCTCCTGGTGTATCCCATGATATCTGGATCAGCGAAGACAGTGACCCCTCTCCGCAGAGATCGTCCCCTGTGGGCGTGACATGAAAGATGACCGAGAGCGCTTTAATTGCTGGGCCGCGTGTCTCCTGTTCCATGGGTCTAAAGCAGCACCGCCCAGGCCCTCAATTATTTATTTCCGCGCAGGTCATTTGCATCAGATATTAACTATGGCGCTCGATAAATTTCGGCTGCTAGAAGAGTGGAACCTGTTCAGCAACCGGCTACTTTTGAAAGTTGAAAAACGGTTTCTTTGCGTAACCTCGTCGTCCTCCGAGGTATTATCTTTGCGAACGTAAATCTCAGTCTATTACTTCCACCTTTTGTTCTTTTTCTGCCCCTTTCTTGCTAGATGTTTTTATCCTCTCGTTCCCCTACACTCATCGTTGGCAAAAGAATTTACGACGGATGGAAAGGAGAACAGATCGCAGTAATATAAAAAACATAATTCGTGGATCACATCGCTTCATTATGAAAGTTGGTACTCACGGTATTAAATCTCATATACACGGCCGTACTGCGACAGTCGAGTCCTGAAACAAAGAAGCAAATTTGTTGTTGGCTAAATGCTTATAATGCGCTTGCGTGCATAACATGACGTAAACTGCTATGCCACAGCAAAATAAACTGTTCATGTACCGTCTTTGGTGACGATATCAAGTTTTGATTCATGTTTATACTGTGAACCGTTTTAAAGGGCATGAATGTTTAAAATTAAAGCTGGAAATAAAACTTGATACATTTAACATTCTTTATTTTTAACGGAGAACAGAGCACAACATTTACTCCCTAATCTACAGGCGAACTTTGTTAGTCCATTGTTAATAAACAACCCAGTAGACTTCCAGAATTCTGCCAGTAGGTGTATGAGTGGCACATGAAAAAAATTCACACGTGTTATTAATGTCAAAAATGAACGTGAGATACTGCTATAAATAATGTGACTGTAAATTTTGAGATACTGAGGTAGAAAAAGTTGGAAAGCAAGCCTCAAAATCAACCATAGTAAGATTAAATAATCAAGTTTGTTCTGGAGTAACCACAAGCGCCGGAACGAAGATGCGGAACGCAAGACCAGAGAAGGCGATGAGGAAACGTCTGCCAATGATGCGCGGAATTGGACGGCGCGGCGCGTCACCTGGACGAAGTGAACATAAGCGCCGCTGCTGCTATCTTTGGCCGCTGAGATCGCCTCAGAATACTGACATTAGTGGAACGTATTTGCGGATCGTGCTACAAGAACAACTAGTTAGCCGGGCCGGGGTTCAATCCCCGGCCGGCGCTGGAATTTTCAGACTCCCTGGCCCTAGCCTCCACCTCTCCCCTGGCATGTGGAGCATGCCGGGAACCCCAGTGGGGTCCGGGCTTCGGATCCCACGTGGACAACTCCAGCAAACTACAAAACACAGCCTGATTATTGTCGGCAGGGTAACTCAGCGTGTTTGGTCAGAGGGTTAGCTGTCCTCTGTAATAAAAAAACTGAGTTAATGGATCACACAACGAACTGAAACGGGCGTCTTGCGACGTCCGCGCCGAGCAGATGAAACGAACGACAACGAACGAAATTAGATAAAAAAAAGTGTTGATTCTTATCAGTTACTTTTCTGGAGTTTGACTTTAGCAAAGACTGTTACAGTTCGAACGTCACTTTCGATACCGATGCGACGCCAATGTTAGGTATTGTCAAGTTGCTTCATAGATATAAAACTACTAATGTTATTTATTTGAATTGTTGTATAGCATTCGGAGAACGCTGCATCCCCTGGTCATCCTATTAGTGACCAGTGGGCAAGATTCCACAAAGTTTCCTTCCAATACGACGAATTACAGAGGTACAGAGAGTAAACGTCATGCATTCCCTGGCACCCACACTTAGGACACAAATAAAGGTACACAAAAATAAGCCTGCTGCAGGATGCGAGGAGCAGTCCTGTTTACAAAATAGCTGGAAAATGCCTGAGATTTCTTAAAACCCATTATAAATTCTATAACCAATTTTCCATTAAAAAAGTTTCGAACTTATCGAGGAAAATACACCAATAACTGATGAAATGAAATTTGTTTCTCTGTATATCGTTAACTTATACACAAACGTACCTATTGACAAAGCTGTGCGGGTAATTCAGCGTAATTTATTGGAACAAAACGAGCTTTCTAAGAGGGAAATAGATGAATTCATTGCACAACTTACCATGATTCTGAAATTGAATTACTTTATATTTAATGGAGACACTATTCCCAAAAAGACGGTCTAAATATGGGGAGGTCAATATCGGGAATGCTTGCTGACACATTTATCAGTTATCTAGAAAACAGATTCTTTCCTGAAAATCCACCATTGGAGGCAAAATAGTATACTACTTTGGGTATGTAGATGACACGCTGCTGTTAATATAGGCTACCGATGATGTCATCAACACTACAGTATCCACTTTTAAAACTTGCATCAAACAATAAAATTTACATGTGAGATCGAAACGAATAGTTCTATTACTTTTCTAGATCAATCATTTCGGAATGAAAATGGCAGCCATACGATTGGTGTCTTTCGCCAAGGAACTTGCACTGACGGTACTATGGATTTTACGTCAAACCACCCAATTCAACATAAGAAGGCATTTTTCTATTATGCTACTAAACCGTTGTTCAAAATTCCGATGTCGAAAGACGAACACGGTGATGAAATTGCAATAATAAGGCACATTGCAAAAATGAATAACTATCCACATGAGGTTGTAGGTAGTGTATGTAATAACATAGCATAGTATACAGAAATAAGATGACACTTTACAAAAATGTGGCTTCTAAAAAAATACTAAGTTTATTAGTTCACAGTACCTTACTACGTAAAAATGAGTACAAGGATTGCAGCTCTCTTTAGAAAGTACAATGTGACAGTGTCTTTTGGAATCAAAAATAACTTAGGATGTATTTTGCAACATAATGTAGGTACAAAAAACCTATTTCTTGCTTACGGAGTTTTTATCGCCTGGACTGTGGGGCCTGTTACGTCGGCCAAAAGGAAAGAAGGCTGGAAATTAGGTTTGGAGAACACGTTGCCTGAGGCAGAAAAGATACCACAGAGAAATCGAGTTTGGCCGTTCATTTACTTACAACGAAACATAAGGTGCCGACTTTGACATCTAAAGTGAGGTTACTACGTAAATGTCTGATGGACAGGATCCTCGACCTCCTGGAAAAACTGGGTACCTTTTGATATCACAAAAACGTTAACTGCAGCCTCATTAATGATCAGATCTTATGGAAAAAACAATGTTTTATAAATTGTTTGAGAACTGCTCCCTGGGAAGCAGTGAAGGGTTTGACCCAGGGGGTACGAAACAGCTCCTTTTTTCTTGTGTAAAGGTTTTGTAAATTACCACTACAAGTCACAAACTATTGTATTATTTATTTATAATGCTACAGTAAACAGTGGCGTCAAATTAAAAGCGCAAGCATATGCAAAGCAGTGTTTTGCAGGTGAAACTGATAACATTTTGTGTTACAAAGTGAACATTAACGAGTTTTTATCTCATACACTAACAACAATATTCATGGCACTACTTAACGACGAACTCATTTAAGAACAGACATTGTTAAAACATATATTATGAAACTAACAGCGACGTATCATGACTACGATAAATATGGGCTTCAGTTGAATGCTGTTAACTGTTATTTGAGCATAAAATGAGAGCTATGGTATGTAGAGACATGCAGAGCATACGGCTGCTGTGATGAGCGAGGTGACGTCCTTCTAACGGTGGACTCTCGTTTGATTTACGCAATGCACCTGAATCGTTGCAAACTAATGCTAGTAAGATCCATTCAAAAAGTCAAGGGGCTGTTTCGTGCCACATCTCACTTGTGCTTCGTCCGTAATGAGCACGACGTCGACAACATGTTAAACTATAACTTTTCTTCTGTACTGGCGTCTGTGCAACACTTTGTGAATTTGTAGCAACCATATCATCTGCTAGAACAGCAAATGGCCCGCTTAACTGGGTGTGTGTGCACACAGCGATGTTTGCACCAGAACGTAATATCGTATTGCACCTAACGGACACCTGAAAGTTACAGCGTGTAAATTCAACACACACATGGCGAGAGCAAGACTAGAACATTAAAGCCGAGAAATAAAGATCGGTGTTTAAGAGCAACTGGGACTTTACAGCTTCTTCGGGAGAATGAAGTAACAGGCATTCTACTATGTTAGTTCTACTACTTCGTCTACTTTCGAGGTGGAGCCCTCGTAGCAGGGCTGTGAAACGGGACGTTAAGACAACAAGTATCTTTCGCACTCCATGGGAGCACACCAGTCACACATGACTTCTCTCCCATATCTGGAATACTATCTAATAATGTACGTCCGAAATGGTTACTGGCTACAGAATAAACAAGGAACCTCAGAATTTTTCTGCGTCATTCCCCCCACACTTTCCCGTTTTTCTGGGAAATGGGTCCAGCTAGGCAGTAGCTTTTCAGTTCTTGCAGTGTACTGACACAATAAATGCTACACATTTGGAGATTCGGTTCTGAGGTACCTACGTTGACTTCTGCTTACCAAAACAAATGTTCGGTTTGTTGACCACTTCGTTCAGCAGCGGATTATGTTTCAACCCGTGGCTCATAACAGAAGGTCTTTCTATTCAAAATTATTGCCATCAATGGAAACTGTTCTGTAATAATGCGAAACAACTTCCAATATGCAGTCCAATAGATCGTCCTCACAACTTTATTTGGGTTGTATTTTCCATGATAGATTGCGCTCTTGATTGCTTCTATTTATCAGACATGTATAAATTAATGATTGAGCTATTATTTACGCAGAGCATTTTGAGAATTGTAGGAAAGAGAAGCCGAGCTGTTTCCGTTCCGTTTGAGTGTAATAATGAAGTACCGGTATCGGCTGAAGTACTACTTTATGTTAATCACTCAGATTTTACTGTGTATCGCTAATTTTGTTTAACCTTGCACTGAAAAAAATAGTGAAAAGGTGACAAGCTCTAAAAATGAAAGTAGAAATCGAAGTAAAAACTGCAAGATATTGCTTTTACTGCTGATATTTAACGGGATAAAATTTTAAGGAAATTTGAAGGGCTGCTGTAACAATAACTAAGAATAAGACGAGAACACGCAACTTTTTTATATCTCAATAAGAAACTTTACTTTTCTTTACATTAGATCCTTTCAGTGAGAAAGATTACTTTTCTTTATCTTAGGTGCGCAAGTTGTAAATTCTTAGTAATTAATATTTTGTGTTCTTGGACACCACATATAAGATATGAAAACAGTTATTTTACCTCTGATCTTCCGTCACTGTTCGGCAGTTTGCTGCACGAACATACAATTTCAAAAGATTTGTAGTCATTGTCAAATGTCGAAAGGAAGACTATAATACCCTGATCTTTAACTATTTTTTTTTCACCGCTGCAGATATTTTCCAACATGCAGTCAGTAAATTCTACCATGACTGTGGCTATTACTTCATATGCCGCAGTAGTATCTCATTGAACTACGCTTTCATAAAATGGCGGCTGAATGCATGGATCCGAGCTTTCAAAAAAGCTTCTACTTCGTCTAACGATCCAGAACTAATATCTGACATTGTCTGCGGCTCCGCAGAGAGGAAGACAATTGAAAGTCCAGAGAGTAAAATATGAAAATCGCTGATTTGTTAACATCATATGTGGGTTACAGACACTTTCATTTATCACGGATTCTTTCATGTTTGTTAACTGTTGTTAAGGATTCGATAGCAGGTAAATACTTGTGGCAAGCTAGAGTATAAAGACGATCGCTGCTAGTTTCATTCGCAGTAATTTAAGTTGTGCTCTTAGATTCCTGTCTGTCCACACACTCTTCAATCGCTATGTATTCAGAAAAAAGAGGTGACATATTTGTGACAAGAAAAGGTATAAATGTCACTGTCAGTAGTTTCATGCACAGCAAATGCACCTTTCATTTCTTAAACATATGGAATTCACGAAGTTGATGATACTCGTTACTGAGAAAGCGCGCTTTTACGTGTAAATAACAACGAATATTTCAGAAAAATGCTGAACTTTGACGATTAACGAAGTCTCAGAATGTGTTACAAACACGAAGAGGAAAAAGATATTTTCGTATTCAGCGGCATGCTAACCTACGACCTCAGACACGGCACTTTGTTGCCTTACCAACTTCACTACTACTATTCACATACCTTTACCACTTTGTTCCACATTATTCCATTTGAGAGAGACGCAGACTGTCTTCCTTGGCGAATGATGTGGGCGTAATCCGTAAATGGATCAGATTCTGGAAGGCTTCCACTATCAGGTTTCACAAAACTCTTTTGCATTGCTACTCAAAAATTTTAAATGCGTTTTTACAGTTAATAAGTAGTCCATACGGAAAAAAGTTTTCAGTTGACATTCATGTGATATACATAAGGTGAATCTACCTTTTGAAAGTTAATGATATTTTAAACTCTTCATTATGCAAAAATAACAGGTATTTTGTGAGAATATTCGCCAGAACCATCGTTTTTATGTTACAATCATTCACTTCACTGTAACTATAATACAAACCATATTTCTGACAAAGGAAAATAGTTTATGTATCCTGGTGATTCTTCAGAAATACAGTCACTAAATCCCACCCTAAAATTGCTGAATATGTTTGAAATAACGAATTCCAGGTGTAACTAAACCACACCGAACCGAACGGAGGGCCATATCGAAATCGTAAACCTCTCGGTACAGTTGTCGAAAAATCGGCTGGGGAACCGATCGTTAACAGGTGTGAGAAGCTTACTTAATAGGAACTTTGGATAAAGAACCGAAAATGACGTCACTGCAGAGGTTAACCTAATGCACCGTTCGGTATGAACGATACAGAACAGTGCCCCAGGACAGTACCGCACTGTGTGTGGTTTTGGCCGGAACTGGGATTGGCTGGTTGGTTAATTTGGGGGAGGGGAGCGCACAGCGAGGTTATCCGTCCCAGCATATTAGGGAAGAATGAGGAAGAAAGTTGGCCGTGCCCTTTCAGAAGAACCATCCGTCCATTTACTTGTGTCGATTTAGGGAAATCACAGAAAACCTAAATCAGGATGGCCAGTTGCGGGTTTGAACCATCGTCCTCCCATATGAAAGTCCAGTGTGAGAACCACTGCGCCACCTCGCTCGGTACCTGGAAATGGAGTGAGCTGGGTATTAACGGAGATTATCGTTGCAGTGGCCTCATGGACGCCGCATAGGGCGCACTTCGTGAAGTGTGTGTTTCGTAGGTAAAGTTACTTTGCTGTGGCTTTTCATTGAAAATGCGTGCAGTTTGTCTTCCTGTAAGTCTATGTCTGCCATTTCTGTTATCATCTGTAGCTCCGTTGTTTTCTTCATCTCTTTGCATAGAAAACAATGCAATTTTTTAACTTTCTGATAACTCCATTTCAATATTCTTCTTCAGCTATTACAGCTTTGTTTTAGGGCAACCGGAAAGAGAAGCCTGCCAAAGATTCCTGAGAGACGAGCGCTGGAGAACGCGCCGCCAAGTCGCAGCCGGCGCGCCATCTGGCGCTCTCGTGCTGTTTGCCTGTTTGCACGGCCTCCATTAGCGAGTGTGTGGGACTCGTGGCTCCGGCTTTGTTCCGCCTACCGCTCAGCTCGCCATCTCGCGGAGTCATCCTCTCCCGCAGTGTTTGGGAGACTCTCCAGCTTGTTAAGTACTGAGCCATTCCTCTTCGTCCGGGGTACCAGCGGTGTTAGTTTTGAAGTGATGAAGGGTCCTTTGGGGCGCCTATACAGATTTCTCGGCACGCGAATGGAAACTTAACAACAGGCTAACTAACGACCTTCCACTGATGGTTCTCTAAGCGTTCGTGCACCAGTGTACACGAGCGCCATTGTAAATCATCTTATATCCGTGAATCAAATTACCGCCAAGAGTCTCAGTAGCACAATTACGCACCTTTCAAATATGAAATTTGATACATTTGTCCCACCTACGGAAGACGTCGTATGTACCCTGATTGAAAGACGCCTCACGTTGGCTTCTGTGCAACTACAACACCCCTCCTATAACTTTAATTGTCGTTTAGAAATACCTGACCAGCAGGATTAGCATTCGACGTTGGAACCAGCTATTCTGATTTGTAGTTTTGTTGCACCACACCGCTGGACGCCTAATATTGAACTCTCATATCCAGCCAGCATACGTGATTATTTAATAATGCAATCTTCGCAAAATCAGAATTTTGGGTGTAGAGAGGAAAACAAGAAACAAAATATTGTCTGCAGCTGTCAGGTCTGGTGGATGAGACGAAAGTGCCTATTTGGACATCTCTTTCTTTGGCTGGTGCATCAAGGCAATACAAGGCTACAGTTGTGTCGGCGTACGTTCATCCATCATAGTTCTGCAGTGGGCATCGTACACCAGCTTTGCGGGTCTACCTCAGCCAATAACGTAACGCGATTTTGTAAACGCCTCTGTCGCAACGCCTCATTGTTGTCACAGCTTCGAAGATGGCTACTGTTCTCGTCTGCAGCCATTAATGATAAGCAGTTGAAATCTGACAATAGAGTTGCAAGCTGTCAGTTATCTCGTTTTGCTGTCTCGACTATAGATAATCTCTTCGGTTTACCGCACGAAACTGTGGTTAAATGTTCGAAGTCTAAGTATCTATTTCTGGCCTGCCGGAGTGGTCGTGCGGTTCTAGGCACTACTGTCTGGAACCGAGAGACCGCTACGGTTGCAGGTTCGATACCTGCCTCGGGCATGGATGTGTGTGATGTCCTTAGGTTAGTTAGGTTTAAATAGTTCTAAGTTCTAGGGGACTGATGACCTCAGAAATTAAGTCCCATAGTGCTCAGAGCCATTTTGAACCCTCTGTCTGCTCATTTTCGTTTTGATTGGTTCAGTTTTCTGAATATGTGTCTCGTGTCATCGATGTACTGCTCTTTTGTTCCTGTGCTTTTCTCGCTATCTTTTATCTATTATATCCTGTTATTGTTCCTAAAGGACCTATATGTTATGATTAATTACGGCTTTATTTTGCTAGTGGAACTTCGTGCATGAGAAATTCCCCCACCCCACCATTTTCAGTTTCTATGACGCTTCGCAGGTAAGGACGAATTTTTGATATACTTTTGGATCAGCATGGATTCTCTGATTTCAAAGTCCTGGCCACACATGGGATGTATGTTGGAGAATGTAATATGTGCCTTGTCTCATTGTAACATGGATTCTCGGGCTTTTGAAAATAAAGGAGTCGGCGGTGCACAACGCATGTCTTCCGGCGCGTCCCCCGTGGAGAATAGCATAGCCCTTCTCTGAATCTTCTGGAGAAAGGTCATAGACTATCGAACAACAGCATATTCAAGAAATGATAGAACAAAATTTTATGTTAGCAACCTCGTTCTTGGATGAACTCCTCCTGTTTAGGAGTTCTTCTGATAAATCTCAGGCTGACGTGTATCGTCCCTATAGGTGGCGTTAGGTGATCATTTTATGATTCTGTCTTAAATAGCACCGGACAGGTATTCCAGTAATTTTGTAATGACACTTGTCACGAGGTGAGACAGAGGAAAATATTTGTACGCATCGTAAAATTACTAGATGCATGGAATGTAGTCACGGGTTGCAGGATGACTTGTAGACTGGAGGACGGCCTCTATCAATCTAACGCGGAACCTTAGTAGGCGTGTGGAGCGGCCCGAGCCTCTTCCTGCTGGGGCACGACCCGGCTGCCTACCACCCTGGGCTGTCCATCTCCAGGTGAGGACCATTACAAGCCCACAGGTGCGAGAGCCGGCCATCAAAACTCCATTAACGCTTTATGACGGATGTGCCTGATGACTTTCCTCCTTGCACTCAAGAAGGCTCTAGCGCTACTTCTGACCAATAGCAGCGTCAGCACACTTACTGTAAGTAACGTCTGCTCAAGCTAGGTCAGTTAAATAGGTGACCAATAATGACGCCGTTGAGTTAAATAGAATGCACGTAATATCTCTACAAATGTGATTTCAAATGCCACGTATTTTGAATTGGAACATATGCAGCACTGCTTATACAAAGACAGTTTCCTTCCACAACTGTAAAAGGAACAGGTCTCGTCGTTGTCATCGTCATCGTCGTCGTCATCGTCGTCAGTGATTTTCATCCAGTGATGGCTATAGGCCTCTTCTGGACTTCCCCATACGTTATGAATTTCAGGTTTTCGCATACAAGTCTGTCCAGCTTGTATCCGTACGTGGTCACTCCATCTTCCATTTAAGAGTCCTCTAGGTCTTTTCCTATCTACACCCATGTACCAGTGAAATACATGGCAGAACGTATCTCTTATAGTATCCCATATTAGCGTTTCTTCCTTTTCGATTCGCACATGGAATGTAGGAAGAATGACTGCTGTAATTACTATAATCTTGTCTTCGAGGTCCCTCCGGCAGTGATACGTGGTGTAGTATGTTCCTAGATTTCTCACTTAATACAGGTCCCTAAAACATTTTAAACAATTTCTTGAAGATTTTTTGGTTTCTATCTTCAAGTTTCTGCTAATTCAAATTTTAAACATTCCCGTGACGTTCTCCAGTCGGTCAAATGTAAGCTTTACTATGGACGCCACCTTTCTTTGTATACGTTTAATATCCACTGCTATCTGATATAGAATCTTTTTCATGTACGGGTCCACAGACACTGTGAAATTCTTGAGAAACGTCATTTTTCTGGCTAGGCTGTTTTACTTTTAAATAAGCGATTTTTTCCGTAGTTTAGTGATTAAATAATCTTTTCTCTTCGGGAATTATCAAGCTACAACACAGTAAAAATTGTAAGGCATATACAGGGTATTTGACACGTCTATATTTCTGAACCTAATAAACATATTCAATGAATTTTGTTTTTCGATGAATGAGAAACTCAATTTTTTTCATACATTTTCATAGGTGTTCAATATGCCGCACTTGGGATGCATGGCATATGTCAGTGCGGCATTCAGAGTGTTCCCACACTGCACAGGCCATGTCTTGAGTTGCAGCTTCCACAGCTGCTGTTACGCGATGTCTCAGTTCATTTATTGTTGTTGGTAATGAAAGCACATAAACAGATTCTTTTCTAAACCCCCAAAACAAACATCACATACAGTCAGGTCCGGTGACCCTGGAGGCCTGCAATGTAAGAGTGCATGATTTGGTCCAGTGCGACCGATCCATCGTTCAGTAAAACTTTGATTTAAAAATTCCCGTACTTCCAGATGCCACGGTGGCGTTGCCCAGTCCTGTTGGTAAATGAAGTCTTTCGAATCAGTATTCAACTGTGGAACAATAAATTCTTAAGCATATCGAGATATTTGCCTCCTGTAACAGTGTTCTCGGCGAAGAAAAACGGAGCATGGAACTTTTCCTGTGAAACTGCACAAAACACATTAAATTTTGGAGGGTTCCTCTCATGTGGTACAATTTCATGTGGTTATTTTGTACCCCATATTCTAGTATTTTGATGCTTCACCTTTCCGTTTAAATGGAATGTCGCTTCGTCATTAAACACTAAGCGTGGAAGAAAAATGTCATCCTCCATCTTGACAAGAGCAAAATTACAGAAGTCCACACGTTTTTGTATGTCACCTTCACGAAGAGCTTGCATTATCTGAATTTTGTATGGTTTCATGAGTAAACGTCGACGCAACACACGCCAGACGGACATCGAGGGCATGTTCAGCTGTGGAGCTCCACGGCGAACGGGTTTCTGCGGACTTCCTCTGAAATTATGACGGATACGTTCGACGTCTGTCTGACACTCGGGGACGACCCGGCGATTTGCCTTTACACAGACGTGTTTGTTCATGCCACCGTCTAATACTCTGTGCTGTATTAGGATCCACACCATATCTAGTTCGAAAGGCAAGCTGAACAGTTATTACTGACCCGCACTTCCGCAAAACGTACACACCATTTTTGTTGCAACTGAAGTGGAAACACAATGCTGCTACCTAGCAGGAACCATGTAAAACTCGAGAGTTTGCTCTTTCCAAGAGTTCGTTCTTCACGCACATGTTTCTGATAACATATTAGTTTTGATTTTTTTTAAATCGGATGATTCTTTTTGATACACACTGTATATTACACATATCTATGCGAAACGCTTATTAGGAACACCATCACGCGTTCCTTTCTCCACACAAAAGTTTGGAATGCATCATGCTATACAGGCTGTTTCAGAATGATGTTTTAAAAATATAGCGACAGGGTCCTTACAACAAAAGAATAAAAAACGGCCAGTAAACATGGGCTCTAAAAAGCGTACCGTACCAACAATGAACACTTGTTCATCCAAGATATTGCGAAACTTATCTTTTCTAATGCAACCTATTTGCTTTCAATATTTTGGGAGAAGGTAGTACAAACCAAAACAAACAAAAATGTCGAGTAAACATGGGCTCTAAAGTGCATACACCATGTGATCAAAAGTATCCAGACACCTGGCTGAAAATGACTTGTAAGTTCGTGGCGCCCTTCATCGGTAATGTTGAAATTCAGTATGTTGTTGGCACACCCTTAGCCTTGATGGCAGTTTCCACTCTCGCAGTCATACGTTCAATCAGGTGCTGGAAGGTTTCATGGGGAATGGCAGCCCATTCTTCACGGAGTGCTGCACTGAGGAGAGGTATCGATGTTGGTCGGTGTGGCCTTGCACGAAGCCGGCGTTCCAAACATCCCAAAGGTGTCCTACAGGGTTCAGGTCAGGACTTTGTGCAGGACAGCCAATTACAGGGATTTTACTGTCATGTAACCACTCCGCCACAGGACGTGCATAATGAGCAGGTGCTCGATCGTGTTGAAAGATGCAGTCGCCATTCCCGAATAGTTCTTCAACAGTGGGAAGCAAGAAGCTGCTTAAAATATCAATGTAGGCCTGTGCTGTGATAGTGCCTCGTAAAACAACAAGGGGTGCAAGCCCCCTCCATGAAAAACACCACAACACCGCAACACCACCGGCTCCAAATATTAGTGTTGTCACTACACATTCTGGCAGATGACGTTCACTGGGCATTCGTCATATCCACAGCCTGCAATCGGATCGCCACGATGTGTACCGTGTTTTGTCACTCCACACAACATTTTTCCACTGCTCAATCGTCCAATGTTTACGCTTCTTACACCAAGCGAGGCGTCGTTTCGCATTTATTTCGCATTTACCAGTGTGATGTGCGCGTTATGATCAGCCGCTCGACCATGAAATTGAAGTTTCTCACTTCCCGCCTAACTGTCTTAGTACTTACGGTGGATCCTAACGCAGTTTGGAATTCCTGTGTGATGGTCTTGATAGATGTCTGCCTATTATACATTACGACTGTCGTAAACTGTCGGCGGTCTGTGTCAGTCAACAGTAAAAGTCTTACTGAATGATAATTAACAAGGACGGTCCAATCAAAACTGACAATATGGGTACCACACTAAGCACATGAGCTGTTTAAAATTTATGCAGGAACCAGATGGAAATTATAAGAGTCGAAGAGCATGAAGGAATAGCTACTAGGAGATGAAGAGGCTTGCACAGGGCAGAGTAGCATGGAGAGCTGATTAAAACAAGTCTTCGGGCTGAAGACGACAACACGGGAACACAAAAACATGTGGATAACACGTGAATACAACCAGTGACTGTAAGCATGGTTGGTAAATTACATGAGGAACCGGAAAAATAGGATCAAACACCAGTGAGATCGCCAAAGCGCTTACTGAAAGCAAACTACCTGGTTACTAAGTACTGAAACGGAATAAATGGCTCCAGAAGGGGGTGGGCGAATTCCCGAACGCAATGATGGCGCAGCATACCATATTCTCGCAGTAATGCTGAAAGCAGTGGCAGCAGCGGCTGGATCCTCAGAGTTCAGCTTTCTTCCTGTCCTTAAATTTCGACTGGAAAAATCTTTATCTGTGACCGCAAAGCTCCCTCATCAGTCGTACTAACTCTTGCACCATCTAGCCAACGCGGTTTACTCCTCCATCTCCTAATCTGAAGTGTTAACTCTCAACATGAAGTGGTCTCTCTCTCTTTGAGCGCCCTGTAACCTTGGTTGTATTTCACCAGAGCAGGAACTCGCCTGCCAGACAATGTGAGTTCCGTCGAGTAAAACTCAAGAAAACCTCCTAGTCTTGTGAATTTTTGTTGTTTTCAACCAATAGCGCTCTGAGATGGGGACGAAGACCGAAAACCTTTCCCACTAAATGACACATTGTAAACTACACTCATGCTCATAAATTAAGAATAATTGCAGAAAGTGGTACCACACAACATCTGTTAAGACGTCGCGGAATAACTTCCATAGTACCAAAGAGAACTCTAGATGGTATAAACTGTAGAGGAAAGAAAAGGCTGAACTACAACCAGTAAATAACTGAGTACGTAGATTGCAAGAGGTTGACACGGGAGAGGAATTCGTGGTGGACTACATCAAACCAGTCAGAAGCCACCCATAACCGGGACATTATGAAGTCACTTATGAATACAGGATCAGTTCCCCGAACATATTTGAAGCCATTTGACCACCCGTTTATGTCTTCAGGTTTTCGTCCGCTTGTTGTCCTCTGTATACAAATGCCACTGTTTCTATAGCTTCAGCACTAATCTTTACTATCTTGCTATCGAAGGAAGGAAGCAAGAAATGAAATGAAATGAAATGTCGTGTGGCTAGGGCCTCCCGTCGGGTAGACCGTTCGCTTGGTGCAGGTCTTTTGAGTTGACGCCACTTCGGCTTGTCACGCTGACCACTCAGCTACCGGGGGCGGACGGAAGCAAGATTATTGTTTACCTCCCGTCGAAATCGAGGTAATCAGAGATACTATATTTACTGCCTTTACCTTTCCTGAACATCAGTTCTGTTTAGACATGTTAAAATTAAATATTGAAATCAAATCGTCTGCGAAAACGTCAGAGGCTGTGAGACTCAGGTATCACCACGGAGAAAGGGAAAGAAAATAATAGCTGGTGGCAGTATCAGGATAGTTCAAGCATGAAATGTTTGTCGGCACACTAACGACAGGACAAAATTTCAATATATCTCCTGTTGTTAACACTAAATTTACCATTTACCAGGCGTCTTCTAAACTTGCTTACCGGAATTGCTCATACCGCAGATCGCCGTATATTACACGTGTTTATTCGAATTTATTTCGCACACATTTCTTACTTAATTGTCAGGTTGCTAGATTTCGAAGACGTTATAGTTTTGACTATGAAGCAAATTTCGTTGACTATTGATTGCAGCACTTTTAAGATCGCTAAAATTTGCCTTAGACATGGGCTTCTCAGAGTCTGCGTCACACCATTTTGTAAAATACGTAAATCTGTAGTCCTCTGATATTTACTCTGTTTAGTGTTACGACGGCTTTACCCAACTGACCATGTTCTCTATTATTAGATAACAATCAAAGAAAAGCGTTTTGCTTTTTCCTTTCCTTGTAACAATGTATCCTTATTTTCAGTCGCCTTTAGGAGATGGAAGCAAGCTGACGTATTACTGTGTCAAGAAAACACGTAGAAATTACAAGAAAATCATCATTTAACCCTTTGTTTCCTGACATAAGAAAAAATTTACTTTTTAACATTTTCTTTGCGGAATTTATGCCATTGTGGCCTCAAATGACGGTAGGATTTTTTGTAAAATTTTATTTTATTTTTCACAACTTTTTTCTCTCCTGGTACTCTGAAGTACCGTCAGACTCCATGGACAGAATCACAATATGCGCAGAAAAATGCTCCAATTTTTGTAACTTGTACTTCATTCCACATGAATATTAAATATTTTTACATTAGAAAATTAATTAACAGAAATATGATATTTCTGAATTATTTTTTAAATTTCGCATAAATTTATTCTAGAGCAACTTCACAATACTTAGTAACTTAGCTATACATTTTTGACAGTATATACATATCACATATTTAGTGTTAGTGATACCTCATGAAATTGTAGGAAACAGTTCTTTTTCTCATTGTAGCACAAATACACTTTCCATGTACTACATTGTGAATGTGGTCTCGACTGAATTTTAGTTTCCGCACACATTTCTCATCTTCCTCTTTTACAACTGAACACTACAAAATCGTGTTCTCGGTTGCCAAGACGTACATTCTTCGGAACAGAAAAGTTATCCTTTCTTGTCTTTGGGGGAGTTATTTCATCTTTACCAGAGTTTCTCTTTTTGAGATTTGGCACTTGCTGTTTATTCATTAGCCCTAGTGCCACAGCGCTCCTGAATTCCAGCAGTGGCAGTGCCCCATGTAGATCACTGAAAATGACGTAAGCATTGCCAAAACAATTTCTATTGCTCCCCAGAAGAGACGGTGCCACCATTTCTTTGATCGCCTGTCAAGACCACAAGTTGAACGTAATCTGTCTGCATGATCCACACCACACATATGTTTATTGTAATCAAATGCAATAACTGGTCATGGTATAGCCATACTACTTCCATCTTTATGTTTTCTTGTCACTACGCTCTGTTCCGTGCCATGGAAGTTTGACGCAAAATACACTACTTTATTTTCCCTCCTTTGAAATACTGTTAGGTCTAAAGATGACTCTATGTGATTTGATTCCCCACGTTTTAGAAATTTTTCTTTGGGTAAATACCCTGGCAAACCTGTTCTGTTTGTTCTAATTGTTCCACAGGCAAATGTATTTACGGATTTCCGTGTGAGAAAAAGTGGACAGAACAACTAGTGAGAGGTAACGCATTGTTGCTACAATAAAGTGTTCGCACAACCTGACGGTACTAATAAGTCCGCTTTATATTTTCCACTTTATCTCATTCACTTGTAACATAATGCTTCAAACTATTATAAAAAAACAAAGAAGGTAAGTACGTACAATGGAAAACTCAACGGAAGTTTCAATAAATTGCACACAAATTCAGGCAACACCATGGAAACAAGCACATACAATCTTCTGTTGTCACAGCAGCGCGCGAAAAACAATTTCAAGCTCTGACCGCCAGAGAGGTCTATGTATTGCACAATAACATCTATGAAACAGTAGAGCAGAGTTACTGTTACGTACCGACAGGCTCTCAGATCACGAAACTGCACCACGAGAAAATAATGAGAGTCAAAACTTTCTGGTACTTTTAAGTACCGTCAGGCAACAAAGGGTTAACTAAAAATACTTTTCTCTAGAACAAATTATAAACTAAGATCTGAGAATTTACAATATTCTTACTGTAATACCATTGTCATGCCTGAAATTCAAGTAGAATGCCAGAATGAAGGTGAACACGAGATGTATTTCTATATAAATTTTCTGACCGCAAAGACAGAGTTGCTCCTGGAGCACTCGTCTGAGTTGAAACACTTTCGCTGTCTCCAAACTCCCCAGGCATGAACATTATTGAGCATATCTGGAATGCCTTGCAACGTGCTGTTCAGAAGAGATCTCCACCCCCTCGTACTCTTACGGATTTATGGATAGCCCAGCAGGATTTATGGTGTCAGTTCCCTCCAGCACTACTTCAGACATTAGTTCCGCGTGTCAGAGGGGGGGGGGGGGGTCTAGACGATATTAGGTAGGCGTACCGGTTTCTTTGGCTCTTCAGTGTATATGTGAACGTCACAACGCCCCGAACACACCACGAAACACTATACTCATCTTTAGTTGATCTGTCTTCTCTATTAATCCTGCCTATTATGGGTTCCGGATAGACGAGAAGCGCTGGAGAACTGGTTCATCGAGCGTTTTAAAAGCCATCCCAGTTGTGAGTGAATTATACAGGGTGGTTCAAAAAGAATACCACAACTTTAGGAATTTAAAACTCTGCAACGACAAAAGGCAGAGCTAAGCACTATCTGTCGGCGAATTAAGGGAGCTATAAAGTTTCATTTAGTTGTACATTTGTTCGCTTGAGGCGCTGTTGACTAGGCGTCAGCGTCAGTTGATGCTAAGATGGCGACCGCTCAACAGAAAGCTTTTTGTGTTATTGAGTACGGCAGAAGTGAATCGACGACAGTTGTTCAGCGTGCATTTCGAACGAAGTATGGTGTTAAACCTCCTGATAGGTGGTGTATTAAACGTTGGTATAAACAGTTTACAGAGAATGGGTGTTTGTGCAAAGGGAAAAGTTCTGGATGGCCGAGAACGAGTGATGAAAATGTAGCACGCATCCAGCAAGCATTTGTTCGCAGCCCAGGAAAATCGACTCGCAGAGCTAGCAGAGAGCTGCAAATTCCACAATCAAATGTATGGAGAATCCTACGAAAAATGTTAGTTATGAACGTCAACTACCCGAGGCGATGGATCGGCCGCCAGGCAGCCCGTGACAGAGCACTTCATCACTGGCCTCCAAGAAGCCTTGATCTTACCCCCTGCGATTTTTTCTTATGGGGGTATGTTAAGGATATGGTGTTTCGGCCACCTCTCCCAGCCACCATTGATGATTTGAAACGAGAAATAACGGCAGCTATCCAAACTTTTACGCCTGATATGCTACAGAGAGTGTGGAACGAGTTGGAGTATCGGGTTGATATTGCTCGAGTGTCTGGAGGGGGCCATATTGAACATCTCTGAACTTGTTTTTGAGTGAAAAAAAAACCTTTTTAAATACTCTTTGTAATGATGTATAACAGAAGGTTATATTATGTTTCTTTCATTAAATACCAACTTTTAAAGTTGTGGTATTCTTTTTGAATCACCCTGTATTTCTTCATTGTTTTTATAACTGTATTCAACCTTGCGTCGAGGAGAGGAGAAATACGATGATGTTTCTAGATGTCTGACGGCGTCTCCATGGTCATACCAGCATTGTGATGTGGACCTAAATCCTGAGTAACATCCTGCCCGTTACATGGCCCCCATCCATTGAGAAAAAGGGACTTTAGCTAGCGACAATACATCTTCAAAATTCTGCGTAGCTCTCTTCCGAAATTTCGTCAGACACATGCAGTAGTTATTGAAAGTTAATCACAAACCATGAAAAGGTTTTATAATCACATGAATCACTTATAGGATACTCATACAGAGGTTGTCTTGCGCAGTATAGATTTAGATGTAGAATAATGTAGTAGTCCAGTATTCTGACAGAGTCGAAATATGTCTCTAGGTGGCAAACGGGGAAGATGGAAATTCTTTACGTGGCTCTGCGACACCTATTTCTCTATTCTGGCTGTTTAATTGGATAACAGGAAAGCTGACGACTCAGGAATAAACAACTCAACAGATAGCGACGCAGCTTATGTATGTTATCAGAACTACCTACTGACAAGCAATTAGTGCCCCATTAATCAGATCTCACTAATACTCCATCATATATTCGGAGCTCAAATGTCAAGCAGTGTCAGGAGAGATTTATCAATCATAATTTACGTCCGATATACGCTACACACGTCACGTCATATCGGTTCTCTAGTAAATTATTCTTATTGGGTTTCGAACAACGTACATTCATCTAAGCTTCCTTTTTAACGTGTTTCTTATTGATTTCCGTGCACATTGTTACTCGGATATATAATGTATTGAGAAAAGTTAATAATTCGTTTAACAAATCCGTTAAGGTTTCACTTGGAACAGAGGCAGTGGAAGATACATAATTCAAGAATAAAATAATGTAAACGGTCTGTATTTATTTTATACTGTTTTACTTATATAAGTGTATACCAGAGCGAAAGCGTCTTCTTCAGTATTCGCAAGTTTCAATCGCCGCCTAATAAAGCAGACTCACTTTAGGAAGATCATGCTGTTAAATAAGAAAAAAAAAAACATGGAACGTTGCTCCAGATAACATACAACACTAAAAAAGTTGAAAATTTGCTTCAGTATTAGTCCAGAGTTAACTGGTTTATGTTGTTTGAACTTTAACACAGAAATCTCGCAAAAAAAAAAAAAAAAAAAAAAAAATATTTGACAATGTTGGTCACAGATGCTCTTGTGGCCATATGTGTTTCTTAAAGCACAAACTACATGAAGGAATAGACCATGAACTAACGGTGAGGAAGATTATCTTGATGTTTTGCTCTTTTACAGTGTTGTAGTTTGATAACAGGGATTAATTGTGAGACACAACTAGTTTCCTACTCTCAAGAAGTAATGAGTGCTATCCAGAACGCTTTGGACACTGTTCCTCACAAACCAAATCAAATTGCTTGAATATGATCATCCCAGTTGTGCGACTGGATTCAGGAGTTCCTGACAGGCAGGTCACAGTTCGTAGTAACTGATGCAAAGTCATCGAATAAAACATATGTAATATCTGGCGTTCTCCAAGGTAGTGTTACAGGCCCTCTGTGCTCCTGACACGCATAAAGAACATAGGAAACAATCTGAGTAGCTCTCTTAGATTTTTAGCAGATGACGCTGTCGTTTAGCGTCTTGCAAAGTTATCAGATGATCAAAACTAACTGGAAAATTATTTAGACAAGATATCTTTACGGTGCAAAAAGTGGTAATTGTTTCTAAATAACGAAAAGTGTGGAGTTATTCACACGAGCACTAAAAGAAATCCGCTAAATTTCTGTTACACGATAAATCACACAAACCTAAAGGCTGTAAATTAAACTAAATACTTAGGGATTACAATTATGAATAGCTTCAATTGGAACGACCCCCTAGATAATGTTGTGAGTGAGGCAAAGCGAAGACTTTTATTGACAGAACACTTAGCAAATGCAACTCATCGGCTACAGAGACTGCGAGCACCACGCTTGTCCCCCCTCTCCTGGAGTAATGCTGTGCGGTGTGGGATCTGCATCAAATGAGACTGACGGAGGACATCGCGTAAGCTCAAAGAAGAGCAGCCCGTTGTGTGTTATCGCGAAACAGGGGAGAGAGTGCAACAGACATGACGAGTGAATTAAGGTGGCAGACATTAAAACAAACGCGTTTTTCTTTGCGGCAAAATCTTCTCGTGAAATTTCAATCGCCAACTTTCTCCTCAGAATGCGAAAATATTCTGTTGGCTCCCACCTACATAGCGAGAAATGATCATCATGATAAAATTAGAGGAATCATAGATTTAAGTGCTCGTTTTTATCACACGCTGTTTGTGAGTGTTATCGTAGAGAAATAGCCTGAAGGTGGTTCGATGAACCCTCTGCCACCCATTTAATTTTGAATTGCAGTTGTAATTGTAGGTGTCATTCCATTGATGTAAAGGTATAACCTCCTTGGGGCGCGTCTGCTCTATCAGACCATGTAAAAAAATCCCAGTGGAAACCTGTCAACCTCGAAGATGGTGCTTGTATATATATGTGAAAGTATTCATGCAGAAGACAACATACTTTCCCTGAACGTGGGAGCCAGTACTTAATTGAATATTAGAAGAAGTTTAGTTAAAATCTCCTCCAGTGAATGGTTACGATTATCTTAATGTATAAATATAAGAACGAATAAGAAACTCATGATCTGGAAGAACTAAAATGGCAAGACATGCTCAGTGCAGACATAATAACACAGCCATTGAAACATTTTAGTTTGCTTCTGAAACGTCACCGTTTCTTGCACATAGTTAGAAGGTGTGTGCAGTTAGCGAACGAAATGGGGTCAGGACACACAAAAAGAAACCAGAAGGGAGAGGCACAATCGGAAGCAAATCTGTCATCTTCACGCATTGCAGTCCATACAAAAACATTTGTACTTTCTACTGGGATTCTAGAAAAATAACGATAGCAAACTTCCATTCTGATAAGCTTCATCAGGGCAGTGATTTCTCCATAATTGTTTTCAGTGTAAAAACGAAGCCACACCTTTCAAAACACTTATGACATTGCTACTGCTACAACACACACACACACACACACACACACACACACACAAACACACACACACACACACACACACACACACACACACACACACACACACACACACACGCACGCACTCAAATACACATAATAATAGTTGGTCATGATGTTAACAGCCAACAGAGACGTAAGACTTACACCTGGGCCGGCCGGTGTGGCCGAGCGGTTCTAGGCGCTTCAGTCTGGAACGGGGCGACCACTACGGTCGCAGATTCGAATCCTGCCTCGGGCAGGGATGTGTGTGATGTCCTTAGGTTAGTTAGGTTTAAGTTGTTCTGAGTTCTAGGGGACTGATGGCCTAAGATGTTAAGTCCCATAGTGCTCAGAGCCATTTGAACCATTTGTACTTGCACCCGGAGTCTTCCAAACCCATTCAAAACTATAGAGCCAAACACGTGAGGAAGAAATTGTTGAAAGTAAGATTCGCCGGTCATGCAAAACACCGTTGTGTTCTGCATAAGTGCCTAACTGACGGACCTTACATCCAACAATTTTAACTGCAAACGCGGTAAACTCAAGGAGCTGCAAATGCAAAAGATGAATATGTAAGAAAGCGTTTAAAGGTACTAAAGACATGGTAGGTAAAATATTGCTTAGAACGTTGCACTAACTCAGCCCTCATCATAGGACTTAAAAACGCATTTTAGTTGCACCACTATGCCAAAGTAGAAACGCACATAATAAAGTAATAGCAACTGCAATGCAAAAGGGCAATGGAAAAAAATGATATCCCTGTCGCATCACATCATTTCAAACAATGTTACAGCTCTTTTACAACTAACAAGAATTTTGTATTTTTGGTGCCCCTTTCCCAGTCAGCAAATTTTGAAGTACGTCTTGTAGAAACGTTACTCTCATAACATAATACTTGCGAGATTACGCTTGTACTAGTAATAGTTCAAAATGTGCTAAATGCGAAAAGCGTAAAAAAGATAAAATTCTTGTTGGCTGCGAAATAATTCAAAGGAAACAAAAATTCTACTACTGCTAGTAATGGAAATGGAAATGCCGTGTGACTAGGGCCTCCCGTCGGATAGACCGTTCGCCTGGTGCAAGTCCTTCGAGTTGACGCCACTTCGGCGACTTGCGTGTCGATGGAAATGATGATGAAAGACACACAACACCCAGTCATCATGAGGCAAAGAAAATCCCTGGCCCCACCTGCAATCGAACCCGGGACCCCGTGCGCGGGAAGCGAGAACGCTACCGCAAGACCACGAGCTGCGGACTACTGCTCGTAATAATAATAATAATAATAATAATAATAATGAAATCACGAGAAGTATTACGCCCAGAAAAACAAGACCTATAATTTTTCAGACTTGGAGAAATACGAAGCTCTGTCGTGTCGAAGGTGTAGCTCGTCAGACTGTAGTAACACAGACGGTGGCAATGAATTTTCGTATTGCCAGATCTCTGGGAACTCGCTAGAGCTTGCTGGATGAGAGTCACATTGAGTTCGTAGCAAACCCGCAGTGTAAGTTTGTTCTGTCGAACTTACCTGTGATTACTCGTGAAAATATTGACTAAAATTATAAATGTACGGTATGATTGCATTCCCCGTTCTGATTTATTAATAATTATCTGGGACATCGAGAAATTGCTAAAATATAGATCTGATCTCTCTGCCACCGCTAACTGCACTTTCAAAATATGAAACATTTCTTTCGTGAGGAAAGAAATTAATAACTAAGCAGCAATCACAACACTTTACATATGGTACTTTTGTTGAGAAAATATGATTATTTTCTGGAGTGAAACTAAAGCACTTATTTCGTGGGAGAAAAAGTTATTGAATGTCTGTGGCATTTGATGGATCTTCTTTTATCTTGGTTATTGTTGTTTCAGATTTTGACGTACATATATTCCGATAGCCACCAAGCGGTGTGTGGCGGAGGGTACAATTCGCTCCAATGTCATATTCCCCCCCCCCCCCCCCCCCACTGTTCAATTCGCGGATCGCCCGAGGGAAAAACGACTGAAGGCCTCAATACGAGCTCTAATTTCCCTTATCTTTGAATGGTGATCACTGCGCGATTTGAAAGTTGGTAGTAATAATATATGCTCTACATCCTAGGTGAAGATCGGATTTCGGAATTTAGTGAGCTGCCCCTTCCGTTTAGGGCGCAGTCTATCTGCAAGTGTGTCCCACTTCAAATTTTCTATGGGATTTGTAACGCTCTCGCAATGGCTAAATGTACCAGTCACTAATCTTTCAGCTCTTCTTTGGACCTTCTCAATCTCTTGCATCAGACTCAACTGGTAAGGGTCCCATGCAGACGAACAATACTCCAAGACTGGACGAACTAACGTATCGTATGCTATTTCCTTTGCTGAAGGACTGCACCGCTTCAGGATTCTACCAATAAACCGCAGTCTAGAGTTTGCCTTTCCCATTACTTGTGTAATCTGATCATTCCATTTGAGATCATTACGAATAGTCACACCCAGATACTTGACAGATATTACCGCTTCCAACGACTGGGCATTTATTTTGTACTCTTACAGTAATGGGGATTTTCGCTGTGTTATACGCAGTAGGTTACACTTATTAATATTGAGAGATAACTTCTAGTCATTACACCACGCATTAATTTTCTGCAAATCCTCATTGATTTGTTCACAACTTTCGTCTGATACTACTATCCTGTAGACTACAGCATCATCGGTAAACAGTCTAACGCCGCTGTCAATACCATCAACCAGATCGTTTAACTAAATCGTAAAAAGCGGCGGAACTGTTACGCTGCGCTGGGACACACCTGAAGTTACGCTTGTTTCTGTTGAAGGCACCCCGTTCAGGACGACGTACTGCTCCCTGTTTGTTAGAAAACTTTGCGTCCAACCGCATATATCATCGGATAGACCGTAAGCGCGCACATTTTGGAGCAAGCGACCGGGCGGAACTGAGAAATATGGCACCAACCTGGGAGCCGGTATCTAGAGCCTGTTGTGTATCATGCACAAAGAGGGCCAGCTGTGTCTCGCATAACCGCTGTTTCCTGAAACCGTGCTGCTTTCTGCCGATGAGATTCTCAGAGTCTAGGAAGGTCATTATGTCTGAACACATGTTCCATGATTCTGCAACAAATCGATGTGAGTGAGCCGAGCAGTCTAAGGCGCTCCAGTCGTGGACTGTGCGGCTGGTGCCGGCGGAGGTTTCTAGTCCTCCCGCGGGCATGGGTGTGTATGTTTGTCCTTAGGATAATTTCGGTTGAGTAGTGTGTAAGCTTAGGGACTTATGACCTTAGCAGTTAAGTTCCATAAGATTTCACACACATTTGAACAAATTTTTTTCGATGTGAGTGAAATTGGCCGGTAATATGTGCATCCGATTTTCTACCCTTATAGATTGCTATGACCTGAGCCTTCTTCCAGTCCCGTGGAACTTTCTGCTGTTCCAGTGATCTCTGATAGATAATGTATAAGAATGGTGCTATATTTATAGCATAGTCAACATATAATCTTACGAGGATACCGTCTGGGTCACATGCCTTCCTGGCGTCTAAGGATCGTAACTGTTTTACAGTCCCAGATACACTAAACACTATATCAGCCATCTTTGCGTTTGTTCGATAATTGAAAGGGGAATGGTGCTGCAGTCCTCGACCGTAAACGAGTTTTGAAAGCTAGGTTTAGAATTTCGGCCATCAGTTACATTACCGTATTGCCAGCAAGAGAAGGTATTGAATTATTTGTAGCGTTCGTAGATTTTACGTACGACCAAAATTTTTTGGGGTTATTTTTAGAATCTGTAGATAAAATATTGCTTTCAAAGTCGTTAAAAGAATCTCTCATTGTCATTCTGACAGCTGCTTGATAGCGGATCCTACATCACATCCGTAAAGATCGTCATTCTAACATGAATTTTTGAATGTGTTTCTCATAGGAAACAAATATCTAGAACAATGGTACAACTTGGCAAATAGTTTTTAAGATAAAGCATAAATTATTATAAAATAAACGTATCCTTAAGAACATAAATAGAAACTTGGTTTATTTGTCTGGTAAGTGTTGCCCAATATTGTGGTTGGAAGAGATTTGTTAAAAGAAACCAAAGAGAAGAGAAATTTGTCTCTCCGTGTGCAGATACATGATAGATATTTCTACTATTTTTTTAACATGGTAACTGATGGATCTACTGAAGGAAAAATATGTCACATCGCAACATATGTAACTTTATTCAAAACTCTGATCAGTTCATTTATCAGGAAGACAATGAAATGAAATAGAATAGAATCTTTGTAGTGATTTAGACTGGTTTTAGTAAGAGCGTAGAATTTAAAAATTATAAATTAACACCATACTGTTAAGTGCCTCAAAATTTGGTGGCAGCTCCATGTGTAAAATATGTTATAATGTTTATTTAACTACAGATAGTAAGAGCGACGTAGTCGCCATGCCATATCTTTCAGTCATAGGCGACGGAATGATGACGGAATCATGGGTCAAGTTAATGATCTAATTAGTTAAATAAGCACTCACCAAGAGACCAGAAATCAGTATATGTGACGAAGCTGATCTCGGAAATGACCATTATTCATCGTGATTCAACGATGTTATGCGAGAAAAAATTATTGTCTTTGTCTTGGACATCATATGGTAACAGTAAATGACGAAGTTATTAGTGCATATTGAGTTTTGTTATGGTACCAACTTATTCTTCAGCATTATGCGAAATACGAAATGCTCTTGTTTCATGTATTTCGAACTAATCGTTCATAGTTTGAAGAGTAATTGCTCGTTATGTTGTTTCTACCACTGTCAGAATATTTCACGATACGAACTTTTAAGTCCTTAGAGACCAGATGTTTCAATAATAGCTTATTAGCTTTACCGTATTATTGTTCTGTTTCGTGTGCTTATAGGTCTACATAATTTTTTAATTCACAGATCCACGCACATTTTCAAGTAAACGATGTTACCTACGAAACTTTCTTACTGTGTAAGACGACGAGTGAACTGAAGAGATATACAGTACATTGATAGTTTTTACAAATCATTTCCATTCTCTTACACCTCTACTAGTCAGAAACTATTTTTACCCTCATCGATTCTAAGCTGAGCTACGATCTCGCAGATGAGTTAAATTTGCTTTGATATTTATATTTTGATATTCTCTGGATAGTGGGTAAGACGTTAAAACTAAGTTAAACCGTTATTGCGTCGGTCTTAAGTTAAGAAAATATGGGTATTAAGTTAACCGTGATTACGTCGCTCTCGTGTTAAGAAATTGTGGGTTGCAAACGGCTCTGCGTATATTGTTTCAGACAGAATAATATTTCCGAACGCTGGTACTGTGATTGAAACATTCTCCCTCTCCACCCCTCGTACACTCTCCCTCTGAGAATGTTGGGTTGTTTTGGGAGAGGAGACCTGACAGCGAGGTCATCGGATTAAGGAAGGAAGTCGGCCGTGCCCTTTGAAAGGAACCATCCCGGTGTTTGCCTGAAGCGATTTAGGGAAATCACGGAAAACCTAAATCAGGATGGCGGACGCGGGATTGAACCGTCGTCCTCCCGAATGCGAGTCCAGTGTACAAACCACTGCGCTACCTCGCTCTGAAGTAGAACGTACCTCCAGTAGTACCTGCATGTCTTCCTCCTGTCCATCTTTTCTGGTATATATTGAGAGGGCGGGGGGGGGGGGGCAGGGGAGTAGAACATATCGTCATCCAAGCCATTCAACATCGATTATCGCGTAAAGGCAACATCCAGAATTCTCCAAGCATTACGTTTGGCTACCAACATCCATACAGTCCCTGCATGTGTTCCAATGTTCTATTCCAAATTACCATTTGACCAATGTCTTTAATTTTTCATATCTCTTGAAATCCAACATTGAACGCCCTTATCCCATCTACTTTGTATAATCCTTAAAAGTGCTGTCATTTTTTCATAAATTTTCAGAGCTACAGGTTCTTGGTACTGGCTCTAAGCACTATCGGACTTAACATCTGAGGTCATCAGTCCCCTAGACTGAATACTACTTAAACCTAAGTAACCTAGTAACATCACACACATCCATACCCGAGGCAGGATTCGAAACTGAGACCGTAGCAGCAGGGCGGTTCCGGACTGAAGCGCCTAGAACCGCTCTGCCACAGAGGCCGGCGTTCTTGGTACTCTGTTGCATGTTACCGAACGTGTGGCAAGCGCCAAATCAAATTATGGAGAAAAAGCTTTAAACATTCATTACTAGCTGGGGCATTGTCTTTGCGCCAAGCAGTGCTTCCCCATGGAGTTCTATGTGCTATATGTCAAAGTCTCCTCGGTTTAGTTGACGCACATTTTATGTGTTAAGCAGAGTGCATATAAGCTTTCATTTGCATCAATGATTCATCTTTGTAACGGAGAGAAGATTTTGCGTTTATAGAGAAACAAAGATAGGTAATCAAGGTCATGGTTCAAAATGGCTCTGAGCACTATGGGACTCAACTGCTGTGGTCATCAGTCGCCTAGAACTTAGAACTACTTAAACTAACTAACCTAAGGACATCACACACAGCCATGCCCGAGGCAGGATTCGAACCTGCGACCGTAGCAGTCGCACGGTTCCGGACTGCGCGCCTAGAACCGCGAGACCACCGCGGCCGGCCAAGGTCCTTGTACCGCAAGATTTACACAAGACTCTTCAGACAGTTAAATCTATGAGCCCATTCCATGTAATTTCAGTACTTAGCAACTAAAACAAGACAATACTGATAGATTTTATCTTGACTTTAATTTTGCTGTTTTCCTGCTGTAGCAGCTAGAACGTTCTTAATTTATTATTAATTTTCTAATTTGTTTTGTTTTTCCAATGATGAGGTCAGCAGCATAATTCCCTGGTATCGGAACACCTTGCAAATTTTTGAGATAGAAATAAATTTATGTAAGAAAAGAGATATATTGTTCTTTGAGTCTCTTAACAAATGTGAGGTTTGGTACTTGAGCATTTGAAACGTCAACTCCTCACACACACACGCACACACACACACACACACACAAACATTATGTCTATGAGGGCTATTTGAAAAGTTCTCGGCCTCGCCCAGAGATCGCTGCACTGCTCGCGCGACTGTTTCCCCTTGCTTTTTTTGTACACCTGTTGCAGTAGGCGCCACGTAAAACTGCATGTCATTCCAGGCAGCAGTTAACTGCAGGCAGTGATTCGCAGCAGTTGTGGCGCGCGTAGTGTTTAAAATGGAAAAAATCCTAGTACCGTGCAGCGACTAAATTCTTCCTAAGAGAAGGTTTACTACCGACCGAAATTC
Source organism: Schistocerca nitens (assembly GCF_023898315.1). Lineage (NCBI taxonomy): Eukaryota > Metazoa > Arthropoda > Insecta > Orthoptera > Acrididae > Schistocerca > Schistocerca nitens. The sequence goes on from NC_064619.1 coordinate 205,244,346, forward strand.
ATTTGTGGCTTGAAATGTGTATGGCGGCTCTTCACCTTTAAAATTCACCGTGAAGAAATGGGCGGCCGAGTTGAAACGTGGCAGTGAAAGCGTCCAAGATGATCCGCGCGAAGTAGTCCAAGAAGTACAAGCGCACAAGAAATCATCGACAAAGTGGGTGATATAATTTTGGAAGATCAGCGTATATAGATGCGTGAAACTGTTAATGCTCTAGGAATATCAAAAGAACGTGTTGGGCACACCTTGCACCTGAAATTCAACTTGAGAAAGCTTTCTGCAAGATGGGTGCTGCGTGTGTTCACTGTGGGTCACAAACACAATCGCACGACACTTTACGGAAAGAGCTTGGTTGGTACGTTTTAAGAAAAACAGAAGTGACCTTCTGCGCCCGATACGTGACAGTGGATGAAACACGAATTTACACCTACACGCCCGAATCCAAACAGCAGTCGATGCAGTGGATAGAAACCTTGGTTCTTAAGCTCCAACGAAGGCAAGGTCGGTGCCGTCGCTGGGAAAATTCATGTTGTTGTTGTGGTCTTCAGTCCTGAGACTGGTTTGATGCAGCTCTCCATGCTACTCTATCCTGTGCAAGCTTCTTCATCTCCCAGTACCTATTGCAACCTACATCCTTCTGAATCTGCTTAGTGTATTCATCTCTTGGTCTCCCTCTACGATTTTTACCCTCCACGCTGCCCTCCAGTGCTAAATTTATGATCCCTTGATGCCTCAGAACATGTCCTACCAACCGATCCCTTCTAGTCAAGTTGTGCCACAACCAACCGATCTCTTCTAGTGAAGTTGTGCCACAAACTTCTCTTCTCCCCAATCCTACTCAATACCTCCTCATTGGTTATATTATCTACCCATCTAATCTTCAGCATTCTTCTGTAGCACCACATTTCGAAAGCTTCTATTCTCTTCTTGTCCAAACTAGTTATCGTCCATGTTTCACTTCCATACATGGCTACACTCCATACAAATACTTTCAGAAACGAATTCCTGACACTTAAATCTATACTCAGTGTTAACAAAGTTCTCTTCTTCAGAAACGCTTTCCTTGCCATTGCAAGTCCACATTTTATATCCTCTCTACTTCGACCATCATCAGTTATTTTGCTCCCCAAATAGCAAAACTCCTTTACTACTGTAAGTGTCTCATTCCCCAATCTAATTCCTTCAGCATCACCTGACTTAATTCGACTACTTTCCATTATCCTCATTTTGCTTTTGTTGATGTTCATCTTATATCCTCGTTTCAAGACACTGCCCATTCCGTTCAACTGCTCTTCCAAGTCCTTTGCTGTCTCTGACAGAATTACAATGTCATCGGCGAACCTCAAAGTTTTTATTTCTTCTCCATGGATTTTAATACCTACTCCGAATTTTTCTATTGTTTCCTTCACTGCTTGCTCAATATACAGATTTAATAACATCGGGGAGAGGCTACAACCACTGCTTCCCCTTCATGTCCCTCAACTCTTTAAACTGCCATCTGGTTTCTGTACAAATTGTAAATAGCCTTTCGCTCCCTGTATTTTACCCCTGTAATCTTCAGAATTTGAAAGAGAGTATTTCAGTCAACATTGTCAAAAGCTTTCTCTAAGTCTACAAATGCTAGAAACGTAGGCTTGCCTTTCCTTAATCTAACTTCTAAGATAAGTCGTAGGGTCAGTATTGCCTCACGTGTTCCAATACTTCTACGGAATCCAAACTGATCTTCCCCGAGGTCGGCTTCTACCAGTTTTTCCATTCGCCTGTAAAGAATTCGCGTTAGTATTTTGCATCTGTGACTTATTAAACTTATTGTTCGGTAATTTTCACATCTGTCAGCACCTGCTTTTTTTGGGATTGGAATTATTATATTCTTCTTGAAGTCTGAGGGTATTTCGCCTGTCTCATACATCTTGCTCACCAGATGGTAGAGTTTTGTCAGGCCTGGCACTCCCAAGGCCGTCAGTAATTCTATTCCCGGGGCCTTGTTTCGACTCAGGTCTTTCAGTGCTCTATCAAACTCTTCCCGCAGTATCGTATCTCCCATTTCATCTTCATGTACATCCTCTTCTATTTCCATAATATTGTCCTCAAGTACATCGCCCTTGTATAGACCCTCTATGTACTCCTTCCACCTTCCTGCTTTTCCTTCTTTGCTTAGAACTGGCTTTCCATCTGAGCTCTTGATATTCATACAAGTGGTTCTCTTTTCTCCAAAGGTCTCTTTAATTTTCCTGTAGGCAGTATCTATCTTACCCCTAGTGAGATAAGCCTCTACATCCTTACATTTGTCCTCTAGCCATCCCTGCTTAGCAATTTTGCACCTCCTGTCAGTCTCATTTTTGAGACGTTTGTATTCCTTTTTGCCTGCTTCATTTACTGCATTTTTATATTTTCTCCTTTCATCAATTAAATTCAATATTTCTTCTGTTACCCTAGGATTTCTACTAGCCCTCGTCTTTTTACCTACTTGATCCTCTGCTGCCTCCACTACTTCATCTCTCATAGCGTCCGTGTTTTGAGATGCAAAAGAAATTTTGTCGATTGACTATCTTGAAAAAAGTCAAAACCAAAGCTGGAGAACACAGTCTCAAATTCTAATGAAATTGGACACAAGAATTCATGAAATTTGGCTTAAAGAAGAAAAAAAAATCGTCTACCATCAGAACAATGCAACTGCCCACAAAATTCTTTTGAGACCGTGGGGATTGAGGATCTGCACCATGAGGGGCTGCATCATCCACCCTATTCTGCAGATTTGGCTCCCTCAGACTTAAATCTATCGTCAGAACTGAAGAAATTCCTCGCTGTCAAACACTTCTCATCCAATCAAGAAACCATTGTGGCTGTAGATGGGTACTTTGAAAAACTCCAGAGGAACACTACAGAGCATTAGAGAACTGGAGCACTGGAATACCACTCGATGAAATGTGCTGATGTCGGAGGGGAGTACGTTGAAAAATAAGACTTCTTTGAAAGCACAAATTGGACGAGAGGTTCTAGGCGCTTCCGCCCGGAACCGCGCCACTACTACGGTTGCAGGTTCGAATCCTGCCTCGGGCATGGATGTGTGTGATGTCCTTAGTTAGGTTTAAGTAGTCCTAAGTCTAGGGGATTGATGATCTCAGATGTTAAGTCCCATAGCGCTTAGAGCCATATGAACCATTTTTGAAAGCACAAATTGTTGTTAACGCTATCAGGCCGAGAACTATTCACACTGCTACAAGGAAGTTCTTTCTTTGACGCCAAGAGAAGGCCTAATGCAATGTACGAAGATGACATAAAATATGCAGGACCGACAGGGATGTGTATACAATCATAATGCCTGAAAAAGTCCGGATGAGGCCATTATCCAGTAGTTAATATCAAGTGAAGAAACTTTAGCACCATATTTTAGCTCCAGAGATTGTACTTGATGTAAAGTGTTGTGTACCAAGCAAGAGGTACACAAAAAAGACGACGATAGGTCACCAACACAGGTACAACCATTCGCCTGGCACCTCTCATTTCATTGCAGCAGCCTCCATATTCCAGATGGCGCTCACAAACTAGGATCCCTTCCTGATTCTGCACCATGCATCGTATACATCTACTGTTAGTGTGCACAGCCACCAACGAGGGCGCTGCCAATCGTGGACTACATTCTTCCAGCGTTGTACTGTCACACATGGAGAATGTTTCGCGGAAAGGCACAAAACAAGATGTGTAGTGGACATCCACACAGTTCCGAACCAGCAGTTAGTACACTCCATTTCAGTGGCTACAGCCAGCTCAGTACACTTCTCTACAGCACTAACTTCCGACTTAGCAGTAACTATTTATGAATAGATCAACCAAGAGTATATGCAACATTACAGCCAGTCATTACAGCCAGTTACAGTGATAATTTCATAGACTGCCAAGAGACAGTTAAGTTATATAGAATCCATTGGATTAGATTTTAGGACATCGAATGCCACGTGTCAAACTGCACCAATGTTAAGCTGAGCAGTGGCACTCCACTGTCTCACTTTAACAACATTGTCAGTCACATTAATATTCATACTTTAGATCATGATCTCAGTGTGGTTTATCACTTTTTAAACGAAGAAATTTTGGGAAAATGTTTATATAACTGCATGTGTAGCCTGGAGAGAATTTATACCCTAGGGGCTGTAGTGGAGGCGACGGAGAATGAGGAGAAAGATGGGTTGCGGGCCATAAATGCTTTGTCCAGCAACCTGGTTGTGCAAGAGATTCTGGGAAGCAGCGCTTTGTGGATGGAACCTGTAGAGGCACTTCAAGCCGTGGCACTTCCCTTTTCCCACTTAGGGTTGGGGCAGGAGGGCACCGGTTCGCAAAATATTTTACCTGGTCCAGGCAACAGACCATTGTGAAGGTGGCCAGAAGGCGAAAATTGGGTGGATGACCCCATTTAAGAGAGACTGCTGTAGTTCGAGGTTTTGTGCAAACATTGGGATAGTCATAAAACTGCAACCATTCTCATGTTAGGTGGGACGATATAGACAAAGCGACTAGTCAACATGTTAGGTGGAGGCAGGACTGTAACTCTCCTGAAGCCAAGAAGTCGCCAGGTTATTTTAGCGAGCGGGGAAAACATATATTTCATGGGCTTGACTGTCTGGGAAGGTTAACAGCCTTCTTTCAGAAATCAGTTGGCTTGGAAAGATTAGATCTCTCTGTGAATGAGGGACACTGGTCATGTCTAGGTAGACGTTTTTTGCCGAAACATGGTCATACTTAACATGAGAACGACGCCTCCCTAGCCTAAAATTTTCTTTTTTCAGACAAGAGAGATTCTGAGTCGCTGATTGGTTCCGCTCAGGATTTGCAGAGCAGAGGCTTGCTCCATCAGCATGGGAATCCCGGTGCTGTGTCTCGATTGGCTACCAGGTCAACAGAAGAGTCAAGGTGGAAGATTCAGTGAGTAGAGGATAGCTTGTTTGGTTTGTACAACATGGCTTCGAATTTTTTTTCTTTTTTTTTCCTAATTCGGCTTAGTGGAAACTGTTTGTGATTCTATGCTTCTTCGTCTTCTGGTCCTCCCCTGGTGGAGAGCTTCAGGTCCTTCCCTAGTGGGTGAGACTTGTGGTCTGAAACTTGTGGTGGACTAAGAGCCAGTGGTAGTTTCCAACTGCATTGACAGTGGAACTGCATATCCTCTCGGACATGTCGTGTATCACGAGGGGGAACTTAGTCGTAGTGAGTCGGCCGCCTGACTTTTGACGATTCTAGCATGTACCGCGGTGCCTGTCAGACAAATTTGTTTGGCCAGACCTGGAACGAGTGCACCTCACACTGAAATCTGCTGGGATTTCAGGGCTTTGTTAGGGAAGTTTTCCGCGTTCTGTAATCAGAAAGCCAGACTGTGTAGTTTGCAATTTTCGTGGACGCGTTAGAACATCACAGCTGCCCGCAGTGCACCGCTGCTCGGCCACACCGTGCCGTTTTCTGCTGCCGCCTGAGTCGAGGTGAAAGGCTAAAGTACTGCTGCACTGGCGTAGGGTTGTTAAATGACTTTCACAGCTCCCTGTTCTCCGTGAACCGTAGTTTGTGGTGTACTTGGTCGTAGTTGATGCCATTTGAATAGAACTGGGCTTCACAGTGGATTCACGTTGCGTTGTAACGAGGATTACTTCAGGGGAGAATTTGTACAGTTTCCATCGCAATGAATGCTTTGCCAATCAAGTACCATTCCTTTTCTGATTTATGTTTGCCATTTTTTGTGATTTATCGCTCATTGCCAGTATAAAAGTATGAATAAAAACTTGTAATTATTTTTGTAAACTTAAATACGCCGCTGTTGTCATTCATAATCCCTCAACTTTCACTGTTTTTATTTATTGTGGTGATACATGGATATACCAGCAATTCAAAATTCAGTCACATTAAATTAGTTAATTTGATTATTAATTTGAATTCTGAAAGCGGCCGCAGACATAACGACAAAAGTGCCACAAGCAAATTCGCTAATTTCGTACATGAAAATTAAGGGTGTGGCTCATGATTTGCAGGTTATTGAGCAGATAATACTTTTCTTTATGTAAAGATAATAACATTTACATCATTTGGACATATATTTACGATTGAAGCAAGCGACGGCTTGCAAAGTATCATTTTTTAACATACTCTTAATAAACGTTATTGGTTATTTTTTATTGTGTTGCCACATTTCCGTTTTTGTGCCGCCCTGTCGGAAGTGTTTAGTTAGTAAGCCTGCAATCTGCCACCTTTAAGAACTTTCCTTGTTCCGTGGATGTTTGTGCTGAATAAATAGAAGCATTCAACTGTAACATTGACAACGTAAGTAACAGCAGAAAGAAAGTAAATCGCGATTTGTATTGTAACTTGTTATAGACACGAAATGATTACTGATGATGATCTGCTGTAAGGAGAGTCGTATTATGTAATTCTTTCCTGTTCTAATAAGAATACCTGGCATTACTCATCTCTGTTACAAACTTACAGTCGAAGTAGTTTCACAGTCCAGACATGAGCTTAGGGGAGCGGATGCAGGAATCCTGCACCGCCGATCTAGGCAACGTCCTAGAGGAGGGGGTCTTTCGTTGCCCTCCTGCGACCTGCTATGGAGGATCAAAATGGTTCAAATGGCTCTGAGCACTATGGGACTTAACATCTGTGGTCATCAGTCCCCTAGAACTGAGAACTACTTAAACCTAACTAACCTAAGGACATCACACACATCCATGCCCGAGGCAGGATTCGAACCGACGACCGTAGCAGTCCCGCGGTTCCGGACTGAGCGCCTAGAACCGCTAGACCACCGCGGCCGGCTATGGACGATCAGTTGCCTATCTGTGTCGTGTGCGTGACCGTGATGAGTGCTCGTATAGTGTTGGGTTTGTGTTGCCACTGATGAAGGTAAGGGTGAGGGTTAAAGGATTAAACCGGGTGCTGGCCCATAGCCTGCTCCTTTCGGATAGCGTCCACGGGCCAGCCATTCTCAACGTCTCTATTCGACGGACGGATCACCATCAGCAGTGCATTATGCTCACACTCCATGAGACACTGAGATGTCTGGATTTGATCCAGGACTTTGACTCAAAGACTCAGGAACTTCACACCTCCACCCCTTCCACCCCTTGCCGGCCAAATACTGGCCGTGAAAATTTCATTCTGCAGCTGGATTCGAACCGGCTTATGTCAGAGTCGAAGCCACCGCAGAAGAGTATGTCCGTGACCTCAGCTACATAGACTGTTTACAAATTAAATACCACCACATTAATGCTTTCGTTCTACAGCTAGGAAATGTGACTCAGTTTACCATTCATCATTTTGACTTCTTATTTAGGATCGAACATGGGCGACATTTTTTTGTTTTATTTTAATTTACAACTGATGCACTCTGACATCCATTCGCAGTAAATATCACAGAAAATTAGAACAACTTCATAAGGTTAACTTGACATAACAAGAATAATCGTCATTCCATCCCTCAGTGAACCCTATCACTTCCGCGAAGAGACCCCATCTCTTTCTCCCGCTAGACGTAACACGCAGACAACTTGCATTCCATTGTTGTCAAAGATCTGCCAAAAATGGTGCGCCACTCACGAAAGATGTACACAACCAAAAAGATAATACGATACTGAAACTCGCACAAACTCGACGCATGAGGAATGCCATCCTCCGAAGTCTCTGGCGAGACAAATGGAAACAATTCTCACACACTTACTGTTCGTTTCAATAGTGACATCATGGCTGTTTAAAATAGGAATGTATATCCCAGTAACATTCTGCGCAAAATGAAAGCAAACAGAAAAAAGCATAACAGTAGAAATAAGAATATAACAAAACATCTAACATTTTCCCTTTGATAACGTGAACGCTATCGAATGTGGTTTAGATGAGATATAGGTACCTCACTCCATTTCTTTGCAAAGTGCCTTGCCTAGGGCGAGAGCCATCATTAAATGATTGCAGATGAACAGAAAACTCAAAGCCAACGTTGTCGCAGCGTTTAGTATTGTCCTGCTTTTAGTATTCGCCGCCGAAACGGTTCAAAGTATGGAACATCAGAACGCGCATGTAAGGACTGCAATATGCGATATATTCCACACATTACCCTTAGACAACACCTAAGGAAACCACAACGACAAGAATTTTCTGCTTTACTGGGTTATCGCCAAGTATAAAATGTATCCGTCTGGCGCACTTGAACAAGCTTTGCTCTGCAGTCCACCCTGAAAGCCGCACAATGCGATGTATTCCACAGCATCTGCACGACTGCAACTCCTGTGCTAATGTTCCGAGTAATTGCAGCAGACTTTCGTATTTGAAGTTTTTCAGTTACGGTGTATGGTGCGTGTTGCATTAATATGTACGATTCTACTCATGCTTCGTGCCAGAAGATCGTTAAGTTCGAAAATACTCCCCGCAATAACTTTTACGCTTCTCTTAAATGAGGCTGTTATTGTTCTGACAGACGCTTACCACTCAGTGAAGAAATGTGTCGAAAACGTTAGGAATCGTTTTATTATACTCCTTGCGTCTAACTAGTATTTCATTACCGGCTGAATTCCAAATTGAGCAGCGGCACTGTAAGAAAGCGAGCCAAAACATTTCGTGCGTAACGGAGCTTATTAGCGTTCCAACTAGCGCGTTTCTACTGCTTCTCGCGTGAGTCTTTTCTCAGTCTCGTGGAGATAATGCGTTTCAAAAAAAACTCCCAGCTTCAGGAAACAGAGAGGAAGAGTACGAAATGAGGGCAGTTCGTGTAACTGGTTTCTTCTGTTTCTAGCATGCTGCTGTCCATCTGTAATTATGAAAATACCTCTTATTAGGAAGGACCCTTCCCAGAATACGACCTGTGAATTTCGAGTTGCTTGAAATGGAGTTGTAGCCGGGATGGCCCCAAAGCGAAGACTTGTCGTCCCATGTTCGTGCGCCTGCACCTGAGGGCTACGTCGTTAAAGACGGAGCGCTTGGACCTGTTGCAAGGGCGTGTAGGAGGAAGTCGCCCGTGGCGTATCTGATGGACCCAAACAGTCATTAGCCGGGAGATACTTATGGAAACTTCATGAGCCCTTTGTAGGTATGATAGGATGGGGATTTGAAACTGTTCCTCCGAAGTAAGAGTTTAGCGTGTCAAAGAGGACATCACCTCGCCTGGTAAAACAACTCGTGATTATGCTTTGAACATCGTTAAGTTTAATCCTTGCGCAAATGAACGAACTCTCTGCTGTTAGACGATGGCTGCATTACACATGCACTCTGCACTGTAATGCCACTGGAGGTTGGTTGTCTAAACTTGCATTTCCATGATTACTCTGTAGTTCACACTTAAGTATTTGACAGAGGGTTCGTAGAACCACTCTCAGGATATTTCTCTTCCACTCTCGTATAGCACTTGGGAGATACGAACACCTAAATCTTTTCCGTGCGAGCTCTGATTTCTCTTAGTTTATTACGATTGTAACTACTTCGTTTGTAGGCGGGAGTTGAAAAGAAAACTCACATTCGGAGACTTACGTTGGTTATTGAAATTTTATGAAAATATCTCGCAGCAAAGAAAAACACCTTTGATTTAATGGTTGTCACACCAAATCGCTAAGCATATTAGTGACTCTCTCTGCCCTATTTCGCTATAATACAAAACGAGCTGCCATTCTTAAAATTTTTCCGATACCTTCCTCAGTCAACCCTCGTAAGGATGCAATAGCGTGCAATACTTCAAAATAGGAAGGACAAGCATAGTGTAGGCAGTCTCTGTTGTTGATTTGTTGCATGTTTTAAGTGTTCTGCCAATAAAACACAGTCTTTGCGTCACCTTCACCACAGCATTTTTCATGTGATGATTCCAGTTTATGTAGTGTGAAATTGTGTTTTCTAAGCAATCAATGAATGGACAACTCTTAGAGTTATTTATCGTGTAACCGAAATGTAATCGATTCTTTTCGTTTTTATGTGGGGGACCTCGCACTTTTTATTGTTTACAGTTAACTATTACTGTTCACGCCATGCAGATATCTTGAATAAATAATTTCTCAATTCGTTTTAATCTTCTACGATTAATGGCTTTACTAGACGGTAAAAGGCATCGTGCACAAACAATCGAAGGGGGCTGCTCGGATTGTCTCCAAAATCATTGTAAACAATTCGAGCAGTAAGGGTCTATTGCAATTACTAGGGGAACCCAAGATAATACCTCGTTGTGACAGACGGAAAGTAATCTAGTGAAACAGAACTGTGACCTCACTGACAGGAAATCACGAAACCACTCACACAGTTCAGACGATACTGCAGAGGCATGTAGTTTCATGTTGAGCAAAGATGTCAAAAGTCTTCTGGAAGTCTAGAAATATGAAATCGGCTTGAAACCCCCTGATGACAGCTCTCATTACTTCGTTGCAAACAAAGAGTCAATTGTGTTTTACAAGAATGATACTTTTTGGATCCGTATAGGTTATGCGTCAGTAGATCTTTGTTTTCGAGCTAATGATGGGACACAGTATACACTGACGAGCCAGAGCGTTATGACCGCCGACCTACTATAGATTTAAACCCGTCCAGGAAACAGCAGCGTCAGCTGGTGAAGAATTACTGCTAGTCAGACACATGCACAGTGCACTTAGCATCAGTGGGTGTGCTGGACGGCAGTGTGTAGAATGGAGCAGGCGCGAGATCTATCTGAGTTTGACCGATGGCCCGGAGGCTCGGCACGAGCATTTCGGAAGCTGCATGACTCTTCGGGTGTTCGAAGAGTGCTGTGGCGAGCGTCTCCAACACATGGCGGAAACAATGTGAAGCCGCCCAGTGTGGCCGAGCGGTTCTAGGCGCTACAGTCTGAAACCGCGCGACCGCTACGGTCGCAGGTTCGAATCCTGCCTCGGGCATTGATGTGTGTGATGTCCTTAGGTAGTTAGGTTTAAGTAGTTCTAAGTTCTAGGGGACTCATGACCTGAGAAGTTAAGTCCCATAGTGCTCAGAGCCATTTGAACCATTTTTTTAAACAAGGTGAAGCCATGCACAGACGTTGTTGGGCTGGGCGACCGCCTGTCGTTACATATGTCGGACGTCGTAGGCTGTACAGACTGGTAAAACAGTACAGGCGGCGAACTGTGGCGTAGCTAACATCAGAGTTTAATGCCGGGTAGAGTACAAGTGAGTCTGAACACACAGTGTACCGAACACTCCTAAGGATGAGCCTCAGCAGCCGACGACCCATGCATGTGCCAATGTTAACATCACGGCATTGGCAACAACGACTGAAATTGGCATTTGGCGTCGACGCTGTGGGCAGTGTTGCATGGTCTGATGAATCCCGATACCTTCTTCATCATGCCGATGGGAGGACGTGAATCCGTCCTCTTCTAGGAGGACATCTCCTTGACACCTGTATTCTGGGACGGAGACAAGCTGGGGGCGGTTCCGTTATGCTCTGGGGAACATTCAGTTGGGCGTCCAAGGGTCCAGTGGAGCTCATGTAAGGCACCATGGCGGGAAAGGTTGCTAACCACTTATACCCCTTCAAGACGATCGTGTTTCCCGACGGCAGTGGCATTTTTCAACAAGACAATGCGCCGTTTGACAAAGCCTTGAGTGTGACGAAGTGGTAAGATGAGCACAGTGGGGAGTTCCAGTTGATGTGCTGGCCCTTAATTCGCCAAATCTGAACCCTACCGAACACATTTGGGATGTGACTGAAAGTGACGTCAGAGCTCATCGCCCCCCTCCCCGGAATTGCAGATGTGGTGCAACTCCCTCCAGCGGGGACCTAGCACGGCCTCCTTGCTTCCATGCCACGATACATTGCCGCTGTTACCTGTGATATTTGGTCGGTGGTCATAATGTTCCGGCTCATCAGTGCATGTTCCAGAATGATTCTCCAAATCTGTGTCAATGATATATGCATCTGAAGTTCGGTGTAATATGTCCATTTCTTCTCTGGAGTGTTGGTGTGACCTATGCAACATTCCAGTCTTTAGTTACGGATATTCCATATAGGGAATAGCTGAATACAATTGCTAGAAGTTCGACGCACAAGTCGCCGAAGTGGCGTCAAATCGAAAGACTTGCACCAGGTGAGCGGTCTACCCGACGGGAGGCCCTCGTCACACACCATTATTATTATTATTATTGCTGAAAGTGGAGACGTAAGTATTTATTAGATTATATTGTTGTTAACGTAGCACTGTAAGTAGGCTGTTTAGGTTTTTATGTGAGTAACGCCACGTAGCGCTCTGTATGAAAATCACTAACTGTGCTGGTTGGCACTGTTCGAATATTCGCTGTTGTAGTGTTGGGCATTTGGATGTGAACAGCGTGTAGCGTTGGGCAGTTCGAGGTGAGCCGCCAGCAGTGATGGATCTGGAGAGAGAGATGCCAGAGTTTTGAGAGGTTGCTATAAGTGGACGATCTGGACGTGTGTCCGCCAGAAAAAGGAAATTTGTAAAGATGGATATCATGAATTGATATATATGATGACTTTTGAGCCCTATTAAGGTAATACATTCTTTGTTCTCTATCAAAATCTTTCATTTGCTAACTATGCCTATCAGTAGTTAGTGCCTTCAGTAGTTAGAATCTTTTATGTAGCTGGCAGTATTGGCGCTCGCTGTGTTGCATTAGTTCGGGTTAACGAAGATTTTTGTGAGGTAAGTGATTCATGAAAGGTATTGGTTATTGTTAGTCATGGCCATTCTTTTCTAGGGATTATTGAAAGTCAGATTCCTTTGCGTTAAAAAAATATTATGTGTCAGTTTAGTGATGATCAGAATAAGTAAAGAGAGAAATGGGTGACTACGTTCAGTTTTGCTCAGCTGTTAGAAAATCAAATAACGTAGAAGTCATTCTTAATTTTTCAAAGGGGACGTTACATCACTAATGACAACAGTGAGATACTCTTAAATACTGAAATACTTCAATGTTTTGTAAATTACCGTGATAAATTTTTAAATCGTGTAGTTTTCGGTGCACTGTGTTCCCGGAGAACTGTATGCCGTTAGATGCGTTTTTTAAGATATGACACAAATGTACTGAGTTCATTTAGGTAAGCGAAACTATGGAATTTTGTTTATTTTTTTTCTGTTGCATGTCCCTTTTTGACCAGTATGATTGACGCCGTCACGGAAAACATTCCAAAATATGGCCGACCCATAAAAGATGTCACTGGATTCGTCTACAACGTTGGTATTTAATTGTTGTACATTGTTAAAGGAAGCCGGCCGCTGGTGGCCTAGCGGTTCTGGCGCTACAGTCTGGAACCGCGCGACCGCTACGGTCGCAGGTCCGAATCCTGCCTCGGGCATGGATGTGTGTGTTGTCCTTAGGTTAGTTAGGTTTAAGTAGTTCTAAGTTCTAGGGGACTTATGACCTCAGCAGTTGAGTCCCATAGTGCTCAGAGCCATTTGAACCATTTTTTTGTTAAAGGAAAAAGAGATCTGTTAGATGGCTGAAATAGTTTGAGACAACGTATGTCGATGAATGTGTGTACATCTGCCGAAATATAAAGTCATCTGCTGAGGTTATAACGGTTAGATTTATTGTATATTACGTCTGGTTATTTGTGTAGAGTATACTAAAATTGACTAAAAAGCTGATTACCATTTCCGACGCATTTGGTGAAACTGAACACTGTTATGGGATGGAACTGGCTGTTTATTCAAGGCGGAGTACTTCTCTAGTTTTTTGTGTACGTGGAACCACAGCCTCTGCGACTTTCTTGAAGGAAGTCATTTTGCTGCTTACGCTCTTTTTATTTTGAAATGAACTCTTTATTTTGCTGATTCAGCTGTTAGCTCAATTCGCCCTTGCCCACTTTTATATTACCGGGTAGTGAAAACAGTATCAGAATTCACAGCAGCTCCAGGAACAGACCGGAATAAAATTAAAATACACTAACTTAAAAATGTAAGCACATTTGTTACTTGCATGACAGTGAAATTTATCTTTATATAGCACCTTATGTATAGGAAGAACATCTGATGGCGTCCTTAGTAACAGTTTCTTAAGAGCTTGGAAGTATCGCGCACAACCTGTATGTACATCGCTATTTAGCATAATTCGGTTTAAACACATAAAAATATGAATTTAATATGATACTACTCTCAAATGACATCGTAACTTACTGTCCTAGGGGTACAGTTCATATGTAAGAAGAAAGATGCGACTCTTAGGCGGATTTTGTCATTGTTCCAACACACAAATCAATAAATCAAATTGGCGTCATATTTAAAATGAAACATCACGTGGCATGTTAAACTTTTTAAAATCAAATGGAGAGTACGTCAAATGTTTTAACAGCTCATCTATGTCATGAAAGTTATAAAAGTGTTACACATAAAGAAACAAGCACTTGTCCAAGACATTAATGCATGTGCCTGATCTAAAAGTTCAACAGAAAATCTCGTAAGAGAAAGATAATTACATTGCAGACACCTGAAACTTAAAGATGAGGCAGATTGGAGAGTGCTCAACTATTTTATTCCGTGAGCGGGGATCAAAGAACCAGCCAAGTCGCAATAATCACCATCGTAGAATAAAAGCACTAGAGCATGGCTCGGTTATAAGTCATGAAATAAAGCGCACGCAGAAAAAGACTTCCCTCAGGAAAAAATTTAAGACTATTACTCTCCGATTGACTGATTTTACGGAGGCCTAAATTACCGATATAATAATCTCATAGCTCTTTAAGCAATTTTAATCAAGTATAAGAAATAGACAGTTGGCGGTGTGCCTCTTTATTTTAGGAAGATACGTGCAAAGTCTGCAGTTAATAGTAAACTTTGTGCAAAACAAGCACCAGAAATAACACGACGTACACAGTACGGTACGACTTTTAACGACTAGAATTTCTCAGGAGTATAGGGGTATACAGGGTGAGTCACCTAACGTTACCGCTGGATATATTTCGTAAACCACATCAAATACTGACGAATCGATTCCACAGACCGAATGTGAGGAGAGGTGCTAATGTAATTGGTTAATACAAACCATAAAAAATTGCACGGAAGTATGTTTTTAACACAAACCTACGTTTTTTTTTTAAATGGAACCCCGTTAGTTTTGTTAGCACATCTGAACATATAAACAAATACGCAATCAGTGCCGTTTGTTGCATTGTAAAATGTTAATTACATCCGGAGATATTGTAACCTAAAGTGGACGCTTGAATACCACTCCTCCGCTGTTCGATCGTGTGTATCGGAGAGCACCGAATTACGTAGGGATCCAAAGGGAACGGTGATGGACCTTAGCTACATAAGAGACTTGAACAGCACATTACGTCCACATGCTGACACCTTTTTATTGGTCTTTTTCACTGACGCACATGTACATTACTATGAGGGGTGAGGTACACGTTCGACGGGCGTTTCGTAGGACGTGGAGGACGCATAAATTGGCCACCCCGTTCTCCTGATCTTACACCTCTGGACTTCTTTCTGTGGGGTACGTTAAAGGAGAATGTGTACCGTGATGTGCCTACAACCCCAGAGGATATGAAACAACGTATTGTGGCAGCCTGCGGCGACATTACACCAGATGTACTGCGGCGTGTACGACATTCATTACGCCAGAGATTGCAATTGTGTGCAGCAAATGATGGCCACCACATTGAATATCTATTGGCCTGACATGTCGGGACACACTCTATTCCACTCCGTAATTGAAAACGGAAACCACGTGTGTACGTGTACCTCACCCCTCATGGCAATGTACATGTGCGTCAGTGAAAAAGACCAATAAAAAGGTGTCAGCATGTGAACGTAATGTGCTGTTCAAGTCTCTTACGTACCTAAGGTCCATCACCGTTCCCTTTGGATCCCTACGTAATTCGGTGCTCTCCGATACACACGATCGAACAGCGGAGGAGTGGTACTCAAGCGTCAACTTTAGGTTACAATATCTCCGGATGTAATTAACATTTTACAATGCAACAAACGGCACTGATTACGTATTTGTTTATATGTTAAGATGTGCTAACAAAACTAACGGGGTTCCGTTTTAAAAAACGTAGGTTTGTGTTAAAAAACATACTTCCGTGCATTTTTTATGGTTTGTATTATCAATTACACTAGCCCCTCTCCTCACGTTCGGTCTGTGGAATCGATTCTTCAGTATTTGATGTGGTTTACGAAATATATCCAGCGGTAACGTTAGGTGACTCACCCTGTATATCTGAGTGGTGTCTGTTCCATTGGGCACGTCCGACAGGACAGCCGTCACTCGACGCGGCTGGCATAAACGTGGTGGTAAGTTCCTATGGGAGCAAACTGCTGAGGTCATCGGTCGCTTGGCTTATACACTACCTAATCTAACTTAAACTAACTTACGCTAAGGACAACATACCCACGTCCGAGGGAGGACTCGAATCTTCGAGAGGGGGGAGCCTCGTGGACCGCGGCAAGGACCCTGAGACCGCGCGGCTACCCCGCACGGCGGTACATAGATGTAAACATGAAATGTAGGAAGGGGAAGCAAAGAGAAAGGATAGGTGGTAATTCGTGATGGCTACCTGCACAGGGCATTCTGATACCGCAGTGGTATAAGTTGAAAATTTGTACCGTACCATAACTTGATCCTGCATGTACCGCTTCTCTGTGGGAATCAGGATATGCGAGTAGTAAGTATAACAGACAAGGGACGTTAAATTGCAGCGTGCGGTAAGTTGGAACTTTGAGTCGTTCAGGGGCTGTGTCTGGATGACCGAAGCGGTTAAGGCAACCGCTCATGAGAAGCGGATATTTCATGTTGAAACACGTATGTATTCATTACCAGCGATGGCGTGTCATGACAGAATCTCTGACCGCGCGAGACGACAGTGTTAGTGTGTGGCGAGTCGACAGGAGTAGTGAGTCGGAGTCAGTTGTGTGTGGCGAGTCGGCAGAGGGAGTAGTCAGTCGGATACGTAGTAGGGAGTCGGCATGCGTCGACTGCGCGACTCTGGTCAGCATTCTGGACGATGAGTATGGTTGTAGAAGGTAAAGAAGCAGCATTGCGCATATTTAATAATGTATGTCAATTGTAATTTAATTTGCTCAAAAAAGAAGTGCCCCAATAAAAGTATTCATTTCAATTTAAAGAATTTTTCCACTCTTTTGAAGAAAACGCATTTCAATTTAAAGTATTTTTCCTATGCATTCCTTGCAAGAATCAAAAAAAATATATAGGCATAGATAAGAGCAGATATAGATGCAGTTTTTATTGAGGTAAGAATTTTTGCTTTTTTATTCAGAATACAGAATACAGGGCCGCTGCTATCCTTATAAAATTTATCAGGTTTAATTATTTCACAGGGCCGAAGGTTAGCGCTGCTGTTCAGATGTTACATTCAGTTCATGGTTTATTATTTAATCAATATTATTGTGGGTTTTTGGTCAATTTTCATTCCTAAATTTTTGTGGGGAGGTTACGCTTGGCTCACATTTTTGATTATATATTTTTGCGGGGAGGTTACAATGTTTACGAAGAAGTTCTCATCTCTTATTAGCTTGATTGCACGAGAGCCTAGGAAGAATGTGTGATAGTGGGTAGTGATGATGACATTTTGTTTGTGGGGCGCTCAACTGCACGGTCATTAGCGCCCGTACAAAGTTCCAACTTTTCCACAGTCCAGTCTAGCCACTGCCACGAATGATGATGATGATGATGACACAAACACCCAGTCCGCGGGCTGAGAAAATCCCCAACCCGGCAGGGAATCGAACCCAGGACCCCGTGATCCAGAGGCAGCATCGCCAGCCACTAGCCCACGAGCAGCGGACTGTGATAGTAGGTGAAGAATACAGGTCACCAATATAACTACACTGACAGGCAACGGGAAAATTCTCTGAATAATGACCACTCCGAATTGGTTCACTGAACACGACGAGACATGGCTTGCAAGTCCATTACTCTCCCCCGTTTATTGCTAATGCACCGCGGCGGGACCAGATGGTGAACCACAACGCTGCTCATTGGACCGTAGCTTTCTCTGTACCATCAGTCCTGATCACGTGACCTTGTTATACGTATGCACTAAGAAAGTGTGCGACGTTGCTTCGTGTAACACAGTGCTATTTCACACTCTTTATAAATATCTAAAACGCATTTCATATTTTATTCTTTGTCATGTATCCATTACATTTACCAGTTACTTGTACATGGAAAGTGGCGTTTTGTTGCGCGGCGTTTAGGACACGTCCATGCTGTAGCAAAATCCTCTACTGGCGAGGATTCTAGCGATCTGAGGGTGAGGACAACAAGCTACACGTTAGAAGGCGATGTGCGAACCCTTGCAAAAATAGTACTGGACTGTACTCGACGTGCTGCGGTTTATGTTCCTCGAAAAACTGCGTAGAGACAGGCCTAACTCCCATATTAAGCTTACAACGAACACATAGTAAAGAGGGTGAAAACAGAATGATGAAACTTCGTGGCAGATGAAGACTGTGTGCCGGGCCGAGACTCGAACTCGGGAACTTTGCCTTTCGCGGGCAAGTGCTCTGCTAACTGAGCTACCCAAGCGCGACTCGCGCCCCGTTCTCACAGTTTTCATTCCGCTGTGAGGACGGGGCGTGACCCGTGCTTGGGTAGCTCAGTTGATACCGGCACGGTAGCTCAGCGTGTTCGGTCAGAGGGCTGCGTGCTCTCTGTGATAAAAATACTGAGTCAAGGAATGAACGATCTACTTGAACGGATGTCTTCTGACGTCCGCCCAGACCAAACGCAACAAACTATACCGAAAAAAAAGTTGGTAGAGCACTTGCCCTCGAAAGGCGAAAGTCCCCAGTTCGAGTCTCGGCCCGGTACACAGTTTTAATCTGCCAGGAAGTTTCATATCAGCGCACACTCCGTTGCAGAGTGAAAATCTCATTCTGAAAACAGAATGATGAGTTTGGAAAAAGAATATTTGTGCCATCAGCTGTACAATTTTATGTTTATCCTCTACCGGATTCGGTTGCTACGATCATCTTTACGGATGTAAAGGTACAAAGAAACAACTATGAAACAACTGTAAAATACAAAGAAACAACTATAGAACATACGCAAGCCTAATGGCAAATGGAGAAATTAATAAAGCTCATTTTTAAACCACAATACTTACACATTGTACATAACGGATCAACCATACATTTCCATCATGGATGAACCATATAAACATAGAACATATACAACTGTCATAATAGTCTGTCTTAACACAGTTAATACAAACACTGTGCTTTGGCACAGTTACAGTAATGCACATTTGGTGATAACTCAACACTTAAAAGTTGACACAACCCTTCGTTTGACTGACGAAGCCTTCCATTTTTAACGTATCCAAACATGCAGACTCAGCCTACAGTAATTCCATGGAAACATCTTGATCGATGAAAACTTTATTCATGATGTGTTTCGAGTAACTACCATCAGTTATCAGTGGCGAAATTTACCCAAAAGACAAATTATAAAAGCTGATATATAATAATTACAAGGCCAGTGCAACATCAGCATAGTAAGTACTTGTACTTAGTATGTGCTTCCGTTCCTGATGTTACATTGACCTTGTAATTATTATATATCAGCTTTTCTAATTTTCTTTTGCATTAATTTTGCCACAGTTGTTTGATGATAATTACTCGAAATCCGTGATAAATGAACTTTATAGCGATCAAGACGTTTACAAGGAATTACTACATACCAACTGACACATTATAACTGTCAAAGGTACAGATATTATGTGATTGTGAAAGATCAAGTAGAAACACATGTACGGAATGAGTGCTTACAAGGTTACTATTGTTCTCTGATCCAGCCAAAGATTACAGCAACAGAAATACAGAAATAATATGGCGTCCTTTCTCTGAACAACAACATAGTATTTGGAACTTGGCCGATAGGCGTCAGGTTACCACGTAAATAGGCATTTATCATTTATAGTCTAGGGTGTGTTCTGGCGCTGCAGTCCGGAACCGCGGGACTGCTACGGTCGCAGGTTCGAATCCTGCCTCGGGCATGGGTGTGAGTGATGTCCTTAGGTTAGTTAGGTTTAAGTAGTTCTAAGTTCTAGGGGACTTATGACCACAGCAGTTGAGTCCCATAGTGCTCAGAGCCATTTGACCCATTTTGATCTAGGGTGTGAAATGATTTAAGATATAGATCATAGTGTACTTGGGATTACTCTGTGGCTAGAGTTTGTGTAACTTGTCGTCTGTATTCTAGGGTTCACACGTATGCCATCTGAGTATTGGGAATTAAGGTTGTTAATTAAACCTTAAATGGAAGAGTCTACATTCCTTGGCCTTACATTTATTTCTGGACTTTTTACTGAAACACTTCATTAAACAATAAATAAACTGCATCTATTACCTTCACTGCCTCATGTGTAAACTAGTACCCACACCTAGATAGATATGTCCAGAAGTATAACGACATGTCTACTTGTGCTAAGCGAAGATCGTTCTGAAGAGCTTTGACTGTCAGATAATGGTTTTCGCAAGGACCAAATAGTAATTTAACAAAATTATGTTGGCGCTTTAACACAATTATGAGGTTGAACGTTTTGAATGGTTGGTTTCTACGCCTGACTTCAACGTCTTTCATATTTTTATTGCCTTTTCTGCTCTACGTACATAATAAGTTCATCTGCAATTTCCACCTAGTGTAATAGTTTTTAATGTTCTATTCCAATATAATCCTTTGAATTCACTTCTTCAACATTGTTTAGGGCAGACAAATTTCTTCTTTACAACTTACATAATTCTAAATTCGATATAGCACATTATAACAGGTTATATATTTATGCTGTTGTTCAGACAAAGGACGCCACATTATCCCTATACTTCTGATGCTGTTATCTTTGGCTAGACAAAAAAACAGTTTTTTATGTTGGTAACGCCACGCAGTGCTCTGTATGAAACTCGCTGACTGCGCTGTGTGCAGTCTGTGGCTGGTTGCACACATTACTGGAATATCGCTAGTGTAGCGTTGGGCAGTTGGATGTGAACAGCGCGTAGCGTTGTGCAGTTGGAGGTGAGCCGCCAGCAGTGGTGGATGTGGGGAAAGAGATGCCAGAGTTTTGAGAGGTTACTGTGAGCAGACGATCTGGACGTGTTTCCGTCAAGAAGAAGAAAATTTGTAAGACTGGATGTCATGAACTGATATATATATATATATATATATATATATATATATATATATATATATATATATATATAATGACTTTTGAACACTATTAAGGTAAATACATTGTTTGTTCTCTATCAAAATCTTCCAATTCGTAACTATGGCTGTCAGTAGTTGGTGCCTTCAGTAGAGAATCTTTTATTTAGCTGGCAGTATTGGCGCTCGCTGTATTGCAGTATAGTTCGAGTAACGAAGATTTTTGTGAGGTAAGTTGTTAGTCAGGGCCATTCTTTTATAGGGATTATTGAAAATCAGATTGTGTTGCGCTAAAAATATTGTGTGTCAGTTTAGTGACGATCAGAATAAGTAAACAGAGAACTGTCTGAGTACATTCAGTTTGAAAATCAAATAACGTAAGAGTTTTTCCAGCACTGTCATTCTCTACATTCAAAGTTGAAGTTTCACTTTGAGTTATAATGTGTCAATTATTAAGTGTGGGGTTATTAGCAAATGTGCACTGCTGTAATTGTGCCAAAGCACTGTGTGTTTTTATATACTGTGTTATATTATTATGAAACCTGTATGTATTCTACACTTACGTAGCTCATATAAGACGGAAATGTATGATTGATCCGTTGATGTACAATGTGTAAGTATAGTTTTTGGAAAATGACCCTTATTAATTTCTCTGCTAGCCATAATGCTTGTGTATATTCCATAGTCTTGTATCTTATAGTTTGTATCCTTGTATCTGTATCTTATAGTTTTCTCTATACACTTATATCGCTCATATAAGACGGAAATGTATGGTTGATCCGTTGATGTACAATGTGTAAGTACCGTCTTTAGAAAATGACTCATTAATTTCTCCATTTGCCACGATGCTTATGTATATTCTATAATCTTTTCCTTGTATCTAGCAGTTTTCTCCTTGAAGATCATTGCAACAATCAAAACAGGTGGAGAAGAGACATAAAATTATACAGCTGACGGCAGTGTTGAGTGTTTATGGAAAAAGTTCAAAGCAATCGTAAAATGCGTTTTAGACAGGTACGTGCCAAGTAAAACTGTGAGGGACGGGAAAAACCCACCGTGGTACAACAACAAAGTTAGGAAACTACTGCGAAAGCAAAGAGAGCATCACTCCAAGTTTAAACGCAGCCAAAACCTCTCAGACAAACAGAAGCTAAACGATGTCAAAGTTAGCGTAAGGAGGGCTATGCATGAAGCGTTCAGTGAATTCGAAAGTAAAATTCTATGTACCGACTTGACAGAAAATCCTAGGAAGTTTTGGTGTTACGTTAAATCAGTAAGTGGCTCGAAACAGCATATCCAGACACTCCGGGATGATGATGGCATTGAAACAGAGGATGACATGCGTAAAGCTGAAATACTAAACACCTTTTTCCAAATCTGTTTCACAGAGGAAGACCGCACTGCAGTTCCTTCTCTAAATCCTCGCACAAACTAAAAAATGGCTGACATCGAAATAAGTGTCCAAGGAATAGAAAAGCAACTGGAATCACTCAACAGAGGAAAGTCCACTGTACCTGACGGGATACCAATTCGATTCTACACAGAGTACGCGAAAGAACTTGCCCCCCTTCTAACAGCCGTGTACCGCAAGTCTCTAGAGGAACGGAAGGTTCCAAATGATTGGAAAAGAGCACAGGTAGTCCCAGTCTTTAAGAAGGGTCGTCGAGCAGATGCGCAAAACTATAGACCTATATCTCTGACATCGATCTGTTGTAGAATTTTAGAACATGTTTTTTGGTCGAGTATCATGTCGTTTTTGGAAACCCAGAATCTACTATGTAGTAATCAACATGGATTCCGGAAACAGCGATCGTGTGAGACCCAACTCGCTTTATTTGTTCATGAGACCCAGAAAATATTAGATACAGGCTCCCAGGTAGATGCTATTTTTCTTGACTTCCGGAAGGCGTTCGATACAGATCTGCACTGTCGCCTGATAAACAAAGTAAGAGCCTACGGAATATCAGACCAGTTGTGTGGCTGGATTGAAGAGTTTTTGGCAAACAGAACACAGCATGTTGTTATCAATGGAGAGACGTCTAGAGACGTTAAAGTAACCTCTGGCGTGCCACAGGGGAGTGTTATGGGACCATTGCTTTTCACAATATATATAAATGACCTAGTAGATAGTGTCGGAAGTTCCATGCGGCTTTTCGTGGATGATGCTGTAGTATACAGAGAAGTTGCAGCATTAGAAAATTGTAGCGAAATGCAGGAAGATCTGCAGCGGATAGGCACTTGGTGCAGGGAGTGGCAACTGACCCTTAACATTAACAAATGTAATGTATTGCGAATACATAGAAAGAAAGATCCTTTATTGTATGATTATATGACAGCGGAACAAACACTGGTAGCAGTTACTTCTGTAAAATATCTGGGAGTATGCGTGCGGAACGATTTGAAGTGGAATGATCGTATAAAATTAATTGTTGGTAAGGCGGGTACCAGGTTGAGATTCATTGGGAGAGTCCTTAGAACATGTAGTCCATCAACAAAGGAGGTGGCTTACAAAACACTCGTTCGACCTATACTTGAGTATTGCTCATCAGTGTGGGATCCGTACCAGATCGGGTTGACGGAGGAGATAGAGAAGATCCAAAGAAGAGTGGCGCGTTTCGTCACAGGGTTATTTGGTAACCGTGATAGCGTTACGGAGATGTTTAATAAACTCAAGTGGCAGACTCTTGCAGAGAGGCGCTCTGCATCGCGGTGTAGCTTGCTCGCCAGGTTTCGAGAGGGTGGGTTTCTGGATGAGGTATCGAATATATTGCTTCCCCCTACTTATACCTCCCGAGGAGATCACGAATGTAAAATTAGAGAGATTAGAGGGCGCACGGAGGCTTTCAGACAGTTGTTCTTCCCGCGAACCATAAGCGACTGGAACAGGAAATGGAGGTAATGGCAGTGGCACGTAAAGTGCCCTCCGCCACACACCGTTGGGTGGCTTGCGGACTATAAATGTAGATGTAGATGTAGATGAAAAATATGCTTTTTCCAAATTATCTGACAGCTGTTGACAATCACCTCTAGCATGATTAGTTTTCCAAAATAGAACATTCAAAGTGATTAAAATGTAGTGTGCTAAAAGAGCCTTCAAAAGCTTCGTGTTTCCATTAGTTGTAGTAGCAATAAACGTTCCATTAATTTTTCCCCACACTGTTGACGTCCTGATCTACTTTGTTGTTTCTGATAAATGCTAGTTAAGTTGCGGAAGTGCGGCTGCAGATTTAGATCTTGTTTAGATAATATAAAGAAAGGGGCAAACAGTCTTACTCGGGAGATGCTGGCTGCGACGATGACGATAGCTGACTGTGCGTGAGGTGAGTAGTAAGGACGTAGTCGGGGTTGAATAAGCACGCTTCAGGTCTCCACCTTTGACCGTACAAGGAGAAACATCTGTGCAACGGAAATTCCGTCTGTGACAGCCGCAATGAGCGCGGAATCCTTAAGCAAAAACCTGACCCCCCAGCTGGCTCTTCTACATGAAACGACGCAGCCACGTCTCCGATATTTACGTGATGCGGCGAACTGGTGGAACCCGCCGTGCCGTCAGTACGTGACGAGACAATGGAACGTGAGGTGGGCGGTAGCCGGCTGCCCGCCTGACGCGGCCGTGATTTATGTGTGCCGCGGCGGTCCGCTACCGTGCACGCCGTCTAGCGTCAGTCAAGGTTACCGTTCGGACGGCGGCGTGGAGGGGCATCTGGCTGCAAATTGGAATGCGAACCAAACTAGTGACAATTCGTCGCCGTACCCGCCTCCGCCTCTGCATCCAGTAGGTATGTACTACTACATCTACTGGGTGATCAAAAAGTCAGTATAAATTTGAAAACTTAATAAACCACGGAATAACGTAGATCGAGAGGTAAAAATTGACACACTTGCTTGGAATGACATGGTGTTTTATTATAACAAAAAAAAATAACGTTCACAAAATGTCCGACAGATGGCGCTGGACAGCAAAACGTCAGTGACTGCGCATGGCAATCGTGTATGAAAGGAGCTGTAATGAGAGAGAGAATCAGATGCACCAGCAATAGCAGCATGTTGACGTTACCTGAAAAGGCTCTTTTAGTGAAGCTGTATCAACAGAATGGGGAATGTGCTAGTTCAGCGTTACGATCCTATCGCCATAGGAAGGGGATTCGAACGGGTAAAGATCCGTTGACAAATGCAGGTGGCGAGAATGATTTTGAAGTTCGAAGCCACGGGTTGTTTAGACGATGGACCCCGTAGTGGCCGACCGAGCACAAGGCGTAATGCTGCTGAGACAGTTCAGGAAGAAATGGAGACCGTAGCGGGTTCGTGTATGCGCGTAGAAGTCAACGCTCGTGCAGTCGCACCGGCATTCCATACACTACTGTTTCGTTGGACTTAGGCGTACCCTCCGAAGCTATCCGTACAAAATCCATCGGCATCATGAACTGTTACCTGGCGATTTAGTGAAGCGGTGGGCATTTGCGGTGTGGGCATTTCAAAACATTGCGGAATATGACGATTGGTTGAGTAACGTGCTGTGGACCGACGAAGCTCATTTCACGCTCCGAGGGTCTGTCAACGCCCACAACTGCAGAATTTGGGCTACCGAGACTCCTAGAACTGTCGTGGAAACTCCATTGCACGACGAGAAAGTCACGGTTTGTGTTGGATCTACCACATCTACCGGTATTGGGCCTTTTATCTTCGAGGAAATGCGTGATTCTGGTTTTGTAAGTGCTACCGTGACGGGTGAGAGGTACGCCGATATGTTACAGAATCGCATCATCCCCAGCCTGGCTGATAAACACCTGCTGGAACGTACGATGTTTATGCAGGATGGCGCTCCACCCCATATTGCTAGACACGTGAAAGATCTCTTGCGCGCGGCGTTTGGTGATGATCGTGTGCTCAGCCGTCACTTTCGTCATGCTTGGCCTCCCAGGTCCCCAGACCAAAGTCCGTGCGATTATTGGCTTTGGGGTTACCTGAAGTCGCAAGTGTATCGTGATCGACCGACATCTCTAGGGATGATGAAAGACAACATCCGACGCCAATGCCTCACCATAACTCCGGAGATGCTTTACAGTGCTGTTCACAACATTATTCCTCGACTACAGCTATTATTGAGGAATGATGGTGGACATATTGAGCATTTCCTGTAAAGAACATCATCTTTGCTTTGTCTTACTTTGTTATGCTAATTATTGTAATTCTGATCAGATGAACCACCATCTGTCGGACATTTTTTGAATTCTTGTATTCTTTTGGTTGTAATAAAACCCCATGTCATTCCAAGCATGTGTGAATCAATTGGGTTTTGAGCAAATTTTTCATCTCCAGTCAAAAAAACCGCTTCTATATTGTGCCAATGAAGCAATAAAATGCATGTGACGAATTGGTTAGCTCTTTTTGTCTTTACTAATCTGCTGAAAATGTTCTTGGATGGTCGACCTATGTTCATTAAGATTGTTCGACGGTTCCTCGATTGTCTAACAGAGATTTGCTTCCGCTCCTGCCCGTAACACCTAATTGTCTAAAGTTGTTGGTCTTTGCGAGCGATATGACTTGGAAAGATCAAAATTACTGGATATATAGTTAGGAAACCGCCTTTGTCATTTACGAGTGTGAATCCGGATGGATAAACATAGAAAGGTTTTTGGAAGCAACTGTCGCGTTACTACCGTTGGGAAACTAAAAAAGGATAAGTTGCCGGACATGGATCTCTTCTGGTATTTAGCTGGCCATTTCACCACAAACTTAAAAAAAATGAATAAAAGATAAAGAAAATAAAATATTTACGAGTAGACCAACTACTCTAATATTAAAATGTCTTTGGCACGACACTGAAGTGACGAACGAACATCGACACCCGCAGAAACGACATTACTTTCTGGTCCTTTAACATTAAGCTGATGAGAATAGATTTTTGATATTGAGTTAATTTTTAAAGGATGTGGAGGGAAAAGGTTACATAGGTAATGAAGCTTGCGCGAGACAGGCTCGTCTTCTGAAAACGTTCCTGGCATGGGCTGCTTAAATCGTTTAAGTTCTATGCTGCAGCGTTCAAAATGCGGTCGGCCTAAGCATAATAATAATGAATTCAGAAATTTATGACGTCAATTGAAGATGGGTGAAAATAAAGCTAGTTCCTGTATTTTTTTCACGTTATTAACTGTTGTATTCTATGCGGAGTAATTGCTGCGATGTGAAAAGCAACAGACATCGAATCATTTACGCATAATTTGCAGCGCTCTGTCTGCGAAGGCAAGGATCTAGGTCAGTCTGTAAAAGGACCTTCGCCAATATTTTTCTTTTCAGTCGTTCACCGCCCCCTTTCCCACGGAACAACATTGTACAAATATGGGTCAGACACGGTACAATTCTCTTATTATTGTTAAACAATACCGGAATTCCTTCAAAATCTTGCACGAAAAATCCAGGACTGGAAAACGTCAGGACATGGTATACAATTTGGCTCATTCATTGATACTATATTATTCTGCCAAATTCTCGCGTAACACAATTCTTAACTATTTATGGTTTAGAAAAAGATTACAAATATGTTACAGTTTAACGTCTTGTGGGAAGTTTATATTTTTAAAAGAAGCAAACATTTTAATAACATTTTTGCTTCCAAACTTTTAAGTCTTGTTTATTGACATGGAATGTTTTTATCGTATTGGGTCCTTAAGTGGTATGATTTGTGGTTTCCTATTGTCAGTTGCAGAGTTACATGTGTCTTTAGTTATTTTAAGTTGCCGCGCAGGGGAAGATATTTTCTGTCCTAAGCAATAATGTCGCTTTGTTAGCAAGATGGTAGCATTTACAGAAAACGACTGTTGCAGATACTGCAATACCAGAACACCCGAAAATGTCGCCACAGAATTCGAAATGTATTTACGCATACTTTAGAATAAAACTGAATACTTCGTGAATATGAAACCAGACCAGACGCTAAACTCGGATTTCCTGTATTTCGTGAGCAATCCTTAAAAATTACGTTATCTGAGTGCGTACAGAACCGACTCATTGATTGATATTGTTTCTTCTCAAATTACTTCCGAAGAAACATGTGGACTGGAGGTGTACTCAGAGAGCATAATGAGTGGTAAGGCAACTGCTCTCGATAATGTGATATCACGGTTTCATTTCCAGTCTGCCCAAGTTTTCATTAGGCAGTGATGACGTAATGATTGCATGGAGTTCAGCATATCTGAACGTAATTTCATTGATATCACTTTTCGGCACAGAATCTTCAGTAGTTCCATCCTTATTACCTTCAACCATTTCATGTTGGTGATTCCATTAAAACAGAGATATTATTGCGAATAAAGGCCGAATGTGTTCTTAGATTCATTTGAAGCACAACACTCACGATTATTTGAAACACTATGGATAATATTCAATGTTTTGGTCACGTTCGGTAAAATGTTTTTTTATTTGATCATGAAGCGTCTTTCAGCTTCTTAAGCCATCGTCGGATGCCAAATAATTAATAATATAATAAGAAATCAAATAAACAATATTTTGCTGAACATCATGTGTTTCCGTTTTAGTATTTCAGTCATGTTCAGCCGAGCACCGACGGAAATTTGAGTTAATATAGTAATAGATAAGATCTAAAGAATTTGAAAAACCCAGTGCTGTTCGATACTTTGAAGCCTCCAATGCGTTGCCAGCAGGTTAATGAGTATCTCACGATGCACATGTCTTCCGAGCGAAACCGGTTATAAGGAACCGAACTATGTGCGGCCTGAGGCTGTTAAATCTGATTATTGAAGATACTTGATTCAAACGGACTGCTGCTGCCAACCCAATGTTCCTACATTCCTGACTGTTTTAGAATTGTTTTTCTAGTTTGTAGAAACTACTTCATAGTCTCAGTATACAGGGCAGTCCATTGAAAGTGTCCGGGCCAAATATCTCACGAAATAAGTGTCAAACGAAAAAAACTACAAAGAACGCAACTTGTCTAGCTTGAAGGGGGAAACCAGATGGCGCTATGGTTGGATCGCTAGATGGCGCTACCATAGGTCGAACGGATATCAACTGCGTTTTTTTAATAGAAACCCCCATTTTTATTGGATATTCGTGTAGTAAGTAAAGAAATATGAATGTTTTAGTCGGACCACTTTCTTCGCTTTGTGATAGATGGCGCTGTAATAGTCGCAAACATATGGCGCACAATTTTAGACGAGCAGTTGGTAACAGGTAGGTTTTTTAAATTAAAATACAGAACGTAGGTACGTTTGAACATTTTATTTCGGTTGTTCCAATGTGATACATGTACCTTAGTGAACTTATCATTTCTGAGAACACATGCTGTTACAGCGTAATTACCTGTAAATACCACATTAATGCAATAAATGCTCAAAATGATGTCCGTCAAACTCAATGCATTTGGCAATACGTGTAATGACGTTCAACACCGAGTAGTGCGCCTTCCGTAATGTTCGCACATGCATTGACAATGATCTGACGCATGTTGTCAGGCGTTATCGGTGGATCACGATAGCAAATATCCTTCAACTTTCCCCACAGAAGGAAATCCGGGGACGTCAGATCCGGTGAAACTGTGGGCCATGATATGGTGCTTCGACGAACAATCTACCTGTCATGAAATATGCTATTCAATACCGCTTCAACCGCACGCGAGCTATGTGCCGGACATCCATCATGTTCGAAGTAAATCGCTATTCTGTCATGCAGTGAAACATCTTGTAGTAACATCTGTAGAACATTGCGTAGGAAATCAGCATACATTGCACCATTTAGATTGCCATCGATAAAATGAGGGCCAATTATCCTTCCTCCCATAATGCCGCACCATACATTAAACCGGCAAGGTTGCTGATGTTCCACTTGTCGCAGCCATAGTGGGTTTTCCGTTGCCTAATAGTGCATATTATGCCGGTTTACGTTACCGCTGTTAGTGAATGACACTTCGTCGCTAAATAGAACGCGTGCAAAAAATCTGTAATCGTCCCGTAATTTCTGTTGTGCCCAGTGGCAGAACTATATACGACGTTCAAAGTCGTCGCCATGCAATTCCTGGTGCATAGAAATATGGTACGGGTGCAAGCGATGTTAATGTAGCATTCCCGATTCTAACGCAATTTGTCTGCTACTGATGTGCGGATTACCCGCGACAGCGGCTAAAACACCTACTTGGGTATCATCATTTGTTGCAGGTCGTGGTTGACGTTCCACATGTGGCTGAACACTTCCTGTTTCCTTAAATAACGTAACTATCCGGCGAACGGTCCGGACATGTAGATGATGTCGTCCAGGTTTCCGAACAGCATACATAGCACACGCCCGTTGGGCATTTTGATCAAAATAGCCATACATCAACACGATATTGACCGTTTCCGCAATTGGTAAACGGTCCATTTTAACACGGGTAATGTATCACGAAGCAAATACCGTCCGCACTGGCGGAATGTTACGTGGTACCACGTACTTATACGTTCGTGACTCTTACAGCGCCGTCTATGACAAAGCGAAAAAAGTGGTCCAACTAAAACGTTCATATTTCTTTACGTAGGCTTGCTACACGAATATGTATTAAAAATGGGGGTTCCTATTAAAAAAAAAAGAACTGCAGTTGATATCCGTTTGACCTATGGCAGCGCCATCTAGCGGGCCAACAATAGCGCCATCTGGTTTCCCCCCTTCAAGCTAGACAAGTTTCGTTCTTTGTTGTTTTTTCGTTTCATGCTTATTTCGTGAGATATTCGGCACGGTCACTATGAATGGACCACCCTGTATACGATATTCCAAAAAATTTCAAAATGTTGGTTGACAGTCAGCGTCTTGTACGGAAGGTGACGTAATCTGGAAAATATTCACTGATGCGAGTGGCAGCATTTATAATAGTGCTGGACAAGGCCCGGGTAATTTACAAAACTGTTGCTGATAGGCGGTATCCTGGACTTAATGAGGCGCTATCCCGCGCCGAGGCACGCACCAACCAAAGCGCGAAACCACGGGTGGCCCGCGGGTCAGCGTCCGTGACGGCAAATACGGAGCGACGGCCCTTTAACGGCGAATTAACAGCGCCGACGGCTAGAGGAGTGCCGCGTGCCCGGCCGGAACGGATGGGGCAATTAGGTAGGCGAGCCGCGGCCGGAGTTCCGCGTGTGTCCGGTCAGGGGTCAGCCGGGGGGCACAGCCACGCAGGCTGACCCCGGCAACAAGTGTGCCGCCGCCGCCGCCGCCGCCGCCGCCGCCGCCGCAGCCGCCGGCGTCTGTCACCGCGGGAAACTGGAGGCTGGAAGCGGCGCGTCCACCTGCGGGCTGACCTACTGCCGGGGCAGGGCGGCGCACGCGTCGCATTAATAGCGGGAGAGGAGAAAACGCGATTATAAACACGCGAGGCGGGGCTGGGCGGGGCGGGGCGAGACGAGGTGGCTTTCACTCTTCCTGCCCTCGCAGCGATTAGCTGGACTCCGTGCCATCCGGTCCATCGATGGCGAGCGACAAAGCGCTCCATTTGGGGCAGGCGGTTTCCCGTCGGTCTGTGTCGGCCGGCTCAATTACGGGCGATGAGTATCGTGACGGGATAAAGGCTTTCACTAGCGAACGACTACTGGTTCCCTTCTAAACTGGAAGCTCCCTCTGCAGTTTATAAGCAATTTTAGGTGATAGCTGCGTGAAATCACTTCAGACCATTGTGCTGCCACCGAGGCATTTCTCGCGTAGCGATCGTGAGAACAAGATCACAAAGATTGTGGCACTAACAGAGAGCCATTTTTCCCAAGCTCTATACCCGAACAGAGTTGCAAAGCAATAAACTACACTACAGCGCGGGAGAATCAGGCACTGCGGTTGGGCTCGCCTGCCTAAGACAAGTTATAAGTAGGCTGTTTAGGTTTTTATGTTGGTAACGCCACGTTGCGCTCGATATTAAAATCGCAAACTGCGCTGTGTGCAGTCTGTGGCTGGTTGGACTCACTGATGGAAGTTATTCGCTAGTGTAGTGTTGGGCAGCTGGAAGTGAACAGCCCATAGCGGACGATATGGACGTGTGTCCGTCAGAAAAAGGGAATTTGTTAAACTGGATCAAAAAGGTACGGCCAAACTTTCAGGAAACATTCCTGGAAACATTCCTCACACACAAATAAAGAAAAGATGTTATGTGGACATGTGTCCGGAAACGCTTAATTTCCACGTTAAAGCTCATTTTAGTTTCGTCCACCTACGCTCAATGGAGCACGTTATCATGATTTCATACGGGATACTCGACCTGTTGTGCTAGAACATGTGCCTTTACAAGTACGACACAACATGTGGTTCATGCACGATGGAGCTCATGCACATTTCAGTCGAAGTGTTCGTACGCTTCTCAATAACAGATTCGGTGACCGATGGATTGGCAGAGGCGGACCAATTCCATGGTCTCCACGCTCTCCTGACCTCAACCCTCTAGACTTTCATTTATGGGGGCATTTGAAAGCTCTTGTCTACGCAACCGCGGTACCAAATATAGAGACTCTTCGTGCTCGTATTGTGGACGGCTGTGATACAATACGCCATTCTCCAGGGCTGCATCAACGCATCAGGGATTCCATGCGACGGAGGGTAGATGCTTGTATCTTTGCTAACGGAGGACATTTTGAACATTTCCTGTAACAAAGTGTTTGAAGTCACGCTGGTGCGTTCTGTTGCTGTGTGTTTCAAAAAAATGGTTCAAATGGCTCTGAGCACTATGGGAATCAACTGCTGAGGTCATTAGTCCCCTAGAACTTAGAACTAGTTAAACCTAACTAACCTAAGGACATCACAAACATCCATTCCCGAGGCAGGATTCGAACCTGCGACCGTAGCGGTCTCGCGGTTCCAGACTGCAGCGCCTTTAACCGCACGGCCACTGCGGCCGGCTGCTGTGTGTTTCCATTCCATGATTAATGTGATTTGAAGAGAAGTAATAAAATGAGCTCTAACATGGAAAGTAAGCGTTTCCGCACACATGTCCACATAACATATTTTCTTTCTTTGTGTGTGAGGAATGTTTCCTGAAAGTTTGGCCGTACCTTTTCTAACACTCTCTGTCTGTCTATATACTCGTATATATATATATATATATATATATATATATATATATATATATATATACGGCACTGATTACGTATTTGTTTATATGTTCAGATGTGCTAACAAAACTAACGGGGTTCCATTTAAAAAAAACGTAGGTTTGTGTTAAAATACATACTTCCGTGCATTTTTTTATGATTTGTATTAACCAATTACACTAGCCCCTCTCCTCACGTTCGGTCTGTGGAATCGATTCGTCAGTATTTGATGTGGTTTACGAAATATATCCAGCGGTAATGTTAGGTGACTCACCCTGTATAATGACTTTTGAACACTGTTAAGGTAAATACATTGTTCTCTATCAAAATCTTTCATTTGCTAACTGTATGCCTAGCAGTAGCTAGTGCCTTCACTAGTTAGAATCTTTCATTTAGCTGGCAGTATTGGCGCTCGCTGTATTGCAGTAGTTCGTCTAAAGAAGATTTTTGTGAGGTAAGTGGTTCATGAAGGGCATAGGTTATTGATAGTCAGGTCTGTTCTTTCGTAGGGATTATTAAAACTGAGATTTTGTTGTGCTAAAATATTGTGTGTCAGTTTAGTAGTGATCAGGATAAGTAAAGTTTCACTCTGGAGTTTGAAATTCAAGTAACGTAGAAGTTTTAGCTGTACAGTCATTGTTTACGTTCAAAAGGGGAAGTTTCAAAGTGTCTGGCGCAGTTGCTAGATCGCTTACTGCCGCTACAATGGTAGGATATCAACATTTAAGGGAGTTTAAACATAATTTTTGGACGAGATAGAACACAGCGTTGCCGAGGTAGCGATGAAGTGGGGAGTTTTCTGTACGACAATTTCAAGAGTGTACCACGAATATCACTAAACCGGTAAAACATCAAATCTCCGATGTTGCTGCGGCCGGAAAAAAATCCTATACGAACGGGACCAACAATGACTGAAGAGAATAGTTCAACATGACAGAGGTGCAAGCCTTCCGCAAATTGCTACAAATTTGAATTCTGGGGCATCTATAAGTGTCAGCGTGCGTACCACTCAACGAAACATCATCGGTATAGGTTTTCGCAGCCGAAGGCCCACTCGTGTACCCTTGAAGACTGCATGACACAAAGCCTTACGCCTCGCCTGGGCCTGTCAACATCGATGTCGGACTGTTGACGACTGGAAATATGTTGCCTGGTCGGGCGAGTTTCGTTTCAAATTGTATCGAGCGGACGGACGTGTACGGTTATGGAGACAAACTCATAAATCCATGGACGCTGCATGTCAGCTGACACAGGTGGAGGCCCTGCAATGGTATGGGGCGTGTGCTGTTGGAGCTATATGGGACCCCTGATACGTCTAGATATGGCTGTGACAGATGACACGTATGTAAGCATCGTGTCTGATCGCCTGCATCCATTCATGTCCATTGTGGTTTCCGGCGGACTTGGGAAATTCCAGCAGGACAATGCGACACTCCACACGTCCAGAATTGCTACAGAGTGGCTCCAGGAACACTCTTCTGAGTTTAAACACTTCCGCTGGCCACCGGACTCTCCAGACATGAACAATATAGAGCTTACCTGGAATGCCTTGCGACATGCTGTTCAGAAGAGATCTCCACTCCTCGTACTCTTACGGATTTATGGACAGCCCTGCAGGATTCATTGGGTCAGTTCCGTACTTCAGACGTTTCTCGAGTCTATCCCACGTCGTGTCGCGGCACTTATGAATGCTCACGGGGTCCCTATACGATATTAGGCAGGTGTGCCAGTTTTCTTGGCTCTTCAGTGTTGATGATGCTACTTCGAGTCATCCTCCACCGCGCGCTGTAAACAACTGTTTACAACGTACCAGAGTGGTGTATTGGTACAGGATATTTGTGGTCTTTAAAGCGGGGTAACAATACGAAACCGGCCTACTAAACTCTCCCGAGCTACAGTGCGTATGCGCGCGGTAACATTTGATATCTTCTCGTCCTCTTATGTCGCCAGTTTTCAGCCACATTAACAAGTGAGGGTAAAGAGAGGGAAATATTTTTAACATGTTATACAAAAACTAATTACCTTTCCAATTTGATGTAATCGTAACCGTTAGAATCACGGTCGTCTCTTGGTAAGCACAGATATACGAAACAGTCTCGTTGCTCAAACTGCATTAAATTGTCGGGTATAACTCACACAAAAGTCTGTCTTACGATTTGTACGTGCACGACCAAGTCGGTGAGGTAAGAGGGTGAGACGATATTCCAAAATCTCGCAAGGCGCTTAAGCAGTATTGTTTAGATGGCTTTTGTCGGCCAATCTGGCGTCGTTTCACGGTTTGATCGACTACAAATGTCCTATATCAAACTGTTCGTCTCAGCTTACACCACTGTGGTCCGTTTTAAAACAGTTATCGTTTACAAGCGGTTTGGTCGAAAAGCTGTAACATCTAGGATGAAAATTCCTGCATCCGGCCGGAGTGGCCGAGCGGTTCTAGGCGCTACAGTCTGGAACCGCGCGACCGCTACGGTCGTAGGTTCGAATCCTGCCTCGGACACTGACGTGTGTGATGTCCGTAGGTTAATTAGGTTGAAGTAGTTCTAAGTTCTAGGGGGCTGATGACCTCAGAAGTCAAGTCCCATAGTGCTCAGAGCCGTTTGAACCATTTTGAAAATTCCTGCTGATTAAATCTATGTGCCGGGCTAGGACTCGAGTATGCGATATCCGCCTTTCGCGGGCAAGTGCTCTATCAACTGAGACACCCAAGCAGTTCAGTGATGTTTGGAAGGTAGGAGATGAGGTAATGGCGGAAGTAAAGCTGTGAGGACGGGTCATGACCCGTGCTTGGGTAGCTCACTTAGTACGCTGACACGGTAGCTCAGCGAGTTCGGTCGGAGGGTTATATGCTCTCTGTAATAAAAAAAAACTGTGTGAATGGGTTAGCGATGAAGTTAAACGGGTGTTACAGGACGTCTACCCCGAACAAATGCAACGAACAACAACGAACAAAATTAGATTTAAAGAAAAGTTCGTAAAGAACTTGCCCACGAAAAGCAAAGTCTGCGGGTTCTAGCCTCGATTCGGCACACAGTTTTAATCTCCCAGGATCTTTCATATCAGCGCACACTCCGCTACGAAGTGAAAATTCATTTTGTAAGTAATCTATGCTGGCGTAATGGATGAATAATGATTCTGGCGTTCTTCATGAACTTTCCACAGTGGAGAGTTCAGTTCCTGTTTTGCTAGTCATCAGTCCTCTAACGGATTTGATACAGGCCGTCACGACTCCACCCCCCCCCCCCCCCCTCTGTCTGCGTCCCAGACGCACTGGAGTTATGGTCTGTGGTGCGATTTTGTGTTCGTGGATGCAAATTTTTACGTCAACGTCATCTTTCGAACTGCTATGATGCCATTCATGAACAGCTTTACATGTTTTCCAACAGGATAACTCTCTCCCAGATACCGCTGCCCTGACCGAACATGCTCTTCAGAGTGTTGACATGTTACCATGGACTGCTTGAGCTCCACATCTTGGACATATGGGCTATCATAAGATGACAGCTCCAGCGTCATCCACAGACAGTATTAACTGTCCCTGTACTAAACCGACCACGCGCAACAGGTACGGAACTCCATCCCCCAAAGTGACATCCGGCACCAGTACAACACAATGCATGCACGTTTGCATTTTTGCGTTCAACATTCTGCGTGTCACGTTGGTTATTAATGTCGATTACCAGCATTTCACATTTGCATTGGCTTATCTCACGCTTGCATTAACCTGTGCTCTTGGAATGTTAATCACTTAAATATTTTACCTAGGCAAATGTATTCCCAAAATCTCATTACTTGGCTTTAATTATTTTTTTGGTGTTGCGAACGTTTCCGTCAGTGCGTATGACTGGCTCTAGTAATATTTGACTAGAACACAGTTCTGGACGGCAATTTTCCCCTCGCGAAAGAAACTCTAGGTGTGCCTCAAGGAAACGTAACGAAGCCTCAAATGATATTGATATTTCTGTTGCTGTTGTTACTGTTTTTGTAGTCGTCGTCGTCGTCGTATTCAGCCAGAACACTGGTTTGATTCAGCTCTCCATGGTATTCTATCCTGCGCAAACCTCTTCATCTCCGAATGACTACTGCAATCTATTTCCATTTCACTCTGTTTACTGCATTCATGCCTAAGTCTCTCTCCACAATTTTTGCCCTAGCATTTTCATCTGTTACCAAAATGACTGTTAGTCGATGACTCAGAATGTGTTATCAACCGATTCCTTCTTTTAGTCTATTCCCCATTACTTAACTAAAGCTAGGGACAAGGTCCGCTATAAATTTTAGCTTAATGTGGACACACATAATTCTACCTTTTTTTGGGGATTGTTGACCTCATTGGACGTTTCTTACAGTGCTACACATGACAGAAATTCTTTCGTTACATCTACATCTTGATTGAAATTTCGATGCTTTCCGCCGCTTTTCCAAGCCCTACAGACCACAATGTCTACAGGATGGTGGCGGGTCCAGTTTTCTGTTGAGGTGGCGGAAAACTAATCAAAATTCACTTTTAATGCTGAGGATTATATAGGTACTGATTGAATCAGCGCTGCAAGACTTCATTCACTTTGCTACTTTTTATTCATTTTCCTGCTCTTTCGTGAATTCTGTATCAACAGCCAACAGCTACTTGTTCAGCTTCTTACGCATTCTGCAATCATTATTGGGATCGACAGTTTCCTCAGTTCTGATGGTCTTTCTCATTTTTCAGCTGAGTATCTCGAAATGGAATTCAATTTTCGCCACAAAAGCGGTGGCCGGAGAAAATCTGGCGGCACGGAAACTGGCGTTGCGGGCCGTGCGCAGTGCTGGCAGTAAATTCTCGACGGTAAACCAGTAGTAGGTGACAGCCACCGGAGTGGACAAGTAAATTACCCACTTTTACGGCAGGTGATTCGAAAACTGGTCTGGGAGCGTCGGCCATTTCGGAGTCAGGTACAACACGAGGCGGACGCTCCCGTAACTGGACCAACAGATCACTGAACTCAACCGTTCGGTACTTCACTTAGAAATTGACAGATTGACGCTGAACGACTGGCATTAGTCTCAGGAACACACTGTGCTCGATTTCCAGTACTTATTATTCGATTCGAATTCGAGAGAGGTGATATCTCGAATTCCTATAGGAGATGCTGATTGATAGTTTTTGACAGAAACTGACATTCTGTTTATAGTAATAGAGTACACCTAGACAGACAGATTTTGTTTCCACATTTGCTAAATCTGCCAATGAGTATTTTTCGAAGACCATTATAGAGAGTGACTATTACGTGTTCCATGTCTCTTCCTTATTTCAAAAGTAACCGTATACTCTTTGTACCTAGGTAGACTTTCTGACTTCTAAATTCAAACAGTTTCTCTATTTTTTCAGGTAGTTCAATCAACTGGCGCGCTGGGTTCTTCTGCCAATGCTGTACATTTTCCGGAAACAGAGTAACATACTCGTATTTACAGATGACAACATTTTATGTTATCATGCTTGTAAGCGGGTAGATAACACAGCACAGCTTTACTTTCAACGTCCTCTATCGTCCGCCTGCTTAGCTAGGTGGTAACGTGTTTGCCTCCCATGCGTTGGGCCCGGGTTCGATTCTCGGACGGGTTGGAAATTTCCTCCGCTCGTGGACTGGGTGTTGTGTTGTCTTCATCATCATTTCCTCCTCATCAACGGCCGCAAGTCGCCCAATGTGGTGCCGACTGACTTGTACTTGGCGGCCGAACCGGACTGGAACATCCCGGTCAACAAATGCCATACGAACATTTCATTTCATTTCAGCGTCCTCTGTCGCCTATTAGGAAACTGTGCAATTCAGTTCAAAAGTAGTGGGCTCTGAGCACTATGGGACTTAAGATCTGAGGTCGTCAGTCCCCTAGACTTAGAACTACGTATACCAAACCAACCTAAGGACATCACAAACATCCATGCCCGAGGCAGGATTTGAACCTGCGACCGTAGCAGCAGCGCAGTGCCGGACTAAAGTGCCTAGAACCGCTCGACCACTACGGCCGGCTGAAATTCAGTGGGGAGTAACCACCTTGGGAAAACCACAATACATCGTAGATCGCATTAAAAACATTGACAAATTGTCGCTGTATTGTTGGAACACTATAACCCTCTATTGATCGTGATGAGTCCGTGCTAAACTGTAGGTCTCCCAATAGCCTGCTGGGTTATTCAAGTTCAAGATTGGAGGAAGGTGAGACCAGGCTACATTCAGTAGGACGAGCAGATATTCGGGTTGAGAACACATTCTCCTTCACTTTCGTGTGACGCTGCAGTCTTGCCTCCTAATTGTACGGAAGGTGGCCTATATATAATTCACCGTTAAATCAACAGACAGTACTGCTTGTGAATGCAACACATCTGTAAAAAATGTGTGTGTGTGGTTTTATTAAAAAATTTGTATTTAGTTTTAACATATTTTTGTATTCATGTTAATTGTTTACAGTCTCATCGGCTTTGGTGTCATCTACGTGAAACATTTCTGGACGAGTTTCACCGAGCCCTCCATCACGGCGTCAGCGTCGAGCGAGATGGGAAAACCGTGACAAATCTAACGAGAACAGCCGGAACGAACGTCGAAGTCACGTCTTCTCGAGTCCGTGTTCTGCATGTTAGCAGCAAGTTCGCCACACGGCTCTGATTTATTAAAAGCGATAAGTATTTCACGTTTTTTGTTACAGAAAGGGTGTAAGGGTCTGCAGAAATATAGTTAGACAAGAATGTCAAGATCTTCAATTGCTCGTACACAATGTCTAGAGTGTCACGGATATTGTATGGCTTGGTTATCTACTAATTTGACCAAACGAAATAAAAAGAGAAAAGTACATTTCTACTAATGTTTTTTGCGGAACATGTGCACTACTGTTGGGATTTCACGCAAATAGCAATGCGATAATTAATACCAATTATAGATGATTCCAAAGAACGAAAGAAAGAAGATTTGGAGGTAAGGGTCCTCGTCAACGACAAAGTCATTAGAGAAGGAGCGCGAACTCGGATTGGGGAAGGATCGGTAAGAAGCTGGTCGTGGTCTTTCATAAGAACCATCATGAAATTAGCGTTAAGCGATTTAACGAACATCCAGAAAGCCTAAATCTGTATATTGTTGAACACTGTTGTTTTCGCTCTTACGTTTCTCAGTTTGTTTATTATTTACTGCGGTTTCAGTTTTGAGTATTACGTTTCATCTCCAGGTAGAAGTCTGAAATACAGCCGGCCGCGGTGGTCTCGCGGTTCTAGGCGCGCAGTCCGGAACCGTGCGACTGCTACGGTCGCAGGTTCGAATCCTGCCTCGGGCATGGTTGTGTGTGATGTCCTTAGGTTAGTTAGGTTTAAGTGGTTCTAAGTTCTAGGGGACTAATGACCACAGCAGTTGAGTCCCATAGTGCTCAGAGCCATTTGAACCATTTGAACCATCTGAAATACAAACATTCACACAGGCATGGATAACACCGCCAGTCCAGCCAATTAATGAGTGTGACGTGAGTCCAAGTCCATAAATTAACCCATTTCTGACGTTCGTCTACCATATATTTGGACATTTGTCGTACTCGCTTGGTGACTGGACTAGCGCCTATAATTGCGATGGTGGAGAGATTTGTATCCGACACCTGTCCCTGAAGATAAGAATTAATAATCGCGCTTCAAAGAGTTAAATTTGGATCATCGGACATGGATATGAGGCGTTGTCCTCACGAAAACGACAACCGTGTCTTATCGCTGCACCACCTCACTCGGTCATGAAGCTTGCAGTGCTGAGAGACCACATGAAGTTCGTCAGTACGCTACACTGAGTATGCAATACTCAAACATCCTCTACCATAATATGCTATTTTGTTTGACTTTTAATAGGACTATTTTATTATGGACTCAGGAAGCCAGAATATCTGTTTTAAATGAATAGTAATTAGATATCTAAATAATAGGAGATTAATAAGATCAGTATTTTTTTCTACAATGCTGTATCAGAAGTAACAGAAATGAGCAGGTATTGCGTGGACTATTCTTAGGAATGGACAAGATTTTCGCTTGAAGTATTTTGAGAACGGCTTTGGAAATCTATTTAGGATACAACATTATGGTTGCGAAATACAACTACAGTTTCTTAATACAGGGTGACCATTATTGAACTATACGCAGTAAAATCGTCATAACTTCTGAACGGTTTGCGTTAGGACGTTCAAACTGCACGGTTGGCCGCGGGGCACGATGGGAATCAGAATGGTCTTGTTTAGTCAAAAAACCCACTTTCATTTGGATGGGTTCTTCAATAAGCAAAATTGGCGCATTTCGCGGACTGAGAATCCGCATTTCGCGATCGAGAAGTCTCTTCACCCTCAGCGGGTGACTGTGAGGTGTGGAACGTCCCGTCACGGAATGATCGGTGCGATCTCCCTTGGTGGCACAGTGTCTACCGAACGCTATGTATAGGTTTTGGTAGATGTTTTCATCCTTATTATCCAAAGTGACCCTGATTTCGACAAGATGTGGTTCACACAAGACAGAGCTCGACCCCATTGAAGCAGCAGAATTATGTCTCGGAGGAGCACTTTGGGGACCGCATTCTGGGTCTGGGCTACCTCTGGGCTACCCAGAAGTTACTGGCATGGGTCTCGATTGGCCGCCATGTTCTCCGGATCTGAACACATGCGACTCCTTTTTGTGTAGCTACATTAAAGGCGAGGTGTACAGCAATCACCCCAAAACCATTCCTGAGCTGAAAACAGCCGTTCAGGAGGTCATCGACAACATCGATGATCCGACACTTCAGCGGGTCATGCAGAACTTCGCTACTGTTCTGCGCCACATCATCGCCAATGATGGCAGGAATATCAAACATTACGCAACCTAAATCCGAATATCTGTATGACGTTTAGATGTTGAATAAAGTTTGTGCAGGCTGTAATTTGAACTAATTTACGTTGTGTTTTCATATTGTTTAATAGGTCAGTTTTACATTACCGGTTTCGATTAGCATATTAAATATATTCAGGTGGACAGGTACGTAATCCAAGCGTGGTATTAACCTTGACGTAGAGCCTATGATCCCACTCAATGATGACTAGTTTCTTAAACTAAACGATAGTAAACTAAACTAAACTCCGTTCGAACAGGCCTTGGAAGGCCCAACGGTACCGACCGGCCGCCGTGTCATCCTCAGTCCACAGGCGTCACTGGATGTGGATATGGATGGGCATGTGGTCAGCACATCGCTCTCCCGGCCGTATGTCAGTTTACGAGACCGGAGCCGCTACTTCTCAATCAAGTAGCTCCTCAGTTTGCCTCACAAGGGCTGAGTGCACCCCGCTTGCCGACAACGCTCGGCAGACCGGATGGTCACCCATCCAAGCTCAGCCCGACAGCGCTAAACTTCCGTGATCTGAGGGGAATTGGTGTTACGATTGTGGCAAGGGCGTTGGCTAAAACGATAGTAGCAGATGGTAAATAAATCATATCAAGAGATTGTAACTGTTTTTAAATATCTTAACATTTGGCACTGCGGAGCTGTCCACTGTTAATAAGTGGACAATACAGTTAAATCACGATACGGCTCTTAGCAATCGAGAATCAAGACCCGTCGACGATAGAGTCATTAGGCATACAGGGAAAGTTCTGGTTGCAGAAGATATCGGAGGGTAATCGATCGTGTCAATTTCTTTGAGTGATGTACTGAAAACACGGAAATCCTAAATCTGGATCCCCGCAAGTGGATATGATCTGCCATACTATTAGTACTCTAGAATATGAAGTCAGTGTCTTAACCGCTAGTCACATGTTCGATAGAACATTTGAATGATTCTTTTATCATAACGATGTGGAACGAGTCAGTCTTCAGGAATACAGGATAGATATGTTACGATGCCAGTCGGTAGCCGTAAGGTTCCGAAGAGTCAGAGTTACGACCTCGCTGTTAATCATAAATGGGTGAAAGGTGTCCAGAGGAACCGTCGCCGTAGGAATATGGGCAATCAAGCAGAAGATTAGATAACACAAATACACGTTAAATAAATGTATTGTACTCTACTTGTGTCAGAAGAATTACTGCACCTTTGACAATTTGTGGCAGACGCGGCTAGTTGTAACCACGGGGGATGCATCTAAGTACGCTGAATGTTTTTCGGTAGAGCTAACTATCAAGAATTGGGTGTAACGTTCGTCACCAATTAGCGACGTGGAAGTCATCTGGTACTTGAAGGCTGGATCCCAGGTCCCCGCCGTTGGCAACACTGTCCTAGCGGTCTTCACTGGTAGGCGGCCTGAACGTTCTTCCCTTCCAGCGATGTTCAAAGGGCGGTTCGCGGCGAGCGCAGGTACCTACGAGGTGCCGGCTCTGGCAGTATCGATGGGCTACAATACTGCATTATGAGTGGTGTTAACATTAATGAAGACTCTTTAGGCCTATTGATACCACTACACGTAAAAACTAGTTTCTCTTCCAAGCTACCAATTTTTAAACGGAAATTCGCCCATGGAATAGGACTTGCCCGAGAGAACTGAGCCGGCCGGTGTGACCGAGCGGTTATAGGCGTTACAGTCTGGAACCGCGCGACCGCTACAGTCGCAGGTTCCAATCCTGCGCCCGCATCTCGTGGTCGTGCGGTAGCGTTCTCGCTTCCCACGCCCGGGTTCCCGGGTTCGATTCCCGGCGGGGTCAGGGATTTTCTCTGCCTCGTGATGGCTGGGTGTTGTGTGCTGTCCTTAGGTTAGTTAGGTTTAAGTAGTTCTAAGTTCTAGGGGACTGATGACCATAGATGTTAAGTCCCATAGTGCTCAGAGCCATTTGAACCATTTTCCAATCCTGCCTCGGGCATGGGTGTGTGTCGTGTCCTTAGGTTAGTTAGGTTTAGGTAGCTCTAAGTTCTAGGGGACTGATGACCTCAGAAGTTAAGTCCCATAGTGCTCAGAGCCATTTTTCTGGAGAACTGATTTTAGGTTGTATTCAAAACCTGCCTCGCTAATTTACGCATTTATACATTTATGGTATTGGTAAATGATGACAATTTTTTACTGCTGCACGCTGAACTACTTTCTGAGCAACTGACACCTTTAATACCGGATAACACAGGTCATTCTCTCGGTGTTGATGGTGTGGATATCACTACTCCTCTCAAATCGTGATGGATTATTTAGATGTATTTCATCAGCGAATATATGCATCGTGATGGCACAGTTAAAGTGTCCAACTGCTTGGAGACGTACCTACGTGCATACAGTACAGCTGCGCCTTCTTGCTTCTTAGTTCCCCTGACTGCGA
Organism: Schistocerca nitens; assembly: GCF_023898315.1. Taxonomy (NCBI): domain Eukaryota; kingdom Metazoa; phylum Arthropoda; class Insecta; order Orthoptera; family Acrididae; genus Schistocerca; species Schistocerca nitens. Next base: position 205,288,729 of record NC_064619.1, read on the forward strand.
ACTTGCAACGCGCTCAGCAGGACACACATACCTCGTGAATCATTCCGAAGATGAAGATATGTCTCACAACTACGTACCAACACTATTGTTGGAAAGACTACAAGGTAATCTGCATGCGGGCTGCATCCAGCGAGAAGAACTGGGAGTTGTAATACTGTCGAGGAGAACAGCGGAGTGGTCTTCATTGTGACGCGATTAGAACTGGTTCCCTAATGCTGCCACGAAGCGACGGTCATAACATCATCAGAGTGGAATTTATGACCAATGCTATCACCTGGAAACGGCGGGTGCTATTGCCGGAGCAATTTTCTAGTGCGCAACAGCTACAGGTCGTAAGATGCGAGAGATACGTCCACGACGCTATCCGCAACCGTCACTGCGTCCGTGGCTGCTAAGTTATTCCTCTCTGGTGCTTCGGCGCAGTAGCTCAGGATTTGTTTGAAAGCGAAATGGTCTTGCGGCGTGTCGCTGGTGTTCAGCGGCGACTTTGGGCCATTACTATGTGTGTTTACGGCGAGCGCGGTTGCCAGCCGATCACGGCAGCCGTGCGACGTGCGTGAAGGGCCACGTGCTCTGATAGGCGGCCGCGTCCACACCTACCGCACGGATGACACCGTTGCATGCTCTTCCCGGGGCTTGTCGTAGAGGAAGCGAAAGGTTTCGTGCTGCTGCTGTTATTACGTGTTCATCTACATCTAAATCTACATACATGCTCCGCAATCCACCATACGGTGCGTGGCGGAGGGTACCTCGTACCACAACTAGCATCTTCTCTCCCTGTTCCACTCCCAAACAAAACGAGGGAAAAATGACTGCCTATATGCCTCTGTACGAGCCCTAATCTCTCTTATCTTTGTGGTCTTTCCGCGAAATATAAGTTGGCGGCAGCAAAATTGTACTGCAGTCAGCCTCCAATGCTGGTTCTCTAAATTTCCTCAGTAGCGATTCACGAAAAGAATGCCTCCTTTCCTCCAGAGACTCCAACCCGAGTTCCTGAAGCACTTCCGTAACATTCGCGCGATGATAAAACCTACCAGTAACAAATCTGGCAGCCCGCCTCTGAATTGCTTCTGTGTCCTCCATGCAATAAATTTCACTTTTGGCTCCATCCATGAAACAAGGTGCCATAGTTGATGTCATCTTTTAAGTTAGTTTGTACGTGTTCCATGACCATCAGTGTTTTCTTCACAGTCCACACACTGTTGGGAGTGTTAAGAGAAAAGGTTTAATTTGGTCCGCTTAATATCCATTCCTTGGACATGACAGCAGTAACTGATGCTCCGAATAGAGGGGTTTCATCAGGTATGTATAAGTAAGGGAAAAAGATCTTCACTCAGGTTTTTCTACATGTAAATCAACTCACATATCAACCACACAAATTATGTGAAACAGAACTTCTCCATCTGTTTGTAATGTGGAAAAAGCTTTACTCTTTCAGGAAATTGCTCTCTGTATCTTCCTGGATATCAAAGGAGATTTTAACAACACAACTTACAGTTGCAGAACAGCGCGGCATTGCGACCACCATATGCAAATGGATTAAGACCATTTTAAGCAAAAGAATGGTACAAGTCATCATGACGAACGATGATAATAGTGATCAACACCACCAGGGGGTGTCTGCGAGGAGAGATTTTGTCCCCACTACCGTGGTGAATTAACCCATTAAAAATTAAATACTAGGGGTTCCTTGCACCATGGATATACAGACGATTTAGTAGTAGCAATATTTGACTAATTTGCTAGTACTGTTAGAACAATGTGAACTGGTGCAGAAAACAGGATCCAAAGGTCAGTTGTAAGAAAACTGTTGTGCTGCCATTTATGACGAAAGTGATCCAGTTCACATACTGGAATCTCAGGCTCTTTGGCGGAAGTCTACTAGTAGAATGGACAGTGAAGTATGTAGGGATAAATCCAGATGTGTAACCATTATGGAACTCTCACGTAAAGAATATATGTTGCAAGGTGAAAGATAACTAAAGAGGTAATGAACAAATAATGAAAAGATCATGAATTTGATCCTCTGAAAATCTGTACACACACTGAATTGAAGCTGCTGAAAGTTGTGATCATGATTTGTTCATTTCCTCTAGTTATGACCTCTGAAAAATGTGTGTGGTACAATGACAAACCCTTTCCTTATGAACCTGAAAGCTGGTTAAATCGGGTGTTTCCACATCTAAGGATCATTTCTTCACTTCGGATATGATTTACGAGGGGCGTTCAATAACTAAAGCAACACATCTTTTCCTCGGCCAAATTCGGTAGAAAAAAATGCTGTATTTGTTGTGGCTTATCGTGGAACCAGATGGCAGTTATAAGAGTCGAGGGGCATGAAAGGGAAGCAGTGGTTGGGAATGGAGTGAGACAGGGTTGTAGCCCATCCTCGATGTTATTCAATCTGTGTATGGAACAAGAAGTAAAGGAAACAAAAGAAAAAATTTGGAGTAGGAATTAAAATCCATGGAGAAGAAATAAAAACTTTGAGGTTCGCCGATGACATTGTATCTCTGTCAGAGACAGCAAAGGACCTGGAAGAGCAGCTGAACGGAATGGACAGTGTCTTGAAAGGAGGATATAAGATGAACATCAACAAAAGCAAATCGAGGATAATGGAATGTAGTCGAATTAAATGGGGTGATTCTGCGGGAATTAGATTAGGAAATGAGACACTTAAAGTAGTAAAGGAGTTTTGCTATTTGGGGAGCAAAATAACCGATGACTGTCGAAGTAGAGAGGATATAAAATGTAGACTGGCAAAGGTAAGGAACCCTTTGTAAAGAGAAATTTGACATCGATTATACATTTAAGTGTCAGGATGTCGTTCTGAAAGTGAAACGTGAACAATAAATAGTTTAGACAAGAAGAGTATAGAAGCTTTCAAAATGTGGTGCTACAGAAGAATGTTGAAGATTAGATGGGTAGATCACATAACTAATGAGGAGGTATTGAATAGAATTGGAGAGAAGAGAAATTTGTGGCGCAAATTGACTAGAAGAAGGGATCGGTTGGTAGGGCATATTCTGAGGCATCAAGGGATCACCAGTTTAGTATTGGAAGGCAGCGTGGAGGGTAAAAATCGTAGAGGGAGACCATGAGATGAATACACTAAGAGATTCAGAAGGATGTAGGTAGCATCAGGCACTGGGAGATGAAGAAGCTTGCACAGGATATGGTAGCATGGAGAGCTGCATCAAACCAGTCTCTGGACTGAAGACCACAACAATAATCGTGGAATTCTCCCGCTTGAGCCCCTATCGTGTCATGAAGGTCCTATAGGTAGCGCCACTATACGTAACCTTCAAAATGGCTTCTGCAAGGAGGTGCGTTCAAAACAGAAAGCTGCCATTTACTTCTTTTTGGTGGAAAACCAGAGAGCATCGCAGATATTCATAGCGCTTGCAGAGTGACTACGGAGACGGGGCAATGAACTTAGACAGGGTGAGTCATTGGGTGAGGCGTGTGCATCATCGCAACGATGTCGCACAAAACCTGTCGGATCTTCAGCTTGCCGGCCGGCCGCATACGGCTGTGATTCCTGCAACATTGGAACGTGCGGACACTCTCATTCGAGGTGATCAACGGGTCACAGTCAAACACCTCGCTGCACAACGGGGGATCTCTATTGGTAGTGCTGACACACTCGTCCACCAGTTGGCGTTCTCAAAACGCGTGTGCCCGCTGGTTTCCTCGCCGCCTAGCAGAAGAGCATAGAGCTACGAAGCATGCACTCCGCCGGAGGCACTTCGTGGATAATAGGTAGGTTATTGAAGAAGTGACACGTTGACTCCGACGTCGACCATAGAGTGGCACCATGCGATCATACAGGCCCTCCCAGTAAGGTGGCCGTAAAGCCATCGCACTGAACGGAGATTTTGTTGAAAAATAGCGTATTGTAGGGAATAGAGTGGGGAACAATATGGAGTATTGGATTCCCGAGTAAAACGAACTTGCATTCAGAAAAAAAGTGTATCGCATTAGTTACTGAACGACAATCGTAAATGTAATTACTTTCTCCATATGCGATTACTTATTATTTCACGTCATGACTAGTGAGTATCGACCTCCAAGCCAGGGGACGAAGATCTAAACTCCTCTAGTGCACGACAATAGAAATGTTGTTTAAGCAGCGATCAGTAACAGTTAGACTGAGACTGTAGTCGCTGGCTGTTGTTAGATACGCGTAGACACTATCATGTATTACACAGTATTCGTGGATAGCGCTAGTTATCGCTATTCAGAGGGTCATTTTGGAAGCAGAAAGGGTAAAAGCTTAACGACGCGGCCGGAGCGGAAGCAAAAAAAACATTTTTGTTTATCGTGATTACATAGGACTATAAAGATTCTGATTGAAGGTATAACATCCACGCCGGCCGAAGTGGCCGTGCGGTTAAAGGCGCTGCAGTCTGGAACCGCAAGACCGCTACGGTCGCAGGTTCGAATCCTGCCTCGGGCATGGATGTTTGTGATGTTCTAGGGGACTAATGACCTCAGCAGTTGAGTCCCATAGTGCTCAGAGCCATTTGAACCATTTTTATAACATCCACGATATATATATATATATATATATATATATATATATATATATATATATATATATATATATATATATATTAAAAGTGGAGTATGAACGTGTGGATAATAATCATTCAATAATGTAATTATTTCTTAAAAAAGATGTTAATTATGTAAAACAGAGACAATATTTGTCTCACATTCTTTGTTTATCTATGTCATTCTTTTCTTTTGTTTTGTACCCTTTTGTCGTCTTCATCTGATGTACATCGCCGACGCAAGACGCGAATCGATTTGAGGTCTGTTAAATGAAAAACATTTAATGTAAAATTATTGTACTTTTATGTTCATTTGCTGGTAAAAACAAATTGAGGCAAATACGTTAAAACTATTTATGATTAATTATTGAAAATTTACTTCCTGTTTTAATTATAATTTTGTATTAATTGTTTTATCATAGCTGCAAGAAGCGCAGCCATTGTTAGTTGCGATTGTATAGCAACTTCGTCTGTACTTCTAGTTGAAAATAGCATGGGTTTGTGTTAAACTAATTTTCAAAACAATTTAATAATTTTTTTATTGGTGGCATCAATTTAAATGATTTAAATGATTTATTGGGAAAAGGAAAATCTTAATTATAAAAGAAATCCTCTATCTTTGGTTGGCCGCCATCAAACTTTTATCATAGCGGCAAATTTAAATTACTTGAAACTGCAAACTTTCAATATTCCGATGTGTAAGAAATAAATGTGCACCGGTGGTACTGAACTCTATTTATAAAAGGAAAAATTAATCGAATCAGACTACATTTTCTAACAACAGTGCTGATGGTATTTATTGTTGAACAAAATTTCATTGCTGATGTATGTGGCCAAAATTAAATTACGCACGAATCACGGAGAAAAATATTTCTGGTAGCATACGTCAGTGTTGTGTGCGGGTGGTATTCTGTGGTTCCCTTTCATGATATATTTGCTAAGAATAATTAAATCCATCTAAGACAAAAAAAATTATATAGGCTCTGATGTACGATCTGTAATTTTAGTGATATGAGCACAGCTTACAGTCAACATTATTACACTACAACAGGAGGAATTCTTGTGCAATTTGAACAAAATAATTATCCGGGAGAAGTTGTAATTTGAATAATGCATTCTACATGTGTAAAATATTGTCAGTAATGTTGTCAGTATCATTTACAAAATCAAATCAATGCAACGGATTAAAAAAAAAAAACAGAGTGAATTCAAACCGCAGAATACCATAGAGTATCTTATCATCCATATTCATTGCACTTGTCGATGTTGATGATACACAAAAACCGCATTAGTTTTTGAACGCCAATCGTAATTGTAATTACTTTCTCTGTATGTATTTACTTATTATTTCACGTCATGACTAGTGAGTATCGACCTCCAAGCCAGCGGACGAAGATCTAAACCCCTCTAGTGTACGACAATAGAAATGTTGTTTAAGCTGCGATCAGTAACAGTTAGACTGAGACTGTAGTCGCTGGCTGTCGTTAGATACGCGTAGACACTATCATGTATTCCGCAGTATTCGTGGATAGCGCTAGTTATCGCTATTCAGAGGGTCATTTTGGAAGCAGAAAAGGGTGAAAGCTTAACGACGCGGATAGTGGCACTATCACAGCACGGGCCTACATAGATGTTTTAAGCACCTTCTTGCTTACCACTGTTGAAGATCAATTCGGGAAGGCGATTGCATCTTTCAACACGATCGAGCACATATTCATAATGCACGGCCTGTGGCGGAGTGGTTGCACGACAATAACATCCCTGTAATGGACTGGCATGCACAGATTCCTGACCTGAATCCTACACAACACCTTTGGGATGTTTTGGAACGCAACTTCGTACCAGGCTTCACCGACCGACATCCACACCTCTCCTCAGTGCTGCACTCCGTGAAGAATGGGCTGCCATTCCCCAAGAAACCTTCCAGCAGCTGATTGATCGTATGTCTGCGAGAGTGGAAGCTCTCATCAAGGCTGAGGGCGGGCCAAAACCATATTCAATTCCAGCATTACCGATGGAGGGTGCCACGGACTTGTAAGTCATTTTCAGCCAGGTGTCCGGATACTTTCGATCACATAGTGTAGTAGACTGCTCCATGTGCTGAGCTTAGAGTAAGCTATTTGGGGACAATCCATAACTCCTTTTACGTCAGTTGTGATTCAAGATTATCAAACAAAACTGTTATAAACCACATTCCTGTTAGGTCAGCGCGACAAAGAGAATAAATCTTATTGATGAAAAGACAATAAGAGGTTATGGTCAGTAGAAATAATAGCAAACAATAATACGGCTCAATTACTTATTTTCAGCGTGTCTTCGTCCAGCTTCGATGCAAGGTCGGCATGGTTATTTATGGATTTAACACGGATAATTTATTAAGTGGTAACCTTCCTGTCACCAATGCTCTTGAAATCTATTGACCTTACGGTGAACAAGTTTTATCTACATTCGTAGGCCCACATTGTATGAACATTTACAAAAAGTTATCTCGGATATTCATTTCCACATGGGCCCAAAGCACAATTTTGTTACCTGTGTTACTCAGCTGTTGTCTACGGTTGCCAACGTAATTTAGTGATCTAGTGTCTACATCTTGTACATTGTAGCAGTAGCAGTAGTAGTAGTCTGTAATCGGAAATATATTGGCAGTTTCATCTGAACTCAAGCCACAGAATGTGCTTCCTGAAAATGATGATAATGCGGACCATGAAGTGGTGGAATGGTCAAAAATCTGTAAGAGGTGGATTTAGTGTCTGTTCTTTGTGTTATGATTCTACTTTCACATTAATTTCAAACTGCGCAGCAGTCAAAAGACATTATTGTCACTACGATAAGATGGTGGTCCTGACAAGTAGCTACTGCTACAGATTGGCATGTAATAACTAGTTGCTGGTGGAAAGCAGGAGGCTGTAAACGAGTTCGCGAGAGCACTGAGCAAATTGCTGGCCAGTTTACTTATTCGGCGCTCAGCACCACACACACACACACACACACACACACACACACACACACACACACACACACACAGGCTGGTCTTACGTGCTCAGAATGGGGGGACGCTTCTTCCGTTCGGAGCAGCTACGTTCTTCGTTCAAGTAACCGTCTCTGAGTGAATTGCACAACCAAGGCCTATCATTCTAGAACGGTGCAAGATTAACGGGTCAAAGCTTTCTGCGAAAGAGACTGAAGAAGGTAATTTGAATCGATTTACCTCAGAGAAACACATTAACTGGCTTCTCGGCTTTGAGTTCTATGTATTTCAAAGATACATCAGTAAACCAGTGGTCGGTCTACAGTGATGCTTGATACTATGAGATGAATGTCAAGCTTCATGAGCAATTATCAGTACTAACAGTCACAATAAACATATGTAGCTTTCGACGACATAAAATGTTCTGTAGCGTTTTATTTAGAAATCAAAGTTTACATTCAATACAGTATACTGAGCTCCTAGTGACTATTTCGAGATATGTAGGACGGCGTGGACATGTATTTAAACTGTTAGTATAGTAATGTGACGATTTCACCGCTCTGTCTCTGAATAAATCCTGCTTTTGTTCCGTGCGAGTATAATATTTCGGATGTAAGACCTAGTGAAAAGCATTGCATTCGTGATTCTTCTCGTGTCGTCACACAGCTTTTGTCGTCATTAAAGTACTACAAATAAGCGGGCTGCAGTAGAAACTATACACTTTATACGTTGTCACCTGTTCTTGAGTGTTAGGAAATGTTCAACGTACTTCGAGGATATTAAAAATTATTATACTGAGCGTTGCTGCTGATGATCATATTGTAAACCTTCCTGCTTTATGACTGGGGTGCTGCTGTTCTTATCTGTTTATTAGATCAACACACAGGTGTAACGGTTAAGCACTATAATATCTACGTAACCAATAACCTTCGCTGACTATATCTTGAATCTCGTAGAACGCGTAAGTCATGAAATGGAACAGTCGTACTCTAACTGACGTTAAATAATACGCAACCATATTAGACGCATGTCTTCTACACCAGAACTGAAATGTAAATGGTGCTCCGTAGTGGAGGAGGAGGAGATTACTGTTTAACGTCCCACCGACAACGAGGTCATTAGAGACGGAGCACAAGCTCGGATTAGGGAAGGAAATCGGCCGTGCCCTTTCTAGGGAACCATCCCGGCATTTGCCTGAAGCGATCTAGGGAAATCACGGAAAACCTAAATCAGGATGGCCGGACGCGGGATTGAACCGTCGTCCTCCCGAATGCGAGTCAGTGTGCTAACCACTGCGCCACCTCGCTCGGTGCTCCGTAGTGTTATTGGCGTTCAGTTACTCGTGCTTCCGTAAGTATAATTTGCATTGGCCTCAAATTGTAATGGATGTACTGTGATCAAAATCACTAAGTGACCAATATCTAAGTGACGGTGTATCCCAAATGATTAATGACTTCTCTAATTCACATAAACTTCCGTATATGTCCTTTGGTTCCGCATGGCAATGTAAACAACTGACGGGACCATTCCGATCCTACATCACAGCTAGAGCTATTTGCTTGACTGTTGTTTCTCATACTTGAACTACAAATTATTCTCTTTATCTGTTAAGCGGAAGCAAAGAAGTGATAAGTTTACAGCAGGCAACATTACCAGTGAGTAGCCGGCAAGACACACAAGTAAAGGAATAATGTTTGTGGCGTTATCGGCTAGGAGAGCTCGAAGGCTTTTGCAGCTGTCTAATGCTGAAGTACTTTCTTCTTCCACGCACAATGCTCCCTTTCCACATTGTGTATTAGAGTTGTGCTGTAAGTCTATCTGTTTAGTGTAGGTGACTGTATGCATACTGAGGTGTCATGTTGGTGCTGTATGATGATGAGAGAAGGCAGAGTCCGGAACACACTGGTGCCACTTAGCATACTTTCCCTGAGCCAGAAAAGCCTGGACTCTTTAAAAAATCGAACTTCCGTGTATAAAACAGCTTCAGACTACTGATTATTTGGTAAATGTGTTAAATGTTTGTCGTTAGACATGTAAACGAAAAAAAGTTTAGTAAGTTCTGATATTAATTTTAAAGTTTGTTAGAAGTCGCTAAGTGTTCTCATTAACAAACAGTAGATGAGCATAACTTGAGCTCCGTTTTAAGGGAAAATTTGTTTTTCACGCATCGCAATGTTTCTGACGTCATATCTCCTAAACTATGTGTCGTATAATGATATAATTTACAGTGACATATGCCTGTAAAAAATTTTGCGAATAGAGTTAGAAGAAAAGAAGTAATAAATTAAAAGTCAGATCTGGTATGGAAGTTTTCTGCATAAACAGCGATAATGTAGTAAACAGTAATCTTTTTCCTTTCATCACTTTGTGAGGGTATCAGAGAGCAAAAGCTTCGTGAAGGCTTGAAATTATATTTAAAGTTTGTTGTAAGTCACTAAGTGTTCTCATTCTCATCCGCTGGATGAATATAGCGTGGGTATTTACACGCGCTGAGTTACGCTGCCTGAAGTGATATTCACAGTTTCTACAGGTAATACTTGTCATACTGTGTTAAACCTTTAACGTTAGATTATACCTCTAACCAGTAAACTCGGTCAGGAACTGTACGAAATACTGAAAATAAATGTCATTAGATTGGCAACTTGCAACTGACACTATGTTCCATCACCTCGATTAGCCGTTTACAAATATAGGTGTCACTAAAGGATTTCCGGAATTTAATGTTCCTATACGACCGATCGATCATCAACAGTGTCACATGCCCTCGCTTCATCAGGAATTACGGATAGGGTCGGAATTTAATCTAGGACATTGGATTAGGAGCCTTACGAGCATCACCTCTCCCCCCTCCCCCTTCTACTATACGTACTTCTGTATATCAAGCGATAAAACATAATCTTCACTTAATTATATCTCTACAATGCAAGATGAAGTAGAACGTAACGGTTAACATTAGGTCTTCCCGTCGTTTGAATCTGAACTTAAGGAAATTCCTAAATGCACTCAAATGCGTATGTGTGTATGTAGATATAAAGAAATAACCAACGTTACACAAATATCGCTCAAAAGTTAAATATACTGTTAGCGTTAAATCAAGGGCATATTGCCAAACTTTGGACGAACTGTGAATCCATTATGCTAAAGAAGATTGTCCATCGTCGAAAAACATACCTATCACAGATGATGATTTAATAATAAAATGGGACTGTAAGATATTATAAGTAAATGCGATTTCCTCATTGAACAGTATATACAACCGTGGAACGCTGAAGGGGGAAAAATGTTACATTGCTACTAAACCATTGCAAAGTTTACTATTCCACATTTTATTCAAAGGAAGTATTAATTTATAGTTTATGTATTAATTACAAGTATTAGATCTTCAGTGGTATGATACATACAAAATTAAGTACAAAATGTCCTGTTTTATACCCTGCTGCAACCTTAAACTTTAGTAGTGTTTAGTACCTAGGATTAAACTGATTTTCGTTACAAACACATGCAGCTAGAATATAGTAATATGTGTCATGGACGCTTTATCTATGATGACAGTGGATGTGAAACTAAACTTCGAATCTGAGAGGCGGTGGTCAATATATGAAACAATTCACTATTTCCCTTCTATGGGAGACATCGTCAGGTAGAAATCAGCGAAATCTTTGCAGATGTTTTCCGCCGATGGGGACGGAACGTCGATGAATAGTTTTAATATAAGCACTGGGCGTGAAATTCTGTATTGTATTAATGGTTATAAAATGTGCGTGAAAACATGAACTACACTGTTACTTCAGTGTAAACTCCAGTGAACGTCTGTTTAATGAGGAAATCGCATTTACTTATAATATCTTACTGTCTCATTTTATTATTAAATCATATGTGGATAGTAAAAAACTATCTTAAGGAGAATCTCAGAAGTGAAACGCATTGCTACAAAGATACAGCGAATATTTACTCGAAAAATTTCGACAAACTCCTTTCTTTCTCACTATCACATCTTCATTGCTGGGACTGTTCTTTTGGCATTTGGAACATCCCCGTAAAAACGCTCTTAGTTTGATATCAGAACAAATTATCGCGTTTTGTCATTACACTGAGTTGCGTTCTAAATGAGCCACATAAAAGTGTTTAGTGCGCTGCTAAGCCGTTTAAAACGAAAGTGTTTCTATTGCGATCTCTGAATTAGAGTGAAAGTGTACTAGACTACTGTAGTCTTTCAATTACTACTGTACCAAATCTCCAGACGATTTAAAGGTGCACACTTTACTGAGGTGACAAAAGTCATGGGATACCTCATAATATCGTGTCGGACCTCCATTTGTCAGGAGTAGTGCAATAAATCGACGTGACAGGGACTGAACAAGTCATTGGAAGTTCCCTGCAAAAAATTGATATATACTGCCTCTATAGCCGTCCATAACAGCGAAACTGCTATCGGTGTACGATTATGTGGAACAACTGACCTCTAGATTGTGTCCTATAAAACTTCAATTGGATTCATGTCGGGAGATGTGGGTGGCCAAATCATTCGCTCGAACTGTGCAGAATGTTTTTCAAACCAATCGCGAACTATTGTGGTCCTGTGACATGGCGCATTGTTATCTATAAAGCATCCATTGTTGTTTGGGAACATGAAGTCCATGAATGGTGGCATGTGGTCTCAGTTGCTTCAGTTGGACCAGAGGTCCGGGTCCATTCTTCTTGAACACACCCGCAGCTGTGGCCGAGTGGTTCTAGGCGCCTCAGTCCGGAACTGCGCTGCTGCTACGGTCACAGGTTCGAATCCTGCCTCGGGCATGGATGTGTGTTATGTCCTTACGTTAGTTAGGTTTAAGTAGTTCTAAGTTCCAGGGGACTGATGACCACAGCAGTTAAGTCCCATAGCGATCACAGCCATTTGAACCAGCCAACCTCAGATGGTAAGTCACAAAGTGCTTAGAGCCATTTGAACCAATTTGAACTTAAACACACCCTACATGATTATGGAGCCACCGCCGGCTTGCACAAGTGACTTGTTGACAAATTGGGTCTACGTATGCGTGGGGTTTGCGCTACAGTCGATCCTCTTATCAATTGAAATCGGGACTCATCTCACCAGATCACGGTTTTCCAGTCGTTTAGGGTTCACCCGACATGGCCACGTGCCCATGAAAATCGCTGCAGGCGATATCGTGTTCATAGCAATGGGATTTGAGTTGGTCAACTGCTGTCATAGCCCATTAAAGCCAAGTTTCGCGCCGGCCCGTGTGGCCGAGCGGTTCTAGGCGCTTCAGTCTGGAACCGCGCGACTGCTACGGTCGCAGTTTCAAATCCTGCCTCGGGCATGGATGTGTGAGGTGTCCTTAGGTTAGTCAGGTTTAAGTAGTTCTAAGTTCAAGGGAACTGATGATCTTGAAGTTTAGTTCCATAGTGCTCAGAGCCATTTGAACCATTTTAACCAAGTTTCGCCTCACTGTTATAACAGATACGTTCGTCGTACGTCCCGCATTGGTTTTTGCGGTTATTTCACTCAGTGCTGCTTGTCTGTTAGCACTGACAACTCTACGCGAACGCTGCTGCTCTCAGTCGTTAAGTGAAGGTCGTCGGCCCCTGCATTGTCCATGGTGGGACACTGTGGATCTCGGAATATTGAATTCCCTGATGATTTCCGAAATGGCGTCTAGTTCTAACTACCATGCCGCATTCAAAGACTGTTGATTCCCGACCTGCTGCGGAAATCACGGCGGAAATCGTTTCACATGTAACCTGAATACCGATGACAGCTCCACCAATTCACAACTATTTTATACCTTGTGTGCACGACGCTGCCGCCATCTATATTAGCACATCGCTATCCCATGACTTTTGTCACCTCAGTGGATTAGCTTTACGTACCGGTTATTCCACAACGTCACCCAAGCTGATTAATTACTTTTGCTGCGTGGCTGCTCACAAGGGAACCTCCCCATCGCACCCCCCTCAGATTTAGTTATAAGTTGGCACAGTGGATAGGCCTTGAAAAACTGAACACAGATCAATCGAGAAAACAGGAAGAAGTTATGTGGAACCGTGAAAAAAAATTAGTAAAATATACAAACTGAGTAGGCCATACGCAAGATAGCAACATCAAGGAGAGTGCGAGCTCAGCAGCGCCGTGGTCCCGTGGTTAGCGTGAGTAGTTGCAGAACGAAAGGTCCTTGGTTCAAGTCTTCCATCGACTGAAAATTTTACTTGCTTTATTTTCGCAAAGTTATGATCTGTCCGCTCGTTCATTGACGTTTCTGTTCGCTGCAATAAGTTTAGTGTCTGTGTTTTGCGACCGCACCGCAAAACCGTGCGATTAGTAGACGAAAGGACGTGCCTCTCCAATGGGAACCGAAAACATTTGATCGCAAGGTCATAGGTCAACCGATTCCTCCACGGGAAAACACGTCTGATACATGCTACACGACACTGGTGACAGCATGTGCGTCACATGACAGGAATATGTTGTCGACCCACCTAATTTGTACACTTAGCGAATGGGTAAAAAGATTCTTCTACCTTGCCCGATTTAGGTTTTCTTGTAGATGTGATAATCACTCCAAAAATAGTGATGAAAACGTAAGAGTTTGTCACATAAACTGGAAATAAAAAATTAAAATTTTCACTCGAAGGAAGACTTGAACCTAGGACCTCTCGTTCCGTAGCTGCTCTCGCTAACCACGGGACCACAGAGCAGCTTGCCTTCGAGTGTCCCTCGATGTTGCCTATCTTGGAATGGACTACTCAGTTTGTATATTTTACTAATTTTTTTCATAGTTCCACACAACTTCTTCCTGTTTTCTCGATTGATCTGTGTTCAGTTTTTCAAGGTCTATCCACTGTGCCAACTTATACCTAAATCTGAGGGGGGTGCGACGGGGAGGTTCCCTTGTCAGAAGGTCCTTGGTGGAAATTTAGCAGTCACTTAGTGTGCTGTGTCTAGACAAGACAGTCTAGACACAAGGGAGGTAGCCGAAAGGGCACGCGTCAACTCAAGCCGTCTTGCGTTAAGTCTGAAACAGGATACGTGATGAAAGCTATAAAGAAAAGAACGGAGTTTCTCGTATACTTAACTTTAATTTCTTGTTGTACATTGCTCTTGATAATACAAGTGAGACTCTCTCCAGATATGGTTAATGGCGCCTTGCTAGGTCGTAGCCATGGACTTAGCTGAAGGCTATTCTAACTGTCTCTCGGCAAATGAGAGAAAGGCTTCGATCAGTGTAGTCGCTAGCAATGTCGTCGTACAACTGGGCGAGTGCTCGTACGTCTCTCGAGACCTGCCTTGTGGTGGCGCTCGGTCTGCGAACCTGACAGTGGCGACACGCGGGTCCGACATGTACTAATGGACCGCGGCCGATTTAAGCTACCACCTAGCAAGTGTGGTGTCTGGCGGTGACACCACATAGTGTATTTAAGGAAATGTCTTCCTTGCTCAGTGCCAATAACTTATAGTGTAATTCCCGTACACTGAATGAAGCTTAGATCCGATGGCGTAGTAAAAAACACAAGTAGGTTTCTAGGTATTTTTACATCTGCACCACAACATGACGGCATGTGCAGTGGCATTTAGTCTAAAAACTTAAAACAGCAGAAAATGGTATGATTATCAGAGCAACTTCACACCAAAGCAGCCGACTTCCGTTGCAGGTACCGATGCGTTCAGTTTCTGCTAGTCATCATCCTCGTCTTTTGTTCTCTGCTTCGTCATGCTACAAAATTAAGAGACGTTAACCTTAGTCCCCGCAGAGTGCGATTTGTCGTACGCAACAACGCAGTATGAGAAGAGGAAATGCCAAGTAGTAGTGCTCCGATGATTAGTTTCGTTACGATGTCATCTTAATTTTCTATTCAAGAAAATGCGGTGCTACGCTTACATAATGCGTCCACACTCCGGATTATCGCGCTATACATCGCTATTTATAACTTGATAATTAGATGTGTTATCGGTTTAATTGTAATTATTAATACACAATAAATGATGATTATTCATGGGTCTCTATAGCCACACGAAATTATGTTAAGCGTTTCATTTACCAAGAAAGTCCCCTCGAATTCCTGTGTTAAATTTAAGCAGCTCGTATTTAAGGACGACGAAAGGATTATTTTGATTCCATAAGGGTGTGTCTGTTACAAATATCGTCGTTAGAACGATTAGGACTTTTACAGTAGCTATAGATAGACGTTTTTTCTAGCTAAATATGTGGATAGGACAGAATAGAAAGTGATTATTACTGTAGGAAGCACCCTTCGTCATGCACTGTACTCTACAAGAACATGAATAAAGACTTCAGTTTTCTGCAAAGTAGTACTATGTACTGTTCAATAACAATGCCATGAGGCGCAGAGCTCAGATGAACATATCATATGTCGTCTATGAACAAGCAGGCTTCACAGCTAGAGTGAAAGGTGAAAATAAAATGTGATTTAACTTACATTAAACTGTTTACTATTAAGAAAACTTGACTTCTTACACTGTAGACGACAAGGAACACCACCAACCTTTAGGAATAACTGTATCCTTTCTTTTTTTTAGCTGAAGGAAGTAATGGAGGACTCTGTGAATTTATCTGAAAAAGAATGTTTTTGTTCACACTTAAATATTATCCCCGAAAGTTATGTATGAAATACATATATAGGAAGGAATGAAGATAATCACCCATCCTACAACTGACATGTGAGGCGAAAAGGCACATAAACCCGACTGAAATGCCTCCTAAGCTTTACGGCAGGATCCTTCTTCAGAGACATCTGACGGAACACTAACACTATGCGAGTCTCCATTTTCCCTGTTGACAACCACTCAGCGCCTCAACGAAACTGTCAATGTCGCATTTACTCTCTCTGTTACGTCAGACTTCAGTAGATACTTACAAACTTCCAGTATACTGGAGTAGCTTGGGTCAGAATCTCCTGGCAATCAATACATGAAAAACCAGTCCAAGCTGCAAATTGTTACTTTGTATTCATGCTCATTGCTCATTTTTAACATCTTCGGAAATGTCATTTTCGACTTTATGATAATTTGAAAATGGGTCTCGGACTGAAACTAGTCATCGAATGAATAAAAAATAAAAATTCGCAACTTGGACTGGCTTCCTGTTGTACTGATTACTAGATATGCTTTTATAATTTTTATTTCCGTTACGAAAGTATCTGTACAGATGCATTCCGCGCCAAAGTGTTATTTGTATCATTTACTCTCCATTAGAAGTGACAGGAAATTTACCAATCTGGCTGTATGATTGAGGAACTGCCGACGACTTCAGAACAAGGTAAGCAAATTCTTATAAGAGTCATCGCTACGCGAGACCCAGTGTACACTCACAGATCAGCCAAATGCTGATGATTCCGACGTGGTGCTTTAGGAGTTTTTAGATTATGATCTGCCATGCCCCACATACACCGATAAGCCAAAACACTGTGACCAATGACCACCGCGAGGTTGGACGCCTCCTGGTGACGTTGCGGGCACGTGACGCATTATGAAAAATATGAAAGCGGAGCAGAGACGGAGGGGGATCACCCTGGCAAAGATATGGGCTGAAGATGGGAAAATTCCACTGAGCTAAGCGACTTTGTCAAGGACAGGTTACTGTTAAGCAACGCTTGTAAACGAGTATCTCGAAAAAGGCGAAGCTTGTCGAATGTTTACTTGCTACCGTCGTGAACGTCTACAGAAAGAGGTAGGACAATGAAACTACCACTAAGCGCTAAATGGTTAAATGGTTGGACGTCCAAGACTCTTGACACAACGTGGGGTTCGGACGCTTGTCTGCTTTGCAAAGTAGGACAGATGGTGATCTGTGGCATCTCTGCCAAAAGAGCACAGTGCTGCTCCACGGACAAGTATTTCGGAGCGCACTGTTCATTGTACATTGTTGAACTTGGAGCTCCGCAGCAGGCTACCCCTACGTGTTTACATGTTGACCCAACGACATCGTCAACTGCGATTGCTCGGGGACATAGGGATTCGGCCGTCGATCAGTGGAACGTTTCTTTTCTTCGGCTGAATCACATTTTTGCTACACTGTGTGAATGGTCGTCTCCACAATCGCCGTCATCGAGGTGGACGACGGCTCGAAACGCGCAGCGTGCCCCGGACGCAGGCTGGACGGAGCAGTGGTACGATATGGGAGACACTTTTACCGCGCTTGCACGGAATCCGTGTCAGTGATCGAAGACAGCTGCGAACCATCTGCAGCCCTTCATGCTTGATGTCTTCCCTTTCATGCATGATGTCGTCTTTCAGTCGTACAATTATCCATGTCTTGCAGCCAGAAACGTGCTACACTGGGTTGAGGAGCATTTTAGTGAACTCACTTCGATGTCTCTGCGATCAAATTCGCGTGATGTACATCCTCTGGAACCCATCTGAGTCGCTACTGGGCACCATCACCGTTTACACAAATCAGCGGTCCGTTATTTAAGCGACTTACATGACCTGTGTGTAGACATCTAGTGCCACATACCTACCAGCAAACTGTCGGATTCCTGACACGCAGAATCAGTTATGTATTTTATTGCAAAGATGGACAAAAAGTTATTATGCAGGTGGTCAGAAGATTTTGGCTCATTGGTGTTTAAGACTGTTAGCAGTCATCATAAGCAGGGCACTTAAAGCATAAACTAGAAGTCAGTGTCATACTGTAAAATCCATTTGAAAATGATTATATTTTTATGACATCAACGGTTGTCCTGCTAGAAAAGTAATTTCCGCAGGGACAGACACCGATCGTGAAGGAACGCAGATAAAATGATTCCGAAGTAATATATAGCATTTGCATTAAAATTACGTAAGTGAAACGAATGAAAGTCGCGAGGATGAAAGCAAGAAAATGCTGTGGCATCATATATTAGCATAAATATCATATTTTAATAATAATTTTTTTGCTCCCTATAACTTCTTAAATCAGAGCTTTTCCCACGGTGAGTGTTTGAAAATTACCGCCACGGGAACGAATTTGATGGGGGTGGGGGACGTGGCTTAAGTCTACTATGTATGTACAAGGAGAGGAATGTCACCAACAATGAAACTATCAGTCCTTCTCAGAAGCCTACTGGTATAGATTACTTGGTTAATGTGACTGCTTGCGATAAGCAGGAGATCCATATTCGAATGGTGGTATGTCAAGCATTTTCACATGTCAAGATAGATGTCAGGGAAAGGGGAAGGAGACTGTTTTCCGTATTTTAATAAGTACCAGTGAATTCTTCGAATAGTTAACCTGGAAGAAGGCGTTGCCTGGAAGAACTGCCGACATTAGGCCAATGGAAGCGTAATTCATCCAATAACTCAACTAGTTTCCTTTCTTTGATTATTGAAATGCTTTATATCTGTGCCAACTGTTACTATCGTCGTCATCGTCGTTGGTTGAATAATTTAAGTCACAGAGATCATTTCAGGTGGAGCCCTAATATAACTGGAAATAATCCTGTATTATCATGCATCAAACTTAGTTATCAGTTGCGCCATATGTTACTGAGTCCACATTCTTGAACGAGACATTCTGGAAATCAAACGGCTTAAAATCTACTACAGCGCTTCCAGTGTCATTATACCACATTTGAAACAAATTATTGGCTACCCAAAACGAAAATTTGATGAACGACACCTTTGGCACGACAGTCGTCCGCAGCTACCGTGACATAACTTCCATGTCTTGTAGTTAACGACATACGCTAACGTTTAATAATATGTGAATTAGACATTCAACTAGCTAGAGTTGTTTTTTAACAGAGGATGAGAATAGCACAACGAAGGAGGCCATATGATCGACATTCCGACTCAAGTTTGGCGTCTTTTCCACTTTTATGGACTTCACAGATGTTTTGACCTTTTATCCATTCCTGAATAAATCTCTAGAACAATTGTTCACTTCTGAACAGTAAAGTTCATGACTAATTTAGCCATTTGTTGATCAGTGGATAACGTCTTAAATGTTTATTCCAGTCTTTGATCACAATATGACTTTTTTAGACGATGACCGGTTTCAGTCCGTAATGACCATCCTCAGATCATTTTTACACCATGTCCTAAAGTGATAAGGCCATAATAGCATCGTCAAAACATAAAAATATAATCAGCCATTATGGCCTTATCACTTTAGGACATGGTGTAAAAAAGATGTGAGGATGGTCATTACGAACTGAAGCAGGTTTTCATCTAAAGAATTCATATTGTGATCAAAGACTGGAATAAAACAACATTTGACAGTACTGGATCACATTTTGTATACGCGACCATGTCGCAGTTGGTGAGGATAACGCCTCAAGTTTACGTAAATGTCTCATAGCCTCCTAAGGGTCTTCAAGTCGCACCTTAAATTAATGACAGAAGAGAAAAGAGGAAAGAAGGAAGTTTGCGGTTTAACATCACAGCGACGAAGAATTCACGAGAGACGTAACACACGCTCGTACTGGAGAAGTATGGTGAAAGGAACACCTGAATCGTTTTCAAAGGAACCACCCCCGTATTTGCGTTAATGATTTAGGGAAACTGCGGGACACCTAGATCTGTCCTCCCAGACTCCAACTCCAGCGACTTAGCAACTGCACCATCTCGCTGGGTAGCTATTGAAGATCTGTGGTGCAAATTAAGCACGTACTAGCGAGAGTCAGAACAAGCCAGGTATCTGCCCTCTCCCCCTTCAGATTTTGTTTTTATAAAGCCACATTCGCATCCTGCTCCACCAGACGGACGTATCGTTTCAGTGTCAGTTTAGGAAATCGAGAACATGTAAAGGATACTGAATAGTAGCAAGTAGATGAAGAGGTGTTTCCAGCGATATCTCAAAACTGTTTCGTCATTCTTATCTGAACTAAAATAGCCTCCCCTATTCAATTCCTTCCTAGCCAAGACATTAGTACTGTCGTGACAGATTTGCAACTTGCTTCAACAGACAAGCGTGGGAGTTACCTGTAGGCTTAACGGAATCCTGTACCAGGTGAACCACAGCAGTGAATGTCTTACTCCTTGAGATCGCGTTTCAATTGTCTGCAGGCTTTGGAAAGTAATCCGCAACTCCCACTTCCCTTCCGGCCAAATGACTGAAATTCCTCCGTCCAAGTACTCTACTGACCATTAAAATTGCTGCACCACGAAGGAAGATGCTGTGATATGCAAACGATTAGCTTTTCAGAGCATTCACACAACGTTCGTGCCGGTGGCGACACCTACAACATGCTAACATGAGGAAAGTTTCCAACAGATTTCTCATACAGAAACAGCAGTTGACCGGCGTTGCCTGGTGAAACGTTGTTGTGATGCCTCGTGTAAGGAGGAAGAATGCCTACCATCACGTTTCCGACTTTGATAAAGGTCGGATTGTTGCCTATAGCGATTGCGGTTTTTTGTATCGCGACATTGCTGCTCGCGTTTGTCGAGATCCAATGACTGTTGGCAGAATATGGAATCGGTGGGTTCAGTAGGGTAACACGGAACGCCGTCTTGGATCCCAACGGCCTCGTATCACTAGCAGTCGAGATAACAGGCATCTTATCCGCATGGCTGTAACGGATCGTGCAGCCACGTCTCGATCCTCGAGTCAAGAGATGGGGATGTTTGCAAGACAACAACCATCTGAACGAACAGCTCGACGACGTATGCAGCAGCATGCACTGTCAGCTCGGAGACCGTGGCTGCGGTTACCCTTGACGCTGCATCACAGACAGGAGCGCCTGCGATGGTGTACTCAACGACGAACCAGGGTACATGAATGGCAAAACATTTTTTCGGATGAATCCAGGTTCTGTTTACAGCATCATAATGGTCGCATCCGCGTTTGGCGACATCGCGGTGAACGCACATTGTAAGCGTGTATTCGTCATCGCCATACTGGCGTATCAGCCGGCGTGATGGTATGGGGTGCCATTGGTTTCACGTCTCAGTCACGTCTTGTTCACACTGACGGCACTTTGAACAGAGGACGTTACATTTCAGATGTGTTACGAACCGTAGCTCTACCCTTCATTCGATCTCTGCGAAACCGTACATTTCAGCAGGATAATGCACGACCGCATGTTGCAGGTCCTGTACGGGCCTTTCTGGATACAGAAAATGTTCGACTGCTGCCCTGGCCAGCACATTCTCCAGACCTGTCAAGAGTTGAATGCATCTGGACAATGGTGGCCGAGCAACTGGCTCGTCACAATACGTCAGTCACTACTCTTGATGAACTGTGGTATCTTGTTGAAGCTGCATGGGTAGATGTACTTGTACACTCCATCCAAGCTCTGTTTGACTCAATGCCCAGGCGTAACAAGGCCGTTATTACTGCCAGAGGTGGTTGTTCTGGGTACTGATTTCTCAGGATCTGTGCACGCAAATTGCGTGAAAATGTAATCACATGTCAGTTCTAGTATAATATATTTGTCCGATGAATACCCGTGTATCATCTGCATTTCTTCTTGGTGTAGCAATTTTAATGGCCAATAGTGTAGGTATGAGCCGAGCCGCTTCCCGCAGTTCCAAAGCTACCACATCATCATCAAAGATAGCCAACACGGCCCAGCAAGGCGGGATCCCCTGCTCCGTTAATACATAAGCGCGAGGAATTCCTACCGAGATAGCCCTACGGTGACAATTTCGCCACTTACCTCACTTCCGTGTAAATAACAGTCAGCGCGGCTAGATGACGGAGGCCGGCGACATCTATGGCCGGTTCGCGGCCGTGGATGATAACTTCATAGGCGAAGCAGCCGGTTCCGTAATCGGCTGCGTCCACTCACAGACTGCGAGTGTACAGTTAGGCTGCAGCCACCAGCAAGAGGGTCATCCGACACCCACTGACACGACACGCAGGCGCATTACGCATCTCACTGCGAGGTGGCCTCCCGTATAACTGAATCTCGCTTTCACGAGCGGTGCTTCCGTCAGAGGAATGCGAGCGTGAAATAACACGCGGCCGGCCCGAGTGGCCGAGCGCTTCTAGGCGATACAGTCTGGAACCGCGCGACCGCTACGGTCGCAGGTTCGAATCCTGCCTCGGGCATGGATGTGTGTGATGTCCTTATATTAGTTAGGTTTAAGTAGTTCTAAGCTGTGTGGGACTGATGACCTCTGAAGTTAAGTCCCACCCTGCTCAGAGCCATTAACATGCGGATTCAAAATACAAAATGGTACGTCGGTAGTAATACTGTACTTCACGCTGTTTGCTGTTTTCTCTCGAACTCAATGATTAGGTATTTCAGCATTCCGGAAGAATTAGGTTCAGAAAAACCTAGAACAACCACGAACTTAAGATTTCGCGGCAGACTAAAACCAGGTAAGGGACATCTTGCCTTACGGGCATCACTCTTGCCGACTGCGCTTGAGTGCCGCCTGGATGGCTCATTCGGTAAGTGGACTGTCCGCGAAAGGAACGGTACCAGTGCAGACTCCCGCTATGGAAACAAAGCTGCAATCTTCCAGAAAGTTCCAAAACAGGGTACAGCGAAGAGTAATTTAATCCACTCAGACAGTGATTAGCGCAAAGTTTGGTAGAAGTTTTTTTGACAATCTTTCTACACGTTTTTGAGGATGTTGAATCTAATTTTCAGTCCCACAAAAACTTCTGCCCGGAAACGGGTCAGAAAAGGGAAAAAAAACCACGAGAAAGTGGTGGCCTTTTTTTGCGTTTTTTCCTTATAACTCGGAAAAGACGTAATTTTCGGAAAAACTGGGTGCTTATGAAAATAAAGAGGATAAAAGTTTTGACGAAATTGGTCCGAGTGACATATTTCGTCAGAACAATCGTGCAGCATTTACGGTTTGCTGAATTTAGCGTAAGTCCGGGCATTACCACCAAAACCGAACTCGTCATTCCTCAGTATGCCACGTTGTTCTTTCAAAAGGCAAAATCTTAGCATTAATAGCTCATGGAATTGAAACGTATTTAAATAATTTATGTAAATGACGTTATAATTATGCTTCATTTGTTATTTGGTAATAATTCTCATAATATTATATTATTAATACAATGATAACGATATATGCGTATGTTGCAGCAAAGTGAGATTTAAGATAACTAATTTCAGTTCACATCAGATAGTAGGTTAATAACCCGCGCTGCTTCCTGGACTCGGGTAGGCGGGCCGGCCCCGGATCGAATCCGCCCGGCGGACTGACGACGAGAGCCGGTGTGCCGGCCAGCCTGGATGTGGTTTTTAGGCGGTTTTTCACATCCCGCTACGTGAATACCGGGCTGGTCCCCCGTTCCGCCTCAGTTCACAGCTCGCTGACATCTGAACACATTCACACTATTTCTTGGATTCCACTAGATGCAGACAGTTATGGTACACTAATTCCGTCCAGGGGGTACAGCGTGGCGGCGGGAAGGGCATCCGGCCACCCCTTAACATGCCAACTGCGATTAACCATGGCCGACACTGCGTAACTGCGGGACAAGGCGCAAAGCGATAGATAGATAGAACAGAATCAGATAGTGGGTTAATAATTATTTACCTATTATAATTATATAAATTAGAGCTGAAACTGAAGTACAGTATTCGTTAATAATGAGGTCACGAGATTACCCGAATAGAAATTATAACAAAAATGTGAAATGTGGCTGCCTTTCTTCTGTAGGAGTCTTCGTTTCAGAGTCATGTTACTTCTCTGCTTCCAAGGCGACTTCTAGGCGTTACGTATACAAGTGACTGACATCCTCGCAGACTGTATCGCTGTTGGTGCAGAGCTTCGAGCAATGGCGGTATGTTTCTCGGCAGCTACAGGAGTATCCACGACCCATGGCTTTGTATCTGCATGCGATATAGCCTGACTGCTGAAGTCTAGTGTTTGGAACCAGGCGATTCCTGGATCTCGTACAAACCCATTCATCGGGATTTTTGTTTTATCAGTTGTTCTAAATGCCGACTTGATGTAGCTGCTGTATCTGAGGTGTTTAGGAGGCTCTCCTCGTATACCAACACATTTCACTTTAAAAGGAATCGATTACCACGCTCCTCTGCGACCTTCTTGTCCAGGTTTGGCTCGTTAAATACACTATAAGACAAAAA
The DNA here is from genome assembly GCF_023898315.1 of Schistocerca nitens. Classification (NCBI taxonomy): domain Eukaryota; kingdom Metazoa; phylum Arthropoda; class Insecta; order Orthoptera; family Acrididae; genus Schistocerca; species Schistocerca nitens. The sequence goes on from NC_064619.1 coordinate 205,313,254, forward strand.
ATAAAATGACGCACCACGAAGGAATTGTCCGAATGGGACGGAAGTCGGTAGATGCAATGTACTTGTCAGACAGAGAAATGAATTTCAGAAAAACTGATTGATTTATTCAAGAGAGAGAGAGAGATTGATAAGTTAAGCAAGTCAATGACACGTTAGTCCACCTCTGCTCCTTATGCAAGCAGTTATTCCGTCTGGCATGTTGAATGTCCTCCTGAGGGATATCGAGCCAAATTCTGTCCAGTTTGCACGTCAGATCGCGAAAATATCGAGCTCCCTGCAGGGCTCTGCCGATAAGCTCCCAACGTTCTCAGCAGGGGAGACATTCGGCGACCTTGTTGACCAAGGGAGGGTTTGGCATGCACGATGACAAGCAGTAAAATCTCTCGCCGTGTGTGCGCGGGAATTATCTTGTTGAAATGTAAGCTCGGGATGGCTTGTCATCAAGGGCAACAAAACGGGGCGTAGAATATCGTTGATGGACCGCTGTGCTGTAAGGTTGTGACGAATGATAACCGAAGGCGTCCTGCTATGAAAAGAAATTGCACCCCAGACCATCACTCCAGGTTGTCGGACCATATGACAGGCGACAATCGGACTGGTAACGGACCGCTATCCGGAGCGCGTCCAGACACGACCTCGCTGGCCATCGGGGCTCATTTCGAGGTGGGACTTATCAATAAAGACAATTCTACACCAGTAAATGAGATTCCAGGACATTCTGTCGCTGTGCAAGGACCATGGCGCCGTTTGACCTCTTCCGTTGCGTCCTGTCCTGAGCTGAGACACTGCACCGAGGTCACAACAGGCCGTGGGCCACCTGCTGTATCAGTGCCGTCGCACTCGGCTCATCTCAAACCTGCCACTACAGTTTTGACCGCATCAGCTACTCATTTTTGTTCCGTACAATGATCTGACAAATTGATTCGGTTGATATCTCCACGATCGTTGACTACGTCATCACCCTCTTCTAACTCCCAATTCACCCGAACTCAAGCGTTTACGCACTTTTCTGACATTCCATTAATTATGTAATATAAGCTTCATTGAATACTACAGTGCGCAGAGGCTCTTATAGTAGTACACGAGGTTTTACTAGATAATGATTTTAAATATATAACATAGTTCTAATGCTGCGCATATTTAACCGTTTCTCTGTATTATCACAGGACTATGTACAGTAATACATTTACGATGGTTCGTTTATTGTTAAGAGGTGTGTCACGTTCTTAGAAGAATAGTGAAAATATGATAAAAGTTCACTGTATGACAGCAGACGGCGGTAATACGTCCCTCATCAGCGCAGTAAAGTCTATAATAATTTAATGAGCCGAGCTGTCTAAGGCGCTGCAGTCATGGACTGTGCGGCTGGTCCCGGCGGAGGTTCGAGTCCTCCCTCGGGCATGGGTGTGTGTGTGTTTGTCCTTAGGATAATTTAGGTTAAGTAGTGTGCAAGCTTATGGACTGATGACCTTAGCAATTAAGGCCCATAAGATTTCACACACATTTAAACATTTTTGAACAATAATTTAATGAAGGCTTTCACTACCGGATGTTTCAGCTGCCGAGAATTCTTCCGGGTTGTATGGCCGTGGTCCATGGAACTCTTCTATCCCTGACGTTTCGTCCAAAGCTACGTTGGACATCTTCGAAGGTGCTCCTGGTTGTGCTCAGCCTTGCCGACTGTAATCATGTTGGACAAAGGAAAGCGTGGAATGGAACGTCAGTGGCGTCGCGTTTCCCCTCAGAAAAGTGCTGGACTTGTCTGCCAGCTGAATATCGTCATAGGACAGTGTGCGGGCGGCGAAGTACCAACGCCCGTCATAGCATGCACTTCCACGGGTTCGGTGCGGAGATGGGCTGATGTCTTGTATGGGCCTAAGGGTTGTGCAGTTTGGATCTGGGTCCTCTAACCTATTGCCCAGCATTACTGTAAACTTCGCCGACCGTCTCGTGTTTCCGGACGATAATGTTTGTAACGTGCCCAGATGGCGAAGCTTTTCATATATATGAAGACAGCAACTGATCTCGAAAGAACAGAATACTGTTGATGACCGTGCAGCTTTCCCCTGGAATAAATGATGACTAACTGAAACCCTCAGCTGCCGACAGGTGTTGTTGATATACCTCGATGTGGACAGCTGAAAATGTGTGCTCCGACCGGGACTCGAACCCGGGATCTCCTGCTTACATGGCAGACGCTCTATCCATCTGAGCCACCGTGGGCACAGCTGAATAGCGTGACTGCAGGGACTTATCCCTTGCACGCTTCCCGTGAGACTCACATTCCGAACTGTCCACAATTCTACATATGTAATGTACCTTATAGACATTTGCCCATTCACTCATTACTCGCGCACGCTTTGGCGATTCCCGTAAGAGTTTGGGCAACCTGTGCGCATTCGCACAGAGGAAGGTCAATGGCTGGGTAGCCTTTAACTATATATATGAAGACTGTGTCCTCGGTGGCTCAGATGGATAGAGCGTCTGCCATGTAAGCAGGAGATCCCGGATTCGAGTCCCGGTCGGGGCACACATTTTCAGCTGTCCACATCGAGGTATATCAACAACACCTGGCGAAGCTTTTCAGTTACGCAGTGATAATGAAGCAACGACATCAGTGGAACTGCCTTCGGCTGCAATATTAATAATTTCAACGTCGTTTAAAACTTTCTCGCATAGCTTTTTTTTTTTTTCGAAGAAATGAAAAGTCTTAGAACTATTTTACCGGTCTCTGACCTTCCGGCAGTAGAAGGACGCATCTACGCTTTCTAGCGGTAGGCGACACATTATTATTGTGCGTGTGCATGCGTATGTGTGTGTGTGTGTAGCACATATCGTCTTTAAGATTAACAAGGCCACTGCATGGAAGTTTTATTCATCAATTACAAATACGAACGTGTCCTAAATAAAATTCTGTAGTCCTAGAGATTAAGCACGACCAAAGAGCAGAGTCCGACCACGGGTTTACCACCAAGAAGGAAGCGAAAACAACGAGCAAGATGTAAAATTTTAAAATTAATTTCCACCTAATCCTACTACCTTCATGCAGAACAGGAATCCAGTGCCTGGAACAACGAGGAATGAAGCGCGCCACATCTCGCCCGTTTCGTGACACCATCTGCCAGCAGACAGCAAGCAACCGAGTCGAGTGGTCTGCACTGTCAGCTGATGTGAACCACTTTTACCGAGGGTGAAACCAGCTCAAACGTGCGGAGTGTCGTAACAGAAACCTTCCCCACACAGCGAGCGGATCAACTCAGTATCTAGGCACTTTGAGTGGCACGAGGAGGAAGAAAAATGGTATTAAAGTTTCTAATCTACCGTTTCTTTTTCAGTTTTCTAAAGCTTATTCATTCATTCCTGCTCCCCTTCAACCTAAGACTTGAAGGCCCAGGTGGTACACAGGTACAGCGAGACGTGTTTCGAACAGCTTAGTTTCTGACTGCATCATATAGGTGTTCCGATTTCACTCCACAGGGCTTACCTGCTTATTAATATATCCTCTGTGTGTGCCGGCCGGAGTGGCCGGGCGGTTCTAGGCGCTACAGTCTGGAACCGCGCGACCGCTACGGTCGCAGGTTCGAATCCTGCCTCGGGCATGGATATGTGTGATGTCCTTAGGTTAGTTACGTTTAAGTAGTTCTAAGTTCTAGGGGACTGGTGACCTCAACAGTTAAGTCCCATAGTGCTCAGAGCCATTTGTTTTTCCTCTGTGTGCGTTTCTACAGCTTGCAGCTTGAAAAGGAACAATATGACTGACATCATCTGAACGAAAAATTGAGCCTTTTGGAGATTATTGGAAGTACATGTTTCAGACTTTTACACAAAGCACGTGCCGTGATAGTAACGAGATCCTTCGGATCAGAACCATAATGATAGCCCTGTACTTTAAGCAAAAACTTTCTCCTACGACGGTGATTATGTGAAGAATTCCGTATCGAGCTGGTCACACATCAGAAAAAAATTATTTATGCTTGAGTAAGTGTAAAGAACCCAATTACGCTCGAATTTTCGAAATTTTGATACTTACTACTTACAAAGTTGAGTTTTATCAGTCTTGGTGTAACGAATGACGCGAAACGGGAACTACTTGATACGTTATTTGCAATGAGGCATTTCCTTGACACGTAATTTGTACCAAATTAATTCTCTTATGGAGAAAATAAGAAGGAAAAACTAGCAAAAACGCTTGTTCTGAAAAATTGACCTCGGGAAACGAACGACGTACGGCTTTTTCGGGCTGACTTGTTAATTCAAAATGAGAATTCCTTCACGCAGCCTTTCCATCCACATTATCGTCGCGGGAGAGAAGTTATGAGACAGTCGGCCGCACATTTAGAGGACTGACGGTCCATGCCAACCGGTTCTGCGGATACCGTCAATGGCGACGGCTCATGATGAAGCAATCCATCGTCTGCCAAACGAGGCCGTATCCACAACATGGCGGGACATACTCTGCGACTCTCTTCTACGAACCTTCCTCCGTGCCGGAAGACATTTTATTTTTTATTGTGTACCCAGGCCGTCGTCTGTCAACGGAGACGGCTATGAGTAAGGCACAGACTAATGTGCGGTTTGTGCCAGCAGATTTGCTTGCTCCAGGGTCGACGAACCAAAAAGAAAAAAGAACCAAAAAAATCCTGTTTCTGTTTTAGCTCAGACCACCAGAAGATGCTTATCGTCCCTGAAGCATCGTGGTGATCGTTATGTTTCTCAGTAAAGTGACGTCGCTGACCCCAGGATGTGCTACACAATTTCGCACTGAAATTATACCATACACGTCGCTCTTCTAGTTATTCTGCAGAATCGTGCGAGCCCTGGAGTACGTAGACCAACCGAAATAATGTTTATATTTCAGAGAGATGCGTCTAAGACGACGCGTAAAGACGAAATCGCCGGCCAGTGTGGCCGAGCGGTTCTAGGCGCTTCAGCCCGGAACCGCGCTGCTGCTGCAGTCGCAGGTTCGAATCCTGTCTCGGGCATGGATGTGTGTGATGTCCTTGGGTTGGTTAGGTTTAAGTAGTTCTAAGTCTAGGGGACTGATGACCTCAGATGTTAAGTCCCATAGTGCTTAGAGCCATTTGAAAGACGAAATCTGAAGAAAGAAACTCATTACATGTCCGTTTACTACGTTACATGACTCGATATCATGTGGCAAGTGTTTTGGCCTTTCACTTCAATTGGATTCCTACAAGAACTTTAACGTCTAAACCCTATATTCTTAAATTCAAGAAATGTTGTTTCTTCACTGGATTCAGAACCGTCTTTTTGATTGTAACAGTAGGGTAGTAAATAGCTAGAATCACGTGTATATATACAAGGTTTTTCAGGGGAAACAGTAAATATTTTTGGAGGCGGGTGTAGAATAATTCCAGCAAAACATTTCATATAATTTGAGTTCAGTTTTTGTTATAGGGTCTGAGATGTTGCAGAAATAAGTTTTCATTTACGATGTTAATACTCCAGTTGCTATGGGTTTATCTATCGATAGTCATTTTTGATGTGAAGTTGTGAAATTGTGTTTCGATTTACATAAATGAGTATTCCAACTGTGATTCTGATTTGTTGACAGTTCTGTTCTATCGTTTAAGCGTATCGAACATACGAGGGTTGTCCAGAAACTAAGTTCCGAGCGGTCGCGAAATGGAAACCACAGTGACAACCAGGAATGTTTTATTTTCAACTGTTAGGTACACCCTCCACCTGCTTCTCTACATAGTCGCCGCTCCAACTTCGAGCGTTATAGTAGTGTTGTATCAACTTTCCAATATCGTCTTCTTAGAAAGCAGCCGCCTGTGCTTTCGGCCAGTTATCTGCACTGGTCTGCAGCTCGTTGTCTGTGGAAAAATTTTGTCTTCATAGCCAGCGGCTTTTGTGAGCAGAGATGAGACTCAGGGGGAGCCAATTACGGACTTTAGTGCGGGTGATCTAACACTTCTCATCGGAAACGCTGCAGGAGCGGCTTTATTGCCCCTGCAGTGTGCGGCCGAGAATTGGCATGAAGGAGGAACTGCTGTACAGTTGTGTTATGTGGGCTGCATGTCACAGGCGAAATCTCTAACCAGGCTCCTCATACTTGGCGGGAGACGCTATTCCCTACGCATCTTTACGTGCTCACTGTTCACTCAAAACTGAAAAGAGCGACGTGGCACGATCGACCGGCATACTAGAGACACTGCACAACACATCTGTGCAAAGCTTTAGCGGATTTTTCCAGTGGTTTCTATTTCGCGACCGATCGGAACTTACTTTCTGGTCAACCCTCATATTTACAAATGCTGAGTAAGTCCATATGATGTTTGTGTACGGGTTTTGTAGAGGAAACGCTGTTGCTGCTTTTAGAGAACACGGTAGATGATTTCCTAACAGCAGAGTACCATATTCAATAGTATTTACTCGTGTTTTATCTAAGCTGCAAGGGAACATTTCTCTGTGAATGAATGGTACGTTAAGATAGGAAACCAATTGACTAGATCTGTTGTGTTACCGCATCGTGTTACGAGGCACTGTTATCTAGACTTTCTTGACAGCGAGCTGCCAGCTTCGTTACAAGAGTTTCCTTTCGTTTGAAGAACAGGTATATTCAACCAGCGTGTCGGCGCCCTGCACGCACTGATCGTCAGGTGACACATCATATAAACCTGGTAATCTCCGGACGACTGATCGGCAGCAATGGCCACGTTTCTTGGCCAGCAAGATCCATGGACCTTAGCGCTTTAGACTTGCTTGTAGAGCTGGTTCAAAGGCAACGTCTATTTAAAAGAAAGTGAAAAGAAGAGACGAACTGATCACTCCTATTCTGAAATCTGCTGCAGCGTAAAAGAATGGCTGGACGACCTCAGAAGAGCTACACATGATGTTGTCAAGAGAATTCGAAAGTGCATTGTATTCGGAGGTGCAAATTCATGAAAGTCAGAAGTTTTGTACCTTTGTTTCAAACCTTTTGTACTGGCCTGCTTTAGATTCTAAAAGTTGTATCTCTGAAATTAGTAAAAGATGGACAAGTTAAATGGAATGTTTTTTATTCGAATTAGTCTACTTACTACCTCCTCAAAAATTTTCTATTTCTTCTGAAACGCCTGATACGATAAATGTAAGATCTTTTATAAAAGTTAATGTCGAATAACTCCTGGCCCTGGACATCGTAAATGCGTCAAGTTGGAGGACAAGGAAATAGACTAGAGTTCATTTGGTAAATCTCAATAAACAATGTTTTAACGACAAGTCACCTCTTTCACACTAGCGTTTTATTCTCTCTTGGTACATGTACCAGGGGCTTTCAGTAAGTATTGAAACACATGTTTTTCTCAGCAAACTTGGGTTGAAAAAATGCGGAATTTGTCGTGGGACATCGTGGCATATTCAGCTTCAGCTCCTAGAGTTTCTGGAGCTCCGATAGGTGACGGCGCTGTACATGACCTTCAAAATGGCGTCTGTAACGGAGATGCGTTGCAGGCTGAGATGTCATTGAGAATTTTTGACGAAAAATCAGAGCATCGTACATATTCATAGGCGCTTGCAGAATGTCTACGGAGACCTGGCAGTGAACAAAAGCACGAAGAGTCGTTGAGCGATGAATCTGTCATCATCGTAACAAGGTAGCGCAAACTTGTCCGATCTGCTGCGCGCAGGCCGACCGCACACAGCTGTGACTCCTGAAGTGTTGGAACTTGCGGACATTCTCATTCAAGGTGATTGACGGATCACAATCAAACATTTCGCTGCGCGACCGGACGTCTCTGTTGGTAGTGCTGACACACTCGTCCACCATTTGCGTTTGTACTGTATTGTATGGTACTGAACTGGGGATGTAGAAAGGACGGAGAGGCTTCGTCCCCGCCAAATAGCCTCAGTTGTACACAACACTACAACAGGCTACAGCAGTCCACTCACCCCTCCGCCGCCCCACACCGAACCCAGGGTTATTGTGCGGTTCGGCCGCCAGTGCCCCCCCCCCCCCCCAGGGAAAGTCTCACACCAAACAAGTGTAACCCAAATGTGTGCGTGGTAGAGTAATAATGGTGTACGCGTACGTGGAGACAGTGTTTGCGCAACAATCGCCGACATAGTGTAACTGAGGCGGAATAAGGGGAACCAACCCGCATTCGCCGAGGCAGATGGAAAACCGCCTAAAAACATCCACAGATTGGCCGGCACACCAGACCTCCACACTAATCAGCCGGGCGGATTCGTGCCGGGGACCGGCACGTCTTCCCGCCCAGTAAGCCATTGCGTTAGACCGCACGGCTAACAGGGCTGGACCATTTGCGATACTCAAAGGTGTCTGCCCTTTGGGTTCCTCACTACCTATAAGAAGACCATAAGGAGCACCTGTGCTGAACTGCTTGCGCGTTATGAGGCTAATCGTACCAGTTTTATGCTGAAGATCGTCACAGCCGTTGAACCATGGGTTCATCATTTAGAACCGAAAAGAAAACTGCAATCTATCGAGTGGCGCCATACCACCTATCCTCTGAAGAAACAGTTCAAAGCTGCATCCTCAGCCAGTTACGTAATGGCGAGTGTCTTCTGGGACTCTGAAGTTATTCTGACTGATGTCGTCCCTTGTGGTGTAACGATAAACTCGGAAGTCTACTGTGCTACCCTCAGGAAACTAAGAACGAATTCAGTGTGTTCGTCGCCACAAAAATGCAAACAAACTTCTTCTTGTCCAAGGCAGCGCAAGGCCTCTCACAAGTATACGCACCCAAGAGGAGATCACAAAATGTAATTGGACTGTTTTTCCTCATCCACCCTGCAGCCCGGATTTCGCACTTACCGACGTTCATCCGTTTTGCCCAATGAAGGATGCACTTCGTTGGAAGCAGTAGATGGATTATGGGGAGGTTATTGATGCAACAAGACGTTGGCTTAACGCCGACCAGTAGGGTGGTACAATGCGAGTATAGGCCTTCCAGTAATGTGACATAAGGCCATCGCGTTGAAAGGAGATTATGTTGAAAAATAGGTAGCCAAGAGCGTGGGAAATGGTATGGTGTATTGGAATTCAGAATAAAAACCAACACGCTTTCAGAAAAAAGTGTGACATTACTTTTTGACCGCCCCTGGTTTATATTGTGTCTTCCCTATACCTTACATATATTTTTTCTGAGGATTTCCAACATCTTGCACCATTTTACGCTGTTGGAGACTTTTTCTATGTGTGAAAATATTTTAATTTTTCTTATGACTTGCCTCCGTTATGATGTACAAAATCGTTCCATTCTTCTGAGCAGCTAGGATGCATGCGCTTTTAAGTTGTAATATGAGCAGCCCTGGTGTTTATCTATCTGTGATATCTTCGGGTTTGTGTTGATGATACTCGTCGCAATGTTCAGAGGTATATCTTGAGTCTCATTGATTCTACACATTAAATAATCGTGTGATTACCCCTCCCGCCAGTGATTTACTAAATACTGGAGGGATGTTGTCAATGCCTTCTGCTTTGTTTGATAGGAAGTCTTTAAAAGCTCTTTAGAGAAAAAGTGATAACAGGTCGAAGAATGCTCGAGCTGTTTTTCGTTGAAGTTGCAGTAGCGTACATACCGATGCTCCGTCTCCAAAGTGCAGCTGATCCTTCTGCAATATTATGCAGCAAGTTTGTGCTTCACAACCACCACTTAGGCAGCATTACTCGCTCTCCTCGTAGCTAACGCGTGCTTACGAATCTAAGAGACAGCCGCGGTGGTTTTCCACCAGCATAGAGGGATGTAGGTACTTGAATTAACAGTACCGGTTACAAGCACCATTCCAATAAAGCAGTACATTTTTCAGCCTATACTGGGAATGTATACGACATCATTCACGTTTAGACGGTCCATATATCACGACTGTACGGCACCACAGTCTGTGTAAGAAAAAAGCAAATACCACCCAGGAAGATGTCACTCGCTCCTGCATTTTCATCACTATCTGAAATGGCACTGTATTAACATCCTTATTTCTCTTCATGTTTTTCTAGACATTAACGAAAGATACGTCCATCCAGCCATGCATCCCGTTTGCTGCACTGTATCTTATAAGGGGCACACGTGTTATCATGCTCAGTTACCGCGATCGGTTTTAAATTCTCTTATAAACTTCGCATTCGTCTTACTCTGCACCAGATACGTGTTTATCCCCGCTCGTTGCTGCCTTCTTTTTTGTAGTGCACAGCTTTGACTGGTTTGATGTCGTTCCCATCTGCTGTACTCTTCTTAATAGCACTCGTTTCTGATTACCTCCCCATATTAATGCAACAGGCATTTATCTCCACTTCTCAACAAGTACGTTTTCTTTTTGTCTCTGTTTTCTCTATATACGTTAAAGAAATTTCATCGCAGCCGATGGCTCTGTCGTTACTAGTCTAATTTTAAAAGATGTCAGATCAAAAGCATATACAGAAATTATAGAAATACTATAACTTTTTCTCTAAGACGGAAGTCAGTACCGCTCTGTCCCCGGTTTCGCACTGATAGCCCTAAGCATCTAGGATCGAATGACTTGTCTGACACAGCGGTAATTTGCGGGACACTATGTGATTAAAATTTAGAGAGGAACGTTAAGTAACTAAACTTCAACTCCAAGTTCTAGATTCAAGCAGCACTCATCAGGAAAGTTCTCTGAAGGCACGATATAACCGACAAACATAATCGTAGTTCAGCCAGTTTGCACTAAACATTTATAAGTTAGACGCAAAAACATTCCTTGAGATTCAGTCTATCTATAAGTCAAAACCGTAGCAAAATCCCTAAAGTAGTTCCTGAGATTATCGTTTAGTAACTTAAAATTTGTGGTTGTGTGCGGATTCACTAAAGTTTGCACAAAAAACGTAGAACATTTAAGTCAACATTTCAGTTTATCTTTCAGTGCTCTCCAAAAATTACGAGAAACGAGAAACATCATTTATATTGCACACACTTTAGTTTCGTAATGAATACAAATTCAGTCTTGTAAATGTGGCCATTACTTGCCGAAACAGTAACAGCAGTACAATAAAACAACTTTTTTTACACGTTACTCTCTACTTCATTAATTTTAGTCCAACAGCTGACGAGTTTTCCGACGTCCATCACGTTAACATCAAATATTGTAACAGATATCATCTATGTACAAATACGTATGATGAGAATTCTCTTTGCAGTGTTTCTGGTTCCTTTTCCTACTAATCTGCAAGGGATGAAAAGGGTGATGCAAAAAAGACTGAACAAGGCAAGGAGATATGGAATGAGATCAACTTTTACGCCCAACTTCGAAACAGCCTGCAGTCATACTTTTTGCGTCTGCTCCGTTCTAAAATCTTCACAAACATGTCTGTTGTGCGGGTGACAGGTAATTACAGCTTCTCTGGTCTCGGTTGCTGAATTACTAAATTACAGTTCAGCGAGCGTCAGGGTGAGGTTATATTTACCTAGTCAGCATACCGCTGCGGACGAAATGGAATTAATTATACCCGACTATCAAGAGCATTCGCTGTGGCAGCAAAAGCTACCTGTGTGATTTGTGACGCTATTTTGCTGTGATGAACTAGATCTGAGGGACTCATTCCCCAGTCTTAGAACTTTGTAGAAGCTTTTGTAAGCAGTATTTCAAATGGCCACAAACGCTTGAATGGCTACTGTAATACACCGTAATTTGCGGCAATCTCGTTCTCAGAAGACTAAAACCTACAGGTAATCGTACTAGGAAAATCCGAAGAAGAAGCTTGCCGCGAGGAATTAAAACCGGGTAAGTTCATTTGGAAAATAAAGAAGGTGTATCGACGTATGATAAAAAAATTCGCTCTCACAAAAGCGGTGGCTGGAATACGTTGCAATAGAAAGATACGCACCTGAAGATAATGGAAACATTAATACACCGATAAAAAACCTACAGTATTATAGTCTGGCGGTACTATCAAAAGCAATGTCAACGCCACTGTAATGTGTTTGTGGTACATATAGCGTATCGCTGTGCCTGTGTGCTGTAGTATTAGGACTTGATGAGTGTAAGTGTCACACATAATGTGATCATATATGGAAATTTCAGCAGATGTTAAAGAATTTGAACAAATATTTAACATACTTTCTGAATTGTTAAATTAATTTAGTTTATATTTTTCACGCTTCAAAATAGTCACCCGACCGCCAGATTCCTATTCTTTGTGGTTCTCGTAAGTCATTTCCGGAGACTGCATGATGGTTCACTGCCCCATATATGGATACATCGAGCTTGTATTACATTTATACTGGCATTTTAGTCACGATGAGCCGATAACGCTTCATCTACTTTTGTTCTACTTTCTTAAATTTCGTTTCTCTTCCTTTATTGTTTGTTATCTACGAATGACGCAAAAACAGTAAGTACAGAGGAAACTACGAACATTACCAACAGTTTATTTCTTAAAATGTTTGTTACGCAAAAAGCAGAAACAGTAGGATTTCTACTAGCCCTCGTATTTTACCTACTTGATCGTCTGCTGCCTTCACTCTTTCATCCCTCAAAGCTACCAATTCTTCGTCTACTTTATTTCTTTCCCCCATTCTCGTCAGAGGCGTCCATACATGTATCTTGCAGTTAAGACTCACACACTGCGTACGAATATTTTATTTTCTTACATCAACCTGTTTTGTGCTGAGGACGAATCCCGAACATATCTAAGATACTTTGGAGCCTGTAATATGTAGAAATGTTGGAACACGTGAGGCAATACTAACCTTACGACTTATCTTAGAAGAAAGATTAAGAAAAGGCAAACCTACGTTTCTAGCATTTGTAGACTTAGAGAGCAATTAAACAGAGAACCGACTCCTGGAGATAACATCTTGGACCTACTGATAACAAACAGACCCGAACTTCTCGACTCTGTAAGTGCAGAACAGGGAATCAGTGATCATAATGCCGTTGTAGCATCCCTGAATATGGAAGTTAATAGGAATATAAAAAAAGGGAGGAAGGTTTATCTGTTTAGCAAGAGTAATAGAAGGCAAATTTCAGACCACCTAACAGATCAAAACGAAAATTTCTGTTCCGACACTGATAATGTTGAGTGTTTATGGAAAAAGTTCAAGGCAATCGTAAAATGCGTTCTAGACAGGTACGTGCCGAGTAAAACTGTGAGGGACGGGAAAAACCCACCGTGGTACAACAACAAAGTTAGGAAACTACTGCGAAAGCAAAGAGAGCTTCACTCCAAGTTTAAACGCAGCCAAAACCTCTCAGACAAACAGAAGCTAAGCGATGTCAAAGTTAGCGTAAGGAGGGCTATGCGAGAAGCGTTCAGTGAATTCGAAAGTAAAATTCTATGTACAGACTTGACAGAAAATCCTAGGAAGTTCTGGTCTTACGTTAAATCAGTAAGTGGCTCGAAACAGCATATCCAGACACTCCGGGATGATGATGGCATTGAAACAGAGGATGACACGCGTAAAGCTGAAATACTAAACACCTTTTTCCAACGCTGTTTCACAGAGGAAGACCGCACTGCAGTTCCTTCTCTAAATCCTCGCACAAACGAAAAAATGGCTGACATCGAAATAAGTGTCCAAGGAATAGAAAAGCAACTGGAATCACTATAGACCTATATCTCTGACGTCGATCTGTTGTAGAATTTTAGAACATGTTTTTTGCTCGAGTATCATGTCGTTTTTGGAAACCCAGAATCTACTATGTAGGAATCAACATGGATTCCGGAAACAGCGATCGTGTGAGACCCAACTCGCTTTATTTGTTCATGAGACCCAGAAAATATTAGATACAGGCTCCCAGGTAGATGCTATTTTTCTTGACTTCCGGAAGGCGTTCGATCGAGTTCCGCACTGTCGCCTGATAAACAAAGTAAGAGCCTACGGAATATCAGACCAGCTGTGTGGCTGGATTGAAGATTTTTTAGCAAACAGAACACAGCATGTTGTTATCAGTGGAGAGACGTCTACAGACGTTAAGGTAACCTCTGGCGTGCCACAGGGAAGTGTTATGGGACCATTGCTTTTCACAATATATATAAATGACCTAGTAGATAGTGTCGGAAGTTCCATGCGGCTTTTCGCGGATGATGCTGTAGTATACAGAGAAGTTGCAGCATTAGAAAATTGTAGCGAAATGCAGGAAGATCTGCAGCGGATAGGCACTTGGTGCAGGGAGTGGCAACTGTCCCTTAACATAGACAAATGTAATGTATTGCGAATACATAGAAAGAAGGATCCTTTATTGTATGATTATATGATAGCGGAACAAACACTGGTAGCAGTTACTTCTGTAAAATATCTGGGAGTATGCGTGCGGAACGATTTGAAGTGGAATGATCATATAAAATTAATTGTTGGTAAGGCGGGTACCAGGTTGAGATTTATTGGGAGAGTGCTTAGAAAATGTAGTCCAGCAACAAAGGAGGTGGCTTACAAAACACTCGTTCGACCTATACTTGAGTATTGCTCATCAGGGTGGGATCCGTACCAGATCGGGTTGACGGAGGAGATAGAGAAGATCCAAAGAAGAGCGGCGCGTTTCGTCACAGGGTTATTTGGTAACCGTGATAGCGTTACGGAGATGTTTAATAAACTCAAGTGGCAGACTCTGCAAGAGAGGCGCTCTGCATCGCGGTGTAGCTTGCTCGCCAGGTTTCGAGAGGGTGCGTTTCTGGATGAGGTATCGAGTATATTGCTTCCCCCTACTTATACCTCCCGAGGGGATCACGAATGTAAAATTAGAGAGATTAGAGCGCGCACGGAGGCTTTCAGACAGTCGTTCTTCCCGCGAACCATACGCGACTGGAACAGGAAAGGGAGGTAATGACAGTGGCACGTAAAGTGCCCTCCGCCACACACCGTTGGGTGGCTTGCGGAGTATGAATGTAGATGTAGATGTAGGTAGAAAGCTTTTGACAATGTTAACTGGAATACTCTCTTTCAAATTCTGAAGGTGGCAGGGGTAAAATACAGGGAGCGAAAGGCTACTTACAATTTGTACAGAAACCAGATGGCAGTTATAAGAGTCGAGGGGCATGAAAGGGAAGCAGTGGTTGGGAAAGGAGTGAGACAGGGTTGTAGCCTGTCCCCGATGTTATTCAATCTGTATATTGAGTAAGCAGGAAAGGAAACAAAAGAAAAATTCGGAGTAGGTATTAAAATCCATGGAGAAGAAATAAAAACTTTGAGCTTTGCCGATGACATTGTAATTCTGTCAGAGACAGCAAAGGACTTGGAAGAGCAGTTGAACGGAATGGACAGTGTCTTGAAAGGAGGATATAAGATGAACATCAACAAAAGCAAAACGAGGATAATGGAATGTAGTCAAATTAAATCGGGTGATGCTGAGGGAATTAGATTAGGAAATGAGACACTTAAAGTAGTAAAGGAGTTTTGCTATTTAGGGAGTAAAATAACTGATGGTGGTCGAAGCAGAGAGGATATAAAATGTAGACTGGCAATGGCAAGGAAATCGTTTCTGAAGAAGAGAAATTTGTTAACATCGAGTATAGGTTTAAGTGTCAGGAAGTCGTTTCTGAAAGTATTTGTATGGAGTGTAGCCATCTATGGAAGTGAAACATGGACGATAAATAGTTTGGACAAGAAGAGAATAGAAGCTTTCGAAATGTGGTGCTACAGAAGAATGCTGAAGATAAGGTGCGTAGATCACGTAACTAATGAGGAGGTATTGAATAGGATTGGGGAGAAGAGAAGCGTGTGGCACAACTTGACTAGAAGAAGGGATCGGTTGGTAGGACATGTTTTGAGGCATCAAGGGATCACAAATTTAGCATTGGAGGGCAGCGTGGAGGGTAAAAATCGTAGAGGCAGGCCAAGAGATGAATACACCAAGCAGATTCAGAAGGATGTAGGTTGCAGTAGGTACTGGGAGATGAAGAAGCTTGCACAGGATAGAGTAGCATGGAGAGCTGCATCAAACCAGGCTCAGGACTGAAGACCACAACAACAACAACATTATATTTTCTTGCAAAATATGTATTTCAGACTTGTACGTAAACGCTTGCCTCCATAGCGGTGTGGTGAGGGCATGTAGCTGACATAAGGAGGATCCGTATCCAGTTCGCCCCACTACCAGGAGTTTCTCTCTAGTGGGAGTGCTGGAACATGGTGCACTCAGCTCTGCGACATCAACTGTGCAACTACTTGAGCGATAAGTACCGGCTCCACAATCGTGAAAGCCGACAATGGCCAGGAAAGCGGTATGCTGACCCCGTCCTTCGTACCGCATCTCAGGTGTGGCATGGAACGACAGGGCGGCCTCTCGGAATCGCGTGTTCCTCTGGGCCTAATTACGGTGATCAGTTTTAGATGTACACAGGCTAGGGAAAAAAAGTGAAGCATTCAGAAGACGTCGTCGGACGTCAATGTAACTTCGTAAAAATATAACACTGCAGTTCTCTGTGACCTATGGAGAGCATTACTGTCGTTCGTGTTTAGTGTTGATACCAAATCTGGAAGGGTGTGTAAGGGGAGGAATAGCGTCAGATTTTGAGTGATCACTATGGAGGACACAGAAATTGCGTGTACTCGTTTGAGATAGCGTTTTCAGCACATGACAGACGTTGAAATGGAGCTCGTTGTGGGTCCCATTTCGCAAGCTGGCCGCACAGTACAATGACCAGGTTTGTGGGTCAACCTGATGTGATAGTGAACTTGAGAGCATGCGGACTCGTCGCCAAGGTTTTGGTTGACAAGGGAGGATAAAGGTTCAAATGGCTCTGAGCACTATGGGACTCAACTGCTGAGGTCATTAGTCCCCTAGAACTTAGAACTAGTTAAACCTAACTAACCTAAGGACATCACAAACAACCATGCCCGAGGCAGGATTCGAACCTGCGACCGTAGCGGTCTTGCGGTTCCAGACTGCAGTGCCTTTAACCGCACGGCCACTTCGGCCGGCGGAGGATAAAGGTATACTGCACCAAGCACATCATAAAACCATCACATCTTCACCTAACATCGGAGAAAAAGTAATGGACTTCTTGAGACAATCATCCCTCACCGTTGGTCGGAGCGTAGCAGTAGCCGCTCAACTGGATTACAGTCCCACGGGAAGGCTGGCGTTAACAACACAACGGAAACAGCTACGTTTGGGGTGGTGTCATGGCCGGGAGGCATGGACTACTGATAAATGGCGTCGCATCGTGTTCGGCAGTGTCCCATTCTTGCAATGTTTTGAAGAGACACAGCGGTGTTATGTTTGGCGTCACGACGTGTCGAGGCTTCGTCCGTAACTTCAGGTCACGGCTGATAGTGACTCAGGGGAATCTGACGGACATTGTGCGCCCTTACGTGTTACCTCTCTTGTAACTGTATCATTGTGCAATTTTTCAGCAGGACAATGCTCGTCCACACACGGCAAGTGTCCTTATGTACTGTATACGTGATTCTGAAGCTCTCCCGTGGCCGGGAATACAGGGTGGGTCAGATTTAATTGGGCAGTTTCTGATTCAACGTTATTTTTATTCTTGAATGCTGTAAAGAGTTACAAAATTGGATAATACACACATACTAGTAGTAACTGCTAAACACAGGCCTGCAGACGCACAGATACATTTTCACACGCCTTCCTACTAATGTCCACCCGAACACTTGAACCCTTGGATAATCGCCTCACGCATGTGCTGTTCACTGGTAATGGCATTAGTGTAGACCTTAGCCCAAACTGTGTTCCGCGGAACACAAGCCTTCCACGAAAAACCATTAATAAAATGGCGTTTTCTGCTTTCGACAGTTTTCAGGATACTAATTATTTTTGAAAATTTTTGTTACGATGTCTGTGTTACTAATTATGATTTAAAAAATAATCACTGAATAAAATAAGTTTCTCTCATTCTTAAAAAATTGTTAACCTTCAACCTTAAGAGGAGAGGGCAACATTTGGTGACCGATAATATTGCAGTAAATATTCTGGTTAATGTTCACGGCAGCTTGAATGAGTATGTCCAAGCTATGGTACGAAAAGCACCCCAAAACATCACAGAATCATCTCCGGCTTGAACTATATCTCTATACACCGCTGGTTAAACACCTCATTCGGCTGTCGATGTACTCAACGCCTTGCTGAATTTGGAAAAAAGGCAGAAATGTGACGCATAGGTCCACAGTACAGTACAGTGAGCTGCTCTCAGTTTCTGCGTTGTCTGGCCCACTGAACACATGCCATATTTTGCGAGGTATCCGGAGCAAATGTCTATTAGTGGCAGCTCCCATAGCAATATTTTCTCGTAAACCGGTTTATATGGTCCTGCGTCTCCTGAAAGCAGCCATCTGGCCGGCTTTGTATCCGTTTGTTGTTCACAGGTGATACGTATCTCCAGTCCCTTTAGGTGAGAATCTTGTCGCATTCGCTATTTTTATGCCGTGTTATAAAGCTGCGAATAAACTGGCACCTCCTAATGACGATATCACACTAAAAAAATTCCCAAGCAAATTTAATCTTTCCTGAGGTTCAGAGTGTGTATCTGTATTTCACTGAAACTAGCTGCCTGTTCACGAAAGTGCACCGAGCAGTATTAATATGTCCAGCATATGAAATTTCTAACTTCTAAAAACAATGAAACAGTATTATCTCAATCAACAAAATGTTACCATCAAACCATAATCGTCCAGATCATGGAATGGTGGAATCAGTTACATCGTTACCTGCTTTACGATAAACACGTTTCTATTTCATGTCGTTTAATTCGCATAGCAAATATACCAAACCTGTAATTAGCCTAGTTAGTAAGTATATGAGGTATGTATCAAGTGCATACCACAGAGTTGAAGGAGTAAGGCTCCATACCTTTTAAATGAAGAGTAAAGAATTATAACGATTCGTTACAGGTAGAAACAGCACAATGGATTTTTCACAGTATCGATAAGAGTAAAAAAAAATATTGTCTAGAGAAGAAGAGTGAATCTCGTTGTTCTAAGTGGATATTCCTTAGAATTTGAAACTGTTTTCGTCGATATTGATGGTATCACAAAACTACTTAACTCGTATAGCATTGTGCTGAGGGTTTTCTCGGCCTGTCCAGCTCTGTAGCTGTGTTCATCACGTACTGCTGTTATGCGGAGGACCCAGGTTCGATTCCCAGTGTTACCAAGGGATTTTCTTTCATGGGAGGACTTCAAAGGCGTGAAATCTGCCTGGTGGTGTCGATTGAGGAGGTGCTTAAGTGAAAGTAGCGACTCCAAGGCCTAGAAACGTGACAGCGGTCGGAAGAGCGGTATGTTGACCCTAGGCTCCTCCATGCAGCATCCGAATGACGTTATTGAAGGGATGATGCGGTGGTCAGTCATACCCAGCCTGGGCCAGAATACACAGCTTTGCTTTCGTTTCGCCTTTCCTCAACTTACTTACTGGAATTTTTTCATATTGGAGTGTTTTTTTTTTTCTTTTGCTTCTGAGAGAGGAAAAAAAATCTCTCTTTCTCTCTCTCTCTCTCTCTCTCATACACACACACCCTTACCCACCCACCCACCCATCCACCCACTCAGCCATCCACCAATCCACTCGCCCACCCACCATCACACACACACACGCACACACACACACACACACACACACACACACACACACACACACAAAATATCCCATACCTAATAGATAGCTTACATTGGTGAACTGCAAAAATATCTGAAACTGCTTTCGAGTAATACTACGAAAGAGGAAATTATATTATTTAAAGTGTTACAAAAGTTGAAATTGTTATTCTGTAGGATCTTTGCTTTTGTAGACAACTAAGTGAAAATAATAGTCTATTATTTAAATGAAACCTTCTTTTATAGTGAATGTTCTGATAACTGATTTCTGAGTACATTATCTTCTATTATTTATCTGAGTTCTGTTCAAGCCAAAGTCACTGAAAAGCATATGCTCTGTGTGGCTGCCTTAAGACAGCGCTGAAATACGTAAAGAGATTCATCCGTTGTAGACCACGTATTGAACTTCGTGAGCAAAGCAGGTTCCCATTTGCAGATACTGAAATTGCCGGTCAATCGTCCGCACTTCCACACAAGCAACGGTTAATAAATTACTAATACCAGAACAATTTATTAAAAGGACATCAACTCAAAAAATGACTCAGTGTGCTCAAAACAACTTGACTGAAAATAGGAATTCTTTTATTCTGGTGTTACTGAAATAAAAAAGCTGACACTTACGGAACACAATTCCATGTATCAAGTGGAAGCGTCACAGAGAAAGAGATAGAGAGAGCAAGAGAGAGAGAGAGAGAGAGAGAGAGAGAGAGAGGGAAGATGTCTTACAGAATCATGAGTTTGTTATTTTTTAACAATCTCGGAGCGATTACGAATGATACGTAACACTTTCTTTGGATCAGGTATCTAGGTACTTTGCAAATATACCAAACATTTTACACCTTTTTTTTGACGTACGCAGTCATAAAAACCACTTAAAATACCAAACTGGCTTAGAGAAGTAAAAGGAGCGCCAGAAGACACACACACACACACACACACACACACACACCTGTGCACGCAAGTAAGGATACGCGCTAGCGCGTGAACTCTGGTTAGCACAGCACTATGACGGTAGAATTCAATGGTCATGTCGATCAGACACTGTGGAATATGTCTAGCAGTACCATATCCATTCGGATAACCAATGATACGATTGGCATCTTCTACTTATTAATAACCGCGTACTGGGTGTGCGACCCAAGCCATTGCAATGTTTGTTGTGTTGAGTAGGTGAGTGTGCTTTCAACCAGAGGAGTATAAAGGTGACTGTTTGTGATGGTACATGGCTAATCGTACAGAAATATAGTAAGGGAGCTGCAGACACTGTGGCTTGTCGTTGAAACCAGGGTGTTCGCACATAGTCTGGTAGTCAGGAACGTTTTGTTACACCTGTCTCACTGTCTACAAAACTGGATTTTAGTTTTTCCACAGGGAGTCGAAGAGGTCACATCCGGGTGGAGAGCTAGTGGTTTTTAGCGAGCTTGGTTCGGAGTCACGAATAACTTCGGTCATTCACGCAGTTAATGTTGACAGACGAGCAGTGATGAAAAACGAACACGTCAACACGTTGTAACACCTCAACCTTTCTAAACCTCCCACCTGCCGACAACTGACTTCTCCACATTAATGTGTCTGTTTCCCGAGTTATTACTACAGCAAAAACTTATGAAAGCTGGGGGAATTCGAATCGAGTTAGAAGACATTAGGAACATGAGTTAGCTTACATCATTTTGCCCAACGGTAGCAGTTGTTCAATAAGAACCTAATGATGACATCTTAATTTGTTGCCCTGTGATGATCCTATGCTCCTTGCTTTAAAGTTTGCGACTTTTTGCACCGCTTATTGTCAGTGTGAACAACTTTCCTAACGGCCGCAGAACTCAGATAAATCTAAATTACCTTACCGTAAATAAATGCCGGTCGCTGTGGCCGAGCGGTTCTAGGCGCTTCAGTCTGGAACCGCCCTGCTAATACGGTCGCAGGTTCGAATCCTGCCTCGGGCATGGATGTGTGTGATGTCCTTCGGTTAGTAGGTTTAAGTAGTTCTAGGTCTAGGGGACTGATGATGTCAGATGTTAAGTCCCATAGTGCTTAGAGCCATTTTTTTGTAAATAAATATGTAATAAATATGTGATGAAAGAATTGTATGAAAGTTAATAAGCATTTGATGCCTAAACTTGTGCGTTTCTACTAGGATTTCTGATAACGATTTACCTAGCGTAAGTAAGTAATTGTCTTTGTGCAGTATACGTAACTTGTACGATGAAATTTGTGAGTTACTGCTATGTGGTATGACGTGAGAACAGATGGAGTAGATAGTTCTGATATACATTATGACTGTACATAAATGGGAATAAATACTGGCCTTCACTATAAGGACTACGTGAGCAATGTATGCGCACGATAAATGATATTGGGTACTTAAAATATCGATTACTAGAGCTAGGCAAATGCAACAGAGATTCCATGAAATGTCATAGTAAAAGTAGATAATAGTACCACCTCATTGTGGTCGAAATACACAAAAAAAGATTTGAAATGTTGTAATACACAAGTTTTCACACCATATTCATTATCAGTATGCTGTGAACACCGCTGTCTTCCAAGACGACAACAGCCGTGCTCACAGAGCTCCAGGCACACGTTTCTGCTTCGACGAACACTTGTCCACCATACCGCACCTCGAATGCCCCGCTAAATTACCCTGAAATTAACCCAACAGGAAACATACATATCAATTTGCAATAGCGGGTGAAACTTTACACACTTTGGTAGCTTTAACTTATTTTCGCTCTTGTCAGAGAGAGGGCAGTAGTTCTGCCAGTACGGCATAAAGTTTAGCGACAGAAGACCTATGTAACAGATGAAACATTAAGCTCTCGGACCTTAGGGTGACTTTCTAGTGGAGTGAAAAGAACATACATATTTAGTGCCTTCAACATGTCGTGTTACGCACCTACAAAACAGTTTTTGCAGGAGTGTTAGTCTTCTGCATTCATCTCACAAAATCTGCTGCGGAAAGGCATCGTTTGCTAGTGTGGAGAAAATGCTCTGCCTGAAACATCCTGCCGCGCGGGATTAGCCGAGCGGTCTGAAGCGCTGCAGTCACGGACTGTGCGGCTGGTCCCGGCGGAGGTTCGAGTCCTCCCTCGGACATGTGTGTGTGTGTTTGTCCTTAGGGTAATTTAGGTTAACTAGTGTGTAAGCTTAGGGACTGATGACCTTAGCAGTTAAGTCCTATAAGTTTTCACACACATTTGAACATTTTTTTTGAAACGTCCTGCAGAGATTGGTTTCGATTATTCGAAGACAGCGGTTTAGAAGTGAGTGACAAAAAGCATCCTGGTCCACGACCTCCTGAATGGCTGTTTTCATCTCAGCAATGTTTTTGAGGTTATTGCTGCACACCTTATCTTTAATACTTCCCCACAAAATAGAGGCGAAATAGTCAGATCCGGAGAATATGGCGGCCAATCGAGGCCCATGCCAGTGGCCTCTGAGTATCCCAGAGCCAGAATGCGGTTCCCAAAGTGCTCTTCCAGGACATCACACACTCTCCTGCTTGACGGGGGTAGAGATCTGTCTTGCATGAACCACAACTTGTCGAAATCAGAGTTACTTTGGATGATAGGGACGAAATCATCCTGCAAAACTTTCACGAACCATTCGGTAGTCGCCATGCCATCAAGGAATACCGCATCGGTTATTCCGTGACTGGACATTGAACACCTCACAGTCGCCGGTTGAGGTTCGAGAGACTTATCGATCGCGGAAAGCGGTTTCTCAGTTCCCCAAATACGCTAATTTTGCTTATTGACGGACCTATACAAATGAAAGTGGGTTTCGTCGCTAAACCAAACCATAATGCGCATACTAATTCCCTCTTGGTCAACCGTGCAGTTTGAACGTCCTAACGCAAACCGTTTCATGTCATGACCATTTTATTTCATATGCTGTAGTTCAATAACTGTCACTCTGTACAAAGAAGCTTGTTGAATATTTTTCCCGACGAAATAGCGCATTACCAACATTAGAGACTATGTCGGGCGGTATTATACTGAGGTGACAAAAGTCATGGGATAGAGAGATGCACATATATAGATTGCTTTTGTAAGTCCATCCTTTTAGCAGGAGGTCTCTTGGACGACGGCCGTTTACTATCGTGGCAGTTGATGGTTGGAGTGCTGACACATTATCTGCATATCCAGTAGTGCTGGCAACTGATAGGTTATGCATTGTGAGGTAACGGGAGAGTTGTGGCGCCATGGAAATATTATATGTTCGGAATTGGGGCGGCCGCACAGGACGCTCGTAGCCGCAGCGCGTGGTCCAGCCGCGTGGCTGGGAATTCCGCTGTGACGAGGACGGTGCTTTGTGTCGATGAAGGAGATGTCTATGCCGGGAGTGCCAAAGATGGCGGACTTTGTGAAACCTTAATGGCAGACATTTCACAGATAGTATAGAAATTAATTGGAGCCAGATTAATCATGATACCTCAAAGAGAAACATGTAGATCACCATTATTTGCACGGCGATTCTGATGGTGTAATCAGATTTTCAATATCTTTATTAGTTTAAAGTTTAGTATCTGACTATAAATTATACAAGTAACACCCAGATACGAATTTCCAAAATGTAAACGCTTCATCCGATTTTGTCGATCGCCGTGTGTTTAGAAAGCTTTTAGTGTAAACCCAAATTGGTATGAATTACAGGCATGTAACTTTAATAGTACATGAGTTATTGGAGGTCAAAGTGGCCGATTACTATCGATCGCGTCAGGCCATAAGTACTCCACAGTTACACAAAAAACGGTAGCAGCGTGCTTGTAAAAATATTTATTGGTGTATGTCTTTGTTTAAATCCAATATATACTATTCATGAAGAAATTGGTTAAATATTTATTGTGTGTTAGAAAGCACAGATACATTAGGCTCCTGGCCTATCTTTTGCTTCTTTTCTGTTCATATATGTTTATTTAATTGTTTATGTATTTAATAATGTGTGTTAGAGCGTGTTTATAGTCCAGCTGTAGGAATATTTATTTAAATTCAGTTGTTAAAATGTAACTCCAGTATTTCGTATGTATTTAAATACACTCCTGGAAATGGAAAAAAGAACACATTGACACCGGTGTGTCAGACCCACCATACTTGCTCCGGACACTGCGAGAGGGCTGTACAAGCAATGATCACACGCGCGGCACAGCGGACACACCAGGAACCGCGGTGTTGGCCGTCGAATGGCGCTAGCTGCGCAGCATTTGTGCACCGCCGCCGTCAGTGTCAGCCAGTTTGCCGTGGCATACGGAGCTCCATCGCAGTCTTTAACACTGGTAGCATGCCGCGACAGCGTGGACGTGAACCGTATGTGCAGTTCACGGACTTTGAGCGAGGGCGTATAGTGGGCATGCGGGAGGCCGGGTGGACGTACCGCCGAATTGCTCAACACGTGGGGCGTGAGGTCTCCACAGTACATCGATGTTGTCGCCAGTGGTCGGCGGAAGGTGCACGTGCCCGTCGACCTGGGACCGGACCGCAGCGACGCACGGATGCACGCCAAGACCGTAGGATCCTACGCAGTGCCGTAGGGGACCGCACCGCCACTTCCCAGCAAATTAGGGACACTGTTGCTCCTGGGGTATCGGCGAGGACCGTTCGCAACCGTCTCCATGAAGCTGGGCTACGGTCCCGCACACCGTTAGGCCGTCTTCCGCTCACGCCCCAACATCGTGCAGCCCGCCTCCAGTGGTGTCGCGACAGGCGTGAATGGAGGGACGAATGGAGACGTGTCGTCTTCAGCGATGAGAGTCGCTTCTGCCTTGGTGCCAATGATGGTCGTATGCGTGTTTGGCGCCGTGCAGGTGAGCGCCACAATCAGGACTGCATACGACCGAGGCACACAGGGCCAACACCCGGCATCATGGTGTGGGGAGCGATCTCCTACACTGGCCGTACACCACTGGTGATCGTCGAGGGGACACTGAATAGTGCACGGTACATCTAAACCGTCATCGAACCCATCTTTCTACCATTCCGAGACCGGCAAGGGAACTTGCTGTTCCAACAGGACAATGCACGTCCGCATGTATCCCGTGCCACCCAACGTGCTCTAGAAGGTGTCAGTCAACTACCCTGGCCAGCAAGATCTCCGGATCTGTCCCCCATTGAGCATGTTTGGGACTGGATGAAGCGTCGTCTCACGCGGTCTGCACGTCCAGCACGAACGCTGGTCCAACTGAGGCGCCAGGTGGAAATGGCATGGCAAGCCGTTCCACAGGACTACATCCAGCATCTCTACGATCGTCTCCATGGGAGAATAGCAGCCTGCATTGCTGCGAAAGGTGGATATACACTGTACTAGTGCCGACATTGTGCATGCTCTGTTGCCTGTGTCTATGTGCCTGTGGTTCTGTCAGTGTGATCATGTGATGTATCTGACCCCAGGAATGTGTCAATAAAGTTTCCCCTTCCTGGGACAATGAATTCACGGTGTTCTTATTTCAATTTCCAGGAGTGTATGTTTGTGAGTGTACGTTGGACTGAAGACAAGGCGCAAGCGCTCTAGCCAATCACAGCGCTCGTGAATGGGGATACTGGACTGAAGCGAGTTCGGGGGGCAGTCCTGGACGGTACGGCACAGGACACGGGAGTGATGTGCTGGACGCGACGGCGCGAGGGTCGCACGATCGAGAGAGAGACTTCGAGTGTGGAGCGGTTTGTGCTTGGTCGCGAGAGATAGAAATACTTCGGAGTGCGGACTTGTGAGATTTCCGAGGTTTCTACA
Organism: Schistocerca nitens; assembly: GCF_023898315.1. Taxonomy (NCBI): domain Eukaryota; kingdom Metazoa; phylum Arthropoda; class Insecta; order Orthoptera; family Acrididae; genus Schistocerca; species Schistocerca nitens. Next base: position 205,339,455 of record NC_064619.1, read on the forward strand.
GTGAAGACGTAGTGTGCGTTTAGAAGTGAATATCTCGCGAGCTATATTGTTGTTCTTAACTAATTACCTGCAGTAGGAATCTATTGTTTCCCTGTTATTCAGCTTATATTTTATTTAATTGCTGGACCATCGACACCAATAAGTGTTTTGCAGAAATATACCGCATTCTCAAAAGGACTTCTAATATCGTAGTCATCATTTAAGGTCGTTCAGATAGTTTAATTTAATTACAGTGTTTCATTTGTAAATTTATATGTTACACTCATAATTCGCAATTTCCGAGTGATAGAAACCTTCGACCATTCGATTCAAGTGTGTATTTTTATAGTTTACTGTAGACTCAGTAGTATTTGGCCTCTAATGCAGCGACTACATATCCCAGCCCCTAGACAACGAAACCAGCCAAGTGTTTTAATATTGCAACAGAGACGGAGGATGCGTAGTTATTAGAAGGCCCTGTACCGCAATAAAAACAGCCTGAAGACGACGCAATGAAGCGTTGAAACAGGTAGCGACAAAATAAAATAAAATCATAAGGACGGCTGTAGGTGTTTTTATTTTTTGTCGCGATATATGGACTGCGGTCGTCTCGCGTACATGAGGTATAAGAATGCAGTGCATTGGTGGGGCTCTCATTTGTACTCAGGTGGTTCATGTGAAAAGGTTTCCGAAGTGATTATGGCTGCACGAGAAGAGTTATCAGACTTAGAACACGGAATGGAACACTGCAGGAAACATTACATTTCACAAATCGTTAGGGAACTCAATATTCCGAGATCCGCAGTCTCATGAGAGTGCCGAGAATACCAAAATTTCAGCCATTACCTCTCATCACGGATAACGCAGTGGCCGGCGGCCTTCACTTAATAACCGAGAGGAGCGGCGTTTGCGTGGAGTTGTCAGTGATAACAGACAAGTAATAGTAAAATAACAACAGAAATCAATGTAGCATGTACGAGGAACATATCCGTTAGGGGAGTGTGGCGAAATTTGGCGTTAATGGGCTATGGCAGTGAAGACCGACAAGACTGCCATTGCTAAAAAAACAACTTCGCTTGCAGCGCTTTTCCTGTGCTCTTCACCATATCGGTTGGACCTTAGATGTCAGATGGTAAGGGCTGATGGTAGGGAACGAGTGTGGCAGAGACCGCACGAAGCCAGACCCCAGTTGTCAACAAGACATTGTGCAAGCTGGTTGTGGCTCCATAATGGTGTGGACTGTGTTTACCTGGTCCAACTGAACCAATCATTGGCTCGAAATGGTTATGTTCGACTACTTGGAAACCTTTGAGACCATTTTCAGCCATTCATGGACTTCATGTTCCCAAACGGGCCACCGGGCTGCATTGTTCGCGGTGGGTTGGATCAACATTCATGACAGATCGAGCGATTTGGCCACCCAGATCGCCCGACATAAGTCCCACCGCACATTTGTGGGACATAACCGAGAGATCAGTTGGTGCACAACATCCTGCGCCGGCAATACTTTCGCACTTGTCAAAAGCTACAGAGGCAGCATGTTTCATTATTTCTGCAGGGGGCCAACGACCTGTTGAGTTCCTGCCGCGTCGGGTTTCTGCACTAGTCCTGTGAAAAATAGGTCCGGCTCCGGCACGATATTACGAGATATCGCACGTCTTTTGTCACCTCAGCGTAACGTAATACTTTTTTCTCCGGTGTGCTTATTTCGCAACCTATAGCTGTGTTAATTTTAATGACATAGAGCTGGACAGTACTGGAATGTATGCCGGTCCAGAAGAACGCTGACGTGTAGTGTATATGACGCTTCTATAGCCAATGTGCAAATGGATGAAACCATATGGCGAATCTTCCGCGGCTTCAGTTCCTTTCTATTTTTTTTAACGAAACAGAGCTACTTTGTCGTTCATGCAGATAATTTACACATCGCCTGCCTCTTATATCATCAGACAGCGCTAGGTAGAGTTTTTGTCATCTGGCAGCCGCCCGGACGGGGGCCTTTACGGCGGGATATAAAGCCGCTAATCTGCTGCCGAATCGCTTCCGGCAGCGCGTGTGTACTCGGCGCGGCGTGCGGCTCTTCAGACGGATGCTTCGCAAAAAAGTACAAGAGAAGGCGGCGGGGCCAAAAGCAGCTATCAGGTCCGTCCGCCGGACCAAAGTGTTGAGCCAATAGGAGGGACGGCGGCTCGTGCTGCGCAAGAGGCGACTGATTGCTTTGGCCGGGAGTGTGAGCCTCCGCTGCGCTTCTAATGCACTCTCTGCCATGTCGTGGCTCACCACACTCTGCCTGTACTTCACGACTCTTGTCTGTCGGCTAAAGGCCTCATCTGACGCCAATACGTGATCAATGGCATGACACCGCCGGAAAAATGATGACGAACGGAAGGTGTCTCTTCTCTTTACTCTTTCTGCAATGCCGTCTATCACCCTACCTCTCTTTCTTTCTCCCTCTCTCTCTCTCTCTCTCTCTTCCTATCCACTCATCTTCACTCCGTCCGTGGCCATGCTCTCCGTTGTAGAGCCTCCGCGTGGTCCTTGGGTGATTGCCCGCGGCTGGCCTTAACACGGCGGTAACGCTCTTACGCCTTGCCGGCTGTGCTTACTGTCCGTGTAACAGCCCGTGACGATGCTACGCAACCGCTTTAGCACGCTCCAAGGACCACAGAGCTGCCGAGCTCTGTGGAACCGTATCACCTAGTAGCTTGACTTCGCAATGGATGCAACCTTAAGTACTTCAATATTAGAATACTGTCCTCACGGTATGTTGCTACTCAACCGCGTCGATTACACCCCAAAGCATTAAAGTAACAACACAAGGGAGAATAGCAAGTAACTAAATTGTGATTATTAAGGCCGTCCGCTGTGACCGAGCGGTTCTTCAGTCCGGAATCGCGCTGCTGCTACGGTCGCAGGTTCGAATCCTGCCTCGGGCATGGATGTATGTTCTATCCATAGGGTAGTTAGGTTTAATTAGTTCTAATTCTACGGGGCTGATGACCTCAGATGTTAAGTCCCATAGTGCTTAGAGCCATTTGCACCACTTCTGTGATTATTAATCTTCTCTCGGCGTACTTCACGCCGAACTTGTTCACGGGTGAATTCCCGGATGTCAGTGTCAAACAGGCACAATATTTCGGCAAACGACCACGTTGCCATCATCAGGTGCGCTGATGAACTGACTGATGGGGGGGGGGGGGGGGGGGGCGGCGCCGCACTTTTGTCTCCGCACCCAGCAGAAATGCGCGAACGGCAGATGAAGTCGTCGATCAGATGGAGATGGAGAGAGAGAGAGAGAGAGAGAGAGAGAGAGGGAGAGAGAGAGAGGAGATAAACATCTCGGCGCCGGACTCCTATCAGTCAGTTGATCAGTACAAAAGAAGACGAAAACGTGACCGTTTACCGAAATATTTTGCCATTGAGACACTGAAATCCGACAACGTGAACTATTTCGACGCGATATTTTACTTAATATGCATATACAGTACAGCAGGAATAATGCATGATGAATTTTGGCGTTGGTTTCTGGGGTTACAAAGCGTACACAGAACAGTCGCCTTTGGCAGAAACAATGGCTCTAGCCCAGTTGGAACAGTCGAAGTGAGCTCTGAATGCAGATACTGGTAAGTCATTCCGATTACACGGCAGAGTCGGGTGTTTTCAGTGCGGTTGTAAGAGACCTGGAGAAGATGCTGAGCGAGGCAAATCAGCCGTTGCATCGAGGTAGGTCAGAGCTGCACGGGGAACATGCGGTCTAGCATTATCTAGTTGGAAGATAACGTTACTGAGATCCCAAAGACGCAGAATCACTGGTTTTAACTCGTTGAAAGTATGGCGACTGCTGTCCATATTATCAGCTTTGCGAGACAGTGGTAACTGCGGTGTGCACCCAATGGCACCCCACATCGTCACGCCCAAACGATGATAACAAACGTGACCTGACAACGTTCTTTCTCCTCCGTCGTGATGCTATACTCAGAACCGAGACTCGTCTGAGGAGGCGGTGTAGTGCCCCAGTTCTAAAAAAATGGCTTTGAGTACTATGGGACTCAACTTCTGAGGTCATCAGTCCCCTAGAACTTAGAACTACTTAAACCTAACTAACCTAAGAACATCACACACATCAATGCCCGAGGCAGGATTCGAACCTGCGACGACAGCGGTCGCGCGGTTCCAGACTGTAGCGCCTAGAACCGCTCGGCCACTCCGGCCGGCGCCCCAGTTCTGTTTCCAGTGTTGTCGCTAGGAACACCCCTGTCGATGTCCTTTTCTCTGCTTCTGCCTTTCTAGGGAGGCCATAACAATAATTGGCGTGCTGACACTCTGTCGTGCTCCGGAAGTCGTCGCACTGTCCGTGGGTATACTCCTCTTGCTGCAAACAAGCTCGCGTCCTGATAATGTGCGTGATGTGCCTGCACGATTCTACACAGATGAGCGAATAGTACTTTGTTCCGTTCTGGCGTTAATCGAGGGGGACCGATGATATCCTATTTGACGATGGGTACTACCCTGAACCCGCCCCTATTCACAAGACAGTCATTGGAACCCGATACCTGGCAAAAATATTGCAGAACGATAAACTGCTGTATACAAAGCCATGATCCTGCTGATGTTGAATTCCCACTCGTGCCGATAGACGCTTCTTCTCCTTACACGAGGCATAGCACGATCTTCTTTCAACGAATCTTCTCTCAATCGAGTAACATTCATATGTGATTTTGAACGATAAACACTCTGAATAATCTTTCCTTATATATAGAATGTAGATGGCGCTACGGCTCCTTTATGCTGTTCCAGTTCTAATTCCCAACAGTGCATCTAATCCAGGCAAAATTTTGCGAAACAAACCAGCGCTTAACACCATTTGTAGGCAACGCGCATCTGTAAGAAAGGCCGCGTACAAACACTTGTGCGCCCCGTTCTAGATAAAGCTCAAATGTTTGGGATTAAAGGCCAGCCTGGAGAAATACAGCGAAGCAATTCAGAGACGAGCTACTGTATTTGTTGATGGTCGGTTCGATGAGTACTAGAGTGATACGGAAATGTCCATGAGCTTGCATGGGAATCCTGGGAGGTAAAAGGACAATCTTTGTGTAAAAAACTACTGAGGAAGTTTAGAGAACCAGCGTTTGCGACAAGGCCGTAGAACGTGTCCAATACCACCGAAGTTTATCGCATTCAAGCACCGCAAACGCAAAACAAGGGAGATCATGGCTCGTTCATGGTTATATAAGAAATCGTATTGTTATATTTGCAAGCGGGACACGAAAGGCGATGACTGGAAGTACGAGGGGCAATCAATAAGTGACGCAACATTTTTTCTCGGCAAATTTCGGTTATGAAGTGTGGAATTTGTTGTCAGACATCGTTAAATATACCTGCTTCAGGCTCTGTAGTTTAATGAGGTTCCGATAGGTGGCGGCGCTATATGAAACCTTCAAAATGCGTCTGTGACGGAGTTGCGTTCGAAGCAGATATCTGTCACTGAGTTTCTTTTGGCGGAAAAACAGAGCACTGCAGTATTCATAGGCGCTTGCAGAATATCTACGGAGACCTGGCAGTGAACAAAAGCACGCTGAGTCGTTGGCCCCGACGCTGTCATCATCGCAACAAGGTGGCGCAAACCTGTCCGATCTCCCGTGCACCGGCCAGCCGCACACAGTTGTGACTCCTGCAATGTTAGAACGTGCGGACACTCTCATTCGAGGTGATGGACGGATCAAAACGAACTTCTGCTTCTCCACGACAACGCAAGGCCTCACACAAGTCTGCGCACCTTAGAGAAGCTCACAGAACTTCACTGGACTGTTCTTCCCCATCCATCACACAGCACGGATCTCGTATCTTTCATATGCTTGAACCAATTAAGGGTGCACTCGTCGGAAAGCAGTACATCTATGATGGGGAGGTTATTGATGCAACAGTACAGCGATACAATGTGAACATACACGCCTCTCCGTAAGGTGGCATAAGGCCGTCGCACTGAGCGGAGAGTATGTTGAAAAATGGTGTTTTGTAGTCATAACTGTGAGGAGTTATATGGTGTACTAGAATCCTGAATCAAACAAACTGCTTTTGGAGAAAAAGTATCGTATTGCTTATTGAACGCCCCTCCTAGAAGAAAGTACTCCCTACCCAGGAGCTTACGGGGTACACATGTAGATACGGAAAATGAATACTATCTCGGATAATTACTACTAGTTATTATCCACCTTCCACACGGAGCACGTCCATATCTCACCACAGACTTCTAGTATCAGCTGCACGCAGCTGACGTCAACAAGTGTATGGGCCTGAAGATGACGTTGTTACAACGTTGAACTAGTTGTCAAAATAAAATCGACACCTTAAATACAGCTGGAGGAATTTCTTCATTTTTAATATAAATTATGAAGGAGGATGTCCACGGTGATCTTCTCGCGACCTACATCGTAATTCCGGTTTGTCAGAATATCCACCACGGTACCGGGTCACAAGTTTCGGGTTCGCATTGATTAAAAGATATAAGCTTTCCGATTTCGGCATCTCGTCCAGTCAAACGACAACTCAGAACGCGTCCAGCGCTGTGATGAGTTGGTGAGGTGAACCACTTAAGGACAACTCTCTCTCGCTCCTTGTGGGTGTCCAGTGAGCCCCGGTTCCCGAATCGAAAGCGAATGTCGTGGGGGTTTTGCTGAAAGGGGAATAACTTCTTAAAAATTCCAAAACTGTGACTGCATAGTAATTATAGTCTTCAAACCTGTAATGAACGTTTCACTCTGCAGCCGAGTCTTCCCTGTTTAACTTCGCGGGCAACCTCACTGTGTATGGCAGAGTGTACTTTTTATTCCACTGTCACTTCCCCACTTTTCTCTTTTATTCGCGAATAGTTTGCTGGGATAATGACAGTTGGTCAACTTCCCTGTGACCTTGAACCGTTCTAACTTTACTACCACGGTCTTTGTTACTTTCTCGCAGATTAAAATTGGACCCTGGATTGGAGCTCGAACTCGGAAAGAAATAGGGACGTAACGATAGAATGAAAGGTAGAGGTTCAGTCGTCAAGAGCTTAGCAGGCGAAAGACAAATGTTTCCATGGTTCAGTACACAGCACCAATCCGCAAGGGAGTTTCATAATCTTGAAATAAGAGCTTTTTTTTTATTAGTGACTGACGACAGTGTACTGAACCATAGTCCACCACTGTTTACTTCATTTGCGGACTAATAATTACGGCTATTAGGAGTCGTATGTTTTTAGACTGATTAGTACCTCCTAGAACAAGTGCCCAGAGCAAGTCATTAATGCAGCAGATTGGGTATTGAAGTGCGGACACTTGGACGCAAAACATTTAGCCTATACAGATAATAATAGTCACTTAACGGTGCAGTTAAGAGAGTGCAGAAAGTATTAAGTAGTAAATTACATGACGTGTTTGAGGGAAGACTGTTAGATGCAGAGAAAAAGCAATTAGCACACTGAAGTGAGAACATATTAGGATACCAACTCTAACATTTCATGCACTTATAACCCTAACATTGCGCACTTTAGTCAGTATACGCTCTTCTTCAAGACTGATTGTGCCGCAGTTATAGCCATATGTTATCGGACACTTAATTGAGTTGTCAAGGCTGTATGCCTGGTTGGTTAGGAAGGAGTTGAAGTTTGTGGTATGTAACTCATATGACCCGATCTGATTTTCTGTAACGTTGAGACGTGTTGAGTGTGCTGTTCACTTATGTTTTGTACTTTTGTAAAAGATGTCTGAAGATGGGTATAATCCCGAAACGCGTAATATGTTCTAATAAAAGAGTCAATTGAACATCTCACGACTTTATTGCGATTGTGCAGCATTGGTTGCCAATTATTAACTTCCATTCCAGTTTCTTTATGATTCAAATTGGTTCTAAATTATCTGGCTGGCTGATTCCCTGAATGGTCGGAGTAAATTCCGTTCCATATATTTTATTCATGGAAATTATCAACTTCGTCTGAATGTTTCATCTTGAGCTTCACTGTTTTCCAATAATTTTGTGGAGGTCAGTCGCTGTAACGTGGCGACAGATTCGAATATCTCACTGTTCGTAGCAGATGGCAAACAATGTACTTTCGTGGTAGTAATTACTCAGCGACATTCAAGTATCTCATATTTACCAGTTGGTGAGAGTGGTTCTCAAGCTTAAAATCTGGGAGGATTCATGGTCGCTCTTCCGGCAACTTACATTTTCTGTCCTTGTAAACTTAATTTTAAGAAACGTATTAGAATTAGTAATCACTGGGTAATTTACGATCTCTGTTACGATACTATTGTAGATATGATGTTGAAGAACGTTTTGTGCATACTTTAAATGTCCCAGTTACAAACAATGCAAAAATGACCGTGACATCTGTTATAGGATCTATAACGATTCAGCCGGCCGGAGTGGCCGTGCGGTTCTAGGCGCTACAGTCCGGAGCCGAGCGACCGCTCCGGTCGCAGGTTCGAATCCTGCCTCGGGCATGGATGTGTGTGATGTCCTTAGGTTAGTTAGGTTTAATTAGTTCTAAGTTCTAGGCGACTGATGACCTCAGAAGTTAAGTCGCATAGTGCTCAGAGCCATTTTTTTTATAACGATTCTGTTCTAAAGCTCCGTTGACACTAGTATTAAATGACCATAAGCTTTGTATTTTACTTACCACATAAAAGTGATTGTTGGCACATTTATAAAAAAAAAATTATGCTAAATCTTTAATAGCAATGGCTGAGTTTATTTAACACATTTTTTTAAAACGTTCTCCAGTTGCAAACTGTTTTCCCTTTGTTGCGAATTCCACGTGTTTACTGCACTGTAGCACTCTTACGTCCTCCTGAGTCCCTTATTTCCCTTAACAGTAAATAGAGTGCCGCTCCCGCAGACAGTAACGCTTTATAAGTGCACGTTTAGTATCGTTAATATCTTAAAAGCCTCCGAAACTGTAATAGAGAAGAGATTCGAGTCCTCCCTCGAGCATGGGTGTGTGTGTTTGTCCTTAGGATAATTTAGGTTAAGTAGTGTGTAAGCTTAGGAACTGATGATCTTAGCAATTAAGTCTCATAAGATTTCACACGCATTTGAACATTTTGTAACAGAGAGGTGGAAAGCTCTGTTCGGAATATCTTATGAAATCATCGGCTCTATGACGTCATAGTCCTATTCATCGTGATACTGAACCTGACGTAGCCGCATGGCTGGATGTGTACCAATGCGGAGCGTAATGGGACGAGACGCGGACCAGTGTGCGTGGCTGGGAGCTGTCGTCAGAGAGCTGGAACGAGCGCGTGGAGGCTAGCTTACGCCTGCCGAAAAACTCCAGCCTCGTCTGACGGGTCACAATAAAAAGTACTTCCAATTGGGCACAGATTAAAACGGCGAACCGCCAACTTCTCCCGCCTAGCTTTCGCCTGGTCTCTGGCCTGGTGTGGCGGGTTCGTGCTAGCTGGCAGTCGACACCGTTCGCCCTGATTCCCTTGCTGCACTTGACCGCCGGGAACCAGATTCGCCCTCATCCGCTTCTTTTTCTTCGATTCGCGGACATGCTTCATCGACGGCACGGCTCGACGCGCTGACAGAGGAATGAGAACACCAACCGGCCAGTCAGCTGCCCGTTAGCCGCTGCTCCATCCTACGCTGCGTACCGTCCAGCGGCTGTCTCCCCACCTGGCGGTTCACCCACACAGCACATATAGCGCGCTCCATATAGCTCCACGGCCACCCTGCCCATTTTCGTGGGGGGGGGGGGGGGGGACACAGATTACCTGTCAACGTGTTTGGCTTCCCGATGGCATTAGGTTTATGTCACTGACGTAAAATTCTGGATATTCGAGAACTCTTGAAGAAAATATACGACATAATTCAATTCCATTAGAAAAGAATTATGTACACTACTGGCCATTAAAATTCCTACACCATGAAGATGACGTGCCACAGACGAGGAATTTAACCGACAGGAAGAAGATGCTGTCATATGCAAATGATTAGCTTTTCAGAGCATTCACACAAGGTTAGCGCCGGTGGCGATACCTACAACGTGCTGACATGAGGAAAGTTTCCAACCGATTTCTCATGCACAAAGAGCAGTTGACCGGCGTTGCCAGCTGAAACGTTGTTGTGATGCCTCGTGTAAGGAGGAGAAATGCGTACCATCACGTTTCCGAGTTTGATAAACGCCGGATTGTAGCCTTACGCGATTGTGGTTTATCGCGACATTGCTGCTCGCGTTGGTCGGGATCCAATAACTGATAGGAGAATACGGAATCGGTGGGTTCAGGAGGGTTATACGGAACGCCGTGCTGGATCCCAACGGCCTCGTATCACCAGCAGTCGAGATGACAGGCATTTTATCCGCATGGCTGTAACGGATTGTGCAGCCACGTCTCGATCCCTGAGTCAACAGATGGGGACGTTTGCAAGACAACAACCATCTGCGCGAACAGTTCGACGATTTTTGCAGCAGCATGGACTATCAGCTCGGAGACCATGGCTGCCGTTACCCTTGACGCTGCATCACAGATAGCAGCGCCTGCGATGGTGTACTCAACGACGAACCTGGGTGTACGATTGGCTGCATGGGCAGCTGTACCTGTACACGCCATCCAAGGTCTGTTTGACTCAATGCACAGGCGTATCAAGGCCATTATTACGGCCAGAGGTGGTTGTTCTGGGTACTGATTTCTCAGGATCTATGCACCCAAATTGCGTGAAAATGTAATCACATGTCAGTTCTAGTGTAATATATCTGTCCAATGAACACCCGTTTATCGTATGCATTTCTTCTTGGTGTAGCAATTTTAATGACCAGTAGTGTATTACAAAATGGGCACAATAGTTTTACTAACAAGTTCTGTTCTACTGTGATCTGCTGAGTATTATTCCTCTCCTGCGCCACAATATTGTCAACAGAGCTTATTTTCTTTCAGCTACAACTGCATGATTACTCCGTATTTCACAACTAAGTGCCTGGCGAAGCGTTCATGGAACCACCTTAAACCTACTTCTCTGCCGTTCCGATCTCGGAACAGCGCGCGAGAAAAACGAATACTCAAATATTCCCGTGTGGGTTCTGGTTTCTCTTATTTTGTTGCGAAGAGAATTTCTATCATTGCGCGTGTGCGCTAAGAAAGTATTTTCACGTTTTGCTGATTGAAATTTCATGAAAAGGTGCTGCAGCATCAAAAACGCGTTTCATTCAATGACTGGCACCCCAATTCGTTTATCATATCCGTGGAACTCTCTCCCCTATTTAGCGATAATACAAAACGAGTTGCCCTTCTGCGAACATTTGGATGACCCCCGTCAACGTTTCTCATGTGGATCCCACACTGCACAGCAACACTCCAGAAGAGGGAAAACAAGCGTAGTGTAAGCAGTGTCTTTGTTGGCCTGTTTCGTTTTCTTAGTGTTCTGCCGGTGAATCACAATCTTCGTTTTGCTTTTCTCGGAATATTGCCTATGTGGTCGTTACGATTTAAGTTACTAGTAATTGTAATCCCTAAGTATTTAGTAAACTTTATAGCTTTTAGATGCCTGTGATGTATTGTATAACCGAAATTTGGCGGATTCCTTCTAGTACTCGTGTAGAGGGCTTCACACTTTTGCACCATACGTATATCTTGTCTAAATAATTTTTCTGCGGAAAATGACAGTATCATCTACAAACAGTCCAAGAGGGCTGCTCAGATTATCTCGTAAATCGTTTAGGCAGCTTAGGAACAGCATGGAGCCTATAATACTTCCTTTGGCAATGCCAGATATTAATTTTGTTTCACTCGATGACTTCCGTCAATTATTTCGAAGTGTGACCTTTCCAACAGGAAAAAAACCCTCTCTAAAATATCGTTTTAATATACCTCTGCAGCAAACAACGTAGGCAGCTTAAAGAAAAAGGCAAACAAGCAATATACTCCAAAATGTACGACAGCTATTCGTTCCAGTTAAGGTTAGTTACAATGTAGCCCCTTTAGTGCGGTTTTGCTATTTTTGTGATCCTATTTTCTGCGCCTTTCATTTTTACTTGAAAAGCAGCGTCTCTTTACAGTATACGTCTCATGGTTCAGTGTGTAACCAAATCAGTTAGGCTCCTACGCCTGTCTGCCATTCTCTTCTACCTAGTGTCTCAGTATCATGTTTCCAGCTCCCAGCTCTATCTGCAACGAAGATCAAGTTTGCCCAATCTCTGTGTCGCGACTGGTGTTGCTAGACCCCAGTGGCAGAAAATCGGAACATTCACAGGTGTTTTCAAAACTCGGTGGAGCAAGAACCAAAAGGCGGGACATAAAAAAAAACTGACTTACAATTTTGCGTGCTTGGTGCTCGGCCACTTGTATTGGAATCTCTTATCAAATATGTAAATATTCGATTAGGAAATATTTCCTCATAATACATTATGGACAAGGATGTTCCCTTCATTCCGTCAATAGATTGGTGCGACAATAGGAGTCGCTACCAAACAAATAGTGGGTGGGAAGAGAGGGAGGGAAAAGTAGAGCACTATTGAGGAAACAGCGTCGTGGTAGAAATATAGCTACAATTGGAAGCCATCCTGGTATATCGTAGTTTCCGTTACTGTCTTAGGCGTGTTCAGAGACTCATTTCGCATTTTCACGTATTCAACCATTTCTTCAAGTGAATACGCAATATTTTTTTGATGGTAGTGCAAAAACGCGCGACATTTGGTGTTCAAATGGTTCAAATGGCTCTGAGCACTATGGGACTTAACATCTATGGTCATCAGTCTCCTAGAACTTAGAACCACTTAAACCTAACTAACCTCCGCCGGGAATCGAACCCGAGAACCCGGGCGTGGGAAGCGAGAACGCTACCGCACGACCACGAGCTGCGGACACATTTGGTGTCATTTGGATCTTGACCGCCTTAAAAATAGGGACACAGCGGAAAAATCGCGATATATGACAACAGGGAAAGTTGCGTCGTTTTATTGTGTCGCACTGAGCTATGGAGTGTGTCTGGAAATTTTGTTCTATCCAGAATTCTAAACTTTACAAGCTTTTAACATGCCGCATTTTTTGGTAACTCGAGTGATGATAAAAATATGGAACCTTTGCTAACTTAGCGTTCCCACTCAGTGAAAGCAACAGTGAGTGTACTCTGATCATCTGGCCAGTTTTAATGTACCTAGGCTAGCGTTTCAATGGGTAGTGGTCCACAAATTTTCTTTAGATTTCATGACGGAGAGACTTCTTATTTAATTGTTGCGTGGCTGAAGCTAACAAGCGTGGACTGTGACGGTTAGTTTCAGAGAACTGAATAATGTCGATGAAGTTGTCCAGATAACAGTCAAAAATGAAAGTGTATAGCATCTGCTAATATTTAAATTAGTGAAATAAAAATCTTTATTTGGATGTTACCTTCTCATATTACATGGAAGTGAAGTAACACACTTGAAACAATTTGAGTACGGATTGGTGAACAGGACCTCCGACAGTTTGTCAGTGTTACGGCCCCATAATTATTTTTAAAAAATGATCTCAGTTATAGTTGTATTTAGACTGAATTATTTATTAGATCCTTCAAATTATCATTAGGCATCTGACGTCCACTGCTCAATAAAGGTCTCTAGATTCTTTTCCTGTACAAAAATACGTACATGATGCTTCTTCATATTTTTAATGTAATCTACACCCATTATATTAGGTCGTCGTCTCATCATTTTACTATTCGAATGCATCCAAGAACGTCCCTGTTTCACCCACTGTCCATTCGTCTTTCTACACGTCCCGACCGTCTCCATTTTATTTTCATTACAGTTGTAAGGTGTCAGGCAAATCCAACACCTTCAATGAAAACCCTGACATGATAGCAAATCCGGCAGTATGTCACATAGCTCCAAATAAATCCTGACATTAAATGAACCGAAGTAATACGATCAACGAGTGAGCAAATGGAAAACCACAAACTAACACAAGAATGCCAAAATGCATGTCATACCTCCCCACCATGAAACAGACGCAGTTCCGAGGGGAGAAACGAGAACAGAAGCCGAGAGCAGAATCGTGTAGGCTAGGAGGCCCTACGATAAGGGACGGACACCCACGTCGCCAGCTGACCGCCAAAACCACCCCCCCCCCCCCCCCCCAGCCCATGTTAAAAGATAGAGCCCACCAGAAGAACAGTATAGATCTTACGATAACACTAAAAGGGCCACACCAGCTGCAAGTTTTAGCGTGAGACTTTTTCGCGTCTCTGTTACGTTGCAAACGTTAAGAAACATTGCCCCACCACGAAAAGTATAACGCTTCTCATTGGATAGACAGAATTTTTGTAGGCGGAGCTTAAGGTTAACATTGAGACCCTGATTGGTCAGTTGAAAACACAGCCAGATAGCTTTTTTTAAACCAACTTCGGTAAATTATAGTAAGGAGAAGTTAGGAGCGGGTTGCTTCCGAGACGGAGAGGTGTGGAGCTGCGCCGCCCGCCGCCCCATGACGCTGCCTATGAACGCACGCGATGCCGCATTTTTGAGCGCATAAGGATTCACTCAACTGCAGACGTCTCATCTGTTACATCACCTTTTTACGTAATACTAGTCTCGATCGTCAATTAAATCTCATGGTGTTCACATTTGGTACTTGAAGTAAAAATCTGGAACGCGATGATTTTTCTGTTATATAATTATTGAGAAGCCACATCAGCCACTGTAATTTACTAAAAGTTAAATAAGTAATTAAAAGATAATTGAGGGTCACTGTAGACCATTTTGATAGTTTTCTCTTTTATGAATCTTAACTTAAATCTAGGTTATAGATGTGATATGGCATAGGTCATCCTTCGATCCATTGTAGAACTTGGAAACCAATTCAGGGAATATTCGTTCACATTTTTGTTGAACGCAGTTGGTTTTTACCATCCTGTATTAAAACATTTCCTTTTATCAATAGTGCAATTATAAACAATGTTTTGTGAGTAAAATAAAATTTCCAATGATGAACTTAACTGCTTTTTCGACGTTATTTTACCAGCCAACTAAAAATAGGAAAGCCTTGAACCCCTTCCACTAAATTTAGTTAGTATTAAGATTCTTTTACAGGGAGTGCAGTGGAGCTGACGCTGAAATCATTAAGTTTTTGTTTATATCATCGTTAGTCTCACTGAACTCTTCTGAACTCTACATGTCATGTATGGTCTGGCGTCTCCTTACCAGCAACAGGTCCCAGGTTCAAACTAGTCAATTTCCTAAAAAAACACGCTCAGAGCGTCGTTGCGCGAAAGTGGTAGGGAGACACGACTTAGAACAAATAGACACCACGCAGAATGTTAGACAGTCACAATCACGTTTCCCACTCGCTTATGTTACCTGGTCGATTTGTCTCTCCACACCTCTCATAGCAAGTCCCATCGAGTATCTCTCCCTAGCTCAGTGAGCATCTATCGGTTTCGTATGGCTTCTTCGTGTAAAGTCTTCGTCTCACTAACCTAACGCAAAACTGATAGTAATTGCTAAATGTGAACTCTCAATTTCAGACACGTTTGAATACTTTTTTTTGAAAACCCTACCTTTTTTATCAAAAGCACTGCAGCCCATTTTTGCTTTCGCGTTTATTTCTTTTGCCACCCAATAGTCCTAGCACTCACCACGAATAAATCTGACGAAATAGTTCACGGATGAACAGTCGAATGCCAGTGTCCAACGGGCACGATATTTCGACAGGCGATCACGTTGCAATCATCAGCGCACCTGATGAACTATTTCGTCATGAATTACTCCGGGAGAAGTTGAAGAATCGCAGGAATAAATTTGTTAGCGAGTGTTTTCCTGATCACGATATTCGACAATCAAATGCCTGGATGTGGAGACCACTTTCAGTGATTGAATGAACATTCTGAACTTATGAAATTTGAGCCAAATGTCTTGAACTCTGCGAAGACAACACTTAACGTTTAGTCGTAATAGATTGATCGATGTCGACTATCCCTTATTGTCAGTAAACACCTTAAGATTACCAAATACATTCACCAAAATTTTCATGTGCGAAGAGAGGTTTCTTAAGGTAGCTACTAAAGCAAAAGCAAAGTCCTCCAGCTGACATTTAAACGAATATAGAGACGTAACTGATAAGAAGCAGCACCAGCAGTCTCATTGACCCATATTCCTAAGTTCAGTAATAAAGCTACCAGACACGTGCTGAGTTGAGCGAGCGAGAGAGCGCAGGCCTACCTTCGTGACGTACACGCCACGGCCTGTCTTTATCGCAGGCCTCGCGAGGTCACCAGTGACGTCACAGCGGGCAGCTTTTGTGCATATTCGAGCTAAAGCATTTTACTTCTAATATCTTCAAAAAGGCCATCATGAGTATCAAATCAGTATCTAATGAACACGATGGCATCAAACTCCAAATGATGAAGCTTGTTATTGAGTAACTACTGTCTGCTACAACAGATATCTTCGTCCAGTCCTTAACCACAAGTGCTTTCCATGAGTCCCGGAAGAGGGACTAGTTAAGCTACTACCTAAAAAGGACGTTGCCACAACACCCTCTGATTAGTGAAATATTTGCGTTCTCCCTGCACTGTCCAAGTCCAGGTAACAAATTACCCAATTACAAACTATCAACTTACTAGATGAATACCAATCAGGTTTCCGTAAATATCGCAGAACAACGTAAAGGTAACAGATGACCTAAAACTGCACAAGAGGCGACTATATTGTGCTGCTTAGACTTCAGTGAAGCTTTTGACTTTCTAGAATTTGACATTTTACATGTCAAACATAGCAGTCTACATTTCCCGCCAAGTGCAGTACAATGGTTTCGCTCATAGCTGACGTGTCACCAACAAAGCGTCATGTCCGGCACCATAAAGTCACAATGGAGACAGGAAGCTTCAGGCGTCCCACGGAGATCAGTATTAGGTACTATTTCCATTGTATGTCAATGATGTGTCATCAGTTTTGTCCTACAACATATACCACATGTATATGGTGATTCAGAAGCGATGGTCAACATCCAGGGATTTTACAGGAGTGATCATTCGAAACAAAAAAATAAAGTAAATACGGGCTCTAAAACGCATACCTTAAGAGCTATGAGCAATTCCTGATCTTCGATACTGTGCAGCAAATATCTTGTACTGAAAGCTCTTTGCTTTCCATATCTTGGGGTGTTGTAGTGTGGACCAAAACAAGAAACAAATGTCCAGTAAACATGTGCTCTATAATGCATACTTTAAGAGTTGTGAGTACTTATTCATCTTCGCTACTTTGCAACGCAATTCTTGTAATGAAGAAGCGCTCATAATTTTTAAAGTATGTATTTTAGAGCACATGTTTACTGAATATTTTTTTCTTCTTTTGTTCCATACTACCACTTCCCAAAATATGGAAAGCAGAGAGTTTGCAGTACAAGAGATTTGTTTCCAAGTATCGAAGATCAAGAACTACTCATAGCTCTTAAGGTATGCGTTTTAGAGCTATTGTTTACTTGACTTTTTGCTTCGAATGGTCATTCCTGTCATATTCCTGAATATTGGCCATCATTTCTGAAACACCCTGTGTGCTTATGACCAGCTTTATCTAAGTGCGAAACCAATAAACCTGAATGGAACTATTGAGAATCTCAGTAACGACTTGTGTGCACTATCAAAATGGGCACAGAATATGGGCTGTTAATTCTAGGCTCATTAGCCCGAAATTTCGAAAATTCCTGCCATATTTGATCCTAAATGGGACGAATATCAACTTCTCTTCCTCAGCAAAGAGTCTAGCAGTAATAAAAGATGAAAATCTAAATTGGACTGAGTGCATAACTGTAATGTGCAAGAAGGCATCAGCATCTATCCACGCCCCACAAAAATATAAAAAGTTCACCGCTCTTGTACAAATCACTGATTACAGCGATATTATCCTGCGAGATCATGCTCAGGAAAGCTCACGCTACCTGCAACTGGTTATGAATGTCTGTGACCGTTGTATCTGTGAAACTGGACTCTGTGATCATATTTCACCATCATATGCACAGCTATTCTGGCTGTGTACAGACAAGCGCAGAGATTTCGATAACTTCTGTCTTTTCTGGACACTGCCCATCTCTCTGCTCGAGCTTAACATTTTTGCCTGAACAACAAGGCAGAAACGACCGTTCCCGTCAGAGCAAAACCCTTTCTGTCCCATTCCATCGTACTGACATTTTCGCGATGTCCTTCTCAGGAGCAACAGATCAACTCTGGAATAAACTCCCACATAATATCAGACAATTGAACTGAATAACAACTACAGCTTCATAAGATCGTTGATGACGTGTCTACTGAAGCAACAATACTGACTGCCATTATCACTGCACGCACTCGTTACCCTGAACATCCTTCTCTCCGAGCAGATCTTCCTCATTTCCACATAATCGTGGCTGGTGCAATCACTTTAAATTTCCGTTCCCCAGAGCTCGCTATAGCAGAAAATATCTATTTCTTGGACTTACAAATAATTTTTAAATTGACCATTGTAATTATTATTCTTCTTCTTCTTATTGTTATTATTATTATTAGTGGCAGCAGCAGCAGCAGTAGCAGACGTACTGCCAGTATTAACTGTATTAGTTCATTGCTTTTGTTGTGGCATTCCGTCCAAAGACTGGTTTGAGGCAACTTTCCATGCTACTGTGTCCTGTGCAAGCCTTCTCCGAGTAACTACTGCAACCTGTATCCTTCTGAATGTGCTTAGTGTATTCATCTCTTGGTCTCCCCCAACGATTTTTACCCTCCACGCTGCCCTCAAGGACGAAGTTGGTGATCCCTTGATGCCTCAGAACGCGTCCTACCAACCAATCCCTTCTTCTAGTCAAGTTGTGCCACAAATTCGTCTTCTCCCCAAATCTGTTCACTACCTCCTCATTAGTTACGTGATCTGTCATCTAATCTTCAGCATTCTCCTGTAGTACCACATTTCGAAAGCTTCTATTCTCTTCTTGTCTTTATCGCCCACATTTCACACCCATACGTGCCTACAATCCATACAAATACTTTCAAAAAACTCTTCCTGACACTCTATGCTCGATGTGAACAAATTTCTCTTCTTCAAAAACGCCTTCATTGCCATCGCCAGTCTACATTTTATATCCTCTCTACTTCGACCATCCCGTTATTTTGCTGCCCAAATAACAAAACTCATCTACTACTTTAAGTTTCTCACTTCCTAAGCTATTCGTAATTCCCTCAGCATCACCTGATTTAATTCGACTATATTCAATTATCCTCGTCTTGCTTTTGTTGATGTACATCTTATATCTCCCTTTCTGTCCATTCTATTCAACTGTTCTTCCAGTCCTTTGCTGTCTCTAACAGAATTACAATGTCATAGGCAAACCTCAAGGTTTTTATTTCTTCTCCCTGGATTTTAATTCCTACTTCAAGTTTTGCCTTGGTTTACTTTACTGTTTGTTCAATGTACAAATTGAGTAACATAGGCTACCACCCTGTCTCACTCCATTCCCAACCACTGCTTCCCTTTCATGCCCTCGACTCTCATAACTGCCGTCTGGTTTATGTACAAATTGTAAATAGCCTTTCGGTCACTGCATTTTACCCCTGCCATCTTCAGAATTTGAAAGAGAGCATTCCATTCAACATCGTCAAAACTTCCTCCAAGTCTACAAATGCTATAAACGTAGGTTTGTGTTTCCTTAACCTAGCTTCTAAGATAAGTCGTAGGGTCAGTACTGCCTCGCGTGTTCCATGATTTCTACGGAATCTAACTGATGTTCCCCGAGGTCGGCTTAACTCTGAAATTGCTAATACGGAAACGTTCTCCTCTTGTAAAAAATAATGCTGCGAACTTTATTCTTAGAATAAACTTGCAAAGTTGGCCTGCCAAGACAAAAAATGGATCTCGCACGAATGCTGTTTGACATACGTTACATTCCTGACATGCTGGTTAAAAGCATCACGTCACATGTCCATTGGTGTCCCCAAGATTTGCAGAGAACCCAACGTATCACTAAACTGTGTTAGAGCAATTGTTGGAATCGCCTCTAAATCAAAGGAAATTGTCTTTATCCGAAATTACTATCTGCTTTATCACCTGTATGTCACTTTTGTATTACTACTGCTGTCCCTACGATAAGACGTTCCTGCGGCAATGAATCGCAGGAAATCAGGAGGAATATATTATTAGTCACGTTTATTCACTCTTATTTATTTTTATGTTGGTCTTCTCTTTAATCAGTTTGTGTACTGATAAGCATGCTTTTGTTCTCATTTTATGCAGGGTGATTCTCATTAACGTTTAAAAATCCCCCGAAGTGACGTAGGTGACGCTGAGACGAGTAGTTTGATATACGACACATGGTGTTGCCTATGTCGCGAAATACCCTAAAAGTAAATGACAAATGTAAAACATGTGACGTCACCAGATGACATGCCTCACCGCTCGCGCAGCGGTTGGACTTGTTGATTCTACCCTCGCCGGTGGTGGGTGAGTACTACTGACTGAACCGCTAGGCTACCCTGTATCCGATCTTGCGTTATATGATGTGATACTATTGTACTCGACATATTGATAATCCAATTGGTTTACATTTACGAAAACAGTGTAGTATAGCGCAGCGATGTCGCTTCGGTGGTTTTTAAATGTTAATGAGAATCACTCTGAATAAAGCTATAAAAAGTAGGCTAAGTAAGCATTTACAGAAACCGGTATCACATCGTAACTTAGGCCGATAGAGAAATTCTAAAATTTTGTCTGTATTCAGGGACGAATTAAGTTGCAGTATCAGAGAGTTCTGTTTTTGTTACTGATCTTTTTTAGACTATTGTTATGAACGCAAGATACGCCACCCTCCACACACATACTAACTATATTTTGAGGTTATAATTTACGCCTAAAAGTTCCAATAAAGATTTTGTGTTCTGCGACTTCAGTCTATAGATGTCGAACTATATCCGTATTATGATATATTTATCCTCAGAATACCACACACTCACTCTTTCTTGCACTAAACTTATCAGTTTCTCACATTCCATAATTAGTGTGTGAGAATGTCGGTAGATTTAACCGAATAAGAGAAGCTAATTCGAACTTCACCGATTGTCGACCGAAGTCTGTACGTTCGGGCGATGAGATTTGCTGCAGTGCTACTGCGTACGTAGTGGCATACTGGTCTTGAAAGATCGGCCATCTTCGGTCATCGGCGGATTCCACGGATAGCGGCCCAACCGTGACCGGAGCCTTACCGCTGCGTCTCATGTTTTTCTGTCGATCTCGGAAGTCTCCTTATTAATGGAAATTAATTCGCCACTTCCCTAAATGTCGTCGTTCGCCTTAGGAACGTTCGTATTAGGGATAGCCGTTATACCTGAAACAACCGGTTTTTGGTTGTTTCACGTCAGTTTACCCTGATTTTTAAAACCGCTCAAAATGACCGGTTTCTGCAATAAACGATTTTCGGTTTTTTTATTCCTGTCGTTCCCTGTAAAAAACGTAAAAATCGAACGAAGACTGAAAAATTTTTACTCTCTCACTTTCAAGATGCATGGAATCCATCTACCATTCGCTGCTTTTCTCCAAAACTTGTACAAAAAAATCACCATTATTATCCTATTGATTCTAATTTTTTGAAACACTTCTCAAAAATCATGTATAATTGGGGATAATACCATATTTTGGGCATTACGAATAGCCAGTGCTAAAGGGTTAAAACAGATGACGATGAACTCTGTTTTTCGTGTTAATTTGTACATTTTCAGGATCTTTTTTTTTTTTTTTTGTCATCACTCTACTGACTGCTTTGATGCGGCCCGCCACGAATTCCTTTCCTGTGCTAACCTCTTCATCTCAGAGTAGCACTTGCAACCTACGTCTTCAATTATTTGCTTGACGTATTTCAATCTCTGTCTTCCTCTACAGTTCTTGCCCTCTACAGCTCCCTCTAGTACCATGGAAGTCATTACCTCATGTCTTAGCAGATGTCCTATCATCCTGTCCCTTCTCCTTATCAGTGTTTTCCACATATTCCTTTCCTCTCCGATTCTGCGTAGAACCTCCTCATTCCTTACCTTATCAGTCCACCTAATTTTCAACATTCGTCTATAGCACCACATCTCAAATGCTTCGATTCTCTTCTGTTCCGGTTTTCCCACAGTCCATGTTTCACTACCATACAATGCTGTACTCCAGACGTACATCCTCAGAAATTTCTTCCTCAAATTAAGGCCGGTATTTGATATTAGTAGAGTTCTCTTGGCCGGAAATGCCTTTTTTGCCATAGCGAGTCTGCTTTTGATGTCCTCCTTGCTCCGTCCGTCATTGGTTATTTTACTGCCTAGGTAGCAGAATTCCTTAACTTCATTGACTTCGTGACCATCAATCCTGATGTTAAGTTTCTAGCTGTTCTCATTTCTACTACTTCTCATTACCTTCGTCTTTCTCTGATTTACTCTCAAACCATACTGTGTACTCATTAGACTGTTCATTCCGTTCAGCAGATCATTTAATTCTTCTTCACTTTCACTCAGGATAGTAATGTCATCAGTGAATCGTATCATTGATATCCTTTCACCTTGTATTTTAATTCCACTCCTGAACCTTTCTTTTATTTCCATCATTGCTTCCTCGATGTACAGATTGAAGAGTAGGGGCGAAAGGCTACAGCCTTGTCTTACACCCTTCTTAATACGAGCACTTCGTCCTTGATCGTACACTCTTATTACTCCCTCTTGGTTGTTGTACATATTGTACGAGGGGCGTTCAGAAAGTAAGCTCCGATCGGTCGCGAAATGGAAACGACTATGAAAATCCGATAAAGCTTTGCACAGATGTGTTGGGTAGTGTCTCTAGTATAACCCCAGTTAGCATCACGTCGCTCTTCTCATTTCTCAGCTCGCAGTGAGTGCGTAAAGATGTCTAGAAAATAGTGTCTGCCGCCAAGTACGAGGGCCTGGTGAGAAATTTCGCCTGAAGCTATGCAGCTAACATTACATAACTGTCGTGCTGTTTCGTCTTCAAGACAATTCTCAGCCGCATTCTGCAGGGGCAATGAAGATGCTCCTGCATCGTTTGCAAATGGAAATGTTAGATTACCCACAATACAGTCCGCAATTGTCTCCCCCTGAGTTTCATCTCTGGTCACATGAACCGCTGTCTTTGACGACAACATTTTGACACAGACAACGAGGTGTAGGCCAGCGTGGAGAATTGGCGGAAAGCACTGGCGGCTGCCTTCTATGATGAGGCTATTGAAAAGTTGGTACAACGCTATGACAAAAGTCTAAGTCAGAACGGCGACTACGTAGAGAAGTAGCTGAAAGGTGTAGCTAATTGTTACAAGTAAAACATTTCTGATGTTCACTGTGGTTTCAATTTGGCAATCAATCGGAGCTTACTTTCTGAACAGGCCTCGTATATGACCCGTCTCTCCCTATAGCGTACCCCTACTTTTTTCAGAATCTCGAACAGCTTGCACCATTTTATATTGTCGAACACTTTTTCCAGGTCGACAAATCCTATGAAAGTGTCTTGATTTTTCTTTAGCCTTGCTTCCATTGTTAGCCTAAACGTCAGAATTGCCGCTCTCGTCCCTTTACTTTTCCTAAGGCCAAACTGATCGTCACCTAGCGCATTCTCAATTTTCTTTTCCATTCTTCTGTATATTATTCTTGTAAGCAGCTTCGATGCATGAGCTGTTAAGCTGATTGTGCGATAATTCTCGCACCTGTCAGCTCTTGCCGTCTTTGGAATTGTGTGGATGATGCTTTTCCGAAAGTCAGATGGTATATCGCTAGACTCATATATTCTACACACCAACGTGAATATTCGTTTTGTTGCCACTCCCCCCAGTGATTTTAGAAATTCTGTTGGAATGTTATCTATTCCTTCTGCCTTATTTCACCGTAAGTCCTCCAAAGCTCTTTTAAATTCCGATTCTAATATTGGATCCCCTATCTCTTCTAAATATACTCCTGTTTCTTCTTCTATCACATCAGACAAATCTTCACCCTCATAGAGGCTTTCAATGTATTCTTTCCACCTATCTGCTCTCTCCTCTGCATTTAACAGTGGAATTCCCGTTGCACTCTTAATGTTACCACCGTTGCTTTGAATGTCACCAAAGGTTGTTTTGACTTTCCTGTATGCTGAGTTTGTCCTTCCGACAACCATATCTTTTCCGATGTCTTCACATTTTTCCTGCAGCCATTTCGTCTTAGCTTCCCTGCACTTCCTAATTATTTCATTCCTCAGCGACTTGTATTTCTGTATTCCTGATTTTCCCGGAACATGTTTGTACTTCCTCCTTTCATCAATCAACTGAAGTATTTCTTCCGTTACCCATGATTTCTTCGCAGCTACCTTCTTTGTACATATGTTTTCCTTCCCAACTTCCGTGATGGCCCTTTTTAGAGACGTCCATTCCTCTTCAACTGTACTGCCTACTGCGCTATTCCTTATTGCTGTATCTATAGCGTTAGAGAACTTCAAACGTATCTCGTCATTCTTTAGTACTTCCGTATCCCACTTCTTTGCGTATTGATTCTTCCTGACTAATGTCTTGAACTTCAGCCTACTCTTCATCACTACTATATTGTGATCTGAGTCTATATCTGCTCCTGGGTACGCCTTACAATCCAGTATCTGATTTCGGAATCTCTGTCTGACCATGATGTAATCTAATTGAAATCTTCTCGTATCTCCCGGCCTTTTCCAAGTATACCTCCTCCTCTTGTGATTCTTGAACAGGGTATTCGCTATTACTAGCTGAAACGTGTTGCAGAACTCAATTAGTCTTTCTCCTCTTTCATTCCTTGTCCCAAGCCCATATTCTCCTGTAACCTTTTCTTACACTCCTTCCCCTACAACTGCATTCCAGTCGCCCATGATTATTAGATTTTCGTCCGCCTTTACATACTGCATTACCTTTTCAATATCCTCATACACTTTCTCTATCTGTTCATCTTCAGCTTGCGACGTCTGCATGTATACCTGAACTATCGTTGTCGGAGTTGGTCTGCTGTCGATTCTGATTAGAACAACCCGGTCACTGAACTGTTCACACACCCTCTGCCCTACCTTCCTATTCATAACGAATCCTACACCTGTTATACCATTTTCTGCTGCTGTTGATATTACCCGATACTCATCTGACCACAAATCCTTGTCTTCCTTCCACTTCACTGACCCCTACTATATCTAGATTGAGCCTTTGCATTTCCCTTTTCAGATTTTCTAGTTTCCCTACCACGTTCAAGCTTCTGACATTCCACGCCCCGACTCGTAGAACGTTATCCTTTCGTTGATTATTCAATCTTTTTCTCATGGTAAACTCCCCCTTGGTAGTGCCCTCCCGGAGATCCGAATGGGGGACTATTCCGGAATCTTTTGCCAATGGAGAGATCATCATGACACTTCTTCAATTACAGGCCATATGTCCTGTGGATACACGTTACGTGTCTTTAATTCAGTGGTTTCTATTGCCTTCTGCATCCTCATGTCGTTGATCATTGCTGATTCTTCCGCCTTTAGGGGCAATTTCCCACCCCTAGGACAAGAGAGTGCCCTGAACCTCTATCTGCTCCTCCGCCCTCTTTGACAAGGCCGTTGGCAGAATGAGGCTGACTTCTTATGCCGGAAGTCTTCGGCCGCCAATGCTGATTATTTATCAAAATTTAGGCAGTGGCGGGGATCGAGCCCGGGACCGAAGACGTTTTGATTATTAATCAAAGACGCTACCCCTTTTTTTCCATTTTGTTCGTTATTGATCGTTGTGTTTGGTCGTTGCATACGTCGCAAGACATCCTGTTCAAGTTCGGTGGTTGATCCTTCCACGCAGTTTTTTTTATTACAGGGGCCAACCGGCTCCCTTTTTTTTTTTTTAAATCTCAGTTTGTTCGATTTGATATAATCCATTATGGAGTCGAGGTAGCAGTTGTCGTTATACTGGTTATGTGATAACCAGTATAACGACAACTGCTCAGTTTGTTCGCTTTTGTTCGTTGTACCTGCTCGGGGCGGACGTCGCAAGACATCCGTTTAAGTTCCTCGTTGATCAGTTGACTCAGTTTTTTTTTTTTTTTTTTTTATTACAGAGGGCAGCTAACCCTCTGACCGAACACGCTGATCTACCGTGTCGGCATCCCCTAGACCACGGGTAGATTCTTGCCAGGATCTACAAACAGATGAAGCACACTATGTAGACACGTGCAGCAGTACAGCTATTTTTTTTTAATCGAAAACTGTTTGATGTGTTCTTAAATTTTTAATTTATTACCGTTACCGTAATTTCCTTCCTCTTTTATAAATTCGTAGTAATGGCAAATCTTTAATCTTTTAAAGTAAATGTAGCATTTTGCTTCATTGCTACGCCACTTCGTAAAAACATTTCGAGACGAGGGCTTGTGCCATTCTGCCATAGAACTGATGTCCTGCTACGACACCGAGGATCTACCGTGTAGGCCAGGTGGGGGCAAGTCTTGCACCCTGCGCCCACACACATACCTTATGCCACGACACATGACAACAGTGACATTGTTCTCTCAAGCAATGCCGTACTGATTGGTATGCCATGGGTTTGTTGCTCGTTTCTGTCGGAATTGTTATTACACTAGCACTGATCGCATTTCCCACTTTCTATAACAACACAATATTTCTAACCAATGCAAATTTTACGAATAAAAGTACTTATTTTTTTAGAAAAAACTTTTAATGACTAACTGTTTCCGTTTTTTATTCTGTCATTAGTAAAAAATAAAAAAATGTTATAACCGAGATCAAACAAACACTGAAAAAGAGTGGTTTTTTAGAACTAAAATACCGGTGTAGCTCTTAGCCGGTCACTTTTCCCATCCCTTGTCCGTATTTGTGCAGCGCCTGATATAATACGACAGCTTTTTTGCCATGAGAAGTAAATAAAAACACCTACAGCCATCCTTATGATATTATTTTATTTCGTCGGTACCAGTTTCAATGCTTCAGTGCGACATATTCTGGCTGTTTTTGATGCGTTACTGGATACGCAGATAATGTGTCAGCACTCCAACCATCAACTGCCAGTTGAGTTGGCAGTTGGCAGTTGATGGCTGGAGCGCTGACAAATTATCTACGGATCCAGCAATGCTGGCAACAGATGTGGTATGCATGGGGATCATATCAACCTGTATCGCATAAAAAAAAGAAAGAAAAACAATGGTTCAAATGGCTCTGAGCACTGTGGGACTTAACTTCTTAGGTCATCAGTCCCCTAGAAATTACAACTACTTGAAACTAACTAACCTAAGGACATCACACACATCCATGCCCGAGGCAGAATTCGAACCTGCTACCGTAACGGTCGCGCGGTTCCAGACTGAAGCGCCTAGAATCGCATCAAAAACAGCCTGAAGATAACGCACTGAAGCGTGAAACTGGTAGCGACAAAATAAAATCATAGGAACGGCAGTAGGTGTTTTTATTTATTTGTCACTATAGTAAACGGACTTCGTCCCAGAGACGTCCTGCTAAAAGGATGGATATGCAAAAGGTTTTCTGTGTGGTGTCAGGCTGTATGGAGGCTTGGCAGCCGCAGAAACCTGTAGGATACTGGCTGCAAAGGTCGCCCGTCCGACTACGCGCCTAACGGCTACTGTTTACGCTCGGTGATTCTGCGGACACGCGCCAGCGACAGCTTGCGTACGTGCGGTAAGCCATACCGGACCGCAAATGGCGTGACTTGCAGCTGTGGCGCAGGCGCACAAGCGAGCGCACCTGCTGCCGCAGACATGTGCGCTGTGCCGTGCCGTGCTGTACCCCTCCACTGCATATGGCATGACTTGCAATCGACGCGCATGCGCGGGAGCGCACGCACCTGTTGCCTACAGACGCAGCGTAGTCCTTCTAGGAACTGCAGTAGCGTAGCGATCAGAGCGATGCCCTCTCTACATCCGGACCGCGAGAAGACGCAGGCCGGGTTAAGAGCAGTGATTAGAAAGATAACAGTCATTCTCGGAAACAGGATCCCTTACACGATCCTTTTAAACGCGTATCTTACACGCTACCCCGGCACGGAAGTCACGAAAATCAGGAACGGATGAAAGTCTTATGTTTAGGTGGAATAAACTTTTCTTGGTTTTATTAAGAAACAGTCATCTACTGAAACAGTAAAAAATTTCATCTCTGTTATTCAACATAAACTCTCCTCAACTCGAAGGCTGAATTTAACATCACTGAGTGTGGTACTACATTTATTTTAATAGGAAAGAAAGTTACAATTTAAAACATAAGAAAACGTCTCTCCCGATTTTCTGTGTGTTCCACAGACGGGGATAAGGTAGACATTACACAACATGAAACTTCCTGTCTGATTAAAACTGTGCGCCCCACCGAGACTCGAACTCGGGACTGTCGGATGTACACCAGTCAGCACTGGTCGCGAGTCGGTAGAGTTCTTGCCCGCGAATAGGCAAAAGTCCCGAGTTGGAGCCTCGGTCCGGCACACAGTTTTGATCTGCCGCCGGCCGGGGTGGCCGAGCGGTTCTAGGCGCTACAGTCTGGAACCGCGCGACCGCTACGGTCGCAGATTCGAATCCTGCCTCGGGCATGGATGTGTGTGATGTCCTTAGATTAGTTAGGTTTAGGTAGTTCTAAGTTCTAGGGGACTGATGACCTCGGAAGTAAAGTCCCATAGTGCTCAGAGCCATTTGAACCATTTAATTTGCCAGGAAGCTTCATATCTTCGCACATTCCGCTGGATTCCTTAACATCATTCCATTGAACAGGAATGAGGGTCAGCCTCTTAAATTATAGGTGGTCACCAAGATGGCTGTGACAGAGTGCCTCCTTGGTTTGAAGAGGCACGCCAGGAGCGCAGGGTACGTTCCGGGGAAGTAGTTGACGCTTAGAACCAGCGAGGTAATGGCATCGTAAGAGATCTGGTGAGTTCCCTCAGGATTCGCTGGTAAGATATAGTTTTTTTCTGCAAGGGTCGTTGGGGGCGATAACAGAGAGGAGCCTACCACGACGGTCTGCTGTGTTCTTGCTAGGGCGGAGATTCTGAATGGGACCCAGTAGGGCCACTCAGCTTCTCTTTTGTCGATGCCTTGGAGCAGCCAACACGTGGCAGCCGTGTCCATCGCAGGGAGGACCTCGTGAACAACCGCCAGCCGACGGCGGCACAACACAGCGTGATGATGCTATTACCTACAGTAGCGCTGCCCAACGTTTTAACTTACCTGGGCCACATTGGAAGAAGACGAGTATTTTTGGGCCCTTAACACTAACAGCAATCACTACTGAGCAAATAAATAAATAAAATAAAAAAGAAATACGAAGTACGTGTTGTGTGTGTGTGTGTGTGTGTGAGAGAGAGAGAGAGAGAGAGAGAGAGAGAGAGACGGACAGACAGACAGACAGAGAGAGAGAAAGAGAGAGAGAACGTTAAGGACCAATGAGAGAAGAGCATCGTGTGTAGTGGGAGTCTAAAATTGAAAATATTCAATTTATCATAACTTTACACAAACGGACTTTTTTTTTTGACCGATTGTGTGACAGGTGTTCACTTCTTCAGTCGAACTTACTTCGACGCATGCGGCCCTCGGGCCAGTGGTTGCACACCCCTGGCCTACAGGATAGATAAAAAGATTCACTATGCTCCATTGTTACTCCTCATTGCTAGCATCTTTCTCTATCTCTCTATCTCTCTCTCTCTCTCTCTCTCTCACACACACACACGCACACACTCACACTCTTTCGCTCACTCGTCGCAGCATTAGAGGGCCTTCATTTGATTACATTTGCGTAACTCAGTTTCGTTCATCATTTTCAGTGTTTCAAGGAGGCCTGCAACTGTGTCATACATGATTTAAATAATGAAAACCGCACGAGTTACTTGTTTTTTGATATTTAGCACTAGGCGTTTCAAGAATTTACTCTCATTTTCGAGTGTATTTGTTAACATGACTGTGTTTGCTGCTGCCGGCCGGTGTGGCCGTGCGGTTAAAGGCGCTTCAGTCTGGAACCGCGTGACCGTTACGGTCGCAGGTTCGAATCCTGCCTCGGGCATGGATGTGTGTGATGTCCTTAGGTTAGTTAGGTTTAAGTAGTTCTAAGTTCTAGGCGACTGATGACCTCAGAAGTTAAGTCACATAGTGCTCAGAGCCATTTTTGTGTTTGCTGATGTTCGCATGTGTAATTTCTTGCCCCACTTGCCTTCTTTTGAGGTTAGACTGCAATTGCAAAATGGAGATATTACGACATTATGGCTTCACAAAGGGTTTGTACACAGTCAGAAGTGTTAACAGTTTTGTATATACACACATCCAAAAAAGCTTTGCATCACCTCGGTTCCGGAACCTGTACAGAAAATTTTAATAGAAATCAACATGAACACCGTTTCCACCCTTTTTATTGCTCATGAAAACCACACATTGCATACTGTACCACCATACAGCGAGACCTTCAGAGGTGGGTGGTCCAGATTGCTGTACACACCGGTACCTCTAATACCCAGTAACACGTCCTGTTGCATTGATGCTTGCTTGTACTCGCCGTGGCATACTATCCATAAGTTTCTCAAGGCATTGTTGTTCCAGATTGTTCCACTCCTCAACGGCGATTCGGCGTAGATCCCTCAGAGCGGTTGGTGGATCATGTCGTCCATAAACAGCCCTTTTTAGTCTATCCCAGGTTGTTCGATAGGGTTCATGTCTGGAGAACATGCTGGACACTCTAGTCGAGCAATGTCGTTATCCTGAAGGAAGTCATGCACAAGATGTGCACCATGGGGGCGCGAACTGTCATCAATGGAGACGAATGCGTCACCAATATGCTGCCGATATGGTTGCACTATCGGTCGGAGGATGGCATTCACGTATCGTATAGCTGTTACGGCGCCTGCCACAGCTACTAGCGGCGTACGTCGGCCCCACTTAATGCCACCCCAAAACAGCAACGAATCTCCACCTTGCTGCACTCCCTGGACTGTGTGTCTAAGGCGTCCAGCCTGACCGGGCTGCCTCCAAACACGTCTCCGATGATTATCTGGTTGAAGGCATATACGACACTCATCGGTGAAGAGAACGTGATGCCAATCATGAGCGGTCCATTCGGCACGTTCTTGGGCCCATCTGTACCCCGCTGCATGGTGTCGTGCCTCGCCTGGGCATGTCAAAAGCCGACATTGGACTGATGATGACTGGAAACATGTTGCCTGGTCGGACGAGTCTCGTTTCAAATTGTATCTACCGGATGGACGTTTACGGGTATGGACACACCCTCGTGAATCCATGGATCACGCATTCATCAGCGGTCTGTTGAAGCTTGTGGAGGCTCTGTAATGGTGTGGAGCGTGTGCAGTTGGAGTGATATGGGACCCCTGATACATCCAAATACGACTCTGACAGGTAACACGTACGTAGGCATCCTGTCTGATCACCTGCATCCATTCCTGTCCATTTTGCATTCTGGCGGACTTGGGCAATTCCAGCAGGACAATGCGACACTCCACACGTCCAGAATTGCTAGAGAGTGACCCCAGGAACTTTCTTCTGAGTTTAAACACTTCCGCTGGTCACCAAAGTCCCGAGACACGAACATTATTGACCATATCTGGGATGCCTTACAACGTGCTTTTACGAAGAGATCTTCACCCCTCGTTTTCTTCCTAATTTATAGACAGCTGTGCATGATTCATGGTGTCAGTTCCCTGCAGCACAACTTGAGGCGATACTCAAGTCCATGCCACGTCGTGTTGCGGCACTTCTGCGTGCTGGCGGGGGCCCTACACGATATTAGGCATTTGTAGCGGTTTCTTTGGCTATTCAGTGTAGTAACAGTAGAGCTCTTACATCGACGTTTACGGGGTGACTTTGCTAAATGGTGAGAAACTACAAGAAAATGTCCCTGAAATGCTTTCCAAGGGAGGTAAATCCACATGAAGGAGGTCTTTGACAGTATATATTTCAATGACTGATAGCACGAAAGAAGACGGAAGGCAAGTGGGAACGTTTTGCCTGTACTACTGTGTTAGTTCCACGCTCAACGTGAGAGTGAGCTGGAGCACCGTCATGTCGTGTCCACAATATACTTCTTACCAACAAAGACACGTCTTCCAGCAGAGGAGATAGAGTCCCCCGCGGGAGGTTCAGATGTGTCTCGCGTTTGAGGCGTCGTGGAAGGATGACTGTTCCCACGAAGCGGTCGTCAATAATCTCCGGTCACATATTGAGGCTGAAATGGTAAACATGCTTCGCTGAAACCACACTAAAGGTTGCTTCATTTGTGAATAGGATGGATGTCAGAAATCCCATCACAGTGGCGGGCTGTGCGATGGAGATCGAAACGGAGCGAGTACGTGAGTTAAGATTTAGTTTGCATATACCACAAGTCAAGGCGGCGCTGTAACGTCAGTGGTAACGGGTTTCCTTCGCTCCAGCTGTAGTTCCACCAGTAGACGGGTCTGGGAACAGTGCCGCTGCGGTCGCTTCACACTCGTCGACTCGTTACTGAAGCGTACGTAGGTGACTTACTGTCAGTACCGAAGAAGAGTACACAATCTTGCTGCTGTGACGTAGCACTTGTTGTGTATGAGGCGGAACTATGGGCCTCATGGAAAAAGGGTGACTCGGCTGAGTCACGCAATTTGACTCTTAGTCTGATCACAAGGGGTGGCCATTAATTGCACGCGTTGATCACGTATGCTGACGTGAGGATCAATGAACTATACTTGACTAGATGTATCTGGAACATCTCAGGTGACTGAAAAGTTAGTAGACACGAATACAGTTAAATACTTAGCTTTAATTGAGGATCAGCGGTGAACGTCGACTTTGTACAGTTATAGACTGAACTGCGAATACTTCTTTAAAATTCTGATTGCTTCACACATACATATCAATTGTCAATGCATAAACTGTACGTGGCGCCTGGCTAGGTCGTAGTTACTGACTTAGCTGAAGGCTATGGTAACTAGCGTCTCTGCAAATGAGATCTCTGAAGCTATAACAAGTGAAGCATTTCTATTAAAGTCAGCTGTAGAACTGGCAGTGCGCTAGCTTGTCTCGTAAGTCCAGCCGAGTGGCGGCGCTCGGTCTGCTAGCGTCGAAAGTGGCGACTCGCGGGTCCGATGTGTACTGACGGACCGCGGCCGATTTGTGGTGCTTTGCGGTGACACCACAGCACTAACTGAGCAAAATGATTGACTGAGACCTGTTCAGATGGACTGTAACGAAACTGTGTTTTGTTGTGTTCTGGTAGTATGTTCCTGTGGGAGGTCATCGGTCCACAGGCTTACACACTGCGTCCTTTACTTAACCTAACTTACGCTAAGGACAACCCACACATCCATGCCCGAGGGAGGACTCGAACCTCCGACGGGGAGAGCCGCGCGAGCAGTGGCCAGGCGCGTCAGACCGCGCGGCTAACCCGCGCAGCCCTGTGTTTTGTGAGACAGTGCTGGATTTTTTTTCTTTTTTTTCTTTATTGATTTTCAGTTCCCCCCGAAGGGGGTGGGCTGGCAGCAGCTTATTACGTTGCTCTACAGCCTACAGACTTTTGTTTAAAAAAGGAAGAAGAAAGAAACAAGGAAAAACAGGCGATAAAATGGTGATTTAAAGTGTAAAATGGCGTAAAAATGCGGAAAGTTAAAACAGAAAGCAAAAGGGGTTGGCAATGTTGATAAAATACACAGGAATCAGACAAGTAACATAGTAGACACAAATTAAAAAACATGGCGACAGTCTGGTTTCTGTTCGCAAGAGATAAAAAAAAAAGCACACCCAGCGACAGTATGATGGCTGTTCGCTACACTTCCCAAAAGACACAACACGGAGCACGCACTGGAAAAACACACTGTAAAACACTGCACGAAAAAGGCGGCACAGAGATGGCACTCCCGATCCAAGGCTGATGAGGGAGAGGGAGAGGGATGGGGAGGGGGAGGGGGGACAGTGCAGGGTGTGAGGCGAAAATTAACTGACGCGAAGTACACAACCGCAAAAGAGTTCCGTTAGAGGAGGAGTGATATCTGGAATAAGTTACACGCCATTGTCCACATTTCAGAAGAAAAACATACAAATTTTGTCCAGTGCAAACAAAATTGTTGTTTTGGCGTCGATAATTACGACGCCACAACGTAGGTGCACGCTCTCGCAAGTTGGCACTACGAGAAAAGACTGACTACGCCAACCACAGCGCCCTCTGGCCGACGCTGTGGAGCTGAGGAGTGCCGTCTTGATTTCGGCCCATTTCATCAAAAGCAGCCGGCCGCGGTGGTCTCGCGGTTCTAGGCGCTCAGTCCGGAACCGCGCGACTGCTACGGTCGCAGGTTCGAATCCTGCCTCGGGCATTGATGTGTGTGATGTCCTTAGGTTAGTTAGGTTTAAGTAGATCTAAGTTCTAGGGGACTGATGACCTAAGATGTTAAGTCCCATAGTGCTCAGAGCCATTTGAACCATTTTTTCATCAAAAGCAGACGGCGTGGAAATATCGCTTCTACTACCGAGTGGGCTAGCTTGCTATTAAGACTTTGTATTAGTTACGTTCAGTTACAGTTTGGACAGCGACGAGTATTTGTTAGTTTTAAGATTATAAACAATAGTCATCCTAACTTCACAGACCCGCCAGCGTAGCCGAACGCGCTAACGCGCTGCTTCCTGGACTCGGGTAGGCGCGCCGGCCCCGGATCGAATCCGCCCGGCGGACTGACGATGAGGGCCGGTGTGCCGGCCAGCCTGGATGTGGTTTTTAGGCAGTTTTCCACATCCCGCTGGGTGAATACCGGGCTGGTCCCCACGTTCCGTCTCAGTTGCACGCGTCCCAGACATTTGCAAAAAAATGGTTCAAATGGCTCTGAGTACTATGCGACTTAACTACTGAGGTTATCAGTCGCCTAGAACTTAGAACTAATTAAACCTAACTAACCTATGGACATCACACACATCCATGCCCGAGGCAGGATTCGAACCTGCGACCATAGCGGTCGCTCGGCTCCAGACTGTAGCGCCCAGAACCGCACGGCCACTCCGGCCGGCTAGACATTTGCAACACGTCCGCACTATTTCACGATTTACACTAGACGCAGACAGTTGGGGTACACTCATTCCGTGCTGTGGGGTACGGGGTGGCGGCAGGAAGGGCATCCGGCCACCCCTAAGACTAACATTGCAAAATCCGTGGTAACCACGCCGACCCTGCGATCGCTGCGTGACTATGGCGTAAGCGAAAGACGAAGAAGAAGAAGTCATCCTAACTTCCAGCATTAGACATGGACTACGGCTTCACACCAACATGCTCATCCTACCCAAAGTTATTTATGCATTTGATATTTACTTGTGTTTTTGAGTCCATTAAAAGTGTTGAAGTTACATGCAGTACCGAAGTGCTTCACCTCTCCTGCTCCTACTCGCTTCCTTCACTATCGGCCTGTATTACAGAAGCAGTTCACAGGAGAAGACCCAAGCACCGCCTATCCAGGCGCGATGCAAAAGTTGTATTCTAATTTATTTCATGTCCACCCAGAGAGAACTTGTTTTTCCTGCGACAAACGGAAACGGGGCGCAAAGCAACGCCACTGTTATAAAACTGCGACAAGAAGGCGCGCTGTTTATTAATTTGGTCATAGCAGCTTGCGTTTATGGGCTAACAGCGAGTTTTGTAGCTTATCATTGATTTCTGTAGTTTATTTTAGTAATAAATAACTTTTTAGACATTCAACTTCATTCTCATGACATGTTTTCTGGCACTGTCGTAGAGACACGGTAACGCTTCGAAAGCGCTTATATCTGAACCTAATTGTTAGATATTCTCTGAATAGATATTGAATATTAAAATATATTTACAACAGTCCTCGAATAAGTTTGATCTACGTAAATGTATGCATAAACAGAACAATATTCACTGAAAACCGATCAGTCATATTGGTATATAATAATCGTCATACCCAATGACTGCTTCTGACATTTTGGCAGGCCGGATACTTTGTGAGATTTTAACTTGTTCTTGAGCATGTCTATATAGACGATAACATGACTGTATGAAATAAAAAATAGTAATTTACAGTTTAATGGTGGAAATTTCTTTCAAAATAATTGCTTATAAAGCAATAAATCAGTGAGTCCGTAGTTACAGTTGCGAAATTTTGTACTTGCTCTGCTTTCTGAGCTAGTACAACTATACCCAACATCAACACAGGTGACAAATGAACAGCCCCGGAGCCACACTAGTCGAGTCCACGGGCACACAGAGACGGTGAGTTCAGAGATGACATCATAGGACTTGCTGACAAGTTTAAAGCGAGTATACGGAGTTCATTTCTGATCTCTATAGTGCGACGAACCAGGGACGAAACCGTCGCCTCTCAGGCAAGTCCGTAGATAGTAGGGACTGTGCGCGTTGCAGATGTTACGGATAGTGGGAATTGTGCAGTATGCCACACGGCCGTCTGACTTACTCAAAAAATGGTTCAAATGGCTCTGAGCACTTAACTCCTGAGGTCATCAGTCCCCTAGATTTTAAACTACTTAAACCTAACTAATCCAAGGACATCACACACATCCATGCCCGAGGCAGGAATCGAACCTGCGACCGTAGCAGCAGCGCGGTTCCGGACTGAAGCGCCTAGAACCGCTCGGCCACCGATGCCGGCTGTCTGACTTACTCCGTGGTGGCAGGGCACCTGCCTAATGCTGATATCTGCTGTCAAAAATCTTTTTTATCTCCACTTTCAAGTGGGCGTATCTCTTACGGAACTCATTTCCAGTCATATGTTCATATGACTTTTTTTTTGTTCTTATGCTTTCAGGGGCATTTTTTCGCCATTTAGCACCATCACCTTGTCTTAAGATGGTAATTCCGTAACCGTTCCAAACCTGTCGGACTTGCAGCTTTATGTGCAGAGCGTAGGGGACACGTAAGCGTTTGCAAACCTTGACTTTTTATCGGTCGTCAGTGTTATCAGTGGATACCTCTTGTAAAGGTTCCTGTGGAGCAGTGCGCCAATGAGAGTTCAGCATGAAAGTAGGTCGCTTTGTGATACGGAGCGGATTTCGCTAGGAATAAAATCATTAAATGACGTTTCGTATTATCATATTTTTTTAGTCATAAGTCCGAAGTGGAAGCATAAATACATTGGTATGGAATTTTTCAGTGAAACTATGGAGCACATGTGCGCTAGATGCTGCTAAATACGCGATAATGCTGTTACCATTCTTGTCTATAACGTACTGAAAATATTTCGGTTCTGTCGGGTGTGTAGTTCACAAGAAAGTGTTACACAGCTTTATCGTAACGGACGGCACAAAATAAATAAGAGGACCACTGGAAACTGCGTTGAAATCGCAGTGACATCCAGATTCTTCATTAATCGCAATTTTGTATGACACCTGACAGCAGCCGCAAAATGTAATGGATGGGGGCACCAGTGAACAATAAATTCCA
The DNA here is from genome assembly GCF_023898315.1 of Schistocerca nitens. Taxonomy (NCBI): domain Eukaryota; kingdom Metazoa; phylum Arthropoda; class Insecta; order Orthoptera; family Acrididae; genus Schistocerca; species Schistocerca nitens. The sequence goes on from NC_064619.1 coordinate 205,376,767, forward strand.
ATTCTCGGACTTTTGCTATCGTGCAGCGAAGTCACTTCCGGCAGCAGGTGATTGGAACACCACAGCGGTTTGAACTGCACGCGATCGCCGCTCCTTCTCTAAGTAGCACTACACCCGCGCTATGGAGATGGCGGAGAAGATAGCTAGGTGCAACGTCGCCCGCAAACCTCGTGCGGTCGTGCTCTTTGGCCTACAAATTGGACGTAAGGGCGCTAACCCTTCCATGGAAACAGGCGTCGAGCAGCGCTGGAGTTCTCCAATCACGCTCTCTCGTGGCCAGATTGCCTACGGGGATGCGTGCATCACAGCCTCAGCGGCACTCGTGCGCCTCGGACGATTCCAGAACTACACCTATGGCCGTGATTAGGGCATTCCTCTACACGACCCTCATGTGAAATACGGCGTGAACGGGAAACTTCCAGAATATGTCTGCCAGAATGATGGAACACACCTGCTGGTTCTAAAGCACGGACATGCGTCATATGTCTAGAGGTCACACCGCAACAGGCACTGCTTCCTTATAATTTCTACAGCCTTCAATTTTGAAGCAAGGAAATGGTACGCTCGCTTCATACAGGTGAGAATGTACCAATAAATGCGCCACTGGTCATTTAGTCTAGTGGTTTATTTTCGGTGATGGGTCTACGTGGGTACATGTCCAACAGTTTTTCGGTAGATATAAATACGAAGTTGTTACTCCGAATCGTTCTCAAAATCGTGTCTTTAACAGCCAGTATCTTCAACCAGTAGACCATTCTGGTTGATGATGGAGACAGCAAGACTGAGACAGAAAGTAATTCAATTCTTAAACATATTTTTAAAAAATGTTAAAAAAGTAAGAAGGTACGAAAAGACTGTCTAAAAGCGAAAGTAATGTGCGTCTTTAAAAAGGAAGGAATGATGGAAGATAAGGGGCGTAACATTGCCGACATTAGGCCATTAAAGGCAGAGCACAAGCCCTGATCGTTTGGAGGATGCGTAATAATAACTACTGCGTCGTTTCTAAGAAACCATCCCGGCCTTTGCCTGTAGCGATTTGGGGAAATCATGGAAAGCCTAAATAAGGACGGTTGGACACGGTCCTCTTTAGAAAAAGGGTAATAAAAAATAAATATAGTAACTACAGATCTATGAGCCTCCTGAACTCAGCCTAAAAATATCACAGAAAAATGCCTGATGAACAAATGGTATTAGAAAAGGACTATCAACTGCTGTTAGTGTTTTTACACTGTAACAAGTTATGGAAAAGAGACGGCAGTTCACTAGGGAAACCCATATTCCTTTTATAGATTTTTGAAAGGCAGTGGCAGAGGATAATGTGAACAGAGAAATATTATCTAATATAGTGGCTGAACGATGTAGTCCATCTTATCCCATAAATGCTAAAGAGAATCTATATTCAAACACAGAAGTTACAATAGATATGGAAAACGTAAGGACAGAATGCAAAAAATGGCAAAGTGAAGCCAGGAAAGAAACACAGCTGAAGGTTTACAAAATTCTAGCCGGACCAGTACTTACTTATGGATGTGAAGTGTCAACGTCAGCAAGACAACAAGACAGTACAATATAAACTTACGAAATGTTTCTATGAAGAGTGGAAGGCTGAGAAAGAGAAGATCATAAATGAAATGAGCATGTAAGAGAACATTTAGGAATATATAACCTAAACGAAAAAACTGAAAGGACATAGGAAGAGATGGAAGAAGCATGTAGACTGTTTAAGTCGAAGAAGACATGCAGTAAAGGCTGTCACTTGTGTCAGTAAGTGCACTGGGGAAAGATATGTGGCAAGGCCATACAACAGATGGAGTACTTTAACAGATAATTGAGAAGGAGAAGAAGAAGAAGCAGAAGAAGAAGGAGGACGACAAAGGAGTTATTGGCCTACGAAAGATTATGCCATAAACTGGGACTGAGTTCTCCTTCAAGCATAAGTTTAACAGGCGATCAGCGGGGCGTTGACTTCCCTTCAGTGCGACAAAGAGACGTTTCAAAAGTGTATAATATCTACTGGTTTCAAGTACCTTTTGCCTAGTATTCCAAAACAATACAGTAGATCTTGTAGACAACCCTTAGTTAGTGTAGCTTTGCGTAAATGTGCACACCAAGTTCTTGGTTGATGCAAAACCTGATTAATCGCTCTTGAGAAGGAGAAGTTGTGCGTGAAACCTTAACCAAATGTGGAAGAGGGTTCTTGCTGACTAGTTTTGAATCACTTAGGAGAGTTGTAGCAACTCCAAGGATTATATTTTACTGAGTCTCAATTGCTCACAGTCGGTGAAGTGAACGACCTATTACAACAGTTCTGCTTTCGCTTTTGGCTGAGTGATCTTAATTTTCATACTTCGTGTGTAGACAATCGCAATTTTAATTTGAGTGCAAATTAGAAAATTGGTGAGTGAAACATAGTTGTGAATCAACAGAAACACAACTTCCATTTCAGTTTAATGACTGGCAGTTAGGCAGCATTAATTACAATGTTAATGACAGTGATCATAAATTTTAAAAGTTTGGCAAATTTTGAAATGTAGAATCAAGAGGAAGGATATTAAGAAATGAAATAATCAATTAACCAGAAATGAGATCACAGCTTGCCCCATGAGAATTACTTCTGTGGGAGTTGTCCTAGCTGCTGCAGGAGTTGAAATATGAGAAAAAGAACAGTTTTTTAGCCACTGACATGTAGATTTCCATATGCAACAGATGTGTTGTTTGAGTAGTATCGGCCTGCCTTATCAACTTGCTTTGCAGGGCAGTCTACACATTAGTGGCGATATACGATTTTCCTACCCCCAATGTGTAGGGTGCCGTACACCACATGCACTTTGTGTTGGACTAGTATTCGCCTACTTCATCAACTTGTTTTGCTGGGGCCATACCTGCATATGAGCATGGCTGGGGAAGATTGAGATGGACAGAGGAGGGAATGAAGAGAGAGAAGGAGGCAGGAGGGGATCAATAAGGAGAGAGTGGCAGGAGGGAATAGAGTGGAGGTCAGCAGTTGGTAAACAAAGGGAGAAGGAAGAGGATGAGGAGGGGAGAGAGAGAAGCGTGGAACAGAGAGAGGGGTCAGGGGAGATGGATAGTGAGAGAAAGTGAAAGATGAGGTGGACAGGGCAATGGGAGAGAAGAGGATGGACAAAGAGAGAGAGAAGGGGGAGGGAGAGAGGAGGAGGATGAGATGCGCAGAGGGAGTGCAGAGGAGTATGAGATGGACAGAGAGAATGTGGAAGGTGATGAGTGAACAGAGAGAGAGAGTAATAGAGTAGATGGACAGAGAGATGGGGAGATGGTAGAGGCAGGCTGAAGGTGTAGAGGGATAGTGGACAGAAGGAAAAGGAATAGGGGGTTGGGAGATGGACAAAAATGGTTCAAATGGCTCTGAGCACTATGGGACTTATCAGCTATGGTCATCAGTCCCCTAGAACTTAGAACTACTTAAACCTAACTAATCTAAGGACAGCACACAACACCCAGTCATCACGAGGCAGAGAAAATCCCTGACCCCGCCGGGAATCGAACCCGGGAACCCGGGCGTGGGAAGCGAGAACGCTACCGCACGACCACGAGATGCGGAGGAGAGGGACAGACAGGTGGTAATGACGCGATAGACAAAGAAAGACGGGGAAGAGGGTATGGGCAGAGGGTGGGGAGGTAGGTATGGTCAGAGAGAGAAGCTGGAAGAGATAGACAAAGATATGAGGGAGGAGAAGATGGAGAGGTAGACAGAGTGGGGAGGAGGAGATTGAGAAATAGAAGTGGAAGGTTTAGACAGACAGACAGACGGGGGGGGGGTGAACAGGAAGAGAGGGGGAGGGACGAGGAGATGGGTGCAATTTATGTGTCGAATGTATACCTGAACGAAGCTGAGGGGGACAGGCCAGTGCGTCGATGAATATCTAAATCGCTACTGTGAAATAAATAAACTCAGTAACAGTTCCAGCAGTCATGTCGTTTGTGAGTGAAGGACTGTGGATGTAGGTAAAGATAAGAAACTTGTGATGAGTAAATGTAATGGTGATATGTATTCCATAATTCACAATTTAACCAACAAAGCTATAAACATTCACTACTGAGCTGTTGATGTACTTTTGAGTAAAATTTCCCTATTATTGCACGTCAAAATTGCCCATCTCAAATACAATACTACTTCCAGTTTTCGGTGCTGTAGAAACTAGGAAATGAGGAACTTCGTTAATGCTATGATCGCGGCAAGCGACATTTCAAATATAATCATAGGAGATAATTTTAGCAAGTTCATTTCAGTATATCTGCTCCCTTATTTACTTGAAGTACTGGTCAGGGACAACTACGACCAGTATTCGTTATTACATCTCACATGCCACATTCACTTGTGGAAATTTAATTACTGCCGCTCCTGCCAAAGGCTTTGGTATTCCAGCGCTCTAGATCACTCTGTTGAAATCAGCCTAGACGTTGTGAATGGTATCACAATCTTTTCAAAACTACAGTCATACGAAAAACAAAAATTGTTGAACTTAGTCATCTGAGAAGCTCAAATAACAAGTTTCTTCCATTTCAAGTTTTCATCCATATGTACAATGAAAGTTTCTGGAACCTTGTGCCATAGATGCTGATTCCGGTTCATTGGGCATAAATTAAGAATTGGAAGAGAAGGAGAAACCTGATGTTGAGAGGGATTTGAAGGACTGGTAAGGGGAGTCTATCACCGTTTTGTTAGAAAAAGGTGTAGAGACTGTGGACTGGAGTGTGTATAGTGGGTGTAATGGGTGTAAGTGCAGATATTTCTATTGGTGACTGAGGATAGTGTTCTGAACAACATTACATTACTATTTACTGCATTTGCAAGCAGATGATTGTAGCTATTACAAGTCGTATGTTTTTAGATTGGTTAGTACCCCCAAGTGCCTGTGCCAAGAGCAAACCATTAATACTGATTTCCCCCTGAGCGGCAAGTCAAGTGTTGAAGTGTGTACATGTGGACGCAAAACGGTTAGTCTATACCTACAGGCACAGTCAATTCAGTGCTGCACTTACAGCCATGCTGAAAACGTCAGGTCATAAAGATTGTGCCATGTTTGTGAGAAGAATGAGAAAAAACAACCAGCACAGTAATGTGTGTGTATATTAAGGTAGCAAATACCCGTTGCAAATATATACTGCTTGATTTCGACGCTATGTACCTGTACCCCGTACCGGTACATCAGACGAAAAACATTAGACTGAGATGTGGTACGGTCGAATTTTATTTTTTACCAGTAAAAATATTGTATTCAACTTTTAAAACATAGCGTTTTAAGATGCCTAAATTTCAAAAACAAACTCACTCCAGTGACGGTCACAGTATGAGAACCTTTCTCTTTTTACAAATCAAGAACTATATATATACGTTTTTCGCTGTACGTTTTGGTAATTGTATAGACTTTTTCACGTTATGAATGAATTTCTACTGGAAGGAAAGTGACTGACATAAAAAACCGGGTAAGTCATAATTACATTACTATTCTGTAATGAGCCATGTATTCCACGTGTGTGTTTTCCAGTTTTCTACGAAAGGAGAAACTGTACAAGTTGTACCAGGATGCACAGTCCACCTTTGTCTTCATAGAATTGCGTGTGGAGGCCCGACCGTGCCAGAGATTGTCAAAGAGAGATCAGACCTCTCCTCCCTGGCAGAGTCACTTACCGCTTCCAGGCAATAATAGTAACAATGTAACGGCCCGAACCTTGGTGGCTCCAGGAGGTTGACAAGGGAGGGGGGGGGGGGGGGAGGCATCGTGCGACCGTCACGAATTTCATTGCCGCCTTTCGCGTTTTCGGGGCGGCCAGGAGGACGCGGCAGCGGGAAATGAAGCCATTCCCATGCGGCTGCGTCCCGTGCTGGAACCGGTCATGGATGCAGCGTGTCATTGTGATGGCACCCCGCGCCACTTTGCTATGCCCTGGGCGCCTTCGCCTCCCATTAACAGATTTTATTCTGTCCATCGGCGCGGCGTGCCAACCGATTTTCCGGCCTAGTTCGTCTTCCCTATTGCATGAGACTGTAGGTCAGTTGTTAGCGTCGTTTCGCTGCTGGCGATGCTGGAGTAGGTCACCGGAAATCATATCCAGCTCTGTATCCGAGGTCACTAGCATACACTAGTCTCCAGCACAGACGATGCCTATTAGAGTCCTGGTGGTGGAAGAAAGTTTCATAAGCATGCAATGAAATTGGACACTGTCAATCTACCGCATGCCACATACTTTAAATACACTTTTTATTCACAAATGTCGTAAGCGCAATCGGTAGATATATTATAATATTAACTGGTACTAGATTTTTAGTTCTGATAATGAGTCATTAGGCTCGAAACCACGTGGTTCTGTGATATTTACCGAATTTGATCAAGATATTTAGGAATAAAAATTTATTTCATCGACGATAATTGGGCTGGTAAGGCTAGAAGCGGCTATGCAAAAGTCTCTGCTTGCGCAAATTCTGGATAAAATGTGACCCCCGCAGCACTGTCTCAAAGTGAAGGCACGCGATACTGCTGATTGTAGCTCTTCTGTCGAGCTGGAACGTTAACCTCGCCGGCCACCATGTACTCTTCCAGAGGACTGAGTATGAGCCAGCACCGAGTTTCACCAGACCCGATCCGTCATCATTCAGAACAAATAAGATGCACACAATACACACAACAACTTCCGTCACCTACAATCAACATATGCGCTATCTGATCAAAGTATCCCGACACCGCTATGTTGACCACTAGATGTCACGAAAGGCCGACCCACCTCCATATGAGGAGGAGGGAAATGTGTTGCCAGTATAGAAGATGTAACATCAGAAAGCGTCGGTCAGGAAATCTGTGTGACTTCGAACGTGGACTAGCCGTTGGATGTCATCTGACTAACAAATCACCGCGGATACTTCAACCCTTCTAAGGCTCGCCAAGTCGACTGTCGGTGATATGATTGTGAAGTGAAAACGCGAAGGGACAACCACAGATAAACCGTGAACAGACAGGTCTCGTATATTGATGGATAGGGACCGTCGAGCATTGTGGAAGGTGTTTTAAAAAAATCGTGTGAAATCAGCGGACGCAGTCACTCGTGGGATTCACAGCAGGCCAGCTAGCACTATACTGCGGTAGGGATTTAAAAAGAATGGGGTACAATGGCCCAACAGCGTGGTCAATGCTATGCGACGATTCAGGTGGTGTAAACGCTACTGGACAGTCGATCACTGGAAACCCGTGATCTGGAGTGATGAACCAGGGTGATGCACATAACCCAATGGAAATGTTTGGGTTTGGTGAACACTTGGAGAAAGTTACTTGCCATCATGTTTAGTGCCAACACTGTTATTCTTCATGGTTACTGTGTAGCGCCCTTATTGTGCTTAAGAAAACGCTAAACACAGAAGGATACGAATACATTTTATAGCATAGTGTGATGAGTATAGCACAGTAACAGTTCGGAGACGATGACTGTGTCAGCATGATACTGCACCTGTCATAAAGTAGTACCTCTGAGGCAGTGGTTTGCAGACAATAATCCTGAAACGAAGTGGCCTGTCCAGGGTCCCGAAGTGAGCTCATTGGAACACAGCTCACAGCTGGGATGAGTTACAACATCGACTTAACTGCCCCAGCAGTCAGTATCAGTTACTCATTTCGTTTCGGGTCTTGCCGAAGAACAGGCTACGATTTCCTCGCAAAGATTCGAACATTTAGTTGCAAGTGTCCCCAGTGGAGTTCAGGCCACTACAAAGACGAAGGATGGACACACCGCATACTAAAGTCCATTATGTCTCCAGATACTTTTGATGGATAGTGTACACTTAAGAGAGGACGCTCTCACACCGCAAGTAAAGGGGCTGTTGTGCGTGGTGAAATCTACGCCTCTGGAACTAAGTTAGCAATCAAATGAAGCTATATGGTTCTCGAGATCTTTTCACGTCTCAAACATCTATGATGTATGTATACACAGTGAAGCGACAAGTGATAATTTGTACCAAGTTTAGAATTCGAACCGGAGTCTCCTCCTCAGTAAGCAGGTCCGCTAACTACTATGCCACTCTGGCACAGTGGCTTTGCACAACTGCAAAGAAAGGACCACCCAAGCATATCTACCTTCCCAGTCCAAATTCCCGTTCACTCCACAGCCCACTTGGTACTCCCCTAAACTCGAAAAACATTGCAGAGTAGGACCTCAGCATCTAACGAAACGGGGGATCCTGCCTGAAACCCAGGCGTAGGAGCCTTAATCAAACGAAACTATATGGTTCCAGAGACCTGGATTAGTGATTAACGCATCTGAGCAGGAAACCCGGGTTTGAATCCCGGCCTTGGTACAAATTTTCATTTGTCCCTTCAGTATGCGTATATACATTATAGATATTTGAGACACGAATTGGTCTCTGGAACCTTATGGTTTCATTTGATTAAAGTACCTATGCCTGGGTTTCAATCAGGATCCTCCGTTTCATTCGATGCTGACAAGGGAACCTCCCCATCGCACCCCCCTCAGATTTAGTTATAAGTTGGCACAGTGGATAGGCCTTGAAAAACTGAACACAGATCAATTGAGAAAACAGGAAGAAGTTGTGTGGAACTGTGAAAAAATAAGCAAAATATACAATCTGAGTAGTTCATGGGAAGATATGCAACATCAATGAAATTAGGAACGTAAGAGCGTCGTGGTCTCGTGGTAATGTGTGCTGCTGCGGAATGAAAGGTCCCTGGTTCAAATCTTCCATCGAGTGAAAAATTTTAACTTTTTATTTTCAGTTTATGTGACAAACTCTTATGTTTTCATCACTTTTTTGGGAGTGGTTATCACATCCACAAGAAAACCTAAATCGGGCAAGGTAGAAGAATCTTTTTACCCATTCGCCAAGTGTACAAGTTAGGTGGGTCGACAACATATTCCTGTCATGTGACGCACATGCCGTCACCAGTGTCGTATAGAATATATCAGATGTGTTTTCCTGTGGAGGAATCGGTTGACCTATGACCTTGCGATCAAATGTTTTCGGTTCCCATTGGAGAGGCACGTCCTTTCGTCTACTAATCGCACGGTTTTGCGATGCGGTCGCAAAACACAGACACTAAACTTATTACAGTGAACAGAGACGTCAATGAACGAACGGACAGATAATAACTATGCAAAAATAAAGAAAGTAAAATTTTCACTCGAGAGAAGACTTGAACTAAGGACCTCTGATTCAGCAGCTGCTCACGCTACCACGGGACCACGGCGCTCCTGAGCTCATTTTCTCCATGATGTTGCCTATGTGGTCCATGGACTACTCAGTTTGTATATTTTGCTTATTTTTTTATAGTTTCAGACAACTTCTTCCTGTTTTCTCAATTGATCTGTGTTCAGTTTATCAAGGCCTATCCACTGTGCCAACTTATAACTAAATCTGAGGGGGGTGCGATGGGGAGGTTCCCTTGTGAGGTGCTATTCCAATACAACTAGAGAGACTCTGCAATGCTATTCGAGTTTGCTAGGAATATCAAGAGTTCTGGGAATTTTGACTTGGGAGGGAGATGTGGCTGGGTAGTCCCCACAGTTGTGTAAAGCCAATATGTCAGGATGGCATAGCGGTTAGCGTATCTGCCAAGTGGCTTCGAATCGAGGGCCTTTTCATTTGTCGCTTCAGTCCGCACTTAGACACCAGTTAGCAGTGTCATACGATTTCACATCACTTCTACCAGATATGACGTCAAAACAAAAAATTAAAATTAACAGAGAAATATTTATTCTTATAACTGTGTAGCCAGATGTGAGCGGTACAGCTATTCTGAGGGTGATACTAGTTTCGACAACGAACAAGGTGAGGAAGAAAGTGGCAGAGCAGTTCACCATTACCGGAAACGGCAAAAGGACAAATAAAGGGTCCCAGCCATCACAAGACTGTTGGAACACAGCGAGCTTGCGAAAATAGCCGTCTGTATTTGTTTCGCTGTGGGAATGTCATGATACAAAGGCGCTGAAATATCTTCCTGTCAGTCGTTAAACGGCCTCGTTACTAGTATAGCTAAGCACAGAGTTAATCTGGCACTTATAACAGATTCTTGAATATTGTTAAAACGGTGTTTTGAATATGGCCTCTCCCATATTCAAATCCACTGTCTTAACCAGCGTGTGATATCGATCGGTTTCCTCACTGTTTAATATAATTGCCTGTGCACGTTGTTGTATTTTACACGGCAATTGCCTAATGATAATATCTGAGTAGAGGTTCCACGCTCTTTAACGACGCTCCCTGCTTTAGAGCATTTTCCACGCATTGGTGGAATGTTCTTTGCTCGCAGCTACGGTCTTTAGTTGTACAAGGAAAAGACATTGCATCACCTAACTCCCGCATGTATTTTCAAACCAAACCTGTTTCAAAGCATTTTTGAATCATATTCAATGAAATAAATTCCTCTGTAACTAAATTAGTAGCCTAAACAAGCCGAGTGTTACGAATATTCAGTCGACAGGTACAGAAGGTATGGGGTCTTATAGTACGATTCACTTCAGAATTTTGTGACTGATTATTAGAAATTTTTCATACTACTACATGGAAGGTATCCATTTCTTAAGATTCATTTTATTTCTATGCTTCTCTATGAGAATGCTTTCTCCCGCTCCGTGTGTCTTCGCAGAGAAGAAATCAGGCTACAGTATTCTGAAACATAGCTTCATGTGGAAGCTGGATCTCTATGGTGGAATGTCAGTTTGTTATATGAATGACTATATTTTCTTCATAAAATCGCGCTGAAGATTTGTGAGAGTCTATCAGAAATATGTCTTCTCCAGAAGTACGTTTCCTCTCGCCCCGATGAGCAAGTGATGATGGTAGTATGTAGCATTCTGTGTGTCCATAACGCCCTCCCTCGCCCCCCCCCTTTCTCTCTCCCTCTCTCCCTCTCTCTCTGTCTCTCCCTCTCTCCCTCTCTCCCTCTCTCCATCTCCAGCTTCATTCATACTTCTTTCGTGATGCTTATCTGAAATTTTAAACGGTTTCTTGATATATTTCCAGTTCCTTGTCAAACCAGTAACACGCATTTCCACACTGGTCTACAAACATCTTTTCACTTTAATCCTGAACTGCAGTAAATTTGATTACATTTCTATATTTATTATTACATTTTAATTTGCTTATCAACTCGGTTTTAGTTCTTATTATTTACAACATTTTAATAACTTCTCTATATATTTACCGTTTGTAATTCCAATATTTCATTTTAATCCGTGCTTACTCTCCTAAGACTCTGATCAGGAACTGAATGCCACCACTACTTCCACTGAAATCCCAGTGATGGAGAGTATGGGACAGTCGACAGAGTGGATTTTTCGCAGTAGACACAGTGGATCCGTCGCTCTTCCTCACCTGTGGACACAAAAAAGAGAGAGTCAGTTCCGTGTTGATCACATATCAATAAGCATTCAGAATTTGATACATCAGATATGAACTGCAACATTCAAATTTGGGTCCTTTGTTGTTTCCGATAGTAAAACTAATTTTCCCCGAGCATTGTCAGACGACTCAAATTTTGTTCCTTGCGCAGGCGACAACAACATAAGAATAAAATATGAGTACGAGTCCAATTAACACACACGGGGACGCTCTGCTAAGAGTATTCGGCATATTTTCCCTGGTGTTTCACAGGTTTCGTTTTCGCAATGTATATATGCAGCGGACCCGAAAAAATACTGCTCATTACATGTTTCGTGCAACACCTAATGTCAATGGAAAGGGTCGGTTTGTTTGCAATTACAAAGAAAATGCTTTTTAAACCGGGATGTTTCGTGTCTATTCGTTAGAGTCGTCGGAAATTAGTGTAGTGCGATATTCGGTTGAGAGATGTCTCAACAGTGACAGAAAAACACGAAGAATAACCAGCAGTCCAACAGCGACTGAGCAGCGCTGCTGCATGGCGGTAGTAGTCAGCGCGGTCCATGGCGGCACAAAGAAGGCGTGGCGAACAGAGATTTTACTGCGTTTCATTGCCCCTTTTAATAAAAATCTAGAAACAAAATATCGAACTGGTCTAATATGTGACAGTTCTATGGAAAAGGGATGTAAAATTTCGCTTTACAACAAATCAACGCTTTTCGTTGAAATAGGGCGTTGCATGAAAGACATGCTAAGCATATATGCTTGGACCGACTCAATCTGCGCGTTGTGAAAACGAAACTGAAAATACCTGCCCAAATACCAGAGAAACTGCCCCTGACGGCTCTTAGGAGAGACACCCGGTTTATCCGAGAACACTAAAAATCTGTTCATGGAAAATGTTTTATCATTACATACAGGTCACTACTTCCTGTAGAACCCACAGTCTATAAAAATAGTCGACTCTATCGATGAAATATAAGAACCAGAACGTGTTGAAATATTAGGATTACAGATAAATTAAAACTTCAGTTGAAACATCAGTACCCAAGGATTAATTAAGCGCCTTAGTTCAGCTACATCTGCATGATCGCTGCTACAGTGCTTTTAAAAATGGAGCAACTAGTTATTTCTGCATGTTTCCATTCACAAATGAATTGGAAAACAGTATTTGGCGGGTAACTGACAGTGATAGTATATTACTCTCAGACTACAGAAATGTGGAGTATGAATTACATATGGTGTTTATGCTAGAACACCCTGCAGTAAAAAAAAACTTTTCCGTAATACATACATTAATTAATGTTCTTAGGCGCTAATGATACTTCTATTTTCCTAGAAAGCAGGGTAAAAGTTGAACGTAATACTAGGAACAAGAATAAGAGCGACAAAGACTTAAGGAAATCAGTCCGGAAAGAACCAGCCAGAGCATATTAGCTGTCTTATGATTAATATTCTAGGGTTTTAAGAGTGAACTAACTTTATTGGCTCACTCCTACTACACCGAAGATGATATTCACATAAATTCCTAAAATTAATATTTTCGATTATATTGCAGTTCACATAAACTCTGTATCACTACAGTATTTTATAATATTTAGCCATGACAGCTTGCTTTGTAACTGTTGACTCGCCCTGGGCAATGTTCTCGATTCATCTACTGCTTGTGAAAAACTTTTGTATCGATTGTCCCTTCTCCTTATCAGTGTTTTCCACATATTCCTTTCCTCTCCGATTCTGCGTAGAACCTCCTCATTTCTTACCTTATCAGTCCACCTAATTTTCAACATTCGTCTATAGCACCACATCCCAAATGCTTCGATTCTCTTCTGTTCCGGTTTTCCCACAGTCCATATTTCACTACCATAAAATGCTGTACTCCAGACGTACATCGTCAGAAATTTCTTCCTCAAATTAAGGCCGGTATTTGATATTAGTTGACTTCTCTTGGCCAGAAATGCCTTTTTTGCCATAGCGAGTCTGCTATTGATATCCTCCTTGCTCCGTCCGTCATTGGTTATTTTACTGCCTAGGTAGCAGAATTCCTTAACTTCATTGACTTCGTGACCATCAATCCTGATGTTAAGTTTCTCGCTGTTCTCATTTCTACTACTTCTCATTACCTTCGTCTTTCTCCGATTTACTCTCAAACCATACTGTGTACTCAAAAAATGGTTCAAATGGCTCTGAGCACTATGGGACTCAACTGCTGAGGTCATTAGTCCCCCAGAACTTAGAACTAGTTAAACCTAACTAACCTAAGGACATCACAAACACCCATGCCCGAGGCAGGATTCGAACCTGCGACCGTAGCGGTCTTGCGGTTCCAGGCTGCAGCGCCTTTAACCGCACGGCCACTTCGGCCGGCAACTGTGTACTCATTAGACTGTTCATTCCGTTCAGCTAATCATTTATTTTTTCTTCACTTTCACTCAGGATAGCAACGTCATCAGCGAATCGTATCATTGATATCCTTTCTCCTTGTAATTTAATTCCACTCCTGAAACTTTCTTTTATTTCCGTCATTGCTTCCTCGATGTACAGATTGAAGAGTAGGGGCGAAAGGCTACAGCCTTGTCTTACACCCTTTTTAATACGAGCACTTCGTTCTGGATCGTCCACTCTTATTATTCCCTCTTGGTTGTTGTACATGTTGTATATGACCCGTCTCTCCCTATAGCTTACCCCTACGTTTTTCAGAATCTCGAACAGCTTGCACCATTTTATACTGTCTAACGCTTTTTCCAGGTCGACAAATCCTATGAAAGTGTCCTGATTATTCTTTAGCCTTGTTTCCATTATTAGCCGTAGCGTCAGAATTGCCTCTCTCGTCCCTTTACTTTTCCAAAAGCCAAACTGATCGTCACCTAGCCCATTCTCAATTTTCTTTTCCATTCTTCTGTATATTATTCTTGTAAGCAAATTGGATGCATGAGCTGTTAAGCTGATTGTGCGATAATTCTCGCACTTGTCAGCTATTGCCGTCTTCGGAATTGTGTGGATGATGCTTTTCCGAAAGTCAGATGGTATGTCGCCAGACTCATATATCCTACACACCAACGTGAATAGCCGTTTTGTTGCCACTTCCCCCAATGATTTTAGAAATTCTGAAGGAATGTTATCTATCCCTTCTGCCTTATTTGACCGTAAGTCCTCCAAAGCTCTTCTAAATTCCGATTCTAATACTGGATCCCCTATCTATTCTAAATCGACTCCTGTTTCTTCTTCTATCACATCAGACAAATCTTCACCCTCATAGAGGCTTTCAATGGATTCTTTCCACCTATCTGCTCTCTCCTCTGCATTTAACAGTGGAATTCCCGTTGCACTCTCAATGTTACCACCGTTTCTTTTAATGTCACCAAAGGTTGTTTTGACTTTTCTGTATGCTGAGTCTGTCCTTCCGACAATCATATCATTTTCGATGTCTTCACATTTTTCCTGCAGCCATTTCGTCTTAGCTTCCCTGCACTTCCTATTTATTTCATTCCTCAGCGACTTGTATTTCTGTATTCCTGATTTTCCCGGAACATGTTTGTACTTCCTCCTTTCATCAATCAGCTGAAGTATTTCTTCTGTTACCCATGGTTTCTTCGCAGCTACCTTCTTTGTACCTATGTTTTCCTTCCCAACTTCTGTGATGGCCCTTTTTAGAGACGTCCATTCCTCTTCAACTGTACTGCCTACTGCACTATTCCTTATTGCTGTATCTATAGCGTTAGAGAACTTCAAACGTATCTCGTCATTCCTTAGTATTTCCGTATCCCACTTCTTTGCGTATTGATTCTTCCTGACTAATGTCTTGAACTTCAGACTACTCTTCATCACTATTATATTGTGATCTGCTCCTGGGTACGCCTTACAATCCAGTATCTGATTGACCAAGATGTAATCTAATTGAAATCTTCCCGTATCTCCTGGCCTTTTCCTAGTATACCTCCTCCTCTTTTGAATCTTGAACAGGGTATTCGCTATTACTAGCTGAAACTTGTTACAGAACTCAATTAGTCTTTCTCCTCTTTCATTCCTTGTCCCAAGCCCATATTCTCCTGTAACCTTTTCTTCTACTCCTTCCCCTACAACTGCATTCCAGTCGCCCATGACTATTAGATTTTCGTCCCCCTTTACTTACTGCATTACCCTTTCAATATCCTCATACACTTTCTCTATCTGTTCATCTTCAGCTTGCGACGTCGGCTTGTATACCTGAACTATCGTTGTCGGAGTTGGTCTGCTGTCGATTCTGATTAGAACAACCTGGTCACTGAACTGTTCACAGTAACACACCCCCTGCCCTACCTTCCTATTCATAACGAATCCTACACCTGTTATACCATTTTCTGCTGCTGTTGATATTACCCGATACTCATCTGACCAGAAATCCTTGTCTTCCTTCCACTTCACTTCACTGACCCCTACTATATTTAGATTGAGCCTTTGCATTTCCCTTTTCAGATTTTATAGTTTTCCTACCACGTTCAAGCTTCTGACATTCCACGCCCCGACTCGTAGAACGTTATCCTTTCGTCGATTATTCAATCTTTTTCTCATGGTAACCTCCCCCTTGGCAGTCCCCTCCCGGAGATCCGAATGGGGGACTATTCCGGAATCTTTTGCCAATGGAGAGATCATCACGACACTTCTTCAATTACAGGCCACATGTCCTGTGGATACACGTTACGGGTCTTTAATACAGTGGTTTCCATTGCCTTCTGCATCCTCATGTCGTTGATCATTGCTGATTCTTCCGCCTTTAGGGGCAATTTCCCACCCCTAGGACAAGATAGTGCCCTGAATCTCAATCCGCTCCTCCGCCCTCTTTGACAATGCCGTTGGCAGAATGAGGCTGACTTCTTTGACAATGCCGTTGGCAGAATGAGGCTGACTTCTTATGCCGGAAGTCTTTGGCCGCCAATGCTGATTATTTATCAAAATTTAGGCAGTGGCGGGGATCGAACCCGGGACCGAAGACGTTTTGATTATGAATGAAAGACGCTACCCTTTTTTTTTTTTGTAATCTCATTTTTTGTTCGTTATCGTTCGTTTCAATTGTTCGTGGCGGACGTCACTTGACGCCCGTTGAAGTTCGTTATTGATCCATTCACTCAGTTTTTTATTACAGGGGGCAGCTAACCCTCTGACCGAGCACGCTGAGCTACCGTGCCGGCAAACCCCTAGACCACGCGTACACGA
Source organism: Schistocerca nitens (assembly GCF_023898315.1). Lineage (NCBI taxonomy): Eukaryota > Metazoa > Arthropoda > Insecta > Orthoptera > Acrididae > Schistocerca > Schistocerca nitens. The sequence continues at coordinate 205,393,322 of NC_064619.1, forward strand.
TGTAGTAAGTTTACTACTGGCCGTTGCTGGTGGCTGGATAACACCGTGGCTTCCGATCATTAGTGTCTTTTCCAGTAGTTTTCTTAATTTTTATTCATTTATTTTTGTTTTTTAAATGTTTTATGAGCCTAAATGACTAATTAGGAAAGTAAATAGCACGTCAGGTCGAGGATGAAAGATTTAACTTCACAAATTTCGTACCGCGAATGATAATAATTTAATTGTATTGCGTTTTAAACGTTCACCCTTGACTTCTGCGCGCGTTCCAGGGACCCGCCCGGTTTTAGTTCAATACCGCTCGTCCAAAAATTTTTCTGGTGTATAAACGACGTCTGCGCACTAGCTACATCGGCCGCATCAAGTAACAACTGTGCGTTCGACCGGCCAGTTGTGAGCAGGCAGTGGTAAGTACTGGACTGCGCCCGGAATGTTTCACGTTATTCTGTTGCAAATCGCAGTGGAGCAATATCTCTGAATCAAGTGGTTATGACTCCTGAATGTTCTGAGGGAGAGAAAAGTGTGTGCAACGTCCTTGACTACTACACTACTGGCCATTGAAATTGCTACACCAAGAAGAATTGCATATGATAAACGGGTATTCATTGGACAGATATATTATACTGGAACTGACAAGTGATTACATTTTCACGCAATTTGACTGCATAGACCCCGAGAAATCAGTACCCAGAACAACCACCTCTGGCCATTATAACGGCCTTGATACGCCTGGACATTGGGTCAGACAGAGCTTGGATGGCATGTACAGGTACAGCTACCCACGCAGGTTCAACACGATACCACAGTTGATCAAGAGTAGTGACGCGTATTGTGACGAGCCAGTTGCTCGGCCACCATAGACCAGACGTTTTCAATTGGTGAGAGATCTGGAGAATGTGCTGGCCAGGGCAGCAGTCGAACATTTTCTGTATCCAGAAAGGCCCGTACAGGACCTGCAACATGCGGTCGTGCATTATCCTGCTGAAATGTAGGGTTTCGCAGGGATCGAATGAAGGGTAGAGCCACGGGTCGTAACACATCTGAAATGTAACGTCCACTGTTCAAAGTGCCGTCAATGCAAACAAGAGGTGACCGAGAGGTGTAACCAATGGCACCCCAGACCATCACGCCGGGTGATACGCCAGATGGCGATGACGAATACACGCTTCAAGTGTGCGTTCACGGCGATATCGCCAAACACAGATCCGTCAATCATGATGCTGTAAACAGAACCTGGAATCATTCGAAAAAATGACGTTTTGCCATTCGTGCACCCAGGTTCGTCGTTGATTACACCTTCACAGGCGCTCCTGTCTGTGATGCAGCGTCAAGGGTAACCGCAGCCATGGTCTCCGAGCTGGTAGTCCATGTTGCTGCAAACGACGTCGAACTGTTCGTGCAGATGGTTGTTGTCTTGCAAACTTCCCCATCTGTTGACTCAGGGATCGAGACGTGGCTGCACGATTCGTTACAGCCAAGCGGATAAGATGCCTGTCATCTCGACTGCTAGTGATACGAGGCCGTTGGGATCCAACACGGCGTTCCGTATTACTCTCCTGAACCCACCGATTCTATATCCTGCTAAAAGTAATTGGATCTCGACCAATGCGAGCAGCAATGTCGTGATATGATCAACCACAATCGCGACAGGCTACAATCCGACCTTTATCAAAGTCGGAAACGTGATGGTACGCATTTCTCCTCCTTACACGAAGCATCACAATAACGTTTCACCAGGCAACGCCGGTGAACTGCTGTTGGTGTATGAGAAATCGGTTGGAAACTTTCCTCATGTCAGCACGTTGTAGGTGTCGCCACGGGCGCCAACCTTGTGTGAATGCTCTGAAAATTTCACGTCATCTTCGTGGTGCAGGAATTTTAATGGCCAGTAGTGTATGACAGAACGACAGGCTGCGTTCGTTGTGCTCGGGAGTGGGTAGGAGGGTGGGTGGACTACAGACTGTGTGTAACGCCTGAAGCAGTAAAACCACCATATATTTTTCATTAATCAAGTCTCGAATCATTTTCGACTGACGGGTGCATGGGGGAGGATACTAGCGCTCTACAACATTTTAGGGTTTCTTTCTGTTCCTCTCATATACTAAGGATGGGGAGAGTTGTTACTTCAATGGCCTCCAGCTTCATATAATTTTGCCTTCACTAACCGCATTTGTAGGGGATGAATATAAACAAACCATTTCTTCATTTAATATTTATTCATGAAACGGTGTAAGTAAGCTCTCGTATGACAATTTGCTTCTACTGAAGATAGACCATGCGTAACGCCATTCTTTGTACAGGTTGAAAATTATTTAAATCAACAAACTATTGATGTTGCACGTGACACCAAAACAAATGCTTTTCTCTAACGTCATAATTTCCTAGGAGCCCCTTAGAGGGCGTATTGCTCGTCAGTTTTAATAATTGGTTTATTGCTCTAATGGTTCCTGTTGCACAGGTAGAGGGCCTGCTTCGCTACTCAGCTGTATTAGCTTTTTTACATTAACGTTCAGTTGTCCATCTTGACCAAGCGCAGTACTTATTTACTAATTGAGCCTTATACTTGGAGTGAGTACACTGACGTGTTCGGTGTTATATATAGGGATAGGGTCTTCTGCATCAGTTCACATGTTTCGTGTACGTTTAATCCGCCTGCCACATTTAATCAAGTGCAGCTCCACGTGAAAAACTCACCAGAGACTACCAGAATTGGTGGATAACGTGCCACTCACTACAAGACAGCGCATTTGGTTCCAGCATGATGGGGAGCCAGCACGTTTCAGTCATCCTACGTGTCGATTCTTTAACCGACAATTTCCAGAAGAATGGTCTGCCAGAGGTCGTCCTGTACCAACGCCTATTCTGGACTTTTTTGGTGTGGAGAGAGAGGCGCAACCTCGTTTACAGTATCGCTGTCCAGTCACAAGAGAATCTGTTTGCCCGGTTAGTAGCAGCAGCAGGAGGGTTTAATGACACTCCTGCAGACTTTGACCGTGTTAGGCAAAATATATCTCGCCGGTGTAACTTTCGTTTACAAGTCAGTGGAGGTATTTTTGAATCTCCGTTGTAATTGAAGTAACTGTGTTAAGGGTGTTGTCTCTTGGTAAAAAAAAAACAAAAATTGATTGTGTTCTTTTTTGTCTGCTGTTACCAAGATTTGAGGTCCTCATTAAATGGTTCCTGACAGGAAAATCCCTAACAGGAAGACTCATTAGAAAAAGTACTTTCAGTGCCCCATTCAACGTCCCAGAGTCTGTTGGTTTAATTAATTTTCACCCAGAGAAAATTCCTTGTACAGGTTTAAAAAATTCTCACTGGGAAAGATGATATAGAAGAAAAATATCTGTTTTTATGCCCCGTGCAATCTCCCAGAATTCGTCAGTTTAAATAATTTTCACCTTTCATATTTGGTGATCCAGAAGACCAGTAACTTTTGAAAACGCACTAATTCATGTAATGATGTTGCCAGAGATGAAAAAGTTGACACACATACTGAAATGACATTGTGTTTTATTGAAACCAAAAACTAGTTCAAAAACTGGCAAAAGATGGCACTGGACAGTAACACGTCAGTGACACCGAATGCGTATCGTGTATAAAATGAGCTGCAGTGCGAGAGGATCAGAGCATCTCTAGCCTGGCTGATAAACACCTACTGGAAGGCACAAATTTTATTCAGGATGGCGCTACACCCAATTTTGCTACAAGTGTGAAGGATCTCTTGGACACATCGTTTGGTGAGGATCGCATGTGGCGCCGCTACGTCCATCAGGTTTGGCGTCCTAGGTCCTCACACCTCAGTCTGCGTGATTACCGCGATCGTCCGGCCTCATCAAGGATGCTGAAATACGACATCCGACAGCAACTTCTCACCATACCTACTGATGTGCTGTTCAGTGCTGTTCACAACATTGTCCCTTGACTGCAGGTATTGTTGATGAATATGGGGGCGACATGTTGAGCATTTGTCATAAAGAAAGTAATATTTGCTAAAAATTAATTGATATGATAATTATTGCTTTTGTATCACATGAAGCGCCATCTGTTGGCTTTTTGTGCAGTTTTTTGGTTTCAATATAACTCCATCTCATTTCAAACATGTATATCAATTTTTACCTCGCTATCTACTTTATCCCATGAAGCACAGGACTTTCAAATGTTAATGGGCTTTTGTGTCACCCTGTATGTTCAATATCCCCCGTTAGTCTAATCTGATATGGCCCTCACGTAGTTTAGCAATATTTTAAAATGACATGCACATTTGTAAGCCGTATCCTTCGTAGACTGGCTGCATGTTTCCAGTATCTGCCAATGAACTGAAGTCTGTCGGCTCCATTACTAATCACTGAGCCACTGTTATCATACCAATTGATGCATGTACAAAGTATTCCAACCAGGTATTTGCGTCAGTGAACAAATTATAATTTTGATTCATTAATATTGTAATCACAGGATTTCGTTTTGCGAGGTGCATAGTACTTAGTTTCTGTACATCTACATCCATACTCCGGAAGCCACGTGATGGTGTGTGGCGGAGGGCACTTTGAGTACCTCTGTAGGTTCTCCCTTCTATTCTAGTCTCGTATTGTCCGTGGAAAGAATGATTGTCGGTATGCCTCTGTGTGGGCTCTAATCTCTCTGATTTTATCCTCATGGTCTCTTCGCGAGACATAGGTAGGAGGGAACAATATACTGCTTGACTCCTCGATGAAGGGATGTTCTCTAAACTTCAACAAAAGCCCGTACTGAGCGTCTCTCCTGCAGAGTCTCCCACTGGAGTTTATCTATCATCTCCGTAGCGCTTTCGCGATTACTAAATGATCTTGTAACGAAGCGCGCTGCTGTCCGTTGGATCTTCTCTATCTCTTCTGTCAAAATTATCTGGTACGGATCCCATACCGGTGAGCAGTATTCAAGCAATGGGCGAACAAGTCTACTGTAACCTACTTCCATTGTTTTCGGATTGCATTTCCTTAGGATTCTTCCAATGAATCTCAGTCTGGCATGTGCTTTACCGACGATTAATTTTATATGGTCATTCCATTTTAGATCACTCCTAATGCCTACTCCCATATAATTTATGGAATTAATTGCTTCTAATTGCTGACGTGCTATATTGTAGCTAAATGATAAAGGATATTTCTTTCTATGTATTCGCAGCACATTACACTTGTCTACATTGAGATTCAATTGCCATTCCCTGCACCATGCGTCAATTCGCTGCAGATTGTCCTGCATTTCAGTACAATTTTCCATTGTTACAACCTCTCGATATACTACAGCATCATCCGCAAAAAGCCTCAGTGAACTTCCCATGTTATCCACAAGATCATTCGATCATTCCACAAGATCATTTCTGTTTGTTGTGAATAGCAACGGTCCTACTGCACTCCCCTGCGGCACACCTGCAATCACTCTTACTTCGGAAGACTTCTCTCCAAGACGAAAGATGTTTAAAACAAGTTGCTACGTTTAAAACAAGTAGCCCACCTTTGAAATACTGAATGTTTATGGAGCTTCTTTCAGACAGTACTGTACTGCATTATCTACGAAAACAATGCGGTTGGTATTAATAGTGCCTACTGGACCATAATATGCAATACGAACAACGAGGGTCCAACACACTTCCCTGTCTCACGCGTGAAGCTATTTCTACTTCTGCCGATGATTCTCCATTCGAGGTAATATGTCCATCAAGAAATCCAATCACAAATTCTGTTTTATAGCCCTTACACTCCTTTTGTTACTAAACCTTTGTGTGATGCAGAGTCAAATGCTTTTCGAAAGTCGAGAAATACTACATTTCATTGATTCATGGGTTTGATTACCGTAACGGGAAAGGCAAAGTAATGATAACAATTTGTTCCAGCATTGGGACTCTTTATTGACTTCTACCATGTCGAATGCCATTACCGTCACGTGCGATGGCAACCTCGGACACGACGTAGAGTCGTGACTCATTTAAGAATGTTTATTAGCAGATTTATAACTGTAAACTGGTCGAGCCGTACAGGTTCCACGGCCGCCGTATGTGTGTGGAAGGCGTCGATCGGCGATGCGCCGCGCGGCGCTGCGCTCTGAGGTAGCAGGCCCACGCCCCCACATTACCATTACACGGCGACTGCAGCGCCACACTCATTACCGGCGGCAGTTAGGCGAGTCACGCGATCCGCTCCGGCCACAAAGCAGCGCCCTCCGATCGCCCTCTCTGGACCGCCGGTCGCTGCACGCGCTGTACTTCAGTCTCGCCTTCTGCCAATAAGAAGTGTTCGCAGCCGGAACCGGTAAAGGACTCCCTCGCGTTACTAAGTCTACACTCCACAAGCCACCTTGCGGTGTGTTGCAGAGAGTACTTTGTGTGTCACTCGCTTCCCCACTAGCAGCACCTGTCTGCTACGAACACCATGCCAAATATCGCAGTAGCATCGCAGGTACCGTCAACCCGCAAAAATGTTTTAAATCGTTTTTAGCGTCCCGTGCTTTAGTGTGTAAGAAAGAAATCATTGTAAGATCGCTTGGTTGTCTGTCTGTCTCTCTGCCTGTCCGACTGCTAAACCCTTTTCCTCAAGAACGTATTGACATATCATGTTCAAATCGATGTTACATATTAAGGTCTACGGTCCTTTTTAAGCTTCGAAGTGAAAACAACCAAATGGCTGTGTATGTAAGGATAATTGATCATTTTATTTCACATATTCTGTTATCAAATGTACAGCTCAGCTTTAGAAGTGATTTAACAACTGAAAATTCTATATTCTCTTTTCTCTGTGCGGTTCTGGATGGATTAAACTAAAGCTCTGGAAGGCTAGGCATCTATTTTGATTTAACTAAGGTGTTTGATTGTGCCGATGAGAAAATATTGCTTCAGCAGTTGCACCATTGTGGCATACGGGTAATAGCTCGCAATTGATTCACCTCTTACTTCAACAACAGACAGCAGAAGCTCATTATTCACATGGCTGTGATGTGGGGTCTGGGTGCGGCGCGGTCGAATGTGGGGTGCCCCAGGGATCAGTGCTGGGGCCACTCCAGTTCCTTATTTGCATAAATGATATGCCCTTTAGTATTACAGGTAATACTAAAATATTTCTCTTTTCTAATGACACTAGCTTGACAGTAAGGATGTTGTGCCGAGCATTGGCTTCTTTTCTGACGTAAGTTCGTGGTTTGTACAAAAAAAGAAAAAAAAAACTAACGCTTAATCGCTTAATCACAGCAGGACTCAGTTTTTACAGTTTTTAACACACAATTCAACAAAACCAGAAGTTTTAATCTCACAGAATGGAAATATGATTACTGGAACTGAACAGTTCAAATTTATAGGTGTTCAGATAGTAAACTGTCTCGTGGAAAGCTCACGCTCAGGATCTTGTTCAGAGACTTACTGGTGCAATTTTTAATATTCGAACGGTATCTGAAGTAAGTGATAGTTCGACCCGAAAATAGTCTATTTTGCTTATTTTCATTCGCTTATGTCGTATGGTACTATATACTGGGGTAACTCTTCCAATTCTCAAAGGATATTTTTGGCTAAGAAACGGGCAGATCGGGCAATAAGTGGTGTACGTTCGCGAAACACTTGTCGACGCCTGTTCACTAGGCTGGGTATTCTGACATTGGCCTCTCAATATATATATATATATATATATATATATATATTTCTGTTGTTTCTTGTTAACAGTATCAGCTTATTCCCAATAAATTTGCAGCATTCACTGAGTTAATACCAGGCAGAAATCCGATATGTCTTTGGATCGAACTCTCTTGAAATTTGTGCAGAAAGGTGTGCAGTATACTGCTGTATCCATTTTCAATAAGGTAGACAAGAATTCAAAGATCTTAGCAGTAATCCACACACTTTGAAATCGAAATTGAAGAGTTTCGTCGTCGGTCACTCCCTCTATTCCGTCGAAGAGTTCCTTGAAAAATTAAATTGATTCTTGTTTGACTTCATAAACATTTTATTTTATATATTATTACTTTTATGTTGTAATTTCTTGTACTGACATGGTCCATGACCAAGGAGATTTGCTCCTCAATTTGGTTCTACGCAATTCGACTGTGAAAGAAAACAAAAATAAAAGATACTGCTATTTATGTCATATTTTGATCCTCGAAAACTCACTCATCAAAGCCTGGCCGCGTGAGATTAGCCCAGCGGTCTATGGCGCTGCAGTCATGTACTGTGCGGCTGATCCCGGCGGAGGTTCGAGTCCTCCCTCGGGCATGGGTGTGTGTGTTCGTCCTTAGGATAATTTAGGTTAAGTAGTGTATAAGCTTAGGGACTGATGATCTTAGCATTTAAGTCCCATAAGTTTTCACACACATTTGAACATTTGAACATCATCAATGCCTGTATGGTGCTTCCTATTGACCTAAAATCATGACATTTGAGAAGAAGTAGCGTTTCACCGTAAAAGTAAAGGGAAAAATCTGAAGTGGTTAATTTGATATTATATAAAACAAACAAAATTTTGCCATCTGTTATCCGTCTGTCTGTCCGTCCGTTTGTTAACAACCTTTTTCTCTAGAACGGTTTGGTGTACAACGTCCAAATTTAAGTCACGTGCTAAGAAATACGATCGCTTGGCGATGTAAGGAATGTTAACCTTCTAAGCCTGTTGCTTAAAAAGATAATGTCATTTATAACACGTATCTGAGTACTCGAAATCTATATGGCGACTCTCTTTGACCTAAACTCATGAATTTTGACAAGAAGCAAGGCTTAACAATACAAGTAAAGGATAAAAAATCCGCAAATCGTCAATTTGTAGTTATATCACAAAAAAATATTTCTTTTTTCATTTCTTGTCCGACTTCAAACTTGAAACTGAAACGTTCTTGAAAATCTTGGAATCTCTGGACCGATGTCTTGGCAGTATCAGCGTCGATAAACGTAGAAATCCTTATTATCGTCGATTCCCGCAATGGGTAAACTGCCTATGTAAGTTCGTACGAAACCCAAAGTACGCGAGTACTGCTCGCACCTGGCAAAGTTTTTACTCATGAAATTCATCGACATGTTTAACGCTTAACTTCTGCTACCAACGCAATAGTTGATCTACTATTGACACATTCGTTTTGTTTTGTTACAGGACAAATGAAGCAGGCTCATGTATTCTTCGATGTCACTGCTGATTGCGTACTTTCTTACAAGATTTGGGATTTCATTCTACCTCGTGGCACATATGTGGGGCAATATTCAGAATTATTGTTATATTAACCTTCGTATTTCTCACTATTCCATCTATATTGTTATGGACTTGTTGATGATCTGGAATATGTTAGCTCCTCATTCATCCAGCTTGTATTAGACAGTACAACGAATTAAAAATGTGTAACGTGTAAAACCAAAATAATCTTTTTAAAGGTACAACTAAGTATAGAAATTGTAAAGTAAAATCTTTCACAAATTAGTTTCAATATCAATTTAAAGCGATTATGAACGTTTTCACTTTCCCTTTTAGGCGCTGGAATAAATTAATTCTTGCGAGAACCCTAGTAACACTCGAAGGCTGTTGAGACGAAATGTCGCAGAAAGCTGGTCAAGTGGTGTTCTTACTTGATGGCAAAGCCCCATCTCATTCTGCACAACACGGATCACTTATGCTATTCTTTGGGCTATCAAATTTCGTCTTACTTCTTGTATAGAGCTCAGACACTTTTTCTTTCCTTTGCTGAAAAAAGTTGTGCGTGTCAAGAATTGCAGAGTGATGAAGAGATGGGTTTTAAAGTGGAGTCGTTTATGAACAGCGGCAATGCAGACTTCTACAGCCAATTTCCTAGCCAAATCGTCCATCGTTGCGGTAATTTCTGTCTCATTGAAAGGTAAAGATGTAGACAAGAACCAACACCCAGTTTTGTTGGTCATAGCTTCATTTCTAGAGATGATAATTAAAACTTTATGACTAACCGCCATTGGCTTGACAGTTGGAGTAGCATCTCAAATACAGTCCAAATCACTTATTATCTGACTATAAGGTCATTGTTTTCGACTACTCTCCATGTCACCACCTGCGACACCTATTCCTAAAATTGTTAAAATTGTCTCACCACCACGGTTGCTTGATAGTAAGCAAGTGGGGTTACTAGTCGTATTTGCCGGCCGTTGTGGCCGAGCGGTTCTAGGCGCTTCACTCTGGAACAACGCTACTGCTATGGTCGCAGGTTCGAATCCTGCCTCGGGCATGGATGTGTATGATGTCCTTAGGTTAGTTAGGTTTAAGTAGCTCTAAGTTTTAGCGGACTGATGACGTCAGATGTTAAGTCACATAGTGCTCAGAGCCATTTGAACAATTTTGAACTAGTCATATTTGTATAGCTCAGTTCATAAGAGCACTGGCGCAAAGGTACCGGTTCTACGTTCGCGGTCGCCGTTCGATCTGAAGCGTCTTCTCACGGTCAGCGCTGCTCCTCCAGTCGGAGGTTCGAATCCTCCCTCGGGCATCAGTGTGTGTTTTGTCCTTAGCGTCGTAAGTTAGCTTAAGTTAATTAGTGTGTAAGCCTAGTACCGATAACCTCAGCAGTTTGGTCCCATAGAACCTTATCACATTTTTCCAATTTTTTTCCAGGTTCGCGTCACCGTCCATCAAATAGTATTCATGTACCAAGACGTTTGTTAACGGTGCCCACTCGACACTCCAATAAAGAATGAAATAGTCATTCTTGAGTGAGTTTCTGCCTTGTGCATGGAGCTACGAAATTTAACACAATGCCACTCTCACTTTATATTTTTAAAGAGCGTTACCGACACACGCTGGTTACAAAAGTCATGAGATAGCGATTTTCACATATACATATGGCGGTATCACCACGTGCACGAGGTATAAGAGAGCAGTGCTTTGGCGGGTCTGCCGTTTGTATTCAGGTGATTCATGTAGAAACGTTTCCTACGTGTTCATGACGGCACGATACGAATTAACACCGAAAGCGGAATGGCAGTTTGAGCTGGACACATGGGACATCCCATTTCGAAAATCATTAGGGAATTCAGTATTCCCACATCTACACTCCTGGAAATTGAAATAAGAACACCGTGAATTCATTGTCCCAGGAAGGGGAAACTTTATTGACACATTCCTGGGGTCAGATACATCACATGATCACACTGACAGAACCACAGGCACATAGACACAGGCAACAGAGCATGCACAATGTCGGCACTAGTACAGTGTATATCCACCTTTCGCAGCAATGCAGGCTGCTATTCTCCCATGGAGACGATCGTAGAGATGCTGGATGTAGTCCTGTGGAACGGCTTGCCATGCCATTTCCACCTGGCGCCTCAGTTGGACCAGCGTTCGTGCTGGACGTGCAGACCGCGTGAGACGACGCTTCATCCAGTCCCAAACATGCACAACGGGGGACAGATCCGGAGATCTTGCTGGCCAGGGTAGTTGACTTACACCTTCTAGAGCACGTTGGGTGGCACGGGATACATGCGGACGTGCATTGTCCTGTTGGAACAGCAAGTTCCCTTGCCGGTCTAGGAATGGTAGAACGATGGGTTCGATGACGGTTTGGATGAACCGTGCACTATTCAGTGTCCCCTCGACGATCACCAGTGGTGTACGACCAGTGTAGGAGATCGCTCCCCACACCATGATGCCGGGTGTTGGCCCTATGTGCCTCGGTCGTATGCAGTCCTGATTGTGGCGCTCACCTGCACGGCGCCAAACACGCATACGACCATCATTGGCACCAAGGCAGAAGCGACTCTCATCGCTGAAGACGACACGTCTCCATTCGTCCCTCCATTCACGCCTGTCGGGACACCACTGGAGGCGGGCTGCACGATGTTGGGGCGTGAGCGGAAGACGGCCTAACGGTGTGCGGGACCGTAGCCCAGCTTCATGGAGACGGTTGCGAATGGTCCTCGCCGATACCCCAGGAGCAACAGTGTCCCTAATTTGCTGGGAAGTGGCGGTGCGGTCCCCTACGGCACTGCGTAGGATCCTACGGTCTTGGCGTGCATCCGTGCGTCGCTGCGGTCCGGTCCCAGGTCGACGGGCGCGTGCACCTTCCGCCGACCACTGGCGACAACATCGATGTACTGTGGAGACCTCACGCCCCACGTGTTGAGCAATTCGGCGGTACGTCCACCCGGCCTCCCGCATGCCCACTATACGCCCTCGCTCAAAGTCCGTCAACTGGACATACGGTTCACGTCCACGCTGTCGCGGCATGCTACCAGTGTTAAAGACTGCGATGGAGCTCCGTATGCCACGGCAAACTGGCTGACACTGACGGCGGCGGTGCACAAATGCTGCGCAGCTAGCGCCATTCGACGGCCAACACCGCGGTTCCTGGTGTGTCCGCTGTGCCGTGCGTTTGATCATTGCTTGTACAGCCCTCTCGCAGTGTCCGGAGCATGTATGGTGGGTCTGACACACCGGTGTCAATGTGTTCTTTTTTCCATTTCCTGGAGTGTACATCGTCAAGAGTGTGCCGAGAATACCACATTTCAGGCATTCCCTCTCAACACGGAAAACGCAGTGTCCGAAGGCTTTGCTAACGACCGAGAGCAGCAGCGTTAGTATAGAGTTGTCATTGCTAACAGACAAACGACACTGCGTGAAATAACCACAGAAGTCAGTCTGGCGTTAACGGGCTATGGAGGCATTCGATCAACGCGAGTGCCTCTGCTAACAGCACGTCATCGCCTGCTGCGCTTCTTCTGTGCTCGTCACAATATCGGTTGGACCCTAGACGACTGAAAACCCTTTGCCTGGTTAGATGAGCCCCGATTTCAGTTGGTAAGAGCTCATATGTAGAGTTCGAGTGTGGCACAGACCCCATGAAGCTATGGACACAGTTTGTGAACGAGGTACAGTGTAAGCTGAGGGTAGCTCCGTAATGGTGTGGGCTGTGTTCACGTAGAATAGACAAGGTCCTCTGGTAAAACTGAAACCGGACTGGAAATAGCTATGTTGGCTACTTGGCGACCATTTGCTGCTATTCATGGATTTCGTGTTCCCAAATTTCAATAAAATTTTATGGATGATAGTGTGCCATGTCACCGGGCCACAGTTTTTCGTGTTTCTTTTGAAGAACATTCAGGGCAGTTGAGCGAATGTTTTGACCATCTAAATCACTCAACATCAATCCTACCGAACGTTTATGGGACATATTCGGGAGGCCAGTTTGTGCACAAAATCCTACACCGGCAAAAGTTTCGCAGTTATGGACGGCTGCAGAGGCAACATGATTCAATATTTCTGCAAGGGCTTCCAACGACCTATTGAGTCTATGCTATATCGGTAAATAGGCGATCCAAAACGATATTACGGGCTATCCCATGACTTTTGTTACCTCAGTGTAACAAATGTTGCCCATCTTATTCTTCTTTGCTTGATTTTCACTTCAGTATCCATCTGTCCAGAAAGTGTTTGTAGTTCTCCATTTGTCCTTATTCTCCAGTTTCCTTCCTCTCTCGCCGCCTCAGATACCTTACTCAAAATCTTTCTTTCCCTTCTAAATAACCAGCCTTCCTCCTTTGCGGTCATCATCCAGCCTTCCAATCCATACGTAATATGGTGAAATACTTTTGGTTTTTTCTATTTTTACTAACACTTTTAGACTTCAAAACATTCTGAAAATAATAATAACCATCCGTTCTTGGATTCCTACTTGTGTCCTCTTACGTTCTGTTATTATCGAGCCCATGCATGTAAACAGTTCCACACTTTGGTAATCTTTCCCACATGTTTTTAATTAAATCCTTCCTCTATCCCGACCACGTCCTGCCATCATCACCATCATATACTTTGTTTTACCAATACTAACTTCCTGTTGTAGCTTCCGCTCTGTTCCTTCTAATGCTGCTTAATTATCCATCAAGGCTCTGATTTTCTTACAGTCAGTGCTGCATCACACCGTATGTCACGTCCTGGGCTATTCGGATAAATATGTTTCCTCCTCGGTTTATTGGCATTTGTCAAACTACCTTCTCTAGCGCTAAGTTAAAGAGTAGCGCAGATATCACGTCTCCCTGCCGCAGCCCACTCGCCACATGGAACAATCCTGACAACTCTTGCTGGCCTAAGAAACTGTTGGTTTCATTGTCGTTTCAGTCAACCTCATTAATTTTAGCAGGGTTCTAAAATCCTTCATACTCTGGAGAATTTTATTTCTGTGTAAGCTATCGTATGTTTGTTTCAAATGGTTCAAATGGCTCTGAGCACTATGGGACTTAACATCTGAGGTCATCAGTCCCGTAGACTTAGAACTATTTAAACCTAACTAACCTAAGGCCATCACACACATCCATGCCCGAGGAAGGATTCGAAGCTTCGACCGTAGCAGGAGCGCGGTTCCGGACTAAAGCGCCTAGAAACGCTCGGCCACAGCGGCCGGCTATGCTTGTTTAAAATAGACATACAAATGATGCAGTTACTTGTCATATTCATAAAATTTCTCCACCACTTGTCTCAAGAAAAAAGTCTAATCTCTTGTGGAATCATGTCTCCAGAATCCAATCTGATTATCTCCCAATATCACTTCCGAGTTGAATTCTAACCGAGAGGTTAGAATCTTACTAAACACCTTATATGTTGAAACTTCCTGGCAGATTAAAACTGTGTGCCCGACCGAGACTCGAACTCGGGACCTTTGCCTTTCGCGGGCAAGTGCTCTACCAACTGAGCTACCGAAGCACGACTCACGCCCGGTACTCACAGCTTTACTTCTGCCAGTACCTCGTCTCCTACCTTCCAAACTTTACAGAAGCTCTCCTGCGAACCTTGCAGAACTAGCACTCCTGAAAGAAAGGATATTGCGGAGACATGGCTTAGCCACAGCCTGGGGGATGTTTCCAGAATGAGATTTTCACTCTGCAGCGGAGTGTGCGCTGATATCAGCTTTGATTATTTAAATATGTTAAAATATAAAATAATGCAGAATAAGCTGTAGCCAATCAGATGTACGGCTTCAGGAAAGGGAACTGCCCTAGTTAGTTGAGCGATATTCGGTGAGCGGGAAACGCGGCCGGGGACGGGCAGAGGGTCAATTCTGGTCTAGACACAACCTAGGGGACAGTTTGGCTGGAGACACCAAACGGGACAGTTTGGGTTGAGACGCGAAAGCGGACAGTCGGTCTTTAGGCAGCTAGGAAGTGAAACGACTTAGAAAATTTCGCGTTGTGTGATATCGCGGGACTTTGTCTCTGAGCGGTGAGCAGCGTCGCGCCTGGAGTGAACTCTAACTTTTCTTGTAAATATCGAGGTGGAGTATTATGTTTCGTGATGACATTGTGAATGATGGAATTGTGTGAAGTGGATAGGCGCTCGAGTGTAGCATTAACTCTAAATACGTCCACATTCGCTATTAGTTTGGTTTCTAAATAAACATTATTCTAACCAAATCGCAGCTGTGTGGCTTACATCATTTATGGAGAGTTAATTTAGTTCCCGATATTGTTATTAGTGTTATTATATGTTATATAAACTTTGTATTTTGCAAACTTGCCATCAGCCAGACAATTTAACCAAAGGGTCACAAGTGTCTAATTTAGGGAGTGTGATGCGACACGTGCGGTTCAACCCCTAGACGAGTTTGAGCCAGATATGTCGACGAAGAGGAACCGCATGTGAGCCCAAACATCTTTGGGGTGTTAGCTCGCAGGGATTCGAACAATTTTAATCTGCCATGAAGTTTCAACGTTTTATGAATTCTTTTCAAATCATTCTTTTTCAGTCCAAGGAATAGTTTCTTTTCATATCACATAATAATCGTGTTCGTATAGACTTACAGTGTCACAGCATCGGTTTTAACAAACATAGATACAAATTATAGGACCTCAGGTATACGGGGTGATTATAATTAAACTTTCAAACCATTGTAGAAATAACATCACTGACCAGAATGACGTCAAATTGCAACGGTATATTATCTGAGGAGAGAGAAAATGTATGTCACAAAAAAATAAATAGCTACAAAATGTAGAAATAGATGCCGCTGTAAGCATCATAATTTAATAGAGTCGACCACAAATGATAAACTAATGATACAGCAATGCCTAAGGTGTACGTTTGACGTTAAACAAACTGTGTACTGCTCAGTGTGCGTGGGTGTACAGGTGTGATACTGTTAGTTACGTAAGCCTATCCACCACGGTGAAGCCATATCACGTCGAACGGGAAAAATCGGTTTTTAATTGTACTGAGGCCAAAAACCGCATAAAAGCGTCAATCAAAATCAAATCGGATTATTTATTTCCGTGTGACTGGCGCAAAACATGTTTAATATGGTGTCCACCGTTTTCTGCAACAAGTTGAAATCGACAAACAGCATGTTCCACAACTGATCGAAGTGTTTCCGGGTTCACGTTCGGAATGTTTTGTGCAATGCGTGTCTTCAACGCAGCTAAGTTTGCAGTCGGCACACTGAACACATCCTTTCACATAGCCTCACAGCCAGAAGTCACATGGATTAAGATCAGGTGATCGGGACGGCCAGGCTGTAGGGAAATGGCGGCTGATGATTCTAGCATTTCCGTAATGGAGTTTCATCAGCTGCTTAACTGGATTTGCAATGTGCGGAGGTGCGCCATCTTGCCTAAAAATGATCCTATCCACACATCAACGCTGTTGGAGAACTGGGATGACGTTGTTGCGCAAAAGAAACTCATAGCGCTTGCTAGTGATGGTGCAGGTAACAGGACCGGCAGCACACGATCTTTTCGAAAGAATATGGCCCTATGATAAATGATGCAGTAAACCTGCACCACATAGTGACGTTTTCAGGATTAAGTCATACTGGTTGATTTGCGTGTGGATTTTCCGTTGCCCATATTCGACAATCCTGTGTATTGACATATCCTGTCAGATGGAAGTGGGCTACGTCTGTCCACAAAATCTTCAACGGCCAATCATTATCCGCTTGCATGGGAGCAAGAAATTCTAAAGCAAAGGTCTCTCTTGCTGGCAGGTCAACAGGAAGCAACTCGTGCACATGGGTAAATTTGAATGGATAGCAAAGAAATATGTTTCGTAGGATTTTACGCATCGTGCAGACCACCACTCCTACTGCATTTCTGTGGCCACTGCTTCCACTGACGTCGAATCAGTTCGTTTCCTCCCTCTACCAGATTGTAGACCAAAACAACCCGTCTTTTCGTAATTCCGAATCATTTTCTCCAGAGCGACGGCAGTCATCGGACCAACATCTTTTTTCAAACCCTTCAGTGTCTAGAACTTGTGCAGAGCGACGTTTGCACAGTCATACCACTTTTCAAGCAGATTGCAATCCTGCTTTGAGACAGTCATGGCGAACATCGCAGACGCGATAGGAGGAAAAGCCGTGTGCCCGGTGTGTTTATGTCAACTTCAATGGATCGTGCGCATGACACATACAGCTCCATCTATTGATCAATTTTCACACTACTTTTTTCTTCTACCATACGTTTTCTCTTCTCCTATAACATTCCGTTGCAATCTGACGTCATTTCTATTTCTACTTCAATGATAATCATCCTGTATATTGCAAAACAACGTAGTATCATCTTCATGGGATAACTGTGAAAGAGGAGACGAAGTAATGGCGCCAATTTATTTCTCAATAATAGCGAGTTTTCATTGTGCATCCGCGTCGCGTCCCCTTCACAAAAGCTCGTAAGGTCACGAGCTGATCGCAGTCTGGATATTCCCGTTACTCCGACTAGGCATGTAATTACCGTGCTCAACAGGCTGCCCAG
The DNA here is from genome assembly GCF_023898315.1 of Schistocerca nitens. Classification (NCBI taxonomy): domain Eukaryota; kingdom Metazoa; phylum Arthropoda; class Insecta; order Orthoptera; family Acrididae; genus Schistocerca; species Schistocerca nitens. The sequence goes on from NC_064619.1 coordinate 205,411,011, forward strand.
ACTCGAGTATCCGCTCGGAGGTGTTCCCGCCTTAATCCAAGCGACGCGAAGACGGAGCGACTTTCTGCCGTTCAACAGGTTTCGAGGTGGGTTGGCGGGCTCACTTGGTGTTAAGATGGAAGGCCCTATCAGCGCCGCGGTCTGCGCATTAATCCGCAATCCGGCCTCACTAATTGGCCCGCAGCTGAAGTTTGGCGGTAGGCATCAAGTCCAGTTACCGGATGTCCAAAAAACTGCCGCCCGCGGTGGTTTAATTTCGCTGCTGTTCGACATATCGACAGAACCAGCGCGAATATATTCCTTTTTGCCTCCTCGCTACGCCAACAAGTAGCTGTGATGCGCGTGCCTCTGTGTTCAAGAGTGCTTGGATGCAAGTGCAGCCCATTACCGTGAAACCCACTCTGAGTAGTAGCTACACGTAACGGCCGCACTTTTTATGCAAGAGCTGCGAATTTTCTGCCACCTTGTAGCATCTGGACCTTAAGCATTACGTATATGTATTTTACACAAAGGTGACAAACGTAATGGGATACCTTCTTTTGCCGCGTGGGGTAGCCGCACGGCATGTCACGGCCAGCGCGGCTCTCCCCGTCGGAGGTTCGAGTCCACCCTCAGGCATGGGTGTGTGTGTGTTGTCCTTAGCGTAAGTTAGTTTAAGTTTGATTAAGTAGAGCGTAAGCTTAGGAACCGATGACATCACTAGTTTGGTCCCATAAGACCTTACCACAAACTTCCAATGCCTCTTTTTGTCCGGTGTAGCGCAGCATCTGGTCGTGGCACGGATTCAACAAATCGGTCAAAGTCCCCTGCAGAAACATTGAGTCATGCTGCCTCTATGTTGGTCCATAATTGCGGAATGGTTGCTGGTGAAGGATCTTGTGCACGAACTGACCTCTACATTATGTCCCATAAATGGTCGATGGCATTCTTATTTAGGGCGACCTGGGTAGCCACATCGCTCGCTCAAATTGTCCAGAATGCTCTTTAAACAAATCGCGAACACTTGCAGCCCGGTGACATGATGCATTGCCGTCCGTAAAAATTCCACCCTTGTCTGCGAGCTAGAAATCCACGAATGGCTGTAAATGGTCTCCAAGTAGCCTCATGTAACCATTTCCAGTCAATAATTGGTTCAGTTGGTCCAGCGGACCCAGTCCATTCCCTATTTATATCGTGACTCATTTACCAGACCACAGTTGTCCGGTGCTCTAGGGTCCAACCGGTATGGTCACGAGCTCAGGAGAAGGGCTGCAGACGATGGATGTTGGGCTGTTTTTTGAGTTATTAGTTTTCTAACTGGTTTGATGCGGCCCGTCACGAGTTTCTGTCCTCTGCCAACCTCTTCATCTCACGGTAGTGCTCGCAACCTACCTCCTCAATTATTGGCTATATGTATTCCAATCTCTGTCTTCCTCTACAGTTCATACCCTATATAGCTCCCTCTATCAGCTTGCAAGTTATTCCCTGATGTCTTAGCATAGCCGGCCGTGGTGGTCTAGCGGTTCTGGCGCTGCAGTCCGGAACCGCGGGACTGCTACGGTCGCAGGTTCGAATCCTGCCTCGGGCATGGGTGTGTGTGATGTCCTTAGGTTAGTTAGGTTTAAGTAGTTCTAAGTTCTAGGGGACTTATGACCTAAGATGTTGAGTCCCATAGTGCTCAGAGCCATTTTTTTGTCTTAGCATAAGTCCTATCATCCTGTCCCTTCTTCTTGAAAATATTTTCCATATATTCCTTTCCTCATTCAGTGCAGAGCCTTCTCATTCCTTACCTGAAAAGCACACCTAATAATCTACTTTCATCTGTAGCACCACATCTCAAATGCTTCTATTCTCTTCTGTTCCGGGTTTCCCACAGTCCATGTTTCACTACCATACAATGCTGAGCTCCAAATGTACATTCTCGGAAATTTCTTCCTAAAATTAAGGCCTATATTTGATAGTAGTAGACTTATTTTTGACGTGCTCCTTGCTCGTTCTGTCATTGGTTATTTGGCTGCCTAGTGAGCAGAGTTGCTTAACTTCATCTGCTTCGGGACCAACAGTCCTGAAGTTGCTCGGTTTTCTTATTTCTGCGGCATCTCATTGCTTTCGTCATTCTTCTGCTTACTCTCAGGCCATATTATGTATTCATTAGACTACTCGTTCTATTCAGCAGATCCTGTAATTCTTATTCACTTTCACTGAAGATAGCAATGTCATCAGCAGATGTTATCATTGATATCTTTCCACCTTGAATTTTAATTCCGCTCTTGAACCTCCCTTTTATTTCTGTCATTCCTTCTTCGCTGTACGGATTGGACAATAAGGGCGAAACACTACGTCCCTTTCTTACACACTTGCTAATCAGAACACTTCGTTCCTGATCTTCCACTCTTCTTATATCTTCTTGTCTCTTGTACATGCTGTGTAATTCCCAGCTCTCCCTACAGATTATCGTTATTTTCCTCAGAATTTCGAAAATCTTACGTCATTTGACACTGACGTACCCTTTCTCCAGGTCGACGAACCCTATGGACCTGTTTTCATTTTTCTTTAGTCTTTCTTCCATTATCAGTTGCAACTTCAGAACTGCCTCTCTCATGCCTTTACCCTTCCTAAATCCAAATTGATGGTCATCTAAAATGTCTTCACTTTTCCTTCCCATTCTTCTGTACATTCTTGGCAGTATCTTGGATGCTTGAGCTGTGAAGCTGGCTGTGCGATAATTCGCGCACTTGTCAGCTCTTGCAATCTTCAGAATTGTGTGGATGATGTTTTATCGAAAGTCAGATGGTATATCGCTAGTCTCATACATTCTACACTGCAAGTGAGTAGTCGTTTTTTACCACTTCCACCAGTCATTTTAGAAATTTTGATGGAATATTCCCTGCACCTCCTATTTGTTTCACTTCTCAACGACTTGAATTTTTTGTACTCCAAAATTTTTCTGAAAATTTTTGTATTTTGCTCTCTGGTCGGTCAACTGAAGTATTTCTTCTGTTGCCCATGGCTTATTCGCAGTCACCTTCTTTGTACATATGTTTTTCTTTCCAAGTTCTGTGACTGCCCTTTTTAGATACTCGTATGTCCACACCTCTTCCAATGAACTGCCTCTCTATTCCTTAGTACTTCCATATCCTACTTCTTTGCTTATCTGTTTTTCCTCACTAGTCTCTTAAATTTCACCCTACTCTTCATCAATACTAAATTGTAATGTGAGTCTATATGCTCCTGATTACCCCTTACAATCCAGTATCTGATTTCCGGATCTGTCCTTAGCATGATGTAATATCTTTCCGTTTCTCCCGACCTTTTTCAAATATACCTTCTGCTCTTGAGTGAGTATTCGCTATTAGTAGCTGAAATTTATTGCAGAACTCAATAAGTCTTTCTCCTTCTCATTCCAACTACCAAGCCCATATTCTCCGGTGACACTTTCTCCTACTCCGCATTCGAGTCCCCATGACTAATAGATTTTCATCTCCCTTTACGTACTGAATTACTCGTTCAATATCTCCATATACTTTATCTATCCCTTCATCATCAGCTTCAGTCGTCGGCATGTATACTTGAACGATAGTTGTCGGTGTTGGTCTGCTGTCGATTCTGACGAGAACAACCCTATCAATGGACTGTTCAAAGTAACACACTCTCTCATTAGTAACGAATCCTACTGCTATTATACCATTTCTAGCTGCTGTTGATACTACCCTTTACTCATCTGACCATAAATGCTTGTCTTATTCCCATTTCACTTCATTGAAGCCAGCTACATCTAAATCGAGCCTTTGAATTTCCCTTTTCAAATTTTGTAGCTTCCCTAACAAGTTCAGACTTCGGACATTCCACACCCGACCCTTGGAACGTTATCGTTTTGTAAGTTATTCAGTCTTTTTCTCATGGTCACCTCCCCCTTGGTAGTTACATCCCGGAGATCCGAATAGGGATATAGAATCTTTTGCCAATGGAGAAATCATTACGACACTTTTTCAATTACAGGCCACATGTGCTGTGGGTGCACATTATGTGCCGTTAAATGAGTGGTTTCCGTTGCCTTCTGTTTCCTCCTGTCGTTGATCATTGCTGATCCTTCCGATATTAGGGCCAGTTTCCCGCCACAAGGGCAGGGGGTGCCCTGAACCTCTGTCCGCTCCTTCGCCGTCTTCGAAGCAGCCTTTGGCAGAATGAGGGTGACTTCTTATGGCAGAAATCTTCGGCCAATACTGATGATTTCTATTCAAAATTTAAGAGGTGGTGAGGTTCAAAACCGGCTCTGAAGATGTGTTGTTTACTAATCAAAGATGCCACCCCTAGAACACGGGTGTTCAAAAACAAAAACGAAGTATTTAGTCATTGAGAAACTTGTGTTTTTCGCGAAGTATAAAATGTCGAAACAGCTTACCGGAAAGTCCCGCGATTGCTCTGCCGTAAGTGAATATGTTCAAATGGTTCAAATGACTCTGAGCACTATGGAACTTAACTGCTGTGGTCATCAGTCCCCTAGAACTTAGAACTACTTAAACCTAACTAACCTAAGGACATCACACACATCCATGCCCGAGGCAGGATTCGAACCTGCGACCGTAGAAGTCGCGCGGTTCCAGACTGTGGCGCCTAGAACCGCTCGGTTACTCCGGCCGGCAAGTGAATATGTCGTCAACATTACCTGTACTAATCGTCGGAGCAAAATGATCAGTTTGAATTTAAGTGCTGACAATACTGATAATGTTAATTATGTTTCATTCGTTGTTATTGGCTTCATTTCACTTCTTAGTGATAATGTTGGAAGTGATATGTCGTTGCTTTCCTCTGACCTATGTAATTAGCGTTGTGATAGGCTGCAAAACTAATCTTGTAATCGATACTACCTGGGTACTCCTCTTGTGTGCTGGAATCATCTTATATTGATCCAGATTTAAGGAGAGCTAGCATTTAAAACTCCAGATGGAAATAAGTTGGTCTGTATTTATATACACCCAGCATGGATACGTTACTGCATTAGCAACATAGCGAAAAATCGTAAAGTGCTGTTGACTATATACGATAAATAGTTTTACTGGGTTGACAGCGTTACCGGCCATGTTACGTTTCTCTGTAACGCACTCAATGTTTTCTGGAGAACATGAACCGGTAGGCGTCAAGGTCTCTACCGATGGGTTATTAACCAGTCGGACCTGAATGTAGAAAGAAAGCTGCCATGGACTCTCGGAAAGTATAAACGAATTCGCTTGAAGTGATTGACAGATACCAAGGAAAACCTAAGGTACTAAGTCCACGCAGTGACTTCACTCTCGTTACGCCCTATGGGAGGGCAGTTTTATATTTTTGAGTGGAAAAAATACGATTTTACGCATGTGAATCGACGAGAGAAATTATAGAGCAATAAATAGGACAAATTCACTCTTGCTACTGATGTCGCCAGGAACTTCCAAACGTTCAAGGCGCTCGGAAGGGAAAAGAAAGGCTGCTTAGCCAAGCATGCTCTGGAAAACGGCCAACGGAACAAACCTGACGTCATCTCTACCGTGGCTCGTGCTAAGGACTTGGGGGTTTTGTTATTAAAGACGTTATGGAAATAAAAATCGCTGACAGCACCGTTAATACAGACGGCGGCCAGCTGTTCAACGAGGAGAGGGATGGACATGGCGATCACGTGGTTGAAGGAAGCGCATCGAACTCGGAGTCAACGTGACTATAGCGTGAGCCCCCAATGTCGACTGTACCGGGTGATCAAAAAGTCAGCATAAATTTGAAAACTGAATAAATCACGGAATAATGTAGATAGAGAGGTAAAAACTTACATGCTTAGAATGACATGGGGTTTTACTAGAACAAAAAAAAAAACAAAAAAACAAAGTATTGTTAGACGCGTGAAAGATCTCTTGTGCGCGTCGTTTGGTGATGATCTTGTGGTCAGCCGCCACTTTCGTCATGCTTGGCCTCCCAGGTCCTCAGACCTCAGTCCGTGCGATTATTGGCTTTGGGGTTACCTGAAGTCGCGAGTGTATCGTGATCGACCGTCATCTCTAGGGATGCTGAAAGACAACATTCGACGCCAATGCCTCACCGTAACTCCGGACATGCTTTACAGTGCTGTTCACAACATTATTCCTCGACTACAGCTATTGTTGAGGAATGATGGTGGAAATATCATTTACTCTAAAGATCATCTTTGCTTTGTCTTACTTTGTTATGCTAATTATTGCTATTCAGATCAGATGAAGCGCCATCTGTAGGACATTTTGAAACTTTATATTTTTTGGTTCTAATAAAACACCATGTAATTCCAAGCATGTGTGTCAATTTGTACCTATCTATCTACATTATTCCGTGATTTATTCAGTTTTCAGATTTATACTAACTTTTTGTCACCCGGTATAAAGATATACGAGTAGCCCGCCAGCAGTCATTCCACTTGAAAATGGAGCTCGTAGCATTTTAACCGCTTGACGTGGCTTATTCAACGTTAGCGCCATGAGACTACATTCTAACAGATTAGGGGCGAGGGTCCTGTCGACGGCGAAGTCACCAGAGGCGGAGCACAAGCTCGGTTTGCGAAACGATCTGGGAGTAAATCGAAATTGTTCTTTTGCAATGAACCACCCTACGACTTGCCTGAAATGATTTGGCGACACTATGGGAAATATAAATCTGCCTGACTGGAAGGGCAATCCTCCCGAATGTGAGCCAAAAATTAAAACTGCACCACTTCGCTGTGGTTAAAATACTGGGGGCGGCCTGCAGGGTATCGTTCCCAGAGCTTGATTCTGGCCCAGCAAGTTACTTGTAGGTTGTTGCTGTTCACAATAGCAAATAAAGACACTTTTACTGAAGCTCAACATTCTCAAGTTTTCTTAGCAGAATGGTACTCCTGTTGGTATTCTTTTCAGAGTTTCCCACAGTAGACACCTAACTATATCCAAAAGGTAGCTGCAATTTATCAGAACGGTCGAAATCTTGTCATTGCCTTCTGGGATGGCATGGCAAAGTTTTTACATGAAAGCAGGTAGCATTCCCGATATATGCTCATGCAGAGGAGAGCATTGCTCATTAAACTTGTTCGTGCTGGCGGCATCTCTTCGTGCAGAATCTTTCGTGATTTCGGGTAGGTAATAGTGTTTCCCAACTGTAGGAAGCTTCAGGCAACTTGTCAGCGCCCTACTGGGAGCCTAAAGAGCTGTTTTTACGTGAGTAGACTGAGAGGCGCTATAAGAGACTGGTGAAGCACATTCAACGCCAAAAATGCTCAGTGCTATTGATTGATAGCGTTCAGATCTGCACCTCAGACACGACTCTGGGGCGTACCACATATTTAGACGTGCTTCATCAACGACACTGCGAATTTCTGGCGCTGAATGTGCTGGTGGTAATTCCGCTCATCCCATGCCGCTCGCGTGTATTCAGCCGCTCCCCCACCCAAAGAATCCTGTACCAGCAATGCAGGTTGCCTGAGCCTCACTCTAGCAAATAACATACATTACCTACCGCCTAGCCGGTGACTGTGGCCGAGCGGTTCTAGGCGCTTCAGTGGGGCACCGCCTTGGTGCTACGGTCGCAGGTTCGAATCCTGCCTCGATCATGGATGTTATTTTTTTTATTTTTTATTTACTCGTCAAGTTCCGTAGAACCAAATTGAGGAGCAAATCTCCAAGGTCATGGAACGTGTCAGTACATGAAATTACAACATTAACGTAATAACAAATAAAAATAAATGTTCATCAGCCTTAACAAAGTAACTCCATAAGTTTAAGTAAACGCTATCAGCAGTACAATAAAAACCAGCTTAATTTTTCAAGGAACTCCTCGACAGAATAGAATGAGTGGCCCATGAGGAAACTCTTCAGTTTCGATTTCAAAGCGCGTGGATTACTGCTAAGATTTGTGAATTCGAGTGGCAGCTTATTGAAAATGGATGCAGCAGTATACTGCACACTTTTTTGCACAAGAGTGAAGGAAGTCCGTTCCAAATGCTGGTTTGATTTCTGCCGAGTATTAACTGAGTCAAAGCTGCTTATTCTTAGGAATAAACTAATATTGGTAACAAGAGACGACAATAATGAATATACGTATTGAGAGGCCAATGTGAAAATACCCAGACTCGTGAACAGAGGTGACAAGAGGTTCGTGAACTAACACCACTTATTGCCCGAACCGCCCGCATCTAAGCCAAAAATATCCTTTTAGAATGGGAAAAGTTACCCCAAAATATAATACCATACGACAGTAGCGAATGAAAATAAGCAAAGTAAATTTTCGGGTAGAACGATCACTCACTTTTGATACAGTTCGAATAGTAAAAATGGCAGTATTAAGTCTTTGAACAAGATCCTGAACGTGGGCTTTCCACGACAGCTTACTATCTATCTGAACACCTAGCAGTTTGAACGGTTCAGTTTCACTAATCATATGCCCGTTCTGTGAAATTAAAACGTCAGGTTTTGTTGAATTGTGAGTTAGAAACTGTAAAAACTGAGTCTTACTGCGATTTAGCGTTAGTTTATTTTCTACAAGCCATGAACTGAGGTCATGTACTGCACTATTTGAAACCGAGCCAATGTTTGACACAACATCCTTTACTACCAAGCTAGTGTCATCAGCAAATAGAAATATTTTAGAGTTACCCGTAATACTAGAGGGCATATCATTTATGTAAATAAGGAACAGGAGTTGCCCCAACACTGATACCTGGGGCGCCCCCCACTTGACAGTACCCAAAAAAATGTGTGTGAAATCTTATGGGACTTAACTGCTAAGGTCATCAGTCCCTAAACTGAGTCTTACTGCGATTTAGCGTTAGTTTATTTTCTACAAGCCATGAACTGAGGTCATGTACTGCACTATTTGAAACCGAGCCAATGTTTGACACAACATCTTTTACTACCAAGCTAGTGTCATCAGCAAATAGAAATATTTTAGAGTTACCCGTAATCCTAAGGACGAACACACACACCCATGCCCGAGGGAGGACTCGAACCTTGAAAGGTGGCTACACTCAGTCACAACGCCAGAGACTGCGCCAAAGATTACTATTCCGTCGCCTCGACTGTGGCAGTAGTAGTTCAGAGGTTGCAGTGGGCAGTGCTTGTTGAGAGGATGTTGTGTGCAGTTGTTGTTCTGTTGGGCGAGACAGCAGATGCTGTTCGGTTGGTGTAATGTATAGATGGAAGATGTTGCAATGATCACAGTGTATTTTTCGTCAATATATATGGAGGTAAAAAAAATTATTTCACATTTCCTTAATGACAATGCCTCTTGGTCCCAGGTTCAGTGAACAAAGCATCTGGCTCGTGTTCATGTGTTAGACTTGTAATTCTGGTTCCTATGTGCAATTATAGTATTTCTGGTTTTTCAATAAGTTCATTGTAAATGGTGTTTAAAATATCGTGTCGTATTGAGGAAGAACTGTGCCAGATACATGTACGTTGAATCACACTTCGACAAACAGAACAGTTACACTTGTGCTTTGTTGTTTCGTAGCTTTTATAGTTGCAGGGGACTTAATTAATCAATTGTGTTAACGGAAATTTCCTTTCATTCTTTATTGTTATTTATGCAGTCAGATTGCGTACTAATACTAGTCAGGGCCAACCGGTTACTAGACTTCGTAACCAGACATACAGCTACTAAAATTATTGCATAATAATTAAGCCCCCATGCACTTTTTTTTAACCTCCATATATATTGACGAAAAATACACTTTGATCATTGAAACATCTTCCATCTATACATTACACCAACCGAACAGCATCTGCTGTCTCGCCCAACAGAACAACAACTGCACTCGACATGCTCTCAACTAGTACTGCTCCCGACATCCTCTCAACAATCACTGCCCACGGCAACCTCTGAACTACTACTGCCACAGTGGACGCGGCGGAGTAATAATCTTTGGCGCAATCTCTGGCACTGTGACTCAGTGTAGCCACCTTTCAACCTCTGCTGGGACCAGCCGCACAGTCCATGACTAACAGTATTTGATCCAATTGAACCTATCGCCTATTACACCAAGAAATCAGCGTCTCAGCCTGGCATTGGCATTCAGTTATTCCCACGACGACTACATTGTGTCAATTACTTGACAAAAAAATCTTCCTCGCGGTGTTGCCATGGAAGAGATGAGTTGTCGAAGAGAACTTTCGGCATAACGTAGCTACGCTTACATAACTATTGAGGCACCAAGATAAAAGCAACGGGAAACGTGCGTACGAAATCTGTGCCTTCTGAGAGCGTGGTCGGACAGAGCCGCGCTTTCTTTCTCGCCAGCGAGTCGCGTACCAGGAGGCGCAAATGCCACGCGAGCCGACGGCGGAGGAGCGCGCAAATTGAGCCAAATGGCCGCCACTTTGCCGGCGGTCGGCGCCCACAAAAATGAACGGCCGCGACTAACGACCAGCGGGCCTCTGCGTAGAGGACGCGCGGCGGCGGCGGCGGCGGCGGCGGCGGCGGCAGGTGCCCCTGGAGGGCGAACCGGCGGCGCGGACCGCGGTGGGCCAGAGGAGCAGGGCTGTCCTGCACTTTGCCCACCACTGGGACTAATAGGCACAAAAGGAACGGCACGGGCCCATACTCTCTCTCTAATGAGCACCGGCGGCAGTACGGAAATTCACGTCTGCCTTCTTGTTAAGGTCAAGGTGAGGATGGCGTACTACTGCCACCCTCTGACACGGGAATGTAGGCGAGTTACGCTATTATGTACACCTGCTAGCGGAGAGTAAATGACCTCCTAGGTTACACAGCACACAAGCGAACTGTAGTTTGCTGAAGCAGGAGCTGTAATATCTACAATTGTATCTTTAGCATGTCCTGTAAAATTTCCGGCAATTTGCCGGATGTCTGTAACTTGTTGGTACGATACTTCGGCGCAGAGTCTTTTAGCTATCTTCAGGTGAATACTGACGAGCAATACACAAAGCTGTCCTTTTTAAGATGCCGCCGGCACATGTAGGGTGTCCTAGTTGGCACTGCGCATGTTTTGCTTGAGCTCATTCGCTTCTGCTATATGTTTGTGCGCTGCTTTGCACGCGCTCCGTGGTGAAAGCTCGCCTCTTCGATATCAAAACGATTTTCTTGGCAAGATAAGGTCGCAGGGCAACGCCGATGAGGCAGAACACAAGGTTTTTCTATAATCGGATCCCATGCAGAATTTAACTAAATTCAAAGGGATCTTAACCAGGGGAGCTTTGTGTACTGCTCGTCAGTATTCACCTAAAGATGGCCAGAAGACTCTGTGCCGAAATATCGTACCAGCAAGTTACAGACATCCGGCAGCGCTCCTGAAATGTTATAGAACAATCTGTACGCCGGGAAAGTTTCAAATTTAATATTTTTAGTATATTTGTCCTCGACTCATGATGGCGAGTGTACTGTTATCGGAACAATACAAATTTTCAGATGATGCACACAGAGTTTTATAATTAATTGCGAGACCTGACACACACAAAACTAAATGTAAGGGAGTTGGTTCCAAAAGAGATGTTCACGAACGTTTGCGAGATAACTGCTGTGGCTAGAGCCTCCACTGAATTAATTATGCAATATTGTCCTACTTACTGCAAATGTACTTGAAATACAAACTTTTATTTTAGGACCCCATCTATTTAGGCTCAAATTTCACCCACGTCCCACGGCTTAGGAATGAGGTAGGACGTATGATGGGGCACTGACACATTTAGCTGTTGATGTGAGACCGCATCTAACGTGACAATATGTTCCAACACTTTCGACATCACCTGCGCTCAGTTATCGCCATTTTTCTCTCTGGGGTGACCGCAAAACTGAAGCACAAGGTCTGTTCAAAAAAATTGCTGAACATAATTTCGCGCCAGTGGAGTGTTGAAGTGAAATGCAGTTGACATCCCTGCACACTCCTGTATTTAATGTGTAACTGCTGGAAGTTTCACTGTTGTATGCATGTTAGTTATGGTTCAGAGCTGTACTGATGAGAACGTTGTGTCGCAGTTCGCGAATTTCAAGATGGCACAGTTAGAGGAGCAACGCGCCTGCATTAAATGTTGCGTGAAACTCAATAATACCTTTACAGGGAGATACCAAATGATGCAGAAAGTCTACGGAGATGAATGGTTAAGCGGTACTCGGTGTTACGAATGGTTCACACGGTTGAAAAACGGCCGGTTGGAAGTTAAAGATGAGCCTCGTTCAGGACGCCCTTCCACGTCTACCGACGACGCTCGTGTCACGAACGAAATTGTGCGTGCCAGTCGAAGACTGACTATCCGAGAGCATGCAGAAGAATGTAACATTTCAATTGCAGCATGTCACGAAATCCTGTGAGTAGGAAATGACCTGAAACGTGGCGAGATAATTCATGGCTCTTGGCATCACGGTAGCTCACACGCACATTCATCCCTACAGCTGCGTGATTAGAAAATTCATCGCTCTGGCATCATGATAGTTCACCCGCATATTCATTACTATTGCTGCGCGACTATTGCACAGAAAACGAAATCGTTGTTCTGCTTCATCCTCCATACTCTCCAGACTTGGCCCCTGCCGACTTTTTTTTATTTCAGGAATTGAAAGCCCGGTTGAGAGGACGAAGGTTTGCAACGATACAAGAGATAAAAGAAAATTCGCAGATGGCGCTTCGTGCAGTCCTGCGAAAGGCATGCCAAAACTGCTTTCTGAAAAGAGCACAGCGTTGGGAGCGGTGTATCAATTATGGAGGAGACTATGAACAACAAGTGAAAGGTAAGCGTACAAAAATTTTGTGGACAATGTTCCGGAATGTCCTGTGGTTAGTGTGGTTGAGGAACTACAGTAGCGAATTATGCTGTCCAGTCGAGCTTCACGAGCTGATCCGGGAGTGTAGCTTATTGCAAAGATAAGTATTGAAACGAAATACGAGGAAAACATTTTTAACACATATGAGTGTATTGTAACACATACAGCGAGGTGACAAAAGTCATGGGATAGTGATGTGCACATATATAGATGGCGGTAGCATCGCGTAAACAAGGTATGAAACGGCAGTGCATTGGCGGAGCTGTCATTTCTGCTCAGGTGGTTCATGCGAAAAGGCTTTCGACGTGTTCATGACCTCACGACGGGAATTAACGCACTACGAATGCGAAATTGCAGTTGGAGCTAGATGCATGGGGTATTCCATTTCGGAAATCGTTAGGTAATTCAATATTATTACCGCTCACCAGAGACAAGAAATGGCCGACGGCCTTCTCTTGACGCCCGAGAGTAGCTAACAGACAAGCAACATTGTGTGAAAAACCGCAGAAATGGAAGCGGGACGTTCGACGAACGTATCCGTTTGGACAGTGCGGCGAAACATGGCATTAATGGCTTCAAATGGTTCAAATGGCTCTGAGCAGTATGGGACTTAACATCTGAGGTCATCAGTCCCCTATAACTTAGAACTACTTAAACCTAACTAACCTAAGGACATTACACACTCCCATGCCCGAGGCAGGATTCAAACCTGCGACTGTAGCGATCGCCCGGTTCCAGACTGAAGCGCCTAGAACCGCTCGGCCACACCGGCCGGCGGCATTAATGGCCTATGGTAGCAGACGACTGACGCGAGTGCCTTTGTTAACAGCAAGACATCACCTACAGCACCTTCTTGGCGTCGTGGCCGTATCGGTTGGCCCCTACACGACTGGAAAACCGTGGCCTGGCAGATGATTCCAGATTTTTGGTAATAGCTGGTGGTAGGGTTCGAGTGTGGCGCAGTCCCCACGAAGCCATGGACCCAACTTATGAACGAGGCGCTGTCGAACCATGTGGTTGCTCCATAATGGGCAGTGCTCTGGTCCAACTGAACCGATTGATGGACTTCATGTTCCCAAACAACGAGAGAATTTTTGTGGATGATAATGCGTCCGTCATTCGGGCCACAACTGTTCACAATTGGTTTGAAGAACATCCTGGACAATTCGAGCGAATGATTTGGCCACCATATCGCACCACATGAATCCAACGTACATTATGGGGCTTAATCGAGAGGTCAGTTGGAGCACGAAATCCTGCACCGGCGACATCTCCTCAATTACGGACAGCTACAGAGGAAGCATGGCGCCTACCGACTTTCGTTTATGTCGTAAACTCCTTCTTCGTGCTGCGATTTTTTTTTCTGTCAGTGTATTTCAGTAATTACAGTGACTAGTACGCTTCGCTTCTTTCAAAATGGTTCTAATGGCTTTGAGTACTATGGGACTTAACATCTGAGGTCACCAGTCGCCTTGAACTTAGAACTCCTTAAACCTAACTAACCTAAGGACATCACACAAATCCATGCCCGAGGCAGGATCGAACCTGCGACCGTAGCGGTCGCGCGGTTCCAGACTGAAGCACCTTGAACCGCTCGGTCATAGTGGCCGGCTTGGCTTTTTTCTCTGCATGTTTTTACAGAACTGATGATACTTGTAAGTCAGACGTTGCAGTTGCTGAGGGAGCAGGCAGTTCGTCACTTAACTTAACGTGTGATTACTTTACACCATGCGTTTTCAAGTTTCAGAATAGGGGGTTATGCTGACAGGCCGTACTAAGCATTCGCAACGTACGCAACTTAGCTACAACCACAGCTGCTTGCACATTATTCATATGACCTCATACGAGTATCACAGCTTAGAAGTTCATGCATCTCAACTTAACTATTTACTTATGCACATTATTAATATGTTATGCAAAGTAAGTTATTAACATTCTTCTGTAATATTTCCTTAGCGGTGCAGTCAGATATCCTTACTATATGAATTCATTGGTCTAAATGTAATATATGAGAGAACATATGAGTTCAAGTCATCCCCATGCATAATCCATCAGTTGCCAGCATTACTGGATACGGAGATAATGTGTCAACACTCCAACCATCAACTGCAGTTGACTGTTGGAGTGCTGACACATTATCTGCGTATCCAGTAATGCTGGCAACTGATGGGTTATGCATGGGGATCATATCAACCTGTATCGCATCAAAAACAGCCTCAAGATGACGCACTGAAGCGTTGAAACTGGTGGTGGCAAAATAAAATAAGATCATAAGCATGGCTGTAGGTTTTTTTTTTTTTTTTTTTTTTTGGGTCACGATAATAAACTGCCGTCGTTTCAGAGACCTCCTGTTAAAAGGATGGACACACAAAAAAATAGTGAGATAGTTCTTTCAAAATGGACGCTGTCCACTTCCTTCCCCATTCCTCCGCAACCAACCTTGCGCTCCCAGATGATTAAGACGTCAACAGGATGTTAAACCCAGATTTTTCCTCCCTTCATTTTCGAAGTAGATAGAGCAACGTTTGAAACCGTCATATATCTGACCCACCAATAATGAACACAAGATAAGAGATACAAGACAATGCACAGAGGCATACAATCAATTTAGCATTGGAGGGCAGCGTGGAGGGTAAAAATCGTAGAGGAAGACCAAGAGATCAATACACTAAGCAGATTCAGAAGGATGTAGGTTGCAGTAGGTACTGGGAGATGAAGAAGCTTGCACAGGATAGAGTAGCATGGAGAGCTGCATCAAACCAGTCTCAGGACTGAAGACCACAACAACAACAACCATACGCGGCGAATGGACCGACAGGGAGAGGGGAATTCATTTTTCTGAAGTCGTTACATTGAAAAGTTGCTTCAAACGTTTCACAGGGAAATACAGAGTTTTCTTGCGTTTCGTATGGAATGTGCTCTATAAAACTACATTCAAATTGTATCGGAACAGAGCTAACGTTGATTCCACGACAAGGATACCTAATTCGCATTCCTTGCACGGTTCTCTGCTCAGCTGAACGTGGAAATAATTGACTGTATCAGCTTGTGTCAGAAGTTCCTCCCTGCAGCTTTTGATCAAGGTGTGTTTTGATGCACATATTGTTGAACTATCGAAAGGGTTAGCTTCCCAAAGCTAATATTTTCTCTTGAATAGCGATTAGGAATTCCATTAACTTTAACCCTGCATCATACAAACTGAGACATTCCGTTGACATATTTTCGACCAGCAAACTGGCCTCCATGAAAGGAACAGTTTCGTAGAATAATAAACGATTTCCTAGGACATAATTCATAAAATGTGATTTTTCTCCTGAAACGGCCATCATTTTACAATGTGTCGTGTGTATACGTTACTCGTATCACGATGTAATATAAGTACGAAGCGTTTCGCGATCTTCACCTGCCATTTGCACATATAAAAAATTTCAAGTTTTCTACGATTTGCTCCCTTTTCTTCGTCCTAAGTCAGTAAATAACGACCACAACCGCCTCTTTTGTCTTTGCTACTTAGTGGTTACCAAAGGGAAAACCAGAAGAATATGTCAGTCACTGCTTATGAAGAATTCGACAGAGGTATCTGTCACGTATTTGAAATTTTAAAATCTGAAGTCGGAAAAGAGACGAGTAGGCTTCAATCATTGCCTGAGAGAGAAATGACAATAGGTTAAAGAGTAATGAGACATGTATTCAACTTTTCGAATCCCAACAAGTTAACACCTATAACTTGTTTACCTAATTTCTCTCTCCCGCCCTCCTCTCTATCCGTACCCTCCTTTATTATTCATCGAGCCTCTTGGAATCTCGACCAATAGCTTACAGTTTTGACTGAGAATTTAGAAATCCATAATTATTTTGTCTCATTTTTGTTGTTGTTGCTTTTTTTTCATCGGATGCGAGTGATATACGTATATCCTACGTCATCACTGCCAGGAGCTAACTGCTATAAGCGATGATGTGTTGGTCTTTCAGTCACTTTTCTTACCTAACAATCGTCTGAATTACATTGGGTTTAAGGTTACTCAGATTTCGAGGAATCTGCACGTTCTACCACAGATTGCTTCGAAATCAGTTTCGGAAGAACTGCGGTACGGCCGCAGACCAAGATGGAGAGTAAACAGTCTATCACTTGAATTGTACTCGCAGCATTGAGTATAAACTTCCGTGCACCACTACGTGTATAGGGTGGTTCTTGTTAAATTTGTTTCAGTACATTTTGATCTCAGCATATTAATTGGTAGTCATTCAAAAGTAACCCGGAAAAAATCTATAGAAACCATGTCGTTGTAAGAAACTGTGTTCCCAAGTGATGTTCTTTGTTCAAGATGATAAAGGATTCTGCACTGCAAAAGAATATAGAGTATTACAAGTAATCTTACTACTGTGCTATGTATAATTAAATATATACGTCTCTAATGTCACAACAATAATGTGGTTAGAAAACTGTTTACAAAGGAAGAGTTCAAAAAAATGGTTCAAATGGCTCTGAGCACTATGGGACTTAACTGCTGAGGTCATCAGTCCCCTAGAACTTAGAACTATTTAAACCTAACTAACCTAAAGACATCACACACATCGATGCCCGAGGCAGGATTCGAACCTGCGACCGTAGCGGTCGCGCTACGAGACTGTAGCGCCTAGAACCGTTCGGCCACCCTGGTCGGCCAAAGGAAGAGTATTTCTTATTATAGCATAAATGTAAAGGGAAACTAATACAGTCAGAAATAAAATAATAGCAGCACAAAACTTGGGCTAATATACACTGCTGGCCACCGTAAATGCAACACCCTGAAGGAAGCATCCGAATCAAGTGAAATTTACACCATGGGTTTGCAGCGATGAGATATGCAACTGATTAGAATTTCAGCGCAGACGCACATCACGCGCGCCTGTGGCGCCACCTCATAGCGCCATTTAAGGCTTGGCGATTTCGACGAGTGTACGTTCGGCACGTGTGTTTACCTTGTGGTTGTTTCACAAGACGATCAGTTATGCCTCGTAGACAACAGCGAACATCGTTTGATCAAGTATCCGAGTTCGATAGAGGAAGGATAGTGGCTTACCGAGATTGTGGATTATCATACATAGAAATCGCTAGTCGTGTTGGACGAAACCAAACAACTGTAATGCGGATATGTGACCGTTGGATGCAGGAGGGTACGACGGACCGACGTGGTCGATCGCATTCACCTCGGTGCACCACTGCACATGCTGATAGGCAAATTGTGCGCATGGCAGTGACGGATCGCTCAGTGACATCCCGAACCATAGCACAGCACATTGCGTCTGTAACGCATGATCCAGTGTCTGCGCGTACCATTCGACGCCGTTTACAGCAGAGTGGTCTGTCCGCAAGACGTCCATTGCTTCGTCTACCATTGACGCAGAAGCACAGACGTCTCCGTCGCCAATGGTGTGATGACAGACTGATGTGGACGGCAGAATGGAATGACGTTGTCTTTACTGACGAGGCACGCTTCTGTCTGCAGCACCACGATGGTCGGATTCGAGTGTGGAGACACCATGGAGACAGGATGCTGGACAGCTGCATTATGCACCGCCACACTGGTCTTGCACCGGGTATTATGGTATGGGGCGGTATTGGATATTACCCTCGCACGCCTCTAGTACGCATTGCCGGTACTTTAAACAGCCGGCGCTACATATCCGAGGTGCTGGAGCCAGTTGTCCTTCCTTACCTTCAGGGCTCGGCCACAGCCATATTTCAACAGGATAATGCGTGACCACAGGTGGCACTCATTGTCCAAAGGTTCTTCGTCAATAACCAGATTGAATTGCTTCCCTGGCCGGCTCGCTCTCCGGATCTTTCGCCGATAGAAAACATGTGGTCCATGGTTGCTCAACGAGTGACCCAGATTACATCCCCAGCTGCCACACCAGATGATCTTTGGCAACGTGTGGAAGCTGCTTGGGCTGCTGTACCCCAGGAACACATCCAACGTCTCTTTGACTCAATGCCGAGACGTGTGGCAGTGGTGATCTCCAACAATGGCGGCTACTCTGGCTACTTATTCTGGCAGGAAGCACATGTCACAGACGTCTGTAAACGTAATCATTTGATACTTGGTCAACATGTTATCTACAAAATAAATTTTGTTGTGCTACCTCTTGTCGGTGTTGCATTTACGGTGGCCAGCAGTGTAGCTTCAGCAATTTCAAATAAGACAGAGCAAGGCAACAAAAAGTTAATAACCAAAAGAATGAAAGTGGATATAAGCACTGGGAATACGAAAAACCAAGTAATACACTAGCGGCCAAGTAATGGCACTTGACAAAAACAGTTTCAATAAAACTCATCTCAAATAACAGCAGAGTAATTCCATATTATCGGGAACCTACTACAATAAGAGATCTCGTTCCTTTTCTCAGCTACAAATATAATAAAAACTTCACCTATCCTTTAAATTATTGAATTAGTCTCCAACCGAGTCGAAATCAATTGGATGCTGCGGGTATGAACACTTGGCCAGAACCTTTATGGTTGGAAAAAGAAAGGTAAACCTCTGGCCGCAGTAATGTTAGTAATAACGCAACCGCGGAAACTCGATTGGTTGCACACAAAAGTACTATTCTGTGTGCAGGCACTCTCCGCAATGGCTTTACCACCACTCGCCTACTCGCCTGTCTTTTTACTGCCGCCGTGGCAGCTAACTGTTGTGGCTGACGGACAGAGACCACAAGAATGCTTGTCGTGGAGAGGCTTGCGGACAGAAACGCGCCCACTGTTTCTTCAGATCACACGAGGTGTACAAACAGGACGTGGCGCATTGTCTGTACGGTGTGATGAAAATATTACAGTCTGTCATTTTGATAGTTTCCACTTATTTCCCGCTGGCGTCAGAACCAATATGGTGTCATAACCGTAATTTATTGGTCTGTGATACGTCTCCCTTCCAATTTTACTCATTCAAAAGGTTTTTCGAATTTTACTTAGCCAATGAGGGTTCTGTATATTTCAACAGGATATTATTTCTGGTTTTTAGGTTGTGTGGTTTTGTTTCCGAGAAACGTAACTCGGTTTCACACATCTGGTTTGATTAATTGATGTTGTCGGATTCTGCGTAATCTGGTCTGGCCAACCTTTCAAATATCGCATTTAGTCTGAGATTGGAAACTGAGGTGGATAAAAGTTCTTTATTGGCAAATAACCGGTTCTTTTTACTAGCTCGTTTAATACATCGTTCCACGACACGAGTAAAAGATCAGAAACGCTTAACCGACAGCAAAATCGTTTTTAAAACTAAGAACATTTTACGAAGAGCAGGACATTCGTTACTATTGTAACCAGGAAGGAGATAAAGTACAGAAAAAGCTGGTAATGTTCGTTTCGAGACAATTTCCACAATCGTTCCATCGTTTAGACGTCACGCGCAATATCGCCGACCTCATGATCGACTATCGACTTTGTGACATGGAAGAATATGAATATTATTGCTGGTTGGTTGGTTGTTTTGGGGAAGGAGACCAGACATCGAGGTCATCGGACGGGGAAGGAAGGCGGCCGCGCCCTTTGAAAGGAACCATCCCGGCATCTGCCTGGAGCGATTTAGGGAAATCACGGAAAACCTAAATCAGGATGGCCGGACGCGGGGTTGAACCGTCGTCCTTCCAAATGCGAGTCCAGTGTCTAACCACTGCGCCACCTCGCTCGGTGAATATTATTGCTTCTTGATTCATTCACAACAGTTTAAGCTGTCCTCTTAGGATCTCATCTAACCGCACACTCGAAAGGTCGCCAATATTCGGAAATTAAAAGCCAAATATTTGTGAGAAGAAAGAATACTAATTTTACTGTTGCTCGTTCCAGTCACAGCAAGATAAACTGTCCTTCCTGCCTAACTACTTACTCGGAAATCGCTAAATATTTATGTCATCCTTCGTTTTCATATACGACTGAATGCAAAAAACGTCGAATACTGCAGAACATACTTGTATTACATTCACAAGAAAGCAACAGAAGTTGTTAACAACGCTAACATGAAACAAAACAAAAAATGCATGTAATGGGATGCCAACCAACAACTTTTGATTCTAGTAACCACAAAGTTATCCATTACGCTCGCACTTGACAACACGACGTTTATCTCCGGACTTGGTTATCATATTCTATCTTAAAGGCTTCTAACGTTGATGAGTTGTTATGGGACATTTAATGACAATGGTGATGTGTATGTGATAGATTTTCGATACTCCGTTACATTGAAGCGGCATACGGCATATTATAAAGCAAATGTGTTACATTATTAACTTGTAACTTGTTGACGACAATAACTCAATCCTAAGAGAACACTCTTATATGAAAGCATTAACCGTCGATAAATCAGTACGTGACGTTTTGTTATAGCAATAATTATAATAAATCATTCCAAGAATGAAACGTTTTCGTAAATCTCCGATAAGCGCGCATGAAATCTCGTGAGAGCCCCGTATCGAATGCTAACGTAAGTCGATAGTGGATCTAGCGGTGGTCGATATTGTGTTTGACTTTAAAATGACCTCACGTTCGCGGGAATTGAGAAACGAGCGTTACGCTGAACAACTGAACACAGAACATATAAAAATATATAAAAATTCACACGTCAAGGAATAAGCACCTAGAAGTCGTAAGAACATACACAAAAAACAGCGCCTCTGGCGGCTGATGCGGAAGCTGCTCGACAACTGCGATTCATTTGTCGCCGCGCACACGATTGTAAAGTGATTTTAGTTCGAAATTGCTTGGTACCGTTTTCATGATCCAACAACTGTTTTGCAGACGATATAGAGCATGAGAAATGAGATGTATCCATATTCTAGATGTTATTGTACAGAATGGGACCAAGATCTACCGATAAGATTAGATTAGATTAGATTAATACTTGTTCCATAGATCATGAATACGACACTTCGTAATGATGTGGAACGTGTCGGTTAATAAAAGATGTCTGTACAAGATATTACATTACACAAAATATTGCATGACACTAATTTTTTTTTCTCCCCTTAATTTATATCTAAAAATTCAGCCAATGAGTAGAAGGAGTTGTCATCTAGAAATTCTTTTAACTTATTTTTAAATGTTAGTTGGCTATCTGTCAGGCTTTTGATGCTGTTTGGTAGGTGACCAAAGACTTTTGTGGCAGCATAATTTACCCCTTTCTGTGCCAAAGTCAGATTTAACCCTGCATAGTGAAGATCATCCTTTCTCCTGGTGTTATAGCTATGCACACTGCTATTACTTTTGAACTGGGCTGGATTATTAACAACAAATTTCATAAGTGAATATATATACTGTGAGGTTACTATGAGGATCCCTAGATCCTTAAATAGATGTCTGCAGGATGACCGTGGGTGGGCTCTAGCAATTATTCTGATTACACGTTTTCTACTCAACGATGAATTACCCCAGAATATGATGCCATACGAAAGCAGTGAATGAAAGTAGGCATAGTAAGCTAATATACTGAGATTCTTATCACCAAAATTTGCAATAACCCTAATAGCATACATAGCTGAACTCAGACGTTTCAGCAGACCATCAATGTGTTGCTTCCAGTTTAACCTCTCATCAATGGACACACCTAGAAATTTTGAAAATTTTACCTTAGCTACAGACTTCTGTTCAAAGTCTATATTTATTACTGGAGTTGTGCCATTTACTCTATGGAACTGTATATACTGTGTTTTATCAAAATTTAAAGAGAGTCCGTTTGCTGAGAACCACTGAATAATTTTGTGAAAAACATCATTTACAATTACATCACTTAGTTCTTGGTTTTTGGATGTTATTACTATACTTGTATCATCAGCAAAAAGAACTAACTTTGCATCTTCATCAATGTGGAATGGTAAGTCATTAATGTATATCAAGAACAGTAAAGGACGTAAGACCGAACCCTGTGGGACCACGTACTTCATAGCCCCCCCAGTTTGAGGAATCAGCTGTTGTTTTAACATTACATGAACCACTTATTCCAACTTTCTGCATTCTTCCAGTTAAGTATGAATTAAACCATAATGATTTAGCTTATCTGAAAGAATTCCACGATTTACACAATCAAAGGCCTTTGAGAGATCACAAAAAATACCAATGGGTGATGTCCGGTTATTCAGAGCATTTAATATTTGATCAGTGAAAGCGTATATAGCATTTTCTGTTGAAAAGCCTTTCTGAAAACCGAACTGACATTTTGTTAGTACTTTATTTTTACAAATATGGGAGGCTACTCTTGAATACATTACTATCTCAAAAATTTTTGATAGAGCTGTCAGAAGAGAGATTGGGCGGTAGTTGTTCACATCCGACGTATCCTCCTTTTTATGCAATGGTTTTACAATGGCATATTTCAGTCTATCGGGGAAAACACCCTGCTCCAAAAAGCTAACATACGTGGCTGAGAATCCTACTTATCTGTGGGGAACAAGCTTTAAGTACCTTGCTGGAAATGCCATCAATTCCGTAAGAGCTTTTACTTTTCAGTGAGTTTATTATTTTACTGATTTCAGAGGGAGAGGTTGGTGGAATTACAGTTGTTTCAAACTGCACAGGTATGGCCTCTTCTATTAGTAGCCTTGCCTCTTCTAGTGAAGATCTAGATCCTATTATCTCCACAACATTTAAAAAATGATTATTGAAAATATTTTCAATTTCTGATTGTTTGTTAGTACACTTGTCATTCAGTTTTATGGCACTAAAGTCTTCCTGTGCTCTTGGTTGCCCTGTTTCCCTTTCAATAATATTCCAAATTGCTTTAATTTTATTATCAGAGTTACTGATCTCAGACATGATACACATGCTTCTGGACTTTTTAATAACTTTTCTTAGTACCGCACAATAGCTTTTATAATATTGAACAATTTCGGGGTCAGTACTCCCTCTTGCTGTTAGATACAGTTCTCTTTTACGGTTGCAAGATATTCTTATTCCTTTAATTAGCCATGGTTTTTATATGTTTTCTTCGAATTATGTTTAACTATGTAATGCGTGCTTCAGGAATGTTTGCAGAGTGATTTGATGCAGAGTATACATCGTCGCCAGTGAATTTTTGGATTTGATATTGACGACGTAAACATATAATTTGTCTGAGAGAGTGACATAAGTATTTTGACAAAAATAAATGACTCGAATTCTCGATTAATCAATATCGCTATTAGAGTAACAACTAAATGTACAAAATCAACTACGTTAGCATTGCAACAGTTTTCAGATAAAATACGTACGATATCTGTTCTCCAACGGACAGGTATGTTTCTTCCAAGCTGCTTCTCAGAGTGTGTACCACCACAGTCACAACGGACTGCGCAGGAACACATCATGGACCACGACATACGCCCAATAGTATCAGGAGGTTCGCGCGTCTTCAGAAACTTCATCATACGAATATCGACTGTTGTTTCGTAAATTAGATCCTTCACGTGAAGTCAGAGTAAGAAGAATCCCATCAACGGTGTTATTTGAATATACACTCCTGGAAATTGAAATAAGAACACCGTGAATTCATTGTCCCAGGAAGGGGAAACTTTATTGACACATTCCTGGGGTCAGATACATCACATGATCACACTGACAGAACCACAGGCACATAGACACAGGCAACAGAGCATGCACAATGTCGGCACTAGTACAGTGTATATCCACCTTTCGCAGCAATGCAGGCTGCTATGCTCCCATGGAGACGATCGTAGAGATGCTGGATGTAGTCCTGTGGAACGGCTTGCCATGCCATTTCCACCTGGCGCCTCAGTTGGACCAGCGTTCGTGCTGGACGTGCAGACCGCGTGAGACGACGCTTCATCCAGTCCCAAACATGCTCAATGGGGGACAGATCCGGAGATCTTGCTGGCCATGGTAGTTGACTTACACCTTCTAGAGCACGTTGGGTGGCACGGGATACATGCGGACGTGCATTGTCCTGTTGGAACAGCAAGTTCCCTTGCCGGTCTAGGAATGGTAGAACGATGGGTTCGATGACGGTTTGGATGTACCGTGCACTATTCAGTGTCCCCTCGACGATCACCAGTGGTGTACGGCCAGTGTAGGAGATCGCTCCCCACACCATGATGCCGGGTGTTGGCCCTGTGTGCCTCGGTCGTATGCAGTCCTGATTGTGGCGCTCACCTGCACGGCGCCAAACACGCATACGACCATCATTGGCACCAAGGCAGAAGCGACTCTCATCGCTGAAGACGACACGTCTCCATTCGTCCCTCCATTCACGCCTGTCGCGACACCACTGGAGGCGGGCTGCACGATGTTGGGGCGTGAGCGGAAGACGGCCTAACGGTGTGCGGGACCGTAGCCCAGCTTCATGGAGACGGTTGCGAATGGTCCTCGCCGATACCGCAGGAGCAACAGTGTCCCTAATTTGCTGGGAAGTGGCGGTGCGGTCCCCTACGGCACTGCGTAGGATCCTACGGTCTTGGCGTGCATCCGTGCGTCGCTGTGGTCCGGTCCCAGGTCGACGGGCACGTGCACCTTCCGCCGACCACTGGCGACAACATCGATGTACTGTGGAGACCTCACGCCCCACGTGTTGAGCAATTCGGCGGTACGTCCACCCGGCCTCCCGCATGCCCACTATACGCCCTCGCTCAAAGTCCGTCAACTGCACATACGGTTCACGTCCACGCTGTCGCGGCATGCTACCAGTGTTAAAGACTGCGATGGAGCTCCGTATGCCACGGCAAACTGGCTGACACTGACGGCGGCGGTGCACAAATGCTGTGCAGCTAGCGCCATTCGACGGCCAACACCGCGGTTCCTGGTGTGTCCGCTGTGCCGTGCGTGTGATCATTGCTTGTACAGCCCTCTCGCAGTGTCCGGAGCAAGTATGGTGGGTCTGACGCACCGGTGTCAATGTGTTCTTTTTTCCATTTTCAGGAGTGTATGAACGAACTTGGCAAGGAACACGACCAGTCAATCCTTCCTGGATGTGTACTTCGAGATTGCATCTAATATTCCGAAAATAACTGGCATCCAGTACTGTAAGATAGAAGCAGCGTCTATGTTTATAGGCCTACTTACAGAGACGATGAAACAGTATGAATCTTCGTGGCAAATTACAACTGTGTGTAGCACTGAGACACGAACTCGGGACCTTCGCCTTTCGCAGGCAAGTACTCTACCGATTGAGCTACTGAGGTACGTGTCACAGGACATCGCAGCAGACCTCACCTATATTCCAAACTTCACAGAAGTTGTTTTGCGAAAAATTCAGGTCTAGCACTCCTGGAAGTAATTTTATTTAATTTGCCATGAACTCTGAGATCAGCGCACGCTCCACTGCAGAGTGTACGGTCATTGTGGATCGAAAGAGTACTTTCCCATTAGTTAACAATTTATAGTATAAATTAAATAATTGCTTGGTCTTTTCAGAAACTGTCATGAATAATTATATTCCAAATATGTCACCCCAGACTCAGCAGCTTGTGTGTAATTAAACCTCACATATGGTAACTGCGTGCAAAATGAGATACACAACAATTACTCTGATGTTTGTGAGAACTGAAAAATCCCTAAAGAATAGCTTGAATGAATGAAACTTCTTAGGATATGAAGAAGCAATACATTACACCGAAACGTCAAAGCAACTGGTAAACAGGCAGGATACGGTGCTGTGATCGGCAACGCCTATATGATACAACGAGTGTTTGGTACAGTTGTTGGATCTGGTACTGATGATACCGTGGCAGGTTATCAGAATTTAAGTGAGTTTCAACGTGGTGTTATAATCGGTGCACTAGCGATTGGACACAGCTTCTCCGAGGTAGCGATGAAGTGGGGGTTTTCACGTACGACCATTTCACGACTGTACTTTGAATATCAGGAATCCGGTAAAACATCAAATATCCGACATCACTGCGGCCGGAAACAGATCCTACAAGAACGGTACCAACGACGACTGAAAGGGATAATTTAACGTGACATAAGTGCAATCCTTACGCAAATTGCTGCAGATTTCAATGCTGGGCCATCAACATGTGTCAGCGTGTGAACCATTCAACGAAACATCGTCGAATGGGCTTTCGGTTCTGAAGGCCCACTCGTATACTCATGTTGACTGCACGACACAAAGCTTTACGACTTGCCTGAGCCCATCAACACCTACATTGGCCTGTGGTGATTGGAAACATGTTGCCTGGCCGGAAGACCCGCGTTTCAAATTATATTGAGCAGATGGACGTGTACAGGTATGTAGACAACCTTATGAACCCATGGACTCTGCATCTCAGCAGGGGATTGGTCAAGCTGGTGGAGGCTCTTTGATGGTGTGGCACGTGTGCTGTTGGAGTGATATGGGACCTCTGATACGTCTAGATACGACTATAAAAGGTGACACTTACGTAAGCATCCTGTCCGATCATCTGCATCTGTTCATGTTCATTGCGCAATCCGACCGCAATTCCAGCAGGACAATACGACACCCCACACGATCAGTATTGCTACAGAGTGACTGCAGAAATATTCTTCTGAGTTTAAACACTTCCGCTATCCACCAAACTCACCAGACATCAACATTACTGAGCACATCTGGGATGTCTTGCAACGTGCTGCTCAGTAGAGATCCCCACCCTCTCGTACTCTTAGGATTTATGGACAGCCCTGCAGGATTCATAGTGTCAATTCCCTCCAGCACTACTTCAGACATTATTCGAGTTCGTGACACGTCTTGTTGCGGCGTTTCTGCGTGGTCTCGGGGGTCCTACACGATATTAGGTAGGTGTACTAGTTTCGTTGACTCTTCAATGTATATGAGCCACGCGCTAAACTGCATGTCTGTGTGCTGGTTTGGTCAGCTTACAATACCAATGACAAATATATGCCACGGAGAAAGAGAAAACGATATATAAAACTTAGATCAGTACGTAAAAAATAAGCTCATGACATTCAACGAATTTCCTTTAAAAAAGAAAGTTCTCTGTGATCACGACAGGTGGACGAAGTTGCAAAATAACAAACAGGTCAAAAGAATTAAGGCACTGCTTCTGACGTAAGATGTACACCATTTCTATGCAATCGTTATCACTTATTTATGATATTCTGCTTCTACATATCCTAAGAGTTTTCGTTCATTCAAGCTACTCTTTACGAACTTTTCAATTCTCACAAACATCAAAGTAATCGTATGTATATCGCTTTTCTCGCAACTACCATATTTGTGTTTTAACTACCCAGAAGCTGTTCCTTCTTGGGTGACACATTTGAAATGCAGTTACTCATTACAGTTTCTACAAAAACAAAATATCATTCATATTATTAATTGCTGACTAACTAATCGGAAAGTACTCTTTCCATTCGTAATGGATTTCTACTCTGCAGCAGAGTGTGCTCCGATCTGAAACTTCCTGGTACATTAAACATCCTTTCTTTGCGGACTGTAGTCCTGTAAGTGCTCTTTTGTGAAGTTTGGAATACAGGATATAAGATACTGGGGGACGTAAAGCTGTCTGGACCGGTCGTGAGTCGGAAGCTTGCTTGCCAGCGAAAGGCAATGGTCCCGAGTTCGAGTCTCGCTGCGGCACTTGGTAATTGTCTGCCAGTAAGTTTCATCCTCTTTCGATGTCTCTGCGTGTATGCCTATACAAACTGATGCTGCTTTCCTCTTATAGTACTGTGCCCCAGTTATGTTCGGAATATTAGATGCCACCTCGAAACACATTTCCATGTCCAGCTCGTGCAGATATTCAGATAATATGCTGAAGGGACAATTTTTACTCTGAGTTCATACGAAGAGTAGTATGGTTTAAGAAGCAACGATATTCGTACGCCGAAGTTGCTGAAGACGCACACAAACAGCCTGGTATGTCACTCTGAATGATGTGTTTCTCTACAGTCTGATGCGACCACGACGGTCCACAGTGTGAGCAGCAGCTTTGAAGAAATGTGTCTGCCAATTGTCGAATAGATACCGTGCATAATTTATGTGAGGAACGTTGTAGTTGGTTTTGTACATTTAGTTCACGAATATGTGCTGAAGGAGTATTACATAAAAACCGCAGTATAACGAAAGGCGTTCAGAAGTAATAGGTGCGATTTAAGGGGCTCCGGAAAGGCTCAAAATCATGAAAAGTTCAATTTTTACTTTTTTGCGTTTTCTGAATCTGCAGACTATTACCTTTTAATAGATATATAATTTATTCAATTCCGAAGACTACAACTATTTTCAAATTTTTTTTGAAATGTGTTCTACATGGGCGTGACCCACTCTGGCGCTGTTAAACTGCTGTCAAATGGTGTTATTATTAACGTCCGTGTTCATCAGGTACATTTTAGTGATGTGAGATACAGTATGTGTTGTGGCTAACCTGTGATGGTTCAATATATATCGCTGGTGTGATTGTCGATTGTTTCATGTTTATTTACTCTGTCGTTATCTCGAAAATATTCGTAATTAATTCTGTTTCTTTAGTCTCTGTTTTGTTGAAGTATAATAATGAGTAAAAGTAAAGTTATTAGAAATCCTCTGAAGGCTTTTAAGAAAAGGAGAAATGTTGGAAAGCCAAAGGTATGTGTTATTACTGTAAACAATAAAGACGATAACCAAGTGAGTGAACCTAACCTCTCAAGTACACATGCCCATAGCAGTCAAAGTGGGAAAGAAAATACTTCACAGAAGAAGCTTGGTTCAATGAGTGAAAACTATGAATGTTTTATGGGCGAATCGGATGTGAATGAAATATTTGATATGTCGGTTCTCAAAGGAATTTTTTCAAACTGTGTAAGATGTATTCATTGTAGTGAAGTTGGTCTGGAACTCTCCATAATAAAGCACGTAGGACTTGCTAGTGAAATACAACTGAAATGTGATAAGTGTTCATACATGACCACCTTTGGGAACAGTGTTGCAGTAACTGCAACTGAAGAAAATGGTAGCAAAATCTACGAACACAACAACGAGCGATGCTTGCTTTAGACAAGGAACGCCTTCGGGCTGCAGACAGGGCTGTAAAGAGTCTAGAAATACAAGCGAGAGTAAACAGGAGGAGGAACAAGAGGAAGCTGGAGGAGGAGTTTGCAGAGGATGAAGATAATCCATCCTATGGACCTGGAATGCACTAAAAATAATCTTTGTCGCTCGATTCCCAAAACTTTCATTTTCTCATACTAATTACATGTTTTCTAAGGATCTTCCAAACATATTTGTTTCAAACTTTCAGTAAATGTTACACAGTACCTTCTGCATAATTTAACACAGCCTTTTTCCAAAAAAACTGTATATTTTTGAATATATAAATAAAAAATTGCAAAAAAATGTTGTGAATTTTCATTACAATTGAAAAAAAATCATCTTTAATAACTGAACTAAAATTGTGTAAAATCCCTGTGTTAAGTTGTAGCCCATATTCCAATAAATAATCTACCTCAAATACTTTGTGAGGAAAGATGCAATTTATAAGCGTTATTTTAACATTGCAAGTATAGGACGTTCCGGAGCCCCTTAACGATTGTCTTCATTGCAGCCAGCAGAGGCCGCGCGCGCTGACCAGTTACATCTTCAGCGCTGCCTTCGTTGCCACGATACGGTACCCTGCTTGGGCTACAGGATGACAATGAGGCCCCACGAAGCACTCGTCGCCGAGCCATCACAGACAGCACTGTTGCCGTGTTCTGCGACACGTTTCTCAACCTGAAGAGCACGTCAGCTCGGTGTGGACAACAGGGAGCACCGTGGCTCGGGATGTTCAAAGTGGAGTTATATGGCGTCCTAATTATGTGGTGCAAATTATGATGGCGATCGCCTTTATGCGAAAACTCGGGTCTAGTGTAGCAGGGGATACAACCCGTCGGCTTTGAACAATGACGTCACAAGTCGCCAGAGAGCATGTATTACAAAGATGAAAGAGCTGAGGAGAATGTTGAGAAACAAAGGAATGCGAGAGAGATAAACTTTATTTCACATATGTAAGGGCCAGTAGTACTTTCACGTTAACGATATCGCGTGTTTGTATCTTAGTATTTCTCCGCAAAATACAATGGAAAGAAATGAATGAAATTACTAGCAAAGAATACATCACGTTACATGTATGTCAGTTGTATCTCGAAAGTCTTTCGAACTGTATTGCTTAAGTGCAGTACGGGATACAAGTTCAGCGTAGTCGATTTCTTAGTTTCAACTAGCATTGCTGTCCTGTTATTCACTTGAACTATGTATCCTCTGCTTCACTAAACCGCAAATGAAACACCCGATACAAATCAAAAGCTCATTCGAAGTGTGTTGCTTAAGTACAGTCCGGAATACGAGTTTGTCGTAAGGCGATTTCTTCGTTTTGACTAGCATTACTGTCCTGTTCTTCACCTGAACGATGTATCCTCCGCTTCAGTAAACCCTAAGTGGAACACGGGATACAAATTGTAGATGTGCTGTTTATTTCGTCTCCGC
Source organism: Schistocerca nitens (assembly GCF_023898315.1). NCBI lineage: Eukaryota > Metazoa > Arthropoda > Insecta > Orthoptera > Acrididae > Schistocerca > Schistocerca nitens. The sequence continues at coordinate 205,442,111 of NC_064619.1, forward strand.
TATTACTAACAGTCTTTTCTTACGTACATATTAGTATTACTGATGACAGAAGGACCTACGTATGTAATATATGTATACCAGACTTCCACTGACCTCGATATATGTACACTGGTAACGAATAGGTGGAAATACACGTACGTTACATTTGCAACCTGTTTCATTTTATATGTTTTGATTGTTTATTTAATCTTTGCGTTTCACTTGTTGAAAGGGAACTACACATTGATCTTGTCAAAAGCCGAGAAGCGATTCTTCTTAGTGTTGTAGCTCCCTTCAGTAGCTGATGTTTTTTGGCCTTTTTTTAAAAAAATCTCACGAGATAGAATAAACTGATCCTAAGATACAGATGCTTCAGTAGCTGATAAGTGTTTTTGGCTTTTTTTAAAAAAAATCTCACGAGATAGAATAAACTGATCCTACTTCATTAAGCAATCAATAAAAAAACTAAACTAAAACATAACAGCCTAAGCGAAAATGGTAAACTGAAAATAGAATAGATTACGAAGTCTTTTGCTGTTATGTTTTAGTTTAGTTTTTTTATTGATTGCTTAATGAACTAGGATCAGTTTATTCTATGTCGTGAGATTTCTTTTTAAAAAAAGCCAAATAACACTTATCAGCTACTGAAGCATCTGTATCTTAGGATCAGTTTATTCTATCTCGTGAGATTCTTTTTTTTAAAAAAAAGCCAAAAAACACTTATCAGCTACTGAAGCATATTGGTGGAATAAGAAAGTGAAATACGGCAAAATAGTGAAATATAGATAAATGATCGCTTTTAGATTCACATTCAATTATTTTAATGATAGCGCTTATTAGAACACAGAACTGCTTTATTATCTATGCCTCGAAGTGAAGACATTACTATCTATGACTAAGGAATGACGTCATTGTTCGAAGCCGACGGGTTGTATCCCCTGCTTCACTAGACCCGAAAACTCTTCAGATAGCAACGGACACATTAATCCATAGTTTGCACGCCGTATGGCAAAAATCTAACGACTTCGTCCGTGATCCTCTTCGAACTCGAGTAACGTCTCAGTAATTCCTTGGGGTCTATTGAGCTGTCTTCACAGCCTTTCTATGCATATTTGCACCTCAACTGGTCGGTACATCAGTGGTTTAGACTCTAGGGAGAAGGATGAGTACGATGTGTTTCATGAAATGAAATGATCGTATGCATTGTTGGTCGGGAGGTCCCATTCGGGTTCGGCCTCCACGTGAAAGTCTTGTTTCAGTCGGCACCACAATGGGCGACTTTCGGCCGATGGTGAGCACGAAATGATGATGACGACAACACCACATCCAGTCCCCGAGTGGAGAAAATCTCCAACCCGGCCGGAAATCGAACCCGGGCCCAGTGCATGGAAATGATGATGCCAGCTAAGCAGGCGGACAATGTGTTTCATGAAATGGCCACGATGACACTTTAATAGGCAAATATTACCATTTGTCAGCTTACGAGGTGCGGCTAGAAAAAAACCGGACTGATGCTGGAAAAAACATTTATTTACAATTATTTACAATTTCATGTTATCTCCTTCAGTGTACTCTCCTCCTCGGTCTCTACACCGCTCCATACGAATTTTCCACTGTTCATAGCAATGCTGCAGATCATTTTCGGTAAGTCCATACATTACTTCCGTCGCTTTTTCTTTTACTGCTTCAACAGTCTCAAATCTAGTTCCTTTCAAAGCTGACTTGACTTTAGGGAAAAGAAAAAAGTCACAGGGGGCCAAATCAGGTGAGTAGGGTGGATGATCTAAGATGGGAATGTTGTGTTTTGCCAAAAACGTCTTCACTGACAACGCACTGTGAGCTGGGGCATTGTCTTGGTGAAGGATCCATGACTTTTTTCTCCACAAATCGTTCCGTTTTCTCCGTACTCGCTCACGTAGGGTAGCCAGGACGCTAATGTAGTAATGCTGATTCACTGTTTCTCCCTCTAGTACCCAATCAATGTGCACAATCCCTTTGATGTAAAAAAAAAAAAAAACAATCATCATTGCCTTGAATTTCGATTTTGACATTCGTGCTTTTTTTTGTCGTGGGGAACCAGGAGTTTTCCAATGCATCGATTGGCGTTTAGTTTCGGGATAGTAAGTAAAAAACCACGATTCATCGCAAGTAATAACATTTTGTAAGAAGGTGGGATCACTTTCAATGTTTTCCAGGATGTCAGAACAAATCATTCTTCGGCGTTCCTTCTGTTCAATTGTGAGACACTTTGGAACCATTTTTGAACACACTTTGTTCATGTTGAAACTTTCATGAAGAATCTGCCTAACACTTTCCTTGTCAACTCCTGTTAACTCAGACACTGCTCTGATTGTTAAACGGCGATCTTGTCGAACAAGTTTACCGATTTTTTCAATGTTTGCATCAGTTTTTGCTGACAATGGTCTGCCAGTGCGAGTGTCATCACTGGTGTCTTCGCGGCCATCTTTAAATCGTTTAAACCACTCAAACACTTGTGTTCGCGATAAACAATCATCGCCGTACACTTGTTGTAACATTACAAACGTTTCACTTGCAGATTTTCCTAGTTTGAAACAAAATTTGATGTTAACACGCTGTTCTTTCTGTACGCTCAACATTTTCCGACGCATAGACAAAACGTCAACTACTTAAAACAGACGCCACGGGCAGACTGAGTGCAGGAGGCAGATGAAACTCGAGCAGTAGGCGGAGCGAGAGTCACGTGACAGGCCACGCGACTTTCAGCCTTATTGCATTCGTTTTATTGTTTCACCAGTACTAGTCCGGTTTTTTTCTAGCCACACCTCGTATACTTTACATTTCATACGTCTATAGGAATGCGAAGTGTGTAGTTATGTGTTCCCTTTCCTCACCTGTTTATTACTTTCCATGTTATACTACTGTGTTTCCATTTTCCGTTCCTTGTCTCATTTGCTAGAGAGGGTCGTGAATATCCGTGTGTGTGTGTTTTGTGTGTTATTTCCATTTACTTTGGTTCTTCGGCAGGTGAGTGGTAGTGGCAATTTAGCCAACTTATGTATAGAGACTAAGTGACTTCTGCTGGGCCGAAGCGATGTTAAGGGAGACTGGTCGGCAGTTATTGTATTAAGTTGGTACAAGTAGCCGAAAGATATTTTCTCTTCCCATTTCCGCTACTTCCTGATATCCCCTGTACGGTAGCGTGGAACAGCGCTGTTCGATGGGTCACTCGTCACAGGTTTCCAATGAGTACATACCATACGAAACGCTATGTTTGTATAAGCTGCTCTTTTTGAAACTTCCTGGCAGATTAAATCTGTGTGCCGGACCGAGACCCGAACTCGGAGACGAGGTACTGGCGCAAGTAAAGCTGTAAGGACGGGGCGTGAATCGTGCTTGGGTAGCAAAGATGATAGAGCACTTGCCAGCGAAAGGCAAAGGTCCCGAGTTCGAGTCTCGGTCCGGCACACAGTTTTAATCTCCAGAAAGATTCACATCAGCGCACACTCGGCTGCAGAGTGAAAATCTCATGCTGCTCTTCTTGTTTGCGTGCCGGTTTGGTAATCTTATAATTCCAATGACAAAGAAATGCGACGAATAAAGAGAAAACGACTGACAAAACTTAGATCAAAATAAAACATAAGCTCATGAATTTTATCGATGAAGGTGAGATGACGTCAGATTGTCTGTTCTGGTCATATCTTGTTAGGTAAGTGTAGAAGATTGGAATGTGTAAACATTTGGTTGAGGTTGAGATGTAATATGTTTCTTAGCAGTGTAGCCATGATATGTCGTACCGGAGGATTTATTTCAGTTAGGAAGTGTTACTATGCTTATTAATGATATACACTACGTGATCAAAAGTATCCGGACACGCCGAAAAATATACGTTTTTCATATGAGGTGCATTGTGCTGCGAACTACTGCCACGTTCTGCATATCAGCGACCTCAATAGTTATAAGATATCGTGAGAGAGCAGAATGGGGCGCTCCACGGATCTCACGGACTTCGAAAGTGGTCAAGCTGTAAGCGAGATTTCAACACTCCTAAACATGTACCCGTGGTCTAGGGGTAGCGTCTTTGATTCATAATCAAAACGTCTTCGGTCCCGGGTTCGATCCCCGCCACTGCCTAAATTTTGATAAATAATCAGCATTGGCGGCCAAAGACTTCCGGCGTAAGAAGTCAGCCTCATTCTGCCAACGGCCTTGTCAAAGAGGACGGAGGAGCGAATAGAGGTTCAGGGCACTGTCTTGTCCTAGGGGTGGGAAATTGCCCCTAAAGGCGAAAGAATCAGCAATGATCAACGACATGAGGATGCAGAATGCAATGGAAACCACTGCATTAAAGACACGTAACGTGTATCCACAGCACATGTGGCCTGTAATTGAAGAATTGTCATGATGATCTCTCCATTGGCTAAAGATTCCGGAATAGTCCCCCATTCGGATCTCCGGGAGGGGACTGCCCCCTTGGCAGGTTACCATGAGAAAAAGATTGAATAATCAACGAAAGGATAACGTTCTACGAGTCGGGCCGTGGAATGTCAGAAGCTTGAACGTGGTAGGGAAACTAGAAAATCTGAAAAGGGAAATGCAAAGGCTCAATCTAGATATAGTAGGGGTCAGTGAAGTGAAGTGGAAGGAAGACAAGGATTTCTGATCAGATGGGTATCGGGTAATATCAACAGCAGCAGAAAATGGTATAACAGGTGTAGGATTCGTTATGAATAGGAAGGTAGGGCAGGGTGTGTGTTACTGTGAACAGTTCAGTGACCGGGTTGTTCTAATCAGAATCGACAGCAGACCAACACCGATAACGATAGTTCAGGTATACATGCCGACGTCGCAAGCTGAAGATGAACAGATAGAGAAAGTGTATGAGGATATTGAAAGGGTAATGCATTATGTAAAGGGGGACGAAAATTTAATAGTCATGGGCGACTGGAATGCACTTGTAGGGGAAGGAGTAGAAGAAAAGGTTACAGTAGAATATTGGGTTGGGACAAGGAATGAAAGAGGAGAAAGACTAATTGAGTTCTGTAACAAGTTTCAGCTAGTAATAGCGAATACCCTGTTCAAGAATCACAAGAGGAGGAGGTATACTTGGAAAAGGCCGGGAGATACGGGAAGATTTCAATTAGATTACATCATGGTCAGACAGAGATTCCGAAATAAGATACTGGACTGTAAGGCGTACCCAGGAGCAGATATAGACTCAGATCACAATATAGTAGTGATGAAGAGTAGGCTGAAGTTCAAGACATTATTCAGGAAGGATCAATACGCAAAGAAGTGGGATACGGAAGTACTAAGGAATGACGAGATACGTTTGAAGTTCTCTAACGCTATAGATACAGCAATAAGGAATAGCGCAGTAGGCAGTACAGTTGAAGAGGAATGGACATCTCTAAAAAGGGCCATCACAGAAGTTGGGAAGGAAAACATAGTTACAAAGAAGGTAGCTGCGAAGAAACCATGGGTAACAGAAGAAATACTTCAGTTGATTGGTGAAAGGAGGAAGTACAAACATGTTCCGGGAAAATCAGGAATACAGAAATACAAGACGCTGTGGAATGAAATAAATAGGAAGTGCAGGGAAGCTAAGACGAAATGGCTGCAGGAAAAATGTGAAGACATCGAAAATGATATGATAGTCTGAAGGGCAGACTCAGCATACAGGAAAGTCAAAACAACCTTTGGTGACATTAAAAGAAACGGTGGTAACATTAAGAGTGCAACGGGATTTCCCCGGTTAAATGCAGAGGAGAGAGCAGATAGGTATAAAGAATACATTGAAAGCCTCTATGAGGGTGAAGATTTCTCTGATTTGATAGACGAAGAAACAGGAGTCGATTTAGAAGAGATAGGGGATCCAGTATTAGAATCGGAATTTAAAAGAGCTTTGGAAGACGTACGGTCAAATAAGGCAGAATGGATAGATAACATTCCACCAGAATTTCTAAAATCATTGGGGGAAGTGGCAAAAAAACGACTATTCACGTTGGTGTGTAGAATATATGAGTCTGGCGGCATACCATCTGACTTTCGGAAAAGCATTATCCACACAATTCCGAAGACGGCAAGAGCTGACAAGTGCGAGAATTATCGCACAATCAGCTTAACAGCTCATGCATCGAAGCTGCTTACAAGAATAATATGATGTCCTCCTCGCCGTGTCAGGCGACAGCGACTCCGTCAGTCTTCTCTGTCCTTGTTGTGGTAGGCTCGGATGTGGCTCGCGAATCCGAATTTCGCTTTGAATATCCTGTTGAATGAAGCACAGTGAAGTTGACCAGCAGAGTTGTAAGTGTACGTGTAGACAGGCTTGAGCTGAGATTTTCGGAGCTCTCTTTTAGCATCCAGGTTCATTAGACGCTTTTGCTCGAATTGTTCGATGCTCTTATGTACAGTTGATCGCCACTCCGATCGGCGCAATGCTAGCTCCTCCCAACGGTTGCTCGGGATGCCACAGGCTGCAAGGTGGCGTTTAATGGTGTCTTTATATCGCAGGTGTTGACCACCTTTCCTCCTCTTCCCGCACGAGAGCTGCGAGTAGAACACCGCTTTAGGTAGCCTACTGTCATCCATGCGTACTATGTGACCACTCCATCTCAGTTGATGTTTCATTATTAAAGCTTCAATACCAGCCAGTTTCACGCGGCGCAAAATCTCCGTATTTGGGACACGGTCTTCCCATTTGATGCGCAGAGTTGATCTCAGACATCGAAGATGAAATTTATCTAGCTTCTTAATGTCAGCTTTGTAACAGCACCAGGTTTCCGAGGCATAGAGTAAGGTGGATAATACTACTGCTTTGTAGATTGCAATTTTTGTTTGTAGTTTGAGATCATGTGATTTCCATACTCGGTCATTAAGCTTACCGAAGGCTGAGGCTGCGCTGGCTATACGCGCTGCGATTTCCGTTGTCAGGCTGTTGTCACTTCTAATTTGGCTTCCCAGGTATTTGAAATTTGACACATTTTGCAAGGGTTTGTTATTTATCTCAATACTGGAGTCATCTGCATTAAGACCTCTAAGTGGCTGTTTGAGAACTTGCGTCTTAGTGATGCTAATGGCTAAGCCAAATCTTCTGCAGGAGGCATTTAGCAGATTTATGTAAGTCTGAAGAGTTTCGCAAGAATTAGCCATCATGCATACATCATCCGCGCAGAGAATCTCTAAGACTGATAGTTTGGTTACGCGACTTTTTGTTCTGAGGCGAGAGATGTTGAAGACACTTTTGTCTGTCCTTGTGTCGAGACTAATTTGATTACTACAGGCTTTGGTCGCGTCTCTCATAACAACTGCGAAGTAAAGTGAGAAGAGTGTGGGAGCCAGAACACAGCCTTGTTTTACACCACATGTCACGGGAAACTGTTCTGAGAGCTTGTCCTCATGGCGGATTTTTGCCATCATGTTTTCATGAAACTGCCGAATCAAACTGACAATTTTGTCAGGGCACCCAGTTTTCTTTAGTATGATCCAGAGAGCTTCCCGTGGGACACAATCAAAAGCTTTTTCCAGGTCTACAAAGCACATGAACAAAGGCCGATGTTGCTCTAAGCTTTTCTCTTGCATTTGTTTGACAAAAAATATGGCATCCACTGTGCCTCTGTTTGGGCGAAAGCCACACTGGGTCTCTGGTAGCAGTTTTTCTGCAAAGTGTGTTAGCCGGGTGTTAATTATGTGGGCAAGGACTTTTCCCGCTGCTGAGAGAAGAGAAATGCCCCTGTGGGAGCTGCAGTCTGATGTGTCACCCTTGCCTTTATAGATCTTGGAAATGCAAGCATCTTTCCAGTCTTGTGGAATCATTTCATACTCCCAAATCCTTAAGATCAGAGCAAACAATGGTTTCTTGATGTTTGGCCCCCCATATTTATATAGCTCTGATGGCAAGTTATCTAATCCTGCTGTTTTGTCATTTTTCAGCTTAGCCAGTGCTGAAATGAATTCATCGTAGAAAGGGGCATCCGCAAGTTGTTCCTCAACTGGGAGGTCTTCAAGTGCTTCTATGTATGGAATATCGGTTGTCTGATGGTCGGGATTAAGAACGTCATTAAAATGTTCCGCCCACCGAGACAGGATGTCACTCTGTTGCGTCAGCCGACAACTTTTATCTTTGTTATAGGCTGGTGCTATCTTCCCAACTCTTGGACCAAAGATAGTTTTCAGGGACTCAAAGAATCTGCCCGTTTGGTGTGTGTCGGCATATAACGGTATTTCATTTGCTTTATTTGCCCACCAACTGTCTTTGAGAGCACGTAGCTTCACTTTCAGATTGTAATGCGCTGCTCTACGCTTGTTATCATCAGGGGTGCGAAGAGAGCTTCTGAAATCATTAATTAGCTTTCTGATCTCTGGATCTGAGTCGTCAAACCAGTCCTGGTGCTTCTTCTGAGGCTTTCCCAAGACTTCTGAAGCACAGCCACGCAGTCTGCTAGCGTATGCTCTCCACTGTTCATCTACAGGGGCAGATTCAGATATCAAAAGGCCATCGACACCAAATTTTTCATCCAGTTTTGCTCTCATAGTCTGATCATTGGCCAAGATTTTGCAGGACAATTTTGTTGGTATTTTGTGTGAAGCTCGGCGTGGTGCCTTCAAAGTTATCTTTAATTTGGACCTGACGAGTCGATGGTCTGTCCATCCCTGAGCGCCTCTCATTGCACGTGTGATCAGTACGTCACCAAGATCTTTTTTCCGTACTATCACATAATCCAGAAGGTGCCAGTGTTTAGATCGCGGATGCATCCATGTCGTTTTATATTTTTCAGGCAGACGAAAATATGTATTTGTCAGACAGAGTTCAAACTCGGCACATAGAGTTAGAAGATCCAAGCCATTCGAGTTGCATTTTCAAATCCCATGGCGACCGAGGGCTCCATTCCAAGCACTGAAATCATTCCCAACACGAGCATTAAAATCACCAAGTAACAGAAGGAATATCCCTAAGGACATGTCGGAGGTCTTGGTAGAACTTGTTCTTCTCTTCATCCGGAGATGGCAATGTAGGTGCGTATACATTGATCAAGTGAAGATATTTCTTGGATGCCAGGTGAAGTCTGAGTGTTATTATTCTGTCACTGATACCTTTTGGGAGTTCTGTTAGTGAACATGCCAATTTATTGCGTATGGCAAAGCCTACCCCACTTTCCGCTCTTTCAGTGGATGATTTTCCACTCCAGTAGTAGGTATAACCTCCGAGCGGTTCACATAACTGTCCAGAGTCACTAAGATGTGTTTCACTTATGGCGGTAATGTCGATGTTATATCTAGCCAATTCCCTTGCGATAAGTCCTGTCTTTCTCTCTGGGCACTGATTATGGTCGTTATCCTGTAAAGTACGGACGTTCCAGACTCCAATCATTAGATATTTAAGGTAACTATTTATTTTATTATTTTTTTGACCGCATATGTTAGTGAACAAGTGACCGCAGTTTGCCACTTGTGCTGGGTTGAGACGCGCTATGTTTAGGCCACATTTTCTAGGCCCCTCCCTGGATTAGTGAAAGCAGAGCGATCCTAAATAGGGCTGCTTTGTCGTCTGACGAGCTGCCGAACCAGTCCTCCCGTCTCTCACGAGTACCAGAACGACCATCACCGTCTGACCGCCTAACGTGCAGAGCACCAACTAAGGTTCAGGTACACCAAACCCTTGCCTCACCATCAGTACTCCATCGCCGCAGGACTTTCAAAGCTCATAGTCCATTGAAACTTTGCCGGAGTCATCTGCGCGTGAAGGTATTTAAAGTGGACAAGCAGTTGCGCAGATGCAGATCCACTCTCTCGTCCTCTGCCTCTGGTTGGCAGTGGATCGTAGGGCCGATACGACTGGCAAGAGGCAGGGGATGCAGTGAATGGCCATATGCCACTGGAAGTATCCTGACATACGCCCTTAAGGCACATCACAGGTGCCTTGCTTCGTCGGTACAGAAGCCGTGAGTGTTTACCTATCGATATTACCCGCCTCCTACACCGATGAAGAGACTGACAGAGGGGAAGAAGGAAAGGGAAGGGACTGGAAGGGAAAGGGAGGAAGGGACGGTAGGTCGTTGTGAGGCACACTTCGTCTGGCTCCTCTGCTGAGACCTGACCGGCTAGGTTGAACCTGCCGGTAGCTACGCTACCACCGTTATAGCTCTCAGCATCACAGGAACACGCAAACTCTCCCACCCGCACGGACAGTGCTACGATAAGGTGGTGCCTCCAGAAGAATGGAAAAGAAAATTGAGAATGCGCTAGGTGACGATCAGTTTGGCTTTAGGAAAAGTAAAGGGACGAGAGAGGCAATTCTGACGTTACGGCTAATAATGGAAGTAAGGCTAGAGAAAAATCAAGACACTTTCATAGGATTTGTCGACCTGGAAAAAGCGTTCGACAATATAAAATGGTGTAAGCTGTTCGATACTCTGAAAAATGTAGGGGTAAGCTATAGGGAGAGACGGGTCATATACAATATGTACAACCAAGAGGGAATAATAAGAGTGGACGATCAAGAACGAAGTGCTCGTATTAAGAAGGGTGTAAGACAAGGCTGTAGCCTTTCGCCCCTACTCTTCAATCTGTACATCGAGGAAGCAATGATGGAAATAAAAGAAAGGTTCAGGAGTGGAATTAAATTACAATGAGAAAGGATATCAATGATACGATTCGCTGATGACATTGCTATCCTGAGTGAAAGTGAAGAAGAAATAAATGATCTGCTGAACGGAATGAACAGTCTAATGAGTACACAGTATGGTTTGAGAGTAAATCGGAGGAAGACGAAGGTAATGAGAAGTAGTAGAAATGAGAACAGCGAGAAACTTAACATCAGGATTGATGGTCACGAAGTCAATGAAGTTAAGGAATTCTGCTACTTAGGCAGTAAAATAACCAATGACGGACGGAGCAAGGAGGACATCAAAAGCAGACTCGCTATGGCAAAAAAGGCATTTCTGGCCAAGAGAAGTCTACTAATATCAAATACCGGTCTTAATTTGAGGAAGAAATTTCTGAGGATGTACGTCTGGAGCACAGCATTGTATGTTAGTGAAACATGGACTATGGGAAAACCGGAACAGAAGAGAATCGAAGCATTTGAGATGTGGTGCTATAGAAGAATGTTGAAAATCAGGTGGACTGATAAGGTAAGGAATGAGGAGGTTCCATGCAGAATCGGAGAGGAAAGGAATATGTGGAAAACACTGATAAGGAGAAGGGACAGGATGATAGGACATCTGCTAAGACATGTGGGAATGACTTCCATGGTACTAGAGGGAGCTGTAGAGGGCAAAAACTGTAGAGGAAGACAGAGATTGGAATACGTCAAGCAAATAATTGAGGACGTAGGTTGCAAGTGCTACTCTGAGATGAAGAGGTTAGCACAGGAAAGGAATTCGTGGCGGGACGCATCAAACCAGTCAGTAGACTGATGACAAAAAAAAAAAATTCCTAGGTCCACTGTTTCCGATGTGATAGTGAACTGGAAACGTGAAGGGACACGTATAGCACAAAAGCGTACAGGCCGACCTCGTCTGTTGACTGACGGAGTCCACCGACACTTGAAGAGGGTCGTAATGTGTAATTGGAGGACATCTGTCCAGACCACCACACAGGATTTTCAAACTGCATCAGGATCCACTGCAAGTACTATGACTGTTAGGCGGAAAGAGAGAAAACTTGGATTTCTTGATCGAGGGGCTGCTCATAAGCCACCCATCACGCCGGTAAATGCCAAACGACGTCTCACTTGGTGTAAGCAGTGTAAACGATGGACGATTGAACAGTGAAAAAATGTTGTGTGGAGTGACGAATCACGGTACCCAATGTGGTGATCCGATGGCAGGATGTGGGTATGCAACTTCCCGGTGACCGACAACTGCCAGCGTGTGTAGTGCCAACCGTAAAATTCGGAGGCGGTAGCGTTATGGTGTGGTCGTGTTTTTCATGGAGGGGCCTTGCACCTCTTGTTGTTTTGCGTTGCACTATCACAGCACAGACCCACATTGATGTCTTAAGCACCTTCCTACTTCGCAATTCGGGGATGGCGATTGCATCTTTTAACACGATCGAGCACCTGTTCATAGTGCACGGCCTGGGCGGAGTGGTTACACGACAATAACATGCCTGTAATGGATTGGTCTGCACAGAGTCCTGACCTGAATCCTACAGAACACCTTTGGGATATTTTGGTACGCCGACTTCATACCAGGCCTCACCGACCGACATCGATACATCTACTCAGTGTGGCACTCCGTGAAGAATGAGCTGCCATTCCCCGAGAAACCTTCCAGTATCTGACTGAGCGTATGCCTGCGAGAATGGAAGCTGTCATCACGGCTAAGGATGGCCCAACACCATACTGAATTCCAGCATTAGCAATGGAGGGCGCCACGAACTTGTAAGTGATTTTCAGCCAGGTGTCCGGATACTTTGGTCATATATTGTAGTTATTTAACGCGATTCTCCATCCTACAGCTGCTTGGCGATGGAAGAGTGCTTTTTGCAACTTGTGTCTGCTTTTAGTTAGTGTGAATCTTACGTGTCCGTGCGAGCGCGCGAGCGCGTGTGCGTGTGCGTGTGCGTGTGTGTGTGTGTGTGTTTCCCTTGTTAATATTTTTTTTTCTTGTTTCAATTTTGAATTCACTTCATGAGTTCGGTATTCGTTTGTGTTGGTTAGTTAAGACAGAGCAAGTCCCTTTCCGCCATACGGAGAGCCTTCAGCTAACGATACTGTTCGTTCTAGCATGCTGTCCAAATTGAATTTTGAATCGTGTGAGAATTTGTTTTCGTTTTATACGTTTTCGTGTTTTTAGTACCTCCGAGATGGAAAATTTCTACTCGAGTTACCGGCCACGCAGTTGATCAACAAAGCTAAGGTTTCTGAGACCCATCGTGTTTCAGCTTGGTGCATAAATTTTATCCTTTGGTACTTATCTTTCTGTGTGTGTACTGCTGGGATGAATGTGCTTATACATACAGATGAGAGGAATCCTTTCTTATACAAAACCGATGCTTTCCCAAGTGTGAAGAAACAGTCATTGAAAAAATTACTATATTATACAAACAGCTCAAGCACTGTTTTAATGATAGTTACTGTTGGTAATTGAAGTTATCTGTGATTTTATTCGTGAATAAAAATTTAATGATTTTAAGTTGTATTCGTAACATTACTTGCGCAGGCAATACAGCTTTCAGAAAGGCTCCCTGGGAGCCATCTGAAATCACTGTTTGTTTTCTTAATTTTTTATTTGCTGTTAATACGGAAGTTTTGTTCTCAGTTTGATCAAATTCTAGTGACAGAGATAATATCACAGCGAGTCAGTGGAATCTAAATTTATTTAATTACTAATAAACTCATAAAATAAATTTATCGAGACTTAATTCATTCAAAGAAACACTATTTTCGCATTCAATCTGACCATTCGAATAGGATGTGTGGTTGGAGCACGATTAGGGTAATTCACTCTCATTAACTAGTAGCCGCATTTTTATTAGACCTACGGAGTTAAAGACACACTAGTGTCCTATTTTGTTGAGTAGCACTGCGGACAAAATCCTAATGTGGTGGTTTTACCACTGCACACAATAAGCAGTCCAAACCGCATCCATGTGGAACTGTCAGGAGCCCCGACGTGACAGACTTCAAAGTATTTGCCAAATCTCAGCAGGACAATAACCAGACACATGCGTTGAGTACGCGAGCCATCAACTGTGCAATTCTTCTCTGACATACTTGTTCGTCAGGCTTCTTATTGACCGTTTAAATGTTTGTCACACTCCTGCAGCGTTCTCTGTTTATGCTTCTTCGAGCCGGAGTGGCCGAGCGGTTCTAGGCGCTTCAGTCTGGATCCTCGCGACCGATACGGTCGCAGGTTCGAATCCTGCCTCGGGCATGGATGTGTGTGATGTCCTTAGGTTAGTTATGTTTAAGTAGTTCTGCGTTCTAGGGGACTGATGACCTCCGCTATTAAGTCCCACAGTGCTCAGGGCCATTTGAACCATATGCTTCTTCTGATTGGATATAGATCGTGTGTGAGGCGACTTCCTACGTCCGTATCCATACCTTCCTCGATTTTCTGCTACTATGATTAGACACTGTAATTTCAGAAGTGGGAGGTTCACTCTATACTGAATTTTAAATGTGAAATGTGATTTATGCCTGTGTAATGTTAACCATCCGTGCTTGGTCGAGTACCACGTCTGTGATATGAAGTTTGTTTCGATCGGTCACGTACATCCTTACCGAAGTCATAAATTGCACAAATCTTTACGTATACGATGCTGCAAGAAGCAAACTAAATATGTCAGGTGAGTTAGATTCGTTGAGATGAAATGGATGAATGATGATGAAATCAATGCAGATACAATAAAATGAAATAATACCGGGTGGTTGGAATTAAAGTCCAACTGTTCATGGAGCTAATTTCTGCGCTGTAATTATAGCACGGCAGCGGAAGTTGGTACGTAGTACGGAGAGTTTCAGACGGTACTGCAAGTGAAACCTCATGATCCGCAGCAACATCCTTTAATTGCTCCTCAGTTTCCAGCACGCATCCAAAGTCGACTACATGTGCCCGGGCAACATTATATGGAGTGATAAGACTCATTTGAATACACGAAACTGCCTAATTTAGGGTACTTTTAATGCAACTGCACTCTCCATATGGGACTGTCTTGCCTGGATTGACAAGCATCGTTATTCTCCGTTCTTCTTTGAAGAGAATGCATCCAGAGGACCTGTTAGTGTACTTTGCAATCTGCTTGAGACCTCGTTGTGCAGCATTTGATCCCTGCTTTGGACGAATAGAACTATTACTTTCATGCAAGATGGGGCAACACCACATGTCGCTCGAACAGTGAAAGATCTGCTTATTGAAACTTTCCACGAACGTGTTATTTCCTGGCCTGCAAGAATCTGTCTGCGTAAAGTCAAGCGCCGGCACGCGAGTCGGGAATGACAGAGCAGAAAGGGCTGTGAAGAAGACGCCTGCCAGTGGCACGCTGACCAAGCGCTCTCCAGGACGACAACGCGACCACGGCGGCCTCAGTGCGAAGAGAACGTTAACACCGCGCCCCACTGGCCGCAGCCCTGATCTACAGAAGCTTCACGACTAGCGACCTGAATAGAAGGGTCAACTGTATTACTTCACTTGTATTAGAAATTGTATATACTGAAGAGATTTCTGATTTGCATGTCGCCCTTAGCTTGCGACGCAATGGCCTTGTCGCAGTGGATACACCGGTTTCCGTGAAATTACCGAAGTTAAGCGCTGTTGGGCGTGGCCGACACTTGGATGGGTGACCATCAAGCCGCCATGCGCTGTTGTCATTTTTCGGGGTGCACTCAACCTCGTGATGCCAATTGAGGAGCTCCTCGACCGAATAGTAGCGGCGTCGGTCAAGAATACTATAATAAAGACGGAGAGAGCGGTGTGCTGACCCCACGCCCCTCCTATCCGCATCGTCCACTGAGGATGACACGGCGGTCGGATGGTCCCGGTAGGCCACTCGTGGCCTGAAGACGGAGCGCTTAGCTTGCGACACTTCTGTGTTCTTGTCAAAGTTAAGTATTGTCATTGTTCATTTGGTAGTAAAATTCATTAATACCATTTGTCTGAATTGTTGTCTAGCGATCCGAGAAAGCAGGTTTCCCAGATCCCCATATTTGACATCAAGGAAGGATTCAACAAAGATCACCAAATCTGAATTCATGTAACTTTAGACTCTACGGATATCTAAAGAAACGCATTTACCAGAGACACATTAGGTCTCTACCTGATCTGAAGGCTAGTATACCGGGACACAGGGCTCAGATTCCACCGGAACTGTTGGGAGCTTTTTTGATCACACAGTTTTATGGTAGGACATCTCGCTGTAAGTGGCGGTTAATAATAAAATCAAAATTATCAATTTCTCGCTTATTTGACGTTTTCTGTCCATGTACCATTCCTAATCCATTACATATGGAAACATTTCTATACGCCATTTTCCATGCGCAGCGCCAGATTTGCACCTGGTGGCCAAAATTGTAACTAATTTTTACCAGCGTAAATCGATTCTATAGTAATGCAGTAGAATGTCTACCAAGTGTCGCTACCATACTATAATTACAGCCCTACCGGACCTCTGTGAACAACTGCACTTTAGTTGTAACCACAGAGTATAAATGGCAACCAGCCAGCCAGATATGCAAAATCCGCAATGCGTACAGCTTATTTGCGCGCCTTCCATTGATATCATCCATATCTGATCGGGCCTGGTTGTAAAGCATGCACCTGGAAATCGGGAGGTCGCAGGATCTAATCCTGGTCTGTCTTTAATACGTCCCTTACCTCTTAACGAATTGTGGAGTCGCAAGGGCGATACGCGATTAATTGAAGTATAGGTCCCCTTTCCCCGGTTGGATTACTACGGTTGGTTACGGATACGCAAGTCGCCGAAACGTCGTCAAGTTTGAAGACTTGCATTTAGCCACAGATATTTCCATGTCCCTACATCTCCAATGATTTCTTCCCATCATCCATTCGTTTCAGTTCAGTGAATCTAACTTGGTTATCTCAATCGACTCTGTTCCCTAAGTGGTGCTATGACGCATTTTGGAAGATCGTCTGGCAGTAGTGTTCGGAAATCAAAGTTTGAAACGTAAATAATAATGAATGTTTACTTCAGTCCCAGATGAGTGGGCAGATTAGCCTAAGGCGACTGCACGCAAAAAGCGGTAAAACTAGACTCTGGTCTCGAGCTGGAGCAGATTTTAATCAGTCACGTCTTAAGCACAGGAGACTGAAGTCCGTTAACGGAGATGATGGAAGCCTGTGACGATGTAGTGAAAGCTACTCATTTAGTACAATTATAAGGCCTGATGCACCTTCACTTCTAGGTTTCATCCGCACGGGAAAAATTTCAGAGGAAAGTTAGAAGTATACTTTTGCCAGATGCTGCCACAACTGATCGAAATAGATGCCTTGAAAGCAAAGTGCTAGTAACTAGATTATAACATACTTATGGAGCACGATTGTGAGAGCGTAATGGAAGGAAACATTTAATTATGAGTTTGTGTAAGTGGCATTTGTAACGCAGGGTTGCAGGTTTTCACCTTGTTTCACTTCTTCACAGGAAAAAAAATTGATAAGAAAGCTCAAACATTTTGTGAAGTGATTTGTGTAAAAGTAAGAAATACAATAGAATAGATAAACATTTGATGTGTCTTTGAACGATGCTTGAAATCATATACAGCAAATAAGACTGCACGGTCTACATATTCCACAAACAAATATCCTGCAGTAGACTATAAAATGTTAAGATTGTAAGTTGAACATTGAAATTTAAAATCTCAATCGGTACCTCATTTACTGTACATGATTCGAGCATTATTCAAAGGCGCGTCAAATGTTTCTCTAATGTATATCATTTCTTAGTTTAGAAATATCATTTCTGCAATTTTTTCAATCCAGATTTTTCTGATTGACAGTTAAAGCTCAGCACCAAAGTAAATTTTTGTGCGCAAAATAGCTACTCCTTGAAGACATTAACATTTTGTTCGTGAACCTTTCAGTGTTCCCTCAAATTACTATTTGCACTGATTACTTTCAAGTAATTAATCTTTCTTTCCAATAATAGACCTCATGCTGGTAAATTTGACACTCCATTTATCCACTTCGTAGTCTTCGTTTGGCAGAAAATTCTGAAAATGGTCCATTGGTAATTTCTAGCAAATCATGATTTTGAGGAAAATTCACTGAGTGCACTGAAATGAATTTCAGAAGAGGAATACAAATGCAAAGGGAATAGATACCGATGATTATGTCAGTAGATGACACTGCATTTCTCCTCAAGAGCAAGGAAGACTAAGCAGATATATCGAATGGACTAAATAGCATAACACTATAGTTCCAATTTCTTGTTTACTGGAACGTAAAGCATTGATTCAACGAAAAATATGCACTTACCAATTTGTGGTGGACGGTGTGGTACCATTTCATGTGTATGTGGGCATATTTTTAAAGCCCCTTTAGTATAGATGGTAAAGACTGATTTCATTTTGTATCCATCCCCTATTTTTGTAGGTGAAATTTCCTAGTGCATGGCACACATTATACCATCTAATTATAGGCGTTATCCGATATTATTTTTGATAGTTTGGGGTGCTCTCATCTATTCTCAAAGTAATAGATATAACTGTCAATTTATTATCGTAATATATGTAGTAACACGTGGATTAAATTAATCTCCTTTCAGCAACGCAACCTATAATACAGAATATACGATAAGGCTAAACATACGTAATTGTAAAGGAATAAATAGTACTAGTGAGGACAATAGCGTCTTGTTTAATGTTCTGAATTAGAAATTTCAGTATCCATTAAGCAAAGTAACACGCGATGGCCAAACAATAAGTAGGTAGTTTGGCAGGGAGGAAAATACGAACATTCAACAAATTTCTCTGCTGGTATGAAAATATATTTGTATGAAGCATTGAAAGAATCTCCCAAAGTTTGTGTTTGAAGAATAGCATTGCATGAAAGCAAAATATGAAATCTCTGACTTTAAAAGAAGTACTGTCTTTAATTGTTTTAGAGGTGACACCGAAGAAGGACTCTACAAGTTAAGGAGACATATAAGGCAAAGAGGTGCTAAACGAACAGGCCCAGAAGAAGCTTAAAACAAGAAATGGAACTTTAGTAGAACATGTGTTACGGTACTCAGGAGCGGGTAACTTTGAGTTTGAATGATCACTACAGGAAATAATTGTGAGGTCACGCAGAGGGTATTAGAAAAAGACGTTATAGAAGGTGTTGGGTGTAGCAGATATGTCGAGATGAAGAGATGAGACAATACAGGAAGAGGTGAAGGATCATTTCAAACACGTTCAAAGAGTAGTAATTTAAAAATAAATAAAATAGTGGCGCACCAAGTACTAACGGACGTAGAATGAAGTACATGAGAAACAGTTTCCATCCATAGACATAGGCATATCATGCACACAGATAAACCGAACGTGAGGATGATTAATAATCATTATGTTTTTCGTTCCTTAGGAGGAAAAAGACTAATGACTAAATTCCACCTTTTAGTGTAAAGCGCCGTATCATGTAAGAGAGGTGAGCCTTCAAGGGGCATTTTCCACGTAGGCTATGAGAGTTATGAGCAGCGATTTCTTATCGAATCAGGAACGGCGGCATTTTTCAGTAGAGGCTGTCGGGAGAATCGGTTTCGCACGTGAACGCTGCGCAAATCTAGATTTATGGGCGGCGAACACAGCCGCGGGCGCGAAGTACCGTGTTAGCAGCAACAGCACCGGTCCTGGCGCTCGTTCAGCTGCGAGAACGAGATCGTAATTTCGCGTCGACATTCGGAATAGTCATTTTGTTCTCTCACGCGGAAGATGCTATCCTAGTGGGGAAGAAATTGGCGAGGGGTACGAAGCAATCGAGAGTTGCCTAATTAGATTTTGCACGCAAATGAATAAAGCACTTTATGCGACATGGATTTATGGGAAAATGGAGCCACAGTGTGCAAAAAAAAAAAAAAAAAAAAAAAGATTTGCGGAATGATGTGAGGATGGAGCAACGTCGTTGTCGTAACATTATCAAATAATTCACACGATTGAAAGATAATTTTCTGGCGAAAAACAAATGATTAAAATGCTCAAGGGTGAATTGCAGAAATCATATTAACTTCATCCAGTCGGCGTTTAATACATTTCTATATTTAACTAACACATGTCTTTTGCTTCGAAAACGACTTGCAGCGATCTCTAGTATAAAAAAACATTATTTCGAGTAACTCATAGTTTGTTGGAATGATCAGTTGCCACGAGAAATTGGCGATAGGCCTATATGCACAACAACAATCGCACGTGGGCTATAATCAACTTGCCCACATACGTTTAATATGAGATTGTACCACATATCATTGAATGAAAAGTGCATAATTTTCGTTGAGAGAATGTTACAATCCAAGAAGTGACAACGAAAATGGAACTATGATGATGTGCTTAGATTACTGAACACGAAATTCTAACTACAGAAAAAATTAAACCCGTTATAGTTTTCGAAACAACGAAATAATTTTCAAGTAACATACAGTTTGCGAAGCAGGAACGACGACGTGTGGAAGTGCTGGGCTGTCCCTGACTCGTATACGGGTAGCCAAAGCGGTTACGGCCAGCGATCGCGTAAAGTGGGAAATCCGGTTTCGAGTCCCGGCCCGGCACAAATTTTCATTGTGCCTTTCTCTTGTACAGCTGATGACGGCAAATAAATTTTAAGAACATACGTGTTAGTTTGAGAGAAAAGACTGAATTCGTGTTCCCTGGAAGGGAACTTGAATCGCAAGATGCATAAATGTTTTATCACAATTACGGGTTATTGGTAGTCAAACCTAAAACACTTCGGATGAAAATCTTAAACACGGCTGCGAAACAGTAAATATGTAAATCTGAAGAGGTTGCAAAATCAGCCAACCAACTGCAAATAAAGTTTTATTTATTTATTTATTTATTTATTTTATTTATATGAGCCCGTGACCGTGGTTTCGATATTTGGCCTTTGTCTCTGGCATAAGGTACATGACACTTATGCAAATATTTTATCCTGTGATGCTTACTACAATTTTATGATGAGAAGCGAACTGTGGACATTTACTAATGCGCATTCATTGTGAATTACGATACATGTAATGTGGCGCTATATCATAGTTTGCAATAATTCATGCTTTATCAACTTTGTTTATGACAACAGCCGTTCGGCTTCATCTAATCTATAATGCCATCATATGGTGTAATAAGGTCACTACTTCTGAAGCAGATATTTTTACAAGTATCTAGCCGGCCGCGGTGGTCTAGCGGTTCTAGGCGCTCAGTCCGGAACCGCGCGACTGCTACGGTCGCAGGTTCGAATCCTGCCTCGGGCATGGATGTGTGTGATGTCCTTAGGTTCGTTAGGTTTAAGTAGTTCTAAGTTCTAGGGGACTGATGACCACAGATGTTAAGTCCCATAGTGCTCAGAGCCATTTGAACCATTTTTTTTTTCAAGTATCTAAACCACGGTTAAGGGCTAGTAAAAGCCGTTATTCGCAACTGGTTGGCTTATTTGTCAACCTCTCCAACTTCCGATGAACTACTGTAGTAGACAAAAAAATTAGCAAACATGGGAGAGTACTTGACAGTCAGCAAATGAAAAGATACGGGACTTAGATGCTTACTGAAACTTTATATCTGCATCTACTACATGGCAAGATACTTTACGGCGCGTGGTGGAGGGTAATATCTGTACCAGTGTCACTGATCTCGGAAGTTTGGCAGTAAACGACATCGTCATGCACAATGCCTTCTTTCTAGCGTCTACCGCTGGTTGGGTGAGCATATTCGTGACACTTTCGCGCTTTGCTAAATGAACGTGCAGCGGAACCTGTGGTGACTAGCAATACCGAAGTACCAATGAAACTATGGTTCTGTAAGCTACCTCCTCCATGGGTAGACTTCACTTCCTCAGGATAATTCCAATGAATCTTAGGCTGGCATCTGTCTTCCCTACGATTAGCTCTATGTAATCGTTCCACTTTGAATCGCTCTGTACATAGATATTTAATGAATGTAACTGCTTCCAGTGACTGTTCGTCAGTCACGTAATATTACCATAACGAATCTTGGCGCCCATTTATGGGTACCTGTCAGCTGCCAATCATTGCAGTTCGTAACATATTCATGGATTTGCGACTTCTCTACACACAAACACCATTTACTAATACCGTTAGGTAGCTACTGACATTATCTAGTAAGTCATTGAAATATTTTGTGAACAGTAACGATTCTATTAGACTTCCTTGGGTTACGCTTGAGAAATGTCTGTAGCTCTTAAGGTAGAAAATATTCGTTTTAAAACAGTAACTTTGCTAGTTAAATGTGATAATCGGAGCTATAAGGAAGAAAACAAGAGGAAATTAAATGACACAAACGCCATTTACGAGACAGTAATATGAACCTCTATATGTAAAGTAACGGAAAGTAGGGACGAACCTGTTTCCTAATATTAAGGTAATTGCTTTGAAACACGCTGTATACTTATTACATAGTTGTTTGAAAGGACGACAGTACTACTTAAACAACCACTACCATTGTTGCAAATTTGATGAGTTTTAGACGTCCTTAGTAACAACGATTTTACCTGCGTTGAAAACAGGAATGAAACAGGCGGTAATAGTTTTGTAACAAGAAACAGGACGAAAACTAACGATTTATGGAGACTTCATATTGTGAAACTGCCAATACTATAACTTACTTGACCTACTGAAATGTTCTGTCTACAAAGCTGTACAAGTTACCTTGGTGTCAACAGTATTCCAGAAATATGACAGCTCGTAAGGAAAACATTTTACTCTCTGTCCATGTGAGAATATAGCACCATCGTGGTAAAATTGTTACTCTTCTAGGTGTAAACTACGTTTGAAAAGTTCCAAGTAAGTTTAAATTCTTCATGTGAAAGATTCCTGAGTCTTTTTAGAAACTTCCTATTTCACAAACTTCTTAATAATAAAATTCATAATTAACTTCTTAAACAAACTTCTTATCATATAAACTTATCATAGAAGCTTATGATAGAAGGGACATTTAAATGGAAACGAAGCAGACGGAAAAAAGCAAGTGAACTCTTTATATTAGTTCAAAAGCAACTGCCAAAACTGTTAACTCTCTTATCTCACTACAAGAAAAGACGGACAATACCATCATGGAAAAATTCAGTTGCTTACGAAACCATGAGTGCACTCAGGCGTGCGCTTCTTCATCCGAAGCAAATCGACGAAATACGATTGTCTTCCTTCAGAACTCCAATAGCATGGAAGTCGTGTAAGAAGAGGGAGGGTCTGTATGGAGGACGTGTAACGGCTTCCTAGTGAAACTTCTGCAGCGTACTCAAAACAACCTTGAAAACATGAAGGAGGGAATTTTACTGGTGGGTTATTTCGACAACACTGTAAAAGTTTCGCTGGGAGCCCTTAAACATGTCCGTGCAGTACCCATCTCTCCCTATTATATTTCCAAATGCTTGGAGCCATGAAGAAAGACATTTGTGTCCGTCGATTTGTTTCGAACGAAACGGCGCTCGCCTGAGTTAAATCACAGTTCCGTAGGCAAACGCAAACATTTTCCCATCAACCCATTCGTCATATCTCACAAAAGGATAAATGTATTAGCAGTTATGGCGATTACTGTGAAATTAATTTACAGAGTGCTTTCTTTTTCCCATCTGTTCCGTTTTCATTTGACTGTCCCTTATACAATTTTTCACTGATGGCTATTATTCCATCAGCTCACTCAAACTACATAAAAAATTAAATAAATAACGAATTTTCATAATTTTTTTTGTAGTCACCAAATGTTATACCTTGAAATGTTCAGTAGTGTATTCCACGCTCTCTGTTTCAATTTTGCACACTTTCTTACCGAGGGCAAGAAATATGAACAAGCTAACTCGAATCAGAAAACTAGCATTGAAAGGAAAGTATCAAAAGGAAGACTTCACAAAAAAATCAAAAACTTCGCATTGCCAATTATAGAACTCCTCTCTGAGTCTGTGCAAACCGTTCTAACAAAGCTGTAGTGAATTGTAGGCCAAAAAATAAATCGTTTTTTTTGCGTAACAGCACTCAAACCTGGCTCAGTTCCATTCGCAGATATTGGAAAGCCCATAACAAGTTGAAACTTGGAGCCGGTCCGTCAGGTGTGCTCGGACGACACACGGTAATTGGGAGCGCACTGCCCACAAATGGCCAATTCGATTCCTGGTCCGGCACACACGTATGGCAGGCACTAACGGCTTACAACATCCGTGTTACAGTTCCATTAGTGAATAAAGAAAGTTTGACTTTTTCTATGTCTTCCACCTGCAGTTGTGGCGTTTGTCTAACAAAACACGTTTTCCACACTCCTTTCATGGCACACGAATATTATCTCTCTCTCTCCGACAACATGTGTAATAAGTTTCTAATTTTTTTTTTATTTTTGCCTTAGAGGGATATAAAAAGAGATTCTGTAATTGTGTGTGACATTTCTGCAGAAGTTGCGGAATTCTTTGCTGAACATTTCAAGGTATTTAATTTTATTTTTAAATTTTAATTTGTGTATAATTGGTTTGCAGCACTAGTGAAAAATAGTACCCCAAAAATGCAGCAGCTGGTTCGTGAATTAATGTATATTGCGTACTAATGTAAGCATCTTAAAGAAAAACGGAAAACTACTTGGAAACAAAATTAGAATTATATTAATGTCTTCGGCTGATGACGGGCGTTGATATATATATCAACGGGCACAGGTGAAACTGTTTGTCCCGACCGCGAGTCGAACCCGGGATCTCCCGCTTAGATGGCAGACGCTCTATCCATCTGAGCCACCAGGGCACCGAGGATACTGTGACTGCAGGGACTATCTCGCGCACGCCTCCCGCGAGACCCACATTCTCACCTTGTATGCCCACACACTACATTTGTAGTTTCCCACCCCAATATACTAATTACTCGTGGAAGACATTCTTACCAAGCCCCATAAGAGTTCGGGGGATATGTGTACATCCGCACAGAAGAAGGAGGTCATACCGACATGTCCGAAAGAACAGACACCGTATCCATATAAGCATACTTGGAAACAAAGATATCGCGTTAGGGTCGAGCATTTGGAGGACACGCTGAATTTGCCTGATCCGAGTGAAATCTGTAACTTTGCGAACGCTGTACCAGCACACGAACTGAATTAAGGTATGTGTCCAATTACAAGTATTGAAATCAAAATCAACAATAATATCGCTAAGGAATAACAGTTCGCCTAGATGACACCTTAGCGAAGCTTCTGAAGCGCGTTGGAACTCGTACAGTGCGTACCGTACTGTTATTCCTAAAAAGATGTTGGGAATTTGCATGTATTCGATTTGGAGGTTGGAAATGGTCAAGAAACCCGGTGAGTGATGCAAAAACTAGGAAAGAATACTACTAGTCCCAGTGGTTTGATACGTTTTACGTGCTAGACTGCGCCTTTGCGCCATCATATAGAGACACTGCAGCAAGAAAAAGCAGGTTGCACGAATGGGGAAGTTTTTGAAAAGAAGAAGAAACGTTATGAGGCAGTGCGCAGTGTTCCAAAAGCTGCTTGTAGTAAACATTGTCGTACTCAGGAAATATCCGAAGGCAAAGAATATAAGAGACGGAATAAAAGCACAGATTAGACAAGGATGGAAAAGGGAAAAACTTGTTTTCTTTTTAAAGCAAACATCCCGACGTGTATGTTAACTTAGGGAAACTTCGTGAAAAAATAAATATTCATTTCGAACAATATAGTTTTCAGTCAAAATCAAAAGCAACTTTTACGTGTGTCATTGGATTTTTTCCACGCTTAAGTAATATAGCTGAATCTCAACAGTTAACTTACAGAGTCGTTCGTGATGTGGAAAGCAAATAGGAAGTATTTTAAAGAACGCTACTTATTTGCTCACTTATATCCATGCGTTTTTACGAAAGTTGGTCTTCGAAGAGGTCGTCATTCTAACAACCGGGAGATTCGCAACCGGTATGTATACATTGACACAGTCGAGCTTGGTAGCAATGCTACCTAGGAAGAACTCCTGCTTTCTCATGCCACGATCGTATAACATAGGTATTTAAAAGCAAAACTCCAGCCTTCTCTCCAATACAAAGCAACAGATTAAGCCGAATGCAGCTTGCTAGCATTCTGTGGATATCTGAACGCCAGAAACAGAAAAATGTGGCTCTGAGTTTGGTTTCACCTAGAGGGAACAGGAAACTAGTGTTGGTGAAAATTAGGCATCCCACATTTAATAACACAATGTTTGTCAAAATCTCTTGGAATAAGTCAAAGGTTTCGTAGCACGCAGAATTAGGTTGAGGTCAACATGCCCTGGACAATTACAGAAGTTGCTTGTAAAGATGAAGATGATTAGATGGAAGTTGAGACTACTTTACTGGACCTGTCAGATCACTTGAAGTCAACTTAACAATTATTTTTTGTGACAAAATTTATCAGTGATTGTTAGTGCCATACGGTGCAAGGCACTTGAGGGGTCTTTGGAAGTCTAAGTTGAAAATCGAACGCTGATTTCTGGGATGTAATCTGTGGTCATCAGTTTGAACAGCTTTTTTCTGAATCATGTGATATTAATTTACCTACGGAGATAGCCTCTACTGAAATACTGGTGATCTTCTAACGTTTATTTTTGTTTCTTTACTTTGTTATCGAAACGTTGATTTTGGTTGCTGTTTCTTTTATTTTAGTTCAGTTTCCAGTGGTTATGCAGCGTTCACCAAAGAAATTGTGAGTCATGGTTCAAGTTTTGAACGCATTGTTAGCACTGGTATAAACGTGCTTTAGTGTAGTGTACTCAGCTGACTTGCCTCTAGACAGAGCGTGACTACAAAAGGAAAGCTGTGCAGTGTAATCTATGTTCCTCTGAAGCGTGCTACCATAAGAAAAAAAAAAATGACTTTCTACCCGGGAATAGGTAAGTGGAGAGTAAACAGAAGTTTCATAGCCGCAGTTAACTAGCACATTTTACGAAGCAATTTTATGTGATAATTACCGATTCCGAATTAGCCTGCGGCACGTCAGAAACGCTAATTAGGCGAGTACAGACGCCAGCTTCTTTAGCAGCAGCGTAGCGAGAAGATGGTGTACACGATTAGAAGGAAGGAAGAGAAAGAGTAAAGGGCGAAAGGAAGAGGTAGAGCGAAAGGGGAGAGATTAAGACGCGAAGAGCGGCGGTCCTCTGCGAGTGATCGGCACCGCTGGAAAGGTCGAAATTTATGAGCGGTGTAAATCACGGTCCAACGAGCGGCGAGCGGCTGCTTTGTGCAATGCTTTGAGGAACGGATGCATCAGTAGGAGTGAGGTGGAGGGGCCATGCGAGATTCTGTAATATATTACGACCACGATCGATCGTTGGAGCTGAAAGTATTCGGCCACAATTGTTAATTGCAAAATATAATTTTTTTGGATGCTCATGGCTAAACGAACATTTGGTCACGTCCTCTTTGCTATCGATATCGTTTAATTTGATGGGCACAACGATGTTACCTTTAAAAAACACATTTTATGGTATAGATAGAAACACAACGTAACCAAACAATAAATTTTAAGGCTTATTTTTTTATGGGTGTTTCGGTGGCTTTGCTCGATCATTAGGTGGCAGTCACGGAGTTAGGTCTGACGTACGGCTTTTAGGACACCAACGAGGTCTAAATATATGAGATGAAAGTATGACATTGATGGCTGGCAGTCATAGCAGTTGATGCCACATGCGATGACTTGCGTGTCGATTGTGATGAAATGGTAAAACCTGGCAGGGAACCGAACACAGGCCGACTGCATGGCAGTGAGATGCACTGTTCACTCATCTAAGGGACAGACATATCCAGGGTATTTCATGTATATGAGTTTTCTTGTAGTATTGTTCCGATGGCTTAGAAGAAAGACATAATTTGGATCTGATGTGGTATTCCTGTGCTCCTGTCAGTATTCTTTGCATACTTCTCTCCAGAGAACTGCATCTGTGCTTAACTCATTTACTGTTTACAGACTTTACCGGAGATGTTAGTACTAGCAGGTGGTTATAATTGAAGTGCAGCTACTCACAGAGGACCAGTGTGGGTTGTAATTATCGTGTGGCAGCAAAACTCGTTGGATAATGTGTTAACTCGGAATCTATTATCGCTGGGAAAAATTAGTTCCAATTTTGGCCACCAGGTGCAAATCTGGCACTGTGCACCATATGACGGTATGGTATCCATGCACTGTTAGAGAAACTGTTTTATGCGAAATACCATACAGTGTTAACGAAACTGTTTTATGTGAAATACAGAAGTTACAGTGCTGCTTTGCATACTGAAAGGTCTGAGGAGATCCCCCATGTCATTAAACTGTTCAAAGATGTTGATAATGAAATTCCAAAACATGGGTGAGCTAGGCGTGGCACCTGGAAGAAAGTGTCATGTCCCGTGGGAGTTATTCACAAGGTTGCTGTCGCTGTGTCTGATCATGCAGCGCTTGTCCACGGTAGTGAAACTACCCGTACAGTGTCACGAGAATTGTCCATATCATGGTCAACAAGGAAGAAAAGTTGTGCGGTCTGTTTTACACTAGTACCCGCACAAGATCCAACTGGTGCAGCAACTGAAACATGTTCCGGAACAACGTTTCGAATTTGCTCTTCGGTTTCTGGCACGGGTCGATGTTGAATACACGTGGCCGGCCGATATTCTGTGAAGTGACGAAGGACATTTTACACAACAGGGTGCAGTGAATATACAAAACTGCCGAAATTGGGGTACTGTTAAATTGAAATCAGATTTCCCCTACCGATGCTCTGACTTCTCCAGAGCACTTCTAGACGAGATAACAATATTTTGCTATATTATCTGTCGCAAACATAATTACTTTTCAGAACAAAAGCAGCGCCTATAATTATTGGCAAGAAAAAGATTTCCATTTATAGAGTTTGGCTTATCGAAGACAGGAGAGATCTGCGCAGATAGCTTCTTAACGCCAGGGCTTGCAGCAGTGACGAGTGCTGCATCATGAACCTTTCTACAGTTTGTCATTTATCGAGACCGTTTTTGAGTTATAAGCCTAAACAGATACTGCATTCCAAAAACTACTGATCGAGATGGTGTACTACTTAATACATTAGAAACACGCTGCAACCTTAACAACATCGTCATGGGCCTATTGTCTGTTTACAGTGTGCGTTGACCAGTGTTGACGAATGAATGAATCAATAGAGATTTACGTTATTAATGTGCGTATAATGCGTCTTCACCGAAGACAGCCGGCCAGAGTGGCCGTGCGGTTCTAGGCGCTACAGTCTGGAGCCGAGCGACCGCTACGGTCGCAGGTTCGAATCCTGCCTCGGGCATGGATGTGTGTGATGTCCTTAGGTTGGTTAGGTTTAATTAGTTCTAAGTTCTAGGCGACTGATGACCTCAGAAGTTAAGTCGCATAGTGCTCAGAGCCATTTGAACCACAGAAGAGAACAACAACAACAACAACAACAACAACAACTTATGAACATTGTAGCACTACCTCTAAACACTTCAAAATAACATTTTTGTTTGAGTGTATAAACGAAACAGTACTGTCACCGGAGATTAACCAAATGAAGTGCCGCTGTTTTATGAAACTGACCCTGTGCCCGGAAAGATGGAACTTCAAATGCCATTCGGCCATCCTGATTTACGTTTTCCACGGATTCAATAAAATACTTTAGGAAAATTCCACGTTGGCTCCTACTATAAGGCTACGACCTACACGTATCATACTAGACTGTTACACATTGAAGTGGATCTACAACACGTGATTTATGGTTGCTGTTCTACGACTCAAATACAAGGGCGTTCAGTAAGTAATGCAACACATTTTTTCCTGTAAGCAGGTTGGCTTTATTCAGGACTCCTACACGTTATATTATTCCCCACTCTTTTGCCTACAAAATCTTATTTTTCAATACAATCTCCGTTCATTTCGATGCCTTGCGTCATCTTACGGGAGGGCCTGCATGTACGCATGATACCACTCTATTTCTTGACGTCGGAGCCAAAGTCTAGCTGCATGAATAACCTCCCCATCATCCACGTACTACTTCCCGCGAAGTCCGTTCTACATTGAGCCAAACAGATGTAAGTCGGTGATACCAGATGTGGGCTGTAGGATGCTTGAGTAAAACCAGTCTGATCAAGTTTTGTGAGCTCCTTTGCGGTGCACAGAGCGGCGTGAGGCCTTCCGTTGTCATGGAGAAGGAGAAGTCCTTTTCCATTTTTGTGGCAACGAGCACGCTGAAGTCCTTTCTTCAATTCACTGACGCCAGCACAATACACTTCCGAGTTGATCGTTGCACCTTTAGGGAGGACACCAGAGAGAGTAAATCCTTCAGAGTCCCAGAAGGTCATCGCCATCACTTTAAAGGCTGAGGCTTATAACATATATTTCGGAGAAGAGGTGGTGTGAGGCCACTCGATTGCCGTTTTATTTCCTGTTCCCAAGGGACACTCCATTGCCGTTATATTTCCTTTTTCCAAGGGACGAACCCATGTTTCATCGCCTGTGACGATGTTCGACAAACATTTGTTACGATCAGCAAGCAATTCTGCACAGATAATCCTTCGTTGCGCTTTACAGCCTTCTGTAAGGCAGCGCGGAATCCAACCGCTATGAGTTTCCCAATTGGTGGACAAGTATACCAATGCTGGTAGCAGAGACATCCAGTTGAGCAGCGAGGTGTTTGATGGTCATCCGTCGATCACCTCGAATGAGAGTGTCCGCACGTTCCAACACCGCAGAAGTCACAGTTTTGTGCAGCCAGCCGGCACGCCGTAGATCGGACTGGTTTTCGTGACCTTACTGCTAAGATTTAAAATGCCTCGCCCAACGACTGGCCGTGATTTTGTTCACTGCCAGGACTCTGCAGACGTTCTGCAAGCTAATAATGATATCTGTGAGGCACTGGTTTTCCGCCAAAAGAAACTCAGCTCTCTGCTTGGGACGCGCCCCCCACACAGGCGCCATTTTGAAGGCTACGTACAGCGCCAGCACCTATTGGAGGGGCGGAGGAGGGGGGGGGGGCTGAAGCGGGAATATCCCACAAAGATCCTCATCTTCCACATTTTTCCAATCGTAACTGGCCTAGGAAAAGTGTTGCATTAGTTACTGAACGCCCCTCGTTCTACAACGTGTTCGATACTCCTGTAAAAGTCATTACCAGATGAAGAAGCTGGTACTATTACTACTACTACTGCTAAGAAAGACACAAGGCTTATATCCCAAGCAGTCAGCGGTCGCTTACACCCCTCAGCCGTTTATAATTAAAAGACATCCAACATTAGTGTCATACCTTTTCTCTTCCTGTTGTCCCTCACATGAGCTACAGTCCATTTTGGACTTCTTAGCAGATGCAACTCAACAGGCTGTCGGTAATGGGAAGAAATTATCAGATGAAAGAGTAATTATCAGCTGTTACTGTTTACGATATGTCCTGTTACTGTTTACGACGTATAGAAATAATATACCGTATCAGTGAGGGTATTATCAGATGATGCATTTATTTGTAGGAAAATTGCAGCACCTGAACGTTCCAGCGAATTGCTGGAAAATCTGCAGATGATCGCTGCCTGGTGTAGGGACTGACCGTTAACCCTCGAAATAAATTAATCTGACATGCTGATAGTAAGAAGGCACCCGATCAGATTCTTGTTCGATTGTACGATTGACGATCAATAACTGAAAACAAGAAACTAATGAAGATTAAATTTTAACGTCCTGTTGTCGATGATGTCATTATAGAACCTAGGAGCATGCGTTCGCAACTACCTGTATCGACTGTAGCGAAATTAGTACATAAATCTATTAGTACTAACATCCATACCTCCAGCGTTAGTCAGTTAGATCGATACTAAATGTACTCCGATACAGTTTCTGCCATGTGCTATAGTCCGGAAGAAAGTGCGTAAACGAAACGTAATAGGTAACATACGACCCTTCGGAGCATAGGAAAAGCATAGCTGTGAGTGTCTGTCGTGTGGGAAGTTGGTAGAGCGTTGGTTCGTCTTACCACGGGTTCCAGGTTCCAGCCTTGGTTTTGTCAGTTTTTGTACTGTAGTACATAAGAGACTATGCAAAGAAAAAGGTTATGTTCGGAGTTTATAGCAATGTTCTATTGGCAGTCCGCTTCCGCTTCGTTTATTTGTTAGTAACGAGGTACAGCTGTAATTTCACAGGATAAAGAGGAACAAACGGAACGGAAAAATAAAGAAACAATGGCATCATTCGTGAGGAAAAATTAATAGTAACACTACTACTACTACGACGTGATCAGTCCCAGTGGACCGAACGCATCTACAAGTTTCCTCCTCCACTGTATTCTGTTCATTGCTGCTACCTGCCATCCGTCCACATCTATTGACACTTTGTTTAAATCTTCATGGAGTTCATCCCTCCAAAGCTTCTTGGATCTCGCAGGCGGTCTATTTCCTGTAGGTGTGAAATGCAGGAACTTCCGAAGCCATCTGTGATCCTCCATCCTTGCCACATGGCCAGCCCACTGCATTCGTTTGGCTTTGACAGTTCCTGCTGTGTTGGGCTGTTGGTGTAGTTCCTCGAGCCCTTGGTTGTATCTGATCGTCCATTCCTCTGTATCTGCATCCAGAACCGGACCGAAGGTCTTCCGAAGCACTTTTCTCTCAAAAACAAGGAGCTTATCTAGGTCCTGTTTCCGGATACTCCAATGTCCCACAGCCATATAGAACAACAGGCTGGATCAGGGTTTTGTACAGTCGAATCTTGAACTGTCTCTCAGAGATATCTGGAACGAAGCAGTTGTGCTAGGCTGTGGTAAGATCGGTTTCCTGCTTGTATTAGTAGTAATTATAATAATAAGAAGAAGTAGAACAATAATAGGAATAATACGAGGTGTATTCGTAAAGTAAGGCCCGATTTGGCGCGAAATGGAAACCATTGTGGAAATGCGATGAGCCTTGCACAGACGTGTTGAGCAGAGTCTCCAGTATGCCTGTCGATCGCGTCATGTCACTCTTTTCAGTTTTGAGGGCACAACGAGCGCATAGAGATTCGTACACCAACAGTGTCTCCCTCCAGGTATGGGAGCCTCGTGAGAGATTTCGCCTGAAGCATGCAGCCCACACAACACAAATGTCATGCGTTTTTTTCTTCAAGGCAATACTCAGCCACATTCTGCAGGGGCAATGAAGACGCTCCTGCAGCTTTTCGAATGGGAAGTGTTTGATCACCCACAATACAGCCCTTAATTGGCTACATCCGCGGTTCATCTCTGCTCTTATGAACCGCTGGCTACGAAGACAACATTTTGGCACAAACAACGGAAGACAGACCAGCGTAGAGAATTGCTGGAAAGCACAGGCGGCTCCTTTCTGTGACGAGGGTACTGGAAAGTTTGTACGACGCCACGACAAATGTCTAAGTCGGAGATGCGACTATTCAGAGAGGTAGCTGGAAGATGTGGCGAAATGTTTATATTCACTATTGTTTCGATTTGGCGACCGATTGGGTGTTACTTTCTGAAGAGCCCTCGTAACTGACTGTTTGATGTTGCTGTACATCTATCAATTCTGAACAGTTTTTGTCAGGCACAAGTTGTCCCTTACTGCACTTTCACAGATATTACAGCACAAAAACTGGCATGTTCAGGGCTCGAAATCGGGACAAAGTACCACCCTGCCGACTTCCCCATGGGAGCTCCACACAACAAACGCTCCCAGTTATAGTTTTCCTGTGCTCCTTAGGTCATGTGATACCTACACTCCTGGAAATGGAAAAAAGAACACATTGACACCGGTGTGTCAGACCCACCATACTTGCTCCGGACACTGCGAGAGGGCTGTACAAGCAATGATCACACGCACGGCACATCGGACACACCAGGAACCGCGGTGTTGGCCGTCGAATGGCGCTAGCTGCGCAGCATTTGTGCACCGCCGCCGTCAGTGTAAGCCAGTTTGCCGTGGCATACGGAGCTCCATCGCAGTCTTTAACACTGGTAGCATGCCGCGACAGCGTGGGCGTGAACCGTATGTGCAGTTGACGGACTTTGAGCGAGGGCGTATAGTGGGCATGCGGGAGGCCGGGTGGACGTACCGCCGAATTGCTCAACACGTGGGGCGTGAGGTCTCCACAGTACATCGATGTTGTCGCCAGTGGTCGGCGGAAGGTGCACGTGCCCGTCGACCTGGGACCGGACCGCAGCGACGCACGGATGCACGCCAAGACCGTAGGATCCTACGCAGTGCCGTAGGGGACCGCACCGCCACTTCCCAGCAAATTAGGGACACTGTTGCTCCTGGGGTATCGGCGAGGACCATTCGCAACCGTCTCCATGAAGCTGGGCTACGGTCCCGCACACCGTTAGGCCGTCTTCCGCTCACGCCCCAACATCGTGCAGCCCGCCTCCAGTGGTGTCGCGACAGGCGTGAATGGAGGGACGAATGGAGACGTGTCGTCTTCAGCGATGAGAGTCGCTTCTGCCTTGGTGCCAATGATGGTCGTATGCGTGTTTGGCGCCGTGCAGGTGAGCGCCACAATCAGGACTGCATACGACCGAGGCACACAGGGCCAACACCCGGCATCATGGTGTGGGGAGCGATCTCCTACACTGGCCGTACGCCACTGGTGATCGTCGAGGGGACACTGAATAGTGCACGGTACATCCAAACCGTCATCGAACCCATCGTTCTACCATTCCTAGACCGGCAAGGGAACTTGCTGTTCCAACAGGTCAATGCACGTCCGCATGTATCCCGTGCCACCCAACGTGCTCTAGAAGGTGTAAGTCAACTACCCTGGCCAGCAAGATCTCCGTATCTGTCCCCCATTGAGCATGTTTGGGACTGGATGAAGCGTCGTCTCACGCGGTCTGCACGTCCAGCACGAACGCTGGTCCAACTGAGGCGCCAGGGGGAAATGGCATGGCAAGCCGTTCCACAGGACTACATCCAGCATCTCTACGATCGTCTCCAAGGGAGAATAGCAGCCTGCATTGCTGCGAAAGGTGGATATACACTGTACTAGTGCCGACATTGTGCATGCTCTGTTGCCTGTGTCTATGTGCCTGTGGTTCTGTCAGTGTGATCATGTGATGTATCTGACCCCAGGAATGTGTCAATAAAGTTTCCCCTTCCTGGGACAATGAATTCACGATGTTCTTATTTCAATTTACAGGAGTGTATTACTTGCCGTTTACAGCACACTCTGCGGCGTTTTGGTTGGTGCTCTACCGATGTACAACGCTTGGTACTTATCTGACTGTCTGACACCTGGAGCTTTGGGTGTAAAATCAAATACAAATAAAGGTTTGTTATAATTATTTATTGTGAGGGCCTAGTACAGATAAACTTTGAATGCGTCAGATTAACATAAAATGACACCGAGCCAATTGAATATATTATTGCATGGGCATCTACTGTTAAAATCGAAACTGTAATCATGAATCTACCAGCGAATCATCTTTAAATTGCCTTCCTTAAGTTATGCTTATCGATTACGGATATTTTAGAATCCGTGACTGTTAACTGAATGTAAATGCATAAAACTGCAACAGTCATTTTTTTGAATACTTATTAATTATTCCATGAACCGTTTTTCGAACATTTCAGGTTCATCTTAAGATGGTTTTCTGGAAGCTACATCACTATTTTTAACAAATTCTGGGTTCTGGCTCTGTGACAAATATGGAACATGTTTTAATGTATCGCCAAGAGTATTGTTTACCTACCGATATGAATGCAAAATTTTAGTTTTGCACTAACTGCGACAGTGTGGGCGGTTTTTTCTGTTAGTGTCCATCTGTCTGCTTCCATTTTGATGGCCAGTTGGTACATACAATCTGTATGAATTTACATTATGATAGCAAAACTTTGGCAGCATCCAGCATGTGCTATACAACTGTTGCTTGTTACAAAGGTCTTGACAAAAGATGTGACACAGATCTACATTGTGAGAGATGTTATTTGTTTTTGTTTGCATGTATTAAAGTGATCTGAATTCTCATTTCTATTCGTACGGTATTATACGTTGCTATACGAATAGAAATAAGACGTCAGATCAGTTGAAGTTTGTTCTTGTAGTAATTCATTTATTTATTTATTTTAGTTTCAGCTCTCGTGTTAACGCCAGTCTGATTAAAGTATATGCCCACATATCGACTTTAACACACGCAAACAAAAACAAATAACATCTCAGAGCAAAGTAAGCCTATGTCATATCTTTTGTCAAAAGCTTTGTAAAAAGCAGCAGTTGTATAGCACATGCTGGATGCCCTATTTCTCAGCATAATCTCCGTTCAATGCGACGGCCTTACGCCACCTTACTGGCAGGGGGAGGGCCTCTACGCCTGCATGGAACCACTATACCGGTCGACGTCGGAACCAACGTCCTGCTGCTTCAAGAACCTCCCTATCACCAACGCACTGCTTCTCGCGGAGTGCACCCTTCATCGGGCCAAACAGCTGGCTGCTGGGCGCATAAGGAAGAACAGTCCAATGAAATTTTGTGATCTTCTCATGGTTGCGTTGTCGTGGAGAAGGAGCAGTTCGTTTGCATTTTTATGACGACGAACACACTGAAGTCGTTTCTTTAGTTTCCTGAGAGAAGCGCGGCTACATATGGCCGACCAGCACGCACAAGGTCGGACAGGTTTGCGCGAAAGAAAACAACTGCCCCGCCAAACTACTCACTGTACTTTTGTTCACTGCTAGGTCTTCGTACACATTCTGCAAGCGCCTATGAGTATCTCGATGCTCTTGTTTTCCGCGAAAAGAAACTCAATTACAGTTCTGTGTTTGTTTCGTACCTCCGTTGCAGGGGCCATTTTGAAGGCTACATGCAGTGCTGTTGCTTGTCGGAACTTCGTGAATGTATAGGCGCCGAAGCAGCAATACCCCACGATGCCTCACAGCAAATTCCGCATTTTTCAGCCGAAAGGAGTCGAGAAAAAAGTGTAGCATTACCTATTCAACGCCAGTCGTTTTAATAAAGTTGTAAACAATTTTCTGTGTATGCAGAGGAATGATTGTTGTATAGAGTCTGAAGGAGAATTAAGTAAGGTCGAAACCAGTTACGACTGCTATGAAATTATGTCGTTGCTCCTAAAATAAAAAGAAGTGTATAATGAGGCAAGCAGTCACCCTCCAACAAAAAACCAAAACGGTTCATTTATGGGGCATGGCTGTGAACTTGCCCAACAAATCTCGCAGTAAGTCTGTCATCAACGACGTGGTTGTGTTCTAATTAATAATTTTATTTCTCTTTTATAGCTGACCGCTGTTCGTTGCCACCTCTACTTGCCTCTCGCCGCAAACAGTCTTCACTCTACACACACACTCGTGATTACCCTCCACACAGTCGCCAGCCACTCATTGGAAGCTCTATCTTAAATCTGCAGCCGCTGGGCGCACAAGATTACAGCTTTAAAGCTGAAGTAAAGCAAAACGCGCTTGTGGATGACGATAAACAGTACCCTTAGCACGGTCGCCACCCATTCACTGGATGATCTTGAATCTGGAGTTCCAGTGGACGCAGCGTTATAGCTTTAAGGCTAAACTAAAGGGAAAGCAGAGGAGGGATGAAAGACGCAAGGCTCTCGGCTGCACTATTGTCCCCTGTGCACATTATAGCGGCAAACGGTGCCACGGGTGTATTTTTCCTGCTGCGGCCTGTGCTGGTGTTTATTTGCCGGTGGTGACTCCCTGCCCCTGGAAGAAGGGGACGGAGCGGAGAGAGAGAAAGAGTGAGATAGAGAGAGAGAGAGAGAGAGAGAGCTGGTGTACTGCTTGCACTCGCTGGACGCCGAGACCCGGGCGGCAAACACTGCTCTCTAAGCTCCGCAGGGGAGAAAACACAAGCGCCAGAGAAAGCTGGGGATCTTATCACTTTTTGCTCACTCCCTTAGATGGTTCAAATGTAATCATATACGTGGAGAATGGAAAGCGGTGCCGGTGCGAACTAAGAAAATTGGGACTCTTCGCAGCCCAGAGATGAAAGTATGTGGACGTGAGGGGAAAAATCTATAACACTGATGTCAAACTTCCTGGCAGATGAAAACAGTGTGTCGGACAGGGTCTTGAACGTGGGACTTTTGGGTTTGGAGGGCCGCTGCTCTGCATTTTCGTTAATATTATTATTATTATTATTATTTATTTTTGCGGATTCTGTTTGTGAGGGCCACAGTCAGCTACAGGTTGAGGAGACAAAGTTGGGTAGAGGTCGAATCCCGAGGCCTGCAAGGCCTGGCCACGATGCCTCCCCCTTCCCGCCACCGTACTGCACCCTCACACTGTTCATATTAATTTTATTTATTTATTTATTTTCTAGGCACAATTCACAGAGGAAAAGAATATTAAAAGTAGCCCACCCATCCAGATGCCGCAAGGTGACACGGGATGGCAGGCGGCCGAGTCCAAGGGGTAGGCGCGCGATGTTTCATTCTGAATCGAGCGAGCACCTGCCACGCCGGGAACACACGAACTTCGTGGAGGCGTGGTAGAAGCGCTGTTGTCATAACGGGCAAAATACGCGTAATAACGGGAACTGTTCGCAACCTCTGCATATGCACTCTGCAAATATTGCCAGTGTCTCCATACAGATATGCCGAAGTCCAACCGACTGAGCCATCCAAGTATGACACGTGACTTCCTCCCCCCCCCCCTTCCTAGTTCTACTTCCAGCAGTACCCATCAGTACACAGTGCATTGTAGAGTGAAAATTGGTGCTGGAAACTATCCCCCAGAGCGTGTTTAAGCCATCCATGCGCAACAACTGCTAGTCCCGCAAGATACGGAGGAGAACTTGTGTGAATTTTGGAGGGTAGGATATAAGGTGCTGGTGGAAGTAAAGCAGAGAGGGCGGGTCGTAAGTCGTTTCAGCACCTGCCTGCGAAGGGTAAATGTCCTAGGTTCGGAATCCTAGCCCGGGATACAATTTTAATGGTTACTTGACTAATTTAGTACAGTCGTAACAGGGATGAAGGTAATGGATTCGGATGTAGTCTCGAAGAAAGTCTGTCTTCGAATTACTTCTGCAGATTAGCACTGCGTTTTTAGCAGTACAGCATTGCTACCGATGTGATATACCACCGAAGAACATCCTGATAACGATTACAACATTTAGACTGCTTCACAAACCATACAAAGCTCTCGAGAAATCAGATGTACATGCACTGTAAATTTGATGAAGCATAAATAAGACAAACAAGAACGACACGTTTAATTGCCTCGTGCGGCTGAACACACTAAGTTTGAAGAAGTCTGCACTATTATTACGGCTAACGCTTTAATTTTGATTGTTTCCTAAAGGCTTGTCTCCAGAATTAGATCACACTTGACGGTCGTGAAATTGGTAGAAAATGCCTGGCAAAGTGACAATTCAAAGCTGAGTAAATATTGTCACTGAAACCATCCTCAAGAGTGAAATCTACCGACGGCAGAAAGCTAAAGAATTTTAACTCCAATGCCGCTACGTGAAACTCGAGAGATTTTGTTGATCCAGCCCGAAATGCAGGGCGATTTTTACTTCGAAAGTTCGTATAGGGAGAAGTTCATCGATTCTACGTGTAGCAGTCGAGACACTGGTGCACATAATTTAGATGCCTTCAGAGGTGAGAATTTCGGACATTCGTTCCCAATCTGTTACCTACTCGATGTGTTCTTCACAATAGCATGAAATATGTGGAGATGGAATTGTTCTATCGGACATGTCCGAAAGAACAGATACCGTCTCCATATATAGTTAAGGCTAACCGGCCATGTCTTCTTCTTCTGTGCCGTTGTACACGCATTGCCAGAACTCTTACGGGACTCGGTCAGATTGTCTGCCGCGAGTAGTGAGTGTAGTGGGCAGGGGCACTACGAATGTAGTGTGTGGACATTAAGTTGGGAATGTGGGTCTCACGGGAAGCGTGCAAGGGTTAAATCCCGGCAGTCGCACTATCCTCGGTAGCTCAGTTGGATAGAGCGTCTGCCATGTAAGCAGGAAATGCCGGGTTCGAGTCCCGGTTGGGGCACACATTTTCAACTGTCCACGTTGATGTATATCAACGCCTGTTGGCAGCATAGGCTCTAGGCACTATGGGACTTAACATCTGAGGTCATCAGTCCCCTGGACTTAGAACTACTTAAACCTAACCAAAGGACATCACACACATCCATACCCGAGGCAGGATTCGAACTGCCACCGTATCAGCAGCGCAGTTCCAGACTGAAGCGCCAAGAACCGCTCGGCCACAGCGGCCGGCGGCAGCGTAGGGTCTTGATTTTATTAGCGTAGCATGAAACGGTCTGGGCGTATCTTGAACCACCTTTTTTGTGAGAAGATTGTTATCTGTTTAAGTTAATTTAGCATACTGAACTGACAAAACAGAATTCTGTAGGTTCTTTGTACTAAGTATGGAAATTGTGCTCGATTTTGTGGTTTCGAGTTCAGCTTCGGTCCGGCAACGGATTCTTTGAACACTAAGCATAAAGGCAGCGTCACAGCGTCAGACACGACTTCCTCAGTACTCTTGCACTTAAATGGTGTGTGAAATGCAGAATGGTTTCATGTGATTTCATAGGGCATGACAGAAGATAGAAACCTACAGAAAAATAAAAAATAAAGGGGTATTGTATTGTATGATAACTGGGGGGCCTAGAAACGACAGAGAGGCTCCGTCCCCACCGCTGGGGCAGTGGTCCACAACCCCACGACGACTACCGCAGTCCACTTCACCCCTCCGCTGCCCCACTACGAAGCAGGGTTATTGTGCGATTCGGTCCCCAGTGCCCCCCCCCCCCCCCCCCCGGGAACGTCTCACACCAGACGAGTGTAACCCCTATGTTTGTGTGGTAGAGTAATGGCGGTGTACGTGTACGTGGAGAACTTGTTTGTGCAGCAGTCGCCCACATAGCGTAGCTGACGCAGAATAAGGGGAACCAGCCCGCATTCGCTGAGGCAGATGGAAAACCGCCTAAAAACCATCCACAGACTGGCCGGCTCACCGGACCTCGACACAAGTCCGCCGGGAGGATTCGTGCCGGGGAGCAGGCGCTCCTTCCCAGTCCGGAAAGCCGTGCGCTAGACCGCACTGTTAACCGGGCGGACACACAACCAAAGGGTAATTTTTACAATTACGTTTAGGATAAATGTTTTCGTTTCACAAATGTTGAACGTGTCGTCCGATGAACGCACAACAAACAACCGGATGAAAGTTAGACTCTACGCATACTGTAATCACTGTTGTTTTTATTGCTGCTGCTACATGATGTAGCAGTTTAGCCCACAAGTTGTTGGAAGATCTCGGTAGCCAGATCGTAATGTAGTGACTGTTACAATACTTAGTATAATTATTGACTGCACCGAGGCAATTAAAGGCAGTCTCTCACAAATTTCCCCAAAAATAACCACGTACCATATCAAGTGACCATGGGGGCATTGGTGGCCGTAGACTTCTTACGGCTGGTCCATCGTTGAGCCCATACTCCCGACAAGAATAGCGAGCACATTTGCAACTAACCGAATTCCACCTTTGGAAATAGATAGCACAAAATAAGTTTTCCTGCTGTGATATCTCGATCTCTCCCTGACACACATTGATGGAAGAGGAAAGCTAGCTGTGTGGTTGGATCAGGTAGAGGCTTACCGCCAAGCATATGAAACAACAACACACAATTAGCATTAAGGTAAAGCTAAAATCCACCTCAAATTTTTATGTTCGTTTGTGTATAAGATACTGTCTTGAAAAACTGGTTGAATATTCTCTAAACACACTACATAGTATTTTATATGTTAAAAGTAGTAGTTGGTTAAGACTACCGTAAGGTAGGTACGGCTTGTTTCGTGAGAATTATCAGCGCTAGAAGTGCAGTTCAACGATGGTGTGCTATATTATGTAGTGAAATTAAGTCTTTCTCTTAGTGATCTCTTACATTTTATTACGAATAAGCCGCGCTGTGAACATTCAGTAACTCTACTACATCCAGAAGTTTGCACTACTGAAAAATGGTATTTCGATTAACCTGCAGAATGCCTTATGAAAGGACTAAACGAGTAAGGAACATCTGTCATGATCAGCCAGACGCAAGATTCTGCTGCGAGCAACCGGTCCCGGTCAGAAGAAAACTCGAGCGCCTCCCGGGTGAGATTATGGAGCGGATACCCTGCAGTTATCTTATTTTCATATTTAGTTCCCGTTACGGTATCGGCAGCGGGCTCGCCTCCGCTCTTCTCACGAGTGTCCAGCTGTGGACAAAGGGGCTGTGGCTTACAAAAGCAAACCAGTTCGGCAACTAAATGAGCATCATCCCTCAGGATGGACTTCACAGGCCTCCAGCGTGATAAAGGAGACCTTCGAGATACACGGCTCAGTGAAAACAGACTACGGAAACGAATAATAAAGCAAGTAAAATCAAGCGTGACTCTGCAATATACATAATGTAACAAGAAGACACTGCTAAATTTGTATGATTTATTCCTCTCATGAAAGAAGAAGAAAATTTGTTACACCAACACGGATGTGGTAACGCTTCATTCCCATGTTACAATTCATTTTCTAAAACTCTTTAAAGACGCCTTCTTATAGAATTCTCTTCCTGATCAATTACAAGATGTGCCTCTATCAGTGCGACGAAACGTATACTTTATGTATGATAGGGTCCCTTACATTTTACAGTTAATACAAATCATCTTCTGAATAACTGATTCAATGACAGAAAAAGCGGATAAATTCCTTTGCCTACATAGCACTTGCGAGCTGCTGGGCATTGAATACCGGTACAAGACGCTGAGAGTCTTCGTTCCCGCAATGTGGAAGACTACGAAGCCGTGGATACATCAGTGGATTCGGGATTCGACGCTACGGTGGGTTGATGCGTGTATCGGTGATGGTGCTGACGACGATGACTATTACTGTTGTCATTGTTATTGTTCTTATTTCAGGACGTTAAACGGCGAAGTCATGAGCGCGCTTGGTTGAAAGTTTATTGAAAATAAAAAAAATTAGAGTCCACATGTAAAACGAAACAAACGCATAAATTTCTTCACTCAAATCAGGAGCGTCATACTATATTATCCGTACATTTTAGATAAAACGTATTAGAATAACAAGATAAAATTAAGGATAAAATACGAAGAGAGACACAGTTAAAACGGAGGCAGACTTCTGTGGCTGAGTACTGTGGCTAGGTGACTACATAATAATGCGACACATTAAAATTCCACTCTGAATTTCTTGGGAAAGCAATCCACTTATTCTACTAAACCTTGGCACATAATCCACACTGATTATCAGTTAAAACAGAGGCCCGTCGGAGACAAAGGTCTACCCTCTGGTCGTCATATAAAACATATTGAATTACAATAAGACACTCCTGCTCCATATTGTTGACTCACTGGTGCCACATCGATTCGGAGAAGAAAGGTATGTGCTATTGGACAATGTCGCACTCTACCTGCAAGTGTTGTAAGGGCAACTTCTTCAGTTCGTCGTAGTCGGAAAGAGGTGAGCCGCAATTGCACTGAAGACTTCACTGACCGGAGCTAACTGCTCCTCACTCTCTGACCCTGTGCCTCTCACCAACAAACGGCCTTCACAGTCACATGCTTAGTAACATCTTGCAGGAGCTTTGAACAGTGATCAGGAGGTGGACGGGAACAAGCGTCGTCGCAGCGTATTCATTCCATCCGGATCCCTGTAGAACCTGCAACCTAGCGGAAAATTACGTCCTCTTCCTGCGTCTGCAAGAGAAGGAAAGCAGGCAGTGCTTCTAGCACTATACTGTCTGTTGGATACATTTGACAAAAGAGAAATAGGCGCTTTCGAAATCTGAGAAGGTGAGGAATTTCTTGGCACGATGTTGTCTCATCTGTTACATCTCATTCAGGATAAAAAACAAAACAAAAATGGCTCTGAGCACTATGGGACTTAACTTCTAAGGTCATCAGTCCCCTAGAACTTACAGCTACTTAAACCTCACTAACCTAAAGACATCACACACACCCATTCCCGAGGCAGGATTCGAACCTGCGACGTTAGCGGTCGCGCGGCTCCAGACTGTAGCGCATAGAACCGCTCCGCCACCCCGGCCGGCGATAAAAAACAATTCTGCACAATAAACTGGGAGCCCAATCCTAAGTAAAAGGTCGGGAAACACGATGGAGCAGCCAGTAAAATTGCCCTACTTAGAATCAACTGTGTGAACACTAGCAAAATCCGGATGGAGATCAATAATTGGTTCAGTTGGACCAGAAGACCCAGTCCATTCCATGTAAACAGAGCCCACACCGTTACCGAGCCACCACCGCTTGCACAGTGATTTGTTGACAACTTGGGTCCATGGTCCCGTGCCGTCTGCACCACACTCGAATCCTATCGTCAGCTCTTACCAATTAAGACAGGGCTCATCTGACCAGACCACGGTTTTCCATTGGTCTAGACTCCAACCGACAGGGCCACGAGCAAAGGAGAGGCGCTACAGGCGATGTCGTGCTGTTTGCAAAGGCACTTGCGTCGGTCGTGGCTACCATTGTTCATCATCATCATCATCATCATCAGCCAATTCAGTCATTAAATGATGTGGCCTCTTCGAGTCGTGGATTCAGGTAGGCTTTCAGCAGTCTTCTCCAAGTGGGACGGTCTTGGGCAGTTCTCTGCCAGGTGTTACCAGCGATCTTCTTGATGTCTTTGTCCCATCTGTCTGGTGGTCTTCCGCTAGGCCTCCGGTGCTCCCTCGGACTCCACTCCAGTACTAGCTTCGTCCATCTGTTGTCTTTTCTTCTTGCGACGTGGCCAGCCCACTGCCATTTCAAGGAACCTACTGTTTCTAAGATGTCATTAACCTTCGTCACAGACCGGATGTCATCTGCCCTTTTCCTGTCCTTTCTTGTATAGCCCAGCATTGATCTCTCCATGGCTCTCTGTGCTGTCCTAAGTTTCCCTTTTGTAAATGAGTTCAGTGTCCATGTCTCGCAGCCATACGTCATCACAGGAAGAGTGCATTGATCAAATACTGCTTTCTTCAAATTTACTGGCATTTTTGATCTGAACACATTTGAATTCTTCCCAAATG
This sequence comes from Schistocerca nitens, assembly GCF_023898315.1. Classification (NCBI taxonomy): domain Eukaryota; kingdom Metazoa; phylum Arthropoda; class Insecta; order Orthoptera; family Acrididae; genus Schistocerca; species Schistocerca nitens. The sequence continues at coordinate 205,486,673 of NC_064619.1, forward strand.
CTTGCCAGCCAAGCTTGATGCGTCGATAGATTTCTGGCCTTATGTCTCCCTTCATATTTATAATCTGGCCAAGGTAGACATATTCACTGACCTCTTCTAGCAGACTGTCCTTGACCTTCACATCTCCAGCTGGGACCCATTTGTTGGACATTACTTTTGTTTTGGAAAGGTTCATGCTCAAGCCAACCAGCTGACATTGTTCATTAACATCAAATTCCTCCGCACTTCCTAACGCATACGTTAGTTGTATGTACCACACTGATTTCTGCGGTTACCTCACTAGTGTTGCTTGTTTCATACAAGGGAACCTCCCCATCGCACCCCCCCCCCCCCTCGGATTTAGTTATAAGTTGGCACAGTGGATAGACCTTGAAAAACTGAACACAGACCAATCGAGAAAACAGGAAGAAGTTGTGTGTAATTATGAAAAAAATAAGCAAAATATACAAACTGAGTAGTCCATGCGCAACATAGGCGACATCAAGGGTAATGCGAGCTCATGAGCGCCGTGGTCCAGTGGTTTGCGTGAGAAGCTGCGGAATCAGAGGTCATTGGTTCAAATCTTCTCTCGAGTGAAAATTTTACTTTCTTTATTTTCGCAAAGTTATGATCTGTCCGATCGTTCATTGACGACTCTGTTTAGTGTAATATGTTTAGTGTCTGTGTTTTACGACCGCACCGCAAAACCGTGCGATTAGTAGACGAAAGGACGCGCCTCTCCAAAGGGAACCGAAAACATTTGATCGCAAAGTCATAGGTCAACCGATTCCTACACAGGAAAACACGTCTGATGTATTCTATACGACAGTGACACTGATGACGGCATGTGCGTCACATGACAGGAATATGTTGTCGACCCACCTAACGTACACACTTGGTGAATGGGTAAAAAGATTCTTCTACCTTGCCCCATTTAGGAGGGAGCAATATACTGCTTGACTCATCGACGAAGGTATGTTCTCGAAACTTCAACAAAAGCCCGTACCGAGCTACTGAGCGTCTCTCTTGCAGAGTCTTTACTAGAGTCTATAATCTCCGTAATGCTTTCGCGATTACTAAATGATCCTGTAACGAAGCGCGGTGCTCTCCGTTGGATCTTTCTATCTCTTCTATCAACCCTATATGGTACGGATCCCACACCGGTGAGCAGTATTCAAGCAGTGGGCGAACAAGTGTAATGTGACCTACTTCCTTTGTTTTCGGACTCCATTTCCTTAGGATTCTTCCCATGAATCTCAGTCTGGCATCTGATTTACCGGCGATTAATTTTATATGGTCATTCCATTTAAATCACTCCTAATGCCCACTCCCAGATAATTTATGGAATTAACTGCTTCCAGTGGCTGAGCTGCTATATTGTAGCTAAATGATAAAGGATCTTTCTATGTATTCGCAGCACATTACACTTGTCTTCATTGAGATTCAATTGCCATTGCCTGCACCATGCGTCAATTCGTTGCAGATCCTCCTGCATTTCAGTACAATTTCCCATTGTTACAACCTCTCGATATACTACAGCATCATCTGTAAAAAGCCTCAGTGAATTTCTGATGTTATCTACAAGGTCATTTATATATATTGTGAATAGGAACGGTCCTACGACACTCCCCTGCGGCACACCTGAAATCACTCTTACTTCGGAAGACTTCTCTCCATTGAGAATGACATGCTGCGTTCTGTTATCTAGGAACTCTTTAATCCAATCACACAATTGGTCTGATAGTCCATATGCTCTTACTTCGTTCATTAAACTACTGTGGAGAACTGTATCAAACGCCTTGCGGAAGTCACGAAACACGGCATCTACCTGGGAATCTGTGTCTATGACCCTCTGAGTCTCGTGGACGAATAGCGCAAGCTGGGTTTCACACGCTCGCCTTTTTCGAAACCCAAATGGGACCTTCGCCGATTCACAGTCCCGTGTACGCTATACTATCGCCATCTGTACATGCATATATCACTATCGCACGACTTTTGCCACCTCTATTATGTCTTTAGTAACGTAGAAATTTGTTCAAATTGACGATTACACCGAGGAACTGTTGCTTACGTAGGAAAGCTTGTTGAATCGCCGCATCTAGCCGAGGAGGAGGAGATTAGTGTTTAATGTCCCGTCGACAACGAGGTCATTAGAGACGGAGCGCAAGCTCGGGCGAGGGAAGGATGGGGAAGGAAATCGGCCGTGCCCTTTCAAAGGAACCATCCCGGCATTTGCCTGAAGCGATTTAGGGAAATCACGGAAAACCTAAATCAGGATGGCCGGAGACGGGATTGAACCGTCGTCCTCCCGAATGCGAGTCCAGTGTGCTAACCACCGCGCCACCTCGCTCGGTTCTAGCCGAGTCATGTCATCGAGTGATACCTTCTGAACACGCACTAGGGGCAATTTAGTAGTGAGGCGGTTTGGGGAATGCACAATGGGGGTCCGCTGACCATATACTCCTGTGTCTTACCTACGAATCTTGTGGGAATGACGCAATTCGAACTACCGGCGTTAGGTTGATCCTTCCCTGGCTTTAACATCGGGATGAAAATAACTTCAGTCTGCGAGTTGGAAAATACCCCTGGTATCAAAGTTTTATCGGACAGCTCAAGGAGAACCGCCTTCGCCTGCTCCTTCATCTATTCTAATACACTGTACGTCATCAGGTCGTGGCTGGGCTGAGCGTCAGGAGCCGTTGGCATCGAAGAATCCAACCCCCAGATAGTGAATGGCTGGTTATATTCAACCATGTTGGTGGGTATTAAAACAACCCTCTCCAGTGTCGCCAGACGGTGAGGGAAAATAGTATCCTACTATAACTGGTCGTAATGTTCGGTATAACATTAAGCGTATCCCCGAGCGATGGCTCCCAGAGACGATGGAAGAGACCTGTTCTCGTGCACCTGCTGTTGGCGGTCGTGAGTCACGTCTCAAAATTCCCCTAATCGTGTCCCATACCTCACTTGCGAGTGGTAACCTAGTAACGTAGTTCAGGAACTCGTACCAAGACCTCTCCATACTCTCTCGAATTACTCTCGTTGCTTTTGTCCTCACCATCCGAAAGGTTGCAAGATTCTCATCTCTAGGGCACCGATTGAACCTTCGTATAGCAGCGTACTGCACCCGACAGCTGAACGCAGAACGACGCGCTGCATTCTGCCAAGGGACAGGCTGCCTCCTAGGTGCTCCTGATGACCTAGGGATGAGTGAATCAGCGGCTTGGTGAATCACGAATGTGATCCACCCAGTCTTGAAAGTACTCACAATGCTCAAAAACAGGCCGGCCGCGGTGGCCGAGCGTTCTAGGCGCCTCAGTCTGGAACCGCGCGATTGCTACGGTCGCAGGTTCGAATCCTGCCTCGGGCATGGATGTGTGTGACGCCCTTAGGTTAGTTAGGTTTAAGTAGTTCTAAGTTCTAGGGGACTGATGACCTCAGATGTTAAGTCCCATAGTGCTCAGAACCATTTGAACCATTCTCTTTTTTTTTTTTTTTTTTTGCTCAAAAACAACTGCAAAACATACAGCTAACCTCTCTGGACAGCCATCTCGGCGGCGTCCTTTCTGCATGTGCTTAATTTGGCAGATGAAAGGAAGGAAGGATAGAAGGAATATTAGGGTTTAACGTCCTTACTACAACAAGGTCATGAGAGTCGGAGCACAAGTTAGGAAAAATTTCAAGGATGGGACGTAAATCGGCCGTGCACTTCCGAATTAACGATACCGGTTTTTGCCCGGAGTGATGTAGGGAAACCACGACAAACGTTTTGCTGGATGGCCAGACGCAGATCTGAACCATCGTCCTCCTGAATGGGAGTTTAGAGTGCTGACCGCTGCGCCACCTCGCTCGGTCCGTCTGACAGATGGATCCAGATGGGGTATTTGTCACTGCTAAGTAGGTTTTTATCCACTTCCCACGGAGCAGACACTGCAATGGTAGATGAGCAGATGCGAACGCCTATGATTGTAGATGAACCTGTAGCGGTCTTGAAATGAGTAGCTTGACCCATGTACATCAGTAACATGTTTTCAGTTTGTGTGAGATCGTCAAGTAACCGACCCTTGGTGCAAGTCGTGTTGGATACTCAAAGCGTACTGCGTGTATTGAAATCTCCAAAACGTATAAAGGGATGGGGCATTTCAACAACAAGCCTTCCGAGGGTCTCACTGTCAACAGGCTCATGGGGCGGTAAGTGCAAAGAGCACACCGTCACATTAACAAGCGCCGTTATCCTAACAGTGACCACTTCTAGGGTAGTATTTAAGAGCAGAGGTGAGGAATGACATGTGTCCTTGACGAACACCGCTACCCAGCATCCTCTCCGTCACCAGCAAGGTCGTCTTTACCGTGGAGATGCGTCAGTTGTTTTAAAATGAATCTCTTGAAGACAGACAGGTCTATCGTATACGAGTAGTCTAAATCCTTCAGATGTGTCCTGTAACCATTCATATTCCACTGGAGAGTGCCGGGGGCGTGGTTTTAATAGGTTGGTGCCAAATATCGCACTTTTTTTGAATATTGCTATTCCTGTTGTTATGGCTTGTTTGTAGTTTACTTTTGCTATTTGAGTTTACTATTGACATTCTGTCATTTGGAGATTGTGAGTAGACCGGTGAACGTTAGAGAATGGAGTGCCAAGGAGAGGAATCGGAACGTTTCGAACATATTCTTTAGTTTGAGTTCAATAGAGGGGTGGCAGCAGCAGAGGCAGCCGTGGATGGGATTACATACGGCAAGAAAATGGTTTTCTCGCTTTAAGGATGATCGTTTTGACTTTAGTGACTCTCCACGTTCAGGAAGACATCCTGGGTTTGATGAAGATCGTTTAAACGCATTAATCAACAATGATTCTCGTCATTGTACTCGAGAATTGGGAAATGTGATGAACTTTGCTCATTCTACCATGGTGCGGTATTTGCATGAAATGGGGAAGGTTAAAAAGTCGGTTGTGTGGGTACCGCATGTTCTAGGTCGACATCACAAAAATCAGCGGGCGGCCATTTGAGCATCTCTGTTTGCTCGTCATCATTTGGCTCGTGAATAACACCTACCCTGTAACATTACTAGTGACGGGAAATGCTATAATTATGCTAATATAAAGAAAAGAAAGGAAAGGAGCAACCCTCCGTGCAAAGACCTGCGTACACCCACAAAAAATTATGTCAAGCATCTGGTGAAACAGCGACTGTATGGTACCCTACGAATGCTTCCCTGAGGAGTAACTATCACTGCTGACATTCATTGTCAACAAGTCAGACGTCTTGCAGACGCAGTCCAATAACAACGACCAGAAATACTGTGTAAAGTGAAGCTACCCCACAATAACGCCCGCCCACTTCCTGCTAGACAGATTAAAAAACACTATACAGGAGTTGGGTTGGGAAGTCATACCGCAGCCACCTTATTCACCTGTCTCTGCGCCCTCTGATTTTCAGCTTTTCCGCTCTCTGTCGAACATTCTTCAAGGAGCTTCCTTTCCGGATGAAAATGCCCTCCGAACATGGCTCGACGTGCTCTTCGGCTCAAAACCACGTGATTTCTACCGTTGCGGAATCGGAAAGCTACATCAGCGTTGGCAAACTGTTATAAATACACTCCTGGAAATTGAAATAAGAACATCGTGAATTCATTGTCCCAGGAAGGGGAAACTTTATTGACACATTCCTGGGGTCAGATACATCACATGATCACTCTGACAGAACCACAGGCACATAGACACAGGCAACAGAGCATGCACAATGTCGGCACTAGTACAGTGTATATCCACCTTTCGCAGCAATGCAGGCTGCTATTCTCCCATGGAGACGATCGTAGAGATGCTGGATGTAGTCCTGTGGAACGGCTTGCCATGCCATTTCCACCTGGCGCCTCAGTTGGACCAGCGTTCGTGCTGGACGTGCAGACCGCATGAGACGACGCTTCATCCAGTCCCAAACATGCTCAATCGGGGACAGATCCGGAGATCTTGCTGGCCAGGGTAGTTGACTTACACCTTCTAGAGCACGTTGGGTGGCACCGGATACATGCGGACGTGCATTGTCCTGTTGGAACAGCAAGTTACCTTTCCGGTCTAGGAATGGTGGAACGATGGGTTCGATGACGGTTTGGATGTACCGTGCACTATTCAGTGTCCCCTCGACGATCACCAGTGGTGTACGGCCAGTGTAGGGGATCGCTCCCCACACATGATGCCGGGTGTTGGCCCTGTGTGCCTCGGTCGTATGCAGTCCTGATTGTGGCGCTCACCTGCACGGCGCCAAACACGCATACGACTATCATTGGCACCAAGGCAGAAGCGACTCTCATCGCTGAAGACGACACGTCTCCATTCGTCCCTCCATTCACGCCTGTCGCGACACCACTGGAGGCGGGCTGCACGATGTTGGGGCGTGAGCGGAAGACGGCCTAACGGTGTGCGGGACCGTAGCCCAGCTTCATGGAGACGGTTGCGAATGGTCCTCGCCGATACCCCAGGAGCAACAGTGTCCCTAATTTGCTGGGAAGTGGCGGTGCGGTCCCCTACGGCACTGCGTAGGATCCTACGGTCTTGGCGTGCATCCGTGCGTCGCTGCGGTCCGGTCCCAGGTCGACGGGCACGTGCACCTTCCGCCGACCACTGGCGACAACATCGATGTACTGTGGAGACCTCACGCCCCACGTGTTGAGCAATTCGGCGGTACGTCCACCCGGCCTCCCGCATGCCCACTATACGCCCTCGCTCAAAGTCCGTCAACTGCACATACGGTTCACGTCCACGCTGTCGCGGCATGCTACCAGTGTTAAAGACTGCGATGGAGCTCCGTATGCCACGGCAAACTGGCTGACACTGACGGCGGCGGTGCACAAATGCTGCGCAGCTAGCGCCATTCGACGGCCAACACCGCGGTTCCTGGTGTGTCCGCTGTGCCGTGCGTGTGATCATTGCTTGTACAGCCCTCTCGCAGTGTCCGGAGCAAGTATGGTGGGTCTGACACACCGGTGTCAATGTGTTCTTTTTTCCATTTCCAGGAGTGTAGTAAAGGAGAGTGTGCTGTTGACGACTAAAGTTTCTGTTATGAGTATCTGTTGTGTTTATCAAAGTGGTGGAAAAACGCTTCGAACTTAACGCACGAACCCAATAATTTACCCCTGTATTTGTGATTTTTGCTTTTTATGACGGTGAGGCATTTTAGAGAGAGGGGAAGTGAAGCGGCTCTCTGTTTCTGGTAATGAGGGGTCTAACCCCATAATGTCCTCCTCATCAGTCGGACGTGCTGGAATGACGTCTGGAGATGACAGACACAGCCTTTAACCCGAATGTCATGACCCTTTCTCTGCCCCCCCCCCCCTTTTCACTGTGAAGTTGATGGGGTGAAGAGAAGTTCAGAGGCACTGCTTTTGGGAACCCTCTCTGTGTTCCCTATTAAATTTGTGCCTTACTCTTGTATAGTAACTGCCTGGTAGCCAGCTAGCAACACTGTTGTAGCTACGATTCAGTCAGTGACTCCGTGAGAACCAGCGAGGAATAGAGAAGAAAGAGACTTTAATTTATGTATGTTTCAGTTAGTTTCTTCATAGTAAAAATAAATATGTTCATGCTTTATCCATTTAATATGGATTTGGAGTGCCCTTAGTTGACCCCAGCACTTCTTACCAAATACGGACGAAACAGTTCTGGCACATTATGTTCATGCGTTACTACTATGGTTTATGACCTATTAACATTTGAACGCTGTGAGTCATGACATGGAAATAAAGCGTTTCTGGACAGAAGTCCTTGAGAATATTTTCTTCTTTGTTACTGGTTGCGTTTGAAAGTTTGATAATACATTTTGTTGTATTCTGTGTACTGATGTATCGCGGACAGCCGGTGGAGAACAGGCGATGGCGTGATGAACCATCCCTGTTCCTTCTTCTCTTACTATCAAACCTATTTATCAAGAATCAGCAACATTAATGGGCATGGGTCCCTTTGATTACTTTCATCATGGATATTGTCTAGAAATTTAAAGATTAGAATACACAAAACTATTATTGTACCAGTTATGCTGTATGTGTGAGACTTGGTCTCTCACTGTGCAAAATGAAAAGCCGTTTCGAGTGTTTGAAAACAAAATTTTGAGAAAAATTTTCGGAGCAAAAAGAGATGACATTAGTGGAGAGTGGCGAAAACTGCATAACGAAGAGGTTCACGAACTCTATTCAAGCCCTGTCTAATCAGTATTTTTAAATCACATAGGCTGCGATGGGCGGCTCACGTAGGTCGAATGGATGAGGGCAGGGCAGCGCGCAGAGTACTGGTAGGGCACTTAGAAGGAAAACGTCCTGTGGGGAGACCGAGGCGTAGTTGGGAGGACACTGTGAAGGCTGATTTGAGGAGCCTAGGTATTGAAGGTGAATGGAAGGAAATAGCCCAAGGCAGGGACAGATGGCGAAAATACGTTGCTGCGGTAATGGACTCTCGAGTCCGGTATGACCAGTGAAAGTGTGTGTGTGATGTAAAATACATTGCCTAAATTGTAAACAAATGGACGAGTACATCCCACTATTTGCTCACATTAAGAAAGAGTAAGACTGATATTAAACTTGTTTCGTTTGGTCTTGATAGAACATTCACATCCAGAGTAACGTTATTGTTGCCGTTCTAGAGTAATGACAGAAAAGGGAAAGACAGATAACAAACGGTTGCCGGTAAACAACCGTGACAGTTCTGCTCCTTTACTGGAAATAATGATTAAAACTTAAGTTCGTAGCGTCCTCCATCGGTAATGCTGGAATTTAATTTGGTGTTGGTCCAACCTGAGCCTTGATGACAGCTTCCATTCTCGCACGCATACGTTCAATTAGGTGCTAGAAGGTTTCCTGGGGAATGGCAGCTCATTCTTCACGGAGTGCTGCACTGAGGAAAGGTATCAATGCCAGTCGGTGAAGCCTGGCATGAAGTCAGCGTTCCAAAAGGTCCCAAAGGTGTTCTATACGATTCAGGTCAGGACTCCGTGCATGCCAGTCCATTACAGGGATGTTACTGTCGTGTAACCACCCCGCCACAGGCCGTGCATTATGAACAGCTGCTCGATCGTGTTGAAAGATGCAATCACCATCTCCGAATTGCTCTTCAACAGTGGGAAGCAAGAAGGTGCTTAAAACATCAGTGTACGGCTGTGCTGTGATAGTGCCACGCAAAACAACAAGGGGTGCAAGTCCCCTCCATGAAAAAGACGACCACACCATGACACCACCGCCTCCGAATTTTACTGTTGGTACTACACACGCTAGCAGATGACATTCACCGGGCATTCGCCATACCCACACCCTGCTATCTGATCGCCACATTGTGTCCCGTGATTGCCATTCCACAAAACGTTTCTCCACTGTTCAATCGTCCAGTGTTTACGCTCCTTACACCAAGCAAGGCATCGTTTGGCGTTTACCGGTGTTATGTGGGGCTTATGAGCAGCCGCTCGACCATTCAATCCAAGTTTTCTCACCTCCCGCCTAACTGTCATAGTACTTACAGTGGATCCTGATGCAGTTTGGAGTTCCTGTTTGATGGTCTGGATAGATGTCTGCCTATTATACATTACTACCGTCGTCAACTGTCGGCGGTTTCCATGAGTCAACAGACGAGGTCGGCCTGTACGCTTTTGTGCTGTACATGTCCTTTCACGTTTCCTCTTCACTTGTTGTTTGTTGTGGTCTTCAGTCCCGAGACTGGTTTGATGTAGCTACTCTATCCTGTGCAAGCTTCTTCATCTCCCAGTACCTACTGCAACCAACATACTTTTGAATCTGCTTAGTGTATTCTTCTCTTGGTCTCCCTCTACGATTTTTACCCACCACGCTGCCCTCCAATACTAAATTGGTGATCCCTTGATGCCTTAGAACATGTCCTACTAACCGATTCCTTCTTCTAGTCAAGTTGTGCCACAAACTTCTCTTGTCCCCAATTCTATTCAATACCTCCTCATTAGTTACGTGATCTACCCATCTAATCTTCAGCATTTTTCTATAGCACCAGATTTCGAAAGCTCCTCTTCACTATCACATCGGAAACACTGGACCAGTGGACCAAGGGATGCTTAGGAGTGTGGAAATCTCGTGTACAGACGTATGACAGAAGTGACACCCAATCACCTGACCACGTTCGAAGTCCGTGAGTTCCTCGTAACGCCACATTCTGCTCTCTCAAGGCGCCAAATGACTACTGAGGTCGCTGATATGGATTACCAGGCAGTAGGTGGCAGCACAGTGCACCTAATACGAAAATCGTTTGTTTTTAGAGGTGTCAAGATACTTTTGATCACTTAGTGTATTAACCGAAATCTGAGGTTCGTTTTAATGAGTAGCATATAACCAAGCACCCAGATTAAAAGTTTTCATTAAAACGATGAATTATATGAAATTTTTCGCAGGTATAACGAACTTGATTTAATGAAGATATATTGACGTATCTACCATACCTTCCGTTCTGGTTCTAACTGTCTGTTAAGCAAAAGACACTACAATGCTAGTATCAAAATTACATCAGTATTTCTTTAATTGTGCGAACGAGCACACTGAAGGTCACAGAAGAAATATCCTGACGTCCTGACGCACAACACATAGAGTTAAATCACTTAGACCAGAATATTATTCTATAACTGCGTGGTAAGGCAGGAGATGCTGGATTCCAGTCCCTGTCCGGCAAACATTTTAACTCGTCGCCGCTGATTCCACATAAACTCCCGATGCAGTTGAATTAAATACACTCCTGGAAATTGAAATAAGAACACCGTGAATTCATTGTCCCAGGAAGGGGAAACTTTATTGACACATTCCTGGGGTCAGATACATCACATGATCACACTGACAGAACCACAGGCACATAGACACAGGCAACAGAGCATGCACAATGTCGGCACTAGTACAGTGTATATCCACCTTTCGCAGCAATGCAGGCTGCTATTCTCCCATGGAGACGATCGTAGAGATGCTGGATGTAGTCCTGTGGAACGGCTTGCCATGCCATTTCCACCTGGCGCCTCAGTTGGACCAGCGTTCGTGCTGGACGTGCAGACCGCATGAGACGACGCTTCATCCAGTCCCAAACATGCCCAATGGGGGACAGATCCGGAGATCTTGCTGGCCAGGGTAGTTGACTTACACCTTCTAGAGCACGTTGGGTGGCACGGGATACATGCGGACGTGCATTGTCCTGTTGGAACAGCAAGTTCCCTTGCCGGTCTAGGAATGGTAGAACGATGGGTTCGATGACGGTTTGGATGTACCGTGCACTATTCAGTGTCCCCTCGACGATCACCAGTGGTGTACGGCCAGTGTAGGAAATCGCTCCCACACCATGATGCCGGGTGTTGGCCCTGTGTGCCTCGGTCGTATGCAGTCCTGATTGTGGCGCTCACCTGCACGGCGCCAAACACGCATACGACCATCATTGGCACCAAGGCAGAAGCGACTCTCATCGCTGAAGACGACACGTCTCCATTCGTCCCTCCATTCACGCCTGTCGCGACACCACTGGAGGCGGGCTGCACGATGTTGGGGCGTGAGCGGAAGACGGCCCAACGGTGTGCGGGACCGTAGCCCAGCTTCATGGAGACGGTTGCGAATGGTCCTCGCCGATACCCCAGGAGCAACAGTGTCTCTAATTTGCTGGGAAGTGGCGGTGCGGTCCCCTACGGCACTGCGTAGGATCCTACGGTCTTGGCGTGCATCCGTGCGTCGCTGCGGTCCGGTCCCAGGTCGACGGGCACGTGCACCTTCCGCCGACCACTGGCAACAACATCGATGTACTGTGGAGACCTCACGCCCCACGTGTTGAGCAGTTCGGCGGTACGTCCACCCGGCCTCCCGCATGCCCACTATACGCCCTCGCTCAAAGTCCGTCAACTGCACATACGGTTCACGTCCACGCTGTCGCGGCATGCTACCAGTGTTAAAGACTGCGATGGAGCTCCGTATGCCACGGCAAACAGGCTGACACTGACGGCGGCGGGCACAAATGCTGCGCAGCTAGCGCCATTCGACGGCCAACACCGCGGTTCCTGGTGTGTCCGCTGTGCCGTGCGTGTGATCATTGCTTGTACAGCCCTCTCGCAGTGTCCGGAGCAAGTATGGTGGGTCTGACACACCGGTGTCAATGTGTTCTTTTTTCCATTTCCAGGAGTGTAATTCCTTCCCCCCTTTCAATTTCAGTTTACATAATATGAACCACAGCTGCGGATTGCACGTAATGTCTGTTCTGTGGCATTCCTATAAGTATAATATTCGTAAGAGCTCGTGAATATTCGGCTGACTCTTATTTATGAGGACACTTTTGACCTATGTTAGGTTTCTCGGACAAGAAACATAATGTTCTTCGTAACTTAATGCGACACCAATTCGGAAAATACAAGTAGTAATTTATCCTGTGTCTGTTTACTCATTTTTATATTATTCTGAAGAAGATGTGTATTACCATGCTAGATCCAAATTCGATACACTGAAGTCAAAATAAATAAACCTTTTCTTTACATACGGATTAGAGCAATTGCTTTTTACTACAGCTCATGGAAATTTCGGGTATTTATTACTGGCATCACTGCGTACGCGACATTACTCCGTACCAAATCACATGTGACGTGTTATTCTGACATCAGCCTACAGTGAGCTGCACTAAGTGCGTTGATTCATCAGGAATTAGATGGAATGACTAGAAGGAACAGGGAGTGGAGGCGGAGTCGGAGAAGAAATTCCGTTTTCATCGAATTCCGCAGCGGTATTGCCTGTCTCAGTATCGCACTTTTTTAGAGTTTTCATGAACGAGGGAAAGAGTGGAAAGAGACAAGATAATTTCTGTGGTATAATCATCGTTCTTACTGGGAAAGATGGAAATGAAAGTGTCTTGAGAATGGAGTCCAATTTGGGCAGTTGAAATACTTCATAATATAGTGTCCCATATACCAAATCCATACGGCCTTACCTTCAATAGAGAGTTCTGTACCCAACATGACGAAGTTTTATGGTGCCAGTTCAGACCTGTCTCACTCTCTCTCACTCTCTCTCTCTCTCTCTCTCTCTCTCTTATGAACCTTATGTTTAACTTTTTAATAAATGAATCATAAGGAATGAAGGATTGTAAAGGTAAAAAAAATGGCTGTTAAGTTATATTTAAGAAAAGGAATATGTCATCAGGATAAACTAAGTCATTAGTGAGTTATACATTTCCTACTAAAACCGAAAGGAAAGCAAAAATGTCCCGACATTCCCAATTATCTCATTGTTACCTCATTGTAGTTAATAAATTGCAGTTACGCTAAGTAGCTGTTGCTCGCAATTATCAGATATATTCACTTTTATTGAAGCACACTGATGTCTTCACTTCCGGTTACGAGCAAGAAATACGCGTTGGAACATAAACGCTTCGGTCGAGATAAAAAATATACTAGCAAATCTAGCTTAGGTTTAACGGGCAGTGATCCGCTAGGACAGGATTTTATCTCATTAGGTATCACAACTAAACGCTCAAACGACGAGAATCGGCGACTAGTCTCTAGGAAGGGAAAGCCGTTCTCCGTAGGACGCAGCGTGGCAACTCGACAACCACATAAATTTATACCTCACGTGAAGACTGTATTAGTGGTTTCTGCAGCGTAGAACGAATTACGTAAAATTATACTTTGATTGGAGACTATAAATCTGAGCTGAGTGTTGCTGCGACACCGATGTGTCTTCATCGAGATGACTCCAGAATTTACGAGCCTTATCTGTCACCATCGAAATTAGTGCCTCAGTGTTTTAGAAAAAGCCTCTTCGCTTCCATGTCCATTTTCTGAATGAACGAATGCAACACTCCCTGACAACTAAAGTGAAGCACACAGAAGACGAAGAGCAAACGAAACTAAAATTCCCGTTTGGAGAGTGTAACTGATGTCATTGTGAGGATTACAAAGTCGAGTCAAATTCGTGAAGAAATTGGCAGTATGCGTCCACTTGTCGGAATGATGTTGCACCCCTCCTGGCCGGCATGTTTGCACTGATTCAGCTGGGAATGGGTCGTAAAGCTGTAGTATCCTCTCCTGGGGCAAGCTGGCCCACAGCTTTTTTGACTGGTCCTTCTCATTCCGGATACTCTCACTAATACCGAGCAGACGTCGGACCTGGTCGCCCACAAGTTCTATAGGGGACAGTTATGAGGATATTGCTGGCCGCAGGAGTAACTCGACATCACGAAGACCGTTGGTAGATACATGTGCCATGTGTGGGCGAGCACTGCCCTATACAAAATACTGTTGCAAGGGAGAGACTCAGCATTTCCGTGACGTACCGCTGTGCCCCCACAGTTTCTGCAATGGTCACCAGCCGTGAGGTTAAACCTTAACTGTTGACTCTTCACACCATGACACCAGGGATTCCACTGTTATTCTTAGTATTGAAAGACAGTCCTAAGTTACATAAAGCTCTTGGATGGCTCAAAAACAAAGCTTTTCGCCCAGTTAAATCTACATCTACATCTACATTTACATCTACATCTACCTACATACTCCGCTAGCCACCAAGCGGTGTGTGGCGGAGGGCACAATTCGCGCCAAAGTCATATTTCCCCCCCTCTGTTCCACTCGCGGATCGCACGAGGGAAAAACGACTGTCTGAACGCCTCAGTACGAGCTCTTATTTCCCTTATGTTTGAATGATGATCATTACGCGATTTGAAAGTTGGTGGTAATAATATATGCTCTGCATCCTCGGTGAAGATCGGATTTCGGAATGTAGTGAGCAGCCCGTTCCGTTTAGCGCGTCGTCTATCTGCAAGTATGCCCCTCTTCAAACTTTCTATGAGATTTGTAACACTATCGCGATGGGTAAATGTACCAGTCACGAATCTTGCCGCTCTTCTTTGGATTTTCTCAATTTCTTGAAAAATGGTTCAAATGGCTCTGAGCACTATGGGACTTAACATCTACGGTCATCAGTCCCCTAGAACTTAGAACTACTTAAACCTAACTAACCTAAGGACAGCACACAACACCCAGCCATCACGAGGCAGAGAAAATCCCTGACCCCGCCGGGAATCGAACCCGGGAACCCGGGCGTGGGAAGCGAGAACGCTACCGCACGACCACGAGATGCGGGCCCAATTTCTTGAATAAGACCCATCTGGTAAGGGTCCCATACAGACGAACAACACTTTAAGACTGGACGAACTAACGTATTGTAAGCTATTTCCTTTGTTGAAGGAATGCATCGCTTCAGGATTCTACCAATAAACCGCAATCTAGAGTTCGCCTTACCCGATACTTGTGTATTCTGATCATTCCATTTGAGATCATTTCGAATAGTCACACCCAGATACTTGACTGATGTTACCGCTTCCAAAGACTGATCATTTATTTTGTACTCATACATTAATGGGGATTTTCGCCTTGTTAGACGCAGTAGGTTACACTTACTAATATTGAGAGATAACTGCCAGTCATTACGCCACGCATTTATTTTCTGCAAATCCTCATTGACTTGTTCAAAACTTTGTCGTGTGATACTACTTTCCTCTAGACTACAGCATCATCGGCAAACAGCCTAAGGCCGCGGTCAATACCATCAACCAGATTGTTTATGTAAATGGTAAAAAGCAGAGGACCTATTACGCTGGCCTGGGGCACACCTGAAGTTACTCTTGCTTTTGTTGAACTCACCCCGTTCAGGACGACATACTACTCCCTGTCCGTTAGAAAACTTTCTATCCAACCGCACATGTCACTGGATAGACCGTAAGCGCGCACTTTTTGTAGCAAGCGACAGTGCGGAACTGAGTCGAACGCCATTCGAAAGTCGAGAAATATGGCATCAACCTGGGAGCCAATATCTAGAGCCTGTTGTATATCATTCACAAAGTGGGCCATCATTGTCTCGCATGACCGCTGTTTCCTAAAACCGTGCTGGTTTCTGCAGATGAGCTTCTCAGAGTCTGGAAAGGTCATTATGTCTGAACACAAAATACACTCCTGGAAATGGAAAAAAGAACACATTGACACCGGTGTGTCAGACCCACCATACTTGCTCCGGACACTGCGAGAGGGCTGTACAAGCAATGATCACACGCACGGCACAGCGGACACACCAGGACCCGCGGTGTTGGCCGTCGAATGGCGCTAGCTGCGCAGCATTTGTGCACCGCCGCAGTCAGTGTCAGCCAGTTTGCCGTGGCATGCGGAGCTCCATCGCAGTCTTTAACACTGGTAGCATGCCGCGACAGCGTGGACGTGAACCGTATGTGCAGTTGACGGACTTTGAGCGAGGGCGTATAGTGGGCATGCGGGAGGCCGGGTGGACGTACCGCCGAATTGCTCAACACGTGGGGCGTGAGGTCTCCACAGTACATCGATGTTGTCGCCAGTGGTCGGCGGAAGGTGCACGTGCCCGTCGACCTGGGACCGGACCGCAGTGACGCACGGATGCACGCCAAGACCGTAGGATCCTACGCAGTGCCGTAGGGGACCGCACCGCCACTTCCCAGCAAATTAGGGACACTGTTGCTCCTGGGGTATCGGCGAGGACCATTCGCAACCGTCTCCATGAAGCTGGGCTACGGTCCCGCACACCGTTAGGCCGTCTTCCGCTCACTCCCCAACATCGTGCAGCCCGCCTCCAGTGGTGTCGCGACAGGCGTGAATGGAGGGACGAATGGAGACGTGTCGTCTTCAGCGATGAGAGTCGCTTCTGCCTTGGTGCCAATGATGGCCGTATGCGTGTTTGGGGCCGTGCAGGTGAGCGCCACAATCAGGACTGCATACGACCGAGGCACACAGGGCCAACACCCGGCATCATGGTGTGGGAGCGATTTCCTACACTGGCCGTACACCACTGGTGATCGTCGAGGGGACACTGAATAGTGCACGGTACATCCAAACCGTCATCGAACCCATCGTTCTACCATTCCTAGACCGGCAAGGGAACTTGCTGTTCCAACAGGACAATGCACGTCCGCATGTATCCCGTGCCACCCAACGTGCTCTAGAAGGTGTAAGTCAACTACCCTGGCCAGCAAGATATCCGGATCTGTCCCCCATTGAGCATGTTTGGGACTGGATGAAGCGTCGTCTCACGCGGTCTGCACGTCCGGCACGAACGGTGGTCCAACTGAGGCGCCAGGTGGAAATGGCATGGCAAGCCGTTCCACAGGACTACATCCAGCATCTCTACGATCGTCTCCATGGGAGAATAGCAGCCTGCATTGCTGCGAAAGGTGGATATACACTGTACTAGTGCCGACATTGTGCATGCTCTGTTGCCTGTGTCTATGTGCCTGTGGTTCTGTCAGTGTGATCATGTGATGTATCTGACCCCAGGAATGTGTCAATAAAGTTTCCCCTTCCTGGGACAATGAATTCACGGTGTTCTTATTTCAATTTCCAGGAGTGTATGTTCCATGAATCTACAACAAATCGATATCAGTGAAATTGGCCGGTAATTATGTGCATTTTCTACCCTTTTCATAGATTGCTATGACCTGGGCCTTCTTCAAGTCCCATGGAACTTTCCGCCGTTCCAGTGCATCATCAGGTTATCTCGTGCAGTGAGGGTCATCAGTCATAGCAAGTCAGAGTAAGGTCACGCTCAAAAATAGTAAACATGGCCCGGAAGCAAACTGCTCGTTGGCGATCTGAACTCATGCAGTATATACCGACGCGATTCTCCAAACACTGGATACTGCATATCCCAACGCCGCCGTCACGCTCGTCGAAGATGTTCATGCGGGGTAGTGCAAAACTACGAATTATCGCCGCCCACAGTCTGTCGATGTTCATCAGCAGCCCATACTGCCAGATCACAGAACCACTACAAATACAGCCATTTTGTGTCGTGTTAACGTAGTTGTGGTCAAACTGGTCCCTACTGCCCACTACTGGGTGTTCGATCTTTCATGGTGGGCCGTAGGCGGTTGGGGTCTTAAAAACTTTTTCATTAAGTTTTTCTTAACAGTTTGACATAAGATATTCATTACATCCCTGCCTTAAAAATTACCGTTACTGTGGAACTAATGGCTCGTAAGAAAAGTTTACTGCTAACAGAGACGCACGAATGAGTGGTAGGCAAAAAAAAAAAAGGTAACTACCGTTGTGTTAACGACAGTCTACGAATGGGACGCTAATTACTTAGCCCGCCTATTGTTAGCCTGCGACAAGTGCCGCGAGATGAAAATGAAATTGCAGGAGTCCACAGATGTGGAGAAGTTACACAGTGCCTGGTGCACAATACGGCGTTCCTCGCTTCTGTTGGTCAGACGAGGTCAACCAGAGCGTAATTACGAGTGTGTCTGCACTCACGTTTCCCATGCAAGCCAACATAGGCCACATCCGAGTGCCACAAAAATATGGATACTGAACGATTAGACCGTCTGGACAAATAGAGATCTACAATGAGGCCACTTCCAAACTCTGTCAGGTACGGACAACGCTGACTCACACGAGTATGCAGCATCTGCGTGGTTTTTTACAGCGATCACTTAAAATCTAAAGCTGTTCACGCTGCACATGAGCAATACTGATCCACTTGTACGTGTCACAGCAGATTGAAGCTGTAATAATTTACATACCCACCAATGATGTGAGCTTGTTCAAGTTACATTGACATCCGATCATGTCTTCTGTGTACTTCATTTTTGTTGTCAGACAGTGTGTCCATCTCTAAATTTTTTTTGGTTTGGAATGAAGAAAGTCAGACATATTGCAGCAGTCCCGAGAACGACGTATCAGTATATCGCTTCACATGAATCCACCAATTAACTTAGTTTGCCTTATACATATACGACTACAGGTCTTGTATTATTTATTTGATTGGTTTCTCTCGTCAAGTGAGAGCAACTTCGGGTATTCAAAGCCCTCGTAGTAGCTACACTACTGGCCATTAAAATTGATACACCACGAAGATGACGTGCTACAGACGCGAAATTTAACCAACAGGAAGAAGATGCTGTGATATGCAAATGATTAGCTTTTCAGAGCACTCGCACAAGATTGGCGCCGGTGGTGACACCTACAACGTGCTGACATGAGGAAAGTTTCCAACCGATTTCACAAACAGCAGTGGACCGGCGTTGCCTGGTCAAACGTTGTTGTGATGCCTCGTGCAAGGAGCAGAAATGCGTACCATCACGTTCCCGACTTTGATAAAGGTCGGATTGTAGCCTATCGAGATAGCGGTTTATCGTATCGCGACATAGCTGCTCGCGTTGGTCGAGATCCAATGACTGTTAGCAGAAATGGAAACGGTGGGTTCAGGAGGGTAATACCGAACGCCCTGCTGGATCCCAACGGCCTCGTATCACTAGCAGTCGAGATGACAAGAATCATATCCGCGTGGCTGTAACGGATCGTGCAGCCACGTCTCGGCCCCTGAGTCAACAGATGGGGACGTTTGCAAGACAACAACCATCTGCACGAACAGTTCGACGACGTTTGCAGCAGCATGGACTACCAGCTCGGAGACCATGGTTGCGGTTACCCGTGACGCTGCATCACAGACAGGAGCGCCTGCGATGGTGTACTCAATGACGAACCTGGGTGCACGAATGTCAAAACTTCATTTTTTTCGGATGAATCCAGGTTCTGTTTACACCATCATGATGGTCGCATCCGTGTTTGGCGACATCGCGGTGAACGCACATTGGAAGCGTGTATTCGTCATCGCCATACTGGCGTGTCACCCGGCGTGATGGTATGGGGTGCCATTCATTACACGTCTCGGTCACCTCTTGTTTGCATTGACGGCACCTTGAACAGTGGACGTTACATTTCAGATGTGTCACGACCCGTGGCTCTACCCTTCATTGGATCCCTGCGAAACCATACATTTCAGCAGGACAATGCACGACCGCATGATGTAGGTCCTGTACGGGCCTTTTTGGATACAGTAAATGTTCGACTGCTGTCCTGGACAGGATATTCTCCAGATCTGTCACCAACTGAAAACGTCTGGTCAATGGTGGCCGAGCAACTGGCTCGTTACAATCCGCCAGCCATTACTCTTGATGAACTGTGGTATCGTGTTGAAGCTGCATGGACAGCTGTACCTATACAGGCCATCCAAGTTCTGTTTGACTCAATGCCCAGGCGTATCAAGGCCGTTATTACGGCCAGAGGTGGTTGATCTGGGTACTCATTTCTCAGGACCTATGCACCCAAATTGCTTGAAAATGTAATCACATGTCAGTTCTAGTAATATATATTTGTCCAATGAATACCCGTTTATCATCTGCATTTCTTCTTGGTGTAGCAATTTTAATCGTCAGTAGTGTAGTTAAGGGTTTAAAGTACCGATCGTCAGTATTATCAACACATACTTCGGCAATAAATATCTAGTCAAGTAAATCAAATAGCTGAGATGGTGACACTTGCCGGCCAGAGTTGCTCGACTTGCTACATTTCTCCTCCTTGAATACGTATTTCTCTTTCTTTGTTCCATTATACACATATTGTATATACTGTAGTTACAATAAATGATAAATTTCTTATCCGTAACAAATTTCATAAATCTTTAGTTTTCTTGGTGTAATTTAACTATTACTGATGACAATAGTATGGTTAATTCACATGAAAATATTTTAGTCGAAAAAGTACTCGAATTTACGACGAGTGTAGCCCACACGCATGTCAAAAGTCAACGAGGCTAAAATCCGCATGTTTAGAGATTGACTTACCTCATTTAAAAGTTTCCATTCATCATTTACCAAAACGTGTTTTAGTTTTTCAAACAGCTTCAATACTTCAGAAGGTATTTGTACTCAAAATTTACGTGTTCTGGTATATTCCAACCTAAAGATGCAATTATTTGCATAATTCACTAACATTGTTTTGTACTCTTGATTTTTCTGTTTATGAAATGTATACTTCCATTTAAATAACATGTTAGTTTGTTAATTACTCAGAATTGAAGATTTTACTTTTAGTGAAATTAGGGTATTCCCTTTGGAGAGCCGGCCGCGGTAGCCGTGCGGTTCTAGCACTGCAGTCCGGAACCGCGGAGCTGCTACGGTCGCAGGTTCGAATCCTGCCTCGGGCATGGATGTGTGTGATGTCCTTAGGTTAGTTAGGTTTAAGTAGTTCTAAGTTCTAGGGGACTGATGACCTAAGATGTTAATTCCCATAGTGCTCAGAGCTATTTGAACCATTTTGAACCCTTTGGAGATAACAATGGTCTCCCGTAGCTTTCCCCTTAAAATAGTACCTATACTTTAGCCATTTCACAGATGTACAGCTCCTAGTTAAGCAGATTTACTTCCTTGCCTCGTATGTGTCCTTTAGCTTTGTTGTCCTTTATGGTAAAAACTAAAGCGTAATCGTGCACAAATACTTAGCTAGTTCTTTCGTGTCCGGTAGTAAAAATGAGAACATCTATGTCAGTGTGTTTGCGTCTGCTAGTCCTTTAATACAGTAACTTCGATATTTGGCGATTACTGCTCGGTAGTGAAAGTTACCACTTTAAAACTTCTGTTAAGCCACTCTTAGAGTATGTGATGTGCTTACCTGTGATGTATTGTCTGATTTTCTGAATACAAGCTGGTCATCGAAATGTTACTGAATGAGAATAAATATGTAGAAATTAAAAATTAATTTCTGCAGTGCTGCTAATATTTAATAACTGTTCACAAAATCTAACAATCACAGGACGGCGATCAAAATCAAAGGCCAAAAGGACTCATTCGCTCTATTGCGGAACATTACGGTTCGAGTCTCTGTCGGGAAAATACAGGGTGTCCGAAAAGATTTTCCTGATTACATAAATTGATAACTCAGGCTAGAAGTGAGATATAAATATGAAAGTTGTGTCGAATTGTTTACAACTATAAAAGTTTTTTTCTGTTTTAGGTTCGCAGTACGTAAGTAGCGGATGAGGTGCAGTGCCCAAGAAGCCATGTTAACCAATCGGGAGAAGGCACAGTGTGTCCTGTGGTACCATGAGACACGATCACCAACAACAGTGCAGAGACACTTCCAGACAACATTTGGAAGGAATCCACCTGATGTCAAGAGCATTAAAGCCTAGTACGAGAAGTTCAAGAACACAGGATCGGTTGCTGACCTTCCGAGGTCTGGTCAACCAAGAACTTCAGCAGACGGTGGAAGCTGTAAGGCAGTCTTTTCTGCGAAGTCCGAAGAAATCGGTGCGTAGGGCCTCACGTGAAATGGAGATGCCCAAAAGCTCTCTCCATGACATTTTACACAAACGTTTATTGTTTCGTACATGCAAAGTTCAGGCCTTGTTGCCCAATGACAGTACACGTCGATATGACTTTGCGGTCGAAATGCTATCACGTATTAAGGACGATGATGGTTATCTCAGACGAATAGCCTTTTCCGACGAAGCGACCTTTTTTTCAGTGGAGTAGTGAATCGCCATAATGTGCGCATTTGGGGTTCACAACCCACTGGCGAGGTCATGGAGTGCACCAGAGGCAGTCCAAAGGTGAATGGTGCGCGCTATTGCACGATCGAATTATCGGGCCATTCTTCTTCGCTGAGGCTACCGTCACATCTGCAGTGTATCTGGACATGTTGCAACTGTATGTTGTTCCTCAGCTGCTTCAGTATCACCCCGATGTCTTGTTTCAGCAAGACGGTGCACCGCCTCATTGGGGTTTGGACGTCCGTGCCCATCTCGATATGACCTTTCCTGGGCGATGGATTGGTCGAGATGGGCCAACGGTTTGGCCTCTACGCTCTCCTGACATAAACCCATTAGACTTCTTTTTATGGGGTTATGTCAAGGACGAGGTCTACGGAACACGTGTACCAGATCTTGAAACCCTGCGGCAACGGATAACCGCAGTCTTTGAATCGATCCCTCCAGTGATGTTGGCTAATGTGTGGACGGAAATTCAATATCGCCTAGATGTGCTACGTGCTACCAACGGTGCTCATGTGGAAGTTTACTGAAGTATGAAAAAAACTTCGATAGTTTGTAAACAATTAGACACCAGTTTCATATTTGTATCTTACTTCTAGCCTGAGTTATCAATTTATGTAATCAGGGAAAGACTTTTCGGACACCATGTAGTTTTATCTGACATTAAGTTCCAAAACAGTGCACACAACGTTGCTAGAGTGGAGGTTTCATACTGGAATGAACACCTGGGATGTACCCGTTTCTCCTCTTTTAGACGAGTGGTATGCAGGAGAGCTTCAGTTTGGAAAACAGTAGATAAGTGCTGGAAAAATGTAAGGTGCGGGTGCGGGTCATCAGTGGCGCTTGGATAGCTCAGTCAATAAAGAGAACAGCGCACGAAACCCGAGGTTCCGGGTTCAAGCCCCGGTCTGCCATATGCCTATACGCTACGGAGGTGTATCGTAATAGGCCATTTCTTAAATTGCAGCTTTAAAGTCAAGTACGAGTCCTGGGAAGGGAAGACGGCACCAGTAGCCAGCGGCCAGCGGCCAGTGCCTCGCGTCCAGAGGGCAGCCACTGCTGCCGCCGCTTTCCCCGCTATCGACTCAGAACGCGCCGGCGGTGCCTCGTCTCGTCCTGGTGTGTGTACAGGGGGCGGGGCGGTAACACGTAATAAGGTCGCCCGGATCCGGTGGGACTCCAGAAGACACAGGCTGTGCTGTGTGCCAGGAGGACGCTACTGGCTGGTTTCTCCTCCCATCAGGTGAATACTATCTAGGATGTCGCCTACAGAACTACAAATTTACACTCTATGCTACAATAGGCAGGTAACAGTAAAAGATGGACTCACACTGTCCAATGAAACGTATTCTTTACTCCCGTATATGTCTCTGGAAATAAACACAGCAACCTATACCATTTTTTGAATAAGGAATCAATATCATGAATGATTAATTCCGGCGATTCGAGGACTTAAATTATCGAAGCGCACGTGGCGTGTGTTTCTCATCACTCAACTGCCTGCACACTTACGTTGGCGGTGCTAGGTTGAAAAACAGTGATGTGGCCACAGTGGAGTCTTCTTCCGTTTACTCTTCGCGATTAGAGTCGGGTTCTATGAAAATTACGGTTCGGTAGTACAGTTTACAAACACAAACATATAAATTTTAATTTTAATAACCAACAGCCTCAGTTGCACCGTTTACCTAGAATTTACCTACGTTTTAGTCGGGATAACCCAGCCTTCTTCAGAAAAGCAGTAACTACCGTTTGTCCGTAGTGGACATCGTCGAGCTAAAACTACAAATCCATAAATTATCGTCAGACTATAAAACTTATGTGGAACTGCCTCGGTCCCACTTCGCGATCGCGATGCGGCAGCCACGAGTGCTGTACTGAATGGATTTGTAGTTTTAGTTTGACGATGTCCACTATGGACAAACGGTAATTACTGTTATTCTGAAGAAGGTTGGGTTATCCCGACTGAAACCTAGGTAAATTCTAGGTAAACGGTGCAATTGAGGCTCTTGATTATTAAAATTAAAATTAATATTCATACAGTTGCTGACAGGGCCACGAAATGTTGAAGATATACAAACATATAAAGTATATATAATTGTGGTCTTTTCTTCATAATAGACCCTTCTTCATCAAGATAAAATGCAAGAGTTTCCCGTTATTATTGATAAATGTGTGTTCGTGAATAACAGAAACATCTTTTGTGTAAGTTCAACGAAGTATTGAAGCACTATTTGAGATATCTCTGTATTGCGATTTTTAAAAATTTTACCTTTTGGTTGAGAACATAACGTTTTCTAGCGCAATGTAATGAATGTATAACGTTTTCTTCGTTCTTACTGCGATATATTCTTGTTTCAAGTTACAGATCAACAATTTTCGAATAAAATCTGAATTAAACACTACCATTTCAATTTCACTATAAAGACTATTTAGTTTTAACAAACCGCAGGATAACTGTGTAGAACAAATAAGTTCTGTAGGTCACCTATCACTTTATACACTAGGTGATCAAAAGTATCCGGTCACACCCAAAAACATACATCTTACATATTAGGTGCATTCTCCTGCCACCTACTGCCAGGTACTCCATATCAACGACCTGATTAGTCATTAGAATGGGGCGCTCCGCGGAACTCGCGGACTTCGATCGGTCAGGTGATTGGGTGTCACTTGCGTCATACGTGTGCACGCGAGATTTCCACACCCGTGAACATCCCTAGGACCACTGTCTCCGATGTGATAGTGAAGTGGAAACGAGGGACACGTACAGCACAAAAGCGTACAGGCCGACCTCGTCTGTTGACTGACAGAGACCGCCGACAGTTGAAGAGGGTCGTAAAGTAGGCAGACATCTATTCAGACCATCACACAGGAATTCCAAACTGTATCAGGATCCACTGCAAGTCCTATGACAGTTAGGCGGGAGGTGAGAAAACTTTGATTCCATGGTCGAGCAGCTGCTCAGATGCCACACATCACGCCGGTAAATGCCAAACGACGCCTCCCTTGGTGTAAGGAGCGTGAACATTGGATAATTGAACAGTGGAAAAACGTTGTGTGGAGTCGCGAATCACGAGACACAATGTGGCTATTCGATGGCAGAGTGTGGGTATGGCGAATGCCCAATGAACGTTATCTGCCAGCGTGTGTAGTGCCAAGAGTAAAATTCGGAGGCGGAGGTGTTATGTTGTGCTGGTGTTTCTCATGGAGGGGCTTGCATCTCTTGTTGTTTTGCGTGGTACTATCACAGCACAGCCGTCTATTGATGTTTTAAGCACTTTCTTTCTTCCCACTGTTGAAGAGCAATTCGCGGATGGCGATTGCATCTTTCAACACGATCGAACACCTTTTCATAATGCATAGCCTGTGGCGGAGTGGTTACACGACAATAACATGCCTGTAATGGATTGGTCTGCACAGAGTTCTGACCTCAATCCTACAGAACACCTTTGGGATGTTTTGGAACGCCGACTTCGTGCCAGGCCTCGCCGAGCGACATCGATACCTCTTCTCAGTGCAGCACTCCTTGGCTGTCTTCAGTGCGGCACTCCTTGAAGAATGAGCTGCCATTCCCCAAGAAACTTTCCAGCACCTAATTGAACATATGCCTGTGAGAGTGCAAGCTGTCACCAAGGCTAAGCATGGCCCAACACCATATTGAATTCCAGCATTACCGATGGAGGGCGCAACGAACTTTTTCAGCCAGGTGTCCGGATACTTTTGATCACATAGTGTATACCTCACTAATTCTTTAGAAGGTTAATCGCTTCCGGATTTTGGAGGAATCTAGTAAGACGCGGATCGAATTCACAAAGAAAGCGATCGTTATGAGATGACCCGGATAGGTATGCAACACATCTAACATACAGGTAACGCGGGTACGACCTCAATTGGACAAAGCTAGTAGGTAAACTACGCAGTCTACGCTTATTTACGATAGCTTACTGTAGCCTACGGTACACGGTGGGACAAATAAATGTGGCCCGGATGAGTGGATACCATTGGGCGTGAATGTATGCGTATAACCACACGTCGGGAGGCGCACATCACATGTACGCCCGCCACGCGATCCACATTGGTACAGAGCGTAATGCAGGCTGCGTCTGTGTGAGTGGAGCACTGCAAAGGGGGCGATGGTACTCATAGTGGAGCACAGACTGTTCGTTGTAGAATATCACGTGACAACGAAATCGTGGAAACGGCGTCAGACCGGACCTGTTTCTAACAAGTCGAAAAATACATTCCGAAACTTGCCTGCACACCAGAAATAGTCCCAAGAGGTACATGGTAGCCATTTTCAACGTCTTCTACGGTCAGGCTGGCACTTTCCTCTGCTATGGTTCTTTGTGCCGTGGAACCTTGTTCTCCGGCCCGCTTTTACCTGCCTCATGCTGTAGTTTTACATCTCTATTGGTTGGTTCAAATGGCTCTGAGCACTATGGGACTCAACATCTTAGGTCATAAGTCCCCTAGAACTTAGAACTACTTAAACCTAACTAACCTAAGGACATCACACACACCCATGCCCGAGGCAGGATTCGAACCTGCGACCGTAGCAGTCCCGCGGTTCCGGACTGCAGCGCCAGAACCGCTAGACCACCGCGGCCGGCTTTACATCTCTATTCATGACCGATGGTCAAAAATGGAGCATCAGACGTTACAAGAACTTTCAGTCAGGCATTTAACATATGGGCCAGCAGCATGTGACTCCAAGAAAGCTGAGCGAATGTGCACACAGAAGTTTCGCGACACGCATCTTTATATCAAGAAACTAGTGGCTGGCCCCGTCTATGCATACCGTTAATAAATTATACACAAGAACCTTTCTTCTGAGTCGTCCTGGCTATTACTGAAAGCCGTTTCAAAATACCTCTAGTAGTTCATGAGATTAGCTTGAAGATGCAGACAGAAACTTCCGAGGAGTATGTACACAAGATTCTTCGCCGTGGATAGAAACTTACAAGAAAGTAGGTCGTTCGAGCTACAGAGGGCTGGCCAAAGTTAGCGACAAAAACCTGTCTGCATGGTAGCAGTTGAGGGGTTTGTGTTGGATCGTATGATAACAGATGCATGAATAGAGACCGTTCAGCTAACACTTCAAATGCACAATTCGCCTAGTACAGTGCAGATTGTACTGCCAGAGCTTCAGGTACAGTACTGTAATCAAGAACGTGTGTAAAAAATGTGTCCGAAAGATTTTGAACTCAGAGTTCAGCTCTGTTAGTGAGTTACGTTCTAATTCAAGCACTGAGTGTGGTGTTCATCACTTTAAACATCTGTTGTAAGTTTCAGTTGTTGCTAGTATGGGTAAGTTTCACAAGTCAGTAAGAAATCTGGTAGAATTTTACGGATATTAATTCCGTAGCTCATGTCTCAAAGTAATACGTTATTCCACTGTTTTAACACTTCTCTATACCGTATAGTTTCGTAAGATAAGCAGTTCAGAACAGTCTTAGTGGCACTATGTGCATAATGTACAATACGTTACCAACACCAGAAATGCAAAAAATCTTGAGATTTTCGAAGTTGTGCCTTACTCAGAAAAAGATCCAAGATGTTAAGTTGTCACAATTACAAGTAAAAAACCACACCCCCATTTCAAAAGCATTATAGACTTCAGACCAGCAGTTACATCATGGATCTGTTTACCATTAACGAAGTCCTTATAAAAGCAGCGAGAAGGGAGAAGCATGTGGCGCACGATAAATTTATTCAAATGGAACGTCAGAAATCTCTCAATTAATAGACATAAAAAGCATTTGAGCTTATGCAATACTCCCCGTATGGTTCCACAGATGTGAGAGTATTGTTTCACAGACACGAGAAAAATATTACGCCGGTTCCATTTCCAGTAGAAATGAAAATATTTGTTTTAATTCTGCCTTGTATCAAAACACTTTTATAGAGTGTACCCAGTACTGGCAGTGGTTTAGGGCCTCGCGCTGTAATTTAATGCTCAGTGGTACGGACTAGGCCCAGGTCCCTGTGTTTTTTTTTTTAATTTCTCTTCTTTGAACATTTTGCAAATGGAGTGATCTTAATCGTTCCTCGTGAATAATCTGTTTGTATTGCTTCCAGATGTCTATCAGGGTGCAGTCTTTACGCAACACGACATTTCCACAGCGTACCTTGCCGTCATCTTCAGGTGATACCTTTAGAATGAGAGTCCTGCAGGATTCATGGTGTCAACTGCCACCATCCCGACGTGATACATTAGTCGAGTTCATGTCACGTCGTGTAGTGGCACTGATGGGTGGTCATGGTGGCCCTACACTATATTGGGTCTTCACTGTATGTCAGTGTGGGTGGATTTCCTGTACACACTGTGGTGCATAATGCCATCGTTTTACTCTTGACTAGGACGTCCGAAATTGGGAATATGCGTCCATAGCAAATTTGATGGTATTGTGCAGAGAATTCAGATGTTTGAGAAACACCTGAAGCTCTTCACTCCCGTATGGCCACACCACAAACGTCTTGTGTCCAATCCACGTAGCTACCTAGTTTCGAGAGAAATTGAAGAATAGACTACTAAATGAAACTAATAATGACATACCAACAGAACACTATACTCACGGTCACAGTAGCAGTATAACAAAAACCTAGGAGAATTAGGACGCTAAACTGGTCAATGATTTGTGGTATACAGTGGGTCCCATGTTATAAGTATACTCATAAAATATCAATGTGGGGTGTCCGGCAAGTAATACTGAGTTTATTATTTTCCAATATAACTAACTTCTTATTATTACCAACCGACACGTAGAAGAAGATACGGTTACCACTAAATGTGACGATATAATTTACTTCAGGATTAGTTGCCTCTTGTAAAGAGACATACAGTGAAAAGGCACTTGCTTGTGTCCACAGTTAAACATGAAAAATACCTAGGTGTGCCAAGTGGGAGACCGAAGCCCGTCAGAACAATGCAGGTTCAAGTACACTCCTGGAAATTGAAATAAGAACACCGTGAATTCATTGTCCCAGGAAGGGGAAACTTTATTGACACATTCCTGGGGTCAGATACATCACATGATCACACTGACAGAACCACAGGCACATAGACACAGGCAACAGAGCATGCACAATGTCGGCACTAGTACAGTGTATATCCACCTTTCGCAGCAATGCAGGCTGCTATTCTCCCATGGAGACGATCGTAGAGATGCTGGATGTAGTCCTGTGGAACGGCTTGCCATGCCATTTCCACCTGGCGCCTCAGTTGGACCAGCGTTCGTGCTGGACGTGCAGACCGCGTGAGACGACGCTTCATCCAGTCCCAAACATGCTCAATGAGGGACAGATCCGGAGATCTTGCTGGCCAGGGTAGTTGACTTACACCTTCTAGAGCACGTTGGGTGGCACGGGATACATGCGGACGTGCATTGTCCTGTTGGAACAGCAAGTTCCCTTGCCGGTCTAGGAACGGTAGAACGATGGGTTCGATGACGGTTTGGATGTACCGTGCACTATTCAGTGTCCCCTCGACGATCACCAGTGGTGTACGGCCAGTGTAGGAGATCGCTCCCCACACCATGATGCCGGGTGTTGGCCCTGTGTGCCTCGGTCGTATGCAGTCCTGATTGTGGCGCTCACCTGCACGGCGCCAAACACGCATACGACCATCATTGGCACCAAGGCAGAAGCAACTCTCATCGCTGAAGACGACACGTCTCCATTCGTCCCTCCATTCACGCCTGTCGCGACACCACTGGAGGCGGGCTGCACGATGTTGGGGCGTGAGCGGAAGACGGCCTAACGGTGTGCGGGACCGTAGCCCAGCTTCATGGAGACGGTTGCGAATGGTCCTCGCCGATACCGCAGGAGCAACAGTGTCCCTAATTTGCTGGGAAGTGGCGGTGTGGTCCCCTACGGCACTGCGTAGGATCCTACGGTCTTGGCGTGCATCCGTGCGTCGCTGCGGTCCGGTCCCAGGTCGACGGGCACGTGCACCTTCCGCCGACCACTGGCGACAACATCGATGTATTGTGCAGACCTCACGCCCCACGTGTTGAGCAATTCGGCGGTACGTCCACCCGGCCTCCCGCATGCCCACTATACGCCCTCGCTCAAAGTCCGTCAACTGCACATACGGTTCACGTCCACGCTGTCGCGGCATACTACCAGTGTTAAAGACTGCGATGGAGCTCCGTATGCCGGCCGCGGTGGTCTCGCGGTTCTAGGCGCGCAGTCCGGAACCGTGCGACTGCTACGGTCGCAGGTTCGAATCCTGCCTCGGGCATGGATGTTTGTGATGTCCTTAGGTTAGTTAGGTTTAAGTAGTTCTAAGTTCTAGGGGACTAATGATCACAGCAGTTGAGTCCCATAGTGCTCAGAGCCAGAGCCAGAGCTCCGTATGCCACGGCAAACTGGCTGACACTGACGGCGGCGGTGCACAAATGCTGCGCAGCTAGCGCCATTCGACGGCCAACACCGCGGTTCCTGGTGTGTCTGCTGTGCCGTGCGTGTGATCATTGCTTGTACAGCCCTCTCGCAGTGTCCGGAGCAAGTATGGTGGGTCTGACACACCGGTGTCAATGTGTTCTTTTTTCCATTTCCAGGAGTGTATGTTATTCTGTGTTCAAGAAGTAATGGCAGAGGAACTCAAATGTCCTAGAAAATTCACATTTGATCTACTTCTCGACTACTTTTAGAAAATGAAGTATTATAACAATTAAGGAGCTTTGTAAAAACATATTGTTTTTAAAAAGTATTCAGTGACTTTAAGAAATATCACAATGTTTCATTTTAAAAATGTGTTACAGCTTTACCATAATGGTAAATTCAAGATCTGGGAGTTTTAGAAGTAGTGTACAAACTATGAAGTTTCTGCAAATCAAATGAGAAAAATGTTAGTTCAGTATCTTGGTATAAGTATGACAAATGTTCCTACAACGTTGGGTTGGGCAGCACAGGGCTGTTGCGAAAGAAGCTTATGGATTCAAAACACAGCACGAAGCAAAAAATTCTAGAAGCCCCATCTTTATACTATAATAACTTAGCAGTATCCGCAGTATCTGTCGAAACTTCTCAAATTCCCGTACCAACTTAGCATTCAATCCGGGGACTATGATTAACATATCAAGATATTTTATGTGATGCACGTTGTACAAACATACCACTAATCACAGAAGGCAATGAAAATAACGTGTGAAATATTATTCAGGGCAATGGATGTCTACCGGATTAGCAAATGAGACTGATGAATAACGCCGAAGTGTATAATCGCAAAAAATCTGACCGCTTTATGTATTCAGAGAGAGAGAGGGAGAGAGGGAGAGAGAGAGAGAGAGAGAGAGAGAGAGAGCGCAAGCAACTGGAGGCGAAATGTTTCGAAACGAATGCCTCCAGTGGAAAAAGTCCGTTCGGTGCGATCCGAGGTAAGTAAACACACAGTCATGAATACCTATGACCCATCCACGAGGGAACAGTTGTTTTTCCCCTAAGATCTGCATATTAATGATAGCTAACGTCTGTAATTATCCTGCAGGTACTGTCGAGTGCGTAAATCTTGAGATGATATATTGGCAGGATGTACGGCGTTCTCATTTGAAGCACCTTACATGGTTACGGTCAAGCATTCTATGAGTCGTTAACTTGCTTATATTTTCTGTGCAGTTTTCTTTGTTTTTCTGAATGAATGTCGTTAAAGCGTCTATGAAGATCCGCTTCGTCTGCTTGACTCGCTGATAAATATTTGCTGTTTATATTTATACGTAATGTATGTGCTACATACGAGCTGTCTGCATCATACTGTCTTCGTCAGAGCGGAAAGTGCGAGATGCTTTATACGCTGAGGCTCGTGTATTTTCCGCATTCGTTATCTGTGGAACAAAGTACACGGGAGATTCTGAAGGCTACAGGCAGCTACTCAGAATCGAGCGTTAATATTGGTCCAAGTCTTCATAGCATATACTGATTACTGCCGAGCATTCGGCCCCCCTCGCTGTTTACTCCTTCTGAAAGGGCTTGTGCCAACACTTCCTGCCTCACCGTTGTCTTGAGCTCACCTCATCATTACTTTTTGTACAGTCATTGCACGAAAGCCAACTTTCAGTACGATCTGTTTAAATTGTGCTCCCATATCCTTCATGATAATGATCTGACCATTCAGGAAAATGACGTTAAACTGCACATATACCGGCTGGCTATAACTGAAGTGCAGCCACTCAAGGAGGTACAGTGTGGCTGTAATTATCGTGTGGCAGCGAAACTTGATGGATATGCTAATGCATTAATGCGGAACAGATTTCCGGAAGAGGAAAATTGGTTTCAATTTTGGCGACCAGGTGCAAATCTGGCGCTGTATAAAATGGGTTAGGAAAAGGTCAAACAAGTGAGAAAGACATATGATTTTATTATTAGCGGCCCTTATTCAGTTTTTTCAGTATCAGCACCACAGACGTCGACGAGATGCTGCATCCGAAACACAAAGATATCAACAGTTGCTCGCAGCAAAGTGTTCTGTATATTGTCCTTCAGATCAGATAGAGATCGAACATATCCCTGGTAAACGCGATCTTTTAGATCATTCCAGAGCAAAAGTCACGTGGATTCAGATTCAGACCATGAATCTGGAAAACCTTTGGAGATAACATGTTAGTGGAAAGCAGCATTAAGCACATGCTTAACTGGGTAAGTGATTTGAAATGCTGCCCATTCCTGCATGAGAGCAGTGGTTTTCACACACTTGCGCTCTTCTAAAGCGGGAATCAGAGGTACAGACGTCACGGCCCGTATGAGAGGGCCTCTCTTTATATTCTTTTCAAAGAAAAACTGACCGAGAATAAAGGTGCTTGTGAATCCACACCACGTAATGGCTCAAATGGTTCAAATGGTTCTGAGCACTATGGGACTTAACATCTAAAGTCATCAGTCCTCTACAACTTAGAACTACTTAAACCTAACCAACCTAAGGACACCACTCACAACCATGCCCGAGGCAGGATTCGAACCTGCGACCGTAGCGGTCGCGCGGTTCCAGACTGAAGCGCCTAGAACCGCTCGGCCACACGGGCCGGCCAACCACGTAATCACATAAAGCGAGTGTAATGGCTCTTCGTCCACAACACGCGGTATTACATACCCCAAATTCGGCTGTTCTGTGTATCCACTGCACCATTTAGTGAAAAATGTACCTTGTACTGTACTGAATACTACGCGGCCACAACTCACCAACTTCGACCTGTGCCGGCAACTGAAGAGCAAATCCAGGAAGTTGCTGCAGATCATGATGTTTCAGTTGCTGTACCTTGGTTGGTTATTTGATGGGGGGGGGGGGGGGAACGAAAGAAACAGCGAGATCACCAGTCTCTTCAGATTGGGTAAGAATGGGTAAGGAAGTCGGCCGTGCCCTTTCAAAGGAACCATCCAAGCATTTGCCTGAAGCGATTTA
The DNA here is from genome assembly GCF_023898315.1 of Schistocerca nitens. Taxonomy (NCBI): domain Eukaryota; kingdom Metazoa; phylum Arthropoda; class Insecta; order Orthoptera; family Acrididae; genus Schistocerca; species Schistocerca nitens. The sequence goes on from NC_064619.1 coordinate 205,520,406, forward strand.
GAGAACACGGAAAACCTAAATCAGAATGGGTTTGAACCGCCGTCCTGTCGAATGCGAGTCCAGTGAATTAACCATTGCTCCACCTCGCTCGGTCAGTTGCTGTACCGTTTGGATCTTGCGTAGGTTTGAACCTGACCGCAAAAAACTCCGTACTGCTGACCGAGCATTAACATTGCCTGAGGCACGTGCTGCATGGTCAGTTGGTCAGTTGCAGCAACAGCAACCTCGTTAGCAACTTCCACTGGGATAGGACGCCTTCACTCTCCAGGTACCGTACCACGCTCAGCCGTCTTTTCGAATTTCCTGACCATCTTCTTTAAGCCATTTAATGACATTGGGCCTCAGACCTGTCAGTTAGCGATACTCTCTCAGTGCAGCATTACACTTGCTGCCGTTTAAATAAAACTGCTACCTTAACAGCGCACGGCCTCTCTTCTTCATACTGTCCACTCACGTTATGGCTTGTGAAATAATAGCTTGAATGTCATCCCGTCGTACAAACAATATACTGCCCAGTCTTTGCGCCTGGTGGCCAAAACCGGAAGTAATTTTTTCCAGAGTAAATCGGTTCCGCTTAACGCATTAGTGTTTCTACCACTACGGTCGCAGGTTCGAATCCTGCCTCGGGCGTGGATGTGTGTGATGTCCTTAGGTTGGTTAGGTTTAAGTAGTTCTAAGTTCTAGGCGACTGATGACCTCAGATGTTAGGTCCCATAGTGCTCAGAGCCATTTGAACATTCTTTTTTTGTATCTACCAAGTTTGGCTGCCATATGATAATTACAGCCCACAGTGGATTACCGTCTTTAATTATAACCACCCAGCATGTCCTCAGAGCATACTGTCTTGTAATATTCATCTGATAAGCTCCGTTAGCGTTCGACACACCTAATAGCCATCATGCACTCGCACCATTCTTCATATGCATTGCTACAAATGGAATATGGAGAGGTGTAGCATGTGGTAACCACACAAACTACACGAAACCATTTGTGGTTCTGCTCTGCTAGTGACGGAGCAATACAGAAAGCTGAGGGCGTCTGTGCTACGATATTAGATCCTCCACCACAAACCGCACGAGATTCCACACGGCCCATACCCTGTACGACAAGAACAGAATAGTATTTCAGTACTTTGGGAAGCATGTCGATGAATTCCATTTGATGTCCTGCACGGAAAGTTCACTGCAAATCGGCTTTCTAAAACAAATCACGAATGTCACCGACTGCTGTATGAGTGTTGAAAGATGACTTCAAGATAATCTGTCTTTATTGAGTGACTTGAATGTGGGTATGTGAGAGTATCAATCACTGGTCACGTGCCAAAGACTTTCGATGGAGTGTCAACTTTTTAGTGACAATAGTGAACCAGCACGATATCAATGGGGCGATTCGCAATTAAATTGCTATGACTTTTATGAGAACAAGGTTAGAAGATTGACGGATATATCGTTAATTTATAACCTGATATGTAACCAGTAATTATTGTGTTATTTATTATATTCAGTTACAACTGCAGTAATATATTTTTCGTCCCCACTGAAAACGATCATTTGAAGAAATGAGGACTATAATTTATGTAACGTTTTTATTTTTTATCAGCTTCCCATTGTGGGTAAAACAATAGCAGTAAAAATCCACTGTCGAATCGGTGGTAACACAATCAAGGACAAGTGACTAATTTTGTATTTCACAGGCTCTGTTACTACAGACGATATATTTGACAATACTGCTACAGTTACTCTATGGAGTGACAGATTTGTAGGTAACAAATGAATATATAATTTTCTCTTTTTCTCATTTCAGTTAATGTATATCAGATTTCAAGTCATTACTTTTTTTTGGTACAGCACATGGTTGTCTAGAAACTGAGAGTGACGATGAAAAGACTATTTCTGTGTTTTTATCGATAGTAATTACACAGATTCGAGATTTAACGCCGAAACTTCGTGACTGATTGGAACTGTGTGCTGAAGCGGCATTCGAACCCTGATCTTTGCCTTTCACGGACGATGCCCCGTAAGTCGTGTTAAAGATGGGTCGGATAGCAGAGCGTTGCCCTCTGAAGACAAAGGTCAGCGTTCTAATCCCAGACTTGTATACAGGTTCAGTCTTGTTAGGGAGTATATCAGCGCACATTGTGCAGCAGAGTGGAAGTGTCGTTCTAGAAACGCTCTACATGTCTGCAGTTCAAATTACATCACTGTACAGGAGGTAGTTCAGGAGAAACCACATCATAAATATTAAGCTGCATGAAAATGAATCTACATGTTGAAATTCACTACACGTACAGGTGAATTATGTGGACAAATACGCGTGAAAAATGATCAATATCTGTGAAATATATTTGATATGTGCGTACGTGAGCAAAGCCACAGGTAAGAAGCTCACCTTAACCCCAGGCTTTTTCACTCAAATTTAGGAGATATAATAGGATGGTAACGAGCCAATAGGCACAGATGTAAGGAGGAGGAGGAGAAGGTGCGCACAGGTACAGGAGGGAGAAATAGAGAAAAGAGACAAGAGATGCACATAGAAAGGGAAGAGGAGGAGATGGGCAGGGGCAGGGGGAAGAAGAGAGAGGCAGAGAGATGGAGGAGGAGATGAACAGACAGAGCGGCGGAAGTGGACAGAGAAAGAGAGGAGGAGGAGATGTACAGAGAGAGGTGAGAGGAAGGGATGGTCACAGAAAGGAAAAGGGAGATTAACAGAGTGAGGTGGAGGAGATGGCATGTAGAAGGGATGAAGGAGACCGACAAAGAGAGGGGGAGGAAAGGCTAGAATTAGATGGGACAGGAGGAAATGAACAGCGGGGAAAGAAGCAGATGGACAGGGCTGGATGGAAAAGATGGTCAGAGAGAGGGACAGGAAGAGATGGACAGAGAGTGGGGAATGGAGGAGGTGAACAAAGAGAGGAGGTGGTGGAGATGGACAGAGAGATGGATGTGTGGAGATGACGGACAAAGACAGGGGGAATGGATGCAGAGAGGAGAGAGAAGAAGTGGATAAAGAGAGAGATGGGATGGGTAGAGAGAAGGGTAGGTGGAAGTGGATAGAGAGAAGGGAAGTAGGAGATGGGCAGAGAGTAGGAGCGAGGAGGGGTTGGACAGAGAGAGGAGGGAGGAGGTGATGGATTAATAGAAGGTTGGAATAAACAAACACCCCGGCAATGCAGGATTTCTCAGGTAGTATGTATGTATAAGTTGAGACTGCAGCTTATTTAACATAAATGATAACAAGACTGTAATTATAATGTTACAAGAAGGAACTTAAAAAAGTAGGGTAATGATACTTGCACACTTTTGGTTATAGCTGGATCTACCTTGAGGAATAGTAGAATTGTCGAGCGGAATGTGAACTAAAATGTGCTAAAGTGGTTCATAAATCAGACTTTAGGAAAGGACAGAAACACGCAAAACAGATCTTGAATTGAAACAGGTGACAGAGCCCAAATCTTTGGAGAACACAGAGGCGTTACAAAACCCCATGATAGATTGTACACTTGTTACAACCATATTGGTGATCACCCTTTTTCTCTCAGCAACATGTGCTTTATAGTATACCAATGCATTTTTCATCAGTATATCAAATATGTGCAACTCTTTGGTAAAGGATACAAGAAATTCATTAAAGAAAGGGTGAAGCAGCAATCAAAAGTGTTTGTCAATACATTGTTGTGGTTCACCATTAATATTACGGTATGAATTTCAGATATGCCATATGTATACGATCCGATGTATGGTGTACGGAAAGTAGACCCACTGAAGCTTTCAGGACGGAATCGTTGAATGAGTTCTGTCGTCTACTGACCCATTGTAGGTGCTGAAAACTGCCCGTGATGCCTGTTCGAGACAGTAGGCCGGGCGACGTCAACGTCATACCACGTCCATTGGGATCATGTCCAGTACATCTGTGCGGTGTTCAAACCAGCCTTCATAGGACGGCTATATTCGATACACGTCGCCCATCAACAGAAGGTATTGTATTGTTATTATTTTTACTGTTAGAAATTTAGTAGAATTTGTTTAGTTAGTGTTGACAAATTAGGTTCGTACAGTTAGTTCGCAGTGTAACTTTATCCAAAGAAATTATTGACATTAATTTTATATGATGAAATAAATGATAAAAATCTGAATTCAAGACTTCTGCCATTGAGCGAAGCAGACGTATTTGCAGTGACAGAGAATATTTTCCAATTAAACTGATGAAGAAATAAAAATTGCTGAGTTGTAGAAAAAGACGTTTACGTTAAACTGTTTAACAATAATACATACCTCTTTTCACTTTACTTGCGAGCAGCTCCAGCCGCCTACATCGATGATTTAACATATTAAAGTAATGGTCTGGGATAAAATACCTTATGCTCTGTTAAGCACACTGGCTTGGCACATTTTGCCTGGGGATAATCTGAAACTTAAATGGTTCTACATAAAGTTTTGTGTAACTAGCAGTTTGCCTCGGTGTATACGAACTTCGTTGCTCCTGTGATTACCAAATTGACGTACATATCCTGCCGTAGGTGTTCAGGGAACCAATGGGACTAATTATAGCTATATATCAACGTCCGACTGTTAAAAGGACACCTGTTAATGGTTTGTAGAATTCTTTTAATTAGAGATTGCAGCTGTAGGCTGTGTTGTCCTCAGGTTTCATTGATAACCCTCATCGTATATTGTCGCGGGAAATTAGCTCGCGCCTGCAGATAGGTAACCCAATTACCGCATTTGCGCAGCAGGCTGCCGTTCGTCTTACCGGACGAATTGTGTCAACGAATTGCATGCATCACAAATGAAATCGATTTATACTCCTGTAATTTAAGTTACAACTTGGAGACATATTCTATCCACTGATGTATGTCTTTTTTTCTGCATGTCTTCTCGTTTTTGTGCAGTCGTCTTCTGAAACCCCGAGGTACTTACGTATGACCTTGTAAGTCATACCTCTCCCCTGCTAGAAAATGAAAAGGCGTAAAATATTCCTTTCACAATGTTACTTCTGACGATGACATTAATTAATGTCTTCGAAAAAATTGTAGTCAGAGGATTAAAAAAGGATGTTGTACGCACTGCGTTTCCACTTTTTGTAGTGTCCAATGATGCTGTTAAAATAGCTGATTAATCGATTGAAATTTGTTTGTACCTTTAAACCAAAGTAGCATCTCTCCAAAGTTCTTTCTTGTGTCACTCTAATCCTCAGAAATAGCACGAAGAAAGCCGTCAATCTGTCGTCTCCTGCATTCATGAGACGGATCATTGTCAACATTATTTCCGTCTCCGGAAATCGAACCTCGTACCTCCATGCTTTAGCGAGGGGTAGTGTGACACCTCTATTACTCATGCAGATTGCTTTTGCAACTAGCTGCTTAATTGGCGTCAGAACGTTGGAAGCTGATCTAGTCCTCTCCTAGAATACAAATTACTGATACCTGTTCTACCAAGGAAAACATATACCCAGTTCTGCACATTTTGCGAACCTTTGTAGTAAAAATAACAAGTCGCGTGTCAAGTGTTTCCGTGAAATCAAGGCTCAAAGATAACTAGCCTGCTGAACACCACAAAGAAGCGGAAGCCGTAGGTCAGCGACTTTAGCGCAGCCTGCCTACAACTTTCTTGATCGGTTGCCGAATGCATTTTGTTTCAATGCCGTAGAAAAATATATTCACGTGAACATTGCATTACACCTTACTTGTTGGTACTGCATCAGCTGTTTTCTCTGGTGTTCATACCTATACCAAACAATACATAGTTCTCCTGAAGAGCTATGCCTGAACGGCAATTTTTTTCATGTTAATGAAGTTTTTTCCGCCATAGTCATAAAAAATGAAATACATGCCAGAAACTGGCGTTCATTAAATGTGCTTCCGTGCCTTGATATGGTCGGGATGTCACCTTCCCCTGTATTTTTTAATTTTATTTGCAATCCATCTCGCTGTACATCCCATACCCATTCCATGATATATATATATATATATATATATATATATATATATATATATATATATATATGTGTGTGTGTGTGTGTGTGTGTGTGTGTGTGTGTGTGTATGATAACCATAGTGTAACTCAACACCGAAATCGATTGAAAATAAAATCAGACGTTTGAATACAGATGACAGCGCACTCTTACTATATAACCATATATATAACATGTGCCGTCTCATGATCCATTGGAAAGTGGATGTACTTCTGTACCTTGTTTTCATGCCTTTGTGACCGATACAATCAGAGCTGCTTTCGTACCCACTGACGATGAGGATTATGAGTGTAATGATATTACTTTACTAACTTTTTCACAGATGTATGACTTATTATGTTGACGATGATGATTACTATTAATCTGAGCGATCTTTTCACAATAACACAAGATATGACCAACGGTTCTCGATTCCGGCTCTAATGGCATCAGTTCTGATGATTTGTTGTTGAGCAGCAAAAATCAGTGTTTCAGCTTCCATCCTCAGTTTTCGTATGTCAGCCTCGGTGAAGAAAAGTCCTGGTCTTGTCTGTCCAGCGGAACTCAAAGGAAGGAAACTGAAGGATTCAGTTTTACTGCACGAGAACAAGCCATTAGAACTAATGCCATGATAAACTAGAAATGAGAAATTAGCAAAAGACTCAGAGATCAGACTCTGCAAAGAAGATGACGAAACAATTGATCATGAGCTGTTGCAAAAAAATCGCTCAGGCTAGTTACAAGCAGAATCACGAATGATCCGCTGAAAGTTATGCGAAAAATGGCCATCTGCCGGTGGCAAAAAACTGGCGGCACCACAAGACAGAAAAAGTTCTATAAAGCGATCATGCCAACTTACAGTGTGACGTCAGACTTCAGATGTATCGAATGCTGGAGCACGGTACACCCGACGTTACAACTGTGGAAAGAAAGGAAATATGGATAATCGGCATCACCATCACAGGTGATAGCAGAACTGACGACAAACAAAAAAGCTTCCCAGAAGAGAGGACCTGAAAATTGATTACAACGACTCTAACATAAACAAGTGAAAATGGTCCTAGTGATTCCAGAGTGAAATTTTCACTGTCCAGAGGAGTGTGCGCTCATATGAAATTCCTGTCAGAATAAAACTCCATGCCGGACCGAGACTCGAACTAGACTCTGGAACTTTGGAAGGTAGGAGACGAGGTACTGTCGGAAGTACAGCTGTGAGGAGAGCTCATGAGTCGTGCTTGGGTAGCTCAGTTGGAAGAGCACTTATCTGCGAAAGGCAAAAGTCCCGAGTTCGAGTCTCGACCCGGCATTCAGTTTTAATCTGCGAGAAAGTTTTGGTCCTAGTAAATGTCACCACGCTGAGAGAAATGTCAGAAGATCTTCGCAGGCGCTTGAAAAGCACTAATAATGATAAAATGTCCGTCTGGCAATTATAAAAGGCCACTTCATTGGAATCTACGCGAAGTATCAGGTAATGCGTCTCGCAGTCCTAGACATTTGGGAAGTGTCTGACTATTGATAAAATACGAAAACCAGCATCATCTCCTTTTTCCCGGTGTAGCGCAGCAACTAGACTTGGCATGGACTCAATTAGGCCTTGGAAGTCCCCTGTAGAAATAATGAGCCATGTTGCTTCCATAGCCGTCCATAGTTGCGAATGTGTTGCTGGTCCAGAATTTCGTACGCGAAGTGACCTCTCGATTACACTCCATAAATGTTCACTGGGGCCAAACATTTTGATCGAATTGCCCAGAATGTTCTTCAAACCAATCGGGAGCAGTTTTGGCCTGGTGACATGGAGCATTGTCATCTATAAAATTTCCGTCATTGGTTGGGAACAAGTAGCCGAACATAACCATTTCCAGTCAATGATCGGCTCAGTTGGATGAGAGGAGCCAATCCAGTCCATGCAAACACAGCGAACACCGTTATGGAGATACCACCAGCTTGCACAGTGCCTTTTTGACAAATTGGTACCATGGGTTCGTGGGGGTTCTGCGCCACACTCGAACCCTACCATCATCTCTTACCAACTGAAATCGGGACTCATCTGACCCGGCCACGGTTTTCCAGTCATCTATGGTCTAACCGATATGGTCACCAGCCCAGGAAAGGAGCTGCAGGCGATGTCACGTTGTTACCAGAGACATTCATGTCGGTCATCTGCTGCTGTAGCCCATTAACGCCAAATTACTCCACACTGTCCTAACGAATGCATTCGTCGTACGCCCCACATTGATTTCTAAGGTTATTTCAAGCAGAGTTGCTTGTCTGTCGGCACTTACAACTCTATGCAAACGCCACTGCTCTCGGTCATTAAGTGAAGATTGTCGACTACAGCGTTGTCCGTGGTGAGAGGTAATGTGTGAAACGTGGTATTCTCGGCACACCTTTCGCATCTACATCTACATTTATACTTCGCAAGCCACCCAACGGTGTGTGGCGGAGGGCACTTTACGTGCCACTGTCATTACCTCCCTTTCCTGTTGCAGTCGCGTATGGTTCGAGGGAAGAACGTCTGCCGGATAGCCTCTGTGCGCGCTCGAATCTCTCTAATGTGTGATCTCCTCAGGAGATATAAGAAGGGGAAGCAATATATTGGATACCGCATCCAGAAGCGCACCCTCTTGAAACCTGGACAGCAAGCTACACCGCGATGCAGAGCGCCTCTCTTGCAGAGTCTGCCACTTGAGTTTGCTAAACATCTCCGTAACGCTATCACGCTCACCAAATAACCCTCTGACGAAACGCGTCACTCTTCTTTGGACCTTCTCTATCTCCTCTGTCAACCCGACCTGGTACGGATCCCACACTGATGAGTAATACTCAAGTATAGGTCGAACGAGTGTTTTGTAAGCCACCTCCTTTGCTGATGGTCTACATTTTCTAATGACTCTCCCAATGAATCTCAACGTAGCACCCGCCTTACCAACAATTAATTTTATATGATCATTCCGCTTCAAATCGTTCCGTACGCATACTCCCAGATATTTCACACTCTGGGTCTTGGAGTACTGAATTGTTAAAAGATTTCCGAAATGGAATTTCCCATGCATCTATCTCCAACCACCATTCTGAGTTCAAAGTCTGTTAATTTCAGTCAGTTTGGAAGCCCTTTCGCAAGAATATGAGTAAAAATGCCTAGTACGAGCGGACTTGTAGTCTACTGTCTCAGCCAGTTGCGCGTGCTGCCGCTGTTCGGCTGCTGCCGCTCTCCTACTGCAGAGTCCAAATTTTTTTTTTCCTTGATAATTCCAGAGAAGCGAACAGAATTGCAGCAGCATTTATTGCATCCAAGTATGTATTAAAATCCGGAGAAATATTAGTAAAACCAGCGCCAATGGGATGTGATGCTTCCCCGGTTAGTGGCAGTCAAAGCTAGCGGGAGTTACGCCATTTGGCGCGACTCGATACTACAATCAGTCGATTGAGTCTATAGTTCTTCTCCTGAGAACGTAGCTATAAATGAATGTAGTGCAGTGGAGAGGAAAATTTCTCGTATATCCAGTACCTGGTCCCGCTACCTCTAAGTCCGGAGCCACTACACGAGAGTGTGTTACTGGCCTCATCTTAGGAGGCGGAAGAAGAAATTGTGAGATAATAGCGCGAATTGTGAGTGGTCACAAGAAGTTAATTGACGCGTCTGGTTTTTTTTTTTCCCTTGTGGAATGTAACAGATAAGGAAGCGAAGGCACGGTTCATTAGGAGCCTTAGCAGGTAGGCGCAGCATGCAGCAGCAGAATAGAGAGGAGGAGGTAATGGCGGCGTGTCACTGCGGTGCGCCTCTGCGCCATCGCACGCTGCCGGCGGCGGAGTTAAAAAGAAGAGTGGTGGGGGAAGGACTGGGACCGCGGCAGATGCCCCAGGCGGCGCATGGCCGCCCCGCTCATTAGACGCGCGCGGCCGCGGGAGGCACGCGTGGCGTAAACGTAGAGCGCAGCACAGCGCGGCACGGCGGCGCAGGAATCCAGCCGCGATGCCGCCGTCCGCTGGGCAGCCACCTGAAGCAGCTGCCTAGAAACGAGCCGGTACACGCGGAAGTTCGGAAGTGACGTAACAAGCGTCTGCAGCGCACGTGCAAGTGGCTGGTTCACCGTGCGACTGTGCGAAGTACACTACTGCCCATTAAAATTGCTACACCATGAAGATGACGTGCTGCAGACGCGAAATTTAACCGGCAGGGATAAGATTCTATGATATGCAAATGATTACCTTTTCAGAGCATTCACTAAAGGTTGGCGCCGGTGGCGACTCCTACAACGTGCTGACATGACGAAAGTTTCCAACCGATTCTTCATACACAAACAGCAGTTGACCGGCGTTGCATGGTGAAACGTTGTTGTGATGCCTCGTGTAAGGAGGAGAAATGCGTACCATCACGTTTCCGACTTTGATAAAGGTCGGATTGTAGCTTAACGCGATTGCGGTTTATCGTATTGCGACATTGCTGCTCGCATTGGTCGAGATCCAATGACTGTTAGCAGAATATGGAATCGGTGGGTTCAGGAGGGTAATACGGAACGCCGTGCTGGATCCCAACGGCCTCGAATCACTAGCAGTCGAGATGACAGGCACCTTATCCGTATGGCTGTAACGGATCGTGCAGCCACATCTCGAGCCCTGAGTCAACAGATGGGGACGTTTGCAAGACAACAACCATCTGCACGAACAGTTCGACGACATCTGAAGCAGCATGGACTGTCAGCTCGGAGACCATGGCTGCGGTTACCCTTGACGCTGCATCACAGACAGGAGCGCCTGCGATGGTGCACTCAACGACGAACCTGGCTGCACGAATGGCAAAACGTAATTTTTTCGGATGAATCCAGGTTCTGTTTACAGCATCATGATGGTCGCATCCGTGTTTGGCGACATGGCGGTGAACGCACATTGGAAGCGTGTATTCGTCTTCGCCGTACTGGAATATCACTCGGCGTGATGGTACGGCGTGCCATTGTGTACAGTCTCGGTCACCTCTTGTTCGCATTGACGTCACATTGAACAGTGTTCGTTACATTTACCCTTCATTCGATCCCTGCGAAACCATACATTTCAGGAGAATAATGCACGACCGCATGTTGCAGGTCCTGTATGAGCCTTTCTGGATACAGAAAATGTTCGACTGCTGCCTTGGCCAGCACATTCTCCTGATCTCTCACCAATTGGAAACGCCTGGTCAATGGTGGCCGAGCAACTGGCTCGTCACAATACGTCAGTCATTACTCTTGATGAACTGTGGTATCGTGTTGAAGCTGCATGCCCAGGCGTATCAAGGCCGTTATTACGGCCAGAGGTGGTTGTTCTGAGTGCTGATTTCTCAGAATCTATGCACCCAAATTGCGTGAAAATGCAATCACATGTCAGTTCTAGTATAATATGTTTGTCCAATGAATACCCGTTTATCATCTGCATTTCTTCTTGGTGTAGCAATTTAATTGGCCAGTAGTGTATTTGCACTAGGGCTGTTGATAACATATCGGTGTTACGTATATCTATATTCCCCGCATTAAACATCGATACATATCGCCCGCACACCCTCCCCAACCATCTCGATCGATCGGTATCAAAATCGTAATAACGTGTGCTGATATTTTATTTTATATTTTTTCGCAGTTTTCGTTAAATGTATAACTTATACATGTTGTTGGGACGATCTCTGTTTTCTATATATTTTTTGTGAAAGGAAAGATCGCTCGATTTTTAAGACTTTTATTCGAATAACTAGTTTCAGATTGGCATTACACTTTGCGCATATGTTGACATACTGTACATGAAACATACAGGCGCTGATATAAGTCAACAGGGACAGTTAAAATGCGTGCCCCTGCCGGAATTCGAACCCGGGATCTCCTGCTTACATGCCAGACGCTCTATACTTTTTGTTGTTGTTGTTGTTGTTGATCGTTGCGTTTGATTGTTGCAGACGTCACATGAGATCCGTTCAGGTTCGTTTGTTGATCTTTCCACTCAGTTTATTATTACAGAGGCCAACCATCTCTCTGACCGAACACGCTGAGCTACCGTGCCGGCATCCATCTGAGCCACCGAGGACACAAAGTATAGTGCGACTGCAGGGACTTATCTCTGGCACGCCTCCCGTGAGACCACATTCTCAACTTATTGTCCCGCACTATATTCATAGTGCCCCTGCCCATTATACTCATTACTCGCGGCTTTATGCTATTCCCGTAAGAGTTCGGGCACTGTTTGGACATCCGCACAGAAGAAGGTGATCAAATGGCCGGTGAGCCTTAACTACATATGGAGCACTCTGTTTTATAAATGACAATCCATGTGGAATTTTTTAATGTGTCTACACTTCACTCTAAAAATATCGACGGCACATATGTGTGAACATATACGCAAAGTGTTATGCCAATCCGAAGATGACAGTAGGTTTCTGTCGAAACTAATAGTTGGAATAAAGATTTTAAAATCAAGCGATCTTGGCTTTCACAAAAAATACATATTTCGGTAAATATTTGAAACTGTTGTTTTGAAACTGTAGTATAACATAATTTTACTTTCACTGTGTGAAGGAGTCTTACTATCTTTTGAGGTTTCATCACGTCGAGTCATTCTCTTTCACTGCGTAAAGAACGTATAGGTGGCGCAGAAAAAGAAGTACGAGTGGACTGCTGGTTGGTGTTCTGAATGGAATAACAGGATTTCCGATGTGAAGGAAGAGCAAACCATCTGCGTTAAGAAACAATTTTGAAAGGAACTAGTGTGCTATTTCTTCACGTCGGTGTTCTTCATAAGCACTTCCTCAAAATGATGAACAAAAATCTAATTGACAAGATTGGTCTTTGCCGTGGGTGGAGACGTGTGAGAGAAATTCTGACTTAAACCGCTCTCGGCGCCACCAACAGAAGCTGCAACGTTTAAATTCAGCATGCAGTTTTCTTATATCAGCGTGAGAAGTGGTTTATACGCCCATGTAGCCAATGACATGAAAATAAGGTACAGGAGGTTAACTGGAATGAAGTATTGCCTGACTATACACCATGTGCAATAAGCAATTCATCTGCACAAAGTCCCATTAATAACTTACAAATTTTCAACTTAAGTGTTTTTCTTTCAGTCCTTGCTCTAAGGGAGAAAGGCAGGCTGCTAGCTTGTTGATGTACAGAATACCTAATAATAAATCAGTACTTAAAAATACAACTCCAAAACTGGCAAATATATTTACAATGTGCAGCCGATATTTTTATACGCCGATTTATCGATATTTTGTCGTTTGATATAACGATACTTGCTGGCAGTATATCGAGGGGCAGTAATGATATTTATTAAATATCGATAGATCAGATACCCGATATTTAAAAAAAATGGAAAGTCCTAATTTGCACCACGTACTCTTAACTCTCTATTTACCAGTGTTCAGTGCGAGAAACGTAATGGCGCATGGCGAACCCTTCGTATGGTCCCTTACAGCCAAGTATCCTGGCGTCACGTCGTACAGGAGACTGACGTGGTATCAACACGTCCTCCAGATCAGAGGTTATACATTTAGAAGTCGAGGACCTTAACTCCATCTTAAACACCATGTCTTCTCTTCCTTGACACCGAAGGCGCATGCTACACAGGGTGATTAAACTGCACCTATCGATGAGTTTTATGCAACCCGCAACGCCTGCATGTACCACACCAACTGTTAGTCGTGCAAATACAGTTAATTGGACCTTTATATAGGAAATTTAATGTACTACGGTACGTTTTAACTAGAGACTGTAGAATTTGAATTATTCTAAAAAAAGAGTACAAAACTGACATTCAAATGCATTTTCTTGAATGACTCAAAAAACGGTGCCTCCAGCGAAAATGTATCCCGGTCCAAAACATAAAAAAAAAGCTAAAAACGAAACTCCGCTCTAATAGGTCTCGGAATATTTAACGGAACTGACCGAGGGACATTTTATCCTGAGCGTATAGGAGTCACTGGATTCAGATACGGAGGGGCATGTGGTCAGCACACTGCTCTCTCAGCCGTTGTCAGTTTTCGCGACCGGAGCCGCTACTTCTGAATCAAGTAGCTCCTCAGTTTGCCAACAAAGTCTCAGTGCACCCTGTTTGCCAACAACTCTCGGCAGACTGGAAGGTCACCCATCCAAGTGCTAGCCAAGTCTGACAGAACTTAACTTCGGTGATCTGACGGGAACCGATGTTACCATTGTGGCAAGGCCATTGGCCCAGTACAGAATTTAACTACATTAAATTTCCTAAAAAAAATTTCCTGCTCTTTTTTTCTGCAGGCCTGACAGTTTGCATGTAGCGAGCGAGAGAATATGAAAATCTCGCATATGGATGTGAGGGCACAGTGGGTTGCGTAAAGCCTTTCGGTAAGGTAGCTGAATCACTCTGTGTAAAACTACAGTGTTGCCAGTACCGGAATACGATGCTGCTGTTCGGATAATACAGCAGAGTGAAACCCACGGATGCAGCAGACAGTACAGAACCGCACCTTAAAACATGTACTGAAAGTATCCTTCTTGGTATCCTGCTGAAATGATTAACGAAACAGCTGGGATGCCGCTCCTCTGCCAGCGCTTCAAGAACTCTGTTGACAGTTTAAGGATAAAACTACTCGAGCCTGCAATGTAAAGATTCGCGCTCTGTGGATGGAGGTCCATCTACATGAGGTAATGAAATGGACTGACCCGCTGTGCACCTAGTGCTACTGCTATGCCTGCCCAGCACGAAATGACGACGACCACAGATACAAATTGATGCCCACTACATCCTTTACGCCTAAAGTTCCACAGCTGTAGTTAAGACTGGAGAAATAATGTGACATGCTTGATCTCCGCCCACGCCCGGAAGTCCAGCATTTCCAATTATGTTATTAAACGGTAGCTAGCGAAATAACCACTTTTACGTCGACTGTACACCTCACCAGTGATGTGATAGTGGAACCATGACTATCACCGGTAACTACAGGCAACCACCAGCCACCTACAGGAATCTATGTATAACTGAAAATACTCCTTATGTAAGTTCCCTTGTAGTAAACTTCATTAATTATCAGCACTCGGACTGATTAACTGATTGTACAACTCACAGCTCTTCCTTTTTTAATAACTGTGACTGTGTACCCTATCCCATGCAACCACAGTAGAAATCGTTATTATTTGCATGTGCAAAAAGGAATACAAACGTCTCAAAAATGATATCGACAGGAAGTGCAAAACGGCTAAGCAGGGATGGCTAGAGGACAAATGTAAGATTGTAGAGGCATATAGCACTAGGGGTAAGATAGATATTACCTACAGGAAAATTAAAGAGACTGGAAAAAAGAGAACCGCTTGTATGAATATCAAGAGCTCAGATGGAAACCCAGTTCTAAGCAAAGAAGGGAAAGCAGAAAGGCGGAAGGAGTATATAGAGGGTCTATACTAGGGCGATGTACTTGAGGACAATATTATGGAAATGGAAGAGGATTTAGATGAAGATGAAATGGGAGATATGATATTGCGTGAAGAGTTTTACAGAGCACTGAAAGATCTGAGTCGAAACAAGGCCCCCGGAGTAGCCAACAATTCATTAGAACTACTGTCAGCCTTGGGAGAGCCAGTCCTGACAAAACTCTATCATCTAGCGAGCAAGGCGACAGGCGAAATACCGTCGAACTTCAAGAAGAATATAACAATTCCAATCGTAAAGAAAGCAGGTGTTGAGAGATGTGAAAATTACCGAACTATCAGTTTAATAAGTCACAGCTGCAAAATATTAGTTCTTTACAGACGAGTGGAAAATCTGAGATACATTGAAAAAGGCAGTTTATCGACGACGTGAACCACCAAACACTTTGAGGGATCTACTTCTGGATAGCATGCCACGACGAATACAGGCATGCTTCAATGCAAGAGGACGTGCTACTGGGTATTAGAGGTACCGGTGTGTTCAGAAATCTGGACCGCCACCTTTGAAGGTCTCGCTGTATGGTGGTACAACATGCAAAGTGTGGTTTGCATGAGCAATAAAAAGATCGGAAATGATGTTTATGTTGATCTCTATTTCAATTTTTTGTACAGGTTCTCGGAGCTCTCGGAACCGAGGTGACGTAAAACTTTGATGTGTGTACTTTGAATAATGCCTAATGCCTTACATATCGAACAAGATTATTACAGTTAAGGTTGTTGTAGAATATTAATTAAGTGATTAAATGCACATCAGTAATTATTTAATTTTGAGAAGTTTTAAAATTATGTTTCTGTGGCTATATAGTAATCCAGCCATGTAAATTTGCAAAAGAATGTATTCGCGATTCAAGCACATTAAACAGCTACAACCTATTTGTTAGTGAAAAGTACACAGTCTCATTACCTGTGAACTAATCCAATGATGCATTAATGTTAAAAATTATCTTCGAAGCTCAATCGCTACGGCGTAAATCAACAATTCGCCGTTTTGATTAAATGTCTGTTTAAACAGCATTGCTGGTTGTCTGAGTAACGAAGAAAAAAACTGGATTTTATGCCAAATTCTGAAAGTTACCATAGAAAGTTTTCCGTTCTTTCCTGAAATGAGATGAACCAACTAGTATTCACGAAGTTAACGACGTTTAGTCAAACAGTATTATGAGATAATAGCGTTATTTCTCTCAGAAAGGAGAGAGCAGGCCCTTGTAGATCTTAGCACATTTGAGAATACATTGTTGTCGTTATATTTGTTAAATAAAGTTAATATTTTTGAAAGAGATGTGAATTTTTTTTCGCAGGCGACCCTTACGTAGGCACCTCTGCTCTGTATCAACGTTTTATACTCACAATGGACACGTTTATCCACACTTCTGGTAGAGCGCAAGTACATGTCTGGGTACACTGCTCGTCCAGTGCTATTGATGTGATCGATTTCGGTAAAACTTGTCAAAAGTTAAGGACACATTTGGAGGACAATGAAGAGTAGTGGGCTAGCAAGTGGGGGCAAATACAAGTATTGATACTGTCATGCGAGCAAACTATCTGACCTGCTCGTATATCTTAACACACTAAGCTACAGCTTGTACCACACAGAGAGCAAACCCGAACACATTTCGCACGGCGGATTAACACCGGGTACACTGACCAATCCACGTGTTTTAAGTGGCTTTCCGCACTCGTTTTGGCAAATGCTGGGCTGGTCTCCTATCTTAGATTCAGAAAATGCGATCCACAAACATTATAATATCACAAAACATGGAATAAATTTCCACGGTACTCATACATATGCGTACACGAGCTTCTTAGGGTAACTGCCAACTATGACCATACGAAGAGCAACTGGCCACCAAGATAATTAAATAAATTTGCTAAATGATGAAAAGAGTGGGCTCCATGCGATGAGATAAGAGCTATAAATAGAAGAACACGAGCAAAATCACAGGCTTCTTTGAGTGGCAGCTTACGCGTTTCTAGCACATTACTGTCTCTGAATAAGTGCCAACATATGTTTCATTAACCTAGTTTGTGGTGGAAGTAACTAACTGATCAACAGGCTCTATGCAGACTTCACTTGTTGTCGTGCGACAACACGTTATGCTTCAAAATTCACGCTCTGTGTGGAAAATGTGGATGTATTCACTGCTTTGTTGGTGTCTTACATTTTATTTTTTGGAGCTGTAAGCCTAAGAGAAGTCCGATTGCTGTCCGTCACGGAAAAGTACAGCCAACACTGTCCCGAGAATAACAACAGTCATTGCGTACCTTGGGCTGTGTCACTTACGTTATATAGCAAGAAGAAGGTGGAGTTATTTTCACCAGAAGAGTCGATTACATTACCTCTATGACAAGTAATGGTATTTCCATTCTCACAGCCACTGTCGCTAACGTTATTGTGTGTGTGTTTTGGGGCTTATGGGCGCTCAATGTTGAGGTTATCAGCGCCCTGACACACATTAAAGGGAACGAATGTGGGCAGACCTAATAAAAGCACACACGCAAAGGAAGAAGGAAAAGAAGGAAAATGCTACATAAGAAAGTAAAACATAAGGAAAGGGAAAACGTAGCAACAAGAAGGCCACAGTAAATTGTCATTGGCTGGCCACTTACATTAAATACGGGCGAGCTTGTCACACAGTGAGCAAATCAAGATCCTCTCCCGAAAATCTTTGTAAAAACATTTGACATGGCACAGAACTTTAAAACTTTAACCACATTCGTCCGAGTGTTGCCTAAAAGAGATGGCAGGTCCGCTGGCAAGTCAGCTAACGTTATTAAGAAGCTTAGATATCACCAAGGGATAACCCTCTTGAGACGTAAAATATTCTGACATTATCAAATACATTCAGCTGAGAGCACGAAAGTCGTTGTGATTTTAAACTTTTTATTTGTAGTCAGCTGGATGTTTTTTATTCAGTGATGGAAGAATGTACGAATATCACGTTGTGGCTAAACTCCATCATTTTTCTGTATATTTCCTATGACGGGAGGGATAGATTTTCTTGTCAATTTCCATCAATTTCCAGAGAAAGAGAAGCAGTTTAACTACAGATTTGTGTAACTAAAAGGCCTTGAAACAAAATTTTTTGTCCTGTTTTAAAAAGCACAAATTAAAGTGTTTGGTTTTAGAAAGTGTCTTTACAGTTCGTTTCACACTTATACCTGGCCAGCTCCTGAAGTTAATATTATTACTATAGTGGGCAGATACTGGACTGGCACGCTAAAAATGTACGTGTTCGACATTTGAGACACTGATCCATGACCTTACCCTACTTGAAGAATACACGGCTCAGCTGTACAGGCAGTTACTGTCGAAGATTTAGCTTAGAAAAAACGAACATTCGAAACTGTGTATTATTCATCGTGCAATGTTCTCTTATTTACCAGACGTTATCGGAGTAAATTTCCAATACTTTGGCAAATTTTTCTGATCTTTCGAAGCTTATTATCTCTATGCAGATATACTCTATTTCATGTGGTATTTTGCGTTCCCCGTCACAGTTTCTAAACATAATTCAGTCTCGATACAACTTAGTGAAAAACTAAAAGTACAAAATTAAAAAAGGAAAGCATACAGCATGAACATATTTATACGAACGCGGAAACTTTATTTAGTAACAGGCAGAGCTTACATGGAAACAAATACTGCCATTATCCATAAACCTTTCAATTCCTTTGAGACAGTAAGTTTCTTTTCTCATCAAGACTCTTTAAGAAAAGAAAGACTTCAGAAAGGACACTAAATACGTTTGAAGATGGCGCACCATACACTTTAACGTAATATGAAAGAAGATAGGAAGACAACTAATCTAATGGGTTTGTAGAGGTATCGAAACTCGTATTTCTAGTGACAAACTCTACAAAACTTGCAATTAACAATAATTATGCATGCATATTTTTGTGTATGATGAATTTTGCTGCCTCAGATGTTAACATTTTAAGGCTTATGTAAAACATCTCCTCAGATGCTGTAAAAAATGCTTTAATTTTGACTGTCGGCTATGGTCGTTGAAGGTGTTCTGGTGGCAGGTGTGTAGGACCTTGGGGAACCTTTTGATACACATGAAAACATCGTGATACTGAAAGAGTTTTCGTGTGTGCCAAAGCACTGCTCAAGATACCGCGCTTATCACCAGAGGACGGTCAATGACCGTATCAGGCAGTGAAAATTAAAGCATTGCTTAACAGCAGCTGAGGTGGTGGTTTACATCTACCCTATCACCAGTCTTCTGATATGGAGTTTTAATAGAATGCAAGATGCGCTTTCGATTATTCCCCTATTAGCAAACAGAGGGATCATCAATTAAGCTAATTTATTGTTCGGGCAGTATTATCAACAATATTGATATTTTAAACGTCATTGATTAAATAAAATATCCATTAGGGTGGGTAATTACGTTTATTCCATCAATAAAAATTAGATCTTGATTATCATTGGAAACTGTAACTGTGTCACTTCACTTTAGTTTCCAGAAATTATAGGAGCATAAGATGATTCAGTACTTTAACGTTGATGACGTGACAAAAATTATTCGAATTATAGTTATAACTTATTTACTCAAATGCAAAGGCGGGAAGTGTATCCAGAACAAATTATGTAACAAATCCATCGCAAAAGGCTTCGCAGTTGTATTAGTTTAAAAATATTGAATGTGATTAAAAAAAACACTTGGACGCCACCACAATAGTACCGACAGAAACTGCAAGGAGACGGAGGCGGCTGCAATAAATCCGGAAGCGCACACTCCAGAGAGAAGTGCGTTCCGATTAGCAACAGCTGTCGCCACGAGGCGAGGTCAGTGACCGTCACTTGTTTCCGTTCGCACCCTGCGGCGGCGACCACCGTACGCCGTACCGGCTCCTCTGCAGACGTGGCGACATCGAAGCCTTCCCCCTCAGAAGCTACGGGGCCGCGGCGGCTGCGGAACTCCGCAATCCGACGCTGATTCGAGGTACGAGCTATCAGTGTTCGCATAGCAGCCTACGTTACGCCAATATTTGCGCTTTACAGCAGTAACAGCAGCCCCCTGCCCCCTCCCGCTTTGGAATTAAAATTTCGGCTCTCTTTCCAAGAAACAACAAGGCTTTCAAGGTCTCACAAAGCTTCTCAAAACTTCCTGTTCATTTTTCAACATTTAACAGATCTTCCAGAGTCTCTTACAGAAACTGTGTGGTTGCTAACGATCAGAAAGTGCCCACGTCAATACTAGTAGCAGAGGAATAGGTAAAATAGTTTGATAATACTCCACTGAATGTACAGAGAGCTGTAAAACATACGGTTTTCTTTGGCAGATTTCTTGCATTACTGCTTCAGGACGCACGTCAGATCGTAAATTTGCTACATAAACGAATAAAATCTCTCTCTTGTAGACAGTGAAATACTTTGGAAAGAACTGCATCTCAATTTGCACAGTGTCGTTGCGTCAAGGAATTTCAAACACAAGCACAGGCTATCGAATGGCTACAGACATTTCTGTATCACATCAATGAAGCATCGATGTGTCAGGAATGTACGCTGCACAGACTAACGATTTTGGCTTCCTTAATAGACAATATTCCAACCTACTGCCGACGAGGATACATGTATGCCAAGCCGCTGACCTGCGTCATCGTAGATGTCGAAAGCATCGCAAACGGTCTGAAACTGCTTGAAACGTTCTCGAGCATTGCGTAGGACACCGCTATGGAGACTGCACAAAATTTATAAGAAATCTGCTGTTCATAATCGACAGTCGCACCTGAAGATGATTAGCTGCTGCCTCGTAGAAATACTGCACAGATCTTTCAAGTAGCTGTTACGTCGGTAAAGCCTCAGAGTGTAGTATTATCCCATAATGCATAAACCACAAACATCCTCACATTTGTAGAGAGAAATAGTGTAACACGTCTGGATGAATGTTGTGAATAAAGTACTTGTATAAAACACATATAACACCTCCTGATAGAACATATATCTGTCATCTGAACTCGCTACACTCCACACTGCAACAATCTTTCAGTAATAATTACAAAACGAAAGATTTTCCTCATTTTCTGCATTTTCTTTGTCCTTAAAATGTTTTTAATGTTTTTTATTCCAGTCTTTTAGCACAACATCAATTCTTTCGACGATGACCGGTGTCAGTCCGTAATGACCATCCTCAGATATTTTGTACACCATGTCGTAAAGTGATAAGGCCATAATGGCATCGTCAAAACATATAAACATGATCAGCACAGCATCGTCACATAGATCTAAAATAAGGTGTAGAATAGGCCACATCGTCCACACAGTCATTATTGCAACTGGATCCTCGTTTTTGTGGGAGAAAACCGTCTCCAAAGTAAGTAAAACTATTTCTGAGGCACTCTAAGTATACATACAATTATTTCAGAATTCATATTCCTTTTTGCGTGTATGCTACGTATTATTTAAATAATTTCAAGAGTACAAGTACTGATCGCTTTACTTTCTGCGTAAACTATTTGGAGGATTCAGCATAGGAATTTCGAAGCCAACTTTGACTTCACATTACCTTGTCATGCATCTATAGAAAACATACGTAATAGTGCATTTAAAATCGCCACACAGTCCAGAGGCGAAGCTAATGCTTTACTGAAGAGTTGCGCTAAACGAAACGACGAATAACGGAGGAAACACTGCGAAGCGGATCTGTTGAGAATTACAGACACTGAGATTGAGCTCAGGACTGTTTTCAGATATGTTCTGAACATCAATAATATGTAAAAACTGAACGCATGACCTGTGGTCATACTGAGTATTACGGCAACTTTGATATTTCCGCAAACATCATCAAATAATCCACCAACAATGCCGTCACAGGTAATACTACTAGATCATTTACTCTTACATTTCAGAATATTTTCTCTCCGATGGTCACCGACTGTTTACGTTCACTCCGTTCTGCATCCTGAACATAGTTGGAACTTCCTTTCATTTTTATTTCTCCTCCCTGCAGAATTAAGTCTTCTTAACTTATTCTGCTTCTACTGTACTATTTACATACCACTAGTTTCCTTACCTCGGTCAAATTATTAGAGATAATTTTTCTTTATCTTGCTCTAATTCTGGTTTACGTGCTGAAAGAAATCATTTAGTTTCAAACGAATACGACTCGATCGGAGGAGAACTGAAGGCAGTGCAAGAGAAGACGAAGCTCCGTTCGAGGGGTGTCAATAACCTCAGAGGCGGCTAACTGCACGTCAGACAATCATGTGACGCCGCCGCACCGATTTGCTTCCTGTACAGCCGAGATGAAACTTAAAAAATACTTGAAAGTTAACGACTTTATTTCCTACAAGCCTTTTACGCTATCTGCAAAATTTGTCTATCCTATCAGTGCGAATGTCGTGTTGACATAGAGAACAAAATTTTACTGACAAAATTATAGCGCTGGTGGAATATGCAAAAAAAAAAAAATAAATAAATAAATGTTAGAAATAAATTACCATAAATTATGAAGATGGATTTTCTAAATTCATTTTAATGACGTAACATTAGATATAAGCTTCTTTGAGACATCCACTTAAGCGTCGGTGAACATTACTTTCTAACAAATTATTTGTTGTTAGCTTACATTCTGATATTCAACGCCAAGGCGCACTTATCTCGTTCCTCTGGGCCTACTGCGGAATTGCTCTTTGCTGATCTAAGAAAACCGTTGAAAATCAACGTTAGAAACTGAACACACCGCCTGGTCAAGTATAAGTTTTTCAACGTTACTTAGGTGCATATTTTTTATATCTATATCTTCATTCAAATGGTTCAAATGGCTCTAAGCACTATGAGACTTAACATGTGAGGTCATCAGTCCCCTAGAACCTAGAAATACTTAAACCTAACTAACCTATGGACATCACACACATCCATGCCCGAGGCAGGATTCGAACCTGCGACCGCATATCTCTATTAGTTAGGGCGAAAATGATTCACAAGTACGAATTAACGAGACAATTGTGAAGATGAAACAATAAGTTCAGAAAAGTCAACGAAGAGAAGCGAAAACAAGTGGCGGTGAAAATGCATCGGAAATTGGGGGAAGTGTCATGTTTGTCACGTGATGTAAATCTAAACTATGCTTCCGCCAAATAAGTTCAACCACGTAATAAAATCTGAAGGTAGGATAATGTATGACATCCAAAAAGGGACAGATTGTGGAAAATATCTGTATTTAGGTTCCTCTGACTTGTGATTCAGCGAAGAGCTGCGCCCTTCGTCACACGTTTATTAGTCAGTACGGAAGCATTGCAGAAAGGCAGAAGGATGTTCTGGTGAAGGCGCTATTGTAAATACATAATATATCGAACGAAATCTCAGTCTGAAAATTTCAGTGGTTCTATTTTGAGTACGAGAGGTGAAATACATTACTACCCCGCATATTTATTCCCCAGAATGACTACAATAATAAATATAATACTATTTACGTTTAAATATGAATGTATCACAGTAGTTCCTCCGAAACAGCATTGAATGGAACGGGTACTGAATCATGCTGGTATACTGTGTACATCCCGTCACACGTCCTGCAACAGCTTGCAGGGTACAGACGTACAATCAGTACCAAAATCATACCTCAGCAAGATGTAGTAACAACATACATAAGCGTCACTAATATATACGTGTATAGTTCATGGGCGACTAAGACGAATTCAACGTCCAAAGTGTCCGAATCTGCTCCTGTTTGTCACAAACATAAGCTTGCTTTCATAATGGCAAGCAGTGAGTTGTCATTCCCTCATGTTTCTTCACGAGTGGCCTGTTACCTCTTTCCACAAGTTCTTTCCGCTGCAGAGGATACAGTGCAGACAATCAAAGGCCCTGGCTCACAACTATGCTTTTAGTGTACGCCGCAAAACAGCTGATGTGGCGTAGTAGGCTCCGGTTCCAAGAAATAAGAATGTATGCCAAATTTTTGGTTAATTACCTTAGCGAATGTACTAGTTTCTGCAACGTTTATCACACTGACTAAAAAATTTCGTTAGAAGTCCTCTGTTGATAAGGGGGAGGGGTTGGCGTGAGGACGTACGACATCGTGCCTCATTCCAGCCAAAACGACTTGGGGTTTTCGTGTATTCTCCAAATCACGGCAGTCGAATGGGGAGACGGGGTAAGAAGTTACGTAGTGCCGTCCACTTGCGTTTTTCTCTGTTCGTGTACGATACATGAACAAAATACTTGTCGGGGAATTTTTAAATATACATTTTTTTTAATTTACCCAGTTGTTTTAGGTTTTATGACGAATAGTGTGTTAAATCCGTCGTGCGAACATAGACATGATGCTTAGGTGCAGATGAATCTGTTATCACAATGTTAACTTAAGGGGGGTAGGACGTCAAACGGGCCGACTTGGAGCAGGAGAGGCACCACAGGACATTTTAATTTCCACTGTCTATACTTTTACTTTTGGAAGGTAGGAGACGAGATACTGGCAGAAGTACAGCTGTGAGTGCCGGGCGTGAGTCGTGCTTCGGTAGCTCAGATGGTAGAGCACTTGCCCGCGAAAGGCAAAGGTCCCGAGTTCGAGTCTCGGTCGGGCACACAGTTTTAATCTGCCAGGAAGTTTCAAATTCATAAAACTTTAACAGCATGACCAGGAAGGATTCAGGATTCATACTCATAGCAGTGGAAGCTCAAAAACTTTTTTTTACATGCGAAATTTCATCATTTTTTCAGTTACTATTGGCTGCATTTGTTGCTATAGGTACACTTTTCTTCCTAAGTAAGAGAGATTCTTTGATGACTTTTGCAGAACATACAAACCATAGTTATACGTGTATGAAACTCTAGAAGTTATTTAATTTATGAAAAAATGAATGAACTGTTACATTTTAAACTTCATGTTTAGAAAAAACTCAAGTTTTATAGTTAATTATCTCAATTTTTTCCACAGTTTTTTGATAGATTTGAAAAATTCTAGAGTTTCATACACCTGTAACTACTGTTCGTATGCTACGAAAAATTCATCGAAGAATCTCTCTTACTTAGGAAGAAAAGTGTACCTATAGCAACAAATGCAGTCAGTAATGAGTGAAAAAATGATGAAATTTCACATGTAAAAACAAAAAGGTATTTTGCTACGTTTTGAACTTCCACTGCAATGAGTGTGAGTCCTCAATCCTTCCTGGTCATGGTGACAAAGTTTCATGAATTTGTTTGTAAAAGTATAGACAGTAGAAATTAAAATGTGCTGTGTTGACTCTCTTGCTCCAAGTCGGCCCGTTTGACGTCCTACCCCCCTTAACATTCACATTCATTGGTTTCGCCAGCTCTTAATCAAATTGTCACCTTCCAACGTAACCTAAACATCGGACAACGCTAATCAGCCTCTCACCACAATCAAGATTTCAGGGGGACGGAGGAAGAGGGCCTGTCATACAGTAGCCGAGAGTGTACCTACTAAACAGCGGAGAACGAGGTCACGTGCCATCCTTCTGCACGGTAAGCTGATGAGCCATCTACAAACGCAAGCGGCGTTCATTTTCATGTCACTTGAAGTGAATCCGCGATATTATTTTTAAAAGTAAGATGTATTGCCACTTTCACATCCAACTGGGCTGGGCTGGGCTCTAACATCCACGCAGACGGGTCGTTACACACCAAATCCCCAACGACAGCACCAGGTACGTAGAACTCTTTCTTCAGAAAGCAGTAGAGCAGGCACCAACCCTACACCGGTACAATATCAACCTGTTCCACTGGTTGTCAGTCACGCCGAGTTCACGTGACAGTCGTATTGGAGAGAGTCCATCAGCGAAAGTCGTGGCGTCGCTTGAAGGGTGGACGCAGAGGAGGACAATGGGAGGCGCCTTACCTGCGGGAGGCGCCGAGCCAGGCAGTCACATGGCCAGCGGCAGCGTGCAGCGGGCAGCGCGAGGCGTCCGGGCGGCAGGTGCGAGCGGTCTGGTCTCGGCGCAGCGCTCGACCGCGCCCGGTGCACGTCCGTGGCGGACTGGCGCCGCCGCGGGCCTCCCTCGGCCGGCAGCAGGCGCGCGCAGCCCGCAACCCGCACCACAGCCGCAGCCGGCCAGCAGCCTCGCGCGTGACGTCACGCGGTCCACCGCGGCCGTGTCCACCACCGCCGTGCTGTCACCCACCGGTCACTGCTCCCCGGAGTCACCGTTTGCGAGTACCGTTTGGATTGGAGACCAACCGTCATCACTCTTCCTCTTTACACGTGTATACGTTGTCCTCGATGGTGAGTCTTCATCGGAGGTGAGGGTATCATCTGGAGTGGCCCAGGGAAGTGTGGTAGGTCCGCTGTTGTTTTCTATCTACGTAAATGATCTTCTGGATAGGGTGGATAGCAATGTGCGGCTGTTTGCTGATGATGCTGTGGTGTACAGGAAGGTGTCGTCGTTGAGTGACTGTAGGAGGATACAGGATGACTTGGACAGGATTTGTGATTGGTGTAAATAATGGCAGCTAACTCTAAATATAGATAAATGTAAATTAATGCAGATGAACAGGAAAAATAATCCCGTAATGTTTGAATACTCCATTAGTAGTGTAGCGCTTGACACAGTCACGTCCATTAAATATTTGGGCGTAACATTGCAGAGCGATATGAAGTGGGACAAGCAGTTGTGGGGAAGTCGGATAGTCGTCTTCGGTTCATTGGTAGAATTTTGGGTAGATGTGGTTCATCTGTAAAGGAGACCGCTTATAAAACACTAATACGACCTATTCTTGAGTACTGCTCGAGCGTTTGGGATCCCTATCAGGTCGGATTGAGGGAGGACATTGAAGCAATTCAGAGGCGGGCTTCTAGATTTGTTACTGGTCGGTCTGACCATCAAGCGAGTGTTATGGAAATGCTTCAGGAACTCGGGTGGGAGTCTCTAGAGGAAAGGAGGCGTTCTTTTCGTGAATCGCTACTGAGGAAATTTAGAGAACCAGCATTTGAGGCTGATTGCAGTACAGTTTTACTGCTGCCAACTTACATTTCGTGGAAAGACCACAAAGATAAGATAAGAGAGATTAGGGCTCGTACAGAGTCATATAGGCAGTCATTTTTCCCTCGTTCTGTTTGGGAGTGGAACAGGGAGAGAAGATGCTAGTTGTGGTACGAGGTACCCTCCGCCACGCACCGTATAATGGATTGCGGAGTATGTATGTAGATGTAGATATATAAACCCTCGTGTAATGGTGTCCCGTTATTCACATACCGGGTGATCAAAAAGTCAGTATAAATTTGAAAACTTAATAAACCACGGAATAGTGTAGATAGAGACGTAAAAATTGACACGCATGCTTGGAATGACATGGGGTTTTATTAGAACCAAAAAAAGTTCACAAACTGTCCGAGAGATGGCGCAGGACAGCAAAACGTCAGTGACTGCGCGTGACAATCGTGTATAAAAGGAGCTGTAATGAGAGAGAGAATCAGATGCGCCAGCAGTCGCAGCTTGTTGACGTTACCTGAAAAGGCGTTCTCAGTGAAGCTGTATTATCAGAATGGGGAATGTGCTAGTTCAGCGTTACGATCCTATCGCCATAGGAAAGGGATTCGAACGGGTAAAGGTCCGTTGACAAATGCAGCTGTGGCGAGAATGATTTCGAAGTTCGAAGCCACTGATTGTTTAGACGATAGACCCCGTAGTGGCCGACCGAACACAAGGCGTAATGCTGCTGAGACAGTTCAGGAAGAAATGGAGACTGTAGCGGGTTCGTCTATGCACGGGGAAGTCAGCGCTCGTGCGGTCGCACGTCGCACCGGCATTCCATACACTACTGTTTGGTTGGCACTGAGGCGTACCCTCCGATGCTATCCGTACAAAATACATCGGCATCATGAACTGTTACCTGGCGATTTAGTGAAACGGAGGGCATTTGCAGTGTGGGCGTTTCAAAAGATGGCGGAAGATGACGATTGGTTGTGTAACGTGTCTTGGACCTACGATGCTCATTTCACGCACCGATGGTCTGTCAACGCCCACAACTGCAGAATTTGGGCTACCGAATACCCTAGAACTGTCGTGGGAACTCCATCGCACGACGAGAAAGTGACGGTATGGGTTGGATTTACCACATATACCGGTATCGGGCCTTTTTTCTTCGAGGAAATGCGTAATTCTGGTTTTGTAAGTGCTACCCTGACGGGTGAGAGGTACGCCGATATGTTACAGAATCGCGTCGTCCCCAACCTGGCTGATAAACACCTGCTGGAACGTACGATGTTTATGCAGGGCGCCTATCCACCCCATATTGCTAGACGCGTGAAACATCACCCGGTATGGTGTAGATAGAGAGGTCCCAGGTCCCCAGACCTCAGTCCGTGCGATTATTGGCTTGCTTTGAGGTTACCTGAAGTCGCTAGTGTATCGTGATCGACCGACATCCCTAGGGATGATGAAAGACAACATCCGACACCGATGCCTCACCATAGCTCCGGACATGCTTTACAGTGCTGTTCACAACATTTTACCTCGACTACAGCTATTGTTAAGGAATGATGGTGGACCTATTGAGCATTTCCTGTAAAGAAAATCATCTTTGCTTTGTCTTACTTTGTTATGCTAATTATTGCTATTCTGATCACATGAAGCGCCATCTGTCAGACACTTTTTGATGTTTTGTGTTTTTTCGGTTCTAATAAAACCCCATGTCATTCCAAGCATGTGTGCCAATTTGTACCTCTCTATCTACATTATTCCGTGATGTATTCAGTTTTCTAATTTATACTGACTTTTTGATCACCCGGTATACGAGTTGTGCGTTGTGTCCATTAAGCCCTGCTATCATTTTAAAAAATCGTACCTTGGAAAACTCCCCCCGTGAACCATGGACCTTGCCGTTGGTGGGGAGGCTTGCGTGCCTCAACGATACAGATAGCCGTACCGTAGGTGCAACCACAACGGTGGGGTATCTGTTGAGACGCCAGACAAACGTGTGGTTCCTGAAGAGGGCCAGGAGCCTTTTCATTAGCTGCAGGTTGCAGGGGCAACAGTCTGGATGATTGACTGATCTGGCCTTGTAACACTAACCAAAATGGCCTTTGCTGTTCTGGTACTGCGAACGGCTGAAAGCACGGGGAAACTACAGCCGTAATTTTTCCCGAGGGCATGCAGCTTTACTGTGTGATTAAATGATGATGGCGTCCTCTTGGGTAAAATATTCTGGAGATAAAATAGTCCCCCATTCGGATCTCCGTGCGGGGACTACTCAAGAGGACGTCGTTATCAGGAGAAAGAAAACTGGCGTTCCATGGATCGGAGCCTGGAATGTCATATCCCTTAATCGGACAGGTAGGTTAGAAAATTTAAAAAGGGAAATGGACAGGTTAAAGTTAGATATAGTGGGAATTAGTGAAGTTCGGTGGCAGGAGGAACAAGACATTTTGGTCAGGTGAATACAGGGTTATAAATACAAAAGCACATAGGGGTAATGCAGGTGTAGGTTTAATAATGAATAAAAAAATAGGAGTGCGGGTAAGCTACTACAAACAGCATAGGGAACGCATTATTGTGGCCAAGATAGACACAAAGCCCACGCCTACTACAGAAGTACAAGATTATATGCCAACTAGCTCAGCAGATGACGAAGAAATTGATGAAATGTATGTTGAGATAAAAGTAATTATTCAGGTAGTGAAGGGAGACGAAAATTTAATAGTCACGGGTGACTGGAATTCGTCAGTAGGAAAAGAGGGAGAGAAGGAAACATAGTAGGTGAAAATGGATTGGGGCTAAGAAATGAAAGAGGAAGCCGTCTGGTAGAATTTTGCGCAGAGCATAACTTAATCATAGCTAACACTTGGTTCAAGAATCATGAAAGAAGGTTGTGTACATGGAAGAACCCTGAAGATACTAGAAGGTATCAGATAGATTATATAATGGTAAGACAGAGATTTAGGAACCAGGTTTTAAATTGTAAGACATTTCCAGAGGCAGATGTGGACTCTGACCACAATCTGTTGGTTTTGAACTGTAGATTAAAACTGAAGAAACTGCAAAAAGGTGGGAATTTAAGAAGACGGGACCTGGATAAACTGAAAGAACCAGGGGTTGTACATAGTTTCAGGGAGAGCATAAGGGAACAATTGACAGGAATGGGGGAAAGAAATACAGTAGAAGAAGAATGGGTAGCTTTTAGGGATGAAATAGTGAAGGCAGCAGAGGATCAAATAGGTAAAAAGACGAGGGCTAGTAGAAACCCTTGGGTAACAGAAGAAATATTGAATTTCATTGATGAAAGGAGAAAATATAAAAATGCAGTAAATGAAGCAGGCAAAAAGGAATACCAACGTCTCAAAAATGAGATCGACAGGAAGTGCAAAATGGCTAAGCAGGGATGGCTAGAGGACAAATGTAAGGATGTAGAGGCTTATCTCACTAGGGGTAAAATAGATACTGCTTGCAGGAAAATTAAAGAGACCTTTGGAGAAAAGAGAACCACTTGCATGAATATCAAGAGCTCAGATGGAAACCCAGTTCTAAGCAAAGAAGGGAAAGCAGAAAGGTGGAAGGAGTATATAGAGTGTCTATACAAGGGTGACGTACTTGATGACAATATTATGGAAATGGATGAAGATCAAATGGGAGATATGATACTGCGTAAAGAGTTTGACAGAGCACTGAAAGACCTGAGTCGAAACAAGGCCCCTGGAGTAGACAACATTCCATTAGAACTACTTACAGCATTGGGAGAGCCAGTCCTGACAAATCTCTACCATCTGCTGAGCAATATGTATGAGACAGGCGAAATACCCTCAGACTTCAAGAAGAATATAATAATTCTAATCCCAAAGAAAGCAGGTGTTGAGAGATGTGAAAATTACCGAACTATCAGTTTAATAAGTCACAGCTGCAAAATACTAACGCGAATTCTTTACAGACGAATGGAAAAACTGATAGAAGCCGACCTCGGGGAAGATCAGTTGGATTCCGTAGAAATGTTGGAACACATGAGGCAACACTGACCCTACGACTTATCTTAGAAGAAAGATTAAGGAAAGGCAAACCTACGTTTCTAGCATTTGTAGACTTAGAGAAAGCTTTTGACAATGTCGTTTGGAATACTCTATTTCAAATTCTGAAGGTGGCAGGGGTAAAATACAGGGAGCGAAAGGCTATTTACAATTTGTACAGAAAGCAAATGGCAGTTATAAGGGTCGAGGGGCATGAAAGGGAAGCAGTGGTTGGGAAGGGAGTGAGACAGGGTTTAGCCTATCCCCGATGTTATTCAATCTGTATATTGAGCAAGCAGTGAAGGAAACAAAAGAAGAATTCGGAGTAGGTATTAAAATCCATGGAGAAGAAATAAAAACTTTGAGGTTCGCCGATGACATTGTAATTCTGTCAGAGACAGCAAAGGACTTGGAAGAGCAGTTGAACGGAATGGACAGTGTCTTGAAAGGAGGGTATAAGATGAACATCAACAAAAGCAAAACGAGGATAATGGAATGTAGTCGAATTAAGTCAGGTGACGCTCAGGAAATTAGATTAGGAAATGAGACACTTAAAGTAGTAAAGGAGTTTTGCTATTTGGGGAGCAAAATAACTGACGATGGTCGAAGTAGAGAGGATATAAAATGTAGACTAGCAATGGCAAGGAAAGCGTTTCCGAAGAAGAAAAATTTGTTAACATCGAGTATAGATTTAAATGTCAGGAAGTCGTTTCTGAAAGTATTTGTATGGAGTGTAGCCATGTATGGAAGTGAAACGTGGACGATAAATAGTTTAGACAAGAAGAGAATAGAAGCTTTCGAAATGTGGTGCTACAGAAGAATGCTGAAGATTAGATGGGTAGATCACATAACTAATGAGGAGGTATTGAGTAGAATTGGGGAGAAGAGGAGCTTGTGGCCCAACTTGAGTAGAAGAAGGGATCGGTTGGTAGGACATGTTCTGAGACATCGAGGGATCACCAATTTAGTATTGGAGGGCAGTGTGGAGGGTAAAAATCGTAGAGGGAGACCAAGAGATGAATAAGCAGATTCAGAAGGATGTAGGCTGCAGTAGGTTCTGGGAGATGAAGAAGCTTACACGGGATAGAGTAGCATGGAGAGCTGCATCAAACCAGTCTCAGGACTGAAGACCACAACAACAACAACAACAACCACCTTGGAAAATATTACAAACGGAGAATCATGGCTTCTTGTACACTAGGGTGACGAAACGATTACGAGACGCTTACCTGGCGTAATGCGGCAGCTCGACGCAGTATGAACTCAACAAGTCGCTGGAACTCCCTTGCAGGAACACTGAGCCATGCTGTCTCTATAGCCGACCATAACTGCGAAAGTCCAAGATTTTGAGCATGCACTGACATCTCAGTTATGTCCCATAAATATTCGTTGGGATTCGTGTCGGGTGATCAGCATAGCCAAAAAAGTCGCTTGAGAATCTTCATATGAGTTGTGAACATGTGAGGATCAGTGACATGGCGCATTTACTTTACTTTACATGTGGCAATGGCCTTATCGACCAATACGCCTCCTCTATGAGCCTCTTCCACTTCTGCCTGTCCAATTCACTGTTTGTCCAGTTGCTGTTGCAGTTCATCCTACCTGTGTCCTCCCGAATGTTATCCCGCCATCTGATTCTGGGTCTCCCTCTTCCTCTCGTTCCATCTATTGTTCCGCTGAATGCTATTCTAGGTAGTCTATTCTCTGTCATTATTGCTATATGTGAAACGTCCCCTTTGAACAATTATATACGTGACTGGGCTTAACCTGACACACAATATTTTTAGCGCAACGCAATCTGACTTTCAAAAATCCCTACAAAAGAATGGCCCTGACTAACATTAACCTATACCTTTCACAAATCACTTACCTCACCAAAAATCTTCGTTACTCGAACTACTGCAAAACAGCGAGCGCCACTACTGCCAGCTAAATAAAAGAATCAAACTACGGAAGGCACTAACTACTGATAGGCATAGTTAGGAAATGAAAGATTTTAGTAGAGAAGAAACAATGTATTTACCTTAATAGTGTTGAAAAATCATAATATACATAACAGATCATGACATCCAGTCTTACAAATTTCCAAACTCCGCCATCTCTCTCCCCACATCCACCACTGCTGGCGGCTCACCTACAACTGCGCAACCCTACGCGCTGTTTACATCCAGCTGCCGCTGCCCAACACTATAATGGCAGCCAACAATGCAAACTAGCCACAGACTGCACACAGCACAGCCAGTGATTTTCATACAGAGCGCTACGTAACGTTGCCAATAAGAAAACAAAAAACAGCACAGCCAGTGATTTTGATACAGAGCGCTACGTAACGTTGCCAATAAGAAAACATAAACAGCCTACTTTCATAGCCCCCATGCTCCCCACAAAAAATTTTACAAATTGTTTTGGGCAGTGGCCAATAATGATTTGATAAAATTTTCATAATTACAATAACAAAGATATCAAATGCACACACTTATTGATACAATGTTGGTCAAAAGCTAAAATTTTCTCACAGCCCATAAAGACAGTCCTGATCGTTCATCACAGTAAAATAGCAGTGTTTTTCTCAAAGTCTGAGCAGTAAAAGAAAATGCACACAGAGGTAGTGGATTTCCTTGCTGTCTTGAAGAAGTAGTGTTGTCTTGAAGAAGTAGTGTTGTGTGCTGACTCTTGACATGCAGACAGGTAATGGGCCACAACAGAGCAAACCCACAGCAGAGTCAGTCGAAGTTTTGAAGAATATTGGTAGGTAGGTCATCACAGAGTGGACCCACTGTAGTCCTGGTAGAGAGTATGATATTGGTGGGCCACCAGAGGTGCAGACCCACTGTAGTCCTTGTAGAAATAATGGTATTTGTGAGTCATCAAAGTGTAGACCCACTGTAGTCCTTGTAGAAATAATGGTATTGGTGGGTCATCAAAGATGCAGACCCACTGTAGTCCTTGTAGAGATGGCCAGCAGCCATCTGTTGTGACTGTGCAGGTGCACAATCACCATTGAAGAGTCTTGCAGATAATATAGCAAGTCCATAACCACCCCTTGTGCACTCACAAAGTTTTTGGAATTGTCCTTAGAACCAGCAATGCTGTTATCCAGTCCCTTGCTGAGTTATTAACACACGTGCAAACACTAACAGTCCCTACTTCTCACATATTGTCCAAATACTATGACCAACAGAAACGTGTGCAGTGAAATGTAACTTAATTTGAAGAACTGGTGTCGATACAATTATAAATTTACAACATGAAAATACAATTACAAAGGTACAAAATACATCAATAAAGAACATAATAGTACAGATAACATTTGTAGTAATATGGGCTTTACAAAAGAATCGAAATAACATATACATCAGCTTTACAGGAATTATGACATAAGTACATATATAAAAGGACTGAATATCTTTCGAAACATCAACTTCACACGTGAGCATTAAAACAAAACAGAATAAATAATGTCTAAACATCTTTACAAAGTAAATAACATATTATTAGAAAAATTCTACAACATAACTCTTATTAGCTAAACACATAAAGACAGGAAAAAACAGAAATATACAAGAGTACACAAACACATAGGAGGATAACACAATGGAAAGGACAGGGTTCGTTTTCAGTGTAACATTTGGTACTGCAGTCCAACCCAAAACTTCATTCCATATCTTTCGTCTTATTTCAACATTTGTTTTCACCAAATAATCCTATCCAAGCATGGTTTCTGTATTTATATGTTCACATATTTCTTACCTCATTATTTATTTTCCATTAGCTTACATCATTTATTTCCAAGAAAATCCTACCTAAACTTGTGGTCTCTAAACCCTACTTTTTTGTTCATCTCCTCTTTCAAAATACTTTTTTTTGGCCAAACCATATTGTTATAGCTTCTCAATGCATTTCTTCCAATTCATCACAACTCATTCTCTTATATAGTCTACCCCCTCTTAAGCTAACTTAAATCTACTGAGCTCAGATGCTAAACTAAGGGACAAGGCAATCCAGCAGCACAAAACAATTAATACAAATAGCAATGACAAAAAAATACAAATGGGCAAAGTAATTGCAATATTACAACTAATATAAGACACTGTGCAACAAACAAGAAAAATAAATCAGTAGTAAAACTGGCTTAACAGAGTAATGTAAAGTGAAATTTAGTAGTACTATGCCTGACAAACAGCAGAGGCAAATGCAATAAATTATATCTAAACATGACAAAGCTCAACCAGAAAAATATTACAGTAAAGCCAACAATGCAGATAAGGGAAATGTCTATTCACATCTTAATATCTATGTCATTAAAGTGGTGCACCACAACTTATTCTACAAAATAAATTACCAAGTACTTGAAAAGAAAATTATGAATTCAGTTCCTGTGAAGGTAAATTTCTTTTTGTGCTCCCTCATTTTTTGAAAAAAACTATTGTTTACTTGATCAGTAGACAGAAAATATTTATATTAGTACATTTATAAAATTTTATTTTAACCAATGCTGCAGTGCAGCTAGAAACTAGATATTGAACGAAATGAGCAAATATATACATAAAGCAAGCCATATGGCATTTCTCCCAACTAGCAAGACAATAGTCGTGAAATGTTTCTCATCGTTTCATTAGGCATTTTAGTAAATATCATAAATTAAGAGCTCCACAGTATAATCATTTGTTTTCAAGTTCGACCGTGTCGTTTTTGCGATGCTTTCTACAAAGGAACGTCAATAGCGAGGATAATGGCCTCTTTTTTTTTTTTACCTGTGCCTCTGAAAGGCACTCACTAATGACTTCTTTCCAGGCGACTGTCGCCCATCTGGGTGCCCATGACACATTACGTGCAGGTGGTTACTTAACTTTCTTACAGAAATATTTGCGACAGCAGTTTCCGCTACAGTGACAGTCTCATATAAAAATATTTCACAGGTCAAGAATTTGCGTTACAAGTGTGTAGAAACAAAATCCTATTGATATAACAGAGGCCAAAAAATTTTCATCGGCATTGTAATACATTCACGCATTTACATACATTTCATAACTCTTAAAGTACGATTCCTGGTTTCCAACAACCTGTTTCAGAAACCAGAGTCCCTAACCACTACTCATTATTCCTTACCTTATTCGTCGACACTTCTTCAATATTTCATCATAACAGATACGTAGCATACTCAGATAACTCATATAGCATCAGCTTATTGATCATAAACATAACGCAACAGCATAATACACATAGTCATCGTAATAATAACATCATAACACCTCAGTCAACTCTCAAAATCGTTGTAACTTCCTCCAATAATTTCAAAACCTAAAAAAAATTCTCTGCTCATGTCAAAAGTGTAATCTGCCTCAAACGTACTTTAAAAATCGTGATCCCATACCAAATATATCATTCAAAGCTCTCATAGTATCACAATGGTTCCGAAAAAATATGAACAGTTCACAAAGTACAGACAAAATACAATTTCATAAGTGTGTAGTTATCCAACTGTGTAATTACGTAAACATGTGTCACTGATGTAGTAAAAAAAGTTTATCTCTCAGTTAAATGATCAGATAGCTGTGTAATTTGTGTGTTAGAGAAATATGGTACCGATGTGTAAAGAAGTATAAGCAAATACCATATTAGCTAGGGCTCGTTGTGCTTGCCAAACACATGGTACACAAAGTAAGCGTGTACCCCCCTGAGGATTAATGTAATTATACCCTCAGGTGTTACAGATTACAGCAATGGAATGAAATGTATCACGGAAAACCTTTGTATCATTGTACTTCAAATATCTTTAAAAATAAATGATTTAAGTACAAAATTAATCACTCAAATACGTGTCCTGTAGTGCTAAATGTGCGTCTTGCTGTAAGATAATCTCTGTGGAAGTGTCGTAGTTATCGTCCTCCGAAAGCTAAGTTCTGCAGAAGCCAATGTACTTACCTCATGATACACCAAATTTCAAGTAAACCAAAATGTTGCATTAAAATCTCATTAGCTGTACTGGTAAATGTTCTAAGTATGTGAGCCTTATAGTCGTTACGTAATCGTGCAACTAACAAGCAAGAATGTACAAATAACAACATTGTGTTGTCTGTTCACTATAACAATGCATTCATAATTTCTGTTGAAATAAGTTCTCTTGGTTCTTGACTGGATATTTAACTTCAAACATTGTTGCATATTAACAGATTCTAAGTCTGACAAAGCCTACTAGCAATGTAAAGTGAAAAGTTATATGGCAAAGACAAAGTTAAAAAGCAGATTATCTTTCAATAAACGGTTTTACATGTGAAATGTGATGTAAACCTTTACTCTTCCTAGTACGCAGCGTTTCAACCTCAACGCAATTATCATGTGGTATACGTCAGATTCTGTAAGGTCCATTGTAAACTAGAAAGAATTCGTGACTCAAGTGCTTCTTCTTATGTGACAATGAATGAGCTTTAATGAGAACTTTCTGACCAATATATAATTTCTTTGCATTTGCTTTACCGTGTAGTTTTCCCCTTTTGTCTGCTGCAGATTTTATATTTTTAATAGCCAAATCAATTATGTCTTTGTGTCGAAGTTTACGTGTATTCGGGAAAGGTACAAGCTTTCTGATTCTGTTCGGTGGTTCTTCATTCTTCAGTACAAGAGTAGGTGGTAAAGCAGTGGAGTCATGAGGCATTTCATTCAGCACGTTTTGAAATAAGTGTAAATATCTGTCCCAATGCTGATGCTTTCTATGACAATAAAGTCTGCAAAGCTTATTGATTTCTTTCATAATCCGTTCGGAGGGGTTACAATGTGGTGAGTACAATGAAATAAAAACAGGTTTGATTTTATGATTCCGAAGCATGCATGACCAAACAGCAGATCTGAATTGCGGTCCGTTATCTGAAATGACTTTACTAACGTGTCCAACTTCACGTAAGAAATTTTTAACAAAGGCGTTGGATACAGACCGTCCAGTGGCTTTACGTAACGGTGTGAAAGAAACAAATTTTGAAGTAAATTCAACAGCGAATAGAACGTACGAAAATCCATTAGATGTTCTGACAAGCGGTCCCAAGAGATCAACAGCAGCAAATTCTTTTAATTTAGAAGGAATGATAGGAAACAGCGGAGCACGATGGGAGATAGTAGATGGTTTCGCCTTTTGACAAAGTTTACAAATAGACAAGACTCTTCGAATTCTCTTTTCCATATTGTTAAAATAACAAGTCGTTCGAAGAATATGATAACATTTTAGTGGGCCAAAATGTGCATAGCTGAAATGAATGTACCAAATGAGCTTATTAACAAAATCGTCAGGAATGCAAAGTACCCATAGCTTGTCATCAACAGTGCAGCGTTTGAACAGTATGTTGTTTCTAACCAGATAATAATGCCGAATCTGTGTGTGTGTCTTTTCATGCCATTTGCTCTTGATGTCTTTCCAAATCGGATCTTTATCTTGTTCATGAGCAATGTCCTTTAAAGATGTGGTGATGAAGTTTTCAAAGGCGACTTTCTGAATGTAAAGAATACTGAAATTTTTCTCGAGGTTGCCTTCTGTGTTACTTTTCTCAAGCCCAGCCGGTGCGCGTGACAGTGCGTCCGCAACAATGTTCTCCTTGCCGGAAATGTAGACTATTATGAAGTGGAATTCTTGCAGAAACAATGCCCAACGTTTTAACCTGTCATGATTTAATTTTGAAGACATAAGAAATTGTAATGCACGATGATCACTGTATACTTTTACGTGCTTACCAGAAAGAAAGAAACGGAATTTGTTAAATGCCCAAACGATAGCTAAAGCTTCTAATTCAGTAACGGAATAATTTTTTTCAGATTTTGTTAGCACTCGGCTAGCAAAAGCAATGGTTTTCTGAATGGTAGTGTAGTTTTCTATGGCTTCTTGAAATAAATGGGCACCAAGACCGACTTAAGAAGAATCCATGCTAAGGCAGAAAACTTGTGACAGATCTGGATGAGCTAGTATTGGCGCGTTAAGTAGCGATTCTTTCAAAGAATTGAATTCCAACTGTGCTTGTTCGTCCCAGTTCCAAATAGTATTTTTTCCAGTGAGAGAACAAAGTTTTGGTGTAACAAGAATTTGCATATTCAGAAAACGACGATAAAAATTTACGAGACCTAGAAAACTGCGGACTTGTTTTTTTTTTGTCGATGGAACTGGAATGGCTCTGATTGCTTCTAACTTTTCATGATCCGTCTGAATGCCTTCAGAAGAAATAATATGTCCCAAAAACCTCACCTTTGACCTACCGAATTCAGACTTTTCCAAGTTAACTGTAATTCCAGATTCTACAAAAATACTTAACAAACTGTTGAGGATGCGATTATGTTGTTCCCATGAAGCTTCTGCTATTAGAATATCGTCCACATATAAGGTGATGTGAAGTTTTAAGAACTCAGGTAATATGGAATTTAGCCCGCAAATGAATGCTGCCGAAGAAACGTTCAAACCAAAAGTAAGTTTCCGAAACTGATAACAAACGCCGAAACAAAGGAAAGCTGTGTATTTTCTACATTCTGGATGAAGTTCGATCTGATAAAAGCTGGATCTGAGATCAATGGAAGACAACACTTTTACACCATTAAAATTTTGAAGAAGTTCTTCCAACGTTTGCGGCCTGTCTGTTTCAGGAATAATGATAGTATTGATTTGTCTCGAATCTAAGACAAGCCTGATCGATCCATTTTTCTTCTCAACAACATGTAATGGATTGTTGTATGAGCTTACTGCAGGCCCAATAATGCCCTCGTCAAGCATAGATTGTATTTCTGTTCTAACACGGTCCCTATAATGTATTGGAATTACGTATGGTCTAACACAAAATTTAGTATGCTCACGAACACGAAATTGGTATTGAAATCCCTTGAATGTTCCTGTTTTGTGAGTAAAAACTGTGGAATGTGCTTGTAAAATCTCAAAAAGATCCTGCCTATCAGTGTCATTACAATTCTCAATTGTTTGAATTTTATTCTGAATTAACTCATTAATTTCAAATATGCCGTCGATATCAGCCCTGTCAGTACTTGCAGAGTGATTGTTAGTGTCTAGTTCCGTAGAAAATTCCGAACTGTTGTCTAACAGAAGGTAAAGCCGATTAATTTCCTCGTCATGGTTTGAGAGCCAATCTTCAAATTTCAAAGCTATTGACTTACCTTCCTTCTCTAAACTTTTCAGCATCGTGAAAGTTTAAGATTGCTTTGTATTCATTCAAAAAGTCTACTCCCAACATAATTTCCGTCGACAATAATGGAACAATAAGAAAGTTCATAGAGAAGCTGTGGCTTTGGCAAAAGAATTCTAAATTGGTTTGTTGGCGTACATCTACACATTTTCCAAAGATTGCACCTTGTAATTTAATCTTACGTAACGGAAGTGTGGGGCAATCGTTCGATATGTTGCATTTTGTAAAAGCTGTTTCAGTAATTACTGAAATGGGACTGCCAGAGTCAAGTACTGCCGTAAATTTTACGTCATTTACAGTAATGTGAATCACAGGATATGCAATGTTGTTATTTTTTACGTCGTGTTCCTGGAGTAAGATGTCCCTAATGTCTTCCATTTTTGCGTAATTACTAGCTACGGCAGCTGCGTCGTTAGTTTCATACGTACGTTTTGTGGCTGCCCAGCGGTATGAGTCATTGCCTATTGTGTCTTTGTTGGCGCGCGTCGTTTTTGGGATTTGGAGACCTAACTTCTACAAATTCACCTTGTCGAGAGGGCCCTACCCTGTTTGAATCCCACCAGTTCTGATGCAATTCAGCTCTGTCGTTACGATCATATCGTCTGTCGTCATGTCGGTAGATTCCATAGTTTCTCTCTTGTCGGTCACGTGGTGGAGAATTTCTCCCTGGATCGTAACTGCGCGCTGGACCGTTGCATCTGAAGTTATTCTGTCTCCCTTGATAATAATTATTTTGGTTCCCATACTGCCTGTTTCTCTGATTGTCTCTGTGATAGTCATTACCGCGGAGAGGTGATCTTTCCCTGTAATTATTACTACTCTGCCGACGGTTGTCATACGGGTGGTGTCTGTTTCGTTCACGATTTACGTTGAAAGAATAGCCTTGTCGTATATTATTTCTGTCATCGCGGAATTGTGACGGATGTGATCTGTAATTGTTGTGCTCCTGTTTTCACGTTCCCCGATTGTCAGTGTCAATTTCCAGTTCTTGTAACAGTCCCTGAAAAGCTTCAATGTCTTCTTTGCAACGTCCTGCTAAAATAATATGTCGTAAATTTTCAGGCAGTTTGATTAAGCAAATGCGGATGAGTTCTGAGGGGCTGTATCGGTTTGACAGGTACTGATTCTTGTGCAACATGTCTTCAAAATATTTCATAATACTGGAAAATTCAGATTGTTCGAAATGTTTCATCATTATGATGCTATGTTTTACTCGGTCTTGTGTAGCTTGAGACCAATATGCTGAGAGGAAGTCATGATAAAAATCTCCTTCACTGTGACAATCGTGAATGACTGATCGCATTCTTACAGCTGGTTCATTCTCCAAGTAGCCACACATAAATTCTAACCTGTGCTCCAGTGACCAGTTGGGAGGAAAACAATGAGAGAATTGATGGAGCCACGCTTGTGGATGAATGTCGTTGGCAGAATTCTTAAACGTTTTGAATTTACGTGTAGTAATGAACAGCTTATAGTCAAAATCATCGCGTCGGCGAGTAGCATATCGGTCATTGTTACGTCGTGTCGGCGGTTCCATCTCAAAATTCGGTGCACCTTGCCAATTTCTTTCATAATTTCCGAAATGCCCTGTGTTATTATTTTGTGGCTTTTCCGTATTTCTAAGTTCCTCTTCCCGTGTTGGAGCGCAAGTGTCCTCTGAAATACGAAATTTTTGTATTTCTTGTGCCAACTGATCTTGTACTTCCCGGATTCCTCTTTTGTATTGCGTATTAATTTGATTCTGACTTTGTTTGAATTTCTTAATTTGTTCATACTCTTCTGTGTCAGTGATG
Source organism: Schistocerca nitens (assembly GCF_023898315.1). Classification (NCBI taxonomy): domain Eukaryota; kingdom Metazoa; phylum Arthropoda; class Insecta; order Orthoptera; family Acrididae; genus Schistocerca; species Schistocerca nitens. The sequence continues at coordinate 205,562,636 of NC_064619.1, forward strand.
GCTACAGGTCTTGTGTCATTCAGATCATCATCTACCTTTGCAGATAAGTTAGTGAACTGATTCGAAATTTCGGCTACTTTCTCCGATAGTGTACTTATTTCCTCAGTGTGTTTTTCTGAACCAAGTTCCAGAGTGTCCATTTGTGTTGAAATCGTATCTACTGTGTCCTTTACGTTTTCTTGAGTTTTTGCAAGTTGCGTAACCGAATCAGTAGATGCAACTGAGTCAACTTTAGCTTGCAAGGTGTCGTGATTTTCATGAATAATAGTTTGCAGTTCTTTTATGGCTGCTTCGTGATTCTGTAATGCATTTTCATGACGCGAAAAAATAGGTTGGAAATGCTCACAAATTTGTGTTTTTACGTCATTACAGACTTTTTGACATTTCGATTCGATGTTATGTAATTCAGTAGTTAAATCTTCACGTGTTTGTTCAAGCGTGGTGTCTAACTTTTGAAGATTTTGTTCCATTGTGTCTAACTTTTTAAGATTTTGTTCCACTGTGTCTAACTTGTGAAGATTTTGTTCCATTGTGTCTAACTGTTGCTGTGTTTATCTCTGGTGTTGTTCCATTGTTTCTAACTGTTGCTGTGTTTGTCTCTGGTGTTGTTCCATTGTGTCTAACGTTTGAAGCCTTTGTCCCATTTGTCTCTGATTTTGTTCCATTTGTTGCATTAATTGCAATAATAATGTATTAGTGTCTGGAATCTGTTTCCCTATGCTTTTTGGCAGTGCATTTTCACCGGCGAGATTCACATTTTGACAAGCAGAAAATGTGTCTTGACTGATTTGAGAAAACGGTGAGGACCCAAAACCTAATTCTACAGTATTTGCAATATTGTGTTCTGTCATTTCGGATTACTGAGGCGAGCTGTTGCCGACCGATCGATCGATAATGCTTCCTTGTTCACTACCTGTTTCACTGTCTACACCATTATTTGCCGCCCGCTCCATTTCCCTATGCACAATTACCAAATTACTACTTAGAATGTCTGTTAATTCACTACACAGTGGTGTTGATAAGCTACGCTCGTCGTCACTATTATTTCTCAGTTTACTTTGAAACCTAGTGTTACGTTTTCTCTCTCTCTCTCTCTCTCTCTCTCTCTCTTTTTTTTTTTTTTTTTTTTTTTTTTTTTTTTTTTTTTTTTTTTTGCCCGCATCTCGTGGTCGTGCGGTAGCGTTCTCGCTTCGCACGCCCGGGTTCCCGGGTTCGATTCCCGGCGGGGTCAGGGATTTTCTCTGCCTCGTGATGGCTGGGTGTTGTGTGCTGTCCTTAGGTTAGTTAGGTTTAAGTAGTTCTAAGTTCTAGGGGACTTATGACCACAGCAGTTGAGTCCCATAGTGCTCAGAGCCATTTGAACCATTTGTTACGTTTTTCACACGTCATTATTGTCACAATATTTCACACGATAACACAGAAAAGCACAATTTGAAGAGCAAAAATAAGAGAACACATTAACATAGCACTGAAAATAATATGTAGTTAATTGCAAGCGCAGCTGCGAAATACTTGGTGCAAATCTACATGCATGCCACAACTGTTTTACTGTACAACAATGAAAGACTGCAACTACAAAGGAGATTCTCTCTACAATTACGCGCTAGCAATAAACTATAGCTACACTAATTACACAAACTACAAGAAAAAAATCAGAAGATTCCAGTGAGGTATCCTCGGCTAAGAGTCGACATATGAAACGTCCCCTTTTGAAAAATTATACAGGACTGTGCTTAACCTGACACACAATATTTTTAGCGGAACGCAATCTGACTTTCAAAAATCCCTACAAAAGAATGGCCCTGACTAACATTAACCTATACCTTTCACAAATCACTTACCTCACCAAAAATCTTCGTTACTCGAACTACTGCAAAACAGCGAGCGCCACTACTGCCAGCTAAATAAAAGATTCAAACTACGGAAGGCACTAACTACTGATAGGCATAGTTAGGAAGTGAAAGATTTTAGTAGAGAAGAAACAATGTATTTACCTTAATAGTGTTGAAAAATCATAATATACATAACAGATCATGACATCCAGTCTTACAAATTTCCAAACTCCGCCATCTCTCTCCCCACATCCACCACTGCTGGCGGCTCACCTGCAACTGCGCAACGCTACGCGCTGTTCACATCCAGCTGCCGCTGCCCAACACTACAATGGCAGACAACAATGCAAACTAGCCACAGACTGCACACAGCACAGCCAGTGATTTTCATACAGAGCGCTACGTAACGTTGCCAATAAGAAAACATAAACAGCCTACTTACATATGGCCTGCCCAATTCCAACTTATCCACATGAGCACTTCAACGACGTTACGGTGTTTGTACATCCCTCTTAATTCTGCATTTCTTCTTATTCTCTATTCCATGTTATTTTCGTCGTATACAGGTCCAAAAATTTTCCTTGATACTTTTCTTTCCAAAATTAACAGTTTTTCTTCATCTTTCTTTCTAAATATTAATGTTTCAAATCCATATAGCATCACAGGTGTAATGGTCGATTGATATAAGCGGATTTTGAAGTTACTGCTAAGTGATCTTTTTCTTAGAATTTTGATGAAACTAAGAAGTGTCCTGTTTGCTTTTGATAAACGGTCATCTATTTCTATATCTGTTCTGTTGTTATTATGGCGCATTGTTCAAAAAATGGTTCAAATGGCTCTGAGCACTATGGGACTCAACTGCTGTGGTCATTAGTCCCCTAGAACTTAGAACTACTTAAACCTAACTAACCTAAGGACATCACACACATCCATGCCCGAGGCAGGATTCGAACCTGCGACCGTAGCAGTCGCACGGTTCCGTACTGCGCGCCTAGAACCGCGAGACCACCGCGGCCGGCATGGCGCATTGTCATTCATAAAATTTTCATCAGACAAACACAACCATTCCCAGTCAGTGATCAGCAATTGAACCAGAAGAGCCAGTCCATTCCACGTACACACAGACCACACCATTATGGAGCAACACCAACTTGCACAGTGCCTTGTTGACAATCGAGATACGTGGCTTCGTGGGATCTGAGCCATACCCGAACCCTGCCATCAGCTGTTAGCAACTGAAATCGGGCCCCATCTGACCCGGCTACGGTTTTTCCGTCGTGTGGGGTCCAAACTATACGGTCACGAACCCGGGGGAGACGCTGCTGGTGACGTCGTGCAGTTGGCAAAGGCCACGTTTTGCCGCACTGCCCTAACGGCTACGTTTGTCATACGTCCCACACTGATTTCTGTGGTTATTTCATCCAGTGTTGCTTGTCTGTTAGCAGTGACAATCTACACAAACGTCGCTGTTCTTGGTCGTTAAGTGAAGTTCGTCGACCACTGTGTAGTCTGGGGTAAGAGGTAATGCCTGAAATTGGGTGTGTTGTCGGTACACTCTTAACACTGTGGATTTCTGAATATTAAAATCCCAATCGATTTCGGAAATGGAACGTCGCATGCATCTAGCTCCAATTACCATTCCGCTGTGAAAGAAATACTTGCAGCCATAATAAGTACCTGAGAAGAAATGACAACTCCGCCAATGCACTGCCCATTCATTCCTTGTGTTCACGATATTACCGCCATCTGTATACGTGTTATCACCAAAGTGTAAGACGTTTAGCAGCTCTTCGTTCTGGCTTCAGGAAGAACATTCAGCCATATACTGTTCCCAATGTTACTTCTGCACATCTAACCATGCTGACATCGTAGCCGGCCGCGGTGGCCTAGCAGTTCTAGGCTCTTCAGTCTGGAACCACGCGGCTGCTGCAGTCACAGGTTCGAATCCTGCCTCGGGCATGGATGTGTGTGATGTCCTTAGGTTAGTTAGGTTTAAGTAGTTCTAAGTCTATAGGGGACTGATGACCTCAGATGTTAAGTCCCATAGTTCTTAGAGCCATTTGGTTTTTGACCCCGTAGTCGACTAGCAATGCAGCAAGGATGAAGGAGACGAAGAAGAAAGTTTTTATTTTGTTCTTCGTTGCAGATCAAAATGAAACAGACCAGGATAAGGCGCAATGTGTCAGTTGCTAAGCAGAATCCAAATCTATCGCAACGGTACTGCGAATCTATCGACAGCTGTGTGGAAGGGCCGCAGCGGCAAAAACAAATATAACAAGATACATGAAAAACACTGAAGAGACGGACAGTGTCAAAGAATTTCCTCGAAGTGGACGTTCCCCTGTGTCACTGACACATGTTGACGGAATATAAGCCCCAGCATGATGGTACACCCATCCCCCGCCCCCCGTCACAATGGAGCCTGAGTGTGTGAGATGTGCTGTGTGACACGTTTACTGAGAGGCTGATGGATCATGTTGGTTCCAAAGCATAGCCCACTCTCTTTCCCGATGTTACGCCAGTATCCTGGGTTACGTTGAGGATCGCGGACTTAGTTACAGTTCGTACACGAATCAATGAAGCAGTCATAATTTTTGATGCTACATTGCTTACCTGTACATGGGCTGAACACCAATACCGCGTTAACGTCCTACTTGGGACGAAATTCTAGCAAAGCAGAAAGAGATTTTGAGGGTATCTTAACGTTTTATAACAAACCACAGTGCTCTGTTTCTAACAGTTTCCAAACTACGATTTTTTAAAATAATAGCAGGACTTTATAAACACTCTGGGCAGGGTGAACCTGAACTTCACCGACAAAATTTCGTAGATTATATAGGCATATTTTAAGAGTATTTTGGTATGAGCATTCCATAATCTACCGTGGCTCGTTGCAAGGAAACTGCATTTCTTTTGACTTCTTACTTTTTTCACTGAGAATATCTACGAGATTGAATGCCAGCTGGCGGAGAATCAGACATGTGACGCCGTAAGGAAAGTATATAAGAGGAGCAGCGGTGAATGGCGAATCATTCCACCGACATAAGTGCCGAGAATATGGAATTTCGATGATGCAACTTTGACAGAGGGCAGATAGTTTAGTTTCGGCACAGGGAACGGACATATCGAAAACGGCAAAGATGGTCTGTTGCTCGCGTGGCTACTGTCGTGAGCGTCTGTGGAAAGTGAGTGAAGGTCTGTGAAACCACTAGTAACCGATAAGGTTTTGGTCGTCCACGCCTCAACACCGAACGTGGCGGTCGGAGTCTTGCCCGTTCCGTAAAGAAGCGTAGCGTGCGATCTGTGGTAAACGTGACAAGACAGTACAACACTGACGCAAGAGGTACAAGTGTATCGGGGAACACTGATCAGCACAGAATCAGCACAGACCGTTGAACCTGCGGCTCCGCAGCATACACATTATCAAGTACGACTGCGTTGAGATTCAACTGTGGATAATGCGGTTTGCAAGATGTCTTCGTCGATCGCACACTTCATGTCGCGCACCGGCCACATCTCCGCAGAAGAGACATTTAAATCGGCCATCGCGAACCGCTGTTGTAGAGCGCTCGCCAGACGCCGATAGGTGTCTCTACACACGCCACCAGAGCACGCCGAATTCACATCGCCACATTGCCTGCAAATGTGATTGGCCGCGTTTATTTTTAAGCCGGCACACTCAAAAAATGGTTCAAATGGCTCTGATCACTATGGGACTTAAGATCTGAGGTCATCAGTCCCCTAGAACTTAGAACTACTTAAACCTAACTAACATAAGGACATCACACACATCCATGCCCGAGGCAGGATTCGAACCTGCGACCGTTCCAGACTGTAGCGCCTAGAAGCGTTCGGCCACCTCGGCCAGCAACTACGCTAACGACCAGGGCAGGCCGCGCGGTTCCAGACTGAAGCGCCTAGAACCGCTCGGCCACATCGGCCGGCACGGCACACTCAAGAATTCTGCCTTACATTATCCTTAGATTACTTTCCGATCACGCCGAGCTTACGGTAGAGAGTGCAGGGCGAGTTAACAAACCTACATCGACGCCACTGCCATTCCCACTGGTTGTAGTTCAGCGCCGGCCGGAGTGGCCGTGTGGTTCTAGGCGCTATACTCTGGAACCGCGAGGCCGCTACGGTCGCAGGTTCGAATCCTGCCTCGGGCATGGATGTGTGTGATGTCCTTAGGTTAGTTTGGTTTAAGTAGTTCTAAGTTCTAGGGGACTGTTGACCTCAGAAGTTGAGTCCCATAGTGCTCAGAGCCATTTGAACCACTTTGTAATCCAGCACTAGTGGAACAGAGAAAGACAGACTGTAGTGAGACTCAAGGATAAAACGTTACCTATGATTAATACTGTATATATTGTAAATGAATGCATTCGGTAGTCTTTGATGTGTTCTGGAGTGTTCGTGCACCTCGTTACACCCACGGACATAACACATGGATGCAAACTTTTCGCCTGGTCAGATGAATAAGATTTATTGTTACAGCAGGGTAAAGCTCGTGTGCAGATACACCATCATCCAAGCGAACAGCTACACAAAACATGAGCCGCGTCACCGACACAGGCGGTTGAGGGCAGTATTATGCTACTAGGCTATTCACCTTATTCATGTGGCAATGGGAAGGATTTGAAGGATACCATTACAGGTGGGGACCGTGTGAAAATTATTGCGGGTCACCATCATCCCTTCATGTCTGTCTCCATCTTCCAGGAGGATAACTGTCTTTGTCACGAGGCCAGAATCATGCTACAATTTGAGATGCATAATCGTGAACTCTATCTTGAGAACAAAATTTGCCTAATTTGAACACTCCTGGTTGCTGGGGCGTCTCAAGGTACGTCTTCGTTGGTCATTGGGACTCAGTTCGAAGCAGGACTCATCTCTGAAGACAATTCTACTGCAGCCAATAAGATTCCAGGGAGAAGACGTCTGGGGACGACCTAGACAGAGGTGGCATAACAACCTGACTGTCGCCTGCCTCAAGGCCCGACAACCAGGAATGATGGGCCCCTTTGGTTATCATCCGCGTCAGCCTTACACCCTTAGAGAACAACGCTACGTCGACGTTATTCTACGCCCCGTTTTGTTGCTCTTTATTGCAAGCCATCCTGGGATTACATTTCAGCAAGATAATGCCCGCCCGTTTCTACTGTTTGTCTTCGTGCTTGCCAGGCCTGATCTCTCCCCAGATGATGGCATTTGGAGTACTATTCGCAGGCTTCTCCAACAATCTAGGACTTTAGCGATCCAACGCGCCAACTGGACGGAATTTGGCACGCTATCCCTCAGGAAGACATCCAATAAATCTGTCAGTCAATGCCAAGCCGAACAGCTGTTTGTATAGGGGCCAGAGGTGGACCACTGTTGTACTGAGTTGCTCAGTTTGTCCAACTCTTTCTCTTGAATAAATCATCCAGTTTTTCTGAAACTCTAATCATTTGTTTGCCTTTACATGTACATCACATCTACCGATTCCGTTCCATTCGGATAATTCCTTCGTGGTGCGTTATTTTTTTCTGGCTTAGGTTGTATTTATATTGACAGACCGTCTTACACAACATCCAGAAACAAAAATACAATGCTGCAAAATGTGCTCAGAGACGTCCACAGACGTGTCGGGTGTCTTCTTAGGGTGCAGCTCAAACATTGTTCTAATTGACTCTTCGTGACAGATTAAAGCTGGGAGCTGGACCAGAACATGTATTCGCGCTATGGTTTCTTCCAGAATAACAGGTACTGCAAGGTAAGCTTTTGTGAAGTTTGTAAAGCAGGAAACAGGATTTAACAGAATTTATGTTATGACGCCGGGTTCAGAGTCGCTACTGGTTAACTCAGTCGGTCGGTCTCTAAAGTTTGTTACGTGAGACACATTTCCTCTCAACTCTGTTTGAAATCTGGATTCGCAGACCAGAGCGGATCAGGTTGTGTTTGTGGAAAGGAGCCAAAATCAGTTACTGTTAGTTGCACAAAACACACGAACTCTATTTTCCTAAAGACACTTAATCACACATGCCCTTAAAATGATTCAAAAACAATGCGCCTATTGGCCTGAACACAAGTTATTAAAATTGCCTTAAGGAAAACACACGGCTGAAGGCCTTAGTTTGAAAAAAAAAAAAAAAAAAAAAAAACATTTTACATAAAAGCTCGGCTGAAGGCCACATACCGAACATTGACGAACTAAAGGCTTAAGGCATGAGTAAGAAAGATTTAAAATAGAGCAAAGTAAGTTGTAAACAATTGAATCCTGAAACCTTAATTTAAGTCGGCTGAAGGCCTTATTTTAAAATTGAAACAACTAAATTAATAGACGACTGAAGGCCTGGCACAGTACTTGAGACTAAAAGAAAATCAGAATCTATAAACAACAGAACAGTGGTGCTCAGAAGTGTTCCAAGGGTCGGCCTGGGGAGGAAACTCTAACATAAGTTTAGGTGAGACGGGCAGCCAAGCGTAATACTAAATAATCAGATGGGAACCCGACCTAGGGACGGCTGAAGAACCAACCAACAACCTAATCAATTCCCTTCCACCAGACAAACGACAGTACAACCGAAAGTAACAGCAGGGACGAAGATACCAGCAGCACTACGTCTTGACAATTGTCGTCTAAATACAGTCAAGGCACAATAATCACTCAAAAAATAAGCATAACACCGAGGCTTTCGAACTACACGCCGTGAAGGACAGCATCAACACGGCAAGGAAAACACACTGCCGGAAAACTACACTAATGAAAAAAATGGTTCAAATGGCTCTGAGCACTATGTGACTTAAATTCGGAGGTAATCAGTCCCCTAGAACTTAGAACTACTTAATCCTAACTAACCTAAGGACGTCAGACACATCCATGCCCGAGGCAGGATTCGAACCTGCGACCCTAGCGGTCACGAGGTTCCAGACTGTAGCGCCTAGAAGCGCTCGGCCACCCCGGCCAGCAACTACACTAACGACCAGGGCAGGTAACCGGAACGTTAACGGCCACAAGGCAGAAGATACCGCCAGTGCACTTTACTAGTAAGCTACAATAAATTCAATAGTTAAACACCATGCAAATTTTTGCCGACTCCAGCACACCATACGGTGCTGCTCGCGGGAACGGCCCAGGAAGCAACAACCGGCAATGAACGAAGAGATGTTACAGCAGTTGAGGTAACAGGTTAACTGATTACTCAACTCCAGTATCCAGGTTCGATGGAGACGAACTTTGCAACTCTCGCAGCTAGTGCCTCACAAATCCGACCACGGGTTCACGCCGCCAGCAGTCCCGGCCTGACCTGGCAACACGGAGACTTCCTCGCTGCTCTGCCGCAACCGACCGACAGCATCCAACACGCACACAGCGTTACAATAACGGGTCACTCGAAACCACAACCTAAACACGGTTCTGCGGAAAAACTTCCACTAACAACTCTAACGATGAAATGAAATGAAATGATCGTATGGCATTGTTGGCCGGGAGGTCCCTGCGGGTTCGGCCGCCGTATTGCAGATCCTCTTTAGTTCACGCCACTTCGGCGACTTGCGAGTCAATGAAGATGAAATGATTATGAAAGACACACAACACCCAGTCATCACGAGGCAGAGAAAATCCCTGATCCCGCCGGGAATCGAACCCGGAACTCCTTGCGCAGGAAGCGAGAACCCTACCGCAAGACCACGAGCTGCACCAATCATAATCCCATCCCACACCATCAAACCACGACGTCCATATAGGTCCCTTTCAAGGCCATTAAGAGGTTGATATCTGGTTCCTGATTCACGCCAGATGAAAACCCGGCGCGAATCACTGTTCAGACTTTACTTGGACTCCTCCGTGAACATAACCTGGGACCACTTTTCCAATGACCATGTACTGTATTCTTGACACCAGGCTTTACGGGCTCTCCTGCGGCCAGGGGTCAGTGGAAAGCATTTTGCAGGTCTCCGGGCGAATAAACCATGTCTGTAATCTGGAGACGACTGTTCCAGTTGCTGCAGTAAGGTCCCGAGCAAGGCTATGGTGCACGTACACCCCTGCATGTCTTTGACAGAGGAACTGTAACAGATGAGGTGTAGCGGGACGTCATTTTGAAACAGTATGTCCTCCTCCTTTTCAGGAGTACAAAGGGGGTCATCTTCCTCCTGATGGATGAAAACGCACGGCCCCACCGAGCTGCCATCGTGGCGGAATTCCTTGAAAGAGAAGATATCAGCCGAATGGAGTGGCCTGCCTGTTCTCCAGACCTAACCCCATCGAACACGTCTGGGATGCTCTCGGTCGAGGTATCGTGCACGTCTTCAAATCCCACTGAGGAACAACTAGGACAAATCACAGATCGACACTCACAGAGAACTCAGAAGCGTTCAGTGACCAAATACACGTCGTCCGATGAGACGACCGACCGAACGACGAACCAAGGTCGTCCCCACTCAAGTCATGTGTGCCGACAACGATGGGGAGAGTGATGGCTGTCCGGACCCCAGTGTTGGTCCGTCCCGACTGCCTTCGGACGCACGACGACCCGGAGACACTGGCTCGGACCCAACCATGCAGAGGTAACACTTGCCCATTGGCCACCTGACGTCTCTGCACAAGGAAGGAACCGACCCACGTCCGGCAAGATGACCAACTGACGAGGCCCAGAAACGGTCAAAAGAGCAAATACACGTCGCCCGATAAGACGACCGACCGAACGACCAACCAGCGGTCGTTCCCGCTGCAGTCTCCTTCCGTCGGTCAGTGCATGTGTGTCGCAAGCAGTCCGCGAGTACTGGCTGTCCGGGCTTCACTGGCGCTGCGTCCCGACCGAACTCCCGACACACGACGAACCGGAAATACTAGCGGTCGCTCCAAAGATAATACGACAGTGCTCAATAAACACTGCTGCTGCCACTCACGGGCAAGCAAGCCAGTACCTTAGTGACGCCAGTATATCGAACAAGAAACGAGGCTACAGAACGGTAAGACAAAATGACAAAGACGGCCGCTGTGGCCGAGCGGTTCTAGGCGCTACAGTCTGGAACCGTGCGACCGCTACGGTCGCAGGTTTGAATCCTGCCTCGGGCATGGATGTGAGTGATGTCCTTGGGTTAGTTAGGTTTAAGTAGTTCTAAGTTCTAGCGGACTGATGACCTCAGAAGTTAAGTCCCATAGTGCTCAGAGCCATTTGACTCATATCAGATGGCTACAGTCAACGCCAAATGTACTGTTTGTGGGGGATGGGGGGTGAAAGTGACTGCTAGTTACAGAACCTAGTGTTGATCTTGTACATGCCGAATCCGTTGATGCTGTTAACTTTTCTGCAGAGATTTTTAACTTGTGGACTCTAGAATATAATGAATGAACCTTTACAGATGCCTGAAAATGTAACCTTATGATTTCGAAATTCTCAAATCCAATAACGAAAGGAAAAGAAGGAAAGACTCCAAAATCGAAGTAACATCTAAATAAAAGGAGGTGAGAGGTACTTACATTGGCCATAATGCAAAATATTGTCCTTGTCGTCAAAATAAGTTGCAGGTAATGTAGACCGCGCAGGAAGCCGTTCCACGAGCTCACTGGCGAATAGGCCTGTCAACGTGCTGATCATTGAAGATGCCAAACAATTTGCAGATTGCAGTGGGTTACAAGAGATTGGTGTTCACGATGAAGATCCGAGCGGAAATCTCCTGACTTGGAAAGAATGACAACATTGTGAACTGAATGTTGTTCTGGATGTATTGAGCTCTGTTCACTACTGCTTCGACACACACTACACTTTGTCGGTCACTGTACGCTAGACCTTGATGGTTGCTGCCTGACAGACCCGTTGATTCCCATCTTCCACTCCTTTCTGGCAGGGAAACATCACTGGTTCCTACACGGACTCTGCTCTGATCATTAAACACAACTTTGTGGCAGTCAACCCTCCAGTTCCGAATTTCGCTGATGAGGAGTCATTCTGTTGTTAGTGCAAATTGCAACAAACGGTTCCTTATGATACTGACTGCCACTGTGTGTACATTACCAATAAAAAGTCGTCGGCTATTAACCTGCCGCAAAACCGATCTTAGGTGCTCGTTCCATTTCATGACGTTTCGTAACGCCACGCTTACGATTAGGTATTTAATCGACATTACTGAGTCACGTGACATACCGCATTCGAACGTTACGTACCTGTTGCTCTTACCCATCGTAATTAGCTAACATTTAGATAGATATAAAGCAAGTCAGCATTCACGGCACTGAATATTCATTCCGTACAAGTTATCATAATATCGCCTATAGTCAAGGAGGACAGTTTAGTGTACAGATAAGCGTTATCATTAAACACAGGCTACTGCCCACCTTATTAAGAACAGGAGTGGTCCTATGAGAATTTTCTGGCGAGCTATAAGTCATCTTTGTCTCTTATAAACACTCGCAGTTCAGGACGAAATACTGGATTACATCAATGAAATCATTTTTGTCAGTAGTATACCTGAGGTCCAAAATGTAACGAATTGCAAACCAGTTCCCTGGAGATCAGTCATTGTGTCCAATCTGAACTCGCTCCCTGATAATGTTCTGACGTTACAGGGCAGACTGATACTTGCCAGTTTCGCTGCATTTGACGCCTCATCTTTGACTTTGACGCAGTAGATCAACTCACATAGCGTGTACAAATGTGTTCTATCCTGGATACCATATGGAACAGATTACGTACATATCTGTAAGAACATATCTGCAACAACGAGCATTTCGCTGACTTTCGTATTTTCGTCTTTTCCTTATGCAACAACTTTCATTTGAACATCACAACTTTCATGCGTTCCAATTTTTGTGCACCTCCATCTCATGATTGTGGTAGTGTCTAGATTCCGGGTAAGATGAAATCTATTCGTTCGGAGCTTAAAAATCCGTCATACTAAGCTTTAGTAGCATCTTCACTGTGGAAGGAATTGCGAAGCAGATGTTGGTGGAAGACAGAAGGCACAAGAACAAGTAAAGATAAGTTGCAGAATCTCTTCCCACAGAAATTCCTACGCAGCTTCATTAGTCAATTAAGCGGTGCTAGAACCAGTACTTGTATTGTCATGTTGATGTTGCTCTTGAAGCATCCCTTTCCGTCGTTTTTGTTAAACACCTGTCTCGAGGCGCCTGTGGTGTTGGCAATAAATGCTAGAACGTGTAGTGGTATTCCTAGGAAGGAACTAATATACGACTCCTTTTACAACCAGTGAGGCGCAAACACTGTTTAATGTTCGCGGAGAGAACCGCTTTTCTTCTGTAGCACCACTTTTCATCATCATGACATTGAACAGGAGAGAGAACCGTTAAGTAAAGCCTATCTGGTGACAAACATGGATGCGAAACGATACATTGATTTTTCGGTTACCACTGAAAAGACACACTACCCTTAGACCGGTTTGTATTAATCTTTGGTGTCTGATGAAAAAATCGCTTGATAAGTAACTGATCACAGTTCATCATGCCTACGACTTTCCATTTAACTACCAGGTCACATCACGCATTTTTCGAAAAGAACTATCGCGTACTATACCTTTCTCCGTCTACAGAAACTACACAGAGACTCATACTGGATGACCAGACGGGAATTTGAACAGCTGTCCTGCCAAATACGAGTCCAGTCTCTTACTGCAGCAACCTGTCGCTCGGTCCAGTCCATTTACAATTAATTTGAACTTCTTTGATGCGGAGATTTTCATCGCCAGTCCACGTGGAGGACCTTCAAGGGCTTCAAATTCATCCACCAGGCCATCTCGAAGCGTGCCAGAATTATAGTCCACGAAAAGCAAGATAGGATATGTTGTGCAGTTCGAATCTCGCGGATACTGTTGCAGTATCTCATAAATGTACCTCTGCATGCAAAATTAAATGTTCAATCAGCCGCGAGACCGCTACGATCACAGGTTCGAATCCTGCCTCGGGCATGGATGTGTGTGATGTCCTTAGGTTAGTTAGGTTTAACTAGTTCTAAGTTGTAGGGGACTAATGACCGCAGAAGTTAAGTCCCATAGTGCTCAGAGCCATTTGAACCATTTTCTTGTTCAATCAGTAATCATGAATCACGCAGCGTGGTGCATTCGATTTGATGCCCCCACCCCTTCCTATATCAGAATCTATGTATTATGGCGTCTACACTGACATTCTTCTAATATTTAAGTGAAAGAAGAAACTTAAGAGACAGGATTTAACAGCTGATTGGAGTTAACATCATCACAAAGGAACAGTCTGTTCATTGGCAGCGTTGTAGATATACTGCATACATTGAATAAGTTGTTGTTTGTATTAGCCTATATTTATTATGTCATTGTATGATGGCTTTGTTGAGAATTCACGTTCTACAATGTTCCCTCAGACGTGAATATACACTCCTGGAAATTGAAATAAGAACACCGTGAATTCATTGTCCCAGGAAGGGGAAACTTTATTGACACATTCCTGGGGTCAGATACATCACATGATCACACTGACAGAACCACAGGCACATAGACACAGGCAACAGAGCATGTACAATGTCGGCACTAGTACAGTGTATATCCACCTTTCGCAGCAATGCAGGCTGCTATTGTCCCATGTAGGCGATCGTAGAGATGCTGGATGTAGTCCTGTGGAACGGCTTGCCATGCCATTTCCACCTGGCGCCTCAGTTGGACCAGCGTTCGTGCTGGACGTGCAGACCGCGTGAGACGACGCTTCATCCAGTCCCAAACATGCTCAATGGGGGACAGATCCGGAGATCTTGCTGGCCAGGGTAGTTGACTTACACCTTCTAGAGCACGTTGGGTGGCACGGGATACATGCGGACGTGCATTGTCCTGTTGGAACAGCAAGTTCTCTTGCCGGTCTAGGAATGGTAGAACGATGGGTTCGATGACGGTTTGGATGTACCGTGCACTATTCAGTGTCCCCTCGACGATCACCAGTGGTGTACGGCCAGTGTAGGAGATCGCTCCCCACACCATGATGCCGGGTGTTGGCCCTGTGTGCCTCGGTCGTATGCAGTCCTGATTGTTGCGCTCACCTGCACGGCGCCAAACACGCATACGACCATCATTGGCACCAAGGCAGAAGCGACTCTCATCGCTGAAGACGACACGTCTCCATTCGTCCCTCCATTCACGCCTGTCGCGACACCACTGGAGGCGGGCTGCACGATGTTGGGGCGTGAGCGGAAGACGGCCTAACGGTGTACGGTACCGTAGCCCAGCTTCATGGAGACGGTTGCGAATGGTCCTCGCCGATACCCCAGGAGCAAAAGTGTCCCTAATTTGCTGGGAAGTGGCGGTGCGGTCCCCTACGGCACTGCGTACGATCCTACGGTCTTGGCGTGCATCCGTGCGTCGCTGCGGTCCGGTCCCAGGTCGACGGGCACGTGCACCTTCCGCCGACCACTGGCGACAACATCGATGTACTGTGGAGACCTCACGCCCCACGTGTTGAGCAATTCGGCGGTACGTCCACCCGGCCTCCCGCATGCCCACTACACGCCCTCGCTCAAAGTCCGTCAACTGCACATACGATTCACGTCCATGCTGTCACGGCATGCTACCAGTGTTAAAGACTGCGATGGAGCTCCGTATGCCACGGCAAACTGGCTGACACAGACGGCGGCGGTGCACAAATGCTGCGCAGCTAGCGCCATTCGACGGCCAACACCGCGGTTCCTGGTGTGTCCGCTGTGCCGTGCGTGTGATCATTGCTTGTACAGCCCTCTCGCAGTGTCCAGAGCAAGTATGGTGGGTCTGACACACCGGTGTCAATGTGTTCGTTTTTCCATTTCCAGGAGTGTATGTGTGCAGGATTAAAATGTTCCTTTAGAAACGCATGCACGCAGAAGGAACGGGCAGTGCGTGACGATCCATTACATGCTCATTACATGTTATGAAATTTGATTCACAATGTTCCGAATCAAAATTCGTAATACTTATCGTATACGTATCTGACCAGAAATCCATATCCTCTTTCATTTCACTTCCCTAATCCTTACTGCGTCGAGATTAAGCCTTTGCCTTTCCATTTTTAGATTTTATGATTTTCTTATGAAGTTCAAACTTCTGACGTTCCACACGTCAACTCGTAGAACGTTACCCTTTCGTTGGTTATTCAGTCTCTTTCTCACGGTCATCTTCCACTTGGCAGCCCCCTACTGAATCTTTGGTCAATGGAGAGATCATCATGACACTTCTTCATGGAGACGGCACATCTCCTGTAGATATACATTACGTGTCTTTAATGCAGCGCTTTCCACTGCCGACTACCTTCTGCATCCTCCTGCCGTTGATCACTCATAAGTTTTCCACTTTTTATTGACAGTTTCCCATCCCAAACACAACACAGTGCCCTGAACCTCTGTTCGCTCCGGCGCCCTGTTTGATAAAGCCGTTGGCGAAACGAGGGCGACTTCTTTATGGAAGTCTTCGGCCGCCATTGCTGATTAATTTTATTCAGAATTTACAAAGTAGCTAGTTCGAACACAGGACCCACGACGTTTTGATTACTAGTCAAAGATACTCCCCTAGACCACAGGCACACCATACGTTTTCATATTTCTTTGTGTAGATTTCCAGAATATAACAAAAAATGGTTCCGCTTTTCCTTTGTGAACCAGTTTTTCGGCAAATTTCCCTTGACTGTAAGGAAATAAAGCAACTGCAAGTGCCCTCCCAGATACGCCTCCCAGACAGCTCACCTGGCATTTGATTAACAATTCTCCGACACAAGAAAGAGTGATTAGTCGAACAGCATGGTCTACGTCGTTAATGAAAGCTATTAAAGAGTATCACCACCAAACTTAGATCTTTCATCTATCTCTCAAGAACAGTACCGGTTATCTCCTATTTTAAAGGCGTCAAAAATAGTGCGGAATTAGTGAAGACAAAATTCCTCCATTCGTTCACGGTACCACGTAGCCGTTACCTCTGCCTCCAGCCCGATTAGGTAACTTCCGGCCCATGCATAGGCTGCCGATAAAACCAGTACACAAATGGCTGTGTTTGGACTGGCGTCTTGAATGAGAGGCACTGAATACTGATGAACAGAATCGCAAAATATTGTTTCATTCTTCTAATGTTTGAAGAGGCGCAGTGATGTTACATCTGGCTTCGTGTTGGGGGGAGCCATGGCTTATGACTTCAGGTCAGTGAACGAAGGATCTCTGATGGTTAACTGTATGTCACAGACATATTGCATCCTGGTGTGCTGTCCCTCATGTGATAGGTTGGTAGTGCCGTTTCTTTTCCGCACATGACGTTAGTCTCTGTGAAATGTCTGTATTACCATGGAGTACTCCCATGACAGCATAGAACATTTCTGTGGTACTAACACGGATGTCAACGCCGTCATAGAGCGAGCATCCTGGACATCAAGGACCAGTTACAACACCTGTGGACCAACTTGCTTCAGGAAAGGATGCAGTGGCTTTTTGACACACTTCCCAGGAATCAGTGGCATGCTTTCCGTTCTGAGATGGTCGAACGTCATACCTGTAAGTAGGCTCACCGCCTTCTTTGTAAATCTGACTCGATATTGTAATCACTGAAGTAAGATCACATACACTTTGAAACTCAAGAAGTTTCATTTCATTTCCTCGTCCTCTTATGGATGCCTGTCTTTTTGTGAGGCAAAGTACTCTGACGGAAAAAAATCAAAGAAGAAGTTGAGTGACATAAACGAAAGTTGGTTGGCGTGTATCCACATCTGAAAGACGATATCTATCCAGATTTCGCGCCAGTCTCATAAGACTGACGCTAGTACCGCCACCATGAGGACGCGAATCAGGTTTGCTTTAAAACAAGCTGTAACGGTCGTGATCGTTGGTTACCTTTTAGGTTGGGCGTGCAAAGCTGATGTTAGTCCAGAATTCCTTTAAGGCAACGAAGACGCCATTACAAACATCTCAGCGAGTTCGAACGAGGTCGTGTAATAGGGCTGACGCATGGTTCCTTCCTTTCGACACATCGAAATTAAACACGTAACAATTTTGTAGTTGCCATACACTTCTTTATTACAAACACAGACAGAGACCTTTGTAGGCGCGCAGTCCGGAACCGTGCGACTGCTACGGTCGCAGGTTCGAATCCTGTCTCGGGCATGGATGTGTGTGATGTCCTTAGGTTAGTTAGGTTTAAGTAGTTCTAAGTTTTAGGGGACTGATGACCACAGCAGTTGAGTCCCATAGTGCTCAGAGCCATTTTGAACCAAGAGACCTTTCAAAATTTTCTCAAGCAATTTTCACTAATCAGAACAATGTTCATAAAACGCCATTAATAAAATTTAACTGACATAACTGAATGCTTCAAGACTTACATGGGAACTGGCTTCCATATCAAATTCTAAAACTGCTTCCATGGACTGATTTTAATCAACTGTAACAAATTAAAGTATTATCAGATTAATGTACCCGACTAAGCTTCTATTTAGTATTACTGACATGTACGAGGATCAAATACATAATATTAGGCTATTAAATAGTCTTAGCATGGAGCCGTTACAATTTTTTTTTTACGTTGGAAATTAGTGATGGACGCGAGCAGACCGAAAGGTGCTACCAGATAGAGGAGATTCACGGATGAGAAGTTAAAATGGAGCTATACTCAACTTTAGGCTACAATTAAGCTTCCAGAAAACCACAACGCTCCACTGGAAAGATGGAAATGCAGGACACTAACTATAACACTTCCGTCTGCTACTGCTATACCATAACCTTAAAGTTGGAGGCAGGTTGTGAAATAAAACTATCTTATTAAAGAAATTACGGTATAACGCAACGGAGCAAGGTTATCCTCTGAGAGGAATTTTGTTATGTTGACCGTATTGTACCTAACGGAAGTGGCTCATCGGAAGTGAAAGTCAGAATTACGTAAACATTTAAACAGTAACAAATAATATTTTACTTAGCTATACTATTTAAAGAGTAAATAATTCGGTCGCCAGCGTAATTAGGCAAGAGAATGATTAACATTCTTGTTTAAGAAATTAGGTGTGAGTAACTTTAACGGATAACACAACCTATATTTTACCACACGCAAGTGCAATGAACTCTGACACCTGCATATGTTAACGTTAAGGTTGGAACTAATAGCTACAGCAGCACAAACTATTTGCGTAAATAGTACAAATAACGAAACACACTATTACTTCCAGTGCTTATTCAAACTGAATGGTCTTTATAACGTTATTATTACTATTCACTGCAGAATCATTAGTTGGACATAAGTTCAGTATTATTGTTCAAATGTTGTCCTAGCTGACATAAAATTATAAATGCAGTTCACTGTATTTTTATGAACTGGTTGTTGTGGATTGGCAGGAGAGCCAACCCTTATAGAGGAAGCCGAAAGGCACGCGTTTAAGCTCACGTAGGCTGGCGTGAGGTCTGGAACAGGACAAGGAGATTAGAACATAGAAAAACGGACGAAGATGGTGGAAATACTTAACTTTAATCCATTAATGTTGAACGTAGCTCTTGTCTGTACATTCTTTACAATATCAATAGCAACTGATAATGGCGCCTTGCTAGGTCGTAGCAAATGACGTAGCTGAAGGCTATGCTAACTATCGTCTCGGCAAATAACGTATTTTGTCAGTGAACCATCGCTAGCAAAGTCGGTTGTACAACTGGGGCGAGTGCTAGGAAGTCTCTCTAGACCTGCCGTGTGGCGGCGCTCGGTCTGCAATCACTGTTAGTGGCGACATGCGGGTCCGACGTATACTAATGGTACGCGGCCGATTTAAAGGCTACCACCTAGCAAGTGTGGTGTCTGGCGGTGACACCACATTCCTCCCCCGCAAATCGGCGTACGGTTGTGTTATAAGGCTACCGACCGCCGTGGGGAGGACCCCATGTTGACGTATGTGACGAGGTGGGGAGCCTAACAACAGGCGAGGCTGTGCCACCCGCACCCTGCCATTCGGTCCGAGGGGAGCTAGGAAACGCCTGAAAACCTGCTCCAGGGTGCACGCCAACATGCGATGTATGCGCCCGCAGAGAGACAGGAGGGGCCGAAGGGTCGACCTCCATCGGGACGGGGCACCCGACGGGCGAAGACGACATATGGTCCGGCGCGGGCAATAGTTCCATGTCGGAGGACATCCGGTCACGGGAAGCGATCGGCGGCGCGTGACCCAGGGAGGCGCCCGGCGGTTGCAGCAACGCGTCCACTGCGAGCGTCGCCGGCGGGAGAACAGGCGGCGGCGGCGGCGCGTCGCCATGGGGCAAAATGGAAGGCAGCGTCGGTAACACCTGGGGCTGAGGCGAGCCAGTAGATGGGTCCCCAGGGCGCTGACCGGACGGCACCGTCGCTGAAAGCAGACGGGGAGCGGCAGAACCCGTGCGACGACAGAGGCGCAGCTGATGGAGATGCCGACGCACCTCACCAGAGGCCCCCAAAACCAGATACAGAGCGCGTCCGAGGCAGCAAAGAATGCGCCCTTCAAGCCAACGCCGTGAACCTCGATAGTGACGATAGGAGACAACGTCGCCTGGAGCAGAAGCAGGTGTCTGCCGCTGCACAGGAACCTGATGCGGCGGATGTAGCAAAGACGTCAAGGTTCGATGAGGACGACCGTGGAGCAACTCAGCCGGCGAGCGACCATCTCGGGGCTGAGAGCGATACGAGGACAAAAAGAGCTACAACGCGTCCTCCCGAGAATGCGACTCTTTCAACTTCAACATCTGGGACTCGAAATTCCTGACCAATCGTTCAGCGGCACCGTTTGACTGAGGCGAAAACGGCGCGGCTGTCAGATGTTGAATACCATTGGCCTTGCAGAATGACTGAAATTCTGCGGACATGAATTGTGGGCCATTGTCGGAAACAATAGTCTGTGGAAGACCTTCAATGCAAAAGATAGCAGATAACGCTTGGGTGGTGGTAGATGCCGTCGTGGAAGACATCCGGAGAACAAAAGGAAAATTACTGAAAGCATCGACCACAACCAACCATCGAGCATTCCAGAATGAACCAGCAAAATCGATGTGTAAGCGTTGCCAAGGGGAAGTGGCTTTTGGCCATGCAAAGAATTTCCGCGGCGGAGCGGATTGTTGTTCGGCACACGCCATGCAAGAAGAGCACATATTCGTAATCGCAGCATCGATTCCGAACCAAGTACAGTGCAGACCAGCAAGTTGCTTCGTTCTGACTATACCCCAATGTCCTTGGTGGAGAAGCCGTAAGACAGAGGACTGTAACGAACTTGGGACCACGACCCTGGACTGATCATTATCAGAACGCAACAGCAAAACACCACGTCGTACAAAAAGTTTCTCCTTGTGAGCAAAAAATCGGCGAACCAACGGATCCTCGATCCGTGACTTTGACAAGGGCCATTGCGTGGCAACAAAACGCAGAACGGTAGCAAGGTCAGGGTCAGCAGCTTTGGCTGTAGGTACACGACGAAAATCAATCGGAAACTATTCGACCACGGCATCGGTTTCCGCATCAATGAACATGCAAGCAAGTTCGGAGGAATCGAATGCTCTATCCTCAGCAACAGGCAAACGGGACAACGCATCGGCGTTTCCGTGCTTAGCAGTGGACCGATATAAGATATCGCAGCGGTACTGCGAGAGGAAAATAGACCAGCGAATGAATTTCTGCGCTGTACGTGGAGGTACAGGCTCGTCCGGATGAAAAAGCGATGTCAAAGGTTTGTGGTCTGTGATGATGGTAAATTGACCACCATACAAGAAATCATGAAACTTTGTAGCACCAAAGACGAGAGCCAATGCTTTTTTCTCGATCTGTGAATAATTTCTTCGCGCAGACGAGAGCAATTTGGACGCAAAGGCAATAGGGCGATCATGCGATCCATCTTTGTGCGCAAGCACAGCACCGATCCCGAAATCCGATGCATCCACCATCAACGAAAGGGGTTTCTGGGGATCGAATGGCGTAAGGCAAGTATTGGAAAGCAACGCCGATTTCAACTGGCGAAAGGCGCGTTCGCATTCCGTCATCCAGACGAACGGAACACATTTACGGCGTAAGCGATGAAGCGGAGCTGAAATGGAAGAGGCGTGCGGCACATATTTGTTATGATAATTAATTTTTCCCAGTATACTCTGTAGCTGCTTCAAATTCTGCGGCGAAGGCAAGTCTTGTATGGCACGGAGGTGCTCGGGACTAGGATGTATGCCTTGGGCATTGAGTACATGTCGCTGGTAGCGTAAGTCACGAGCAAAAAACACACATTTGTCCTTCCGCAAGTGAAGATTATTTTGTCGCAAGACCTGAAATTATGTTCTGAGATTGGCTAAATGTTCTTCTTCCGTCTGTCCGGAGATCATAATATCGTCCAGATAGTTTGCTGCAGTAGGGACCGACGCACAAACAGTTTGTAGATATTGCTGAAACAATGCAGGGGCGGATGCACACCCGAATGGCAGTCGTTTGAATCGATACAAACCAAGATGCGTGTTAACCACCAAAACGCGCTGGGATTCGTCGTCCACCGGTATTTGCAAGTATGCATCTGCTAGGTCCAACTTCGAAAAATATTTGCCCGGGCACAGTTTGTCAAAAAGATCTTCCGGGCGGGGTAAAGGAAAAGTTGCAATCACTAGTTGTGGATTCACTGTTGCCTAGAAGTCCACACACTGTCTGAAGGCACAGTCTGTTTCGCTGATAGGACCTGATTGACTATAGACAAGTTAAACAACTGAAATAAATCGAAACCAAACAAGTTCACTGCAGAAGAAGAACGAAGGACGTACAATGACACAAGTTTTGTTTGTCCCTTGTATGTTGCAAGAAGGCTGCACTGTCCTAACACAGGGAGCCCGTGACCTGAATATGTAGTTAGCTTAACATTTGCGGCACGCAACGGAGGTGTGCCCAGCTGTTTGTACGTGTCTTGATTGATCAGTGAAACTACAGCTCCGGTATCGAGCTGGAATGGTATCGCTTTGCCGTTAATGTCCAAGTCTACAAAAAGTTTATTGTCCTGCTGACGACAAGAGTGACTTTCTCGTGCAACGTGAACTGACACTGGTACAAAATCACTTGTGACATGACGGGATTTCCGTCGATGTCGACGCACACTATTTGTGGGACGAACACAGTCACTGTTAGAGAGAGTGGCACTGGGCGGAGTGGAATGAACTACATGAATTTCCATGGGGGAAGTTTCACGAGCTGGAGTATCCTTGGTTAGAATTCGACGTGAAGCAAAGGTCCTGGAATGGTTGTGAGTGTCTGATCTGAGCTTTTTCTGGCAAACACTCAGAACATGTCCTTTATTATTACAGAAAAAGCAAATGGCCTGGCGTGATGGGCAATTCTCATGTGAATGTCTAGTAGCACACTGCGGGCATGATTTTAGCACCGCATTTCCTTGCCTGCATGGCACATGTGGCTGAGAGCCAGGTGGCAGCTGTGCGGACGGGCGCAAGGGCTGCTTACTGTTCCATGCAGCTCGCCCTGGGGGCCGGTTAATGTGACACACGGCTGGTGAAGTTTCAAATGATTCCTGAGCAAAGTGAAGTGTGTCCTGTCGATCCAATATGTCCATCACTTGTTGAAGGGAGGGATTGACTAGTTTCAAAATCTGTTCCCTTATACGAACATCAGAAACGTTCTGTGCAATTGCATCACTTACCATAGTATCTGAATAAGGGAGTCCACATTGACACTCAAAAGCACAATCCCTAGTAAGGCCTTGCAAAGTTGCAACCCACTCCCAATTAGTCTGACCGGCTGTACGTTTTGTACGAAAGAAGGTATACCTTTTTGCAACTACATTGACTGATTCTTTGAAATATGCATCTAATGCAGACAAAATTTCGTCGTAGGACAGAGTTGTGACGTCACGTCGGGGAGATAATTTGACTATCACACGGTACGTTTGGACGCCTACGGAGGAAAGGAGAAAAGGCTGCCGCTCATTACCTTGAATTCTGTAGGCGGCGAGATGGAGTCCAAATTGGTGTGACCACTCCGTCCAGCTTTCCAGTGCAGTATCAAAAGGTCCAAAAGTTGGTGCAACAGCGTGTTGAGGCTGCGTTAGCGGTGGAGCGGCGACTGCCGCATCGTTTTGCATTGCACGTTGACCCTGTATGAGCTGTCCAAGGGCCTGCGTCTGCTGATTCTGTAAGCGATAAAATTCGGACAGTACATGTGGAGATTGTGGCGAAGCCATTACACAAGTAAATCAGGGCAATATCGATACGAACGCGGTATGGCCTCGTCGCCAAAATGTTGTGGATTGGCAGGAGGGCCAACTCACTAATGTAAGAGGAAGCCGAAAGGCACGCGTTTTAGCTCACTCAGGCTGGCATGAGGTCTGGAACAGGACAAGGAAGTTAGACTACAAAAAAGGATGTAGCTGGTGGAATACTTTACTTTAATCCATTAATGTAGAACGTAGCTCTTGTCTGTACATTCTTTACAATATCAATAGCAACTGATAATGGCGCCTTGTAGGTCGTAGCAAATGACGTAGCTGAAGGCTATGCTAACTATCGTCTCAGCAAATGAGAACGTATTTTGTCAGTGAACCATCGCTAGCAAAGTCGGTTGTACAACTGGGGCGAGTGCTAGGAAGTCTCTCTAGACCTGCCGTGTGGCGGCGCTCGGTCTGCAATCACTGTTAGTGGCGACACGCGGGTCCGACGTATACTAATGGACCGCGACTGATTTAAAGGCTACCACCTAACAAGTGTGGTGTCTGGCGGTGACACCACACTGGTCACAGGTTAAATATTTCTGAACTAAATACTATTCTATTTAGAATGAAAGTTAAATGGAAATCACTAACAGGTTACTTCTCACTGTCTTTTGAATAAAGAAATTATGATTTTCATAAATAGTGGTCTTCCCGTTACTTGTTACCTAGCATTAGCACAATAGACAAACTGTGGATCCTGTTATACTATTAATATGCACTTGCAATACACAAGAGAGACAAACACTTAGCAATCATGAACATATAATTTTCTACTATTGCAGTTTTCCACTTTTACTACAGTGAAACACAATGTTGACAAAATTGCAAGAAACTGACTCACCTTTTAGAATTTACTACAGGCAGCAATGCGATCATTTACAAAGCAAAACTTTATAAGCCTCAGTTCTAAGAGCTTTTAATCTTTAAAAGAAACTGCAAAATGTCTTTATTACCACAGTCTTCTACTTGCAAGTAAATAATTAAATAGGAGACTTTGAAACTCCACAAAACTTTAAATTAGACTGTTTCCATCCCTGGTAGGCTTTCACAAGACTACATTTACTACCTCCCACAATTTCACTAAATCCACAGTAAATCTGAATACTCCCTTCTTACTAAAGATCAAACAACATTATTTAATGTTCTGAGGCTTTCATTATTTTTACAAACTAGGACACTTGGTAATCATAGTTCAAATGGAGAGGAACCTGAGAGGTGTTGTGATAGGGAAAAAATCAACGTAGGTACATAAATTCAGTTATAAGTTACCTTATATTTGTGCACACTAAAACATCCTATAAGCTGATCCTTCACTGTACATTATTGTAGCATTCCGATACAGCGATTGCGCAATGTGGTGTCAACTGCATGTTGGTAGGTGGATTTGCAGGCAGAATTGCTGGACTCTGTCCCTTCCTGGTGGCGATGATAGATATCAATTCCAGAATCGTTCTAACTATTTATCCATCCATCCGAGGCATTGGTAAGTGGCAGAAAAAGCCTCTCTCGGAACCAGCACAATATACTACTTTTACATGGCAGTCCACAGTTTGGTAGCTCGTCCCCGACTGACTCATGTTCCACCTTTTCTACCTAGGCCAACTACAACTTGCGCGCGCTACACATTTCCGTTCCCGAGGGGAACCATTACACCTTTTATATACTAAAGAACTAAGAATCCTACGTGAAGGTCAGCAGTTTACATAACAGCAAACAAATACATTAAATAAAACAGAACATTTGCACATATTGAAATTTCTACAAAAAATTATTCACACAGAAATCACAATTATATAGAATAAGTTTTGTTCCCTCCAAATGGGACAAATAATTTAAATGACAGATATACTACATTGCATAGAAGCAAATTATGTCATCAAAGTTTTTACCAAGAAAGGAGTAAACAATTTTCTGTTATGGATTCAATCAAACACATTTACAGAAGCTCAACAATTAAATAAATAATAATAATATTAAATAAAACAAAAGCAAAATAAATCAGTAGGGTATTAGAGATATGGTGTTACATAACAACGTAACCACAGACACCGGTCCAGATCCTTAAATTTCCCTCTTCCACCGTGATACCCCGATTGGAGTTTGCTCGCGTCGACCACTGCCAATTATCTGAAACATAAACACATTAGCGGCAGACAACATTCCGGCGCATCAGATTGACAAACATATCTGCCCAACTGGTTATAAGTAAACCTTTAATTATACACGGCACCAATCAACCCAAGTCTGACTCACCTAGATGAGCACTTGCCTAGCAACGGCTCTTAAAATTTGATTACTCAGTTCTCTAGAACAAAGAAATAAAATAATAACCCAGGAACAGGAAATAGGTAAATTATTTCGGCCCCCTCTTGAACGTCAGCCACAGATTTACATACTATCTGGCATGACCTCTAGCTATGAATTAAGCACAGCTTAATGTCTATTGGTTGTGCGTAGCTAGCACTCCCTTAAATACCATCAACATATCAGGCGCCCCGACCAAGTACAGTGAAAAATAACTGAAACAACCAAGATAGTTTTCAGTGCACTCGGGTATTCAATTAACGCGAACAGAACCCACCAAAGAACAAATCGATGACTCTAGTTCATTCACTTTGAGTAACATGTGACAGACACGAAGGAAATCTGTCACTCAAATCTCCAGGAAATCACAATCACCATCGGCAGCGGATCTGCTTTCAAACGGCGAAACACGCCGCAGCAGCTGCCACGCTCCTTCGTCGTACCGACTCGGTCACACGCCACCGCCACACGTCACTGTAGCTCACACAGCTGACACCCGAACGCGAGCCCCTGCAGAGCGCGCGCGCCGCAGTTAAATAGCCATCCTCCAAAGATGCGAAGAAAACAAGCAATCATCGAAAATCCACTCATAACGATCGGGATGACAATCCATGGAGACTGGCGCCAGCAGCGCACCAGCTCAAGGACTACGAGATGTTGGACGCTCGTTATGCGATATTGCCGAAAGACGTGGCAGCAATATAACCACCGTACGTGATTGTCACGTGAATGAACAGTCACAAGAAGACCGGGCACTGGACAGCCAAATGGTACTATCGAGAGGGAAGACCGTCGTGTTTGGCGTATAGCTCTAGCGCATCGTACTGCATCTTCAGCAGCACTTTTCAACAGCAGTTGGCACCAGACGCACTGTACGTACATAACTGGAGTTACGGTCTGGGGTGCGATTTCGTACAACAGCAGGAGCCAGTAGGAGCACTCTGTGGTTGTCCCACGCACCCTGTAGCTCAGTCTGGTGATTTGACCTGTTGTGGTGCCATTCATGTACAACATTACTGGGAGCGTTTTCGAACAGGATAACACTAGGTAAAATACCGCCGCTGTAATCCAACATACTCTACAGAGCTTTGACACGTTGCCTTGGCCGATCGCTAGATCTGTCTCCACTCGATCACGTGTGGCACATCATCGGACGACCACTCCAGCGTCATCCAGAAACAGTTTTAACCGTTCTTCTATCGATTGACCATGTGCAACGGACACGTAACTCAACTCAACAAACTGACACCCGGCACCTGTACAACACGATGCATGCACGTTTGCATGCTTGCATTCAACGTTCTGGCGGTTATAACGGTTATTATTGTCGCAGCATTTCACACTTGCAGTGGCTTATCTTGCGCTTACATAAATATGTGATCTTTGAATGTTAATCACTTAAGGGGGGACGTTGATGAAATTGACCAAGAATTTCAATTTTCGATTTATTTTTTATTTGTTGGTACAACTCATGGACAATAAATTCGCAAAGTTTCAATGTTGAAATCGCATCCAAAGTGCCTGAAAATTAATTAAGTGTGACGCGGCCTCCCTGCCACGCCCACGTTTTGAAGCAGCACTTCAATACCAGCTCAGTGGACAACGGTTCTGTGTATTACTTTCAACCAAACGTGTGCGGGATACATCTAGAAGGCCGTGATACATACTCTTTGAGTTTATAGATCATCTTTGACTCTGTTCCGTATCTTATAAACAATAAAAAACTAGCTGCATCGTTTATGACGAATCAATTCTTTTTTTGCCTTGTGATACTGACGGAGATTTGTACAAGTGTTCGATTCTTTCTTCATTCAATTATGCCACTATCCCAAAGAGTGTATAAAAAACTAGGTAAACGTCGGGAGGATGAAGGTATTAGAAAGAATGGGCTTCAAGATAGGAAATTTTACTCAAGACATCCTGAGAAAAACAGATTTACAGCGCGTCTCTGCAGCTGAAAAGTCAGTTGAAGGCCTGATAAAGGAAAGAAGACAGACAATAAGGAACCAGAAGAGAAGCCTTGAAGGGAAAGATGACCCAGAGTACAAATGTGTGCCTTCTGAAGAAGTGACAAGAAAAAAGTTTCCTGAAAAGTTTGTTTTTTAAAGTGTATGTACCTTTTCCTCAGATTTTATGAATGCTAGAATTATGCGATTTTGTACACATATTTCTGTAAACCTAATAAACGTTGTCTCAAGAGCAAATTTTGACATTCTGATTGCAAGCTGGGATATGGGGCAAAGTGCTTAGATTTTGCACGAATTTAAAATTTTACTTGTGGAATTACAATAAAAAGGTTATGAAAATTCTTCTATTTGACCTATTCCAAAACCCTCGTGAGAGAAGCTTACAACATATAAAGAGATGAAACAGAGAAATTTTTGTAGAAATCTCTTGAATACTTTCAGAGAAAAAGGAACTTACATTATTGTTTTGAAAATAAAACTTCAAATTTCATCGAAAAAAGTTTAATATATATAATCAAAGGATTTTATATGTAAATGTGTTAGTTTCATGTAAAGCGTGGTACAAAATTTCATTGCCATATTTCCAAAACTGGGGATTTGATGCATTTTTGAAATATTGTTGTTTTTCATCAATGTCCCCGCCCCCCCTTAAATATATTAGATAGACAAATGTATTCTCGAAGTTTCATTACTGTACAATAATTATTTTTTGGTGTTGCGATTTTTTTACCGTCAGTGTATATTAAACTCTCCTCCCCTATGTGGGTCACACTACATCACTACTCTCTTGAAGCCTGTCAGCTGAATATTCACAAATAGACGAGAGGAACCTGTCACTTAGAAATCAGTTTATTTACTGGGTGGAGCTCTCTGTGCTGCATCAGTGAATGTTGTCATGCACCAAGTAGCAACTGCTGTTGCAGCCAATTAGAAGTGAAGCGGACGTCTGACTAGTAGCTGCCTGTACGTCGCTGCTCCCGCACAGGTCCCCAGCGGCGGAGAAAGCGGACTTCTTATTTCCATGCGCAGCATCCACGTCGAGTCGCAAAAAAGGAGAGCTGCGGTCGGGTCCAGTTCAGCCCTCGCGCCTCCTCTCCCGTCGGCGGCACAAGTGTTTGGATTCGTGACGAACTCCAATTAGCCTCCAGCGACGGCGTCACGCATTCGCAAGGTCTGTGTGGAGGCCTCGACAGGCGCCCTGAGCCGCACGAAGCCTTCCTCAGGCGCCCAGCCCAGACCTCAGGAGCCACAAGAAGGCCGCGCGCTCGTTTCCGATGCTGCTTTATTAAAATAAATGACAGTCTGCCACTGGCCTACCATTCTCTCACAGCTTCTCTTTCCGCAACCTGTGATTACCATTAGCATTTCTCATAGTGCCGCTACAGTTTAATAATGAGCCGCTTTGAAATGCGTTCCCTCAATTATTAATTCTGCGTTTCGCATTTTGTACAGAAATACACTACTGGCCATTAAAATTCCTACACCACGAAGATGACGTGCTACAGACGCGAAATTTAACCGACAGGGAGAAGATGCTGTGATATGCAAATGGTTAGCTTTTCAGAGCATTCACACAAGGTTGCCACCGGTGACGATACCTACAACGTGCCGACATGAGGAAAGTTTCCAACCGATTTCTCATACACAAACAGCAGTTGACCGGCGTTGCCTGATGAAACGTTGTTGTGATGCCTCGTGTAAGGAGGAGAAATGCGTACCATCACGTTTCCGACTTTGATAAAGGTCGGATTGTAGCCTATCGCGATTGCGGTTTATCGTATCGCGACACTGTTGCTCGCGTTGGTCGAGATCGAATGACTGTTAGCAGAATGGAATAGGTGGGTTCAGGAGGGTAATACGGAACGCCGTGCTTGATCCCAACGGCCTCGTATCACATGGCTGTAACGGATAGTGCAGCCACGTCTCGATCCTTGAGTCAACAGATGGGGACGTTTGCAAGACAACAACCATCTTCACGAACAGTTCGACGACGTTTGCAGCAGCATGGACTATCATGGCTGCGGTTACCCTTGACGCTGCATCACAGACAGGAGCGTCTGAGCGTCTGCGATGGTGTACTCAACGACGAACCTGGGTGCACGAATGGCAAAACGTCATTTTTTCGGATGAATCCAGGTTCTGTTTACAGCATCATGATGGTCGCATCCGTGTTTGGCGACATCGCGGTGGACGGACATTTGACGCGTGTATTCGCCATCGTCATACTGCCGTATCACCCGGCGTGATAGTATGGAGTGCCATTGGTTACACGTCTCGTTCATCTCTTGTTCGCATTGACGTCACATTGAACAGTGGACGTTCCATTTCGGATGTGTTACGACCCGTGGCTCTACCATTCATTCGATCCCTGCGAAACACTATATTTCAGCAGGATAATGCGCGACCGCATGTTGCAGGTCCTGTACGGTCCTTTCTGGATACAGGAAATGTTCGACTGCTGCCCTGGCCAGCACATTCTCCAGATCTCTCACCAACTGAAAACGTCTGGTCAATGGTGGCCGAGCAACTGGCTCTTCACAATACGCCAGTCACTACTCTCGATGAACTGTGTTATCGTGTTGAAACTGCATGGGCAGCTGTACCTGTACACGCCATCCAAGCTCTGTTTGATTCAATGCCCAGGCGTATCAAGGCCATTATTACGGCCAGAGGTGGTTGTTCCGGGTACTGATTTCTCAGGATCTATACACCCAAATTGCGTGAAAATGTAATCGCACGTCGGTTCTAGTATAATATATTTGTCCAATGAATATCCGTTTAGGGGAAACCGGGGCACGTTGGCCATAGGGGCAGGATGGCCCAGCTGAGTTAGTTTATACAATAGACGCTAGATCGTGCTGGGAATCAATCCGCAGGTTGGTAGCACTGTCCCGCTCCCTCTACAGGAGCAATATGGCCGGCGGAGCAGTTTTGGACAAGTTGTGTTGATTAACTGTTTTTGTGCGAGTGTGAGTAAAATTTTACTCGTCGGTTAAATGTGTGTTATGTAAAGTTTGCTTACTTTAGGCGCAAGAGGTGAGTAGTATAATTAAACGTCGTAGTTTAAGTATTATTTCTATATGTCATACAATCTAAATTGCTTCATTGGGTTTTGTGACGAATAGAATTAATTGTAAAGATGGCGATGGGGCAGGTTGGCTCACAGACGACGGGCACAATGGCCGCCCAGGCCAACCTGCCCCGTCCTATATATTTTCTTAATCTCGATGAAAGATTTGTTATTTTTAATGATAATAATATTTACAATTCGTCGAGTTTATGAAACTATTAACATAATTTTCGAAGTTAGACATATTTTGATACGTATCAGAGGTCTAAAGATCGTCATATTCACGAGATAAAAAGCTTTTTAAAAAGAAAACACCAACCTGTAAATTTTGTTATAATCTTAAATAGCGATCTGAGCAGTCAGAATCTGGTTCATTTCTTTGTTTTTAGAACAGCAGAGTTACGGCGTTAGTTTAAACCATTTGTTTTATCTATAGGGACATAAAAATGGTGCGAAATTATAAAAGAAAAAGTGAAAGAGGAATGATTTCTGAAGATACGATGCTAAAAGCAGTTTTAGAAGTAAAAGAAAAGGGTAGATCTGTGAGGGCTACTAGCGAGGTACTTGGATTTCCAAGAAAAACTTTTTGGGGAGGTACTGTGCGAAGTAGAAACAGACCTCATGTCAGCCTACACAGACAATTGAACTTCAGGAAACTGAAACTGAACCTCAACCCATGCCAATGGACCCAAACCCTCAGCCTGGAGGAGTCCTACGAATACTTAATGACAAAAAGAAGCCTTGAGATAAATTTGGCTGCGATAAAAGATTTCAGGTATGAAATGTTGTTAACTAAAATTATTTTTATTTGCTAAGCTATTTTTCAATTTCTAATTTTTTCTCTATCCCTACCATTGTTATTGTGTCTATCTCTACGTCGTCTTGTGCACTGTGGGCCTACTGATTTCTCTCTCTCTCTCTCTCTCTCTCTCTCTCTCACACACACACACACACACACACACTTCACACACACACACACACAAACAAACACACACACACTCACACTTACACACACACACATGAAAAGAAAAACTGTGCTTCTATGGGTAACTTAACTAGAGTTGTTTATTTTCAGATATTTAATTATAAAGAAGAAGATATGCTTGAACAATACCTCATGTAGGCAAGTGACATATATTATAGTCGTTCCCCGAAAGAAGTCAGGCGGTTTGCGTATAGATATGCTACTGCATGCAACAATAAAATACCGCAAACGTGCACCGAGACCGAAATGGCGGGAAGTGACTGGCTCACAGGATTCTTGAAGAGGCATCCTCTACTCTCCATTCGGACTCCTCAAAAAATGGGTCAAATGGCTTTGAGCACTATGCGACTTAACTTCTGAGGTCATCAGTCGCCTAGAACTTAGAACTAATTAAACCTAACCTAACGACATCACACACATCCATGCCCGAGGCAGGATTCGAAGATGCGTCCGTAACGGTCGCTCGGCTCCAGACTGTAGCGCCTAGAACCGCACGGCCACTCCGGCGGCTCGGACTCCTCAAGCAACAAGTTTAGCCCGGTGCACCAGTTTCAACAAGCGTAATGTAGAACTGTTTTTTAATAATCTCGACATAGTTTTAAAAAGATTAAAAGTGACCCCTGCAGACATCTGGAACATTGACGAAACTGGAGTAACTACCGTCCAGCGTCCTGATCGTCTAGTCGCTCGAAGAGGTTTTCGCCAAATAGGGCGAGTGACATCGGCTGAGAGAGGGTCACTTGTTACGATCGTTTTTCCAGTTAGTGCGTTGGGTACTAGTGTGCCTCCATTCTTCATCTTCCAGAGGGTCAACTTCAAGCTTCATTTTATCCTTGACGGCCCGATTGGGTGTGATGGAGCAGCTCATACTTCGGGATGGATGACGGAGACAGACTTTGCAAAATATATGAAACATTTTGTTCTGCACGCTCGCTGCTCAAAAGAACGCCCTTGCGTAAAGATAATGGAATCACCTTTCTATCTTTTTCGGCGCATTGTAGCCACAAGATACAGCCTTTAGAC
The DNA here is from genome assembly GCF_023898315.1 of Schistocerca nitens. NCBI lineage: Eukaryota > Metazoa > Arthropoda > Insecta > Orthoptera > Acrididae > Schistocerca > Schistocerca nitens. The sequence goes on from NC_064619.1 coordinate 205,595,958, forward strand.
AGAAGTGTCTATGGGCCTTTTAAAAAGTTCGTAAACTCAGCATGTGATGCATGGGTTACCAATAATAAACGGCCTATGACTATCTACGACATCCTGTCTATAGTGCGAATAGCACTTCCAAATGCTGCAACTCCCAATAACATAACCAGTGGATTCAAGGTAAGTGGGATCAATCCCTTTAACAAAAATATTTTTACTGACAGTGATTTTATGCCTTCCTACATTTCGGATAGGTTAGACCCAAACGCTGAAAACAGTCCATCAACTCGAGCTGGGATAAACGTAACACCGTTTCCAACTCCAGAAGAGGTCAGACCTTTTGAAAAAGCAGAGCCCAGGAAAGTATGGGAGCACGGAAAAGGAAAACAGTTTCTGCCATAGTGACAGACACTCCAGTAAAAAAAGCCCTCGAGGAACAACAAAAAGGTGCAAAAGAAAAGAAGGCGAAGGCATTGGAAAGAAACTTAAATCACAGGCTAAAAAAGCACTTTTTCAAAAATAGAGTAGTAGCAATGGTAGAATGAAATTAACTAAATCAACTGCAGTAGGCCTAAAACGCAAGAAGAAGCCACTGGAAGATGACGATGATAAAGATGATGATGACGATGAGGAAGATGAAGATTCACTGTGCCTAAGGTGTCTCAGGCCTTTTTCAAACAGTCAACCTTTAGCACAATGGATTCAGTGCGCAAACTGCAAGCGTTGGGCTCATCAGACATGCGTGAAAAGTGAAATCCGTGTACTGTTTTATGAGTGTTATAACTGTGCTGATCCTTTGGATGTGGACAGTGATTAAAGTTGATTGGTTTGTTTTAAGACACAATAATTCCTAATAATTATAAGTTTTCCCATTGTGATAATAAAATGTTAAGTTTTAACTCAATATTCAACCTGATTTGATGTAGATTAAAGTATGTTTCTTGATAACTATTAGTTTTATTTTGATACCCTAAAGTTATACTACTTTAACTTATCAACATATTACATGGATCAACGTGCCCCAGCCTCTGGGCCAACTTACCCCGAGGTAGGGGCAGATTGGCCCACTTGACATATTTCCAGTAATAAATGTTTTTAAAACTTTTCAACTCATATATTCAAGGTTAATAATTGTGATACAGATTCAGTAAGACTGCTCTAAATATTTAGCAATAATTTCATAAATTTAAATATGTAAAAAAAAGTTAATATAATTTTTTTTTAAATATGGCCAATGTGCCCCAGTCTCCCCTATCATCTGCATTTCTTCTTGGTGTAGCAATTTCAATGGCCAGTAGTGTATTATTGGCCAAAAGTAACAACAAATACCAGTAAATTTCAGTTATTTCTCTAGTGGGCTGTTAACTGGTGAGAGTGGACTGTAGCTGGGATAGTGCAAGAATGGACTCTAAATAAACTATAATTGAGCTTTATTAACAGTGTGAACCATACATCTACTGGAGCGCATGCACGGACAAGACAAATGAAATCAAGAAATTGTGCCCAATTTTCCAAATGATTTAACATCTGACACAATAATATAAAAATTCTCGAAAATAAGTAATAACAAAAATCTTAATGGGACACAAATTAATATACAATCCGTCAGTAAGACACTACAGTTTGGCCAACGCCTTAAGCAAACACGGACACCATACACAATCTACAACGACAGAATAAGAAACATACAACTATTATCTTGATATATAGAAGACCAACTAGAAGGACTATAAACATTTCCTAAAATTCGCTTCCTTGTACAATTCATTACTTTACGGTACTCAAGTCCCTAACGGCCTCACCGTGTTTCACCAAAATACATACACTTGTACAAGACACTGCTCCTCAAATACAGGCCCAGTAGAAGTTCCGTAATTTCATCAATTCAAAATCTTGGCAAAACCTCAGTGCCACGACAGTCTCAAAGGCCAGCAAAACGGTATGGCACAAGTCACCCTTCTTCACAGCCTTTCATTCTTAGTAACATAAATCTTTCTTCCCAGGTGCCGTATCCTTCGATCATTCAAGCTCCATCTGCTGTTCCAGCCGAATGATGCCCCACGTTAACAGCTGGTCACACCCGAAGTTGATGGTCTGCAGCACAACTGGCTTGGTGCCTTTACGCTATCTGCTTTGACTTCAGCTGATACTGCTGACTTTCCTCCAGGAAAGGTGGATTCCAATTACCACTCCATAGTGAATACGTCATCTGATGGCGGCGCGTCTGCACGACCTATGACCACCTGGAACTGCCGCCCTGGGCCAGTCATGCTGAGACAAGATCGGCTGGTGCGCCGGCATCGCATCGAACATTTTTCTGCTCCACGCCATGGACCATCATCGCTGGCTCCAAGATGTTGTTGATGTGGCCGACTTCAGATTACCTTTCGCTCTGCAGCAAAAACACAGCTAACCTCGATGTGGCGCTGTGTGTGCAAACTCCCTGATACCCGTCCACTCTAAGTGGAATACATGGTCTGTGCAGGCGCAAACTGGAGAATAAATGTATGCCATGAAATACGACTAGCTTATTCATCACAAATTTATCTCGCATTCATATTTTTAGCATCGTATTAATTTCTGTATTCTTCTGTCATTTTTTCTAGAAAAATTTCTTAATTAAGGTCGGAATACAATCAAACCGCGTTTCTGTTCTGCTTCTACACACAGCCAATAAAGGGAAAAATTTAGCCTATTAGCGAAAGGTAGGGAATGATGAGTTGAAAGCGGAATTTTTCAGGTAAAGAAATAAAAAATTTTTCTCCAAAGAACCTCAAGCTTACAATAAAAGACTTGTCATGCCAAAGAGACACCAACATACTATTACAACAGGCTGGATAATACATACAAACACGAGCCAGTCCTAGTCACCAGTACTGCATGTGCACTCTGTCCGTCTCCCTGATTAAATTTCTTGGTAACTGGTCATATTACAACATCCAATAAACAAGTAATTAAATTGTAGACACAAAAATTTTACACAAAATAAGAAAGAAGAACACCTTCATTGTTCTGGCGCCGGAATGAAGATGAAGAACGCAAGAGAAGAGACGGCGGTAAAACGACGTCGGCCAATGGTGCGCTGACTAGGACCGCACCACGACAGGAGAGGCCTCTACAGGAGGAAAATATAAGCGCAGCTCCTGCCAGCCTCTCTCAGTAGATGTTGTTGTGGTCTGCAGTCCAAAGACTGGTTTGATGCAGCTCTCCACGCTACTTTATCATATGCAAGCTTCTTCATCTCCCAGTACCTACTGCAACCTACATCTTTCTGAATCTGCTGAGTGTATTCATCTCTTGGTCTCCCTCTACGATTTTTACCCTCCACGCTGCCCTCCAACACTAAATTCGTGATCACTTGATACCTCAGAACATGTCCTACCAACCGGTCCCTTCTTCTAGTCAAGTTATACCAGAAAATCCTTTTCTCCCCAATTCTATTCAATAGCTACACATTAGTTATGTGGTCTACCTATCTAATCTTCAGCATTCTTCTGTAATATCACATTTCGAAAGCTTCTATTCTCTTCTTGTCCAAACTATTTATCGTCCATGTTTCACTTCCTTACATGGCTACACTCCACACAAATACTTTCAGAAACGACTTCCTGACATTTAAATCTATACTCGATGTTAACCAGTTTCTCTGCTTCAGAAACGCTTTCCTTGTCATAGCCAGTCTACATTTTGTATCCTCTCTACTTCTACCATCATCAGTTATTTCGTTCCGCAAATAGGAAAACTCATTTACTAGTTCAAGTGCCTCATTTCCTAATCTAATTACCTCAGCATCACACGATTTAACTCGACTACATTCCATTATCCTCGTTTTGATTTTTTGATGTTGATCTTATATCCTCCTTTCAGGACACTGGCCATTCCGTTCAACTGCTCTTCCAGGTTCTTTGCTGTTCAAATGGTTCAAATGGCTCTGAGCACTATGCGACTAAACTTCTGAGGTCGTCAGTCCCCTAGACTCAGAACTACTTAAACCTAACTAACCTAAGGACATCACACACATCCATGCCCGAGGCAGGATTCGAACCTTCGACCGTAGCGATCGTGCGGTTCCAGGCTGTAGCACCTAGAACCGCCCGGCCATCCCGGCCGGCTCCTTTGCTGTCTCTGACAGAATTACAATGTCACCACCCTCAGGATCCGACATTCATGTGCTGTTGAGCTCCAGATGTACCTAAAAATTGCTAAAACATCATTAAACATTAATAAAACTGCCTTATCTTAATTAATACACCAAATAGGGTGATTAACTTACGGAGACACCGAGCTAAATTAATTAGATTACAATTTTGAGCCTTAGAAAAAACGCAGATCTTATTGTTCCAGAACACCCAGCAACATTAATTAAATAAAAGTTTTGAACTTAACGAGAAACGCAAATAAAATTTAATCAGTTTGTCAGGCTCCAACAGCCACAATTAATCCAAGTTGACAGGGCCCTACTATAACCAGAAGCTAGGTAATTCCAGGCACTTAGCTCAATATCAGAAACAGTCGTTGCAGTAATTGACGAAGCTTCATAGCGCAAACCGATTAGTTCAAGATGAATATCAATAGGCGTGGTTTTCAGGAAGCAGAAATCTCGGAAGCAAATGTTCAGAAACGTGCTCACCAATTTTAATTCGCGCTGGTGGCCGGCGGTGCGTGTGACGTAGCAGCAGCGAGTTCCTCTTACCGTTCACCCTCTGCGTTCCACTAATCGGTGTCCTCAGAGTGCCACATATATTCGCATAAAAGACTCCAGCCAGCGCGTCTGCTTCCTCTTCCGAGTCTGCACAGGCCTGGTGCTCTGCCCTCGGCCGCCCGTCCCAGTCAGAACACCAAAACAGAATTAACAGCAGCCTGCTGGGCGAGCTCCGTAAAAGTCTCACTGGTGGACAGGTCACGCCCTCTCATGGATCGCGGCCCAGCCCATTGCGGGGCAACTAACACATATAATAGTTCGATGATGATGATGTTTGGTTTGTAGGGTGCTCAACTGCGTGGTCCTCAGTGCCCGTACCGAAGCCCAATTTTTACACAGTCCAACTTTTACACAATCCAATCTAGCCACTGTCACGGATGATGATGAAATGATGACAACAAAAACACCCAGTCCCCGGGCAGAGAAAATCCCCAACCTGGCCAGCTATCGAACCCAGGACCACGGGATCCTGAGACAGCAACGCTAGGCACTAGACCACGAGCTGCTGACACAGGTAATAGTGAACAATCACTATCAATACGGGCTCGCTTGGAATAATTACTTACTTAGGTGTGAACCTGTCTGGTTCTATGAGTGGACAGATTTTTAACCAAGAGGCTAACTGGGGTCAAACCCTAACGACCTTGCCAGGTCCCACGAAACATGGCAAAAAGTTACTGACTTCTGTACCTTACCAGGTCTCACGAAACGTGGCAATAACTCCCCAGAAATATTCTTGTATATTCTTAAACCCCTGGCCTTGCGCTCCAAAATTTCTGATAAAAGCTGCGTCCGTCACACACGCTTCCACTTCCTCCACATAATCTCTGAGCCTGTTCTGGGAGGGGAATATTAACGGACCATTGGCTGGACAGAGGACAGCGAAGAGAGTAAGCAGACATCAGAGTACCTAGGTACCAGTATTAAGAGCCAAATTTAATCACGAAATGAATTTGTGTCACTTAGTGTGAGTGTGAGAATGAAAAATAATGAGGTCAGTAACTGAGGTCCTAGGTAGGCCGAAAACAGAAAAAGAAAACTTTGGCAAAGTGCTGGTTAACCTGGCTGTCACTCTTCTAGGTACCAGCCACAGAAAATGAGAGAATGCATCAACAATCACAAGTAGGCACTCCTTGCCCTTTTAGGTACGAGGAAGAGCCTCCTAATACTCTACAAAAGCCTTATCCACGGCCTTCTCTTCATGGATAGAATGAAGAAGACCATGACGAGCATTCAGAATTGGGTTAGCGACCTTACAGGCCTCCCACTCACAAACATCTTCTTGACATCTTTCTGATATCTTTATTTAATTTAGGCCAGGTGAGTTGCTCTTTGATTTTTATTTTAGTTTTATGAATTCCCAAATGTTCCCAAAGCAACGATTCAAAATCGAAAAACAGCAGGAATAATTTCCTAGGGTAGATAAAATTTTAGCTTGTTATCATAAGAGGTGAGGTAACAAAAGTGCCCAAAGTTGGTAACGCGGCACTTGTTTCCCAGCGAAAAGCATCTGTTTAATTCCCTGTATGATGGGGTTCCGATCCAGTTTCACCTTTTAATCACCGAATAACGTAGGTGTCTCAGCCAGTACTGCCGATAACCAGTCCCCACACTCGGTATTATCAAAAATCTCAGCACCAGTATTATTGCCCTCAAACATGTGGCTGAACGTGAGATCATTATTGTTATGGAGTCGAATTAAATCAGATGACAATGAGGGGATTGGGTTATGAAATGAGACACTGAAAACACTGAATAACGTTTACTGATGATAATTGAAGTAGATAGGACAAAAACTAGAGATTCTCAATAGCGAAAAAGCATTTCTCGAAAGGAGGAATTTGTTAACATCTAACATAAGTTTACGTCTTAGAAGACCATTTTGAAATGTTATCTGGATTGTAGCTCTGTGCAAAGTATAACGATTAGTTCTTCAGACAAGTGGAGAATAACGTCTTTTAAAGTGTGCTACAGAAAAATTATAGATGGCTAGATAGAATAACTAACGAGGAGGTATTGAAATGAATTGGGCATAAAATAAATTTATGGTATATTTTGACCAAACGAAGGAATCAGTTGACAGAGAATAAAAGTAATCAGTTCGTTATTATGAGGGGTGAAAATTGCAGAGGGTCTGGAATGCAATAAGCATGGAAGGAAGAAATGGAGGAAGAGTCAAACTACCCGTCAACAGCACGGTCATTAGAGACTGGCCACAACCTCAGGTTACGAAGGGGTGGGATGGAAACTGGTCTTTCCATTTCAAAAGAACCACCCCGGAATTTTCTGGAGCAGTTTAGAGAAATTATGGAAAAACTAAATGTGAATGATCGTATTGGGATTGAATCGTCTGCTCCCGGATGCAAGTCCTAAATACTAACCACTGCGCCACTTCGCTCGGTGGGTATCGAATTACTCTTCTGATTGAAAACCACAACAACAGCAACAACAAAATAGCTTAGTTTCAGCAGTCATTAAGTGATAAAAAAGTTTTTATCAATTAACTAACTCAAGCCGCGACGACTTACCAGTTTCAAGACAATGGATGTGATAATTAGCACTTTTGGTTCATCTGGCGACCATTTATTTAATATGAAACGCAACTGTGATAGTTTTAGTGTTATTTATTTTGATTTGTGGCAGTCCGTTGTCAGTCGAGTCCTAAACCATAGTAGTAGCTCGTTGTAATACTCTACGTATCCTATGCGCAGGTCACCTCTGCCGAGATTCCTCAATGCTATTCCAATTACTCATATAAGCAGCAACTGATAGACAGTTTTGCTATATGTTCCCGGAGTGCTGGTCGAGCAAGGTATGTAGTAGGACTTCTGTTAAATTGGAAGGTAGGAGAAGTGTCACTGTCAGAAGTGAAGCTGTGAGGTCGGGTCGCGACCTATGCCTGGACATTTTCGTCAGTAAGAACATTGTTCTCCAAAGTTCTAGCTCCGACTTTCTGTCCAGCACACAGTTTTACTCTGCAGGGAAGCTTCATGAAGATTTGTGTTTGTCTTTCCTGAAACCCAAGCTGGCGTCTTTTCCTACTAGCATCTTTAATTATTATTTCTACGAATAAGTTTTTCGTCATGTCCTTGCTTAAGAATGTTTACAGGTGGTGAGGGAGCGGGTAGACTGAAACACTGATGAATCGAACATATGGCTTAGTAGCAAAAGCACAATTCAAAAACCTTCCAGCCAGCGTACTTGATCCTGGAGTATGTTCAAATGGATAGGGCTGCTTATAGTCATTCAGGTATAATATTTTTAGTATTGCGCTTTCTGTCAAGTAATGTCCTTACATGTATTAAACACTTTCGTTGAGACGGGGGAATGAGACAAAGGTATTTGCTGGCTGAAACAATAATTATTCTGGTGCTTAAGTGCTTATCAACGATGGTAAAATCACGTATCTGTTGGGCGCTCTATGAAACAGACTGTGTGATTCTTCTACGAAATGCTTCAGAGTAATTTGTGCTACAGCTGGATCAAAGGACGAAAAGCTAAATTTAGAAACAAAACACACGGTATTATTTGTTTAACGCTTGCTTATTGTTGACTGACAAGGTATCTGTAATAAACATCGTTAAATTACATCTGACAATCGTTTGTCATCAATTCAGTGATTACTTGTGTCCGATCTATATCATTAATCTGTAATCCAGCTTGAGACTTTATTATTAAAATAGCAGCAATTGGCTGTTTGTATAGCATGTTCAACAAACAGAGACTGGTTTGCAGTATTTAGTCTCGTGCACTTACTCAGAATTTTCTCCTTCATTAACATCAGAATTTCTTGCTCAACATTCACACCGCTGCGAGTCATCATGTTGCATCAATACCGCAAAAGCTTGCGATAACGTAAGCGTGGACATTTTGTCCTGACAACATTATCTTTGTTCCGTCTCTATGTCCTCAACTTTTTCTTCAATATCAAAACTTTTGTACATGCTAACATCAAACTGCTAGGTTTTGTTAAGCTGCAAAATGTTCGTCTTTTCATTCGCTACCTTACGTGAGCTTTATTCCTAGTGAGTAAAACGATCCACTCGCTAACGATGCCACAAAAACCGGATCCGTAATGGGCATCGACTTTCACCAACTGATCTGTATCATTTGATCACCCAGAAAGTGTTCCAAATATGGCAAGAAGACTGGAACGTATCTAATATATTCAGCTCGTTATCCCCCGCTGACCTTGGTTTCACGATTTTCGGAGGTCCAGGTGACCAAACTACTTTCCGTGTGATAACCTGTCACAGAATATTCGCGCCCCACTTTCACCGAATAATATTCAGTCCAACTCGGCGTAGTGTCCTCTTGTTCACTACAGAAGACCACATACGGTTTGCCATCTACACATTGCAAAACGAAAATGCAAACACTAGCCGAAATATTTGATGGTTCAAATGGCTCTGAGAAATATGGGACTTAACATCTGAGGTCATCAGTCCCCTAGAATTTAGAACTACTTAAACCTAACTAAGCTAAGGACATCACACAAATCGATGCCCGAGGCAGGATTCGAACTTGCGACCGTAACGGTAGCGCGGTTCCAGACTGAAGCGCCGGCCGAAACATTTGAAAAAATGTCCCTGATGACCCTTAGGAGAAACACCTTTCATTGGAACAGAATGTTGAACATTCTGAAATATTATCTACTACGGTTTCATTCAGTCTTTAACATTCAAAACGAGTAATTTGTGCAAGTAATATTTCTGTGATCATCACAGATCATTGTTCCTTATTCACACCAGTAGTATAAATGACCACACTGCATCGTCGTAATAGTTAATACTTAACGAAAGCTACATACACACCACAGTTAGTGACATAGGCTACGGAAGTCAATAGAGTCTGCTCTCCAAAACGTAAGAATCGCCAGGTTATTTAATGTATCAACATATACTTTCACAACGCAGCTACAGACTGCCTCGGCAGCTTAGAGGATTGCATGACTAACTGGCCCATATTCAATTCCCTACACTGGCAGATACTTTTTCTTCTACATCTACATCTACATGATTACTCTGCAATTCACATTTAAGCGCTTGGTAGAGGGTTCATCGAACCACAATCATACTATCTCCCTCTCATTCCACTCCCGAACAGCGCGCGGGAAAAACGAACGCCTAGACCTTTCTGTTCAAGCTCTGATTTCTCTTATTTTATTTTGATGATCATTCCTACCTATGTAGGTTGGGCTCAACAAAATATTTTCGCATTCGGAAGAGAAAGTTGGTGACTGAAATTTCGTAAATAGATCTCGCCGCGACGAAAAACGTCTTTGCTTTAATGACTTCCATCCCAACTCGCGTATCATATCTGCCACACTCTCTCCCCTATTACTTGATAATACAAAACGAGCTGCCCGTTTTTGCACCCTTTCGATGTCCTCCGTCAATCCCACACCACGCAGCAATATTCTAACAGAGGACGAACGAGTGTAGTGTAAGCTGTCTCTTTAGTGGACTTGTTGCATCTTGTAAGTGTCCTGCCAATGAAACGCAACCTTTGGCTCGCCTTCCCCAGAATATTATCTATGTGGTCTTTCCAAGTGAAGTTGTTCGTAATTTTAACACCCAGGTCCTTAGTTGAATTGACAGCCTTGAGAATTGTACTATTTATCGAGTAATCGAATTCCAACGGATTTCTTTTGGAACTTATGTGGGTCACCTCACACTTTACGTTATTTAGCGTCAACTGCCACCTGCCACACCATATAGCAATCTTTTCTAAATCGCTTTGCAACTGATACTGGTTTTCGGATGACCTTACTAGATGGTAAATTACAGCATCATCTGCGAACAGCCTAAGAGACCTGCTCACATTGTCACCCAGGTCATTTATATAGATCAGGAACAGCAGAGGTCCCAGGACGCTTCCCTGGGGAACACCTGATATCACTTCAGTTTTACTCGATGATTTGCCGTCTATTACTACGAACTGCGACCTTCCTGACAGGAAATCACTAATCCAGTCGCACAACTGAGACGATACCCCATAGGCCCGCAGCTTGATTAGAAGTCGCTTGTGAGGAACGGTGTCAAAAGCTTTCCGGAAATCTAGAAATACGGAATCAACTTGATATCCCCTGTCGATAGCGGCCGTTACTTCGTGCGAATAAAGAGCTAGCTGCGTTGCACAAGAACGATGTTTTCTGAAACTATGCTGATTACGTATCCATAGATCGTTCCCTTCGAGGTGATTTATAATGTTCGAATACAGTATATGCTCAAAAACCCTACTGCAAACGACGTCAATGATATAGGTGTGCAGTTCGGTGGATTACTCCTACTACCCTTCTTAAACACTGGTGCGACCTTCGCAATTTTCCAATCTGTAGGTACAGATCTATCGGTGAGCGAGCGGTTGTATATGATTGCTAAGTAGGGAGCTATTGCATCAGAGTAATCTGAAAGGAACCTAATTGGTATACAATCTGGACCTGAAGACTTGCTCGTATCAAGCGATTTGAGTTGCTTCGCAACCCCTAAGGTATCAACTTCTAAGAAACTCCTTGGTGCGTGCACTGGAACAAGGTGCCCTCAGTCTCATGATGACAGCTGAGGAGCTACTTGAACGAGAAACTGCGGTTCAAACGTCTAGAAAGCCGACAATGGCCGGGAGAGCGGTATACTGACCACACGCCCTTCCTTACCACATGTGAATGACGCTTTTGGCAGAAGATGACACGGTGACGCGTTCTCCTCTGTATCTGATCATGGAGTTTCATATTGAATTACTAGGACAGAACTTCACCACTCGGATTCGTTTTGTAGTAGGATAATCTACTTCATTACCATATTTGTTTCTTTCCCTATATTTTAGTCCCCTTTACTATTTTCTGTATCTTTTCGGGTCACTGCCTATTTTAAAGTGGCTACCCGACTATCTGCTAACTATTGTTTGCAAGTTAATTTCTTTTTTTCTTTTTGTCCTTCGCCGGTAGCTGAGTGGTCAGTGCGACGGAATGTCAATCCTAAAGTCCCGGGTTCGAATGCCGGCTGGGTCGGAGATTTTCTACAGTCAGGGACTGGGTGTTGTGTTTCATCCCCATCGACGCGCAAGTCGCCGAAGTGGCGTCAAATCGAATCACTTGCACAAGGCTAAAGGTCTACCCAACCGGAGGCCCTAGTCACACGATATTTACCTTTATTTTTTCTTCTTCTTCTTCTTCTTCTTCTTCTACCTCTTACTAAGCAAGGCTATTCGCAGCATTCTCCGGTTACTTACTTTCTCCCCCCCCCCTTTCCCCACTCTTCCTTTTTCCATTTAAACTTGGCGATGTTTGTAGGTTTGTGTATGGAAGTACGCTCTATCTGTTAGGACTAAAAAAATAGTGTGTTCATTAATGTTATCACAAATGACGCATACATATCCTGTAAACTGAATGTTACAAATAATTTTGATCAAAGAATCGTTCAAATGAAGAACATGTAGTTAACTATCTAACTAACTAATCTGTCACCCCTCACCACAGCATGAACCCCTATAGGTCGATAATGTCATCAGTCAGTCAAGCAACATCGAATACTAGATTGTACACTAATGTCGTTCGCAACGATTATACTTATATGTCACAAACTGTACTTCCCCCACCTTTTTCGAAGCGTGCTCTGAGTGCCCAAAAATATTCGTCTCAGTAATAAGTCGTGTACGAGTGCGGACTGAGAACGACAGTCTCCTGCCTCCATCGCTAGGGGTTCCATTTCATCTGGGCTATCAACCCTTCAACTGTGAAAACTGTAGATTCGCCACTAATGTACACTCATGTTCATAAATTAAGGATAATTGCAGAATGTGGTGCCACACAACGTGGCACTGCGCAAAAACTGGCGCTAATAGCGTAGGCACATAGGGAACACACACGACACAGATCTGTAAGTCCACGGTATTGGTGATAAGTTGAGAAAACCGTCCAGAAACATATCAGCTACAAAACACTGTTTCCTGCTCATGTACCCCGACATCAATATGGGATATGATGAGCATGCACACGTACACAGGCCGCACAACGGGTTGGCATACTCGGGATCAGGTGGTCGAGCAGCTGTTGGGGTATAGCCTCCCATTCTTGCACCAGTGCCTGTCGGAGCTCCTGAATTGTCGTAGGGGTTTGAAGACGTGCAGCGATACTTCGAGCGAGAGCAGATCAGACGTGCTCTATGGGGTCTAGGTCTGGAGATCAGGCAGGCCACCCCATACGCCTGATATCGTTTGTTTCAAGGTACTCCTCCACGATGGAAGCTCGGTGGTGCCGTGCGTTATCATCCATCAGGAGGAAGGTGAGACCCACTGCATCCCTGAAAAGGTGGACATACTGTGCAAAATGACGTCGCGATACACCTGACCTGTTACAGTTTCTCTGTCAAAGACATGCGGGGGTGTACGAGCAACAATCATAATCCCAACCAACCCATACCATCAAAGCACGACCTCCATACAGGTCCCCTTTAAAGACATTAAGGGGTTCGTATCTGGTTCCTGGTTCACGCCAGATGAAAACCCGGCGAGAATCGCTGTTCAGACTATACCTGGACTCGTCCGTGAACATAATTTGGGACCACTGTTCCAATGACCATGTACTGTATTCTTGACACCAGGCTTTACGGGTTCTCCTGTGACCGGGGGTCAGTGGAATGCATCTTGCGGGTCTCCGGGCCAATAAACCAAGTCTGTTCAGTCGTATGTAGTGTCTGGAGACAACTGTTCCAGTGACTGCGGTAAGGTCCCGAGCAAGGCTACCTGCAGTACTCCGTGGCCGTCTGCGGGTACTGATGGTGAGATATCGGTCTTCTCGTGGAGTTGTACACTGTGGACGTCCCGTACTGTAGCGCCAGGACACGTTTCCTGTCTGCTGGAATCGTTGTCATAATCTTGAGATCACAGTTTGTGGCACACGGAGGGCCCGTGCTACGACCTGCTGTGTTTGACCAGCTCCAGTCGCCCTTGTATTGTGCCCCTCATAACGTCATCAATATGTCTTCTTTGAGCCATTTTCAACCCACAGTCACCATAAGCACGTCTGACTACCTCTGCACACTTGCTCGCTGCACTGTACTGTGACATGTACCAACACAGCTCTGCGTATGTGGCCTGCTGCCAGCACCACCGTGGGACGACCGCAGGTCAAAGGCACCGCATGGCCATACCCCGATGTGATTTAAACCCACAAACCACCCATCAGAGCGTCGTTTCACCATGTATCAGTATTATCCTTAATTTATGAATATGAGTGTAGTTCGTTCGTTGAACACCCTGCTAAGTCTTATTCTAACATTAAAATGCTAGGATTTTCTTAACAAAGTAAGTCATTTATTGAGTTGGATTGCAATTTCGAAACGACCTAAGCCACTGCGTTCTCAATCCTATCCCCACAAATAGTTATGGTAGGGATGTCTTACCACAAGAGTCGTCAGACTCATTTTCTCCGGTGCTGCGGTAGACATTTGCAAAATCACTTTCCGATGCGCAAATGCAGTCACGCCAAAGAAATACTTTTCATGAGCTGATTCATTCGAGGCCCAGGATCTATTTTCATTTGATCGATTTCTTTCCTGCTATAAACAAAAATTATTTAAAGTTGAATTCTAAGCTCGACAGACAAAATATTATTCTCTTAAAACACCTTATTGGTTCCTTCAGAGGGCTGTAATTGGTGTATAGCTGGTACCAGGCGGTCAGCCTTCCACCGATGACGTCAGTCTTGGCCGTGGAATAGTGAATATGTGCCACACGGCTGTATGGAATAAATGCAGTAACATGGATCGACCTGGAGGCGTGAGAGAACGGCTGAAAGAAGTTATAGTATTTGGACGCGGCCACGACCATACCGTGAACAAAGTTGTTCGATATTCTGGTGTATCAACACGGTCCCTCCGGCATGTTTTCAATAACTGTTGTACCACTCGCAGCGCTACAAAGGTAGCAAAAACACAGACTAGGATGAGCGTTTGCAATTTATCCTTGCTTGATACCCGGTTATCAAAGAAAACTGCCCACTACTGTTCCAGCGACTGAGTAGCACTGTTGTGTTTCAGTAACAGATTTTCAGTGTGGACAACGCAGGGAAAAAATACGTGGCTAACAAATGTTTACCCTCTGCCAGACACTAACTGTGAATTGGAAAGTAGTCATGTAGATGTAGATTTGAAAATCTGCATGGCATGTGGCCTTTCTCTTTTCATATTTACTTAATATAATGAGATCGGAAAGCATCTTCATCATCGTCATCATCATTGACATCTCCTTGCAAGATTAGGTATTGTAATCACCTGTTCCGGTCTGCTAGTTCTCTCTTTTCAGCAGACCAATAATTCATTATCTTTTTTTGGCAATCTGTTTTCTGTCAACGTGATCCTTTTCATATATTCTTTTTTCTATATTTTTAATAACTGAAAAGATATTTAAATCTGATGTAATTGTTTCATTCCATTTTATTACAGCTTCTTACATATCTCATTAACTTCATCTCTGCTTAGGAAAACATTTTATTTCCAAGATTTTCCTCAAAAAGGGTTTTTTACCTTATCGATGGCTTTCTGAAAATCAATAAATGCTAATTGCATTTCTAAGCCAAATTACAATCGTTTTTGAGTAATATGTGTTATTATATTATCGTGGCCGAAAGGAGATTAATTAAAGGAAAGCTTTATTGGAATTGCAGTGGCTGGTCAGACTTATTAGCTTTTTTCTAATTAAAAGCGAAATAACTTGGAACTGTAACTTCTTCTGAATCTGGAAGCGACCCATGAGTTTCATGTCCGTGCTATGCACAACAGTTGGGAGGAAAAACCCCCAAGGCAACCCTTATAGAAATTGCAGCCCGGAGAGCACGGCAGTAACTGTTTCCGCCCGGATGCTGTATATTATAACTTGGGGCCATGACATAACTTTCGCTTCGGGGGACGAAATGGTAGTACGCGTGCTGCAAGTCGTCCAAGGTTTGTCAAATTTGCTCCTCTGATAAAATCTCCTGACACTCGGAATCCTTTCGAAAACGGCCAACACAGAGTAAGTGCTTGGGAGGGGCTGCGAGTGTAAAGAACTAGCTTCCCATCCAGCCCCTTCAGCTTTAACGAGGACTGTGTAGCGGTGCTAGCTATTGTATCAGCGGGGAGCAAATGCTGTAATTCTCTGTGGTGTCAGATGGATGTAGGAGATACTTTTAACATTACAACTGGCTCTCGTAACTGTAAGCGGAAAGTAACGGAAATACTGCTTTACAACGAGCTGGAAAGAACACTTGATTGTGGGGCACAACACAGATTTTTGCGAGGTGTCAAACACGACAAGTACATGGCTTCGTGATATGCAGCGCTGTTCAGCTACCAACCGAAGACTACGCTGGAAGGCCATCGTAAGTGCTTTACTGGTTCACAGATACTCAGCTCACGTTTCGGCGAACATTATGGTAAGCTAGAAGGCAGTATTAGAATGTTAGAGGCTGGCCGGTGTGGCCGAGCGGATCTAGGCACTTTAGTCTGGAACCACGCGACCGCTTCGGTCGCTCGTTCGAATCCTGCCTCGGGCATGGATGTGTGTGATGTCCTTAGATTAGTTAGGTTTAAGTAGTTATAAGTTCTAGAGGACTGATGACCTCAGAGCCATTTGAACCATTAGAATGTTAGAAAAGGTCGGTTAATAGAATCACATCAGTGCTTAGGATGCGAGTTGTCAGTCTATTAGCTTACGATAAAATCCATGGCTCTCTTTCTTTCTGACAAACCGTGAGCCACTGTAGTCAACATCTATGCAGGACTCACCTTCAGTATAGTTTCAGGAGCAAACGAGCAGCCAAATTGCTCTTGTAACTTTGCAATTCGTAACTTCTAGAAAGAGTTTATATTAATTATTGTAAGGTAACATTGCGAAAGTTATGAACATTTTTCAATAATTAATGTTAAGCAGTATTTTTAATTATAATAAAACAAGAAGTTAATCTGCATTTGATTCTTATTCAAACACTGAATAATTTCCTCATCATCTGAGATTAATATCGTAGTAAAATTGTGAATCCCGAACTTCGGCTTCAATGCTAGGGCCGCGCGCTTGTTTGCTTTTCAGTTACGTTACGCGTATTTTCGTCAGCATTATATCTTACTAAGGTTGACTGGGTTATGACTAGGTCTGATTCAGTGAACAGTTTGTAACGGAACATATTAAAGGCTTTACTTTACCGAAGTATGCGATACCCTCCAAATTCAACCAGTTTAACGAGTATTTATGATTATAGAAAAGTTATTGTGAATGTTAACAATGATTGCATAACATGTCTCCATAACAAGTCAACCCATTAAATTATACTGAATAACTGACCCACACAAAAGTTAATATCACTTGATCACTGATACAGCAAATGTCATCATGTAAAACAAGAAGTTCATCTTAAATAATTAATATGAAGTACGAAAAATAGTGGCCAACTTAGGTATTTTGGATCTCCTTAAATAAAAATCACCCAGTGAAACCTATTTGTTCACTAGGAGCGTTTTCACTCAGTATTCACGTAATCAATCATATTTTAGACGAAAACCAATGTAATTCTTAATAATTCATGTTATTTACTTATTTATGCAAATTAGAGAAGTCAATTGACAAACTTCTAAAAAACGGCCTTTTTGTACCAAAGAATTATTCTGTCAAGTCAACAAATCTGTCTGTCATTTTAATAACATGTTAAATTATGTCACTCAATGCAAATTAATAACTTATCTGCACAAATTATGATAACAGATGTACATGTGACTTATAAACTATTTCTCTTTTTAGTAGTTCTTTGACAATGTTATAAATACAAGCAGCAAGAACGGTCGAGGAGGCAGTCGGAATGTCACTTTGGTAAAGTGTGTTTCTGTGTTATTGTTTGAGGTGGATAAACAATGCAAAGAACATGTAAAGGAAGTACTACTTTGTGTTGTGTCATGGTCTTTGGTGGACAGTGGAATTAAGATGGCCACCAGAGTAATAAATATTTGATGTTTACATATTTGTTGGTTTCGCTCGTTCTTTATCATCAAAAGCACATAAAAAAACACGGGACCTCATGTTTTTACCCTAGACAACCAGATTTAGAGCCAGCATCAGCATCGAGACACAGCAGCGATCCAGCAAGTAGCAGCGATTACTACAACGCATTTTAACATCAAGTGCTAACAAGCTCCGTAAATTGGAGTGAAATAGTGCGATTATAGCAATTAGCAATATCTACGACTAGGCGACCATTACAAAAGTGGGGGCTCGTCCGGGATCTTTAAGTGCATCGATAATAATAGTGCAGCGATAAACTTCGTAAGTGCTTAGCACTCCAAAAAAGTTTATTTGTGCAGTGTGGCAACAGTGAAAATATGTCAAAGTGAAAAGAAAACAAAAAAAAGTGTGTATGTGCGACTACGAAAAACTATCATCACACCGCTCGGAAGATTAACGTCTGGATTATGTCAATGGAATTCATCAATCAAGACTTCAGCTTCGATAAAACCGAAAAGAAGTGAAGAAAACCAACAAGAACACCGACCACGACATCATAGCATAGCTACATAAAGCAAGGTATTTTGTTGTTGTTGTCATTAACAAAATTAATAGTGAACATGTCTCTACCTGAGAGTGATGAGGTCGTAGGAAATGTAAAGATCAAACCAGGGGATGGTGAACAATTAAACTTAACAGAGTGGCTAGCAGAGTTTGCAACTCAAATAAGCTCGCAACTTAAGCAATCGAGTGAACAAGTAAGCTTGAAACTTAAAGAAAACACAGATAGACTGGATAAGTTAAGTTTGAATTTTGATCTATTAAATACTCATCTCAATGAGAAGTGTGAGGAAATTAAAACTACCCTCAGTAAGGACACTAGAGAACAGTTGATACACTCCAGAAAAGAATTTCAAGTTAAAGTTGAAAGTTTAAATGCAAACATACAAGCTAACACAGACAGCATTGCTGTCATCTACAACAGAGTAGATACTGAAGTTGAAAGATTAGATCAGAGAATAGACAAAACATCAGAAAACCTTAAACAAGAATACAACCTGTATACCACTAATGTAGATACAAAAGTAGAAAATATACACACTAAATATACACAATTGGAAGATGCATTGATGTCAAAACAAATGTTTTACAATCAAAATACAATGTATGGGCACATCCAAGTGAAATGCTTTCCTGGTGAAAATCTGCACCCTATTGATTTTATTCACCAATGTAAGGATATGTTTGTTGTAGGAATGTCAGATAACATAAAAATTAAGTTAGTAAAACGGTTTCTAGAAGGGGAGGCCTTATCCTGGGCAAATGAGAATAATGATTCTTGGAATACTTTTGAAGAGTTTGAAGCTAAATTTATTTGTAAATTTTGGTCACAATCCATAAAAGCCAGATTAAAGTCAGAATTTCTAAATGGACCAGTGTATAGAGGGAAAGTAGGGAGAATGCAAAAATTTTGCAGAGATCAATTGAAAAAACTGGCTCATTTGAATAACTCTTTTGATATTATGACACAAATTGATGTTTTAAAAAGAAGGTTACCAGAGAGACTGCAGTGGGAATTGGTCCATGGACCAGACGATTCAATGGAAGAATTCCTGAAATTTGTAGATAGATTAGATAGGGCCTTGGAAAGGGAAAATAACCAAAGTTTTGGCTCTGGCAACAACCAGTGTGGGGGGTGGAACAGGAATATAAATAGAGATTATTATGGGAGGAGAGACTTTGAAAATTCTGGAAATAATGCTCCAAATAGGGGAGATAGGAGATATGAAAATGATTTCAGAAACAATACACAGGAGGGAGGATGGAGGAGAGATAACAGGAATGATAGAAATAGGTATTGGGGAAGAGAACAAGAGAGAAGGGGGTTTGTTGAAACTAGTGAACAAAACGACAACTACAAACGGACAGACCGAGGAAACCAGCCAGGAAACGGTGGACAGTCCCACTAGATGTCCGTAGTTTTGGGGCTAGACAATATTATGACAGGACAACACATAACCGAAACTGGAAAAGGAGAGGATACAATGCAAAGAGTAAGTACCATGAAAATACTGATGTTGTTAGAATGAATAAATTAGAATTTAATAAAAGGTTTTGGGATACTATGAGTAAAAGTGATACAGTTAATAAAAACAGTGTTCAAGCACAGGTAGTTAGTGAAAGTGCAGAAGTTGAAGGTATTGCAGAGTTCCATAGTTGGGCTGAAAAAGATACTGGTGTTAATAACAAGTCAGACACACCACAAATGGAATCTATTTTGGGGGGTTTATTTGATAAGAAGGGGGATGACGAAGTGTTTAATGGAGCCAAAGACTCAATTGCTGAGATTCAGATACATAGGGGGGAAACTGAAGAGCTGGCCGCAGTGGTCTCGCGGTTCTAGGCGCGCAGTCAGGAACCGTGCGACAGCTACGTTCGCAGGTTTGAATCCTGCCTCGGGCATGGATGTGTGTGATGTCCTTAGGTTAGTTAGGTTTAAGAAGTTCTAAGTTCTAGGGGACTGATGACCACAGCAGTTGAGTCCCATAGTGCTCAGAGCCATTTGAACCATTTTTTGAAACTGAAGATGGGGTTGTTGTGGAGGAGGAGGAAGAAGTAATAGAGGGACATTTAAATGATGATCCTAAATCAAGTGATGTTATTGATGAGAGTGTGGAGGAAGAAATAAAAGTATTTGTAGAATTGAAAAGTGATTATGTGGTAAAGGTATGTGACGTGACAAACATGGGTAATGATGAGGTTAACTTGAGTGAAATGCAGACTAGGGAATGTGTATCTGAGGACAAGCTATTGCCTATTAGGAACTATGAAACACTAATCTATGACAATGGTAATAATAATAATATTAAAGAAAATATAAAGGGATGGAATGTAAGTGTGTGTTTTCAAGAAGAAGGGGAAAAGTTTTTAGAAGTTTTGTGGAACAACTATGGAAACTGTATAAACAAAGATGCCTTTTGGAAAGAATTAGCAAAGGTAAGTGCAACCTTGTATCCTACATGGTGAACAAGAATCCGTAGTGGACTTCATAAAAAATGGGGTGAAAACAGTAATTTGTTAAGTGACAACACCGTGTTAAGAGGAACAGATGAAAACAAAGGTTTATGTTTAAATGTCAATGCTTTGCAAACAGAGAGGGATGTGTCTAAGTGTAGGAAAGAGACATTAGACTTAGAAACTAAAGAAATTTAAAATGATCTATTGTTTGAAAATACTGAAATAGACAAAGACGTTGAGCTAGGTTGTCCATATGTTAAAGTAAACATTGACAAGTGGGAAGGAAGAGTGTTAGTAGACACAGGAAGTCCTGTTTCTGCCATCACTTCTAGACTTAGAGATAAGCTCAGAAATTCTCAACATTTTCCTGAGATGCCAGTTGTTGGATTAAAAGTGAAAGGAGCTACAGGCAGAGCCAGTAAGGTAGTTAAGAAACAAGTGTTACTTACTTTTAAAATTGATAACCTAAATTTTGAACATGGATGCTTAGTAGTAGATGACCTGAATGAAAATTTCATTTTAGGTATGGATTGGATATTAAAAGTGAATGCTGGGTTTAATTTTACAGCAAAACAAATGTGTATTATAGAACTTGTTACGCAACAAAGCTGTGTAGTGAATTTGTTAATTTTAAACTGTGGTGACAGCTGTAACCACATTCAATCAGTGTATCATGAAAATGAGGATGTTTATTACCCGGATGAGAACTCAGAGGATGATGCAGAGCGTCAAGAGTTTGAGAAGTTAGTAGAGAAAAAACTGGGGGAAGCTGAAAGCCTAAATAGTACACAGAAGAAAAAATTAAAAGAGTTATTATGGGAATTCCAGGATGTGTTTGATAATAGACCTGACAGAGTGAAATATTATCAATGTAAATTACGGTTAAAACCTCATGAGCCTTTCTTTATAAAACCGTATGGAATACCATTTGCAAAAAGAGACGCTGTGGAAAAAGAAATACAAAAAATGGAAAATTGGGAAGTTATGGAAAGAAGTTGTAGTGCCTACAACAACTCGCTGGTCATTGTAAAAAAGGGAGACAATAGCGTTAGGATTTTATTAGACTCCAGACATCTCAACAAGTATCTCATCAGAGAAAACGACCAGCCAGAAAGTATAGATGAGCTGTTAGGTAAATTTGAGTGTCAAACATATGACAAGCCTAGATCTCACCGCTGGTTTTCATCAAGTTGAACTTAGTCCTGATTCGAGAAAATATACAGCCTTTTTATATAATGATAAATTTTATCAGTATACAGTCGTACCATTTGGTCTCAATGTATCAGTTGCGGAATTCATCAGAGCTTTAGATTTTGTACTTGGTCATGAAACTAGTTCAAAATTAACCATTTATGTAGATGAAATTTTAATCACTGGGAAAACTTGGGAAGAACACCTTGAACTATTAAGGGAGGTATTTATGAAACTCAGAAAGGGAGGAATGACATTAAAAATAGAAAAATATTAATTTGGGCTAGAGGAGTTAAAATTTTTGGGACACATAATTACAGAACAAGGGATTTTGCCAGACAAAGACAAAATAAAAGCCATAGAAAATTTTCCAACACCTAGAAACAAGAAACAACTTAAATCATTTTGCGGCTTCACAGGATTTTACAGAAAATTCATCAGTAATCAAGCATTAAATGCAGTTTGTTTGTATAACTTAATTAAGAAAAATGTAGTGTGGGATTGGACACCAGAATGTGAAGATACTTTTAACAAAATCAAAACGCAACTACGTAACAGCCAACTTCTGCATAGACCAGACATGTCAAGTCCTTTCTGGCTAGCTACTGACAGCAGCGATGCAGGGTTAGGAGTACATTTATTTCAAGAAAAGGAAGTAAATGGAAAAATGGAACACTGAACAATCGCATTTGCCAGCAGAATTCTTCAAAAACATGAAAAACACTACACAGTGACAGAAAAGGAATTACTAGCTATACATTGGGGTTTTACAAAATTTAGAAATTACCTCTTGGGACATAAAGTAATAGTACAGACAGACCACAAAGCATTAAGCTATCTCCAAGAGTGCAGGTTATACCATAACAGACTCACCAGATGGGCCATGTTTCTCCAGCAGTTTGATTACGAAGTGAAGTACATTCAGGGAAAACAAAATGTGGTAGCAGACGCTTTATCAAGACTACCTTTGGGAAGTGATTTGGAGGGAAGTAGTGGGGAGGATGAGAAACTTTTCAAAATTATGTATCTAAAGGGCATTAAAGAGGAAAAGGAAATACAAAAAATCTGTAACGACATTAGGAGGTTTCAGAACCACGATGAAAACTGGAAACTAGTCAAAAGTTACATAGGAAAAACTGGGGGAGAAAAGGTAGAAGCATACTATAAAGTACACAAGGGGATACTATTCAGAAGACCTAAACCCGATTTAGACTATTGGAAACTGTGTTGGCCTGAGCAACAAATAGATGTGCTCATTACTTATGTACATGAAAGCTTTGGCCACTGTGGCACCACTAAGTGTATTCAGAAAATACAGGAGAATATTTATTTTTACAACATTAGCAGAAGAGTAAAGAAAAAGTTATCAACATGTGACAGATGTCAGAGGGTAAACAACCAGGGGAATAATGCAGAACATATTACCCACAAATAAACTCGATCTCGTTGCAACTGACATCTACGGACCGTTACCCAAGACAAAGGGGGGTTACAGTTATATTTATGTCATGCTAGATATCTTCTCCAAATTTATAAAGCTTTATCCCTTAAGGAAAGCTACCAGCAAACAGATAGTTTCAAAAATTACAAGTAATTATTTCAACACTGTGGGAAAACCAAAGGCAATACTTTCAGACAATGGGTCTCAGTTCACCTCTAACTACTGGAAAGCTTTTATTGAAGACAAGGGAATTAAACATATTTTAATATCTGCTTACCACCCGTCAAGCAACCCGGCTGTGACATGCATGAGAGAGATTGGAAGACTGTGCAGAACCTACTGTAGCCAGAACCACACTAATTGGTTAGAGTACATAAATAGTTTTGAAGAAATAATGAACAGCTTACAGCACTCTTCCACTGGGTTTTCCCCACACGAAATAATGTACAACCAATACCCCGCTAGTTTCTTCACTGAAAACATAGAGTATCCACCTTGCAAAATTATGTCACCCCAAGAAAGAGAAGACTGTGTACGGGAAACCATGAAAAAACAAGGGGAATTGAGAAAAAGACGACATGCAGCCAAAGGAAAAGCTACACAGTTCAAACCAGAGGACCTTGTACTCGTTAAGACACAAGAGAAATCAAAATTATTGTCAGCCGAACTTAAAAAGTTTTTTGATATTTACATTGGTCCATTTGAAATAAAAGAAAGCCCACGTCCTAATGCGTATAGAATTATCTTTCCAAGATCAAGAAGGTTATTTGGATTAAGAAACATCACTGAATTGACACCATATAAACATGATTAAGCACATTTCCCTGTTTGAATACGGTTACTTACCCATTTTCCATAAAGCATGTTATCAGCAAAGATTTTTACTGGGTGTGTCAAATAGCAACTACCACTCATCCTACAGACCCTGGAAAAGTTCCAGATCTCTGAGAGAATGTTTTTATATTTGTGTTGTCACTATTGAATATTAAATATTCAGACATCTTCTTTACTTGCAACGGGCAAGAAGGTGACAAACATTTATAACTTTCTTTTTGTATTGTTGAATATGGGACATACTTGCACCAAATAAAAGACAATGTAAAAATTTTTGTGCAAGACCCATCATTTTGTTACTATTGTTTTCTTAGGCATAAGATTTGTGTACAATTTTCTACAGCTAATCAGATGTTCACCAAGCTTGATGTTTGTGTTATGTTGTGACCAATTTAAGTGTCCAATTTTAGTATTAATATGTTCTTGTACTATCTTGACCATGTGTCTCAATGGGAGACAAGTTTTTTAAATATTTTCTTTTTTTTTAAATGCATACTATATTCATACATGTGACTTCTCTAGTGTTTGTGTTTATATATCATGTCCATACTTATAATTATGTTCTTTGTTTTCATTTCCTTTATGTGGCTCAAAAAGAGCAGACAGTTGCAATATTTTCCTATGGACATATGACCTGTCCATCTATGTAATATATTTATGTTCCTTCTATTATCTTGATTAATCTGTGACTCAATGAGAACTGACTTTGAAATAATTTACATATATTTTTTATATATCTTAAAGTCGCATGTGATATATTTGTGTCTGTTTTTGATCATTTTCCATGTGGCTCACTGGGAGCAAAGATTAACATTTTTTTTTACTTTCATATATTGCTAAATATTTTTATCATGCTGTCATACTGAGAGCCATAACACAAAGTGCATTTGAAACAACACAACTAAAATATTTGCAGGGTAAAGTCATTTTGAAATGGTGTAACGGTCATTGTATACATACACATTATGCATAGTAAAACAAAAAAAATTATTAAAGTAGTACTTTCCCAAATTTTAACCATTTGACACATTTGTCCTAGTCGGCTAATATCATTAACGTTCTGTAAATGATATTAACCCAGGGGGGTATTGTAACGGAACATATTAAAGGCTTTACTTTACCGAAGTATGCGATACCCTCCAAATGGAAAAAAGAACACATTGACACCGGTGTGTCAGACCCACCATACTTGCTCCGGACACTGCGAGAGGGCTGTACAAGCAATGATCACACGCACGGCACAGCGGACACACCAGGAACCGCGGTGTTGGCCGTCGAATGGCGCTAGCTGCGCAGCATTTGTGCACCGCCGCCGTCAGTGTCAGCCAGTTTGCCGTGGCATACGGAGCTCCATCGCAGTCTTTAACACTGGTAGCATGCCGCGACAGCGTGGACGTGAACCGCATGTGCAGTTGACGGACTTTGAGCGAGGGCGTATAGTGGGCATGCGGGAGGCCGGGTGGACGTACCGCCGAATTGCTCAACACGTGGGGCGTGAGGTCTCCACAGTACATCGATGTTGTCGCCAGTGGTCGGCGGAAGGTGCACGTGCCCGTCGACCTGGGACCGGACCGCAGCGACGCACGGATGCACGCCAAGACCGTAGGATCCTACGCAGTGCCGTAGGGGACCGCACCGCCACTTCCCAGCAAATTAGGGACACTGTTGCTCCTGGGGTATCGGCGAGGACCATTCGCAACCGTTTCCATGAAGCTGGGCTAAGGTCCCGCACACCGTTAGGCCGTCTTCCGCTCACGCCCCAACATCGTGCAGCCCGCCTCCAGTGGTGTCGCGACAGGCGTGAATGGAGGGACGAATGGAGGCGTGTCGTCTTCAGCGATGAGAGTCGCTTCTGCCTTGGTGCCAATGATGGTCGTATGCATGTTTGGCGCCGTGCAGGTGAGCGCCACAATCAGGACTGCATACGACCGAGGCACACAGGGCCGACACCCGGCATCATGGTGTGGGGAGCGATCTCCTACACTGGCCGTACACCACTGGTGATCGTCGAGGGGACACTGAATAGTGCACGGTACATCCAAACCGTCATCGAACCCATCGTTCTACCATTCCTAGACCGGCAAGGGAACGTGCTGTTCCAACAGGACAATGCACGTCCGCATGTATCCCGTGCCACCCAACGTGCTCTAGAAGGTGTAAGTCAACTACCCTGGCCAGCAAGATCTCCGGATCTGTCCCCCATTGAGCATGTTTGGGACTGGATGAAGCGTCGTCTCACGCGGTCTGCACGTCCAGCACGAACGCTGGTCCAACTGAGGCGCCAGGTGGAAATGGCATGGCAAGCCGTTCCACAGGACTACATCCAGCATCTCTACGATCGTCTCCATGGGAGAATAGCAGCCTGCATTGCTGCGAAAGGTGGATATACACTGTACTAGTGCCGACATTGTGCATGCTCTGTTGCCTGTGTCTATGTGCCTGTGGTTCTGTCAGTGTGATCATGTGATGTATCTGACCCCAGGAATGTGTCAATAAAGTTTCCCCTGCCTGGGACAATGAATTCACGGTGTTCTTATTTCAATTTCCAGGAGTGTATTATACAATATATTGTTAGGGATGGAAAAATTGGAGAGAAGTCAATCTATCTCTTGGATATTATTAGCGCTCCAAAGCAAACGGTCCGCAGCTCGTAGTCTCGCGGTCGCGTTCTCGCTTCCCGAGCACGGGGTCCCGGGTTCGATTCCCGGTGGGGTCAGGGATTTTCACCTGCCTCGAGATGACTGGGTGTTTGTGCTGTCCTCATCGTTTCATCATCATCCATCAAGGTGGCGAGATTGGACTGAGCCAATACGGTTGGGAATTGGTACGGGCGCTGATAACCGCGCAGTTGAGCGCCCAGCGAACCAAACATCAGCATCATCATCATCAAAGAAAACGGACGCTTGGTGAACGTGTCAAGAGAAGGGTGGACGTTAAGTCTGTCGCTAGTCTTTGAACTGTTAACACCTGGGAGTGGGAAGCGAAGTTAAACCACCAGCAGTTTTACTAGAAATAAACCTCAACTGGACACGTAACAACTTACTGCAGCGCGGAGAGTTTGTGCGCTGCTCTGTAGTGTTTGGGTAGTGGAGCAAAGAAGTATATTAGGGAAATCCCTACATTGAACCATGCTTGCTCTGTGTTAGTCAACGCTGTCACAACCGCAGCTCAACACACCATCGCCTCCAGGCGATGTACTGTTCCATAACATTTATAGACGTGCTTGAATCAGTGTCTCCGTTGCTGTGACGTAATATATCTGTGGAATTTAATCTTCGTGTGTTCCGAAACAATTACTGCGTTGATTCACGTAACTTGTACTACGATCCTGTTCATAATCCTAAAAATTGTCTCAGTATTAGTAATGTTGAATCTAAATCATAAAAGGACTGTTTGGTTTTGTTAAAATCAATTAGAACTGAAGTAAAAATTCGAATAAAATTACTAGTAAATTTAAAGATTACGTAGACTGAATCGAAAATTTGCTTGTTGAAGGAAATAGTTCCATTCTGTTTTGAAGCCACTCTTAAATTAATAACTTATACAAAGTTTCAATACTATGTATAGCATATCTGCTTGAAAAGTGTTCGAAGCAAGAGTTTCCTTATATTATTGTATCGAGAGGGCCTCCATTTTCCTTACTGCTTGAGAGCAGATCGCTAGTTCCTGCTACTACTAAGGCGAGTACACCGTTCGCTTTTTACATAACTTTACGAGCATCAAACAGGAGCGCTTTATTTTCAGTTATCTGTGTAGTTCATAGTTTATTTTTGTAATTTCTTGCGTGTTCGAGTGCTTACTAGGCACAACCTTTTATTTCAATGACAGTGTAGTGTACAGTACCGCCGTTGCTATCGACCGTTGAATGCACTCTCGTATCGTGCAGGCTTTTGTTTGTTTGGTTAGACCAACTCAGTGTCAGTTACACCGTCAGCGAGAGCGCACCGCTAGTTCCTGCTACTACTAAGGCGAGTACACCGTTCGCTTGTTACATATTTTTACGAGCTTCAAACAGGAGGAGTGCAGTAATGGATAGGAACTGTGATTGTTGTGTACAGATGCGAGCTGAGCTGCCGACCCTTCGCTCACAGCTTCAGGCTGCGTTGGCCTCCGTCACACAGCTTGAGGCTGCTGCCAAGGGGCGTCACTGTGGGGATCGGACGCGGGGATGCGAGGGACGTCGAGCACGTCCCACGTGTCCTCCGATCGGTCCACTGCTGTGACCTCCCCAGGTACTGCCTGCACTGAGGTTGACCCCTCACCCGTGGTCGAGTGGGAGATCATTCCAAAGTTTAGCAGGCAGCAAAAAACTTTCCGTGGGGCCGATCGTAGGGCCTCCCTGGTTCGTTTGACGAACAGGTTTCGGGCGTTACCTGTGGCTGACGATGTCTCTGAGCCGGATACAGCCGTCCACCCCGTTCCAGAGGAAACTTCTCGGCCCGCAAGGTCTGGGCATTCACAGAGGGTGGGTTTGCTGGTAGTTGGGAGCTCCAACATTAGGCGCGTAACGGGGCCCCTTAGGAACATGGCTGCAAAGGGGGGGGGGGGGGGGGGAAGGAAGCCAGTGTGCACTATGTGTGCATTCCGGGGGCAGTCATTCCGGATGTGGAAAGGGTGCTTCAGGATGCCATGAAGAGTACAGGTTGCAGCCAACTGCAGGTGGTGGCTCATGTCGGTACCAATGACGTGTGTTGCTTTGGATCGGAGCAGATTCTGTCTAGTTTCGGGCGGCTAGTGGAAATGGTAAAGACTGTCAGTCTTGCTTCCGAGATTAAGGTGGAGCTCACCATCTGAAGCGTCGTCGATAGAACCGACTGTGGTCCTTTGGTGCAGAACCGAGTGGAGGGTCTGAATCAGAGGCTCAGGCGGTTCTGTGACCGTGTAGGCTGCAGATTCCTTGACTTGCGCCTTCGGGTGGTGGGTTTCCGGGTTTCTCTTAATAGGTCAGGAGCCCATTACACGCAGGAGGCGGCTACAGGGGAAGCGGGGGCTGTGTGGAAGGGACTGGGCGGTTTTTTAGGTTAGAGGGTCTTAGGGAACCACAGAAGGACCGTCCGTCAAAAGTGGGCGGGTAAAACACAGTAAGGTAGTTGTAGAAACGATTGGTATTGTAGTTGTAAATTGTCGTAGCTGTGTTGGAAAAGAACCAGAGCTCCAAGCCCTAATAGAAAGAACTGAAGCTCAAATAGTTGTAGGTACAGCCGAAATTTTTTCAAAAGATCTAACAGTGTTCAAAAAGGATAGATTAAATATAGTTGGTGGTGGAGTATTTATTGCTGTCAGAGGTAACATGCCTTTAGCGAAATTGAAGTAGATAGTTCGTGTGAAATAGTATGGGTAGAGGTTATACCTGACAATCGGACTAAACTATTAATAGGATCGTTTTACCGACCCCCGACTGAGAAGATATGGTTGCTGAACAGTTCAAAGAAAACTTGAGTCTCATTTCAAATAAGTACCCCGCTCATGCAATTACAGTCGGTGGTGACTTCAATCTACCCTCGATATGCTGGAAAAATTATACGTTTAAAGCCGGCGGCAGGCATAAAACATCATCCGAAATTATACTGAATGCTTTCCCAGAAAATTATTTTGAACAATTAGTTCATGAGCCCACTCGAAGCGTAAAGGTTTCGAAAGCATACTTGACCTTTTAGCAACAAATAATCCAGGACAAATAGTGAGTGTTGTGACGAATATAGGGATTAGAGACCATAAGGCAGTTGCTGTTAGGCTGAATACCGTAACACCTACAACCATCAAAAAGAAACGCAAAGTATATCTGTTTAAAAAAGCTGATAAAAATGCTCTTAACGCCTTTTTAAGAGACAGTCTTCACTCCTTCCGACCTGATCATGTAAGTGTAGAAAAGTTGTGGAAAGTTCTCAATGAGATAGTAGCAACAACAATTGAGAGATATAGAGCACATAAATTAATAAGCGATGATACTGATCCCCCATGGTACACAAAACGGGTCAGATCGTTTTTGCAGAAGCAACGAAAAAAGCATGCCAAATTTTAAAGAACGCAAAATCCTCAAGATTGGCAAAGTTTTACAGAAGTTCGAAATATGGCGCGTACTTCAATGCGAGACGCTTCTAATAATTTCCACGACGAAATTCTGCCTCGAAATCTAGCAGAAAACCCAAAGAGATTCTGGTCATACATAAAGCACACCAGTGGCAAAACACAATCAATACCTTTACTGCGCGATAACAAGGGTGAAGTCACTGATGACAGTGCCACTAAAGCAGAGTTATTAAACACGGTTTTCCGAAACTTCTTCACCAAAAAGACGAAGTAAATATTCCTGAATTCCAATGAAGAACAACTGCCAAGATGAGAAACATAGAAGTAGATATCCTCGGTGTAACAAAGCAGCTTAAATCACTTAATAAAGGCAAGGCCTCCGGTCCAGATTGTATACCAGTCATGTTCCTCTCAGAGTATGCTGATAAAACAACTCCATAATTAGCAATTATATACAACCACTCGCTCACAGAAAGATACGTACCTAAAGACTGGAAAATGGCTCAAGTTACACTAATACCCAAAAATGGAAGTAGGAGTAATCCACTAAATTACAGGCCTTTATCACCAGTGTCGATTTGCAGTAGGGTTTTAGAACATATACTGTATTCGACATTATGAAGAAGAAAAAGATTTATTGACATATAGTCAGCACGGATTCAGAAAAATATAGTTCTTGTGAAACAGAACTAGCTATTTATATTCATGAAGTAATAACTGTTATCGACAGGGGATGTCAAATTGATTCCATACTTTTAGATTTCCAGAAGACTTTCGACACCGTTCCTCACAAGCGTCTTCTAATCACACTGCGTGCCTACGGAGTATCGTCTCAGTTGTGCGACTGGATTGGTGATTTCCTGTCAGAGAGATCACAGTTCGTAGTAATAGACGGAAAGTCATCGAGTAAAACAGGAGTAATATAGATATCTGTATGGTGCGAAAAGTGGCAATTGACCCTGAATAAAGAAAAGTGCGAAGTTATTCACATGAGTACTAAAAGAAATCAGCTAAATTTCGATTACGCGATAAGTCACACAAATCTAAAGGGTGCAAATTCAACTAAATACTTAGGGATTACAATTACAAATAACCTATATTGGAACGATCACATAGATAATATTGTGGGTAAAGCAAACCAAAGACTGCGATTCATTGGCAGAACACTTAGAAGGTGCAACAGGTCTACCAAGGAGACTGCTTACACCACGTTTGTTCACCCTATTCTGGAGTACTGCTGTGCGATGTGGGATCCGCATCAGGTGGGACTGACGGATGACATCGAAAACGTACAAAGAAGGGCAGCTCGTCTTGTAATATCGCGAAATAGGGAGGATAGTGTCACAGACATGATACGTGAATTGGAGTGGCAATCATTAAAACAAAGACGTTTTTCGTTGCGACAGGATCTTCTCATGAAATTTCAATCATCAGTTTTCTCCTCCGATTGCGAAAACATTCTGCTGGCACCCACCTACATAGGGAGAAATGATCATCACGATAAAATAAGAGAAATCAGGGCTCGCACGGAAAAATTTAAGTGCTCGTTTTTCCCGCGTGCCGTTCGAGAGTGGAACGGTAGAAAGACAGCTTGAAGGTGGTTCATTGAACCCTCTGCCAGGCACTTTATTGTGAATAGCAGAGTAGTCACGTAGGTGTAGACGTAGACGTAGATACATCGTTAGAGGAACGCTAGACAGTTCAATCAGCAAACGCTATGTGAGGGAGAAATTTGTAATCCTGTTTATATCCAATTGTAGTGAGTTACACACTAAAGCGCCTGGTTTAGGCATGCATATTTGAATACAGATATATGTAAACAGGCAGAATATGGCGTTGTATTGGCCACGCCTAGATAAGATAAGAAGGATTTGACGCAGTTATTAGATCGGTTACTGCTGCTAAAATGGCAGATTATCAAGATTTGAATTCGAACGTGGTGTTATAGTCGGCGCACGAGCGATGGGACACGGCATCCCCGTGTTAGCGATGAAGTCGGGAGTTTCCCGTACGACCATTTCACGAGTGTACCGTGAACATCAGTAATCTGGTAAAACATCAAATCTCCGATATCGCTGCGGCCGGAAAAAGATCCTGCAAGAACGGGACCAACGACGACTGAAGAGAATCGTTCAACGTGACAGAAGTGCAACCCTTCCTCAAATTGAAGCAGATTTCAATTCTGGTCCATCAACAAGTGTCAGCGTGCGAACCATTCTACGCAACATCATCTATGTGGGCTTTCGGAGCCGAATTCCCACTTGTGTACCCTTGATGACAGCACGACACAAAGCCTTACGCCTCGCCTGGGCCCGTCAACACCGACATTGGACTATCGATGACTGGAAACATGTTGCCTCGTCGGACGATTCTCATTTCAAATTGTACCGAGCGGAGGAACGTGTACGAGCATGAAGACAACCTCATGAGTCCGTGGACTCGGCACGTCAGCCAGGGAAGCTGGTGGAGGCTCTGTAATGGTGTGAAGCTTGTGCAGTTGGAGTGAAATGGGACCCTGATACATCGAGATTCGACACCCCACAAGTCCATAGTTCCTACACATTGGCTCCAGGAACACCGTTGTGAGTTTAAACACATACGCTGATCGCCAGACTCCCCAGACATGAACATTAGTGAGCATATTTGGGTTGCCTTGCAACATGCTGTTCAGAAAAGATCTCTACCCTCTCGTACTCTTACGGATCTATCGACAGCTCTGCAGAATTTATGGTGTCATTTCCCTGCAGCACTATTTCAGACATTATTCGAGTCCATGCCACGTCGTGTTGTGGCACTTCTTCGTGCTTGCGGGGGCCCTACACGATGTTAGGCAGGTGCATCAGTTTATTTGGCTCTTCAGTGTGTAAGAGCTGTTTAATGTGTCTGATTCTGCTAAGTTCTAGAAGGTTAAATTTTATGTAATGAAACTCTGAAGTTTAAAATTATTAATATTTCAGAATTAAATGTCCGATTTGACCTGGCGACCGTATTTCTCCTAGGTTGGAAATAATGACAACTGGCAAACAAATATCTATTCAAATATTTCTGTCGATTCTATATTCTCCTGTATGTAATAATGTGTTTTGAAGACGAAACCAACAATCCAATTGCTTAAAATCCGTTAGATATACTAACTTGCTTTAATAGTAATACAGTGCTAGGAGTACATATATTCTTGGTGTTTTTGGTCCCCCACTACTACAAATCGTTTAACAAAATGTATCACCAGAGCATTTTTCGTTCGCTTTATTGAGTGGGTGCATAAGACTTCACTTTAAATATTTTGTTTGTATCGGAAACAAACCGACGTTTTCCTTCGACGCTATGCACTGCATTAAAGCTCCCTATCGGCAGTATTTGTTAGGGCCGTCTCCGATGTAGCTCTCTATCGAAACACCAGAGAAAATGCGCTGTATGATTCTTAGTATACCTAGGTACTTCAAAAAGTATGTTAACATTCCATCGAGGCTAAGACAAACGTGCAGCGAGAGTGGAGCATTGTCAAAAAAGAGCACATTTCCCGGGTTTCCGAGGTGGACAATGCTGCGGTAAACCGAGGCCCAAGAGAAGTACAGACGGTGGAGCATACGTCACACCACGTGACGCTGCACGTCTTACGAATGCCATCATTCGTCTTTGGAGGGGATTGAGGAAACTATTTCAGACGGGTTTGATCATTATTAACTGCGCGTTTAAACATTCAAGTTCTCGATAGCACGCTACAGAATCAAGACCTACAGTGGGCACCTTTTCAATGAAATATTGATATTCCGTGGACCATGCACGGAGCAGAGCTGTCACGATAAGGGATCCGCACATTCAGCCCTGTTGGTGTGTGGCTATTGGACAAAAAACGAAATCACTGTGCTGTCTCATCCTCCGTACTCTCCAGACCTGGTCCCTGCTGACTTTTTTTTTTAATTCTCCAAAGTTGAAAACCCCGTTGAAAGGATGAATATTTGCAACGATGGACAGGATAAAAGAAAACTCGCAGACGGCGCTCCCGCTATCCAAGACTGCTTAAGCATGCGGAAACGGTGTTGGAAGCGGTGCATCAATCGCGGAGGAGAGTATTTCGATGGAGACCAGACACAATAAGTAAAAGGGAGCCGTAGAAAATATGGTCAAATTTAGGGAATTTTCCGAGCAGACCTTGTATTTATGATTCAGTACGCAAGTTGTCGACGTGATACGTGAGTCATAGTAAAATAACATAAGGTAAAAGTAAGGATGCGCTAAAATTAATGCTCAGCGATCTAACAAACATTGTGTGGATTGTCAAAATTAACTGCAGAGCAACAATGTGTGAAATGACATCAGGACTCATCAAAATCACGCGTAGAGTTTTTGCAATTGCAGATCAGACCGAATTCCGAAGGCTGGAAAATTCGATCCTCGCCGACCGCAGAGCTAACGGAGACAGTGATACGTTGATGTACTTCACAGTTTTTCAGCAAGAGACTTGAGTATGACGCCAATAGAAATTTGGATGCTTTCCACTCCAATGTATCTGATTGCTTACTTACTACGATGAAGAGGGTCGAAGATTTATGAGTCCCAACGAACCTACATCTCTGCTCATTATGGACAACGATTATCTGAGAGGTTTACGTAACCAATTGCATCCACTGATACAGCCACTTCTTTCTTCACACTTTTCTTCTAGTATTGTAATGGAAAACACTTGAACTCAGTTTCACAAGAGGTTTTATGAAGAATGAATGTACTTATGTGTTTCCTGTTTCTCAGACGAAGAATCTAGTACAGATTTCTTCTCTCACCGTTCGAAAAAAAATGGTTCTTCGCTGCAACAGTATTTGTACAAATTTACGTTGCTAACCATTCATTAGCTGCGAACATTGAAGCTTTGAAGCTTTAGCTTGATCTGAATGTATGAAAGGCCAGTGATGACCAAAACGTGTGTTAATCAAATTCACTCAAGGTTATTATGTGCATAAATATACGCAAATTACATTCCCCACTTACATAATCACATTTAGGACCTAATGACTGTTCTTCACTATTATGAACAATAGCTTTTGTCGTAGTAATGTATGACAGGTTTTCATAAGAATGACAAAAAGAAAAACCTGGCATTTCAATGATAACCAAGTGGTTTTGGTTTGTCATATGGCGAAATTTATTGTACTAGTAGTATATACGGATGCTATCTTTTTATTCTACATCATAATAAAAATGTTGACTAAAATACTTACTTCTACGAGTTATAAGTAACAACATATAAAAAACGTCAACAACAATAATAGTAAAATTGGTTACAGCGAATCTGGTACAAAATTGTTTGCGTGTATGTTGAGATATTCTTTCTGAGTATAACTGTTTCCAGTAACTTAATAGACGATCCGTACGTAATTCGTGAAATAATATTGCAGATGCCACCAATGACCTTCAGTGGCTGGAAAATTAGAATATTGGAAGTTAAAAATTTCAAGAGAATAAGTCGCTAAGGTTGGTTTTTAGTAAGGATATTTTCTACAAATTAGTAAGGAATATTTTCTACAAACGAAATACAACTTTCTTTGCTTGGGCTGCTCATTCTTGAATGAAACAATGATGATGATGATGTAAGAAGCCTTTAACTCATTTTATGTTGCTTTATGATGTCACCAGCTTTCTCCATTTCCGCACTCTTGTACATAAAGACTTCATATTTCGTACATTTAATTCTAACATCCTTTCCCTAGCACTACATTTAAAACGATACCTATTTCTTCTTTTCCGACGGTAAATCTTATAAACTATGTAATCAAAAGTATCCAGACACCCCGAAAAACGTATGTTTTTCATATTAAGTGCATTTTGGTGCCACCTACTGCCAGGTGCTCCATATCAGCGACCTCAGTAGTCATTAAACATTGTGAGAGAGCACAATGGAGAATCGGGCGCTCCGCGAGACTCACGTACTTAGAACGTGGTGAGGTGATTGGGTGTCACTTGTGAGATACGTCTGTACGCGATATTTCCACACTCTTAAACATCCCAAGGTCCACTGTTTCCGATGTGATAGTGAAGTAGAGACGTGAAGGTACACGTACAGCGAAAGAGCGTACAGGCCGACCTCGTCTGTTGACTGACAGAGACCGCCGATAGTTGAAGACGGTCGTAATGTTTAACAGGCAGACATCTATCCAGACTATCACACATGAATTCCAAACTGCATCAGGATCCACTGTACGTACTATGACAATTGGGCGGGACGTGAGAAAACATAGATTTCATGGTCGAGCGGCTGCTCATAATCCACACATCACGCCGGCAAATGCAAAACGACGCCTCGCTTGGTGAAAGGAACGCGAACATTGGACTATTGAACAGTGGAGAAACGTTGTGTGGGGTGACGAATCACGGTACACAATGTGGCGATCCGATGACGGGTGTGGGTCTGGCGAATGCCCAGTGAACGTCATCCGCTAGCATGTGTAGTGCCAACAGTAAAATTCGGAGGCGGTGGTGTTATGGTGTGGTCGTGTTTCTCACGGAGGGGGCTTTCACCCCTTGTTGTTTTGCGTGGCACTATCACAATACAGGCCTACATTGATGATTTAAGCACCTTCTTGCTTCCCACTTTTGAAGAGCAATTCGCGGATGGCGACTGCATCTTTCAACACGATCGAGCACCTGTTCATAATGCGCGGCCTGTGGCGGAGTGGTTGCACAACAATAACATCCCTGTAATGGGCTGACCTTGCACACAATTTTGACCTGAATCCTACAGATCACCTCTGGGATGTTTTTTGAAAGCCGACTTCATGCCAGGCCTCACCGATCGACATCGATACCTGTCCTCAGTGCAGCCCTCCGTGAAGAATGGGCTGTAATTCCCCTAGAAACCTTCCAGCACCTGGTTGAACGTATGCCTGCGAGAGTGGAAGCTGTCATCAAGGCTAAGGCTGTGGCACCACCATACTGAATTCCAGCGTTACCGATGGAGGGCGCTACGAAGTTGTGGGTCATTTTCAGAGAGGTGTCCGGATACCTTTGCTCAAATAGTGTACATTCTGAATTTCGTTCCTCACACACTATCTACCGGTTTCTTCGCCTAAAAAGTCTGCAGTCCACACAGCTTAGGGGAGCGCGTGCGCCCCCCCCCCCCTCTCCCTCCCTGTCTGGCACATAGATAGCTAACACTTACCTATGAGAAAAGTCGCTGCAATTCTAGTGATCTCGATACGTTATTCTAGAAAAGTCGCGAATATTCTGCTGTTTTCTTGTACAGAGAGCCTTAGATACGTAGCGCTATAAATACGGACTATTCGCCGTATAGGAAGCTAGTTTACATTCAGAAGCAGGACTATTAAGACTGAAGAATGAATAAGCAAAAAGTCCTAATTGTAGCAAAGTGCAAGTGTGAAGATAAGTCAAAAGTGAGAATGATCAGTTTATTCTGATGTATTAATAACAGTAATGCCTAGTAACAAGACTCGTAACAATATTTTTACTAATATCGCAACAGTAGCTACCCATACCTAACTCGCAATATGAGTTAGGTATGGGAAACTATTGATGGGTGTATCTCCGGTAATAGTGACTTCGAGAAGATTCTTAAATACGCATTGTTACTAGACAGGCCCTGTATCGAATGCACTAGAAAGGAACGGAATCGACAATAAAACTTCCACGCTCATAAATTGCCTGATGACGTCATCATTGGAAGCTCGCCCTTATATTATACGTCGTAAGCACATATTGTCTTGTCGCTTTCACAGTAGGTATTTTTTCACACTGCATAAAAGTCTGGCCGTGTCACAGACTGCACGGCGCCTCCCGCCGGAGGTTCGAGTCCTTCCTCGGGCAAGGGCGTGTGTGTTGTCCTTAGCATAAGTTAGTTCAAGTTTTGTGTAACTCTAGGGACCGATGACCTCAGCAGTTTGGTTCCTTAGGAACACACACACATTTGAACATAAAAGTCTGGAAGCGAGCATTGTGGCAGTGAATGTTCTCGAAACAACCGACCCACATACATAAGGGAAGCAGGTCGCTGCCAGGTAGTCAGTGAAAGCTTCAATCGTCGCAATAACTTGGAAGTGATAAAAAGTGACCAACTGCGATTATTGGCTATTACCAACGACTTCATTCAGTGTTGTACTTAGTGATATTAGAAATACATGGAGTGTGACCATGTGTGTTTTAGTGCTAAATGTAGTAGTCTTGCATTTTTCAGTGCGAATAAAGCGTTTATTCGAGAACAATTGGCATCTAATTTACCTATGTCGTAACAGTATAATAAAATGGATCGTTATGTAATAAGAAAAAGAAAAGTAGAAACATCTGAAGATTCCGGTCACCATTCAGCGGCAAAAACACCATCAGATGTACTGGCAGAGTCCAGCACTTCATACAAACTTCCACAACAAAGTTCATCGTCGGATTCCTTTAATTCCACGGGTATTATCAATTATTTGGATATATTAGCGTCAGGAAATATTAGTGATGATGTAAAACACAAGCTTCTCCCAGATCCAAGGAAATTTGAAAAAGGCTATACCTTTCCTACTTCCGAGCACAACAAGAGGGGACGGGTTGAACGCAGACAAGTGCACGATAATCACTTTGAACAGCATCCATGGCTGGTGGTCTCACAAGTTGAAAGGAGACTCCTTTGCATTAACTGTTCAATTTTTGTAAATAATAAAATGGTTGGAGGAAAGAAATCCGTTATCGCTATGAAACTTGTGAGTGAACCACTAACAAAGTTTGCCAAGCTTTCTGGTAAAGATGGTGACCTTGAGACCCACTCTCAGCGCAAGTACCACGTTGAAGCGTCAACAGATGCAAAGCTATTTTTGGCAACACGAGACATCGGCGAACTTGAGGTCATAAATCAACTGTCAAGACAGAGAATGTCGCCAGCCGGAGTAGCCGAGCGGTTCTAGGCGCTAGTCAGGAATCGCGCGACCGCTACGGTCGCAGGTTCGTATCCTGCCTCGGCCATGGATGTGTGTGATGTCCGTAGGTTAGTTAGGTTTAAGTAGTTCTAAGTTCTAGGGGACTGATGACCTCAGACTTAAGTCCCATAGTGCCCAGAGCCATTTGAACCATTTGAACAGAGAATGTCAAGCATTAGGAAAAGCAGAGACCGTCTTGTACCTGTAATTAAAACAATCATATTTCATGGAAAGCAAAATATTCCCCTGCGGGGGCATAGAGATTATGGGAGTCTATTAGAAAACGAAAATGATCGTGAAAGTATAGTGAGTAACGAGGGAAACTTTAGAGCTCTTTTAAGATTTAGAATTGACGCTGGAGGCTTGCAACTAAAACATCGCCTTGGGACCACTAAAGCGAACGCCACTTACATAAGTAAAACAACAAGTAACGAACATATTTCATGCTGTGAAGCAGTGATGTTATCGAGAATACTGGAGTAAATCAATCATTCTAGTTATTACAGCATAATCTTCGATGAGACTACGGACATAGAGAACATCGCCCAACTGAGTTTAGCTGCAAGATATGTTGACGGTGACGGCAAATTACACGGAAGATTTTTGGGTTTCGTTGACATCCGTCAAGACAATGACGGTTGTGGAAACATCGACGACGAACCTAAAGAGAGTCAAGGTGTAGAGCGTAGCGTGACTGGTGAAGTATTAGGTACTACGATTCTAAGGAGAATGGAAAGCATTCCTCTGTCACTGGAGAACTGTGCGGGTATAGGCTGTGAAGGATGCTCAGTTAATATGTCAGAATTGAAAGTAGCACCGTGATGAAGTCATCAGCTCAACCTCGCTGTCTCTGGCAGTTGCAAAGTTACGAGTGTGCTGCAGTCGCATTCTCAAACGAGATGGGTTGAGCGACATGATGCTTTTATTCAGTTCGCAGCTGATCTGGGAAGAGTTTGCAAAGTTCTTAAAGAAGTACCGTGTTGTAGGGATAGAACAACAGCCGCCAAAGCCAATATTCTCCTTCAAGCTCTCTCTAATTGCGAGTTTATTATCACTTTGTTTACACTGAACGACATTACAAGCGTAACATATCCAGCCAGCAAAATCATAAAGACACTAGCCTGGACGTCGCAATGGCACAAGCAAAATTAGATTCGACGCTCAAGGTGTGCGATGGCATGAGAACTAATGCTGATAGTCACTTTGCTCGTATTGTTGAAGAGGCGAAGGCAGTTATGGAAGAGTTAGTCGTGGAGATGAGTATTCCTCGTCTTACAGGCAGACAAAGACACAGGGAAAACTGCGATCATCATGATGATGCCATGACATATTGGAAAAGAACTGTTTTTATTCCAACGGTGGACCATGTTACGACTGACATGAGAGAAAGTTTTGCTGAAGAAAATATTTATCATTCAAAATTCAGCATACTTTTGCCCTCACAATTACTGAAATATGACTGCCACATAAATTGAATCAGTGCTTAACTGAACTACCGTTCTTTGAAGGAGAATCACTCTTTTTGATTAAAAAGAGACTAATGGGACAGATTTTTCAATACAAGCAAACGAGTATAAACGCCCTTAATGATCGAACTTCTGTCATGCAAGCGTTATCTGTTCGTCCTAGATCTGACTATCCTACTCTGCACGCGCTGTACAGAATATTTGTTTGTCTACCTGCATCTATTGCTACAGTAGAAAGACGTTTTTCAACACTGTGACGTATAAAGACATGGCTGAGATCGACAATGAAGGAGGATCGACTTAATGGGTTAGTTCTGTGGAACACTCACCCTGACATTGACTGTCCTATTGACGATGTAGTTAACCAATTTGCCAGGAAGAATAGGTGAATAGAATTCATCATTTAAGGAACAGAACCACAATTGTAACATTTATATCATAATATGGCATTGTCTTGTATGTGTATATAACTAGTTTAAATAAAACTTTCTTAAACTTTGCATGTGACCTGATTATTTTTTATTACGGTAAAAGTAAAAGTAGCTGAAGATATCTTTAGCGCCCCCTCCTTCATGTTTTCCTGTATCCGCCACTGTCTCAGGTTCATTTTGAGTCGACTCCCTTTCTTCACAGAAGAGCTTTATCACAGATTCTGCTGTATTTTCGGCAATGTTAATTTTCAGTAACTTGTTTTCACTTCACTGTTATAGTCTGTTTCTACCGCAAAAATTATCGGTAAACAAAATTAATATGTATTGTACGCTACGCAGCCAGTCTGTAAGGTTCGATAACGATTTTTTTAAGCCATTGGACAGCATCATGTAAAAGTTAGTTCCGGCATTTACACTCTCCTTCCACATTTGCTCCCATTTTATCCTACTTTTAATATCAGTCTCTACTGAATTTTCCATTCATAGCTCACAGCTTTTGTAGTTCTTCAATAAATCGCCTCACTTTGCATTACATCTCTTCTTTCGTGAGAAATTCTTAGGTTAAATGAGATGTTGTATTAGATAATATCGCGATATGAGTTAGATTTCGGGTACAGTTTACGTTTGTTAATCTGATGCTGTGAATAGCTACAGTATAGATGTACTCATCGTTCCGGAGAGCGCTGTTGACTGTGATCCGGAAAAATTATTTCAAGCCATTTTGAGCGTTTCCCACTTTCATGTCATTACGTCAAAGGTTACACTTCATTGAAGTATTTGTATTCTCAAAATGAATGATTTTTTGAACTTTCTGAGTTGGTCAAGAGAATTTTCCTTAATGTCATTGGAAACTTTTCTGGTGAGTGTGAACAATGCGTCTTACCAGGAGGCAGAAGCAGGTAAATAACCGTGCTTCTCGGAAAAGAGATCAGTGTCAGTTCGTTATTGAGGGAAGATCCCGTCAATCTGTAACAACAGAACTCATTGAATGAATGCGTTGAAAATGCGTCATTAGCTGCTCTGGACTCGGAAAACCCAATTGTACAGTAAAGAAGCTCGAGTAAGAAATTTGAGAATTTGAATGTCCTGATGGGCGAGGAAGGACGGTTGTGTCTTTTTTGCATATACCAGTTTTCGAAGGTGAGTGCTGTACTCCATAGAAGATCGTGTGAGAAGGTGAGTGTTGTAGTACATAGAAGATCGTGTGAGTAAACTTCAGGTGAATATCTTTACAGTAGACACCCTCATCACAGGAGTTTGCTGTATAAGGGCGGACTGGTGAGTTTTGGTTGTATTTGAGATTGAAGCTGCATCAGTTTCCTGTCGTGCGCTTTGTTAGCAAATCACATAAATGGTAGCAAACTAGTTAAGGTATTGGCCACATTTAAGACTTAGCTCATTATTTGTGTAA
The DNA here is from genome assembly GCF_023898315.1 of Schistocerca nitens. Taxonomy (NCBI): domain Eukaryota; kingdom Metazoa; phylum Arthropoda; class Insecta; order Orthoptera; family Acrididae; genus Schistocerca; species Schistocerca nitens. Next base: position 205,638,333 of record NC_064619.1, read on the forward strand.
CTGTGGAACTTCCTCATTTTGCCTAGTGAAGTGGACCGATGGTCGAGGCAGTGAATTCTCTTTCGGATGAAATTCAGTTCAAATCCTCCCACAACTATCAGTTTGGATGATTTCTCTAAATCACTTTAGACGAATTCCAATTATTATTTACGTATAGGGCCGGTGTGGTAAAAACTTAATGCTAAAAACTGTATTATCAAAATTCTTCACTGTAAATACTGATCAGAACTGAATTTAACGTCTAATCGTATAGATCATCTGAATCCCATGGGGTAAGCAACCTGTCGTCTGGGCATGATCGCTGATGAAAACGTCAGAAATTTGGCTTACTTGGCATACTTCCATTAATGAACATAGCTTAGAATGATCTTCTAGGACAATTCCACTCTGTGGCACTTGAACTCATTGAAGAGAAACGTGCTGTAAGGTGTCTACACTTGAAAACTGTTATAGAGAATTCTTTTAAAGATGTGACATACTAAAAGCAGTCACGCAGTTCATTTGTTCTCTTGTGGAGTTTGTTGAGAAGAACCAGTCACGAATAATGATAGCATTCATAATCGTAATCGTGACGTAATAGGAAGTAGTAGATGGGTCAAATGGCTCTGAGCACTATGCGACTTAACATCTATGGTCATCAGTCCCCTAGAACTTAGAACTACTTAAACCTAACTAACCTAAGGACAGCACACAACACCCAGTCATCACGAGGCAGAGAAAATCCCTGACCCCGCCGGGAATCGAACCCGGGAACCCGGGCGTGGGAAGCGAGAATGCTACCGCACGACCACGAGCTGCGGACGAAGTAGTAGAGGTGAGTTGAACTATGAGATCATAGTCCTAAAAACTTTAATTTATTAGGATGAAAAATAGTTAATATTACAGTTAGTGTCCACGATTTAATGCGGAACTGTATCCAATTCCAATACACAGGGATATTACAAAAGAAATATTTCTCTAACACAGTAATAACCTATCACTCAGGCCACAATAACAAAGCGTTACAATAAATATTTAAGAAATCGGAAACATGTAATAGACCGCAAGGGTATCAAACGAAACATTAAAACACTGAAGTAATAAAATCACAGCACGGGTGCCAACCAAAATAAGTTCAATTAAAAAAAGTTTACAATGCATAGCAGACTCAAACTTACTATACCCGGGCCAGAGCACCACACAGAAGTTCGCTACAAGGGTGATAACTCTCACATGGAACAGATGGTTACAATGTCTGTATTTGTGGAGTGCCTGCGTCTCCACAATACAATCACCTTCAGACATGCATGCGCTGTGAAGATACAGTCACCTTATAAACACAGACATTGTAACAATCAGTTTCGTGTAAGAGTTTGCCACCCTGTATGAGAATCACAATTATGTGAGCGTAAGAGTTGCGATTAAGTGACATATGGTACTTTGGTTCGGTCTTGGGCGTGCTCGGATAGCCCAAGGCGACCGCTATTGATTAGTAGAAAATCCGTGTTGGAGTCGCGGTGCGGCAGAAATTTTCATCTGTCGCAAACAGCTGACGTCAATCTATTGTCACAGAATGCGAATCTGTTTCATAGGCTTACATGAAAGTATCGCGGACACAGTCTGGCATATGACAGTTGAAATCGATCGGAGATAAATATTCTCAGGCATAACAAATATTTTGACAATTCGAAATTACAAAAAAACGTCCAAATGCTTTCAAAAACGTCTCAAAACAGTTTCACCCTCGTATTGAAAGCGGATTTCCGGCAACAACTTCATCCAGAAAGCTAGGTTACCACACAATCATTGAGAAAGGAAACCAGACGGGTACCACTAGAACCCTAGAAGACGTACCAAGTGTTTGTTTTATTTATATGAAAAAACAGTTTCACCCTCGTATTGAAAGCGGATTTCCGGCAACAACTTCATCCAGAAAGCTAGGTTACCACACAATCATTGAGAAAGGAAACCAGACGGGTACCACTAGAGCCCTAGAAGACGTACCAAGTGTTTGTTTTATTTATATGTTCTCGCCTCATCTGGCAGCAGGTACAGGGTGGAGCGCTGTAAATTGCTGATTTGGGAATGACATGAAAAAGTAATGAATACTTAGAAACTCACATTTTTATTTTACTCATATTGGACGATAATGGAAGTTTCCGTGTACGAATGAGTCCGCTTGGGGGTGCTGCAAATCGCATTCAAAAAGAACGCTGCTATTGAATACAAAAACCAAAAGAACATACCTCACCCTATCTAGTACCATTACGTAACTCTTATTTACCAAAAACTACATCACAACTGCGAGAAAGAAGCTCTCTGCAACGAGGGGCTTACTGAGACGTTTTCGGGACCAAGAAGTCTGGTGCAGATTATAACTTCTGATTTCAGATTAACGACAAGAATAGACGTCGAGGACTATGTGGAAATTTCCCTCTTGTTAAAGAGCCACCAATGTAATGCATTTTGAAAACAGAAGTTTATTTAAGCGTTAAGGCGTTAACAATCAGCTTAAAAGTAATTAAGTGTTAGTGAGGATACAAGAAGATTAATTACATACAAGTTTGTGAAAAGGTGAACTATTTTTCATGTGCAAGGAACTTTACTGGAATGTGTAAGTGTTCTCACGTACGTGCATAGACAGCCGTCTCCCCTGGTGAACGAGGGGCGGTTCGAGCCTGCGCACGGTCCACCTTCAAGGGAAGAGGTCTCCTTCCATGGAAACAGATTTAATTTTTATCATTAACTCATGCCAGCATTCAAGAACCATCGGAGTGTACTACTGCACATACACTGTAGTCTGTCTGTAGTGGTTCAAATGGCTTTGAGCACCTTGGGACTTAACATCGCCGGCGGGGTGGCCGAGCGGTTCTAGGCGCTACAGTCTGGAATCGCGCGACCGCTACGGTCGTAGGTTCGAATCCTGCCTCGGGCATGGATGTGTGTGATGTCATTAGGTTAGTTAGGTTTAAGTATTTCTAAGTTCTAGGGGACTGATGACCACTGCAGTTAAGTCCCATAGTGCTCAGAGCCATTTGAACTTAACATCTGCGGTCATCAGTCCCCTAGAACTTAGAACTTTTTAAACCTAACTAACCTAAGGACATCACACACATCCATAACCGAGGCAGGATTCGAACCTGCGACCGTAGTGTACGCGTGGTTCCAGACTGAAGCGACTAGAAATGCTCGGCCACAGCGGCCGGCAAATGCACTGAATGAACATGACATATTCCGAAGCAGGTGTGATTTTTTTAACATACTTGACATGCACGCAATTATCCGTAGTAATGCTAGCACTGACCAGAAGCACATTCACACAGAAATAAATCTGCTCTCTCCTACGAGCACACTACCCATCATATCGGGGAGATAGTCAACAACAACTTGCAGTAAAAGTTTAGGGAAGTACTGTATAACAACACACTAACATTGTTCAAGATGCTGCCAAAAGGTATGCCTTCCAGGAAGCGACGGGTCTGGCAAATCTATGGGAAATAGAACGGACAGTGCAGTAATTCCACTACTCGGCCGGGGAGCACACAACGGGTATCCAGGCGTTCCATTATATCAATTCCGTTTGACGGTACTTCCTGCTTCCCTCTAATGTGCAGTCTTCTGCGGTGCTCCACGTTCGGCCTTGCAGCACTTGCCCGGCCTCTCCTCTTGTCAAGGGACGGCGCTGATGCAGCATCGCGCCGTCATTCAGCACCCTCGCGTGGCAGTGTTGGTACCACCACAGCTCAAGTGGCAGGGTCTTTGTACTTCCCGTGGCTGGTGACGTCTACTGACCGTACAATAACTAAAAAACTACGTCCGACAGGCCTCGCATGGCCCAATAGTACTGACAGTCCTACAAGTCATCCTCAGGCTAATAGTGACATCGGATACGGATATGGGGTGGCATGAGATCAACATATCGCTCTCTAGGCCGTTGTCAGGCTTAGTGACCTGGAGCCGCTACTACTCGGTCAACTAGCTGAGTGCACCCCGGCAGGTCAACAGCACATGGCAGCCGGGCTGGAGATCCATCCTAGTGCCAACCCCACCAGGGGGTGCTTAACTTCGGTGATCTGACGGAAATTGTTGTATCCACCGTTGCACTGCCGTTGACTCATAAATACACTCCTGGAAATTGAAATAAGAACACCGTGAATTCATTGTCCCAGGAAGGGGAAACTTTATTGACACATTCCTGGGGTCAGATACATCACATGATCACACTGACAGAACCACAGGCACATAGACACACGCAACAGAGCATGCACAATGTCGGCACTAGTACAGTGTATATCCACCTTTCGCAGCAATGCAGGCTGCTATTCTCCCATGGAGACGATCGTAGAGATGCTGGATGTAGTTCTGTGGAACGGCTTGCCATGCCATTTCCACCTGGCGCCTCAGTTGGACCAGCGTTCGTGCTGGACGTGCAGACCGCGTGAGACGACGCTTCATCCAGTCCCAAACATGCTCAATGGGGGACAGATCCGGAGATCTTGCTGGCCAGGGTAGTTGACTTACACCTTCTAGAGCACGTTGGGTGGCACGGGATACATGCAGACGTGCATTGTCCTGTTGGAACAGCAAGTTCCCTTGCCGGTCTAGGAATGGTAGAACGATGGGTTCGATGACGGTTTGGATGTACCGTGCACTATTCAGTGTCCCCTCGACGATCACCAGTGGTGTACGGCCAGTGTAGGAGATCGCTCCCCACACCATGATGCCGGGTGTTGGCCCTGTGTGCCTCGGTCGTATGCAGTCCTGATTGTGGCGCTCACCTGCACGGCGCCAAACACGCATACGACCATCATTGGCACCAAGGCAGAAGCGACTCTCATCGCTGAAGACGACACGTCTCCATTCGTCCCTCCATTCACGCCTGTCGCGACACCACTGGAGGCGGGCTGCACGATGTTGGGGCGTGAGCGGAAGACGGCCTAACAGTGGGCGGGACCGTAGCCCAGCTTCATGGAGACGGTTGCGAATGGTCCTCGCCGATACCCCAGGAGCAACAGTGTCCCTAATTTGCTGGGAAGTGGCGGTGCGGTCCCCTACGGCACTGCGTAGGATCCTACGGTCTTGGCGTGCATCCGTGCGTCGCTGCGGTCCGGTCCCAGGTCGACGGGCACGTGCACCTTCCGCCGACCACTGGCGACAACATCGATGTACTGTGGAGACCTCACGCCCCACGTGTTGAGCAATTCGGCGGTACGTCCACCCGGACTCCCACATGCCCACTATACGCCCTCGCTCAAAGTCCGTCAACTGCACATACGGTTCACGTCCACGCTGTCGCGGCATGCTACCAGTGTTAAAGACTGCGATGGAGCTCCGTATGCCACGGCAAACTGGCTGACACTGACGGCGGCGGTGCACAAATGCTGCGCAGCTAGCGCCATTCGACGGCCAACACCGCGGTTCCTGGTGTGTCCGCTGTGCCGTGCGTGTGATCATTGCTTGTACAGCCCTCTCGCAGTGTCCGGAGCAAGTATGGTGGGTCTGACACACCGGTGTCAATGTGTTCTTTTTTCCATTTCCAGGAGTGTATACTGAAAAACAAAAATTTGCTCACTACCGAAGACTTCTCTGTTTCAGAGTACATGCAGCCACAAAAGTATTTTTGAAATAAACAGTCTTAAAAGCAAATTACGATCATTCTTGCTTGACGAGTGATTATACTCCGCAGATTAATTTCTGAATAAATAATGTCAGTCTATGATTGGGTCACGCTTATTAAATCTTTTTTTTTTCTTCTAATTTGGGCAACTCCGAACAGTGTGGAATTTAAGGTTTCTTGCTCTTTCTTTTCCTCTCTTCCCTCAACCTCCTCATTCTTTCCTTTCTCTCCTCAAAAATGTAATGTATGGACCTTGATGTATGGTTCTGTTCACATAATTTCATGTTGTTGCTTGTGAAATCTGTTTTAATCATCTTTAATGGAATACCAATTTCTTGGGAATCTCTTCCGACCTACCCACATAGAGGTCGACTTTAGTCGAGTGATGTAATTGAAGGTCTTTCCGTTCAGTCAGTTTTGTTCCATCTTCCTAGATGTTTTAAATTTAATTATAGATTACCACTGCAGGAAAAGTGCAATAGTGTAATTCATCACCACATAGTCGTATTTTCCCTGAGAAAGTCTGTAAGATTTACACATATTGACACGTCTTAAGTCACGGCAAGTTTTCGTAAATATGATATAATCCCTCTTTTCTGAATGTTTAAACTGTTATCATGAAACTTTTCTCCGTAGTATTTCTACAGCGTGGTTGAAGCCACTAGTCAGCGAATTTAAAGTCGCAGGTGGTACGTCGCTTCTGGAGCAGAGTCGGGTCAGGTTTTTCACTGCACTTAAACTGACCATAATGTATTTATACCCCATCAGAGACTATTTGTGAAATGAACTAAATGGACTGCAATGAAATGAATTGGTTAGTGGGGGTGAAATCTTTCAAGATCGCAATGACATGCAATGACATCAGGGAAAACCGCACACTTATGATAGTCCTGAAATTTATTGAACGTGTACTGACAACTGAAAATCTATTTCTGTCCAAGACTTGAACCAGAATTTCTCTATCTGGAAATTATTTAGAAATCATGGGTGCAATCATCAGCGACAATGGAAGTTTGAGTCAGGCCGGACGTCTGCTCGCAGACCTACGGTTAAGGCGACTGTTCCCGAAAAGAACGAAATCTAGGTTTGAGTCACAGTGTGGTAAAAACTTCCAGTTGCCACTGAACATTCGTTGTAGTCTAATTCACCTTCAGTTACGTGAAAGCCACGCTGGAATTCCTTGAAATAAGTTTAATGCTCGACATGCTAAACTCATGAGCACTGCACTACATCTCGAACGAGTCATCGTCTCACTGTACCACACATGCAAACAAATACACAGAACAGACTTTCAGACTTTTGTCCGGGGCGTACTGCCTTAAAGTCTTACTAACGTTCCATGAAATTTACCTCGGTTGTAAACCAAGTGCCGGTACTGCCAAATATTCCCAGTTGACATCCTTCTGTCCCACGTCCAGCTCTGATTTACATGCGACTTGACTATAACATCGGAGCTCCACAAGGGGTCAGATATCAGACATCGACAACTACATCTGTACTCCTCGCGCACCTTGAGCGGTGTGACGGAATCTGAATCTGGTAACACTATCTGTTCCCACCTTCCCTGTTCTATTCGCGGATGGCATGTGGGAGCAAAGAGTGTTGATACCTCCGGAATTGCTCTATCTTCTCAGATTTTCTCGTTATGTACAACTAGCGAGGCGCGTATGGAAGTTTAATTGCCCTACTCTCCCTGTAAAGTACTCTATCAAAATTTAAATAGTATGATTCATGTGATACACAACTCTTCTCTTGTAGCGCCTGCCACCGGGACATGCCGATCATCTTCGTTAAGCTCTCGCACTGACTAAACGATTCTATGACGAAAAGTGCCACTCTTCTTTTGATCTTGTCTGTCTGTTCTATTAATCCAATCTACTAAGTGTTCCAAACTCATGAATATGAGTAAAGTGTTTTGTGCACCACTTCTTTCGTGGATGAATTATATTTCCTAAAGATTCCCCCCCCCCCCCAATGAACCACGGACCTTGCCGTGGGGAGGCTTGCGTGCCTCAGCGATACAGATGGCCGTACCGTAGGTGCAACCACAACGGAGGGGTATCTGTTGACAGGCCAAACAAACGTGTGGTTACTGAAGAGGGGGAGCAGCCTTTTCAGTAGTTGCAGGGGCAACAGTCTGGATGATTGACTGATCTGGCCTTGTAACACTAACCAAAACGGCCTTGCTGTGCTGGTACTGCGAACGACTGAAAGCAAGGGGAAACTACAGCCGTAATTTTCCCCGAGGGCATGGAGCTTTACTGTTTGGTTAAATGTTGATGGCGTCCTCTTGGGTAAAATTTTCCGGAGGTAAAACAGTCCCCCATTCGGATCTCCGGGCGGGGACTACTCAGGAGGATGTCGTTATCAGGAGAAAGAAAACTGGCATTCTACGGATCGGAGCGTGGAATGTCGGATCCCTTAATCGGGGAGGTAGGTTCGAAAATTTAAAATGGGAAATGGATAGGTTAAAGTTAGATATAGTGGGAATTAGTGAAGTTCGGTGGCAGGAGGAACAAGACTTTTGGTCAAGTGAATACAGGGTTATAAATACAAATTCAAATAGGTGTAATGCAGGAGTAGGTTTATTAATGAAAAAAAAATAGGAATGCGGGTAAGCTACTAAAAACAGCATAGTGAAGGCATTATTGTGGCCAAGATAGACACAAAGCCTGTGCCGACTACAGTAGTACAAGTTTATATGCCAATTAGCTCTGCAGATTATGAAGCAATTGATGAAATTTATGATGAGGTAAAAGAAATTATTCAGGAAGTGAAGGGAGACGAAAATTTAATAGTCATGGGTGACTGGGTTTCGAGAGTACAAAAAGGGAGAGAAGGAAACACAGTAGGTGAATATGGGTTGGGGGTAAGAAATGAAAGAGGAAGCCGTCTTGAAAGGTGGCTACACTGAGCCACAGCGCCAGAGATCGCTAGAGAGCATTGTTCCGCCGCCTCCACGGGCAGTCATTATTGAGATGTGCTAGAAGTCAGTGCTTGTCCAGGACTGGTAGTAGTCAGTTCGTGTTCAGATGTGCTAGTAGGGAGTGCTTGCTGAGATGTGATACTGAAAAGTTCTTGTTGAGATGTGGTAATAGCGAGGCGGTGTGGAGCTATATTGTAATTATGAGAGTGATTTTGGTCAATATATGAAGGTAACGAAACTTGATTTATTTTTCATTATTTCCATGTTTTAAATAATGTGTCATTACAGGTTCAGTCAACAAAGCATCTGGCTTGTGTTCTTGGATTAGAGTGTAATTGTGGATCTCTTGAGTAATTATGGTATTTGTATTTTCTTTAATTAATTCAGTATAAATGTTATTTAAAAATTCTTGTGTTGTTGAAGAAGAACCGTGCCAGATGCGTACGTTGAGTCACACTCCCACACACAGAACAGTTACTCTTGTGCTTGTTGTTGCGTTGGTTTTATAGTTGCTGGGGACTTAATTAATTAACTGTGTTAATGAAAATTTCCATTTCATTCTTTGTTATTGTTCTAAGCAGTCAGATTGCGTAATAATAACAGTCAGGGCCAACCGTTACGAGACTTCGTAATCTGTTCTAAGCAGTCAGATTGCGTAATAATAACAGTCAGGGCCAACCGTTACGAGACTTCGTAATCGGACAGACTAATACTAAAGCAGAAATTAAAATTATTTGCATTTCATTTTCAATTAAGCCCCCATGCACGTGGCGACCGCTGCTTCGGATCGTCCCTTGGAATCTTCTGATTGTAGAAATAGTAGACAGTAGGATTGTTGTAGCAATTTGTAGTTTAGTAATTATAGTCTGTTTTGCATGTGTAGATTTGGTAATTGTCATTCTTATAATGGTATTTTTTTTTCAGAATTTAATTTTGTTGTCTTGTATACGGGTTTGACAATTTAGTGCAATTATTTCAATTGTTCGATTAATCGTGTTTGAGGGAAACATTTCGTGTGAATGGTATTGTTGGAGATAAAGTGTCATTGTGTGTAATTTTCATATAGTGACGAGTTTTGTATGTTTTGTAAATGATTACGCGATCGATGATAAAGGCAAAAATGATGGATAGTGAGAATGACGAAATTGTTAACATGGCGAACTCGCCAACAGAGGAAAACAGTATCATGAATAATGGAGTTGAAAACAATGTAATAAGTCGGGAAAATAGTCCGGAACCACTTCAAAATTTTTCTCAATCAGAAAATTCACAGAATCCGAGATTAACGGCAGAAGATTCTGGAATTGTATCGAACACAGATAGCTTTATGGCTATGCAGAAGGAAGTTAGTTTTGCGGGAAATGTTAGGGGCGAAAAGAATTTTGAACCATTTAATACGGAGCAGTTGATGAGTGCAATATTAAATTTTCGATCTGAATTTAAAACACAAATGGGAACAATGGAGCAGTTTCGATCTGAATTTAAAACACAAATGGGAACAATGGAGCAGTTTCGATCTGAATTTAAAACAGAGATAGGAACAATTAAAACAGAGATGGGAACTTTGGGATCTGAATTAAAAACTGATATGGGAACAATGGAAACACGGTTAGACTCACTGGGATCACAGTTAGGATCTGAACTGAAAACAGTGGCAACACGGCTAGAAACAGAGATAGAAACAATGGAAACACGGTTAGATTCACGAATAGGGACATGTTTCAAAAACATGAAAGATGAATTAAAGAAAGAAATTAGAGAGGAAGTACAACCGATTTTGAATTCTCACAATAATAGATTAATTGCAGTAGAGATTAGACAAAGGGAACAGGATAGAGAACAGGAAGAAAGAGATCGCGTGATAGTACAAAAATTTTCAGAGCTAAATTTACAATGTGCACACGATAAGGAAGAGATATTTGAGAGAATCGAGGAATCCGTACCAAATGACAGATTAAATAACCTAACACAACAATATGAACAGTTAACTACCAAATGTGTCAACACTGAAACCCGAGTCGCGACACTTACGGAAGACGTAGGTAAACAGAAAAAAAAAGGTGACTTATCGGAAAGAGTTGAGGAGATTTCAGATAAATTGACAAATCTTAGTTTACATGGGGACAGAGATTCAGATGATACAGCTCCATTACCATTTGCAGAAACCGAAGAGTACCAGAACATAAATAAGCATGTTGAAAATCAGGGAAAATTTAATGAACGCGTTAAAAGGGAAGTTGAGGCATTACGAAAGCAAGTCAAACAAATTGAAGGCGAAATCGTAGGAAAAGACAGCAGAAGAAATTTAGAATCACAGATAGCAGAGGGCTTTGAAGAAGATAATTTGTTTCATTTACGGGACGCAACAAGAGAGCGCCAGGCGCGCGAACTTGACAATAATCGACATTCAAACTGGGACAGACGCGGTAGGTCTTTCTCGCCACGAGGCGAAAACTTTGACTATAAACACTTTTTGACTGTTCGGAAATTTAAGATCTTCCGCAATTCTAAGAATGACATACATCCATGTGCATGGTTAGATCAATTTATGTATGCACTCCCACCAAATTGGCCACTAAGTCACAAACTGGAATTTATGTGTGGATATTTAGAAAACGAACCGGCGACGCGGATGCGCGCACTCATTAGAGATTGTAATAATCTGAATGATTTTTATCATGCATTTCTATCGGCATATTGGTCCGAAAACACACAAGACAGAGTCAAACATAGTCTGATTATGCAGCGTAATTTTAAACAGTCTGAGTTCCGCACGCCGGCAGAATACTTTGAAGACATGATTCGAAAGAATCAGTTCTTGTCCAACCCTTATAGCCCGACTGAATTAATTCGCATTTGTTTAACTAAGATGCCACAATCCATAAGACAAATTGCTTTAGCCGGAAGATGTAAAGACGACATTGAGACTTTTAAGACTTTGCTACAAGAACTTGAGTATGACAACGACGACGGGACTTCTTGTAATTTTTTCAGTAGCAGTAATTACAATACATTTTCAGAGAAAAGGCATAGTGATCGGAACGGACGTTATTTGGGTAACTTTGAGAATGACAGACGTAACAGACAGGACAATAGATACCAGCCTTATGACAATAACAGACGTTCTAACAGAGATTACACAGACAATTATAATAGCGGTAATTCTTACCGGAATGATCAATCATACGGAAACAGTAATCGGTATCATCAAGACAGAAATTATTCATACAATAATAGAAACTCTTACTACAGAAATAACCAGGGTAGTAGGTCTAACAATAATTTCAGAAGTGACAGTCGAAATTATACAAGAAGTAGTTATGCAGACAGACAGGAAAACTGAAATTTTAATAACAGACACAACCAAGAATTTGCATCTAACAGACAGGAAGGACCTAATTGGCATCCTCCGCGTGACAGAAATTCAGAGAGACAAGTGGAAATAGTAGAAATTGATCCGCGAAATGTCGGGAATAATCAAAGACGTGACGCAAACAATCGACAATGACTAGCAGCTTCGGCTTCTGGCAGCAATATAGACGGTTCAGAAAGTAATGACACTACGACTTTACACTACGTACGCCTGGAAGACATGAGAGACATTTTGCTAGATGAAAAGGAAAATAATGTAGACGCATTTTTACATCCTGTTATTGAAGTATGTGTGGGTAAGAATAAGTTCACTGCAGTTTTAGATTCTGGGAGCCCATTGAACGTCATTAGTGAATCAGTTTTTCGTATATGTGAAAGAACTATTGCCTGTCCTGTGTTACCTATTTCTAAAACTACAATTCGAGGAGCGATTTCTGGAAAAGGTGTGGAAGTTAAACAACAGACCAACCTAAATTTCATTTGTCAAGGATACGAATTTTCTGCTAATTTTATTATTGTTCCATTACTCAGTACACAGATTATATTAGGTATGGAGTTTCTTAACACACATAAGGCAATTTTGAACTTTAAAGAAGGAAGTGTGAATTTGACTGTTGCCGGAATGCCGAAATGTTTGAAATTTTTCGAGTGTTTAGCAAGATCTGAATCAGATACAAAATGTTTAAGGTTTCTTACTTCTCATGCTTTCGTTGAGCATTATGACGACAGTGTGTTTATTCATGACAATGACAATAGATACAGAGACGCGATGGAGGATATAATTAGTAGCGAAGAATTAATTAATGAAAAGGTTAAAAAAGCTGAAGTGCCAGATGACGTTGCAAGAGAAGAGCTGCACCATATTTTGACTTCACATGCTACAGTGTTTAGTCATCACACAGGAACTATACAAGGCTTACAATATTTATTTAAAGTAAAAGAACACACACCATTTCGCGGAAAAACGTACGCTATTCCTTTGGCTTACAGAGACAAGGTTAAGAATGAACTTCAATACATGTTAGATCAGGGCATTATTGAGCCAGCAGTCAGCCCTTATACCAGCCCATTACACGTTGTTCTTAAAAAGGATGGGTCAATTCGTTTGGTTCTGGATTCCAGACAGATAAATAATATTATTATTCCTGAAACCGTCCACAAAATTTAGATGAACTTCTTCAACATTTCCATGGAATTAAAGTTTTATCCACGATTGATATGCGCGCAAGTTTTTGGCAAATAGAACTCCACCCTGATTGTAGAAAATATACTGCCTTTTTAGCCTTTGGTAACTGTTACCAGTTTCGGAAATTACCGTTTGGACTTACTGTATCTTCTGCAGCATTCATTCGTAGTTTAAATGAAATTTTACCTGTTTATCTTCGTGACAATATTACTTTATATGTTGACGATATTCTTATTGCTAAACGTTCTTGGAGTGAGCACAACAAAATTTTGGATTCATTATTACGTATTTTTGCACGAGTTGGCATGACAGTGAACTTGGAAAAATCTGAATTTGGTCGATCTCAGGTGAAATTTCTCGGTCACATTATTTCTACAGAAGGTATTCATCCTGATCCAGAAAAATTAGACGCTATTCGTAATTATGCTGTTCCTACCACAAAACGTGATGTACGTAGTTTCCTTGGTGTCTGTAATTTTCTTAGACGCTTTGTTAGGTTGGACAATTTGGCCACACCTCGTTTATGTGAATTATCTGGAAAAAATTCTAATTGGTGTTGGGATGAGGAAGCTCAGTCAGAATTTGAACAACTTCGTGATGCTTTAGTTGCTGCCCCACTTCTTTCACATCCGGATTTATCTAAAGATTTTTGTTTGGCGACGGACTCATCATACAAAGGCCTAGGTGCACATTTATTTCAAGAGATAGAAGAAAACGGCGTTGTAGTACAGAAGACTATTGCATTTGGAAGTCGTGTTCTCTCTAAATCCGAAAAGAATTATTCGATTACGGAACTTGAAGCTTTGGCTGTTGTTTGGGCTTTCACAAAATTTCGCACATTTTTGTTTGGCAGACATACTAAGGTTTACACCGATCATCGAGCTCTGGAATTTCTTATGTCGACAAAATTAACTCATGGCAGATTGTCACGATGGGCGTTGTACCTACAGGAATTTGATTTTCGTATTGTTTACATACAGGGATCTTCAAATATTGTTGCTGATGCTTTATCACGTGCACCTATGGGTTTGAAACAATGTGCTGAAGAGGACTGCAAAGAAAACCATTATTGTTTGATGTACATTCAAGGTGTTGCGTTTGAGAACTTTATTTCGTCTTCGCTCCAGGACATCGCTAAGGAGCAAAATAAGGATCCAATCTGGAAGGACATTAAGGAGAAGTGGAGGAGAAAGGAAAGCGTAGCGATTAGACAGCATTATTTAGTTCGCAATGACATTCTTTTCAAACGAAAATCGGTCGACAACTCTGTTTGGTTAGTTTGTATTCCTGATGAGTGGGTCAATAAATTGATTTGGTACATACATTTCAGTTATGCGCATTTTGGTCCCAGAAAATGCTTTCATAATTTACGAGAAAATTGCTACTTCAGTAATATGGAAAAACGTATTCGATCCGTTCTTGCCAAATGCAAATTATGTCAAAAGGCTAAGCCGCCAACTGTTTCTCACAGAGCACCGTTGTTTCCTATCATTCCAGCGAAATTAAAGGAGATGGCTGCAGTCGATTTGTTCGGTCCAGTGGTTCGTTCTACTAATGGTTTTGCGTACATTTTCGTAGCAGTGGAGTTGACATCAAAATATGTGTGTTTTACACCTTTACGCAAAGCAACAGCTCGTTCAGTATCTAACGCTTTCATCAAACATTTTCTTAAAGAAGTTGGTCATATTGATAAGGTTATATCAGATAATGGATCACAGTTTCGCTCTAAAATTTGGCTTCGTACTCTACGGCGTCGGAAGATTAAACCAATTTTCATTTCACTTTGTCACCCTCAATCTAATGCTTCAGAGAGATGGATGAAGGAAATCAATAAATTGTGCCGTCTTTATTGTCATCAGAATCACAGAACTTGGGATCAGTATCTTCATATTTTTCAAAACATTCTGAATGAACTTCCTAATGATTCAACTTCTTTACCGCCTATACTGATATTAAAAAATAAAGTACCAACAAATCGCATTTCTGAAATCGTTCCTTTTCCGCCTTCACGGAAACTGCGGCATTCAGAAGTTGTCAACCTGGCTCTACAAAATATTGCATCGGCGGCTGCTAGAAGAGAGAAATCAGCTAAGCGTCCTGGTCGTTTAAAAATCTTGTCAGTTGGCCAGAAGGTGTTAATTAAGTCCCACCGTTTATCTCATAAAGGAAAAGGCTTATGTCGCAAATTTTTTCTGCTTTATAACGGTCCGTATAGAGTTCGCAAAATTATTCATGATAACACTGTTGAAGTAGAAACTCTTAAATCTCGGCGCTCTAAGGGAATACATCATATATCCAACGTAAAAATTTTTGTGGAATGACATACTTTTGAGAAACCAACAGCTACATGTAAACACGAAGAGAGTACAAGGATACCGCGCTGTGTTTTTGCGGCGGCACATACTCAAAGCAACAGTCAAGTCGGCGCGCCGCACAAGGCAGTCGTTGACCGCAAACAATCACTTCTTACGTCACGCGCCTACAGCTGATCGAGCGCCCAGTGTGAATGCAATGACAGCCGTAAACAAATACACAGTCTAATTTCTCGGATTAAATTCAGTATAAAACTATAGTGATTTGGTAAATTATGTTATTAACGTTCAGTATTTTTCAGGATACGGTTGTGTAAAATATTTAAGACCTTCAGGTAAATTCTGTGCATGTCCGACGTTAAGACGACTTACTATGGAGAAAATTTCAGGAAGAATGTAATTTTGAAGAAAAAAAAAGTAATAAACTAAAAAAGGGTAACTATTAATTGAGTTTATTTTTCAGGTAACATAATTCCACTTAGGTACGTATTTTAGATGTAATTTGCTGCTCGCGATTACGTGATTCATACTTTGTGCTAATTTCATGTTCTATGAATTTACTTGTGAAGCGACGTGCTTGTGTACATTTGCTGATTTTGACAATTATTGATTAATGAACAGTGTTATTACTTATGTATATTATGCATCGCTTGGCTGCACTGCTTTTTTATTATGTGCCTGCTGTGCTTATTTATTTAAATTATAATTGCCACCTGATTAGTTGTGCTGTTATGTATGTAGGTTACACTTTGTGATTTATCTGCTTGCGCCTTCATGTTTACGTATTAAGATTACATATAAACATTTATTTGCTTATGCTGATATGATGCTAATGACTTGTTTATCACGTAAGATATATGTTTGCTGCTTTTTGTATGGATTGCATATTTACACATTTCTGTTTTGTTGTCATAACTACTCTTCAATTTAGAATATAGCAATGCTGATGTACAGTGTACGAACATAGAGTTTAGGTTACACTGTGGTATTAATTATAGATTGTTCGCTTGGCAGAGCCTCGTTATACGGATTGTGCTGCATCCACTTGTTGACATTCTGTTCTCTACTGGTATATTTACTCGCTATTGCTTGTTTTGCCTACGCTCAGTGCCTTATATTTTTAAGATAAGAAAATGAACTGCTATAATTCGACGAACGACATTAGTACAAGAAAGTCATAGAAGTCACATGACCTGAGGTTTTATGGAATCTGTATAAATTTATGCTAATAGGAAGGAAGCTAACGACATGACAGACCAAAACTAGGTTTAGACCATTGGCAGTATTACACTGCATTTTCGTGAGCAATTGAAATAGGAAGTGACACTTGACACAAAAAATACTCCACATGTTTGCTTCTGCTATGATTCTTGAAGTGGTGTACACACTGTGAAATATTATGATCATTCACACTCCGTAATCGTACTTAATTACTGAGAGTTATTCGAACTAAAGTCTGTATGCATTTCTTTTATTTAATGATGGACAAGGAACCAAAATGTATCTTATAATTTATAATGAGTAGAAGATTTGGGTCAGATGGATTATACAGAGGTTGTGTGTGGACACTGTGTCTTCGGATTGTATGGGATGATGAACTGAAGTTTGCACTAGGATTTTATCTGTACTTGTTCGAGGAGACTGACTAGAGGAAAGAGTTGTTATGGAAGTGAAATGATATTGGTGCTGAGGTTTATATGTATCGACGTATTATTGAGGTATTGAGATTATGTGAAGTTGATGATTATTGGAGTTTCGTGGACAAGAGGTAAGGTAAATGAGGTATTAGTGAAGTATTGAGATTAGTGATGATTATTGGAGTTTTGGTGGATAAGAGGTAAAGTAAATGAGGAGCATATTGTTTTTGTTGGTTTATATGGAACAAGGAGGATGAAGATGGCAGACTAGAACACTAAAGTGGAAGGAAGATTGTCTATACACACACTTTGTTAAATCACTAAGCAGTATACACTTTTCTTTGAAGAGAGGAAGTATTTGCATATCTTGGCTTCCTGACAGTTGTTCAGCAACAGTACAATTTGATCTGGCTTGGCAAACATTGGTCTTGACATGATAACTATGACGTTGACTAACTATTATTGACTGTTATACATTGCTGCCACTACTACTTGATACACATGATGAACATAAAATTTTGACAGAATTGCATTTACACAGTTAACACTATTCAATTACACAGTAGTACTTAATGTGGATGAAAGATGAGTGGATGTGTTTTGTGTGTTTTCCTTTTATAATCCCAGAGAAGTGATCCCAACCTATCTCCTAAATATTATTTCACTTGTTTGTTGTGGCTTGCACTGACACCCATAAATATTATAGGTTAACTGTTATTGTGTACTGTAATAGTTAATGTGACAATTAACTGATATCATTTGTGTGTTTATTATGATTTGTATGTTTAGTGTAAGAGCATTGATTATATTTTGTTAAAGAAATTGTATGTGCATTCAAACTATTGTTCATGACTGAACTGTCTCAGTAGTTATGGTGAATAGTATGGACTGTTACTTGCACCTTTTCTACATGATTGGTGCTACAAGGATATGTTTAATTTCTGCTGATGAACTGTGTGATCAGTGATTGTAAAAAAATTATGGACTGTTACTTGTACCTTTTCTACAATATTGGTGCCACTAGGACATGTTTAATTTCTGCTTATAAACTCTGATGAACAGTGTGATCAGTGACAGTGTATTTTATGGAACTGCTTCTGCTGAGAAATGTGACTTGTTGCTGTGTGTACCTGCTCAACATTGCTGGGTACCACTGATGGACTGCTTCTACCGAAATGATGTCAATTGTTGCTGTGTGCACCTGCTCAACATTGCTGGGTGCCACTGATGGACTGCTTCTACTGAAATGAAGTCACCTGTTGCTGTGTGCACCTGCTCAACATTGCTGGGTGCCACTGATGGACTGCTTCTACTGAAAAGATGTCACCTGTTGATGTCTGCACCTGCTCAATATTGCTGGGTGCCACTGATGGACTGCTTCTACTGAAAAAATGTCACCTGTTGATGTCTGCACCTGCTCAACATTGCTGGTGCCACTAATGGACTGCTTCTACTGAAATGGTATTACTTGTTGATGTCTGCACCTGCTCAACATTGCTGGGTGCCACTGATGGATTGCTTCTACTGAAATGAAGTCACCTGTTGCTGTGTGCACCTGATCAACATTGCTGGTGCCACTAATGGACTGCTTCTACTGAAATGGTGTTACTTGTTGGTGTCTGCACCTACTCAACATTGCTGGGTGCACTGATGGATTGCTTCTACTGAAATGAAGTCACCTGTTGCTGTGTGCACCTGATCAACATTGCGGGTGCCACTGATGGACTGCTTCTATTGAAAAAATGTTACTTATTGGTTTTTGCACCTGTTGACCATTGCTGGGTGCTACTGCTGGAACTGTCAACTACTTATTCTTGAGCTATGGAAAGCGTTTATGTGAATATTTGTATAAACTGATTTTTGTGTATTACTGTTTGTGAAAAGTTAAGAGACTCTTACCTGCACATATTCGTCATTGCTGACGCTATTGATTGAACTGTTTAACCACATAATACTTGTGTAAACTGTTATGTTAAGTCACATGTATGACAGAATTTGTATTGCTTACTGTATTCTATATAATAGGTTATTAAAAGGTCAGTGCAAAGCCAAAATTTTATTTAGTTATATGATGTTTACGTATTAATATTATCTTTTATTTTTGTCTGTATTTTTTTGACGAATTTGGTGGTATTTTCACCACCAATGCTGGCAAAAATACCATCAAATTCTAGCCGTGGAGGAAGGGCATATGAAAGGTGGCTACACTGAGCCACAGCGCCAGAGATCGCTAGAGAGCATTGTTCCGCCGCCTCCACGGGCAGTCATTATTGAGATGTGCTAGAAGTCAGTGCTTGTCCAGGACTGGTAGTAGTCAGTTCGTGTTCAGATGTGCTAGTAGGGAGTGCTTGCTGAGATGTGATACTGAAAAGTTCTTGTTGAGATGTGGTAATAGCGAGGCGGTGTGGAGCTATATTGTAATTATGAGAGTGATTTTGGTCAATATATGAAGGTAACGAAACTTGATTTATTTTTCATTATTTCCATGTTTTAAATAATGTGTCATTACAGGTTCAGTCAACAAAGCATCTGGCTTGTGTTCTTGGATTAGAGTGTAATTGTGGATCTCTTGAGTAATTATGGTATTTGTATTTTCTTTAATTAATTCAGTATAAATGTTATTTAAAAATTCTTGTGTTGTTGAAGAAGAACCGTGCCAGATGCGTACGTTGAGTCACACTCCCACACACAGAACAGTTACTCTTGTGCTTGTTGTTGCGTTGGTTTTATAGTTGCTGGGGACTTAATTAATTAACTGTGTTAATGAAAATTTCCATTTCATTCTTTGTTATTGTTCTAAGCAGTCAGATTGCGTAATAATAACAGTCAGGGCCAACCGTTACGAGACTTCGTAATCTGTTCTAAGCAGTCAGATTGCGTAATAATAACAGTCAGGGCCAACCGTTACGAGACTTCGTAATCGGACAGACTAATACTAAAGCAGAAATTAAAATTATTTTCATTGCATTCAATTAAGCCCCCATGCAGTCTGGTAGAATTTTCACATAGCATAACTTAATCATAGCTAACACTTGGTTCAAGAATCATAAAAGAGGGTTGTATACATGGAAGAATCCTGGAGGTACTAGAAGGTATCAGATAGATTATACAATGGTAAGACAGAGATTTAGGAACCGGGTTTTAAATTGTAAGACATTTCCAGGGGCAGATGTGAACTCTGACCACAATCTATTGGTTATGAACCGTAGATTAAAACTGACCTGGATCAACTGACTAAACCAGAGCTTGTACAGAGTTTCAGTGAGAGCATAAGGGAACAATTGACGCGAATGGGGGAAAGAAATACAGTAGAAGAAGAATAGGTATCTCTGAGGGATGAAGCACAGGATCAAATAGGTAAAAAGACGAGGGCTAGTAGAAATCCTTGGGTAACAGAAGAAATATCGTATTTAATTGATGAAAGGAGAACATATAAAAACGCAGTAAATGAAGCAGGCAAACAGGAATACAAACGTCTCAAAAAGGAGATCGACAAAAAGTGCAAAATTCAGGGATGGCCAGAGGACAAATGTAAGGATGTAGAGGCTTACTACGGGTAAGATAGATACTGCCTACAGGAAAATTAAAGAGACCTTTGGAGAAAAGAGAACCACGTGTATGAATATCAAGAGCTCAGATGGAAACCCAGTTCTAATCAAAGAAGGAAAAGCACAAAGGTGGAAGGAATAAACAGAGGGTCTATACAAGGGCGATGTACTGGAGGACAATATTATCGAAATGAAAGAGGATGTAGATGAAGATGAAATGGGAGATAAGATACTGCGTGAAGAGTATGACAGAGCACTGAAAGACCGGAGTCGAAACAAGACGCCAGGAGTAGACAACATTCCATTGGAACTTCTGACGGCCTTGGTAGAGCCAGGCCTAACAAACTCTACCATCTAGTGAGCACGATGTATGAGACAGGCGAAATACCCTCAGACTTCAAGAAGAATAGAATAATTCCAATCCCAAAGAAAAGAGGTTTTGACAGATCTGAAAAGTACCGAACTATCAGTTTAATAAGTCACAGCTGCAAAATACAAACGTGAATTCTTTACAAACGAATGGAAAAACTGTTAGAAGCCGACCTCGGGGACGATCAGTTTGGATTCCGCAGAAATGTTGGAACACGTGAGGTAATACTGACCCTACGACTTATCTTAGAAAATAGATTAAGGTAAGGCAAACCTACAATTCTAGCATTTCTAGACTTAGAGAAAGCTTTTGACAATGTTGACTGGAATACTCTCTTTCAAATTCTAAAGGTGGCAGGGGTAAAATTCAGGGAGCGAAAGGCTATTTACAATTTGTACAGAAAGTAGATGGCAGTTACAAGAGTCGAGGGGTATGGAAGGGAAGCAGCGGTTGGGAAAGGAGTGAGGCAGGGTTGTAGCCTCTCCCCGATGTTATTCAATCTGTATATTGAGCAAGCAGTAAAGGAAACAAAAGAAAAATTCGGAGTAGGTATTAAAATCCATGGAGAAGAAATAAAAACTTTGAGGTTCGCCGATGACATTGTAATTCTGTCAGAGACAGCAAAGGACTTGGAAGAGCAGTTGAACGGATTGGACAGTGTCTTGAAAGGAGGATATAAGATGAACATCAACAAAAGCAAAATTATGATAATGGAATGTAGTCGAATTAAGTAGGGTGATGCTGAGGGTATTAGATTAGGAAATGAGACACATAAAGTAGTAAAGGAGTTTTCCTATTTGGGGAGAAAAATAACTGATGATGGTCGAAATAAAGAGGGTATAAAATGTAGATTGACAATGGCAAGGAAAGCGTTTCTGAAGAAGAGAAATTTTTTAACATCGAGTATAGATTTAAGTGTCAGGAAGTCGTTTCTGAAAGTATTTGTATGGAGTGTAGCCATGTATCGAAGTGAAACATGGACAATAAATAGTTTGGACAAGAAGAGAATAAAAGATTTCGAAATGTGGTGCTACAGAAGAATGCTGAAGATTAGATGGGTAGGTCACATAACTATTGAGGAGGTGCTGAATAGAACTGGGGGAAGAGGAGTTTGTGGCACAACTTGACAAGAAGAAGGGACCGGTTGGTAGGACATGTTCTGAGGCATCAAGGGATCACAAATTTAGCACTGGAGGGGTGCGTGGAGGGTAAAAATCGTAGAGGGAGACCAAGAGATGAGTACACTAAGCAGATTCAGAAGGATGTAGGTTGCAGTAAGTACTGGTAGATGAAGAAGCTTGCACAGGATAGAGTAGCATGGGGAGCTGCATCAAACCAGTCTCAGGACTGAAGACCACAACAACAAGATTCTTGATATGGGTTTCAGCCTGGCATCCGCTTTTCCTACAGTTTGTTGTAAGTGGTTATTCTACTTTAGATCACTCGGTATGTTTACTCCTAACTATTATAGGGTACTCACTGTTTTCTGCTTCTGTCACCAATACCATAATCGTACAGTAGTCGATTTCTTCGCTTACTTATGCGCACAATGTCACATTTAATTACGTTCATGGCCAACTGCCAATCGTCAACCTCCTTCAGGATTTCCTACAGTATTTCTTCTGGCTTTGTTATCTTTTTACAGAAAACCGCATAATAAGCGGATAGTCTATGGAGCTTCCCACATAATCCACCAGGTAACGTATAAATATTGTAAACAGTAACGGTCCTAACATTCTTGTTTGGGCTTATCCAGAAAATGTTTTTCACCTCTTGATTTTATTCCGTTAACAATGAGGTGTTGAGCTCTATCTGGAGAAAAGTCCAGAATCCATTCATAAATCTGGTCCGATACTAGTAGGTAAGCGGATAATTTGTACACTAATGTCAGTGCGGAACTGTTCCAAGTGATTTACTGCGGTCAAGCAACACTTCGTTAAAATGGACACGGTATCTACGGCCCTCTGGATGCCTTGGACCAACAGAAAGAAATGAGATCTCTTTTAATGGAATCCATGTTGATTTACGTAAAGGAAATTTTACTTTTCCTAATAAGTAGTAATACGTCTGTATTAAAGATGTTCCATGATCTTACGGCAGACTGTCCTCAGCTATATTGGCCTGTCGATATGAGAATCTGTTGTAGGACCGTCCTTGAAAATGGAGATGACCTGTGCTTTTTTCCAGACGCTGAGCATCCTTCGTTGTTGTAGCGATCTACGATCAACTGTTGCTAGAAGTCGAGCCAGTTCCTTGGCAAAAGAGACTGTAGTTGCTTTCTCACTCCCTATTCATTAATATCAGTATCTTCCGTTTTGGGATTCGTGGGATGGTTGAAAGGAGGCAACATTTAACGATCTTCAACGGCGAAACAATTTAGGAAGTCTGCATTCACTACTTCAGCCTTCTCTCTATCGTCTTCCGATTCGTTACCAGGATGATCACTGAGTGACAGGTCAGATGATTTCGATCCCAAAACTTCTTTTCATTTTCGTTTCGTTAGCCTTTACTGGTGGACTCTGACTTTTGTATAATAGGTATCAGATTATATAATGGTAAGACAGAGATGTAGGAACCAGGTTTTAAAGTGTAAGACATTTCCAGGGGCAGATGTGGATTCTGACCACAATCTATTGGTTATGAACTGCAGATTGAAAGTGAAGAAACTGCAAAAAGGTGGGAATTTAAGGAGATGGGACCTGGATAAACTGAAAGAACCAGAGGTTGTAGAGAGTTTCAGGGAGAGCATAAGGGAACAATTGACAGGAATGGGGGAAAGAAATACAGTAGAAGAAGAATGGGTAGCTCTGAGGGATGAAGTAGTGAAGGCAGCAGACGATCAAGTAGGTAAAAAGACGAGGGCTAATAGAAATCCTTGGGTAACAGAAGAAATATTGAATTTAATTGATGAAAGGAGAAAATATAAAAATGCAGTAAATGAAGCAGGCAAAAGGGAAAACAAAAGTCTCAAAAATGAGATCGACAGAAAGTGCAAAATGGCTAAGCAGGGATGGCTAGAGGACAAATGTAAGGATGTAGAGGCTTGTCTCACTAGGGGTAAGATAGGTACTGCCTACAGGAAAATTAAAGAGACCTTTGGAGAGAAGAGAACCACTTGTATGAATATCAAGAGCTCAGATGGCAACCCAGTTCTAAGCAAAGAAGGGAAGGCAGAAAGGTGGAAGGAGTATATAGAGGGTTTATACAAGGGCGATGTACTTGAGGACAGTATTATGGAAATGGAAGAGGATGTAGATGAAGATGAAATGGGAGATAAGATACTGCGTCAAGAGTTTGACAGAGCACTGAAAGACCTGAGTCGAAACAAGGCCCCGGGAGTAGACAACATTCCATTAGAACTACTGATGGCCTTGGGAGAGGCAGGCGAAATACCCACAGACTTCAAGAAGAATATAATAATTCCAATCCCAAAGAAAGCAGGTGTTGACAGATGTGAAAATTACCGAGCTATCAGTTTAATAAGTCACAGCTGCAAAATACTAACGCGAATTCTTTACAGACGAATGGAAAAACTGGTAGAAGCCGACCTCGGGGAAGATCAGTTTGGATTCCGTAGAAATGTTGGAACACGTGAGGCAATACTTACCTTACGACTTATCTTAGAAGATAGATTAAGAAAAGGCAAACCTACGTTTCTAGCATTTGTAGACTTAGAGAAAGCTTTTGACAACGTTAACTGGAATACTCTCTTTCAAATTCTGAAGGTGGCAGGGGTAAAATACAGGGAGCGAAAGGCTATTTACAATTTGTACAGAAACCAGATGGCAGTTACAAGAGTCGAGGAACATGAAACGGAAGCAGTGGTTGGGAAAGGAGTGAGGCAGGGTTGTAGCCTCTCCCCGATGTTATTCAATCTGTATATTGAGCAAGCGGTAAAGGAAACAAAAGAAAAATTCGGAGTAGGTATTAAAATTCATGGAGAAGAAGTAAAAACTTTGAGGTTCGCCGATGACATTGTAATTCTGTCAGACAGCAAAGGACTTGGAAGAGCAGTTGAACGGAATGGACAGTGTCTTGAAAGGAGGATATAAGATGAACATCAACAAAAGCAAAACGAGGATAATGGAATGTAGTCAAATTAAATCGGGTGATGCTGAGGGGATTAGATTAGGAAATGACAAAGTAGTAAAGGAGTTTTCCTATTTAGGGAGTAAAATAACTGATGATGGTCGAAGTAGAGAGGATATAAAATGTAGACTGGCAATGGCAAGGAAATCGTTTCTGAAGAAGAGAAATTTGTTAACATCGAGTATAGATTTAAGTGTGAGGAAGTATTTGTATGGAGTGTAGCCATGTATGGAAGTGAAACATGGACGATAACCAGTTTGGACAAGAAGAGAATAGAAGCTTTCGAAATGTGGTGCTACAGAAGAATGCTGAAGATAAGGTGGGTAGATCACGTAACTAATGTGGAGGTATTGAATAGGATTGGGGAGAAGAGAAGTTTGTGGCACAACTTGACTAGAAGAAGGGATCGGTTGGTAGGACATGTTTTGAGGCATCAAGGGATCACAAATTAAGCATTGGAGGGCAGCGTGGAGGGTAAAAATCGTAGAGGGAGACCAAGAGATCAATACACTAAGCAGATTCAGAAGGATGTAGGTTGCATTAGGTACTGGGAGATGAAGAATCTTGCACAGGATAGAGTAGCATGGAGTGCTGCATCAAACCAGTCTCAGGACGGAAGACAACAACAACAACAACAACATATATTCTATCACTGTTGCTAAGCAAAAATAGCTTCTGGTAAACCTTTCGGGATGTGAGGTCGTGGTCTAAGAAACTCTTCCGTTCATGTCGTTTCGCCCAGGACTGCGCTGGACATCTTCAGAGGCGCTCTTCCGCTGAATCTTAAGACTGACTGGTCGGACGTCCGAGAGCGACATACATGCTGTAGGAAAGGGGTCGTGGTCGAAGTAACAAGTGATGGGCAGAGATAATCCTTGTACAAGATAAAACTTAACTATCGATTTCCATCATGTCAAAGATAAAATTGTCTAGCGATTCTGCAGAGCTACTGTGCATATGTCGCTAAGTTTCATTGCCTCCTCTTTTCTATTAAAATTATCCTGATGCTCATAAATTTCAGCGGCTTCTCTACGTAGTCGTGGATAATAATCTGACGTTGTAGATAAAATTTCTGTTTCAGAAAACTTCACTTCGTGGTTTCCTGACTGAAGTGCATGCTCTGATTCAGTTGATTTCTCTATTTTTCCTAGTCGGCAAAGACTTTTGTGCTCTTTCAGCCGTGTATTTACTCTTCTCTTGGTAGTTCCAATATAAACCTTACCACACGTACACGGAATTTTGTATCACGACCACGACCTCACAACCCGAAATGTTTACCAGCAGCTAAGTCATCCGGTCGTGAAAGCCTTCATTCTATGATATTGAAAAATATGTTCCTACATTTATCAACACCCATAGTCACTGATGGTATACGGATGTATCAACAAAAGGGATGTGAACTGGCTCCAAATGTTCAGGTATGCTGGTCTATATTAGACCTAAGAAGTCCCTCTCGCGACTTCGTTCTCTATATGCGGGAAGTAATTTTCCGATGAGAAATTCAGAATACCGTTGCTCGAGTACCTCTTTCTGCCCACTCTGCTCTTCATGGTAAATAACAGAACTTAAAAATCCTTTGTGTCTAAGCCTGCCTATTACACATTATTTATGATACCTTTTCATTCCGTCTATGAATCACAAAATCCTTGAGTACGATGGTTTTGATTAAGTTAACGTTTTATTACGAAGGAAAAATTTCGAATTGTTGTCAATATATATTTCCATCCGATATATTCGCGCCTGTTTTCGTAGCTCCCGTCATGTACTTGTCCTCTGACGCAGTCCCTTATATGTAAACTTCTCATTAGATAAAAACATAAGAAACTCGATTTACAATGCAAGTAATATTTTACCGTAATATAGGCCGTGCCCTGAGGTGCTGCACCTTCCAAGTGGGACGGGATTTAAATTCGATGAGCTACGAGTGGGATGGCCGCCCCTAGGGTGCACCTCCGTTGTAGGCCGCCGTGACCAGAGAAAATGATTCTGCATTCCAAGTCCCGCGCGCCTCCTACGTGCCCGTTCCGCCATATTAAAACAGCGTTTCATTACGGCGCGCAGAATTTACAATCTCACTGGGGGCGACACACTTTCTACGTAGCTATGTTATTTTCGCTGCACTGATCTGTGCCCTCTGTGGGAAATATGTTTCTCTTCTTACTAAACCCTGAAAATCTCTAGCTTTGCAGGAGTCCAAGGAAAACCTTATCCCTTTTTTTCAGTCCTCATGTTAATAAGCGACGATGACTTATTATCCACACACTGCTGACAAAAATCGGAACATCCATAAGGGAGGGAGTAAAAGAAATGAAGCACCATAGATTAGATTACATTAGATTAGATTTACTTTCATTCCAGTTGATCAGTTGTGAGGAGGTCCTCCAGGATGTATAACATCTCAGAAAAACAACAATACATGACAAATAATTACAACTCAAACAAATAATCTAATGTAACATTCCACAGGTCACAAGTGCTATGATCGACATTTTTTAATGAACACTATATGAAAGGATCATTTTACAAATACAAATGCACTGAATTTAAAATAAAAAGGTTTTTTTTTATTTGCTTATAAGGTAATAAACGTGTAATACGACTACAATAATACTTATTTACAATGAACACATTACTGCACTAAAATTGTGCAGAAGTTATATTACACAAATCAGTTGGTTCTACTGAGAAATTCATCAATGGAGTAGAAGGAGTTGGCCACCAATAAATCCTTTAGGCTTCTCTTAAACTGAATTTCATTGGTTGTTAAGCTTTTTATGGCTGCTGTCAAGTTATTGAAAATGTGTGTTCCTGAATAACGCACACCTTTTTGTACAAGACTAAGTGACTTTAAATCCTTGTGAAGATTATTCTTATTTCTAGTATTGATTCCATGAATTGAGATTTTGGTTTGAAAAAGTGATAAACTTTTAATGACAAATTTCATTAAGGAATAAATATATTGGGAAGCAGTAGTTAGTTTCCCTAGTTCCCTAAACAGGCTTCTGCAGGATGTTCTTGAGTTCACACCACATATTAGTCTTACTGCACGTTTTTTGTGCCCGGAAAACTTTAGCTTGGCTTGACGAAGCTTGATGAATCACAACAAAAAATAATCCAATATGACATTATGGAATGAAAGTAAGCATAGTATGCCAGCTTTTTCATTTTTATACCCCCTATGTCTGACACAATTCGCATTGCAAATAGACATTTGTTAAGACGCTTCAGCAGTTCTGTGGTGTGCTTTTCCCAGTTGAATTTATTATCAAGCTGTAATCCCACGTATTTAACACTGTCCACTTCTTCTATCTGCTTGTCATCGTATGTGAGGCATATACTCGTGGGATACCCCTTACAAGTTCTGAACTGCATGTAGTGTGTTTTTTTTTTAAAGTTTAGTGACAAAGAATTGGCTAGGAACCAGTGATTAATGTCCACAAATATTTTATTAGCTGATCTTTCTAAGACTACACTTGATTTGCCATTTACTACAATGTTTGTATCATCGGCAAACAAAACGAACTTGGCATCTGGTAATGTTACTGATGAAAGGTCATTGATATACACAAGAAAAAGTAAGGGCCCTAAAATGGAACTTTGTGGGACCCCACATGTAATTAGTTCCTATAGTCTGAAAGGGTTTGTTATGTTCTTTCAGTTATTTGAAAATCGAGTCAGATGTACAAAGAAGTTGCGATATGATTCTACTTATCATTATGGCAACGATGCATGCACATTCGGTTTAGAAGGTGTCAGAAAGCCGTTCTATCCTCATTGAGGCAAGCTTGCCCGGTCTGTTGTAAATTGTCCTTGATATCCTGGATAGTACCACTGGGATGGAGTTGATGCTCGAGCTGGTTCCGCGCATGTCTTATCGTGGACAGGTCACGGATTTTCATAGCCACGAGGGTACCTCAGCATCACACATACAGTTATTGGCGTATGAGGATTGTTCTGTTGAAAAATGGCAGAATACGTTACGTGAGAGGTAACACATGTGGACGCTGAATGTCCTTGACATACCGCTGCACCGTCAGCGTTCTCTCAGTCTCTACCAACCGTGACATGAAATCATACCTGATGGTTCCCTACATCATGACGCCAGGTGTAACAGCACTGCCCCACTCCGAAACACTGGAAGAATAGTATCTCCCACAAGTCGCTGCCATACTGGCCGACGATGGCTACCAGGGGTAGTGGAGAGCCACGATTCATTGCTGAACACAATGCGATGCTATTACTCATCAGTCTATGTTGCTGGTCACGCCACCTCCCCAAGGCAGCCGTTTGGCTTGTGGCAGCCTGCGCATGGACGGCAATACCCTAGTCCAACTGCTGCTATTCTCCGACCAATGGCGCGTGGTGAAACGGAGTATTGCGAAGACCCCATCACTTATTTTCGAATGGAAGGTGCAGCAGTGCTTGGTGCACAATACAGAGATCCTCCCTCGCGTACGCATGCTATCCAACATTGGTCACTGTCCCAACCGCATTCCCCGCAAATCTGGATTCTGCATGATTCGACAAGCCGGCCAAATGGAGAACCACAACGAGGCCACTTTCACACTGTCAGGTGCTGATAATGCGGTCTCATACGAGCACGCGGCATCTCAGAGTGCTTCTCACTGATCACTCGAATTCTGGTGCTTTTCACACATCTACCAGGCCTAGTAACGACATAAAAACGAACAACACTAATGCTCTCTTGTGTCCGTTCCATCTGTTACAAGGAATAGCAACTCTTAACCACTTACATACTGACCGAAACTGTGCACATTTTTTTTTTTTCGTGCATTGTAGCTGTGTGCGTGGAAGGTCATAACATAATCTCGTAGTGCTGTTCGCCTACCATACAAATCAGCCTTCTACATCTACATCTACATCGATACTCTGCAAATCACTTTTAAGTGCCTGGCAGACGGTTCATCGAACCACCTTCGCAATTCTCAAATATTCCAATCTTGTACAGCGCGTGGAAAGAATGAACACCTGTATCTTTCCGTACGAGCTCTGATTTCTTTATTTTATCTTGGTCATCGTTCCTCCCTATTTAGGTCGGTGTCAACAAAATATTTTCGCATTCGGAGTAGAAAGTTAGTGATTGGAATTTCGTGAGAAGATTCCTTTGCAACGAAAAACTCCTTTCTTTTAATGATGTCCAGCCCAAACCTTATATCATTTCTGTGACACTCTCCCACATATTTCGCGATAATACAAAACGTGCTGCCTTTCTTTGAACTTTTTCGATGTACTTCGTCAGTCCTATCTGGTAAGGATCCCACACCGCGCAGCAGTATTCTAAAAGAGGACGGACAAGTGTAGTGTAGGCAGCCTCCTTAGTAGATCTGCTACATTTTCTAAGTGCCCTACCTTCAACGAATAAGTATTATTAGACAAAAACAGTTGAAAGATTGCTTCAGTCGCTAATGACATATTGTGGTCGATAGAGAAAATCATACACAACAGAGTAAAACCGCACAAGTTACACTCAGGATGTGTGGAATTTAGGTGATCTTCGATACGAATGAAAAAGGGGTTAATTTGCATGTAACAGTGTGTGGGCTGCGGAGCTCGATACACTGCCATTTTATTTGTTTATATTTAGCAGAGTAGCACACTGTATTAATCGTAGGAAAGGCGACACGAAGCAGGAGCACTGATTAACAGTCAGCCGCATTTTGTGTGAGCTGGACTGGGAGCAAAATGCTGCTCATACTGTTTCACCGCCGTGGGTAAATTTCTAGGAACGAGGAAATTAGCAATAATGGAACGGGCAAGATCGGCCCTGCGCTACAAACTACAACCCATCTCCTGGCACATTTATTACCAGTCATTCGTGACTGAAAACCCTCACCCACTGCAACACCTACCCTGGCTTCTTCCACACGTTAACTCTCGGATTCTGTAACTACCTGTCAGTTTCAAAGTATGTGCCACACCGGGATTCAATACTGGAAACTTTGCCTTCAGGAAGAAAGTGCTCCACCGACTGAGCTATCTATGCACGACTGGCGACGCGCCTCCACAGTTTTACTGCCGCCACTACCTCATTTCCTATGTCCCTAACTGAAGTTCTCCTACATACCTTACGGGACTAGGGCTTTTGCAAGATTCTGTGTTGTCGAATTTTAGAGATTTTTGGATGTGTTCAGGATATTCCCGTCACGCGTTGGCACCACGTGCGCGACAGATTTTGCGTCCTGCTCTTCATTAGTGGGTCTAACAACATTGGGTAGTTTCTTGTTCACGATTTATTCAACGGAGTGGTTTTCGCCGTCTCTTCAGCTGGCACAACTCAAATACACACTACAACCCTACCACTATCGTGGTAAGGGATCGGAATTTCTCTAATGGTGAAGAGGAAAACTAAGAGTTATGTTACACACGAGGAGCTTTCCTTCCGCAATAACCACGCTAGCTAATTCTTTCATACCTCTGATGTGCATGGCTATAACATAGCCATAGTCACACAATATCGCATTCTCTTGATTCATTCGTTCACCAAGAGAGCTCAGCATGTCACTAAGAGAAAATATTCCTTCGGTAGTTCTTTCTATTATCGTACGTGATTTCACGACAAAATACACTGAAGCGCCAAGGAAACTGGTATAGGCATGCGTATTCAAATACAGAGATACGTAAACAGGCAGAATACGGCGCTGTGACCGGCAACGCCTGTATAAAACAACAAGTGTCTGGCACTCTTGTTAGATCGGTTACTGTTGCTGTAACCTCCCCACAGAAAAATTAATAACTGAAAATGGACCATGAACCAAGCGCAAACTCCCCACAAAAATAATAACTAAATGAATTTGTTAATATTGTAACTTCAGAACAAAATTGGTTTTAATGTAACCTCTGAACAAAATTGGCTCCCATTTGTAATCTGTGTGCAGAAATGCATTCACATTTAATGTAACCTCAAAATTCAATTCGTAAATCCGGAAATAATAATAAAAAAATTAGTAACCTGGTAAATTTTATGAGGACAGCAGCGTTGCCCTTCGGCCCTGTATTCTAAAAAAAAAGCAAAAATTCTTACCCCCCAAAAAAACTGCAAATATATCTGCTCTTATGTAGAAATTTTTTGACACAGCTTCGTGCAATGCTCGCGTATATTTTTTTTTTTTTTTTGATTCTTGGAAGGAATGATTATGCATTGGAAATATTCTTTAAATTGAAATGAATGCTTTTCTTTAAAAAAGTTACTTTATATTATAAAAATTATTATTGGGGCTTTTTTTTGGAACAAATTAAATGACAATTAACATACATTATTAGATATGCGCAAGGCTGCTTCTTTACCTTCTACAATAATACCCATCCTGTAGAGTCCTGACCAGAGTCCCGAGCAGAGC
Source organism: Schistocerca nitens (assembly GCF_023898315.1). Taxonomy (NCBI): domain Eukaryota; kingdom Metazoa; phylum Arthropoda; class Insecta; order Orthoptera; family Acrididae; genus Schistocerca; species Schistocerca nitens. The sequence goes on from NC_064619.1 coordinate 205,670,727, forward strand.
AGACAGCCGACACGCGCCGACTCCCGCCGACTCACGCAGACTACTCAAGACTACTGTCGACTCGCGCAGACAAGCGCAGACTAGCGACAAGCAACAACTAACGACATACTACTCTTTGGTCAGAGACTCTGCCATGCCTCGCCCATCGCCGGCAACGCATACGTCTTACACTGCTACAATGGCGCGTTATCCAGATTTAAGTTAGTTTAAACGTGGTGTTATAGTCGGCAGATGAGCGATGCGACACAGCATCTCCAAAATAGCGATGAAGTAGGGATTTTCCCGTAAGGCCATTTCACGAAGCTATCGCGAATATAAGATATCTGGCAAAATATCGAATCACTGATATCGCTGCGCCCGGAAAAAGATCCTGCAATAACGGGACCAACTACGACCGAAGAGAATCGTTCAGCTTGACAGAAGCGCAGGCCTTACGCAAATTGTTGCAGATTTCAATGTTGGGCCACCAAAAAGTGTCAGCCTGCAAACCAATACACGAAACATCATCTATATGCGATTTCCGAGAGGAAGGTCCACTCTTATATCCTTGATAACTGCATGACACAAAGCTTTACGCCTCGCCTGGACCCTTCAACACCGATAGTGGACTGTTCATGTTGCATGGTCGGACGAGTCTCGTTTCAAATTGTCTCGAGCGGATGGACGTGTACGGGTATGGAGAGAACCTCACGATTCCATGGAGCCTGCATGTCAGCAGGGGACTGTTCAAGCTGGTGGGACGTGTGCAATTGGAGTGATATGGGGCCCCTGATACGTCTAGATACGACTCTGACAGGTGACACTTACGTAAGCATCCTATCTGATCAACTGCATCCATTCACGTCCATTGTGCATTCCAATGCATATAGGAATCCCAGCAGGACAATGCGACACCCCACACGTCAATAATTGCTACAAATTGGCTCCTGGAACAATGAGTTGATACACTTCCGCTGGCCACCAAACTCACCAGATATGAAAGTTACTGAGCTTATCTGGGACACCTTGCAACGCGCTGTTCAGAAGAGATCTCCAGCACTCGTACAGTTATAGATTTATGGGCAGCCCTGCATGATTCATGGTGTCAGTTCCCTCCAGCACTACTTCAGACATTAGTCGAGTTCTTACCATGTCGTGTTGCTGCACTTCTGCGTGCTCGCGGGGGCCCTACACGATATTATTCAGGTGTACCTGTTTGTTTGGTTCTGTAGTGTATAATCCCCTTATGTGCTGAACTGGTCAGAATCTTGAATCCACTGAAAATTTTTGGAGCGGTTGAGGGCTGCGGAACTGAAGCTGGGTGATAGTAAGGCATGTTGACATCTAATATCATCGTTACTCTGTGTTCTGCTGCATAAGGAAACATAGATCCAAACCCCTGTTCCATGTATTCATTTCAAATGTGCTAAGAACTACATTTTTGACGTCAAGCTGTTGTCCTTCTGCATTTCCTTTCCCCATTACTTAGAAGGACGATCAGTTCCTTTTTTAAAAGCTATCTGTTAGCCTCTATTTTTCATTTCATTCATTCTATTTTCCATACTTAAATCAGGAGCAGAGACTTCTAACTGCACATTAATCTTACAGTCCATTTAGTTTGCATCGTCCATTCTCGTTTCTTGGCAGATATGTGATTGGTTTGGTCGATTCACCTCATTCCCTTTTGCAGTGTTGAGAGCCTTCTGTAGCACCTATTAATAATGAAATAATTATTGATTTATTGATTTCTTGGTTAATTGAAACTGTTATATGTCAGTTACAAGGTATCCCAGCAATTCAAGCCGCAGTAAGACTGAGAAATGGCCACCAAGCGCTGTTCTAGCGCCCAGAAAACCAGATGTGTTTATGCTCCTTGTTTTCGCCTGTAACGACTGATATATGTGCAAAATGGAAGACCTGAAAGTACGGTGTTATGTAGATATCAGCAAACGTTTCTGAAGCGCACCCGAGAAGCTTTTAGAGGGAATGTTTTTGGCGAGTTAATTATTGTGTTGGAAATGCAGGCGTCATGTCACAGAAACGAAGGTTATTAACAAATAATTATGTTGTTCAGATAATTAATCCTAGCTATTCAATGTGAAGAATAGACACGCAACAATAAATTTTGTAGAACACTAGGGGACAGATCCTCCTGCGGTGGAACACTGCTGCTAGGCCAGATGCAGCGCACACCTGCTACTGAAGTTTGCTTCTGAGCACAACGACGATCAGTTGCAGACAGAGCTCGTAGACCCTGCATAGGTCGATCCACAATACTCTGGCCACAACTACAAAGGCTACACTGGTCACTGCCTTCAGCTTTCCCCCTTCCTACCCCACCCCACTTCCCCCCACCCCCACTACGCTCCACCAGCACCTTGACTTGATAACCCCTGTACGCAGCCACTTGGCATGCCTGCATGTCTGTGTCCATCCCTAGCCTAAAATTATCAGTGCAGTTCACGTTTCTGTTCCTTTGTTAAATGAAATCAGTAAACTTCTCAACGTAAACACAATAAATTCGTTTGTATTATACAGCTACTACTTGGTGAGCTTTCTAAAGAACGTGGTACTTTTGACCATCAAAACTATGATCAATGTTACTAAACATGTAGCCCGGTTCATAGCTGATGGCTCATTGTTCAAGGTTCATGGTTGATAGTTCGTAGTTCACGGTTCACACTGCATCATTCCGTTGCGCGTCACCTATCTAATGGCTTCCACGGGCAAGAAATATTTTATTTTCAGTTTTTCATTTAATTATTGACCGAATTTCAGAATTAAAGATTCTGCCATAATCTACTCATTAAGAGGTATAATCGTATGCTGAAGGTTTACTCCAGGAAGACAACTACCGCAGTTGGAAACCTTGTATATGTGGGGTAGCGTAAATCACCACAAGCAAATACCCATGCTACATCTATCCAGTATTTGACAATGAGACCACTTAGTGACTTGCAACAAACCCCACACGTAACTTCAAACCATTTTCAAACTTTTTCTCGTTTAATGCTTAACGTCAAATACACTAACGGAAAAAAGTCACAGCACCAAAAAATAATTAACATAGATTATTGAAACTTCGAGAATACATACGTCTAGGTAACATATTTGAGCAATTAACAATATAAGATCGCAGGTTAATGTAAGCATATTTGAAATGTTGGTACAGTACATTAATAACCGGTGTAAAAGTCAGAATTTTGGATGCAAGCATTGAAACGCGTGTGCATTGTGTTCTACAGGTGCCGGATATCAGTTCGTGAGATGGAATTACAGGCCAGGGCAATATGTGGAGAGGACGTTGGGTTACAAGAACAGGAACGTCGCATAGCATCATCCTGTTGGAAAACACCACCTAGAATGCTGTTCATGAATGGCAGCACAGCAGACGGAACCACCAGACTGACGTACAAATTTGCACTCAGAAAGCGTGGGATAGCCACGGGAGTGCTCCTGCAGTCATACCAAATCCCACCGTACACCTTAACTCCAGGTGTCGGTCCACTGTGCCTAGCATGCAGACAGGTTGGTTGCAAGCCCTCAAATGGCCTCTGTGATGACCTCAACCCACAGGAAAAATAATTATCAAAATCTGATCTGTGAAGTCATCCAGAATTCTAGTTGGAAAACCACACTCTCTGTTATACTTCTCAATTGGTCACGATCCCACTTTGTTTATGAACTGAAAACTCTAGTACTCACGAGAAACTGCTCTGGAATTAACGTGAACCGACAAAATTGTGTATATATTCTCTGAAACTTCAAAGACATCTAAGACAATATCTGAGAGGAATTAGAAAAAGTGACAAAATTTCGTGAATCACACACAATACTGTTAACAATCGAATTAACACTGGGGCATTTCACCATACATCCACCCACTTTTGAGTATAACCAGTCTCTCTTAATACTACGACTCGTAGCAATACAATATCAAAAACTTTTATTACTGGGTAAACAGTCACTACGTGATTTGACAGCTGACATTTATAATTCCCGCTCACGTCAGGAAAAGCACCAATACGGGAATAGCAGCTTTTACGTTATTGGTCAGAACGCAAGCAATTATGGCGGTCGCCGTAATTTTCGCGCGAAGCCATATTTCGCGACAAAATTCTCTTATTAGTTACTGTCATATATCTAGTCTCATAACAATACATAGTTGTTGTTGTTGTGGTCTTCAGTCCTGAGACTGGTTTGATGCAGCTCTCCATGCTACTCTATCCTGTGCAAGCTTCTTCATCTCCCAGTACCTACTGCAACCTACATCCTTCTGAATCTGCTTAGTGTATTGATCTCTTGGTATCCCTCTACGATTTTTACCCGCCACGCTGCCCTCCAATGCTAAATTTGTGATCCCTTGACGCCTCAAAACATGTCCTACCAACCGATCCCTTCTTCTAGTCAAGTTGTGCCACTAAATTCTCTTCTCCCCAATCCTATTCAATACCTCCTCATTAGTTACGTGATCTACCCACCTTATCTTCAGCATTCTTCTGTAGCACCACATTTCGAAAGCTTCTATTCTCTTCTTGTCCAAACTGGTTATCGTCCATGTTTCACTTCCATACATGGCTACACTCCATACAAATACTTTCAGAAACGACTTCCTGACACTTAAATCTATACTCGATGTTAAAAAATTTCTCTTCTTCAGAAACGCTTTCCTTGCCATTGTCAATCTACGTTTTATACCCTCTTTATTTCGACCGTCATCAGTTATTTTGCTACCCAAATAGGAAAACTCATTTACTACTTTGTGTCTCATTTCCTAATCTAATCCCCTCAGCATCACCCTACTTAATTCGACTACATTCCATTATCCTCGTTTTGCTTTTGTTGATGTTCATCTTATATCCTCCTTTCAAGACACTGTCCATTCCGTTCAACTGCTTTTCCAAGTCCTTTGCTGTCTCTGACAGAATTACAATGTCATTGGCGAACCTCAAAGTTTTTATTTCTTCTCCATGGATTTTAATATCTAATCCGAATTTTTCTTTTGTTTCCTTTACTGCTTGCTCAATATACAGATTGAATAACATCGGGGAGAAGCTACAACCCTGCCTCACTCCTTTCCCAACCGCTGCTTCCCTTCCATACCCCTCGACTCTTGTAACTGCCATCTGCTTTCTGTACAAATTGTAAATAGCCTTTCGCTCCCTGTATTTTACCCCTGCCACCTTTAGAATTTGAAAGAGAGTATTCCAGTCAACATTGTCAAAAGCTTTCTCTAAGTGTAGAAATGCGAGAATTGTAGGTTTGCCTTTCCTTAATCTATTTTCTAAGATAAGTCGTAGGGTCAATATTACCTCACGTGTTCCAACATTTCTACGGAATCCAAACTGATCTTCCCCGAGGTCGGCTTCTACCAGTTTTTCCATTCGTCTGTAAAGAATTCGCGTTAGTATTTTGCAGCTGTGACTTATTAAACTGATAGTTCGGTAATTTTCACATCTGTCAACACCTGCTTTCTTTGGAATTGGAATTATTATATTCTTCTTGAAGTCTGTGGGTATTTCGCCTGTCTCATACATCTTGCTCACCAGATGGTAGAGTTTTGTCATGACCTCTCCCAAGGCCATCAGTAGTTCTAATGGAATGTTGTCTACTCCCGGGGCCTTGTTTCGAATCAGGTCTTTCAGTGCTCTGTCAAACTCTTGACGCAGTATCTTATCTCCCATTTCATCTTCATCTACATCCTCTTCCATTTCGATAATATTGTCCTCCAGTACATCGCCCTTGTATAAACCCTCTATATACTCCTTCCACCTTTCTGCCTACCCTTCTTTGCTTAGAACTGGGTTGCCATCTGAGCTCTTGATATTGATAGAAGTGGTTCTCTTCTCTCCAAAGGTCTCTTTAATTTTCCTGTAGGCAGTATCTATCTTACCCCTAGTGAGACAAGCCTCTATATCCTTACATTTGTCCTCTAGCCATCCCTGTTTAGCCATTTTGCACTTCCTGTCGATCTCATTTTTGAGACGTTGGTATTCCTTTTTGCCTGCTTCATTTACTGCATTTTAATATTTTCTCCTTTCATCAATTAAATTCAATATTTCTTCTGTTACCCAAGGATTTCTATTAGCCCTCGTCTTTTTACCTACTTGATCGTCTGCTGCCTTCACTACTTCATCCCTCAGAGCTACCCATTCTTCTTCTACTGTATTTATTTCCCCCATTCCTGTCAGTTGTTCCCTTATGCTCTCCCTGAAACTCTCTACAACCTCTGGTTCTTTCAGTTTATCCAGGTCCCATCTCCTTAAATTCCCACCTTTTTGCAGTTTCTTCAGTTTCAATCTGCAGTTCATAACCAATAGATTGTGGTCAGAATCCACATCGGCCCCTGGAAATGTCTTACAATTTAAAACCTGGTTCCTAAATCTCTGTCTTACCATTATATAATCTATCTGATACCTTTTAGTATCTCCAGGATTCTTTCAGGTATACAACCTTCTTTTATGATTCTTGAACCAAGTGTTAGCTATGATTAAGTTATGCTCTGTGCAAAATTCTACAAGGCGGCTTCCTCTTTCATTTCTTCCCCCCAATCCATATTCACCTACTATGTTTCCTTCTCTCCCTCTTCCTACTGACGAATTCCAGTCACCCATGAGTATTAAATTTTCGTCTCCCTTCACTACCTGAATAATTTCTTTTATCTCGTCGTACATTTCATCAATTTCTTCATCATCTGCAGAGCTAGTTGGCATATAAACTTGTACTACTGTAGTAGGCATGGGCTTTGTGTCTATCTTGGCCACAATAATGCGTTCACTATGCTGTTTGTAGTAGCTAACCCGCACTCCTATTTTTTTATTCATTATTAAACCTACTCCTGCATTACCCCTATTTGATTTTGTATTTCTAACCCTGTAATCACCTGACCAAAAGTCTTGTTCCTCCTGCCACCGAACTTCACTAATTCCCACTATATCTAACTTTAACCTATCCATTTCCCTTCTTAAATTTTCTAACCTACCTGCCCGATTAAGGGATGTGACATTCCACGCTCCGATCCGTAGAATGCCAGTTTTTTTTTCTCCTGATAACGACGTCCTCTTGAGTAGTCCCCGCCCGGAGATCCGAATGGGGGACTATTTTACCTCCGGAATATTTTACCCAAGAGGACGCCATCATTATTTAATCATACAGTAAAGCTGCATGTCCTCGGGAAAAATTACGGCTGTAGTTTCTCCTTGCTTTCAGCCGTTCGCGGTACCAGCACAGCAAGGCCGTTTTGGTTAATGTTACAATGCCAAATCAGTCAATCATCCAGACTGTTGCCCCTGCAACTACTGAAAAGGCTGCTGCCCCTCTTCAGGAACCACATGTTTGTCTGGCCTCTCAACAGATACCCCTCCGTTGTGGTTGCACCTACGGTACGGCCATCTGTATCGCTGAGGCACGCAAGCCTCCCCACCAACGGCAAGGTCCATGGTACATACATAGAACTACATAAAATAACTACAATAATTTTGACATGCAAGGAGAATTAGTCCTAATGAGAGGAAGAAGTTTGTGTTTACTGGTGTTTCAACAATGCCTACCAGGCAACTTTTAATTCACTGATTGTAATTTTATTTTCGTTAGCAGAAAGCAAACAAACTAAACAAAGAATTTAATTAAACAAAGTCTGTAATTGTTATACTTTTAATAGAGAAAGAAAGTTTCTAGGTCAGGGGATAGCGTTCAGCGAAATCCCTTAACTTTTTGCTGCATACGAAGCGTTGCGTTAGGCAGCACGATGTCGGCGGGTTACGATGATGAGAGCAGGATACAGGTAGTTCCACTGGTTAATCTTCTCCGGCGAAACGCAAATAAAGTTCCGGCACAGCTGTATCATTAACCCCGTGGTGATTAACAAACCGCAAGACGCCAGTATACGAACGTTGTTGACATGTCCTCTCTGTCAAAGTACATGACGCAGACATCGCTCGTTTTTACACTCTATGTACTGTCCGTGACGCTATGGTCCATAATTACACGATTCGTCACATTCATATAGTCTTAGCCACAAATACACAGTTCATAGAATTGTTGTTGTGGGTGAAGCACACCGTAAACAATGTCCACTCTGTTCTCGCATTTCAAACTGCGACAACGTCACTGAAAGCCATTTATGTTGCACAGTTAATTAGTCTTCACTTTCACGGCTTGATATAATGTGATATACAACAGTTCCACCACCCAAGACCAATACCAGCAAAGTTCATTCGCATAAAAGCACAGTTCGTGTCGGCCACAACAAAGTAATGTTAGCGGCACTTTCACAGTCCGGTTTATTTGCTCTTAAAGTTCGCTGGCGATGGCATTACATACCGCAGTGGTAAAGAGAATTAACAATCTGATAGTTCGGTATCACTGTCCATACAATTACGTATGCTTTTCATGAAACACAGTACTATTTTTCCCGCGCACGCTTCACAGACACGCCATCCACGATCCCCTCTACTACGCAACAACCTTTCAGCTCTCGATATCATTACCGCTGTCCCCTGTCTATAGATGTTATATCGTTATCGTAAATTACATAAACCTTTATAAATGTTATTGACTACATTTTTCACAATTAATAATATTCCAAAAGAGAACTTTAGAAACTTTACCACAGGTACAAAGCAAGAAACATATTTATCCATTGGCAAACGAAATAATCACAATTACATTTAAAAACCACAGTAGAATGTTACATAATCACAATTAGAAATGCCCATATGAACAAAAGAAAAAGAATAGAAGTCTAAAGAAAATCACGAAAAAAAATTTTATATGAGTAATTAGCAATGCCTTCACACCTCCTTCTAACCAACACACAATCATCGCTGCTGCCGAGGCAGAACCAGCTTTGATTAGAAATCACAACAGACCTCCACCCTGTCGTCCGGAGCCCGGTCTTCCTGCGATCGTACATTTTCGTGTACAGCAATCAGTGGCTCTACTTCTGCCAGGTTCTTCTGCAAGGTCACAAAAGGATCATACAGATTTTCGTAACCCTATTACACAACCACGTTGAAACACAGTGAGATGTTGGTAAGCGTCTTTGTCGCCTGAAAGGAATTCTTGACTACCACGTCCAATCTCACTACTAACTAACGCTCGCCACCGTTACAGAGCGTATTTAAGCAAACCTGATTCGCATCCTCATACTGGCGTTATTCGACTGGCATGAAATTTAAACAGACATCGTCTTGTAGAAATACGCCTATCTACGCATAACTCCATTTCGCTGTTACGATATTGTATTTAACACATTAACTCATTTGTAAAGAAATTACAAATTGGAAACTGTTTTATTAATCGGATTTCGGTTATGTAAAGAGTCGGGGTTTACTGCTTAGACTGAAACTGGACGTTAAAGCTTTTGTCTTGTTCATTTACTTACTCAATAATAAGTCTGGCAAAAACAACGTCACATCTGGTACCAAGCGAATGACTAAAGAGTGTAACGCATCAGCTAGGACGGCATTACGACCATGCAGGATTATGTTTTTTATTATTCCCCTTAAAGAATTAAAGTAAATTCGCGTTGGTGGTTTTGAAAAGACATGGACAATTTCCTTCGGTAAGAAGAGATTGTACTCCATAACCGCATCATTAAAAGAACATTAAGCTCTGAAATTCCTTCTCTCAGCAACATCTGGGTTTAGTTTTAGGACTATGGAAATGACGACTAATGGCAAAATGTTTGAAAAAGAGTGTGAGTAGCTATTTATTGTTCATAGATCTGTGCAGGTCATATGACACTCTACCGCTGAAGAAACTGAAGTTCTAATGGGTAGTGTGCTTGAAAAGACGTACGTTACTAGTGCAAATATGAAAATGACAAATGATGGATGGACATAGAAGGTACTGATGTAACACCCCCAGGAAAGAAGGACAATAGAAAGATGGGGTAAACGGGGCCATGGAAAAAAGAAAAATAGAAGACGAGGAAGTATGGTAAGATAAAAACCGGTGGCGACAGAAGTACAGAAGTACAGGGAGGAATGATGTTTTGGAGAGACATTCACAGAAAATGTAATAAACGCCGGATTATCTGTGAGAAACGAAGTGTCGGTGTTGCTAATATACTGGTACGATGTCCACCATATCACTGTGGAATTCTATAGACATATTTAGGGTGGAAACATTCTGAGCCATATTTAACAGAGCTTGATCGATTGACAGAGATAGCTGAGAAAGTAAATTTGCAGGTCTCCTTTGACAAAATTCGTGCCAAAAATCGGTGATAGCCCATACTGAAGGATTTTAAATCAAGGCAATATTTTGTGAAGTAATTTACGTACTTATGTGAGGTAATCCAAAAGTGGCTTAAGTTATAAATATCAGGTTCTGGAAATTGGGCCAAGCATATCACCTGGCGAGAAAACTCCGTAATAAGAAGTTTCTGAGCATTTGAGCCAGCTTAAGACGCTATGGTACCAGAAGAATTATATGATTCGGATGGATAGTTGTGAACTAGTCGATATATTAGTCAAAAGACAACGCAGGATAGTAAGGAAGATTGTAAAAAACAGACGGATTAAGGGACACATGTGTTTGAGATGAAATGAGAAACTATACAGAAAAATAGAACCAGTAACAGCGTAGATTGATAAGAAAAAAAATTTGTTTCATGGGCACAAATTCAGAATATCCGAAATCGCCTAACTAAAAAATTCTAGGATTTATTAAGACCAAAGGCAAAAATATTGGGATGGTTGCAAGACTATGATGAAAATTTTAAAGAAATCGTTATCCCAGAGGACAAAATCACGGATAAATGGTGAAAAACTGCCTGGGTTGTAAGCTGGGGGAAAAACTCAAAAGATAAGAGGGCCTCCGATAGAAGACAGGAAGAAGGCCCTAACCAATAAGCTCAAGAGATACCGGCAGGACATCAAAGGTGATAGACAAGCAAGAGCTAAAAATGGAAAATAATACCTCGTTGTCCATAGTGTATCATATCTAATGTAAAGAATATGGTTTCAGATTGTGCAAGTGTCTAGTTGTTTGCACAGCGCAGTAACTTGCAGTACAGTTAGACTTGTCGTTAACCTAACTGCCTGTATCTTAATCGGAGCTTTAGATGCAAACACAGAGGCTGTGTTACGCTAATGAATGCACCTCTCATCTGGAGCACTGAATTACAAAGAGATGGCCGTAATTCCCCGCTGCCGCGCGCAGATGTAAACGCTCGACAAATCCGAGCAACTGACCGCTATTGGCTGCCGGGTGGACAGTATTTCAGCCGCTAGCAGGCCGATGTAGGAGCAGCAGCTTGCAACCATCTGTCTACCTCGTTCACAGTACTTCCGCGTCTGTAGTTTCCTTGTCAATTTCAAAACCACCTGCTGGGACAAAACCGTTGCTTCTACATCCACTCTCATGTACAATTTCACATTATGTTAATGAGTCGTGTGGAATTCGTTGGCACCTACTAATAAATTATATTTCTCTATTTTTGTGGAGCATCCCAGCCTTTTCATTATTACTAAAGGAATTGTGATAGAATTTTTGTTGGAAGTCGTAAGATGCTAAAGAAAGTGATTGTATGGAAAATAATGACCAGAAGAAGGGCCAGAATGACACGACACTTATTCAGAGAACCTTCCATGGTACTACAAAAACTGTAGACTGTAACAACTGCGGGGAAAGAGAGAGACTGGAACATCCCGCAAACAATGGACGAACGCAACAAATTCGTATACTTCCGGAAAGCTTTGGACACGGTGCCTCACTTATTCTTTTAACGAAGGCCAGAACATGCGGTACAGTTTCTTAAAAGTGTGTTATGTTACTGAACAAAGTGTGTTGACCTGGACGGGGAATGTTTATCTGAGAGAGGGTATTCTCAGGAATGGTCTAGGGAAGCGTGACAGGACCACTGTTGTCTCTATACAAATAAAGGATCCGGGATAGTGTGTGCAAAAAATGGTTGAAATGGCTGTGAGCACTATGGGACTTAGCTGCTGAGGTCATCAGTCCTCTAGAACTTACAACTACTTAAACCTAATTAACCTAAGGACATCACACACATCCATGCCCGAGGCAGGATTCGAACCTGAGCCGTAGCGGTCGCACGGTTCCAGATTGTAGCGCCTAGAACCGCTCGGCCACATCGGCCGGCGATAGTGTGTGCAGGAATCTGCGATTGTTTACTGATGTCTCTGAAGTGAACGGGAAGTACTATTTTTTAACGATTGTAGGAGCATAAGAGTATTACTTTGATAGAATTCCTGTTTGATGTGACTAATGGCAGATTGCACTAAATGTGGAGGAAACGTAAGTTAATGAAAATGGGTAGGAAAAAGAATCCTTTAAAATCCTAAGGCAGTGTTAGTAGTATGCAGTTTGAAACTCATGTTGATTAAATATTTAGGTTCAAAATGGTTCAAATGGCTCTGAGCACTATGGGACTTAACATCTTAGGTCATCAGTCCCCTAGAACTTAGAACTACTTAAACCTAAGTAACCTAAGGACATCACACACATCCATGCCCGAGGCAGGATTCGAACCTGCGACCGTAGCAGTCCCGCAGTTCCGGACTGCAGCGCCTAGAACCGCATGACCACCGCGGCCGGCTAAAATATTTAGGAGTAACGTTGTAAAGCGACATGGAAAGGAACGAGCACGTAAGGACTGTTGTAGGGAAGGGGAATTGTCGTCTTCGATGTACTGAAGGAATTCTAGGAATCTGTAGCTGTTTTATAAAGGAGGTCACGCACAGAAGGCTTGTATGACCCGTTCTTGAGTACAGATAGAGTGTTTATAAGATCCTCACCACGTCGGATTAAAGGAAGACGTCGAATCAATTCAGAGACGTGCTGCTTAGAAATAGCTGAGGACGTAAGAGCCGTTCTGGAACAGCTGCTAAGACTGTCTCAACAGTCCGTGGAGTATGAAACGCAGCGAAGTGCAGTAGCCTCACTTGATCGGCCGTCATTCCTAGGAATAGTAGGTCTTACTTTCTTTAAATTTGCAAATTTATTTTGGTTTACAATTACCCAGTAAATGTTAAAGCTAAGTTTCCAAAATTCTTAATTTACCTTTTGTTGGTTCCCTCTTTTAATTACTTTCGCTGACAGTTTTTTATTTTCCATAAGAACCAGATACTTAGAATTTAAGTTGCGGTGTGCTCTAAAAATTTTAACCACGTTAGTAAACTTATATTCGAACACTGATCTTTACCGATTTACCTTTTGAACAATTTTTGATATTGCTGAGTAACAGTCATATAAAAATTTTCAAACGAACACACCGCCATTTGACTGTATTGTTATTTAATTACGACCCATATTTCAGCCTTTTGTGCCATTTTCAAGTGATTGAGTTTATGACATTAACATATATTGAGCTTGATGTCCTGCAGTAAATGTTAATAACACAAACTCAGTCACTTAAAAATGGCATAAAAGGCCGAAGCATGAGTCGCAATTAAATAAACAACAATACGGCGAAACCACGGTGTGTTCATTTAAAAATTACGTTTTGAAGTTTCCCGGTTACAGATGTGTGTTTAATTTTACGCTATAATTGGTAAAAAGCAAATTAGTCATCTACCCGAAGCAACGTACCCATGCTGTGCTGTGGGGCGACCGGCGTGGATGAAAATGAACACCGATTGTACGCCGTGATCGTAGTGGAGACACTTGTACTGTTCCAAGGCAGTCTATGCTGTCATCATCTGATCTTATGTAACTTGTTATAAAATTGCCATGTTACATTACATTACATTACACTGCGCAGAACAGGGAATCAGTGATTATAAGGCCGTTGCAGCATCCCTGAATATGGAAGTAAATAGGATTATAAAAAAAGAGGAAGGTTTATCTAAAATGGCTCTGAGCACTATGGGACTCAACTGCTGAGGTCATTAGTCCCCTAGAACTTAGAACTAGTTAAACCTAACTAACCTAAGGACATCACAAACATCCATGCCCGAGACAGGATTCGAACCTGCGACCGTAGCGGTTCCAGACTGCAGCGCCTTTAACCGCACGGCCACTTCGGCCGGCTGAAGGTTTATCTCTTCAGCAAGAGTAATAGGAAGCAGATTTCAGAATACCTAACAGATCAAAACGAAAATTTCTGTTCCGACACTGACAATGTTGAGTGTTTATGGAAAAAGTTCAAGGCAATCGTAAAATGCGTTTTAGACAGGTACGTGCCGAGTAAAATTGTGAGGGACGGGGAAAACCCACCGTGGTTCAACAACAAAGTTAGCAAACTACTGCGAAAGCAAAGAGAGTTTCACTGCAAATTTAAACGCAGCCAAAACCTCTCAGACAAACAGAAGCTAAACGATGTCAAAGTTAGCGTAAGGAGGGCTACTCGCGAAGCGTTCAGTGAATTCGAAAGTAAAATTCTATGTACCGACTTGACAGAAAATCCTAGGAAGTTCTGGTCTTACGTTAAATCAGTAAGTCGATCGAAGCAGCATATCCAAACACTCTGGGCTTTGAAACAGAGGATGACACGCCTAAAGCTGAATTACTAAACACCTTTTTTCAAAGCTGTTTCATAGAGGGAGACCGCACTGCAGTTCCTTCTCTAAATCCTCGCCCGAACGAAAAAAATGGCTGACATCGAAATAAGTGTCCAGGGAATAGAAAAGCAACTGGAATCACTCAACAGAGGAAAGTCCACTGGACCCGACGGGATACCAGTTCGATTCTACACAGAGTACGCGAAAGAACTTGCCCCTCTTCTAACAGCCGTGCACCGCAAGTCTCTAGAGGAATGGAAGGTTCCAAATGATTGAAAAAGAGCACAGGTAGTTCCAGTTTTGAAGAAGGGGCGTCGAGCAGATGCGCAAAACTAGAGGCCTATATCTCTGACATCGATCTGTTGTAGAATTTTAGAACATGATTTTTGCTTGTGTATCATGTCATTTCTGGAAGCCCAGAATCTACTCTGTAGGAATTAACATGGATTCCGCAAACAGCGATCGCGTGAGACCCAACTCGCTTTATTTGTTCATGACACCCAGAAAATATTAGATACAGGCTCCAAGGTAGATGCCAATTTTCCTTGACTTCCGGAAGGCGTTCGATACAGTTCCGCACTGTCGCCTGATAAACAAAGTAAGAGCCTACGGAGTATCAGACCAGCTGTGTGGCTGGATTGAAGAGTTTTTAGCAAACAGAACACAGCATGTTGTTCTCAATGGAGAGACGTCTACAGCCGTTAAAGTAACCTCTGGCGTGCCACAGGGGAGTGTTATTGGAACATTGCTTTTCACAATATATATAAATGACCTAGTAGATAGTATCGGAAGTTCCATGCGGCTTTTCGCGGATGATGCTGTAGTATACAGAGAAGTTGCAGCATTAGAAAACTGCAGCGAAATGCAGGAAGATCTGCAGCGGATAGGCACTTGGTGCAGGGAGTGGCAACTGACCCCTAACATAGACAAATGTAATTGTATTGGGAATACATAGAAAGAAGCATCCCTTATTGTATGATTATATGATAGCGGAACAAACACTGGTAGCAGTTACTTCTGTAAAATATCTGGGAGTATGCGTACGGGACGATTTGAAGTGGAATGATCATATAAAATTAGTTGTTGGTAAGGCGGGTGCCAGGTTGAGATTCATTTGGGGAGTCCTTAGAAAATGTAGTCCATCTACAAAGGAGGTGGCTTACAAGACACTCGTTCGACCTATACTTGAATATTACTCATCAGTGTGAGATCCGTACCAGGTCGGGTTGACAGAGGAGATAGAGAAGGTCCAAAGAAGAGCGGCGCGTTTCGTCACAGGGTTATTTGGTAAGCGTGATAGCGTTACGGAGATGTTTAGCAAACTCAAGTGGCAGGCTCTGCAAGAGAGGCGCTCTGCATCGCGGTGTAGCTTGCTGTCCAGGTTTCGAGAGGGTGCGTTTCTGGATGAGGTATCGAATATATTGCTTCCCCCTACTTATACCTCCCGAGGAGATTACGAATGTAAAATTAGAGAGGTTCGAGCGCTCACGGAGGCTTTCAGACAGTCGTTCTTCCCGCGAACCATACGCGACTGGAACAGGAAAGGGAGGTAATGACAGTGGCACGTAAAGTGCCCTCCGCCACACACCGTTGGGTGGCTTGCGGGGTATAAATGTAGATGTAGATGTAGATGAAATCACGTATTCATATATTGATAAAAGTCCAACTGATACAGTGCTCACAGTTAATACAATACACACATCCGTGTGCATATTATCAAGACATATATCCGTAGGAAGTGCCTTTTATTCTTTGGCTACATGTAATGTAACATAACAATTTTATAACAAATTCCATAAGATCAGATGATGGTAGCATGAGACTGTTGAGATCAGTTATCTTCATAGACTAAAAGTGTCTACACTGCTATCGCAGCATACGAAGTGTGTGCATTTTCATCTACCCAAAGATCTGAGCACCACTATGGTTTACTAGGCGCTGTCCTGTTGGAGGTGGTACGCCGTTGCCATCCTCCGACTTCTGAACTGACTCACCCAGTCAGTTGTAGGGGGACCTGCAATTTAACGCTGATACCAAATCACGGTATACCTCGGCATTTTTGACATCAACAGACATTGCCTGAGGTGAAACAAGTGGTAGGTGGCAGGTACAAATCCTAGCACTGACCAGCAACCGAAACCTAAAATTTTGGATTTGTAGTTTTCACCGTTTTGTTTCTTTTCTTTTTTTCTGTTAATGAGTCACCGTGGAAGATTATTGTGTTGATTTAAATATTTCATCGTTTATATAAAAACATACTAGCCAAAGCAGCAATGCTTCATAATTGCTAAATATGTACATAAATTCGTTATACATACTAATCTGCTTCTCCTTCCTTTTCCGTCAATCTCCCCCCCCCCCCCCCGTCTCTTTGTCATCTCCTCTTCCTCCCTCTCTCTCTCTCTCTCTCTCTCTCTCTCTCTCTGTCATTCAATTCCTTCCCCCTCTCTCTCTCCAACTCCTCCTCCCCGACCCTCCCTCCATGTCATCTTCTCTCTGTACATCTCGTCCTACCCCCTTTCTATGTCCATTTCCTGCTCCCCCCGTCTCTCCATGTCCTCCTCCCTCTTCTCTCTGTCTCCTCCTTCAGCCTCTGTACGCTCATTTCCTTCCCCCCCCCCCCCCCCCAGTCAATCTATGGCTTCCCCCTCCTCTCTCTCTCCATGTCCTCCTCCCATATTCTCTTTTTATATCCTGCTTCCCCCTCCTTATGTGAATTCCGTTCCCTCCCTCAGGCTATCTCCTGCGCTCCCTCTCTTTCCATGTCCTCTCTCTCCTCATGTCCTGCTTATCCACCTCTATCCCCACTTCCTCTCACCACCCCATCTGTCCGTCTCCTCCACCCTACCTCTCTCATCTTGAGCCCTTTTCATCGTTGTTCCTGTAGTACTAATCCAATCATAAGCCAATGAGATACAAATACGACTTACTGTTTTCTGCGAAAACAGACTGCGAGGAAGGAAACAATACGGAAATTATTGTGCATATAATTTATGTTTAAAAGTATGTATAATGAGACAGAGCATGTGTAAGAGAAACATTTATGTCTAATTGCTTAAATGCCCTGCTAAGGTACTTAAAACTGGCTGCTGAAAAGAAACCAAAACCCTACATTTTCACGGCAGAGCACAGCACAGATTTTCTCTCTCACAGTATGGATTAACACAAACTCGACATTATTGTTTAAAAAAATATGTAAGCTATGTCCGTCTGAATGTTTACCAGAGTAGCGCATTAAAATTTTAAGTAAATTGGGCAAGAAATTTTCGTCATGTTTGCTAACACCTTTTCTCTTTATACACTCCTGGAAATGGAAAAAAGAACACATTGACACCGGTGTGTCAGACCCACCATACTTGCTCCGGACACTGCGAGAGGGCTGTACAAGCAATGATCACACGCACGGCACAGCGGACACACCAGGAACCGCGGTGTTGGCCGTCGAATGGCGCTAGCTGCGCACCATTTGTGCACCGCCGCCGTCAGTGTCAGCCAGTTTGCCGTGGCATACGGAGCTCCATCGCAGTCTTTAACACTGGTAGCATGTCGCGACAGCGTGGACGTGAACCGTATGTGCAGTTGACGGACTTTGAGCGAGGGCGTATAGTGGGCATGCGGGAGGCCGGGTGGACGTACCGCCGAATTGCTCAACACGTGGGGCGTGAGGTCTCCACAGTACATCGATGTTGTCACCAGTGGTCGGCGGAAGGTGCACGTGCCCGTCGACCTGGGACCGGACCGCAGCGACGCACGGATGCACGCCAAGACCGTAGGATCCTACGCAGTGCCGTAGGGGACCGCACCGCCACTTCCCAGCAAATTAGGGACACTGTTGCTCCTGGGGTATCGGCGAGGACCATTCGCAACCGTCTCCATGAAGCTGGGCTACGGTCCCGCACACCGTTAGGCCGTCTTCCGCTCACGCCCCAACATCGTGCAGCCCGCCTCCAGTGGTGTCGCGACAGGCGTGAATGGAGGGACGAAAGGAGACGTGTCGTCTTCAGCGATGAGAGTCGCTTCTGCCTTGGTGCCAATGATGGTCGTATGCGTGTTTGGCGCCGTGCAGGTGAGCGCTACAATCAGGACTGTATACGACCGAGGCACACAGGGCCAACACCCGGCATCATGGTGTGGGGAGCGATATCCTACACTGGCCGTACACCACTGGTGATCGTCGAGGGGACACTGAATAGTGCACGGTACATCCAAACCGTCATCGAACCCATCGTTCTACCATTCCTAGACCGGCAAGGGAACTTGCTGTTCCAACAGGACAATGCACGTCCGCATGTATCCCGTGCCACCCAACGTGCTCTAGAAGGTGTAAGTCAACTACCCCGGCCAGCAAGATCTCCGGATATGTCCCCCATTGAGCATGTTTGGGACTGGATGAAGCGTCGTCTCAAGCGGTCTGCACGTCCAGCACGAACGCTGGTCCAACTGAGGCGCCAGGTGGAAATGGCATCCCAAGCCGTTCCACAGGACTACATCCAGCATCTCTACGATCGTCTCCATGGGAGAATAGCAGCCTGCATTGCTGCGAAAGGTGGATATACACTGTACTAATGCCGACATTGTGCATGCTCTGTTGCCTGTGTCTATGAGCCTGTGGTTCTGTCAGTGTGATCATGTGATGTATCTGACCCCAGGAATGTGTCAATAAAGTTTCCCCTTCCTGGGACAATGAATTCACGGTGTTCTTATTTCAATTTCCAGGAGTGTATATGTAAGAAGTTTAAATAAATCGACCAAGATTTTTTCGAGATTTTTGCTAATTACGTTATGTGTAACCTGTATTCGTCCTAATGTTTATTAGAGTATTTTTCCGAACGTTCACTAGAGTATCGCGTGTAAATTTTAAGTAAAGGAGTCAGGAACTTTCGGAGATTTTTAGTAACAATATTTTCCTACTATATGTTGCATATACATATATTTATTCATAACATATATTAAAAATATATAGCCTATGTCCATCAAATGTTGATTTGGTTATGGTGTACAAACTGAAGTGAATGTGTCAGGTACTTAAATGTTGGTAAGAACGTTTAACAACATGTTGTCTTTGTTTATAGTACAAAGGAACACAGCTTGAATTCAGCGCCAAATAGGATTCTGAAAATAGCGTTACGAAGACGTTCCATTTGCTAAGAGATATAGGGAATATGTCTTTATTATATGTTACAAACTGAAATTATGTTGGCACAAGCAATATGAAATAAGAATATTCAAATGATTTTTGAAGTATTGCTGTAAATATGATTCAGCTTATATACAGAAAAATGAAACAAATCGTACTACAGAGAAGGCTGCAGATTATTGCTGGTGAGTTTCAGGGAGTATGATACAATATTCCGTTGTTATTGGTTCATTTTTCAAATGTAGTTACACAAGTTTGTGCGTTTTTGGTTATTTTATATTATAAACGGTATTTTGTTTATAAAGTTGGCCTAAGTAAACTGCACTGCACAGACTAATGTATTGTAGATGACTACAGAAGATGCTCTGTAAATAAAAGTACGCCTGCTGTAAGATACTCTTTCATTAATTGCAGGAAACTTAAGACGGATAAACCGATAATAAACGATTTTAAAGGCTGCAGCAGAAGATGACCACGCAAACAAATATATTATGATTCAGTATCATTTGCAGTTCTGGGTGACGTTAGATATGTAATCGATGCATCACTTTTCGGATCATGAATAGCACTTTGAGATGTTTCCTGCCAGAATGCTGTGTAAGATTCGTGTGGCAGCAAATTAATATTTTTGTTTGGACTATCAAAATTTTAATGTGCTATAATTCGCATGCTCATCCAACGATGTGCTCTTACTTGAATAAATGCCTTTACGAGTAGCCAGAGTTGGTAGTAAAAAGTGAAGCCAATCTGTCAATTTCCAGTCAGTGTGTTGATCATTACAAACAGGGTGATGTGCTCATGCTGATCATTCTGTGGTACATTGCACAATAGGCAACTTTTACGAGGGTCGTTCATTAGGTAATGCCCCACATTTTTTTCTCAAAACATATTTATTCTTAAGAGTCAAAATTTGGTGACAATATACATCAACACGTTTTCTCCACGTCTTATTTTTCTACATAGTCTCCATCACGTTCTATGGCCGTACACCAACGTTGTGAAAGAGCATGAATTCCCTGCTGGTAAAAGCTCTTGTCTTATAGGCATAGCCATGTTTTCACAGCGTGATTGACATTGTCAATGTGATTCGCCGGTCGGCACCAGTAATGGCATCCACACGAGTCAGCATGTCTGCAGCAGTGGCTGTGACAGGACATCCCGAGCGTGCCTGATCATGGAGCTATGTTTCTGCATTTCCTGAGGCTGTATCTTTCTTTAACCATCACCTAGCTGTACTCCTATCAACTGCAGCATCGCCATACACACACAAAAACATTTATGGATGTTCACTATGGTTTCTTTTCCTGCTCACATGAGTAAATACGACACTGCCATTTGCCAGAAGGGTTCGAAACGCCGCACAGAACGAACACCAATGTGAAGCATGAACAAGGACGTTTCTCTGTGCGTATTAATGGCTTTTAAAAAATGTGGGGCTTTACTTATTGAACGACCCTCTTAGGTTGATGAACTTTGTATGAGTCACCGTAAACGACAGAAGGTTTGGATATTTTACTGCAGATTAACTGAGAGCAAGAACTGAGATCCTTTAACACAGCAGGACGTGCTACCCATGTCATGTACACCTGTTTCTGGATGATATTTTTGGGGCTGAGACTTTCTGTCTCATATTTATACAGTGTATATTATGTGTACAGGTAGCCAGTGAAAGGAGGTCTTAACAGATTTCGGTTTGGATGTTGAAAATGACGGACAAAGTTACACTATCCTGGGTGAGAGCAGGATGGGAAGGGGAAAGGGGGGGGGGCGAGGGTGGGAAGAGGAAGGAAGTGAGTGGATGGAGATGATTTTTTCCCTGCTTTTTGTTGTCCTCGAAGTCGACAAAGATTCAATGACTCTGCAGAAATGTTTAATTGGTGTGTTACTGTAATCTTTTGTGATGCACAGTTTGATTTGATGTGCACTCTATCGTACGATGTTGTAGGGTCCACACATCCAACCCCATTAGTCTTCCAATCTTCGAAACAGCAGTGCGAAACAGTAGTCTCTTTACTGGTGAGGCTGTGTACGTATGATGTGCAGTTTCTTCCACACCTTTCTGTTCCGAGGCGAGATGTTCTACTTTTGGTGATCGACGCTCAAGGCAAACCTCATAAAATAAATTACAGACTAGCTGAGACATCCGACTTCATTTACAGCTGTGCGCGAGGCTTCTTAAGCGTGGAACGACACTGTAGAGCTAAAGAAACTATACACCTGCCTAATATCGTGTAGGGCCCCCGAGAGCACGCAGAAGTGCCGCAACACGACTAGGTATCGACTCGACTAATGTCTGAGGTAGTGGAGGACGGTACTGACACCATGAATCCCGCAGGTCTGTGCACAAATCGGTAAGAGTACGAGGGGTGGAGATCTCTTCTGCACAGCACGCTGCAAGGCATGCCAGATGTGCTCAATAATGTTCACGTCTGGGGAGTTTGGTGGCCAGCGGACGTGTTTAAACTAAGAAAAGAGTTCCTGGAGACACTCTACAGCAATTCTGGATGTGTCGGGTGTCAAATTTTCCTGCTGGAATTGCCCAAGTCCGTCGGAAAGCACGATGGAAATGATTGCATTCAGGTGATCAGACGGGATGCTTACGTACGAGTCACCTGTCAGAGTCGTATCTAGTGGTCGTGCGGTAGCGTTCTCGCTTCCTACGCCCGGGTTCCCGGGTTCGATTCCCGGCGGGGTCAGCGATTTTCTCTGCCTCGTGATGGCTGGGTGTTGTGTGATGTCCTTAGGTTAGTTAGGTTTACGTAGTTCTAAGTTCTAGGGGACTGATGACCATAGTGCTCAGAGCAATTTGAATTTTGAGAGTCGTATCTAGACGTATCAGGGGTCCCATATCACTCCAACTACACATGCCATTCACCTCCACCAGCTTGAACAGTACCCCTGCGGACATGCAGAGTCCATGGATTCGTGAGGTTGTCTCCATACGCGTATACATCCATCCGCTCGATACAATTCGAAACGAGACTCGTCCGACCAGGCAACATATTTCCAGTCATCAAAAGTCCAATGTCGATGCTGAAAGGCGCAGGCAAGGTGTAAAGCTTTTAAAGCTTTATGTCCTTCAGTCATTCCGAAAGGCCATATCGATGATGTTTCTTCGAATGGTTCGCACGTTGACACTTGTTGATGGCCCAGCACAGAAATCTGCAGCAACTTGCGGAAGGTTTGTACTTCTGTCACGCTGAACGATTCTCTTCACTCGTCTCTGGCCCCGTTCTTGCAGAATCTTTTTCCGGCCGAAGCGATGTCGGAGATTTGATGTTTTACCGGATTCCTGATATTCACGGAACACTCTTAAAACGATTAGACGGTAAAATCAGCACTTCATCGCTAACTTGGAGATGCTGTGTCCCATCGATCGTGCGCCAACTATAACACCACGTTCAAACTCACTTAAATCTCAATAACCTGCCATTTTAGTAACAGTAACCAATCTAGCAACTGCTGCAGACATTTGTTGCCTTATATAGGCGTTGCCTACCGCAGCGCCATATTCTGCCAGTTTATATATGTCGTTATTTGAATACGCATGCCCATACCAGTTTCTGTGGAGCTTCAGTGTATTTATCGCTTCTAGAGCCTCTTTGTATACAACGTTACAAATAGTATGATTGGGGACATTAGCAAGAGCCTTTTTCCTTCAGTAACACAGGAGAGAGCTGGTCTTGTGAAATACCCGTAATAAGTTGTCTGCCGTGTGCTATGTTTATGGCCACGGAATAACATAAGGTCACCGGCTATTGTACACTTCTAAAATAAAATGGTAAACTGTTAGAAATAAGTGGGATTCTGGGTAGGAAAACCTCCTCGCCTGCACCACTTCCCTCACAATATCCGCTTCTATGATGATACGTTGGAGAGAAGAAACTTTAAGCCTCTGTCAGTGAAGGGTTGACATGGGCGAGATAATGTATGTTGCTCTCGATCGTCGCATCTCACTTTCGAAATGAGTTTCCAAAAAGTGAGTTAAGGCCTGGTGTTCTCGATCTGCATCAAGTGTCACCTCACGATCTTTGTTGGATTCTCGAGATAGCATAGTCCACAGTCTTTCTTCCGCGGTCTTGACCAAAAGCATGGTCATAGGCCTAAAGAAAAGAAAAGTGAAAATTAAGTTGGGGTCAGAAACCAACAACAGCTAAGAGTATTCAAGTAGTTGGGAAGTTGGATTAAAGAAGACATGGATTTGCAACAGGATATTAAACTGAGAATGGCTCTGGCGAAAGAGGCATTCCCAAAGCAGAGAAGACTCCTAACTAGTTGTTTAAACAAGTAATTAAGGAAGCGACTGGGTAAGTGCTTAATATGGAGCGTGGCCTTGTATGGAGCAGAAACGTGTCCTTTGAAAAAGCAGAATGAGAAGAGAATTGAAGCTTGTGAACTGTGGATGTGGCATAGAATGGGGAAGATCAACTGGACTGGAGAAAAACGGAGGATGCTGCTGACGGTGAAGAACAAGAAACTAAACTGGATAGGCCGCAATCTAAGAAGAGATTACCTTCTAGTAGAGGAAATTGGAGGTTTCGTTGTAAGAAGATACGGAAGGGCAGACAAATGTTCCAGATGCTGGATGATGTCAGCAGGCCACAGGGAGGGTGCCAAAGAATGAAGAGGAACGCAGAAGACAGAGAAGCATGGACGGCTATACAGTCAAAACCTGCCGCAAGGCAGTCAACCCAATGATGATGATGATTCCTTCAGAAAGACTTGACCGTTTATTAGGAACTGTTATTAATAAACAAAATCAAAATTTAAGTACTAGCATCCAAATCACAATGCCAACTTATAAATTCGGTTTTCTTAGCAAAGAATATAAATAAAATTTATCGAAAGAAGCAAAGGAATGTCTTTAAGGTCTTTATACAAAAACAGAAGTCGGTAAATCCATGTATCCGAGCCAAATAAATTCGCTTTTAGTATGTATTCGTAAAAATGAGATGTCGGCGCCTAATTCTGAGGTAAACTCCCAAAAGTACTTCCGTCAGTGAGTTAACAAGCAGTCGCTTTATTGGTTCTTGGTGTACTACGAAACTAACTGCATCATTTATTGATTCTTTGACGCACTAGCCGTTATGATTAAACATCCGAACTACTAAGCTGAGCATACATTAGATAAAATCTTTTTTTCCATGTTATGATTCTGATGAAGCAAGGCCTATATTGTGCCCAAAGCTTCTCTCAAGTAATCCGCAAAAACCCCATGAAAATTCGTCTAGTAGGTTTGGAGATAAGCGTGTTCTAGCAAACAAACAGCCAGACACGACGGTTTTACAGTTTTTTCATTAATTTAGATGTGGCAAGATAGTGATGTCAGTTTGTAGTTCTTACCATCAGATAGGGCCGTAAATGCATTCAGAAGAATAATCGTTCTAGATTTTCTCCTCACCGGACGTTTGTTTACTCTCGAAGCAGTTATTTAGAAATTCCACAATCCACTTTCTAGCTTTGGTGTCCGTGTTGTATCTCTTCCACTCTCACGTCATGTAGGTCGCCGTTCTGCATTTCCCTAGCTTCTTAACGGTTCTTTCTAGTTCTTCAAGATAAAGTCAACTGTGAGGCCGGCAATCTCTCTAACCATTTATGGTTCTAATTTTTTCTATTTGCACTACCCCAACTTTTCCATTAGACAAACATTTATGGGCAAACGTCTGTGGGAGCGATGCGAGGTGTCAAATAACTTGTTGAAGATATAATTATAAGCATTTAAAAACCTAAACCCTTCCTGACTGCTTGTAGATATTTCGAGCTAAGTTAATGTAAAGATTCGAAGATTTTCCCGTAAATGAGGGGGGGGGGGGGGGAGAATGAGCCTTGACGCCACGTTCAATCGAATCCCAAATCCTAGATATCTTCGATTGGGTTCAGATCTGACGAGTTGGAAGACCAGCACATCAATTGAAACTAGCCACTATGATCCTCGAACCACTCCATCATACTCCTGGCCTTGCGACATGGCGCATTACCTTGTCGAAAAATGCCACTGCCATCGGGAAACATGATGATCATGGAGCGGTGTACGTAGTCTACAACCAATGTATAGGGCTCCTTGGCCGTCATGGTGCCTTGCACGAGCTCCACTGGATCTATGGATGCCCACCTGAATGTTCCTCGTGCGTAATGCAGACGCCGCCAGCTTGTCTGGGTACCATGTTACAAGTCTGAAGGAGCTGTTCCCCTGGAAGACGACGGATTCATGCCCTCCCATCGACATGATGAAAACAGTATCGGGATTCGGTAGACCATGCAACGCTCTGCCATTGTGCTACGTCCAATGCCGATGGTCATGGTTCAAATGGCTCTGAGCACTATGGGACTCAACTGCTGTGGTCATAAGTCCCCTAGAACTTAGAACTACTTAAACCTAACTAACCTAAGGACATCACACACATCCATGCCCGAGGCAGGATTCGAACCTGCGGCCGTAGCAGTCGTGCGGTTCCAGACTGTAGCGCCTTTAACCGCTCGGCCACTCCGGCCGGCCCGATGGTCATGTACCCACTTCAGTCGTAGTTGCCGATGTTACGCTGTTAACATTGGAGCATGCATGGATCGTCGTCTGAGGTGGCTCTTCGTCAGTAGTGTTCGGTGCACTGTGTGTTCAGACGTGACTGTAGTCTGCCCAGTAGAGTTTTCCCACAGTTCACCGCCAGTCCTGTTTTACCAGTCTGCCCAACCTAAGACGTTCGGAACCTGCAATGAGGGGTGGCCACCCCACTCCACGTGTTGAATACATTCACCATAGCACCAGACAAGTCGTGCAGTTTCCGAAATGCCGTTTATTGCTCGTCATTTTGTTTTTATGGTTCTGTCGCCTCGTTTTTTCTTTTAATTCGATTTACTGGCGTCACTACGTTGCTGGTTTGTTTGCCCGTGAGTGGCAGCAGCAGCGCTTATCGATAAGTGCTGGAGCGACCGCTAGTATTGCCGGGTCGTCGTGTGTCTGGAGTTCAGTTGGGAGCTCAGTCGGGACGCAGCAGCAATGAAGTCGGGGACGGTGCTGCAGTCGGGGACGGAGCGCCCGTGAGGTGCGGACAGCCAGTGCTCGCCGACCGCTGGCGACACGCATGAACTGTCCGACGAAAGGAGACTGGAGCAGGACGACCGTTGGTCGGTCGTCTCATGGGACGGCGTGTATTTGGTCGCCGACCGCTTGTGGGAACTCTGTGTGCCGCATGATTCGTCCTTGTGTTCCACAGTGATTGCTTTTACGATTGTTCGAGTTCGTGTTCAAGTGTGCAGCGTCAGTGATTTCCACTGAGCACTGGAGCACTGCGTACTGGAGTAGGGAGTTGGTACGTTGCGACAGAGGTTGGTTGGTTGGCTCTTGAGCTGTCCCTAGCTCGTGTCGCAACTCGATTGTTTAGTGTTACGCTATGTTTGTTGTTTGTGATTATCATTTTATTTGGTCGCAGGTACTGTGCCAGGCCTTCAGCCATGTATTAATATTGTATGTTTTATGTTTACTATATGGCCTTCAGCCGAACTTCATAACAACTATTTTAAAATTGGGCCTTCAGCCGTGTTTCTTTTAAAATTCTAGTTGCTCTGTATTTAGGCCTTCAGCTGTGTTCGTTTCAGAAGCTGTGGCTTTAATATGTAAATCCTTGTCCGTAAGGCTGCCCTTTAATTATCTTGAATTCTTGAAATGGCCTTCGGCCGTGTTCTGTAAATGTTTATCTTAAGGTGGTCTTTAATTATTGCTGAGTAATTGTTTAGGCCTTCAGCCGCCATGTTTTATTAAGATGTTTTGCTGTTGTACTGTGTAAAGGCTTATCTTAAAAGCCTCTCTTTTATTATGTAAAAAAAAAAAAAAAAATTATTGGGATTTCAGCCGAAGAATTAATTTGAATTTTCCTTAATATGGTCTTTAGCAGAAATTTGTAAATGCTTGGCTTTTAAAGAATTTCCTTAGCTGATCTGAAATATTATTTCGGCCTTTAACCGAGAAGATATTGCAATTTTACTTAAGTAAGGCCTTCAGCCGTTACTCTAAATCCTGGTGTTTTAAAAGGAATCACTTAAACTTATTGATCTTTGTTGTCTTAAAGAGAAAACTGTGCATTTGTTTGAGGAATAAAGTTTTGTGTGTTCTTGTATAACTAACAGTTATTGACCTTGGCCCCTTTCCACAACCTGATCCGCTCTGTCTTGTGAACCCAGATTTCAGGCTTAAGGATGTGAACACATGTTACAGCAGTGTGTTCTACGTGTAGTAGAGGAACAGTTCGGAGATCGTGATTGTTTGCAGCAGCTTAACAGAGGTCGTTCCGAGAGGTCCTCCATCTGCGCTGTTCGATCGGTCGCGCGTTGTCATCCATAAAAATGAAAACGTGGCCGAATTACCCCTGAAAAGCCACTTATGGGGAAGGAGTACAGTTTCACAGTAATTTTGACCAGAGAGTTACCGTTTTCAAGTATTTCGTGGTCATTACGACCATACAACATTATACCTCACCACATCATAACACCTAGACCACCATAATGATCACACACGACAGTGTTCCTGGGTGAATGACGTAAGCTCACATGGCGAGAGGTGGGAACGCGCAGCGCACACAGGAACATTGAAAACACTCATTTCCGTTCGTCTCATTGCTCGTATCTTCAAGTTAGCTTCTGTAGTATTTGTAGTTCTTTCTATGCATGATGCAAGCTTCATTCAGCTATGATAGATCTTGCGAAAGCTACTTTCGTCTGAAATTCTGCACAGCAGGATTTATAAAAAGTTCCAGAGAGAGTAGTAGTTGCTAACTAGTAGCTTTCCCGGCCGCACCGTCGCTTTAGCGGGATCCTCGTGGCGTGTCCTCGGGCATTGTCAGAGGTCACGGCGTGCCTGACCTGACTCTGCAGCGTGCAGGCCCCTCCGGAGCTTATCGCAGGACTCCTGGCTGCGCGCTGTACCTACTTCACGGCGCCAGATGCATAGATTAGCCAACGGCACGTACATCTCCTACACAGCTGCGTCTCGGGAAACTTGGGGGACTATCACATCTACATTGGCCGAGTTCCTCAGTTGACGCTAGACTGCTAGAGCTTTTCCTCTGCGTCGGTGTATAGAGAAACTCCATCCTGGTGGCTTCTCGTAGACTGTACCTAATATCGCTAGTATAATTTCCATGTGCCTGTCTAGTTACTATCACTATGACGTTCGTCTTCAACGTACAAAGATACACTTTTGAACAAAGTAATCATGATCGCTGTCCACAGGGAGATTACATGACACCTGGGGCGTTAAGGCAGGTGTATGCGGACTTGCTAGTAGCGCAGGACGTAAACCACTCACTTTGATTAGGTAAGGGTCACAAGCAAAGATTAGTTCACAACAGTTTTTCACACATATTCGTATTATTACCAAATACAATTACAACAATATATTTTTCCGGAAACATTTTTTCCTAAATTTAATTTGAAACATGACACTCCATTGAGTTCAAAATTTGTTTCATATGTGGCTCAGTTTTAGTCGTAGAGAAACACAAAAACTACTCTAAATTATCATTAAACAGGTTCCATTAGGTCGCTGGTACAGCGACCCTATGTGCGAGGGTTGACTGAAAAGCAATGCCTCCAACTTCGTAACTCTTCAGCAGTTGGCAGCATTGGTATGTGGCAGGTACTCGCTTGTTCTGTAGCCTCTTCTCTGCAGCTCCAGTTGGCGGGAAGCCGTAACATTGAACGGTTGTCTTGTTAGAGTGTGAAGTATGGAACCTTGCGAGTCCGCAGCTCGTGGTCGTGCGGTAGCGTACTCGCTTCCCGTGCCCCGGTTCCCGGGTTCGATTCCCGGTGGGGTCAGGGATTTTCTCTGCCTCGTGATGACTGGGTGTTGTCTGCTGTCCTTAGGTTAGTTAGGTTTAAGTAGTTCTAAGTTCTAGGGGACTGATGACCATAGCTGTTGAGTCCCATAGTGCTCAGAGCCATTCGAACCATTTGAACCTTGCGAAAACGGTCGGTCAATGCGATTTAAGCAACGTGCAGTCATTGAATTCTGACAGCAGAAGGTGTCACCCCACAGGAGATTCATCAGAGAATGAAAGCAGCTTATGGTGATTGTGTTGATGTGCATCTTCATTCTCGTAACGCGAGAGTGGTTCCTGACAAATTTCAAGTCTGTGCGATTTCATTTCAGGAGTCAGCATCCGCAGAAGCCAACATGCGAAAATCTTTCCATAGCCAAGCAAAGGAATAACGTGACCCACACGTTCTTGTGAAACGCCGACTGTGCTTGCAATTTCTCTCTGAGTGATACGACTATCGTCTTGACTCTTTCGGTCAACATTTTGCTTGTGAAACTCGGTTGCTGCAGTCACAGGACGTCCAACTCTTTGTCACGCAGGTCAGATGCTCCCACCTCAAAATCGTTAAAGTTACTCGCCCAACTACGCACAGTAGTCACATCAACACAGTCACCATAAACGGCTTTTATTCTCTGATGAATATCCTTTGGGGTGACACCTTCTGCTGTCAAGAATTCAATCATTACACGTTGCTTAAATCGCATTGACCGACCGTTTGCGCAGCGTTCCATACTTCACGCTGTAACAACACAACTGTTCAATGCTAAGGCTTCCCGCCAACTGGAGCTGTAGAGAAGAAGCTACGGAACAGGCGAGTACCTGCCGCATACCAATGTTGCCAACTGTTGAGGAGTTACGAAGGTGGAGGCATTACTGTTCAGTCAACCCTCGTAGAATATTTGAATTAAAGAAGTCTTGGTTGCAATTTATTCGTTTATTAACAACGCCGTTCGCCTTCTTGGGCCATCTTCAGATCGTCTATAGTGATATCAAAATAAGCAAAAATTAGGACATGGTCCTAGCAGTCACAGCTGTAAGTGTGAATAAGGAATTGTTACTAACTTAAAATTTTACTTTTACGACATATTAAATATCACAAAACGGCTCTGTGGTAGATTGAAGCGCATGCCAAATCGGATAAACCGGCAGAAGCCTACTCAAAAGCGACTGAAATCGTGTAACGGCCGGATGGAATCTCAAATAAATAATCAAAGTGAACGAAACGTACCGTAATAAAGGTCAATGATTAACTCACTAGTATGACCCAAAGATATTTTGATTCTAAGATGTCAAATTCAAAATTCTTACATTAAACTGATTATGGTCTGCTAATAGCAACGGCCTTGCCGCAGTAGATACACCGGTTCCCGTGAGATCACCGACGTCAAGCGCTGTTGGGCTTTGTCGGCACTTGGATGGGTGACCATCCACGCCGCCATGCGCTGTTGCCATTTTTCGGGGTGCACTCCGCCTCGTGATGCCAATTGGGGAGCTACTCGACCGAATAGTAGCGGCTTCGGTCAAGAACACCATCATGACGACCGGGAGAGCGGTGTGCTGAACCGACGCCGCTCCTGTCCGCATCCTCCTCTGAGGATGACACGGCGGTCGGATGGTTCCGATGGGTCACTTGTGGCCCGTAGATGGAATGGTTTTTTATGCTCTGCTAATGGTTCTGCATTTCGGTTTTATTAAGTGCCACCCAGAGTAATTCGTTCTTAGACATTATAGTTTTCAAACCGAGTCGGGACTTGCTGTTTTAAGAATTGGCTTTGTACCCATCTCCCGTGGTTATTTTACGATTTTATTTTCGTACGGCTGGTATTATTATATCTGTTTGGAGTACTTAAAAGTTTCCCTTCATCTGCGACTACGTTATGATTAATTGTGACCTCTTACATTCATTACAGTGATTCCACAATTTTCGAGTGTTTTTTTGTAAGCATTAAATATGCTGACTGTCATATAACTGCTTTGAGCGTCTTCTTTGTGTCCTCTGCAGACACTGTATACAAGCCTCTTTCCACTGCTCGCTTGTGTGCCCGCTTCACGATCCTCCTATGAAATTACAGTGGCACCATTGCGTATATTGTGTAATATGTTTGAGTGTGTACACCGCTTTGTGAGTGTGTTTCCATCATTCTGGCCTGCTGGAACATCATTAAGGTATTCCCGTTGAGTTTATTTATTTTAGGAGGTTCCTACCCCATTCTGTGCCACCTAGTAGTCAGGCCTACTAGATGAGTGGCCTGCCAAGCGAGTGCTTTTATTATTCGTACATCAGAAATATTTTAATGATTATCATACCCACTGCAGCTATGCTTGAAATATGAGCCCAAGTGCCTGTCAGTGAAGCTGTAATTCATTCTCGTCCTTACTTTGTAATGCGACGGAATGGATAACGCATCTGACTTATAGCTAGTGCACATTTCTGATGGACTCACTCCACCCTGGCAAGGCCACATTTCCTTCCTGTCGTACATATTTTATCCAAAGCGTACACATGCCAGCAAGAAAATGGAGGTTATGGTAAATTACTTCAACAAAATGGATACCCACAACTCAATAATCAAGACCGCTATTTGTCTCACATATCTCCACTTTTATTACAATAAATTCTCTCACGCTAATGTTGCAAAATTTCTTGCATGACACTGGAACACAATAGTTAAACAAGGGATTCTCCACCCAATGGGCATGACATAACATAAGCATTTTACTATTCTATGGTCTCGTAATGTTTCTGTCTATTGCTACAGTGCACTGTCTGGTTTCATAAGGAATCTTTGGGTACTACATTCTCTCCCGCACTATCTTAACCTCATTCATTACCAACAGAAGAGTTTCTGTAAAGTTTGGAAGGTAGCAGACCGAGGTACTAGTAGAACTAAAGCTGTGAGGAGGGAGCGTGAGTTGTGCTTGGGTAGCTCAGTTGGTAGAGCACTTACCCGCGAAAGGCAAAGGTCCCGAGTTCGAGTCTCGGTCCGGCACACGGTTTTAATCCGCCAGGAAGTTGTAATAGTCATCCCAGATTCACACGTCACTAACCCACGTTATAATTTTCCTACCACAAACTCTGGAGGATTTGTGCACATCTCCCTGTGCAATGCAACACACATGGAGTTGCCGGGTAGGTGGCTGACTCACCTTAATTCACTCTCAGAGTGTCTGAATATCAAGCTGGCGTCACACGAATGAATCTCATAATGGAAGTTTTGGTATCTTATCTATCTCACACACGGATCCTCAACTGAATGCTAGCACAAGCACTTCTAATTCTTTTTGTCTCATAGTCGGGTTTAGACTCACACTATACTCAAATGGCTCTGAGTACTATGGGACTTAACTTCTGAGGTCATCAGTCCCCTAGAACTTAGAAGTAATTAAACCCAACTAACCTAAGGACATCACACACATCCAAACCCGAGGCAGGATTCGAACCTGCGATCGTAGCTGTCGCTCGGTTACACTGAACTCTCCACGTGGAAGTGCTTGTCTCTAATTCAAGTTCTGCAAACGGAAATCGTAATTATTTTCAGCTTAGATCTACACACGCGAGTATTTCATCGTAATACTACCACACGCTAGTATTTCGTCTTATAATTAAAACACGTGGTTTCTTAGTCACTTCTGAAGAATCGTGTGTCCCCCATGAATTTTTTTACCTGCCTATATTTTTCCGAACAATTTATATGAGCCTCCCACCAAAATGTTTCTGAAAAGAAAAATTATTAGTGCGTCAACTCTTAAGTGCCGGCCGCGGTGGCCGTGAGGTTCTAGGCGCTACAGTCCGGAACCGCGGGACTGCTACGGTCGCAGGTTCGAATCCTGCCTCGGGCATGAATGTGTGTGATGTCCTTAGGTTAGTTAGGTTTAAGTAGTTCTAAGTTCTAGGGGACTGATGACCTCAGATGTTTAAGTCCCATAGTGCTGAGAGCCATTTGAACCATTTCACTCTTAAGTATTCCACATTCATACCATTTTTATTTAAATCCGTTTTTCTGGAGCACACATAAAGCACGTCTTCCGACCTCAGGAACCAGTGACAGAGTGCTGAAACACGGTCGTTCATCCGGCCATCCTGCGCTTTCACAAAAGTGGATGAGGACCTTGCCACCGAATTGGTCAGCCACATCCCAGGCCCTCTAATGCTCTGGTATACTTCCTCTCTTTGGTTCGGCCAAAGGTGACCAGAGAACTTTCTCAAAGATGATTACATAATCTACCTTCACTATCTGTGGTCAGCAGACGACCAGCCATTCATTCAATTCACAAACATTACCAAACTTGATTCAGGGGTCTATTTTAAGGAAGTACAAATCTGAATAATTAAACATACAAATTGCCCTTCTTTCCTACGCTGGTATTCGGCTTCGGTGTATTAAATAAAATGGTGTTATTCTACAAAAAACGCTGTTCTGACAAGGACAACGAAGTATTTTGTACATCTTTTCTATGTCGGGCAGTGCTTTACCCTTTCAATTTAACATTCTATCCCGCTGTTACACGATATTATGTTAGTTGTTTTTGACTAGGCCTCTGCGTACTTATCTGATTTCATGTGTGCTCCAAACTACCACAGAGCTATTTTATGGTTATTAATATGTTGTAAAAGGGAAATTTTAAGGTATCTTTCACATTTAGAATCTTGCATGCTAGGACCATACCCTAATTTGTTTTTATTTTGCTACCCCTCCCCCCCCCTCCCCAGAAAATCTGAAGATGCCACACGAAGGCGAAAGCATTGTTAATAAAATAATAAACTGCAACCAAGATTGTTTTTGATTCAGATAATTAATCTGAATTATCATTCGTCAAAAGGTTCCTATTTTTGATTTGTTAACGTTCATTATGGAAACATTGTGTTCACATACCCAAACCAACTCAAAGATATTAGCGCGTTATTTACTAATAACTTACGTTTCTGTCGACACAACGACCAAAATGAAACAGATTTGGTTCATCGAACTTAATTCGCAGTGCCTCAACATTTTGCACATCAGTGAGTTCCAGCTGCACCGCTTCTGGTACGTTTTCAGGCAGAATGGCAAACGTTTGCTAAACAAATCTAGCATTCGCTTTACCTAGTGACGAATGAACTGTGAGTGGGCGGGTCATCACTGGACCAATGGCACGCGACATGTAGCCCATGGGCTGCGGTTCGTGCATCCCTGTGCTATGGGCACATAATGCGTTAAGGAGCGTATACAGATATAAAGGTGTAAAAGGTGATATTTTTATTAGTGACCGAGGACTGCGTACTGAACAACATTACATCAGCATTTACTTCATGTACAGACTGATAATTATGGCTATTAGGAGTAGTATGTTTTTAGATTGGTTAGTACCTCCAAATACGTTTGGCAAGAGCTAGCCATTAATACTTATTTCCACTGCACAGCACATCGGGTGTTGAAGTGTGGACGCGCGGACGCATAGCTCTAAGTCTATACTTCACGTGTAGTGTACTTAGTGGTGCAGTTACGACAATGGAGAAAACATCAGACACTAAATTATATGATGTGTCTGCGGGAAATCCGCGCTGGATTAGCCGGCCGGTCTCAGGCGCTGCAGTCACTGACTGGGCGGCTGGTCCCGGCGGAGGTTCGAGTCCTCCCTCGGGCATGGGTGTGTGTGTTTGTCCTTAGGATAATTTAGGTTAAGTAGTGTGTAACCTTAGGAACTGATGACCTTAGCAGTTAAGTCCCATAATATTTCACACACAATTGAACCTTTTTTTTTTCTGCGGGAAGACTGACGCAGAGAGAAAAACAACAACACACTGATATGAGTACATATTAAGGTACCACATATAAAAATGTCTGCTCTTACATCCCTTACACTCTGTGTAAGAGGAGAAGACACTAACAGAGAATCCTTCTAGCGAAGGTATGGGTCGTATACGGGGAAATTCTCTGACATACGCGCCTTTAACAAAGGGAACATTGTTATGGTCCGACTGTTGGCGTGCTACTCTCATGCGTGCTACGCAAAGTAGGTGAAGCACGGCGAAACCACGAGTTGGTGACAATGTTTTGGATGTTCATTTTTCATCAAAGGATGTGGAGATCGGGGTCTAGCCCTTTTCGTAAAGCAGGATAGACGGTGATCTGTGGAAGATGAATACAGAGTAAAATGCAAGTGCTGGCACAAGTGTTTCAGGGTACGCCGTTTAGTGCACGAGGTCGAACACGAGGTTGCGTAACAAATGACCACGGCGTGTTCAAAATTTTACCCAATGACATCATCAATTAGGATTGCAATGCGCTCAGAATCACAGAAATTGTAAACGTTTCACCTGATCGTGTTTGTTGTTACTCGATTCGAGTCCGAAAACGTAACCGTTCAGGTTAACGGCTGCTCGTGACATACACCATGCCACTGACCCAGGCCTGAATTTTTCGTGTGGGTGACATTCATCTGGCTTTTCATGAGACTCGTGGTAGTAATGGAAGGCACAGTGACAGCTGTGAACATCGTTTTGGAACACTTACATCCTTTCATGCTCGATGTCTTCGCTGATGGCGTTGGCACCTCCGA
Source organism: Schistocerca nitens (assembly GCF_023898315.1). NCBI lineage: Eukaryota > Metazoa > Arthropoda > Insecta > Orthoptera > Acrididae > Schistocerca > Schistocerca nitens. The sequence continues at coordinate 205,706,663 of NC_064619.1, forward strand.
GACGGATGACTATCCGTGTCGCAAGGCCGGAGCAGTTTCAAGTGCATGATAACTTATTCTGATGTCTTGGCCACCAAATTCGACAATCTGAAACCGGTGGACACGTCTAGGATGGTAGTGGGCACCAGCTCCCTACCCACGAACGATCACTCCATAATTTACAGAACTGCGTAGTATTTTAGTGCACATGTGCTGCCACATACTCGTACCTGAGGAAACCTACATGCGCGTATCGAATAGATGCCACACAGAACTGTTGCCGTATTGTGTTGCAAAATGTAGGGGTCCTGTCCTGTCTAACGGTAGTAACTTTGAACTGTTTCAAACTATTTAGAGAGCCAGGGGCGGTAGGCATAATAAATAAAATCCTCTTCTTTGACAAAGAACCCCAACACTCTCTCTCAGAAATTAGTAGTTAACGGTGATTGTAGTGTACGTTTCTTCAACTCAAGAGAGGAAAATCTGGTTGGATCAATGCAGGGATAAGACAGTAATTAACTTCTACCAAATACGCTGCCTAATAATCGTCAGGCATATTTACGCTGGTTTTTCGGCATATATTCGAAATTCCAATTTTTGCGTTGTGTAGCTACAATCGGCCCAATAAAATACTGCTCATTATACGTTTAATACTACCCTCAGTGTCAACGGAAAGTGTCGTTTTGTTTCCTGTTACAAACGAAATGGTTGTTAAAGCAGTGTTTTATATGCCCATCGTTAATTCCATATTTATAGAGGTGGTACTATGGATCAAAATAAGAAATCTGGAGCCGGCCGCGGTGGCCGTGCGGTTCTAGCGCTGCAGTCCGGAACCGCGGGGCTGCTGCGGTCGCAGGTTCGAATCCTGCCTCGGGCATGGATGTGTGTGATGTCCTTAGGTTAGTTAGGTTTAAGTAGTTCTACGTTCTAGGGGACTGATGACCTAAGATGTTAAGTCCCATAGTGCTCAGAGCCATTTGAACCATTTTTAAGAAATCTGGTATGATAAACATGAGCTCTAAAATCCATACCTTGAGAGCTATGAGCACTTGTTTATTTTCGTTACTGTGAAACACATCTCACAAGTGCTCATAGCTCTTAAGGTATGCATTTTAGAGCTCACGATTAGTGCACATTTTTTTATTGTTTTGGTCCCTACTACCATCTCCCAAAATATGGAAGACAAAAAGCCTGTAGAAGAAGAGATGTTTTTTCACAATGATGGAAATGAATACGTGCTCAGAGCTCTTCAGGTATTCGTTTTATTTGAAAGTTTTTATCCTTTTTTATTATTCATACTAAAACTTCTCAAAACATGGAACAGATCTTTTGACACCCTCTATATCTCTCTCACACTTTCCTCTCGTAAAATTATGGTAATCGCCAGTAACATGAAAAAAATAACAGAATTTGGTAGTTACAAAAAAGAACGAAACTTCTATTTTAAAACACAATAAATAATTAGAAAATGCTTATCACAAACTGGGTGGCAGTGATTGAATCGACCGTGATACAAGTATCGCAATTTGGGGTGTATAGATCGCTGGATGCTGAAACATCATAGGCATTTTCATTAATCGGAGCACTGGTGGAGAATGCTGAAAAAAATAGTTCCCCTTTTTACCACCAGGTGAAAATATGTCGCTGTAAGCAATGTAGCGTTCGTTCTGACACGTTTTTTAGGAGATAATCACAAGTTGCAACATGAGTTCAGTATGGTTTCCCGACACAGCAACATGCTAGATCCGTAACAGAGATGGTCGACAGTTTCTCGCAGCATATCCGATGTAATCATAGCAATATGTAGTCGTATGCTATCATCCAAGTCAAGGGTTCTACAGATATCCTGGCAACCACAAATCACTTGGCGATGAAGCGATCACTACCGAAGGTTTCTGCAAGCAAATCCTTCATCCAGCAAGCGACGTGCTGCGTCGCCCCATCTTACATGAAAGTAGTGGTGGTGACACAACCGCACTGGCAACCACAAATCACTTAGCGATGAAGCGATCACTACCGAAGGCTTCTGCAAGCAAATCCTTCATCCAGCAAGCGACTTGCTGCGTCGGCCATTATCATGTGCGCAATTTCAGTAATATATAGTTTATTTAATTTTCTTGTTAACATGAAAAGCTGCATCTGTTTCTTCTTCCTGATCTCTTAGTCTGAAATAAAATATAAGACCATCCTTTATTTATATTTGATCTTCGTTTCTTCGTAGTACTTACGATAAGCCGCATTTTCCACTCTCTCCAGATCCTAAATGTGTGTAGTTAATTCTGTCAAATAAATCGTAGAAGCAATGGCAGTGGCATTTCTAAGAGAGATGGCATTATCTAAACTGTTGGTCATTAAACTGCCAAACCATAAAGGGGACACTACAGAAATGACAAATTGAGTGAAGTGTACTATATGGTTCAATTGGCTCTGAGCACTATGGGACTCAACTGCTGTGGTTATCAGTCCCCTAGAACTTAGAACTACTTAAACCTAACTAACCTAAGGACATCACACACATCCATGCCCGAGGCAGGATTCGAACCTGCGACCGTAGCAGTCCCACGGTTCCGGACTGCACGCCTAGAACCCCGAGACCACCGCGGCCGGCGAAGTGTACTATATGCCTGAGTATGCAAATAATTGGCATTTCGGCGCTATCACACGAAGTAGGTAGCGGTCAGTGAGACACATTTTCTCGATGTTTCTGTAAGTATATTGGTGTCAGTGTGTAGCTGGACTCAGTAGAAACAAATATTGCTCATCACGTTCAAAATGGCTCTGAGCACTATGGGACTTAATATATGACGTCATCAGTCCCCTAGAACTTAGAACTACTTAAACCTAACCTAAGGACATCACACACATCCATGCCCGAGGCAGGATTCGAACCTGCGACCGTAGCAGTCGTGCGGTTCCGAACTACAGCGCCTAGAACCGCTCGGACACCGCGGCCGGCCTGCTCATCACTTGTTTCATGCGGCGCCCAGAGTCGACGCAGACCGTCAATTTGTTATGTGTTATGAACACAATCATATTTAAAGCCGAATGTTACGTCCACATTCGATAGAGCGGTCGTATATTAGTCTAGTGCTGTATTCAGTTTATCGATATGTATTAAAAGTGGCAGTAGTCCACATGCTTAGCTGAGTGGTCAGCGTGTCTAATTGCCATGCAGCAGATCCGGCTTCGATTCTGGTCCGGCACCGAGATTTTCTCCGCTGGGGACTGGTTGCTGTGTTGTGTTCATCATCATCATCATCATCATCATCATCATGTCGCCCAGTGTGGCGTCAACTGAAAAGACTTGCAAATCGGCGGCCGAGCTTTACCAGGTGGGAACTCCCGGCTATTAGTACCATAAGAGCATCTCAATTCAGCATGGGTAATAAAAGACGAAGAATACGCAGTACTTCAGCAGCAAGGGCACAACCCTGGTCTTCGCTGACTGTTACTGCCATGAAGCAGAGTTGCTCAGTCGCTGCTCTGCAGTACTCTTTTTTTTGTTTTTGTTTTGTTTTTACTGACCCTGTCAACATAAATCGATAAAAATAACATCACACTTGACTAATTCGGAACCCCACTATCCAATGGGTGCATGAAATTCCGTTTTAAAAAGCATTTTGTTTGTAACTGGAAACACACCGACGCATTCAGCGACACTGGCCGGCACGTGAAAGATGTGATGAGCAGTATTTTTTGCGATTTGCTCTAGGTACACACTGCAGATATCTACCGAAGCACCAGAGCAAATGTGTCTAACGTCTCTTGGGAGGGACACACGGAGTAAAGAAAGATTACACAGTGGGTTTCTCATGCAGAAATCTTATTTTAACGTTGGTTATTTGTGATAAAACGTGCTTGATTGCTCCAAGACAAGTATCCACACATAGCAGTATGAGGGACATCTGGAATATCACAGACCGCCAACAAGTTGTCCTCTGTAGTGGCGTACCTTGACAAGGGGCAAAGACAAGCGTCCCGATACCCAACGATACCGCTGGACATACGGCACGGAGTTTTTATTGTGTTTCCCCTTGTAGTTTCCGTTTTGTATTCGCTTATGATATTGTGACGTTATGTGGCACCAGAACTGCTCTTTATTTCTACTTTCTTCTGTTAATATGTAATAGGTTGAGTGACGTTTATCTACACACATCAAAAAAAGTTTTGCATCACCTCCTTTCCCAAAACTCATGAAGATGGACGTTGACTGTAGATATTATATCACAGACACAGCCCCTTAGACTGTTCAGAGATGTCACTAAACCTGTCCAAAGATGTAAACAACCAAACATGAACAACGCCTGTTAGACGGAGGGGGCCCGGCAGCCGATCAGTCCCAGTTATTCCACCAGGAGGAGGTACACGGCTCGTGTTGTCTGTAGTTCAACCACACCTATACGGTGAATAGTGCGGTTGTTTCTTTGTGCCAGGAAGGGCTCTCAACAAGGATCGAAGTGAACCAAAGCGATGTTGTTCGGACATGGAGGAGATACAGGGAGACAGGAGCTGTAGATGACATGCCTCGCTCAGGCCGCCCAAGGGCTGCTGCTGCAGTGGATGACCGATACATACGGATTATGGCTCAGAGGAACCCTGACAGCAACGCCATCATGTTGAATAATGCTTTTCGTGCAGCTACAGGACGTCGTGTTACGATTCAAACCATGCGCAATACGCTGCATGATGCGCAACTTCACTCACTGGCGAGGTCCATCTTTGCAACCACGACACCATGAAGTGCGGTACAGATGGACCCAACAATATGCCGATAGGACCGCTCAGAATTGGCATCACGCTCTCTTCACCGATGAGTTTCGCATATGCCTTCAACCAGACAATCGTCGGAGACGTGTTTGGAGGCAATCCGGTCAGGCTGGACGCCTTATACACACTCTTCAGCGAGTGAAGCAAGGTGGAGGTTCCCTGCTGTTTTGGGATAACATTTTGTGGGGCCGACGTACGCCGCTGGGGTCATGGAAGGCGCCGTAACGGCTGTACGATACCTGAATGCCATCCTCCGACGGATAGTGCAACCATATTGGCAGCATTTTGGCGAGGCATTCGTCTTCATGGACGACAATTCGCGCCACCATCGTGCATATCTTGTGAAAGGCTTGCTTCAGGATAACGACATCGATAGTGGGCTGCACGTTTTCCAGTCATGAACCCTATCGGACATGCCTGGGATAGATTGAAAAGGTCTTTTTATGGACGACGTTACCCGCCAACTATTCTGAGGGATCTAAGCCGAATCGTGGTTGAGGAGTGGACAATCTGGCCCAATAGTGCCTTGATGAACTTGTGGATAGTATGCCACGATGAAAACAGGCATGCGTCAATGCAAGAGCACGTGCTGCTGGGTATTATATGTACAGGTGTGTACAGCAATCTGGGGCACTACCTCTGAAGGTCTCGTTGTATGATGATACAATGTGTGGTTTTTATGAGCAATAAAAAGGGTGGAAATGATGTTTATGTTGACATCCAGCCTAATTTTCTGTACAGGTTCCGGAACTCTCGGAACGGAGGTGATGCAAAACTTTTTTTGATGTGTGTAGTTCACACTGTTCTTTTCTACGTTGTGACAGGGTTAAATGCCCAGTGCTAAGCCCTTTGCTGACTTGGTAGCATTGGGCGTATTTCTGTTTGTTATTGGTAATATTTTTCGTCCGTTGTCCTACATCCCTTTGAGACTGTTGCAATCGAATCTGCTTTCCTCAGTCTTCATCCGATAGTACATACTTTTCACATTTGGCATTGTCTGCAGGGAATGTACCACTTGGCTTCAAATTAATTTACATTTTTCTTTTCACAAAACGATACCACGAAGCTATGGCTTGGGTTGGATGGTTTAGATTTTGTATGTTCTCCCACACTGCCTACCAGTTATCGTTTTCATATTTCTGATCAATGTTCTTTCTTTCTATCCTTTACATTAGTTTTCCACATACTCCTCTCACCTTCCGTCTGCACTTTTCCGGAATTTATGAGTGCATGTAAGTACGTTCCATAAAAAGAAAATGTTTGGGTGTCGAAATCCGTTCGATGGTGTGGCGCACGTCTAATGTTGGGCAAAGACAGGGCGCAGTTGCATGGGACAAGCAAAGTAATGTGAACACCTGTACTTACTTGGGAATGGTTTATTAATAAGGGTTTGGACCCCCACTCTCCCTTAATACAGCTGCGATTCTTCTTGGGATACTGGCATATAATGATTGTATAGCCTCCAGTGAAATGTTACGTCACTCTTCGATAAGTATCTCTTCTAACTCCTGTAGTGACGAGGGAGGAGGAAATCTGCTCAGGAATCTGCACTCTTATGCCGACCACAAGGGTTCGGTAATGTTCAAGTCCGGGGACGGCGCTGGCCAGGCAAGACACTGCAGTTCTGTTGCATGCTCCTCATACCACGATTGTACTGTCCTGGCTGTGTGAATGGTTACATTATCGTCCTAAAATATGGCATCGATGCATCGTTTCTGGGGAACAACAATTGAATTATGAGGTGCAGCTGATTACATAAAATCTTCACTTAATCGTTGGCTGTAACACGGCCTTTGAGAGTAATGATGAGACCAGCAGAATACCATGATATGGCCGCCTACACCATCACACTTGCACCTCCATGCAAGCAATCAGGATCATAGGCTTCTTTTGGCATCCTTCAGATGTAAACCCAGCCCGATGTTGGAAATAACGAAAACGTTGACTCGTCGGACCATATGACGCGTTTCTACTGATCATCCGTCCAGGATTTATGCTCCTGACACCATGTTTTACGCTTCTTTGCGTTGATTGCCGTCACTGACGGTTTCGGTATAGCAGCCCGTCCGTGAATATTCGATTTATGGTGTTCTCGGCGGACAGTGTCGACAGATACGGGGTCTCGAAGAGGGCTATTGAGTTCTGCAGTCACTTTAGCCGCCGTAGTTTTATGTTGTTGTGACACAATTCGTGTTAGCATACGACGATCTCTGTCATTAAGTTTTGATTTGCGCCCGCTATTACATTTACATGATGATGTCTTTCCATGTTTTGTGTAGGCTGTCATGATTGTTGAAACAGTTGCTCTTGAAACATTCAATAAATTGGCTGTCTTGGTTACTGATGCTCTAGTTAATCGGGTCCCCACAGCCTGCCCCCTTTGGAACTGTTAAGTCTTTCATTGCACATATATCTCGGCCTCTGAATGCAAGTACGAAATGTACACTACTGGTAAACAACCTGCACTGATGCCTAGTCGTACTGAACACGCACAGTCCAGCGCCACACTTGCTTTACCTGTGTTGTCGACTGTGAAACATTGCCACCCCATTACTTCCACTGTTCACATCATTTTGCCTGCCCCCTGTATTTCTTTTACTAGATGATCTTTGAGGCTGGCGGGTCGTCGTTTCCATATCCTACAACAGTTGCTTTTATTTAATGCTCTCCCTTTATTTATGACATCGCTGAGAGTCAGCCCGTCCTCTTGTGGTTAACAGTGATAGTGTGTCGTACTTCACTTAGAATACATGTCCTCGGCTATGTAATTGGTCCGTTGCTGCTCTTACCATATTTGCTGTTTCTTGCCGCATTCGTGAAATTAGTGCAATATTGCTACGTTACATAGCATACATATACACTCCTGGAAATTGAAATAAGAACACCATGAATTCATTGTCCCAGGAAGGGGAAACTTTATTGACACATTCCTGGGGTCAGATACATCACATGATCACACTGACAGAACCACAGACTCATAGACACAGGCAACAGAGCATGCACAATGTCGGCACTAGTACAGTGTATATCCACCTTTCGCAGCAATGCAGGCTGCTATTCTCCCATGGAGACGATCGTAGAGATGCTGGATGTAGTCCTGTGGAACGGCTTGCCATGCCATTTCCACCTGGCGCCTCAGTTGGACCAGCGTTCGTGCTGGACGTGCAGACCGCGTGAGACGACGCTTCATCCAGTCCCAAACATGCTCAATGGGGGACAGATCAGGAGATCTTGCTGGCCAGGGTAGTTGACTTACACCTTCTAGAGCACGTTGGGTGGCACGGGGTACATGCGGACGTGCATTGTCCTGTTGGAACAGCAAGTTCCCTTGCCGGTCTAGGAATGGTAGAACGATGGGTTCGATGACGGTTTGGATGTACCGTGCACTATTCAGTGTCCCCTCGACGATCACCAGTGGTGTACGGCCAGTGTAGGAGATCGCTCCCCACACCATGATGCCGGGTGTTGGCCCTGTGTGCCTCGGTCGTATGCAGTCCTGATTGTGGCGCTCACCTGCACGGCGCCAAACACGCATACGACCATCATTGGCACCAAGGCAGAAGCGACTCTCATCGCTGAAGACGACACGTCTCCATTCGTCCCTCCATTCACGCCTGTCGCGACACCACTGGAGGCGGGCTGCACGATGTTGGGGCGTGAGCGGAAGACGGCCTAACGGTGTGCGGGACCGTAGCCCAGCTTCATGGAGACGGTTGCGAATGGTCCTCGCCGATACCCCAGGAGCAACAGTGTCCCTAATTTGCTGGGAAGTGGCGGTGCGGTCCCCTACGGCACTGCGTAGGATCCTACGGTCTTGTCGTGCATCCGTGCGTCGCTGCGGTCCGGTCCCAGGTCGACGGGCACGTGCACCTTCCGCCGACCACTGGCGACAACATCGATGTACTGTGGAGACCTCACGCCCCACGTGTTGAGCAATTCGGCGGTACGTCCACCCGGCCTCCCGCATGCCCACTATACGCCCTCGCTCAAAGTTCGTGAACTGCACATACGGTTCACGTCCACGCTGTCGCGGCATGCTACCAGTGTTAAAGACTGCGATGGAGCTCCGTATGCCACGGCAAACTGGCTGACACTGACGGCGGCGGTGCACAAATGCTGCGCAGCTAGCGCCATTCGACAGCCAACACCGCGGGTCCTGGTGTGTCTGCTGTGCCGTGCGTGTGATCATTGCTTGTACAGCCCTCTCGCAGTGTCCGGAGCAAGTATGGTGGGTCTGACACACCGGTGTCAATGTGTTCTTTTTTCCATTTCCAGGAGTGTATTTGCTAATCTTATTTTTCTGCATTTCATTCAAGTTTCTTGTGCTGTGATCCCGGACGAACCCGTGTCTTTGTAAGGACACTTACATTATCTTCTATCATTGAAGGCTCATTAATTTGAGATAAAGCTCGCTCGCTGTCGTATCGAACTCGTCAATTTCTCCACTGTAGAATGAATTCCTGAAATCTAGAAAGAATTGATTAGAAGTAACGAAGATGCGTAAGGATTCTTGTTAAGGCTCAGCCTGCTCTCGGAGTGAGATTTGTTAATCAGTCTTCTGTCATGAAATTCAACAACGTGTTGTGTAATGAGCAATGGCATTGACAACGCTAAATCCAATTTCACATCAGTCTCCAGTACAGTTCGAGAATCAAAGATAGTATGGAGATCAAGCTTACAAGACGCAACAGACTGCCTCCGTACAAACAATGTTAACTCTGTCACTAAACTGGAGTGTTGCTGAACTTTACTCCGTTTGTGAGTTGATATTTTACTTTTATTCGGACGGCTTCCTCTACATCCATTTCATATGAGGCTATGAAGCTCATGTCACCCGCATATGTCCTGAATGTGACTTTTACCTATTCACATAAAATCCACGTAATATTTTAATTATTGGTAGCAACAAGTGATGTTACTGTAATGGCAAAAAAGCGCGATTGACAAAGAAGAGCGTTATCCTTTTTAGATTTGGACCTCTGTTTCCCCACTTTATGAGCCATTGCTGAGCATTTCGGACACTTCGAAACCTGTTACTTATTACACCCGTAAAAGAGTTGGGGCATCCCAAACTTGCATAGTAAATAACAGAAAACATTGTACTCTATCAAATGCCTTGCCCAGATCTAGTGACACGATGACACCTATTATTCAGCCTACCCCTGCTGTGGATTTGACGTCTGCAACCGCATGCAGTGTATAGTATTGACCTATTTTTTGCCGACATTCGTTTGGAGTTGGCCTTTTAGTGTTTTCATTGTTTCGGGCGAATATTTTATAAACACTATTTCATAATGTGATTGACGTAAAGTCTGCAACGGTTTCAGTATTCTGGATTTCTGGTACTAACACCAGCATTCCTTCCACAAAATCCTTAGGAATATTAGTATTCAAATTCAATAATTCGTTGTGCACAGGGAACAGATTTGCACCTTGGAATACTTTGCAGATTTTCGCCTCTAGCCAGCCCTGTAATACAAGTCTGATACATGCTCTTAGTCTGTTTTGAAATGATAGCACTCACTTTGTTTGTGGAGCAGTCTTTTCTTGGCATTATAAAAATTATTCCAGAAAAGTAAGGTTTGCTCCAAGATAGAACTTTGTCATGTGCCTAGAACAAATTTTCTACTTAACATCGAGAAAAGCTTGTCAGTATGAACATTGCGAGATAGAATCTGTTGGCAGCCAACACAAATTTTTGTTTTCAATGCATTGAAAACATTAAAGAAACTCAGTACATTTACAAGTGTAGCGTGTTCCATGGTAGAAGACCCATCAGTTTCAAGGCACAAGACTGTGCACGATCGACGAAATATGGCTTTACCGTCTATGCGTCACGCAAGTAATTTTAAAAACATACAAAATTTTACTTATCATAAACCTCCGTAACTGAAAACAATATCTCCAAAACAGCTTTATTATATTCTTAAATTTGTAGAACTGCACAAGACAATCCGCATCTCGTGGTCGTGCGGTAGCGTTCTCGCTTCCCACGCCCGGGTTCCCGGGTTCGATTACCGGCGGGGTCAGGGATTTTCTCTGCCTCGTGATGACTGGGTGTTGTGTGCTGTCCTTAGGTTAGTTAGGTTTAAGTAGTTCTAAGTTCTAGGGGACTGATGACCATAAATGTTAAGTCCCATAGTGCTCAGAGCCTTTTGAGCCATTTTTTGCACAAAACACAACTTCATGTCTCACAACAACAAAAACAGTAGAAAATGCCGGAAGCTGCATATAATAATTTCTAGTACGCACTCTTTCATGTGATTCTGAAACATGTCACTAGATTGAAACATTGACCAAGATATATCATGTACTCCTACGCACATTCTACTCCACGTACAACACTCTCCCACACGATGGAGACGTTGTAGCTGGGTTTTCATTTTGCCACCGAATATTTGGTAGCGTTCTGCAGGTACTCCGTCTGGGCCTGGCGGCTTGGTCTTAGGGCTTTGCTCATTCGCGCAGGTCATGTCGCCTTCGTCGAGTGAGGTTTTCATGCTGTTCGCTTCGATATTGTACAGTTTTCCTCTAAATTTTCTAGGGATCTTACTCCATGTGTTCGGGTCGCGTCCTTTTCTACCATTAACGCCGCATAATAATGTCTGTAGATTTCTTCTTTAATGTCATTTCGTTCTTTAATGTCGTTTTGCTCGCTTAATTTCTCTTACTATTTTTCTGCGTCCTGTATTGTATTCTATGTCATTGTGGAATACTGATGTTCCTTTTTTGTCGATGATACTTTCTGGTCTTGCCTTTATTTGGTTTTTCACATTTGACAGTCGGCAACAGAAACCAAAATATTGCTTTAAAACAAGCGTTCAGTGCATAGTGTTGTGGAATGGGAAAAAAACCGCAAATTGGCGTTCATAAGAAGAAGAACAACACCAGAAATGCAACCGGAGCGTAATATGTAGGGAATTGTCCACGCAACCTGCCACTGATGATGCCTTGCAGAAAATAAAGGCGAAACGCGTATGGCACTAAAATTGTGTTTTATTCAGTTGCTGTCAGACGGTCCATAAGTAAAAATTATTAATATACCGTAATACTATGCCCATAATTTCTGTAAATAATATTTTTGTTATACTCTATAAATGCTATGCCAATAATGGACTCTCATTTTGAATGATAACTTCTGAATAATACTGAATGAGGTTTTATAAAAATATAAGAATACTTTGTAACTGGCCAATGAGTGCCAATAGTTATTTTAAATATGTCGTATGTCACTTGAATGATGAAAAATGTTTTGTACTGGCCAATGAGTGCCAATGGTTACTATAACTAAGTGAATTATGTTAATACTATGCCATTCATTTGCTCCTGTTTTGAATGATGACTTTTGATGGTTTGTGACTGGTCAATGAGTGCCAATAATTATTTTAAATATGTCGCATGTCACTTGAATGATGAAAAATGTTTTGTACTATTCAATACTTGCTATATGTTTTGTAACTGGCCAATGAGTGCCAATGATTACTATAACTACGTGAATTATGTTAACACTATGCCATTCATTATCTCCTGTTTTGAATGATGACTTCTGATGGTTTGTAACTCGCCAATGAGTGCCAATAATTATTTTAAATATGTCGTATGTCACTTGAATGATGAAAAATGTTTTGTACTATTCAATACTTGCTATACGTTTTGTAACTGGACAATGAGTGCCAATGATTACTATAACTAAGTGAATTATGTTAATACTATGCCATTCATTAGCTCCCGTTTTGAATGATGACTTCTGATGGTTTGTAACTGGCCAATGAGTGCCAATGTTCTCTGTACACAGATTACTTATGAACATTATTCTGTAATACTTCATACATGGTACAGAAATGTTCAGTAACTGGGCGATGAGTGCCACCAATTACTCAAATCAGTTGTTGGACTAGTGTAATTCTCAATGAAGACTAGTATGTGACTTAATGTCCTTCACCTTGTGACCTAATTACCAGAAATTACTGCAATATCCGTTTGTCCTGTCTATCCTCATGATCATGGAGCACTATATTTGGTTTTTGCACTAATTCTACGTTGGTGTACCTTACAAGAACATGGTGTTGACACGATATGCCGTCCACCACCTTGAGCGATGGAGATGATATTATGGTCCCACTGTTTGGTGTACCTAATGTACTACCAAAATGATAACATGGAATATTACTACGACATTTCAGTGTCTTGGCTACACTGATTAATACTTCAAGGAAAAGAACTTCAGATTGTCTCACTTGGTGTTGTGCTTCTGTAGAAAGATATGGACTTTCAGTGCAGCTGCGTGCAACCTAAAGTGCTACAACCATGATGCAGTCCTTCCCATTCCTTTCCTAGTTCTTGTAAAATGGTAAACACTTATACAATGCGTTTAAATTCTTGAAAAATGATAAAGTCATATACAGTGCGTGTGCACTTCATTTCATTTGTTAACGAGATCAGTTGTCCTAAATATGCTAAAGACTTATACAGTGCGTGTGCACTTTATTTCACTCCATGATATGTTACGTAAAAAGATGTTAAAGACTTATACAGTGCGTGTGCACTTTATTTCACTCCATGATATGTTATGTAAAAATGCTAAAGACTTTTACAGTGCGTGTGCACTTTATTTCACTCCTTGATATGTTTATTTGTTGTAAAAATGCTAAAGAGTTTTACAGTGGGCGTCCACTTTATGTCATTTGTTAATATGATTTGTACTCATTCCGTAAACATTTTGTAATTTCCTGATATGTTCTGTACTACAGTGCGTGTGCACTTTTTGTCATTTGTTAATATGTTTTGTACTCATTGTGTATACATTTTATCTTTGCTTGATATGTTCTGTACTCAGTGCATGTGCACTATATTTTATTTCATGTTCTGCACTTTTATATGTATATATTTTGTGATTGTAAACTTAGTTAATTAAGAAAAATTTGTTGCTCATGGCAAGTCCAATTGACTCACCATCGCTGCCAAATTTTTACCCTCCCAATGGAGTGTTATGAAAGACGTATGCGTCGCTGGCGATGGGTGAGGCATGGCAGAGTCTCTGACCAGAGTTGTTGCTTGTCGCGAGTCGGCGTCAGTCGGCTTTATTCTTCTGTCCGTGGTAGTAGTCTCTAGTCAGCAGTAGTCGACAGTAGTCTGCGTGAGTCGGAGGTAGTCGGCGCGTGTCGGCAGTCTGCTCGGGACTCTGGTCAGAACTCTGGAAGATGAGTATTGTTGTAGAAGGTAAAGAAGCAGCCATGCGCATATCTAGTAATGTATATTAATTGTCTTTTAATTTCTTTCAAAAAAAAATGCCCCAATAATAATTTTGATAATATAAAGTAACTTTTTTAAAGAAAAGCATTCATTTTAATTTAAAGAATATTTCCAATGCATGATCATTCCTTCCAAGAATAAAAAAAAATATATACGCCAGCATTGCACGAAGCTGTGTCAAAAAATATCTACATAAGAGCAGATATATTTGCAGTTTTTATTGAGGTAAGAATTTTTGCTTTTTTTTTTATTCAGAATACAGGGCCGAAGGGCAGCGCTGCTGTCCTCATAAAATTTACCAGGTTACTAATTTTTTTACTATTTTGGTGTTTAGGAATTTTTCTGTTTCGAACTTAACATTAAATGAGAAAGGAATTTTGTGGGAATATTAAATGTGAATGCATTTCTGCACACAGATTATATATGGGAGCCAATTTTGTTCTGAGGTTACAATATTAAAAAAATTCATTATATTATTATTTTTGTGGGGAGTTTACGCTTGGTCCATTTTCATTAATATTTTTCTGTGGGGAGGTTACACAGTCTGGAACCGCACGACCGCTATGGTCGCAGGTTCGAATCCTGCCTCGGGCATGGATGTGTGTGGTGTCCTTAGGTTAGTTAGGTTTAAGGGGACTGATGACCGCAGAAGTTAAGTCCCATAGTGCTCAGAGCCATTTGAACCATTTGACACGCTTGATGTATCCCTCTCTGTGAGTGTTGGACTAATCAGCAGACTATTACTACTCACTGACGATGCACTCGGCGTCAACAGATCCACTCGTAACACTCATTTGTATGTACAAGGGCCGTTCAGAAAGTAACCTCCGGTTGATTTAAAAAAATACACCAAGCTAAATAAAAATATTTTAATATATACATCTTACAACTACATCTTTGCACTATTTTTCTACATAGTCTCCATAGCGATTGAGGCACTTATCGTATCTCTTCACAAGCTTTGAAATTCCTTCTGCATAAAAATCACCCGCTTGTGCCTGGAGCCAGCCTGTGACCGCATCTTTGAGCTCTTCGTCGTCATCAAACCGCTGTGACCCGAGCCATTTCTTCAAATGCATGAAGAGGTGATAATCACTTGGCGCCAGGTCTGGGCTGTAAGGTGGATGGTTGATAACGTCCCACTTGAAGGACTCAAGAAGGGCCGTTGTTCTGCGAGCAGAGTGAGGACGGGCGTTATCGTGCAAAAAAACGATACCGGAAGTCAGCATACCACGGCGTTTGTTCTGTATAGCCCGTCGTAACTTCTTTATTGTTTCACAGTACACGTCTTGATTAATGGTCGTACCACGTTCCATGAATTCAACCAACAACACCCCTTTGGCATCCCAAAACACCGTTGCCATCAGTTTTCCGGCAGAAAAATCTTGCGAGGCTTTTCTTGGTTTGGTAGGCGAATTTGAATGTGCCCACATCTTTGATTGTTCTTTTGTCTCAGGGTTCACGTACTTAATCCAGGTTTCGTCACCGGTCACGATTCTGTTTAACAATGGTTCTCCTTTGTCCTCATAACGTGACAGAAAGTCTAATGCAGAGGCCATTCTTTGAGTTTTGTGGTGGTCGGTAAGAATTTTGGGCACCCATCGTGCACAGAACTTACGGTAACCCAATCTTGCTGTCACTATCTCGTACAAGAGAGTCTTAGAAATCTGTGGAAAACCAGTAGACAACTCCGACATTGAGAAACGTCGATTTTCACGAACTTTTGCATCAACTGTCTGAACGAGTTCGTCAGTCACCAATGATGGTCTACCACTCCTCTCTTCATCATGAACGTTTTCTCGTCCACTTTTAAATAAACGTACCCATTCACGGACAACTCCTTCACTCATAACTCTTGGTCCGTACACGGCACAAAGCTCACGATGAATAGCTGCTGCAGAATATCCTTTGGCTGTAAAAAACCTTATGACAGCACGCACTTCACATTTGGCGGGGTTTTCTATTGCAGCACACATTTCAAACTGCCACAAAAACTAAACTAGCGCAGGTACGACGTTCACTCGACCACGGCTTGATGCCGACTGACCTGTTGAGTGCGTGAACGCACAGATGGCGTCGCTACTCCCCCCACAACCCGCACTGTGACCAATCGGAGGTTACTTTCTGAACCGCCCTCGTATGTCTGAGGTGCGGGTACATTGCGCGTTATTCTTCGAATTCTAACAACTCACATATCAAGTCCTTCCGAAATGTTGCCGCCAGTACGAGTACGGCAAAGTTAAATACAGCAACGTGTCTCTCAGCACTCAGAGATTGAAATTGAAATTGTATCTGACACACCGTACAATGCTGTTTCCTTCTTCGTTTCATCCTCTGAACTGGCGCATCAAGTGTCTAACCAACTGACAAAGCTAATTTCGTAGCAGGACACTGTGGATAAGCACGGCTTCCAGTGTTAGATGAACGTATTATCTATCCCATCATAGGCAATATAGATTTGACAGAAAAATTTGAAATAAACTTTCATTTGTGAAGTCAACATTTCAGTAATCCCATGAAACCTCACTTGAACCGTATAAACTCACTACAAAACGCGTTTTCACTATATTTCAGAATACTGTACTTCATTTCGTGGGAACTACATGGAACATAAGAAACAGCAGTTGAAACGTCCCCTTAGAAAAATTAATGAATTACTGTGCTGATAAACTTCTTACATTATTTGATTTTAAAACAGCTGAGCAGAACTGAACGTACTCAGACATTTCGCTCTTTACCTATTCTGATCAACACTAAACTGACACACAATATTTTTAGCGCAACGCAATCTTTCAATAATCCCTACAAAAGAATGGCCCTGACTAACACTAACCTATACCTTTCACAAATCACTTACCTCACAAAAAACTTCGTTACTCGAACTACTGCAATACAGCGAGCGCCACTACTGCCAGCTAAATAAAAGATTCAAACTACTGAAGGCACTAACTATGATAGGCATAGTTAGCAAATGAAAGATTTTGATAGAGAACAAACAATATATTTACCTTAATAGTGTTCAAAATAATATAAATAGCAAGCAGTTCATGACATCCAGTCTTACAAATTTACTGTCTCTGATGAACACACGTCCAGATCATTCGCTGTCAAAACTCCGCCATTTCTCTCCCCACATCCACCACTGCTGGCGGCTCACCTCCAACTGCGCAACGCTACGCGCTGTTAACAGCCAACTGCCCAACACTACAATCGCGAATATTTCAACAATGCCAACCAGCCACAGACTTCACACAGCACAGTCAGTGATTTTCATATAGAGCGCTACGTGGCGTTGTTAGCAACATAAAAACCTAAACAGCCTACTTTCACAGTTACCAAGGAATGAACATGCGATTAGGAACGATCGTAGGAGCAATCTATGCTCAAAATGTAGATGAGATCATATCCAATTGAAACACATAGTACATTTTCTTTAGGTAGGGGCAGATTTTGGACACCACTAACTTAAATGGAATCAGCTTTATACCGTTAATGCGTTCTGCACTTTATACGTCCTCCTGTGATGAAAGCTGCAAGGAGAAGACTGCATGTCGTGTAGCAACTTTATGTAAGACGTAGCTACGAAGCCGTGTCTGTTGGTCTATACATTTACTTATCCCACGCAATGGCTAATAAATGCTGGCAAGTTTTGAGCTGGAGGCTGTCCAAGACGGGTGTAGACGCCACGGGGTTCCTCTAAAGTCACGGTTCCGGGTGCACTGATTGCATTCCGGTTTGCCGGACAGGGTCCAGATGCTCGTCTCAGAGAGTTTATATTCTTCAAACTGGTAGTAAAGAAGGTCAAACACGTGTCGACATTTTAGGTTACAGTTACTTTCGGTAAGCCGACTTTTATCAAAAACACAACCACTGTCACACAAAACATAGTTTTGTCTACCATAGTCGTCGTTATTGTAAAACGTTAATAAAAATCAAGGTTTAGCCAGGCCATGCTCCTTAACGAGAATTTCGAACGTCATTATGAAAAGCGTACTTAAAATGTCTCCAGTTAAAACGTTGATGTTCAGGTGAAAATACCTTTTCATGCAGATTACGGCTGTCACGTGTAAGAAGAGAAAAATGAAAAATGTAATAAAAATTACATTTCAGTAAGAAATACATACGTATATACCTTGAAGTCCCTTGCCGTGTATATCTGGGCTAATCTCAGGGACTACAGTAGGAGTTTGGATACCGTTTTCATTAACAGATTGATGGAGGAGGAACCTCTTACATAGAATGTATAACTACAAGGGTTGTTTTTAAGTAAGGGCCATTTACATTTTTTTAAAAAAGATACAAATACTTTTGTAAAAAAACTTTTATTTTCTGATTCTACACACTTTTACCTATTTTTCTACATAGTTGCCTTTATATTTAAGCACTTGTCATACCGTACAACTACGTTTTTAATTCCCTCTTCAAAGAATTCGGCCGCCTGCTCCGACAGCCAAGAGTTCACGGCCGCTTTCACTTCATCGTCGTCATTGAAGCGCTTCCCGCCAAGATGGTGTTTCAGGTACCGGAAAAGGTGAAAATCGCTAGGAGCAAGGTCGGGGCTGTATGGTGCATGGCCCTAAACTTCCCAGCCAAAGAATCAATCAAATCCCGAGTCTTTTGAGAGGTGTGAGGCCTAGCGTTATCGTGCAGGAGCAAAACTCCTTTTGTCAGCATGCCGCGCCTTTTGTTTTGAATTGCTCTGCGGAGCTTCTTTAGAGTTGCACAGTAGGCATCTGAGTTGATTGTCGTTCCTCGTGGCATAAAGTCCACCAGCAAAACACCGCGCCGGTCCCAGAACACAGTTGCCATGATCTTGCGCTTTGACAGCGTCTGTTTGGATTTGACCTTGACGGGTGAGGTTGTGTGTCGCCATTCCATCGATTGTCGCTTGCTTTGGGGAGTGATATGGGATACCCATGTTTCATCTCCAGTGACAATTTGACTCAACATGTCATCCCCTTCTTCCTCGTAACGAATCAAAAAGTCCAATGAAGTGGCAAATCTCTTCCCTTTATGGTTCTCTGTGAGGAGTCCGGGTACCCACCGAGAACACAGTTTCTTAAAGTTTAGGTTTTCAGACACAATTTTGTACAAAACCGATCTTGAAACTTGTGGAAATTCCATTGAAAGAGTGGAAATTGTGAATCTTCTGTCCTCACGAATCTTTGTTTCGACTGCTGCCACAGAGGGCCGGCCTGAGCGTTCTTCGTCATGGACGTTTTGACGGCCATTTTTAAACTCTCTAACCCATTGACGCACTTTACCTTCACTCATTGCATTCAAGCCATAAACTTCTGTTAACTGACGATGAATTTCTGCAGCTGATGGGCTTCTCGCGGTCAAAAAACCTATCACTGACCGTATCTCACACGCGGCGGGCGATTCAATAATCGTAAACATTATAAAGTAGCACAGCGATGCGTACACGTCAGCTACAGAGGTGCAACGTGCATCAGTGTGAACGGGAAGGATGCCGGCAAGTGGCGCGGTGGCTTGTTGCGGCGTCCGCGCGAACTACGGGACTATACGGGCGAACGGTCCTTACTTAAAAAACAACCCTCGTATTTTATGCAAATTGGCTGACTTAGGAACTGAAGGCCACCGCTATTGTACAAACTGTGGTGGGTGGCAAAACCGCTTGCAAACTACATGGTATCAATAGCTCGCTCCGCCCTAGTGATGGAGCCGGGTAGCCTTTCGGCAGTAGTAGCTTGCCCTGGTCTAGCATCACCATGTCCTGGCCGTACACAGCGCCCTCGCTACCGTCGGCATAAATCTGTTTTCGATATGCGATGCAGAAGTAGTCTGTCGGCCACTACTGTCGTACCATCTCGCTCATTTAGCCTCCCCTATTTCTGATGCGTTTGATGGTATCGATTTGCCTTCTCATTTCATATCGTCTTGTATCGCTCTCAAACAACGAGTGCAAATGTTATGTGCATGTAGAACCTACCATTTGCCACATGAAGTGCCGCCGCCAAGGAATGAAGAGCACGTAAAAAGCCTTATTCGAGTCAATGCGTGTCAGAAGCTCTAACTAACGTGGTAGGGAAGCTAGAAAATCTGAGAAGTCCAAAGGATCAATCTAGTTATAGTGGGCGTCAGTTAAAGGTAATGGAAAGAGCAAAGAATTATGGTCAGACAAGTAGTGCGTAATATCAACAGCAGCAGAAAATAGAATAACTGGAAAAGGATTCGTTATGAATAGGAAGGTACGACAGAGAGTGAGTTACTGTGAGTAGTTCAGTGATAGGGTTGTTCTCATCAGAATCGACAGCAAACCAACGCCGACAACAGTACAGTTATGCAAGCAGACATCGCAAGCAGTTAATGAAAAGATAAAGTATGTAAGGATATTGAACAGATAATTCAGTATGTAAAGGGAGATGAAAATCTAATGGTCATGGGGAATTTCATTTCGGTTTGAGGGTAAGGAGTAGAAGAAAGGTTTACGGGTTCAAAAGGTTCAAATGGCTCTGAGCACTATGGGACTTAACATCTATGGTCATCAGTCCCCTAGAACTTAGAACTACTTAAACCTAACTAACCTAAGGACATCACACAACACCCAGTCATCACGAGGCAGAGAAAAGGGTTTGCGGGAAAATATGGAATGAGAGAAGAGGAAGACTAACTGAGCTCTGCAATAAATGATGGTGATAGCGAATACTCTGTTCAAGGATTACTGAAGGAGGAGTCTGTAAGAGGTCCATGATTAAGAAATTTGTTGCTAGCGCACTCGAACAGATGTAATTTCGATGGATTGCTCACGCGCTGCCTGCGATATGTAAGGTATAAGAGAATCTGAGACCAAAGAGTAGTGTTGACTGCAGTAGGAACTGTGTAGCAGTAGGAGTAAGTTGTTGCTAGCGAGCAGTCTCGTGTATCGTGTTGGCTGGGCCGGTCGTGTGGAGCGATGGCGGAGCCTGAGCGTTGTAGTATAAGGTAAAAGCAGCGTCGCGCGTATGTAGTATTGTTATATCAAGTCCCAAGTAAATGTTTAAAAAAAATCTGTTAATAATAATCTTTCTCATAAAAAGTAACTTTTGACATTCATCTCAATTTAAAGAATTCACTAATTTTTCCAATCCATGGTCATCCCGATTATTGTAAAGAAAAATCAGTTGTTTCTTTTTATACATGACAAATCTATCGGGCAGCATTGCGCAGAGCTGCGACAGAAAAATTTCTTATAGGAGCAGATATATACGCGTTATCCGGCGACCTAATTTATTCAGAATGAATTTTCAGGGCCATGACGCAGCACTGCTGACGTTCTAAATTTACCAGTTTAAATTCACAGTCATTATTGAAAGGTTATAAGTGAGCGACAGTTTTATTGAGAGATTAGTCAGATGATATTATTAGTAGGTTACGGAATTTATCTGTTGGGAGGTTACACTGAATGTGAATGATATAACTAATTATATTTTTTACTGTTGAGAAGTTTAGGAATTTTTCTGTTTTAACGTTACACTAAATGAGAATATTATTCGTATTACTTATTACTTTTTTTTGGGGGGGGGGTTACAAGTTATATTTGGAAAAGGCCTGGAGATAGAGGAAGAGCTCATTTAGACCACATCATGGTCAGTCAGAGATTCTCAAATCAGATACTAGATTACAGGCCGTACCCAGGAGCAGATATAGACTCAGATCACAATTTGGTAGTGATTAAGAGCAGGCCGAAGTTTAAGAGAGTAGTCAGGAAGAATCCGTGCGCAAAGAAGTGGGATTCAGGAGCTACTAAGAACGAAGAGATATACTAGAAATTGTATGGGGATATAGATACTGCGATAATGAATCTCGAAGTAGGCAGTTCAAATGCAGACGAGTGGACATCTCTAAATAGCGCAGTTACAGAAGTTGGAGAGAAAAACATAGGTACAAGGAAGGTAAGTGCGATGAAAGCATGGGTAGCAGAAGAAATACTTCATTAGATTGACGAAAAAGAAAGTACAAAAATGTTCAGGAACATTCAGGAAGACAAAAATACAAGTCACCTAGGAATGAAATAAATAGGAAGTGCAGGGAACTAAGACGAAATGGTTGCATGAAAAATATGAAGAAATCGAAAAAGAAATGATTGTTGGGAGGACTGACTCAGCATATAGGAAAGTCGAAACACCTTCGTGGAAATTAAAAGTAAAGGTGATAACATGAAGATTGCAATGAGAATACCACTGTTAAATTCAAATGGCTCAGGTGAAAAAGAGTACACTGAAGGCCTCTATGAGGAGCAAGACTTATCTGATGACACGATAGAATAAGAAACAGGAGACGATAAGGAAGAGATAGGGGATCCAGTATTAGAATCAGAACGTGGGAGAGTTTTGGAAGACTTAAAATCGAATAAGGAAGCAGGGATAGGTAACACTCCATTACAAATTCTAAAATCTTTGACGGAAATGGCAACAAAACAAATCTTCACATTGGTGTGTAGATTGTACGAGTGTGGCGATATACCATCTGACGTTCGGAGAAACATCATCCACGCAGGTCTGAAGATAAAAAGAACTGACAAGTGCGAGAATTATCGCACAATTAGGTTAACAGCTATTGTATCCAAGTTGCTAACCAGAATAATATACGGAATAATGGCTAGTAAACTTCAGTATCTGCTAGATGACAATCAGTTTGGCTTTAGAAAAGGTAAAGGCAAGAAGAGTGAAAGACCAAGAACGAAGTACACTGATGGAAAAGAGTTTAAGACAGGAATGTAGTCATTTTGTCCATGTTGTTCAATCTATACTTTGAAGAAGCAATGATAGAAATAAATGAAAGGTTCAGGAGAGAGATAAAAAGTCAAGATGAAAGGATACCCTGAGCGATTCTAGACACTTCACTCCAGAACCACGCTGCTGCTACGGTCGCAGGTTCCAATCCTGCCTGAGACACGGATGCGTATGATGTCCTTAGGTTAGTTAAATTTAAGTGGTTCTAAGTATAGAGGGCTGATGACCTCAAATGTGAAGTCCCACAATGCTTAGAGCCATTTGAACCATTTTTTGAATGGGTATCGATGTTAAGATTCACTGATGACATTGCCATCCTCAGTGAACGTGAAGAAGAATTACAGGATCTGCTGAATGGAATGAAGTCTGATGAGTACAATGCATGGACTGAGAGTAAATCGAAAAAAGACGAAAGTAACGAGAAGTAGCAGAAATGAGAGCAGGAAGAATCTTATCAGAATTGGCGATCACGAAGTAGATGAAGGAATTCTGCTACCTAGCCAGCAAAATAAACTATTATGGACAGAGCAAGGAGGACATAAAATACGGACCATCACTGGCAAAAAGGGCATTCCTGGTCAAGAGAAATCTAGTAGTACCAAACAAAGGCCTTAATTTGAGGAAGAAATTTCTGAGAATGTACGTTTGGAGCACAGGATTGTATTTTAGTTAGAAGAACTGTAGTTGAAGAGGATAGAAGCGTTTGAGATGTGGTGCTATAGAAGATTGTTGAAAACTAGGTAGAATGTCAAGATAAGAAATGCGGTGGTTCTCCACAGAATCGACGAGGGTCGGAATATATGGACTATCAAGAAGAAGGGACAGGATGATATTAACTTTATTAAGACCTCAGCGAATAACTTCAGTGGTGCTAGAGGGACGTGCAGAGTGTAGAGGGTACAAACCGTAGGGGAAGACCGGTATTGGAATACATCCAGCAATTAATTGAGGTTGTGGGTTGCAAGTTTTGCTCTGAGACGAGGAGGTTGGCACAGGAGAGGAATTGGCGGTGGTCCCCTCAAACCAGTCAGAAGACAGCAGAAAAACCTTGGCCACCCCAGTGCAGTGTCATGGTGGTGTGAGCTATCGCTGACTTCCTAAACAATCTGTAATGCCAGACATTTCAGATACTGAGAAGATAAAAACAAATTTTTTGGTACAGAGCTAATGTTTATAGGGTGTGAAGGGAAATTCAGGAAAAAGGTCTAAAGGGGAATCTAGCTATAGACTGATGCTTGAGTCGAGCGTCTAGCAAGTGGCCGAAGCTCGCGCTGAACTCTGTTGCGGTTGAGCAGAACACTCTGTAGTGGCCCTGCAGTTGGGTGGGCAGGACCGGAGAGTGCAGTGACTCTCAGTTCTCATCATGGCTATGTGATGTCACGCCAAAGATACGTTTCTGCAAGGGTTATGAAGTCGCGGTATTCACTTGAAGCTGAGTGGATATTGCTTCACACCCATAGGCAGCCTGACCAGGATAGACAGTCAACATCAGCAGTTTAAGACAAGGCGCTAGTGCAGAGATTTTGTTGAGCATGATGAACGGCCGATATTGATTAGTACTGCGACTTTCCTCCGATTTTGGAGTGGGAAGAATAAAATCCACCATAAATCCCGGTGGCACCCCGATGTCAGGAGGCATCAACTCACTGTACTTCGACGCCCATTGTGGTATCATAATTCCTGATACGTGGCGCCAGTCACTTCTCATTTAAGATCTCTGCGATCGTCTCTATATCACATGGCCGCGATTTTCGTCTTTGGTCGCTTTTCGGCCTGCGGGGAGTCTGGTTGTCGGCGGTCCCTCTTTGCGCATGCTCTGCCTCTTTCTGTTATGACAGCAGTGGGGCTGCGACGGAGACATGCGTGGGTCGACGAGTATTTTCTGAGTCTAGTAAGAGGGCGACGGTCTCGTCTGTGCTCTGTGAACCTTCAAAAATGGCTTTGTAATGTATCAGCCTACAACCGATTCCGCTACAGAATCAAACGGTGGGAAATATTCAGGTTCTTAAAGTCCTGCTGCGTATATGTATATTGAATTTCGTGCTGTTTCCAGTTAACGGCTCTCCCAGTGTTTTGGCGCCCATGTTATCTGTTTCGTATTGACCACTGGTACACAACTTATTGAACAGTGGTTACCTGTGTGCATGAGGTTTGCCTGTTTTGAAGGCACTTGAAATACGGGCAAGGAATGTACCTCTAAGTGCGTGTCTGCGCACTCCGAAATAACAGGTTCAGTTTTCTGTCTGGTTGTTGGTATTTAGGTAAAGTGTCCAAACATAAACAAGCAGGGGCTTAATCATGAAAAATTTATTGTTTGCTAGAGTCCTGTCGTATTGTAATTATTGAATATGTGTTTATGGGATATATATGTTACCGGCCAAACCCGATTTTAGGATAAACTAGTTTCGCATAGGTCAAACTCGTTCATTCTGTTACCGACATGATAAAATAACTTAGCCTAGGTCCAATCTGTTTACCCTAGTTAGAATTTACATGCTTTAGGACAAACTGATACGTCCTAGTTTGAACTAATTTTGCCTAGTCGGAACGCATGTCGCTGTCTGTACGAACGGGGAATCCCCGAATCATCTCTGGGTCGCCCCTCACGCCTCTCAACCGCTCTTCGCTCGCACTGTTCTTTGTTTTGAACGGTATTTTGCATCGAAGTGTGTCCGTGTTAAGTTGCTGATTGCGCTTAAAAGATTTTATTATAATCCTAGTATAATTATTGTAAGGCGTTTTATCATGGATGAGTTTTATTGTAGTAGACAAGTCAATCAAAAGTTGTGGAGAGAAAAGTTTCTGGAGGAAATTTTGCAGAGTGAAAACAAAAAGTCTTATCATTGTAATGTGTTATCAGTAGACGAATATGCGGATTTGGTTAAACAAGTGGAAGACGCGGAAAAGTTGGAAAAAAGAACATCATTACGAAAAGGAAGACTGAAGCGATCAGCTGTTTTGAAAATTGGTGATGTGAAAAAACTCACTGCACGGTGTGAAGGGAATATAAAATGCTTTGTTCCAGCTTAAGAACTATATGATTTGATTGGCGCAGCTCGTCTAGCTGTGGATCATGGTGGTCGCGATAGGATCTTAGCCAAGAAATCCAAAAAAATATGCCAGTATCACAAAGGAAATGATATCCATTTATCAGTGTGTGATGTTTGTTAACAAAAGAAGACAAAAAAGAAAAGAGAGCTAGTTTCAAAGCCAATTCTCCATTCGGAAATGAATAGCAGATGCCAAGTCGAATTGATTGATTTCCAAACGCAAACAGACGGGAATTTAAAATTCATTCTAGTTTACTAAGACCATTTCACAAAATTTGTTCTCCTTCGTGCGTTAACATCAAAGAGGGTTGAATATGTGACTTATAATGTTAATGATATATTCCTAACTGTGAGGGCATCGTGCATTCTTCAATCTGATAATGGCAGAGAATTTGCCAATAATGTGATAAGTGAAGTCGGAAAGCTTTGGTCAGAACTGAAAATTGTTCATGGAAAACCAAGGCACAGCCAAAGTGAGGGTTCTGTTGAACGTGCCAACCAAGACATTGAAAATACGGAGCTCTTGGCTGAAGGACAACAATTCGACGAAGTGACCCGAAGGATTAAGGTATGTCCAATTCATGAAAAATCAAGCTTACCGCTCTGGCATAAAACAATCACCTTACAAGGCATTATTCGGAATCGAACCTAGAGTAGGACTTTCCACTTCCTCATTGCCTCGACAAATCATATATGATATTCATAATGAAGATGACTTGAAGAAGGCAATCGAAGATGACAGCAGTACTGAACATTACGAAGACAGTGATGATAACATTGTGAAAATTGACACAAACGACATTCAAATTGCTAGAAATATTGCGAAAGAAAATTAAAAAAAAAGAAACAAGCTAAAGGACTGAAAGCATCCTCTGATAAATCCCATCCACCAGTTGACATTAGAGACAACGTAACCATACTTATTCCAGAGGTGACCTTCGAAACGTAATTGGAGTAATATGTCAAAACACGGAAGAGGGTCTCTACAAAGCGGGCACCAAACATGGCGTACTTCCAAAACATTATTGCACGTATAATTTTATTAAAATTTTCCATAATTTTGTGTAATAAAATGTTAAAAACTATTTGTTTTAACTTCTTTATTTTTTAGAACTGATTGCGATGTCTGCATTCAGAAGTTATAAGATTTGCGAGATATTAACCAGGATACTGAAATATCTTTAAGGACTGCAGCCACAAAACATGCTGTTGGATCAGAGCAAGGCTTCGTGAAATGCAGTTCCATGAAAAACTCTACAACAAAGACATGAAATTGTAAGAAAAACAAAGTACTCTGCAATTCTAAGTGCCGTCAATGTAAACATTGCAAAAATAAGTAAATAAGCAAATTGCAGATAAGGTGATTTCTGTGGATGGATGGATGGAAGTTGAGCTAGTGATGGATGTGAAATTACTGATTAGTTAATAAAGAACTTTAATGAATCAGACTGACTATTTTATTTCTATTTCTTTATTCAGTTTACTTTGAAAAGCTTAAAGAAAAGGCAAACTAGGTAAATTAGTTCGGACTAGGACGTACCAGTTTATCCTAAAGAATGTGAATTCTAACTAGGATAAACCGATTCTACCTAGGCTAAACTGTTTTATCCTATAGGTAACAGGATGAACGTGTTTGACCTAAGCGAAACTAGTTCATCCTAAAATTGGGTTTGGTCGGTAATATATATAACTAATCGGCTCTTGGGTTATGTTATGACTTAAGTTATGAGTGCACTATGACCAGCTGCTTATACATTTGAGTGTATTAGCACTTCATGCTCTGGCAGTAATAAGCCTGCCTGCACATATTATTAAGGAAAAAGTAGTGCAGATATTTAAGGTGATTGATTGTGAATGTGAATGGCTTGTGGGTCACTTGTGGCCGTATTCCTGTCTTAAAATTGTTCTAATGTTTTAAGTATTGTGTTACTCTGGATACTGCCCGTTTCTGTGTGGTTTTGTTGTTGTTTCAGTGGTATAATAAGCGGTATGTGCCATCCGTTGTAGTTGGTCGTTTAAATGGGGGACGACGCCTTGGCGGGGGCCAGTTGGAATTCTAAGCTATAGCGCGGTCATTGTGTTTATCAGTAGACTCCAGTTCTTCGGCGAATTTAAGTTGAGTATTTTAATATTCAGCTTTCATTGAATCTCTATCTGAGTTTGTTTCCGTGCACCGCTGATGTGTCATTACTTGTCACTAAAATTTTGTAATATCTGAAAGATACTTTCATGGTACTGGGTTTTTCATATCTATTGAGAAAGAGAAATTGTAACTTGCTTCTGCTGTTATATCCCAAAATGTGTCCTGCTTCTTAGGGAGTTTTTCTCAGTAAACTATTTATTATTTGTGTGGTTCTTAAGATTTGTGTAAAGTGGGTTTTAAAATTATTTATTGTAATCTTCTGCTGCCAGTCACGATTTTTCTTTATTTTACTTTTCACATAACGCGTTTCGGGAAATGTCTCCCCTTTTTCTAGTGCGTTTTGTGTGGTAATATGCTATTTCTATTGATGTTGTCAATGTGTGAGTCACGGGGCATTGCGACTAACAGTCGTCGGTAATGTTTCTGTACTCGCGACACATGATGCATCGAGGTGCGTACCCCAGCGAAGTTGTCTAGACACCTTGCCCGGATTGGTATTCCTCCCAGTCGATGTCGCATGATCGATAGAATGCATAACTTGACACGTTGAACTTCTGCACGATGTTCTGGAGACCGATCTCGAAATGACATCTCACGAAGCACCGCTCAGTAATAATCAGGAGTGTCCCTTAACCATCTGGTCTTATCATGACCATATTGTATAAGAGCTCCTTGTATAATCGGTTTAGCACATACTAACCACCAGTTAAGCACCGAGGCGTAAGCTGGAATGCGGAGTTGACATCAGGCCCATACATGTTCCACTCGCTGACGACATTCGGGGTCCACCACCTGTGACGGGTCAGCTTCGATGTCCCGTGGCTTCTCCACACATTTCTGACGAAGGGATGTGGTACAAAGATAAGCTCGATGGTCGGCAGAGGCAGTGGGCCATCGTTCGGCATCGACAGTCTTATCTCGTAGGCCAACACAAACATGTATCCAATCAAGTCAGCTTGGCGAGTGACTATGTTGTTGTTGTTGTGGTCTTCAGTTCTGAGACTGGTTTGATGCAGCTCTCCATGCTACTCTATCCTGTGCAAGCTTCTTCATCTCCCAGTACCTACTGCAACCTACATCCTTCTGAATCTGCTTAGTGTACTCGTCTCTTGGTCTCCCTCTACGATTTTTACCCTCCACGCTGCCCTCCAATGCTAAATTTGTGATCCCTTGATGCCTTAAAACATGTCCTACCAACCGATCCCTTCTTCTAGTTAAGTTGTGCCACAAACTTCTCTTCTCCCCAATCCTATTCAATACCTCCACATTAGTTACGTGATCTACCCACCTTATCTTCAGCATTCTTCTGTAGCTTCTATTCTCTTCTTGTCCAAACTGGTTATCGTCCATGTTTCACTTCCATACATGGCTACACTCCATACAAATACTTCAGAAACGACTTCCTGACACTTAAATCTATACTCGATGTTAACAAATTTCTCTTCTTCAGAAACGATTTCCTTGCCATTGCCAGTCTACATTTTATATTCTCTCTACTTCGACCATCATCAGTTATTTTGCTCCCTAAATAGCAAAACTCCTTTACTACTTTAAGTGACTCATTTCCTAATCTAATCCCCTCAGCATCACCCGATTTAAATTGACTACATTCCATTATCCTCGTTATGCTTTTGTTGATGTTCATCTTATATCCTCCTTTCAAGACACTGTCCATTCCGTTCAACTGCTCTTCCAAGTCCTTTGCTGTCTCTGACAGAATTACAATGTCATCGGCGAACCTCAAAGTTTTTACTTCTTCTCCATGAATTTTAATACCTACTCCGAATTTTTCTTTTGTTTCCTTTACTGCTTGCTCAATATACAGATTGAATAACATCGGGGAGAGGCTACAACCCTGTCTCACTTCTTTCCCAACCACTGCTTCCCTTTCATGCCCCTCGACTCTTATAACTGCCCTCTGGTTTCTGTACAAATTGTAAATAGCCTTTCACTCCCTGTATTTTAGCCCTGCCACCTTCCGAATTTGAAAGAGAGTATTCCAGTTAACGTTGTCAAAAGCTTTCTCTAAGTCTACAAATGCTAGAAACGTAGGTTTGCCTTTTCTTAATCTTTCTTCTAAGATAAGTCGTAAGGTTAGTATTGCCTCACGTGTTCCAACATTTCTACGGAATCCAAACTGATCTTCCCCCAGGTCCGCTTCTAACAGTTTTTCCATTCGTCTGTAAAGAATTCGCGTTAGTATTTTGCAGCTGTGAGTTATTAAACTGATAGTTCGGTAATTTTCACATCTGTCAACACCTGCTTTCTTTGGGATTGGAATTATTATATTCTTCTTGAAGTCTGTGGGTATTTCGCCTGTCTCATACATCTTGCTCACCAGATGGTAAAGTTTTGTCATGACTGGCTCTCCCAAGGCCATCGGTAGTTCTAATGGAATGTTGTCTACTCCCGGGGCCTTGTTTCGACTCAGGTCTTTCAGTGCTCTGTCAAACTCTTCACACAGTATCTTATCTCCCATTTCATCTTCATCTACATCCTCTTCCATTTCCATAATATTGTCCTCAAGTACATCGCCCTTGTATAAACCCTCTATATACTCCTTCCACCTTTCTGCCTTCCCTTCTTTGCTTAGAACTGGGTTGCCATCTGAGCTCTTGATATTCATACAAGTGGTTCTCTTCTCTCCAAAGGTCTCTTTAATTTTCCTGTAGGCAGTATCTATCTTACCCTTAGTGATATGTGCATCTACATCCTTACATATGTCCTCTAGCCATCCCTGCTTAGCCATTTTGCACTTCCTGTCGATCTCATTTTTGAGACGTTTGTATTCCTTTTTGCCTGCTTTCCTGCGAGTGACTATATCCCTCGCGATTCCCATCGATTGTGTCCCAAGTGTCCAGTAAGTCCATTTCCCCGCATATCACTTGTAGTTCACAACAGATACTGCGAAATCTGCACCCACAGGTAAATGTCCAATCCGCAGGTAAATAAGGGCACGATTTCTTCCGAATAATATTTTGTACTTATTCGTCTGTTTTGTGTGCCGGCTTTGGCGTAAATGTTGAAAATACGGATTCTATGAACTGTTACCGCCCGTGTCGAAGGTATATAAGCCAGGTCGAGAACTGGGATCCACTCTCTGACCGATAACGCTATTCCACTGACGTTGTCCGAGTTCAGCGAGATGTGAGAGATGTAACCGTGTACCTCCTGGAGCGCCATAGCACAAATTTCCTGCACCGTCAGTATATCCACTTCTGAGTCATACAGCATGTCCCGAAACAGCTGTTGTTGCACAAGAAATCTATTTAGCATTAACGTTAACTGTCCATGTTCTATATGCCTGTGTCCGAGTACGCGACATCTTCGCACAATACTGAATTGGAGAAAATCTACAAAGTCAGTGGTCTCATAACAGGTACACAGAGAGCTACCCATCCGACGTGTTCCCCGGCATTAGTTCAAAAATGGTTCAAATGGCTCTGAGCACTATGGGACTTAATTTCTGAGGTCATCAGTCCCCTAGAACTTCCAGCATTAGTTGCCTTCAGTTGTACTGAGCAAGGTGGCGCAACAGTTTACAGAATGGACTCGCATTCGCTATGAACACGGTTCATAGCCGCGTCCCGCCATCCTGAGTCAGGTTTCCCGTGATTTACCTAAATCGCTTCAGGATAATGCCGGAATGGTTCCTTTGAAAATGCACGGCCGATTTCCTTCCCCATCCGTCCATAGCCCGAGCCTTTGCTCCGTCTCTAATAACCACGTTTTCGACGGGACGTTAAACACTAATCTTCTCGTCGTCCCCCTCCTCACTCAGTTGCAGAAGGAGGATGCGAGTCTCCATCAACTGAAGGAGTCACATCGATGATATCGTCGTCCTGCTCAGCCAATTCGGTACTAGCGAGGGTCTCTACCACGCCGAGGGCTAATGTCCGAGAACTTTCCGCAACGCCATCCTCCGCTGCTGAAGGGTTCAATGGACAACTGAGGAGATGGTTCAAATGGCTCTGAGCACTATGGGACTCAACATCTTAGGTCATAAGTCCCCTAGAACTTAGAACTACTTAAACCTAACTAACCTAAGGACATCACACACACCCATGTCCGAGGCAGGATTCGAACCTGCGACCGTTGCAGTCCCGCGGTTCCGGACTGCAGCGCCAGAACCGCTAGACCACCGCGGCCGGCGAACTGAGGAGATGGATTGTCGGAACGACACGACATCCTTTCACAGTCCGAGTGCACCTGTTCAGGTCACCCGATGGTTGCTGGTCCATGTCAGAGGGGTCCATATTGCCAGAATCATCAGGCGTCTCAGAAGGGGGCGAATCTACAAAGTCGAAGCGCCCTTCTTGCGATGCTTCGGGGACCGTTGTTTACGCGCACTGATCTCCACTTCCGGTGTTTATAAATCCGCAGCTCGTGTTGCATCATCGTTGTCACAGTGTCCGTGGGCGGCTACAAGTTAGTCCCCGTGCCTTTTGTTGTGTCGTCGTCCTCGTGATCTGTCACCTGCAACGTCTGGGACGGAAGTGGAGTAGGAGCCACCTCTGTATCAACTTGCACAACAGTCGGCTGTATGGCTGAAGTGATTCAGTTACAGTGATTCACGTAACTATAATGGCATCTGGAAGATTCTAATCGTGCGCACGCCGAGGCCCGCATGAGCCACTAACACGTCGCTAATATGACCATCATACACTCCTGGAAATGGAAAAAAGAACACATTGACACCGGTGTGTCACACCCACCATACTTGCTCCGGACACTGCGAGAGGGCTGTACAAGCAATGATCACACGCACGGCACAGCGGACACACCAGGAACCGCGGTGTTGGCCGTCGAATGGCGCTAGCTGCGCAGCATTTGTGCACCGTCGCCGTCAGTGTCAGCCAGTTTGCCGTGGCATACGGAGCTCCATCGCCGTCTTTAACACTGGTAGCATGCCGCGACAGCGTGGACGTGAACCGTATGTGCAGTTGATGGACTTTGAGCGAGGGCGTATAGTGGGCATGCGGGAGGCCGGGTGGACGTACCGCCGAATTGCTCAACACGTGGGGCGTGAGGTCTCCACAGTACATCGATGTTGTCGCCAGTGGTCGGCGGAAGGTGCACGTGCCCGTCGACCTGGGGCCGGACCGCAGCGACGCACGGATGCACGCCAAGACCGTAGGATCCTACGCAGTGCCGTAGGGGACCGCACCGCCACTTCCCAGCAAATTAGGGACACTGTTGCTCCTGGGGTATCGGCGAGGACCATTCGCAACCGTCTCCATGAAGCTGGGCTACGGTCCCGCACACCGTTAGGCCGTCTTCCGCTCACGCCCCAACATCGTGCAGCCCGCCTCCAGTGGTGTCGCGACAGGCGTGAATGGAGGGACGAATGGAGACGTGTCGTCTTCAGCGATGAGAGTCGCTTCTGCCTTGGTGCCAATGATGGTCGTATGCGTGTTTGGCGCCGTGCAGGTGAGCGCCACAATCAGGACTGCATACGACCGAGGCACACAGGGCCAACACCCGGCATCATGGTGTGGGGAGCGATCTCCTACACTGGCCGTACACCACTGGTGATCGTCGAGGGGACACTGAATAGTGCACGGTACATCCAAACCGTCATCGAACCCATCGTTCTACCATTCCTAGACCGGCAAGGGAACTTGCTGTTCCAACAGGACAATGCACGTCCGCATGTATCCCGTGCCACCCAACGTGCTCTAGAAGGTGTAAGTCAACTACCCTGGCCAGCAAGATCTCCGGATCTGTCCCCCATTGAGCATGTTTGGGACTGGATGAAGCGTCGTCTCACGCGGTCTGCACGTCCAGCACGAACGCTGGTCCAACTGAGGCGCCAGGTGGAAATGGCATGGCAAGCCGTTCCACAGGACTACATCCAGCATCTCTACGATCGTCTCCATGGGAGAATAGCAGCCTGCATTGCTGCGAAAGGTGGATATACACTGTACTAGTGCCGACATTGTGCATGCTCTGTTGCCTGTGTCTATGTGCCTGTGGTTCTGTTGGTGTGATCATGTGATGTATCTGACCCCAGGAATGTGTCAATAAATTTTCCCCTTCCTGGGACAATGAATTCACGGTGTTCTTATTTCAATTTCCAGGAGTGTAGTATCGAAACTGAAATCCTCGTT